>NC_056739.1:15509291-16709291 GCF_019279795.1 Protopterus annectens
GAGGGAGAGGGGGCATTTTGTATCCTGTCTTGGATCTAGCAAGAACATTCAGTCTTGTGCATTTGCCATGCTCTGTAAGTAAGTTATTTAGGGCATTGTATCTCTTAGATATAGCTAGGAATATAGTAAAGATTAGTTTATATGTGTTCTGTATTTGTTTGAGACTGTCCTGCAATGTTGTTTAAAATATTTCCTGTGATTCTGAACTCTATAGTTACTGTGTTGTTTGAATATTCTCTTGTTCTTTTATTATTAAATATATTTTAATTGTGGCTGGTTTGTTTATGCATATGTATTTTTGTGACACTGTATAGGCCACTCCTAAACAGCCTTAGTCTTGGTCACACTTACCATTTGGATTACTAGTAACATTACACAGTAAGAATGGGCACCATTTGGTAAGGGCCTTAAAAGTAGTTGATAAGTAGTGGCTGGTGGCGGCTGGTACTACCTTATAGTCTGGGCAGAAGGGGGAATAGCTAGTAAAGCTGTGCCAGCCTTTCCCAGCTGTGTGTATGTGTGTGTGTGTATAAATCAAATCTCAAAGTGTGTGTATGAGCTACTTGGGCAGGGACAAGAAGCACTGGTTGGACAGAGAGGGTGCTGGAGGTTTTTGCTTGGCCACTCAACTGAAATCTCAACCCTATAGCTTTGCCAGTGGGTAGTCTTATTGGGAATCTGGAGAAAGAGGGAGAAACCAGCCCCAGACTGACTGTGGCCTCTGTGTGCTCTTAAGGGAAACTGTACTTTACTATGTGTGTACTTGCCATCCTCCCAATGCGTATGTCCCTCACTGGTGCTAGTGGTGAGGATTGGGGCTCCTCTGATTACTGGGCCAGTGCATGGGGCATCACAACAGCCTAATAGTTTTATGACTAATGCAATAATCTCCTCATGTCTCCTATCACATGTCCTATAAATAAGGAGGTTTCTCCTTTTCTTTTAACAACATTCTGGCCCTTCTTCCCAGACATATCTCATATAAAAGCATAAAGTTTTTCATAGTACTTCAGATTTATTAACTTTCAATAAGTAGGGAATCATCATTTGTATGGCTTCTAGGTACAGCTTGGGACCAGATAAAAGATCTCATTGCATTATTTACTGCTCTGAGAAATTCTTTAAATGGATCTGCCAAGAAAGACTAAACAATGTACAAAAGCAAAGGAAGCACAGAGCTGTTAAAGCCTTAACCTACTGGTCAGGTTCCAGCAGAATCATCTTCTATTCTTTCATGTCTTCCTTTTTTGCTTTTGTTTTCATATATTCATTGCAATATTTTTGAAATCAAGGAAGGTGGGAAGAACTGTGGTCAGTAATTTTTGTAATACTTTGTGGTAATTATTTATTAAGTATACTAACACAATAATTATCTCCAAAGAGCTCTCAGGGTGATGAAGATTATTTTTAATTTCAAAACAATAGCTGTTATGCTAATGACATAGTCTCCAATCATATTTAATGCAAGCTATATTCTAGAATCTAATGCACATCTATCATACAACACTGTTTATTGATGCTGAATCCAACTTGTACAAACACAGTGTAATATACAGTACTGTTTTTAATTTCAGCCAAATGTTAAGCAATGGAACAACAGACTGGGTCGTGCTGTATCAGTTGAAGTTATTCCTCATTCATCCATTACTCCATTATGAATGACATTTCAATCACACTATTATATGTATCAGCTATGGATGACAAAAAGGAATGCACCAATTCATTCTGTTCAACAAATAAATTAAGTGAAATGGTAGTTTATGCGAGTCCACATGACAAATGTAAATGGGCTAAGTCATTAATTTCAGTAAAAAAAGGAGAGAAAAATAGAACTAGGGTGCTGCACATAAGCCTACTAAAAATCATATTTCTGAAAACTGAATTTAAGAGACCAGGAGATGAAACTACTCTAACAGCCCAATTTCAAGCAGACCGTACTTGCTATATTGGTTTGAATACTAACTATCTAAGTTGCTTCTCAGAGTGGCCATTCAGAAGATGAAGATGTTAAATTATTTCTCCTGAACCCTGGAATATAGTCCCAACTCTAATGATAAATACTTGTAAATACTGAGACAAGGTTTAGAGCTGTACCAACCTCTTTCGTTTGAACAGTATCCTCTGACTCCTTCACCTTCTGATGTAAACTTTCCAGCGTTTTCTCTAAGTCATACTTATCATCTAAAGCAATTTCCAAGTTTTTCTGAAGAAACATTAAAATACATGTAGTAATACAGAAGAACAATTTTCAAATATTACAGTCATCACACTTAACAAATTCACATATACTGACTCAGCAATTTCACCATGTTATAAAGCATATTGCAAGAAGTTTAGTTTTAAGCATTCTGTTCAAGAGCAGAAAGTACAGTTGTGTACGCTGCACTTACCATAACAGTAAATGTTCAGATTTCTCACTGCTGCAGTAGCCCGTAGCTATTTTCCTGTTTTATCTGAGTATTTTAATAATGACAAGGATAGGGCATATTATGAATTTTCCTCACAATCACCTGAATGATTCTTTGGAGATTGTTTCCTTTGTTTATCCTACAGAGGAGTTGTGGATATGGCACATTCTACACTTATTCTTCCTATAATGCCAGCTTTGGAGGATGTTTTTGATTCAGACTGCAACAACACTGATAGAAAATCTTCAGTCACTACAAGGCAGAGACACTTTACTTATAAAGTTCCTCAATCTAACAAATATCTGTTTTCTCACCTCATGTCTGACCCAGCAGCTATTCCTATTTCTTCACCAACTGCTAACAAAGTTCTAGTTCTAGGTTCTCAATCTTCCTCTTTAGGAATTTTAGAAAAATCTGTGCTGAGATTTATGCATTCAAGAAAGCTATTCAGTCTTTCCTTCCCTTCTCTCCAAACCAGGAACATATCATCCAAATAACGTGCATATATTCTAAAACAATCTTTAAACTCACTATCCAGTAGGAGGTTGATTTTTAGATGAATGTAGGAATTTGACTGAAATGTTTACATAAAGAGGTTATCCACTTGATTTGGTTAATAATGTTAGGGATGAGGTCATTTATAAGAGTTCCGTTGGGTTATTTAAACTATTTCTAAATCACGAACAGGTAGATATAGAATTGAACATTTGGGAGAAATAAGGAGACAGCAGGTTCAAATGTGCATGTATAACAACATTTAGTATAGAAAGTGAAAAATCAAACAAATAATGACTAAGAACCGGACCTCCCACAGGGAGGTCCATGGGTTGTCCTTCTAGAGAAGACTGAACTTTATTGGCAGTTAATTTTAGATGTGACCAATTACCCGGGACTGAATGAGCAGCAACTTGCTCCTAGTACTTTCATTTATCCTGTATAAAAATCTTTCTTAAACTTACTTTTCTGCATTCATCCCCCATTTGAACACTCTCTATTTGTAATTAAATGCTTATTGTTGTTACTGTAAAATATGCTAATGCTATTATTATTATTCTCTGAGCTAAATCTGTATCTCTGTTTTTTAATGTTTTTTTTTAAATGTGTATTAATGTTTTAACTTGGAGCTTTTCTCCCCGGGCCTCTGATGAAAATGGACATATATCCAGTTTGACAATCCCGGTCAACAAATGCAAAATAAAATAAAAATAAAATAGATTCTCAATTGTTAGTGTTTTAAGGTTAAAAGCCTTACAAATGTGATACTAGATTTCCAAGTATGAGTCTTGTTTGATTTGAGAATGGACAAAGTTTGTTATTTTTTTTTTAAACTTTTTAAAACTTATTTTGTTAATTCTAATGAGGAGTTACGTTCCCAGTAGGTACAAGGGTGTGTTTACAATGATGAGTTCTTATTGGTGTAGAATGGAATTACGTGTTCTTTGATTGGATATTTAAGTCTAGTTATTAATGAATTAAGTTATCTGATGAAGTCTTAATTTTTCACAAGACGAAAGCACTTATCATTTTATACAGGACTGTGTTTTTATACCTGTAATTTTATAAAATAAAAGGAATTGTGATTGCCTACTGACAGCGAGTGCCGAAGATTTTTTTCTACTTTTGGCAGCTCTTCTGGTTTGTATTTCCTTTTAGTAATTCTTGAAAGAAAGTAGTAATAATGGCACTGAAGACTGATAAATCATAGGAGAGCGACAGAGAGAGAAAGAAGTTACTAATGAGAGTTACTAGAAATACCGCTAACAGTAAAAGAAGAAAACAAAGATTCTGGTGAAAAAGGTAAGGGAGAAAACTATCTAATTAACAAAAAAAATTTTTTAAGAGATTTATAAGTAATTAAATGAACAAAATAAAGTTTTAAAGCTTCTTATCACCCCAAGCTCGAATGAATGAAAGACCACGTATTTTCACTGGAAGTGGCAAATGAAATCTGAGATAATAAGTAACGGTTGGTGCATTCTGGGTAAGGGAGAAGCTCAAGAGGTCAAGGTTTCCACAAGCTTTTAAAAAGGTTGAGTCGGATCTGAGGGCTCGGATCTGAACCCATCAGATGAGGACAAAATGAAAACTGGCAACATTAGGTCAGTTTTTTTTCCATTCCCATAGTCAGGAATGTTTGTTTATGCATTCCATTCTTTCCACTGATATCCAGGGTAATTATGAAGGTTCAGGAGGACTCCTCAGAAATCATTGTCATGACTCGCTTCTGGCTTAGTCAGCAGTGGTTCTACCTTCTTGTGAAATTGGCCCAGGGGAATAATTACAAGCTTCTTCACAGACTAGATCTCAAAACTTCAACTGACTGCCTGGATAATTGAATTTTGATATCTTTGGAGCATCTTATTTCTGAGGTTAACAGCAGGTACTAAAGGAGGCAAGAAAACCTGCCACTAGGAAATCTTATGGTGGTAAGTTAAAGAGATTTTCTAGTTGGCACCACACTAATAACCAGAGGCCAATCCGGGATTATGTACCACCAGTTCTTTGATATTTGTCTGAGTTACTGTCTTCTGGTCTGTCTTGCTTCTTTAGCATGGAGTATCTGTCAGCTATTTCAGCATGTCTGTCCATGCCTCCTCCTGCATTTCAGACTTTGCTCGAGCTGTTTTATGAAGAGGTTTTTCACATGTAAGACAACATAGTAAGCAGGTGCCAAGGTGGCACTTTGTTGGGATCTTTACTTTGTGCTGGAAAAAATAATAATTCTGTCTACTTTTGAAACAGCGTTTATGGCTGTTTTTTTTTTTATTTGGTGGACTATTTTGCTTATTGTTTTGATGTCTGCAAGACAGTATCAGACTTGTAAGCTCTTATGGAGGGTAAACACTACTTGGTTTTCGACAAACCCCAACCCCCATGTTCATGCCATTAGTTATTTCAGAGTTTGCTCCCTATAGTCTTTCCAGAAATTTATAACCAAGGCGAGAGGATTCTCTATACTCAGATCATGCTTACGCAACTCAGGTTTCATCTTATGAGAAGTAAGTCCTTTAGGAAAGCTGAACAGTTGTGAACTTCCTATGATGGGACAAAGAAAAGAGAAGTGACAATTACCAGATGGTTGTTACTTTCTGTTTTTAATCTTGTTATCCCCACCAAAGTAAACATTTTCAGGCATGATCAAGGCACAGTCTACTACAGCCTTGCTTTCTTTGATGGCATACTGGAAAGGGGTGGACTCTAGAAGCATTCTAAAGACAGCTACTTGGTCTGCTGTACATACTTTTACAAAGCAGCTACATACCGAATTCCTTTTTCAGGTCCAGGACAGGCTTTGCTAGCACCTTATTCCAGAGGCTCCTGGATCTTAATCTTACCTTCTTCTCCCTTGATGGATAAGGTATGGTAAATGACCCCTTATGGCCTAAGGGATACTGCAGCAGTGAGAATGACGAACATAGTACAGTTGTGCAGCCCACACATCATAACAGAAGATGTTTGAATTCCTCACTGTTGCAGTAGCCACAGTCTCCCTCCATCCCCTTTTTTACTGTATATAGTAACTTTTTTTTTGAGATAAAAGTTATGTATTCCTAACTTTCTGAATTTCAAGAAGAGTAGGCTGTCTCCCATTTGGGGTCAAGAAAGTCCTGAAGAAAATGACATCCAAGCATCTGATTTCTCCCTGTGGACCTCGATACACAGCAACATGGGTGCATGTATGCAGGAGAACTAGACACATTTGAAGACTGGCCAGCCATATATCCTGAGCAGGATATAACCCAAATAGCTACAGGCTAATGCAGCACTGATAATGCTGAACATCATATTTAAACAGCTAAATGATTCAGCGACCTTTTATTTTATTTGATCTAGTGTTCAAGTTGCAACTCATTTACTTGGATTATACATGCAGACTTTTTAGGGCACTAACCATCTAAAGCTGACTTCATTTTTGTTATCAAGACCTTCATCAAAGAACTCAGAAATGAAGGAGTAATCAACAGTACTTGACAAACACACAACACATAACACACTATTCACTGTTCATACAACAATACCAGTCCTGGCTCTACCCTATTCCCTAGTTGTAAAAATTGTTATTCATATAATGAAATAAATGATGTAAAGAAAGAAGAGCTGAGTAAGGTAATTAACATGACACACTGCAAATAATACTGTAGACTGCTGTCAGCAAAAATTCATGAACACACTAAATATACACATAGAAATTCTATGATAGCATGTCTTCAAGGAGATTTCACTGTGACAGGAAATCTTAACGTCTGAATTTTCTCAGTTTCTCTCCTCCCATAACTCATCCAGATATTTCTAGTAGTGACTCCTTTCCATGCAAGGGCCAACACAGGTCTTGCATCTTGAAAGGAAATGGCAAAATAGGCATGAAACTCTTGTATAAGTATTTACTGTATCATCGGTTTCTCCGAGTCTTCGGGCAAGAATACAACACAGGGAAGTCTATTTGTGATAGGCAAGGATGAATGTTTTACCAATTTTACTGTTAGTTTTAGTAAATTCATAAACAGTGTAACACTTGCAATAATAAATAATACTAACAGTAACTATTTATTGTTATCAAAAGTGGGAAAGAGGGAGTAAGAAATTAATGTTACTGTGAGCTCTCCTTGAAGACAGTAGAGATGAGGGTAAGGATACTTACTATGTAAATACATATTCAAGATAATAAAGTCATTGTAACAGTAAATTGTAAAAATGCTCTCTCCCTACACCTCTTAGATTTCTCAGTCTCCATTAACAAATGTAGCAGCTTTTTACCTTACCAGTATTCACCACAAAGTCTTGCACCACTATAGCCTGACCAAGATCTATGTGTGTCTCTCTCTTATAAACAGAGTTTGTGCATGCTCTAACTGAGCCAATGGGTGACAAATAATCCTTATTTACTGAAATAATGAAAGTACAGTTGTTTAAGAACTTAACATAACACGTCTGACTGATCACCGTTGCATCATTACTGACTGTTGGGATATCCTAGTAGGGAAAGCAGTACATCTGACCAGCGTGCAAAACCCCGGGCATCTTTTTCTTGCACCTTACATGTGACGTGACCTAAGCATACGAGAAGTTAAGAGGTACATAAGGGATCTACAGAAGTAAATTACCTCAGAACTTTCTTGCCCATGACAAAAGGAAACTGAAGCAGAATCTGAAGCAGAGGCAAACTATGTACACATCAATAAGAAGAGGGGAAAACAGTGTTACATGCTCATCTTGGTGAAGAAGATAAGAAAGAGATAAAACAGGGAGTAAGGATCAAGGGATGGAATACTGTAACTATTATTAGATGGACATCCATTATTATGGCAGGTTCTTAAATAACTGTATTATGCCCTTCCTTGGGTCATAATTGCAGTATTACTGACTGATGGGAAGATTCCCAAAGCAAGTGAAAAGGGAGGTAAATTAAGAGGCTGAGCAGGAATATACCTTGAAGAATGGATCTCAGCAAAACTATCCCTAGTCCTGGGAAAAAACATCAGTCTTGTAATATTCAGTAAAGGTGTGGATAGAAAACCATGTAATTGCTTCTAGATTGGATTTAGAATCCAAACCCTTGAAAAAAGCTCCAGAGGAAGCAAGTGCTCTCATAGCATGAGCTTTTTAACAAGACCAGGGAGCGGTTTTCCATGAAAATAACACCAAAAGGAAATAAAACTGAAAATTAATTTATAAAGGAAATAAAATTGGAAATTCATTTAATAAACTGTTTATAGACTGGAATATGTAACTTTTTGTCTTGAAAGGAAACAAAAAAATGATCATATTTTCTAATGTAAAGGTAAAATGAGAGTTACCCATGGAAGTCCAAAGAGTAAAGTAGTCTCTCTCTCCTTTGTTCTGAAGAGGTGGTAAAGAAGTGGAGGAGTTGAGGGACTGACTGAAGGAAAGCTCACTGACAATCTTAAGCATAAAAGATGGTTAATCTTTCGACTCACCCTGTCATTGTGAAAAATGAGAAACGGTGGAGATGCCATGACTGCTTGTAGCCCTGATACCCTTCTGACTGAAGTCAATGTCACAAAAAAAGAAAAAGTCTTCCAAGTAAAGAATTTGAGACAAAACAGAAACAGGTTCAAAAGGAGCAAAAGTGAGCTTTTCTACTACATAATTCAAGTCCCAAAAAGAAATAACAGCTCTTCTTGGTGGTCTAATATGTGGACCTTTTCAAAACTTGCTTGACTTCGAAAAAGTATATACAGTGGTGGATCTAAACAAATGTGCTTTGGCAGAAGAAAATGCCACACAAGAATTGAACAGCTCACACAAGTAAGATAGAATATCAAGAATACCCACTTGATAAGACTCCTGTTTCTTTCTGTGGCATCAAAGTGAAAGTCTTTTCCATTTGGAAATATAAGATTGTTCTTTTTGCAGGTTTTCTAGATTCCTGTAAAAATGGTGCTGGAGTAGAATCAAAATTCTATCATAAAAGTGGTTAATCTAAGGGTCTGAAGACTTGGATGAATTAGAGAGCTCTTGTGCTGGTTAAACAGGTCCCATTCTATGAGGTAACTTGTGACAATTGCCCCTGGCCAGGTAAAAAAGAAGGGGAAACCAGTGCTGTCTGGGCCAACAGGGAGCCACCAATAAGACAATGGGCTTGACCTTCTTGATTTTGAGAAGGACATTCAGAATCAGTGGAAGAGAAAGAAAGGCATAAAGGAATTTCTCCTTCCACAAAAAAAGACAAATGTCTGGCTTCCATGCTTCTGGGCATGGTACTCTGGAACAGAACAATCTGAGTTGCCTTATCGGAGTGGAGGCAAAGAGATCTGTTTGCACACTATCCTACTGATGGACAATGTTCAATAAGACCTCTGTGTACCATCCATTTACCTTGGATCTGCTCAATGAGTCAGCCACTGGGCTTCTCTCAGATGGAAAATAAACTGTCTGGAGAGAAAGATTGTATTGGACAGCAATGTACTGAGCTGTCAATGCTAATCTGAAGAGACAATAGAACTTTTTGCCCCCCCTCCTTATTTATGTACCACATCTGTCTCTTGGATGAGGCATTATACTAAGGTCCCAACTGCCTGAGTTGGTGGTAGCTCAGGCTGATGTAAAAGATCCCATGGCACTTATTGAAAACAGTAGGGGTTGCTTTATTTACAGCTTTCATTATTTACACATACATAACCATAGCACAGAGGATTATGATGGGCTCTCAGTTCACAACTATATCATTATGTGTCCGAGTCATGGATGTGGAAAAAAAATTCACCTCAACATCAAAGATCGGTATCCATGATGAGAACATGCTAGGATCGGAGACCTGATCATAATACATTGTCATGCATGGAGCTTTATATGGTCCATGTATTACTAGTTACAGATAAAAAGTACAAAGCACTTAGTGAGTGCTGTCAAACTGACAGCAATATACATTATGCCAGTAAAAGATTTTGAAAGTCAGAGACACACTACTGGAACAGACAGCAGGCAGAAATGGAGCTGTTTTAAATTCTGAACTGGTTGTGTGCTTACTAGTACTGTCAGGTCTTGCTTGAGACCAGGTCTTAACAGTGTTTGGGGGTGCTTAACTGTTAAAATTGGGTCTTTCACTACAGAAGTGCTTAACTAATTTGCCTTTTCCTAATACTGGAGCATAGTCATGGCACTCTATATATCTTATAATTTCTTCCTATTTCTTCTAAACATTAACATACAATCTACACAAAAGAACAGTTAGTTATGTACTCACCATAACGATCGATGTATGTGGTCCATCTCACCTACATTCATTACTGATGGGGTCGGAGCCGACAATCGGCTCCGACTCGGCCAACTATTTTCAAGCACGAAGTCTCAAATTGGCTGGGCTAACTGGCATCCCAGGATGCAACTCTCCCAAACCCCCCCAGATCTTGTTTGCATAAGTCACAATCACTCCACACACACACACACACACAAACCCTAATAAGAGGATTATCGTCCCCCGGAAGGTAAAAATAAACCAATTCTGAAGGGTCTCGAAACAATTATCCTCCAAATCCATAGGCAGGGGGCAGGTGGGAGGGTATGTAAGAATGTAGGCGAGATGGACCACATACATCGATCATTATGGTGAGTAAAGCTAACTGATGTTATGTGGTCCTATCTCACCTACATTCATTACTGATGGGACAGCGTCCCTAGCTCCCCTAATCCGGGAGGCTCAAAGGAAAACACTCCTGAGAACCGTGGAATCAAAGGAAGCCCGGCCTCTAGATGCCACGTCCAATTTGTAATGAGAGACAAAGGTATGATGAGAGGCCCGTGTGGCCGCAGTACAGATGTCGTCTAAGGAAAGCCTGGCATGATAAGCTACTGAAGTCGAAACCACCCTAGTTGAATGAGTCTTGACTGAGAATGGTAAACTTCTGCTTGCTGAAGAGTAAGCAAAGGTAATGCAATCTTTAATCCACCTGGAAATTGTGCACTTGGAGACAGAGAAACCCATCCTATTCTCCGAAAAGGAGACAAACAATTTATCTGATTTCCTTGACTGTTTAGTCCTGTGTAAATAAAATCTTAGTTGTCTATGGACATCCAATTGATGAAATTTGTACTCCGCCTTGTCAGAGAAGTTGGGAAAAAACACAAGTAACTCAATGGATTGGTGGAGATTAAGGGTGGATGACACCTTGGGGAGAAAGGATGGGTTAAGTCTCAATGAAACCCTGTCCTTATGGAATATTAAATATGGGGGCCTAATGGACAAAGCTTGGAGTTCAGATACTCTTTTAGCCAACGTAACGGCTGCCAAAAAGGCTGTTTTCCAGGATAAAAATTTTAATTCGCAAGTGGCAGCCGGCTCAAAGGGGGGAGAAGTGATGGCTTGCAATACTAGATTTAAATCCCATGGCATAACGGGTGTTGACACAGGGGGACGTAATAACCAGGCCCCTTTGAGAAATGCTTTGCAAAGTCTATGACTCATAAGAGCAAGCTCATGGAATACATGGAAGTTAGAAATGCCCGCCAGCTGTACCTTAATGGTGGAAGGAGCAGAGCCTTGTCGGAAAAGCAAAGCTAAAACATCTAGGACCGCTGATATTGGGGCTGTGAATGGATCTAGGCCTTGTGACTGAGCCCAGATGGAGAACCTCTTCCACTTGCTATAGTAAATTTTTCTGGTGGAAGACTTATGTGATGAAGAAAGGATATGGACCACCTCAGGTGATAAGGAATGTAGTCTAATTATTGATGGAAGTGGAGCAGCCAGGCTGTCAACCTGAGGGATTGTAAGGAGGGGTGTAACTGTCCTGACATATGAGTCAAAAGTTCTGGTAATGGATCCAGAATCCAAGGACCATCCACTGCATACCGCTGAAGGAAGAGGAACCAAACTTGGCGAGGCCAGTGTGGAGCAATAAGAATCATCTTGTTTCCCAAACGAATGGCTTTCTGAATCACTCTTGGTAACAGAGGAGACAGAGGAAAGGCATAGAGCAGACCGGGAGGCCAATCGTGGACTAGAGCGTCCCTGGGTGATTCCCCCTGTGGGGGGATCAGAGTGAAGTAGTTGCTGCATTTGGTGTTGAGGGGACTGGCAAAGAGATTGCAGCAAGGCTGACCCCACATGCTGAAGATCCAAGTCGCAACTTGGCTGTTCAGGGACCACTCGTAAGGCAGCAGAATAGCTCTGCTTAGCCCGTCTGCTATCATGTTGGATTTTCCAGCAATGTGCATTGCCACTAGGAACCGTTGGGAAGACACTGCCCAATCCCACACTCTCATGGCCTCTCTGCAGATTGGATATGACTTGGTTCCCCCTTGTTTGTTCAGGTACCAAGCAACTGACATGCTGTCTGAGTGAACAGCAATCATTCCCCTTGGAAGAAAGCTCTGAAGTGCTTGCAATGCTAACAGCACTGCTCTCATCTCTAGGACATTGATGTGTAGGTGTACCTCATAATCCTGCCAAGTGCCTTGGACCGTTCTGCCCAGATAATGCCCCCCCCACCCTATCTGGGAGACGTCCGTGGTCACTGTGGCAGCCGGAGAAAGGGGAAATAGATTCATGCCCTTGTTCAGGTTGGAATGACATAGCCACCAATGGAGATCCTGCTTGCAATGTTCTGTGAGACGAATCGGGTGAGAGAGGGGTAATTTTTGATAGGACCATTGGGCTGAAAGGAGCCACTGAAGGACTCGCATGTGAAGCCTGGCTAGGGGTATTAGCATGATGGTTGCCGCCATGGAACCCAGTAACTGAAGAACTAAGCTGGCCGGGACCTTCTTGTGGGGCAAGAGAGCCTGGACCTGAGACTGCAACACCGTTATTCTTTCCTGAGGTAGAAAGGCCCTCATTAGAATCAAATTTAATTCTGCGCCTATAAAGACAACACGCTGTGAGGGCAGCAAGGCAGATTTTACCCAGTTTACTGTAATCCCCAACTTTTGACAGAGATTTAAGGTAGCCTCCCTGGCTTGGATGAGTAGATGCCTGGTGGGGGTGGTAAGGAGCCAATCGTCCAGGTAAGGAAACACCTGGAATCCTAGACGTCTCAGGTGAGATGTCACTACTGCCAAGCATTTGGTGAACACCCTGGGGGCTGTGGTGAGACCAAATGGCAGGGCTCGAAACTGGAAGTGACTGGCTCCCAGCCGGAAGCGTAAATGGATCCTGGATGTCTTGTTTATCTTGATGTGATAATAGGCATCCTTGAGGTCAATGGAGCACATCCATACTCCCTCTTCCAACAATGGGAAGATGGATTGAAGAGTGACCATTCGGAATTTGGATTTCAGGACGTAGTGGTTTAATCGGCTGAGATCCAATATGGGCCTCAGGTCCCCTGTTTTCTTTGGCACCAGAAATAGTCTTGAGTAAGTTTCTGATCCAATCTGGTCTGGGGGGACCGGTTGGATGACTCCTTTTCTTAGTAGCTTTGATATTTCTAATGCTACTTGATCCCATTGACTGGGTGGAACGTCCGGGATTCTTTTGATTGAGGGAGGAAGTGAAATAAAGGGGATGGTATAACCTCCGATGATTATTCGAAGCACCCATCGATCCTGAGTTATGCTCTCCCAGGCTTGAAGATGCTCTGAAAAGTGACCCCCGACTGGCTCCGGAGCAGCACAGCCGGGCAACCCTTCAGGGATGCTGATAGGAAGATCCACGAAAGGAGTCGCGGTCTCCCAGATTGCGGGGGCCTCCTCTGCCCCTAGGATGGCGTCTTCCAGAATAATTTCCCCCAACCCTGCCTCTGGAGGGGGACTCACCTTGAGTGACTGGGAAAGACTTTTGTGATTTTTTTGAACCACAACTTCCCTCCTCGGAGCCTTGGGATAAGGCCTAGAGGGAAGAGAAAAACGGGCCCCTACGGCAGATAAAATCTTACCCTCCTGTTCACATCTAGTGAGAGTCTCTTTCACTTTTGGTCCAAAAAGAGAGGACTCATCAAAGGGGGCGTCCGTGAAGGAAGACTTAAAGGCCTCCGCGAAGTGACATAGGTGCATCCAGGCTTGTCTCCTCAGAGCAAGGCCTGAGCTAGCTGCCCTGCTCGCCCCTTCGGCTGCACAGGATATGAGCCTCATGGACGAGTTAGCTACGGAACCAAGGGTAGACAACTGGGCGTTAACAGTCTGTGCTAGCACCTCAGGCATGTTACCCATCAAGGTATCTCCCAACTCTTTAAGGAGATCCTGCTGGAGCTGAGTAAAGTGACAAAGATAATTCAGGGACCGTAGCGTAAAGGTCGCTGAAGACAGGGTGCGCTTCCCATAGCGATCCATACTCCTGGACTCCTTGTTAGGAGGATGGACTGAGGAAGAAGCCTCGGCAACTTTCTGCTGAGTGGCTGATGCCACCACCATGGCATCTACAGGGACCCCTTTTGTCAAAAACTCTTTCCCAGGGGGGAGCAGACAAGAACTTGTTAGGGCGGCTAGGCACAGGTTCCACGGAGTCAGGATGTTCCCATACCCTTCGACAGATAAGGTCTAATAATTCGTCAAAGGGTGGAGACACCCAGGAGGTGGTAGGTTGAGCTCTGAAGGCCTTGAGGAATACCGACTCCTCCTCAGAGGGGGGCTTGGAAGACCAGTCGCCTCTCTGCCTCAAAATCGCCAGGATATTGGAGAAGGAGACATCATCGGAGGATGACTTAGGGGACCCCTCTGCATCGTTGAGGTCGGTATCCGAGGTGATGGACTCGTCTTGGGAGTCTATGTGCTTCCTCTTGCACAACTTCTTCCTGGGAGGCTCCTCAGGCACAGACTCTGAGGGGCCCTCAGAAAGTTGGGGATCACGCATGGGGGTGTCCTCAGGCCTTCGAGCTCCACTATCCACTGATAGGGGGGCGTCAGAGGCTCTTGCCGGGGTGTATGGGGACGGAGTGGTCGATCCAAGTGATGACCCTGACGATCTGGCCAGTGCTGTCCTCATGGCCTCAAATGCAGGTCCCCCCGAATCCGAGGACTGACCTACCTCCGAGGCTACGACCGGAGTCGGGATCCCCCGAGCCGAAGTGCCGAGAGGGAGACTCGGAGCCGACAGAAGTCCCGATGTGTCCCCCTCGGGCCCGACCGAAGAAACCCGAGTGCCGAAACCAGATGAAAGAATCAAAATGGTTGGGCTGACGACGGCTCCGATGGACCCATCAGGGGTATCGGAACTGGCGTAATGACATCACTCGGTGCCGAACACTCCGGCTCCGATAACACAATGCTCGGAGGAGGAATCATCGGTACCGGTAGAGGAATGGGCTCCAGAGCCAACTGGGTCGGAGCCGAAAATAATTTAGCTAACACCGGCGACTGGAGGAGCCTCTGAACCACCCTACTTACGTCCAAATCAGACAATCAAGAGGATTTGGAGGCAACTGAAGGAGATGAGGATCTCCTGCCTATTGATTCATGAGTAACGCTGGGTGACCGGCTCCGAATCGGTTCCAAAATGAGCACAGCCGAGGTCGACTCCAGCACTACCGAGACTTCCTGTGGCTCTGAAGTCAATGGAGCCGAGGAAGCTGGATCCATCACAGAACTCTTCTCCTGCGGCTCCAAAGATAATGGAGCCAAGGAAGTAGTAACCACTTTCAAGATCTTCTCCGGCGGCTCTGAGGAACTAGACGGAGCCGGAGATCGTTTCTTAGACTTAGAGGATTTGGATTTGCCAGTAGTGGAAGTAGATTCTAAATCCTCTTCAAAAGAGGGCTTGACCAGGCCCTTCAAGATTAGTTTATTTTTTCGTTCCTGCAGTACCCTAGAACTAAAAAGAATGGCAGACACTGCAGGACTCCTGTAAATGTTTAGCGCCAAGGCAATAAACGCAGATGGCATGCCCATCTGTGATGGACATTTTGTAAGCACACTTTGAGCATTTCTTAAACCCAGAGGGTTTATGCTCTTTTTGTTCTTTAGACATTGCCAGCAGAAATAACACACACAACACAATAAGATAGGATGGTACACTGAGGAACTCTAAGCTAAACGCTCCTAAGAAGACGAGGAAAACACTACCAAGACAACGAAGGAGAGGGCTAGGTCCCTCTAACTTAAACGGGCCTAGCCCGCCAAACACAAGGAAAACTACTCACGCTTTTCCACAAACTGCCACAGGGCCAAACCACAGACACAACACAACGTAGCTATGAAAATAGCTTTTGTTTCACAGGAAAAGTACTATTCTGCAAATAATTTTTTAGTCAAAAAAGAGTACTTAGCCACAGCCAAGCTCGAGACCACATCCTGACACAACAAGCGGCAAACAAGATCTGGGGGTTTGGGAGAGTTGCATCCTGGGATACCAGTTAGCCTAGCCAATTAGAGACTTCATGCTTTAAAATAGTTAGCCGAGTTGGAGCTGATTGTCGGCTCCGAACCCATCAGTAATGAATGTAGGCGAGATAGGACCACATAACATCAATAATTTCCATTTCATAATTTCAAGAAAAACAGAAAAAATGTGATTTTTATAAGTCATCGACTATTTTAATTTTTTTAATCTAACCCATCCGTCCTTTATTCCACAACCATCTTTTTATTTCATCTAGCACATACAGCACATATTTATCATCTCTATTTTATTATACAGGAATCCATCACATCTTCTCTTCCATAATCTCCGGATTGTTACAAACAATATGCGGTCCCATTTTTTCAATTCAACATTTTTTCGTTCTCATATTTTTCATATAATATCATATACATTGCTATATTTTTAAATATTTCCCATTTATATTCCCTTTTAAAAATTCTCCAAAACTATTCAATTTTTGTACATTCTAAAAAATGAAATATTCTGCACTTACCATAGTAACAGATCCTTTTCATTCTAGTATGTCCAGTATGACTGACAGGACAGGAGCTACCTGTCGAACTACATCCAGACATTTGCTAGTGCTATCTTCCTTGAACATTGCCCTTCCTTAATGTTGTGCACCATACCTAGCCCCCGATCGTGTTCGTCCACAGTACCATAACAATAGAATGTAAGCATGAAAAGTTTTAAGAAAATGGCTGAAAATTAAGGTAAAGGGATGGGGGTTGGAGGGACGGTGTCATATCCGACTGACTAGGATAAAAAAAAAGACCCATCATTATAACTACATAACTTTTGTATCCTACTTCATCCATTCATCTGATCCAATCTGACTTATGGGACAGAATCTTGGGTGGCATACAGGACGCCCTTCAGGACAGATGCTTGACAAAGGTATGTAAGGTAGACCAAGTTGCTGCTGGACATATTTCATCTACTGTAGAATTTCTGAAAAAGGTAACAGATGTGGCCATTGATCTGATGGACTGAGCTTTTGGTTTAGATAGGACAGACTCTTTCTCACTTGCATAAATAAATGATACACATCTCATCGCCATTTAGACATGGTTTCTATAGTAAAGTACAGTTGTGTAAAATCTCACCATAACAGTAGATGCCCTTCTCTACACTGTTGCAGTATTTTAAACAGAAGAGATCTCCCAGCTAGAGCAGCCCAACACGTGGTCAATATACCAAAGCCTAATGATCTTGTATGTCACACTTATCCCCCTCCGCACAGAATAGGGCATAAAAGGGACGTATGGACACAGATACCCAGAAATTAACTGCACCAGAAGAGAACAGTCTCCATAGGACAAAGGAGTCAATGCACATCCAGAAGGAAAAAATGCAGAAGAAAAAGGGGAAGCCCTCAGCTAGATGGGAATCTAAAACAAAAACAAAAACCAGAACAAACAAGAGAGGGTTGGAGGGAAGAACTGAATACTGAAACAGTGAAGAGAAGGACATCTACTGTTATGAAAGGATTTTACACAATGGTACTATGTCCTCTTACATCACTGTTGTGGTATTCTAAACAGAATGTACAGTAAAAAGCTCAATAAATAGAATGGAGGTACAAGTCTGAGAAGAGCTCTCAACAAACCCACATAAAATGGTTCTAGCATAATCTGCTCTGATCCTAGAAACCATATCAAGCCAATAATGCTTAGTAATGATATGCACTGAAGACCAAGTAGCAGCTTCAAGGATGGAATTGGTGTCTAGTCACTTGAAAAGAGCTCAAGAATAGGCACCAGCCCTACTGAAATGCACAATAACAGAAGTAGACAGAGATTTGTCATGAAAAGTATAACAAAAGGAAATGGCCTTAGATATCCGGGAGGATACGGTTTGCTTAGAAACAGCCAAACCCAACATACTGGGATAAAAGGAAAAAAAGGGCTGATCAGACTTATAAATGATCTTAATTTTATCCAAACAGTACCTGAGCTCTCTGTCAAATCCAAGGTATGCAGGACCCTCTCACTAGCAGACTGATGAGGAGGGAAAAAGGAAAGGAGTTGTACTAATTGATTCATGGAAACCTCATTTACTACCTTGGGCATAAAAGAAGGATTAGTATGAAGGGACACCCTGTCCCTGTGAAAAAAAACAAAAAAGGAGGAATGGCCATAAGGACATGGAGCTCAGAAACTCTCCGAGCAGGAGTAACAGACGGCAAGAAAACACGCCAAGTACAATGTTGCAAAGAAGCAGAATCTGCAGGCTGAAAAAGGAGCCTGAGTCAATTTTTCCAAAACAAACGGAGGAACAGGTTTCCTTGGAGGTCTAATATGCAGGATGCCTTTAAGAAATTGTTTGACATCAAAACAAGAAGGTAAAGGAGGATTCAAAAAAAAAAAAACAACCCCAACTGGGAACTTACTGGGTGGCTAGGTATTCAGCACAGCAACAAGGCGTTCAGACCAACTAGCAATAATGGTATTCGACCTGGCAGCAAAGTAGTTCTGGGTAGCTGTGTTCATATTTCCATATAAGAAAACAAGCATGAGTAAACTGGAAAGAGTACAGTGGAAATATACCAAGGGCATCCATGGATTAAAAAAAAGTTATGTCTTACCATAACGTTCTGTGTTGTTCATCTTCTTTCATTCATCAATGATGGGTTCGGTTCTGAGCCCTCGGAACCGAGTCGGCCTTTTTACCAAGCTCGCGCCAGCCAAAAACCTCTTGAGCTAAGTTTCTACCCAGAATTCTCTTCTCCCTGTTACCTTAGATCGGGTTTACTACAAAAAAGAGAAGAAAAAAGAGCACACCGGCACTCAGGCAGAACAACTCTTTATTTTAGCGCTTTCGTCTGCTGTAAGCTTGACTTCCTCAGAATATATAATCACTTAGGTCATTTCCTTTTTATACATAAAATCACGACTTTGTTTAATTAAACATTTAAATTAAAAAATAATAATAATAAAAATATATATATATATTTATATATATATATATATATATATATATATATATATATATATATATATAACTTCAATAAACCAGGAAGATCTTCACTAAACAATTAATCTAAAATTATTTATGTTAAAAAAGACATCATATTAGCAGCAGAGGCAAGTAATCCTACCCATCAATATACATGCTTCCTTACTATTATGTAAATAAACCCTATTATTGATGGTGTTGCTAAAAAATACACTCTAAAATAAAAGCATATATGTAACTGTGAATTCACATATGGAAATCTGCCTTCAAATTAAGGTAACTAGAAAGACTAACAGTTTCATTCAGCCCTGAAGGGAACATTGCGTTACATCTTAACTGCTACATCAATTCCCGACATTCCAAAAAGGTATCCAAAGGACACCCTCTACTATTATTATTCACCTGCTCTAGAGCACTAAATTTAAAATAGTGCCCTGGGTTCCCATTAATATGTTTAAAACTGCATTCTTAAGATTGTTCTTACTAATGTCATATAGATACTGATAAGACTCGCCTGTTAAAACAATTAATGGTTTTACCTATATAGAAGCTCTGGCACTGTTGGCAAATGGCTATATAAATAACACTTTTGTTATAACAACTGAACCTTTGCTTCAAAAACACCCAACCATGGCCTTTAATAAACAAAGAATCCTTTTCCATCATATGAGGACATTGGTGACGGTGTCCACATTTAACCATCCTCCCCTTAATCCTTCTTGTTGCATCTATTTCTAATAGATATTTGAATGATTTAACTTTCTTATAGACCACAATAGGGTGATCACCAAGCTTATTTTAAACTGTTGTTCAATATCAAATAACACCCAATTCAAATTTAACATTTCTTTTATTGTTCCATATAATGGGCTAAATGTAAGAATCATGGAGTGTGAAAAAGAGTTATTATCAATAATCCCATTTTCACTGTTAACATTGGGTATAGATCCTAGTAAAGGGAAACAATTCCTCCATCTCTCTCTTATTAATCACTTCTTGAAAAATGGGCTCCATAAAGGGCAAAGGATAGCCTCTTGCCAACAACATATTCTTAAGAGTACCTATTTCGTTAAGAAATAAGTCATTCTCACTAACCATTCTAGCCAACCTAACTCCTTGCCCCTTCGACAAAGATCTCTTCTGATGAAGTGGATGGGCACTAGAAAAATGTAACAAGGTACTGGAGTAGGTTGGCTTCCTGTAAAGTGTAGAAATAAATCTACTATTGTCAACGGTCCTTAATAATAGTAATAGCCAAAAAATGTATAATACTGAAATTAATATTAATAGTGAACTGTAAAAAAGATGTACTACTATTCAAGTAGTCAAAAAATTCATATAGTGACCCCTCAGTTCCTCGCCATAGGATGAAAATACCGTCCAAATAATGGCCATAGAAAATACACCGTTCAAATAGTTCTGCAGTAAAAACCTTAGAGATTTCCCATTCGGCAATGACAATATTAGCAAATAGGGGCGCACATAAGGCCCCCATGGCTACCCCTATTTTTTGCTTGAAATAATGTCCTTCAAACAGGATAAAATTATTCCTCAAAATCATATCCATAACTGTCTGGAACATCAGTATTCTGGAGTGTGTAAACCCAGAATATTTACAAAGAAAATCATAGAACATATTAACTTCCTCATCGTGGGGAATCACTGCGAACAAGTCACAAACATCAGTTGTTGCAGATATCACTTGTTCACTATATATTCCCTGTTGAATTTTCTTGAGACAGTCCCATGAGTCCTGTAGAATATGTGGAAACAGTTTTAATATTCCTTTAAGATTTATATCTATAAACCTGACCATAGAAAATGTTTTTGAAGCCTTAGCATCAACTATAGGCCTAAGGGGAGGATCAACAATAGATTTATGTGTCTTTGGTATTCCAAAGATCGTAGGAACACATGGATTAGCCTGCTCTAAATAATTCAATTCAGCAAGTGTTATTTGGTTATCTAGCAACAGGTCAAGTAGTGTAATATCAATGTGTCTGTATGCTATATTAAGCTGATTAATGGATGTTTCCTCATAAGTTTCACTATATAAGTGTAGAAGCATCTTTTGAATATAAGTCTCTTGATCCATGGCTACCAAGCCTCCCCCTTTGTCAGGTTCCATCAATTTAATTATTTTATTTCCCATGATTTCAAATAATAAATTTTGCTCATCTTCAGTAAGATTATTGGGAAATAATGTATTATTCATGAAAATTTCGTTGATCTGTGAAATGCATAATCTCTTGTATATCCGCAGAATGGGGTGCAAGAGTGGATTGAAAGTACTTGTTTTTTTACACAATTCAAAAGGTCCAAAGTATATATTATTATCAAAATATAGGGCATTGAACAGGACCCAACTCTGGTCCCACTGTGTTTGGAGCCATCAATTCTGACTATTCACTTGTGCTTACTGATGTCAATGGGACGCATGGTTCAGCTATTCTGCCTGGGCAAGGCAATCCCGTTTCTTCTACAAAAGCACAAACTCAGTCTACTACTGGTCTGGGAGCAGCAAGAGGCGGACCAACCAATGTCAATCAAGAAAACGACCAGCAAAGTGATTTACAATCAGCGTTTTCGTTCCACAAATGGATTCAGAATAATGCAGTGGATGTTTTGGTGGATAATAACATTCGGGTCAATCACAGAACTTTAAACCAACAACTATATTACTTTGAACAAGAATTCTTAAAGTTCCAAAAATTGCAGGTTGAGAACAGTTATCTTAGGGAATTGCCTTTGTAGGGAACAGATTCCTAAGGGACTTCATGTTTGGAGATTCCCTACAGGTTTGGAGCAAGGTACTGTATTATACAAAGACTTGACTGATATGTTTAACCAACACGGTTGCAAGTTGCTCGACCTGTTGGTAAGAGACAATGAAAGGAAAATTAATGAACTTAAAATCCAAATTGACTTAATGAATGACAGAATAACTACTGATTTATGTTTTGCTCTGAAGAGTAATGAATACAGAGCAGTATTTGCTTATTTTATTTATTTATTTACATTTGTTGACTGGGAGTGTCTGACTGGACATAGGTCCATTTTCAGCGGAGGCCCAGGGAGAAAAGCTCCACAGTTAAAATAAACAGACATTAGTTACATTGGATTACATAGTGATTAACAATTTAACATAGCAATTAATTACAAACATAATTACAGATGAAGAACATAGTACATCAGTAGACAACTAGAATCTTTATCTGCGAAGTATATAACAGACATTAACAAATGTTACAATAAGAAGTTCCTGCTGTATAATAAGTACTAGGCTTATGAGCATCTGAGCTTGCTATAATCAAGGTAGTTAGTGAGGTGGAAAGAAAGGTAGTGGTTGGGTGGGGTGGGTGATATTAGAGTGGGAGTTGCAAGGGCATAGCCAGCATGTTTTTAGGTGCGCTTTTAGTAAAGTTTTGAAGTGGGTGCATGATGGTATGGAGGTAATTGTGGGTGGGAGGGAGTTCCATAATTTGGCTATGGCGCAAGAGAATAGTGCTTCACCAGCAGAGTTATTGGCTTTAGTGATCTGCAAGTGATTTTTGTTGCTGGATCTTAGTGATCTGGTGGTGCGATAGGGTTGTAGTAGATTCTGGAGGGATGGGACATTTAGTGGATGGTTTACTAGTTTGTGGGCGAGTGATAATTGATACCATTGAAGGAGGTGAGGGAGTTCAAGCCAGCCCAGTTCAGCAAGTGAGAGACAGTGGTGACTACGGTAGGATGCCCCTGTGGCGAATTTGGCGATTTTGTTGTAGCAGGTCTCTAGCTTGTTTAGCTCGCATTGCCTTAGGTTGGTATATATTGGAGAGGCATAAAGTAGGGTGGAGATAAGGTGGGAATTTGCTACTGAAATCTTTGCTGCTTTGGTGAGACGTTGCTTATTTCTGTATAACGCTCCTAGATTTTTTGTGGACTTTTTTATGGTCATGGATATGTGCATGTCAAATTTTAGTTTATTGTCTATTTCCACTCCTAGCAATTCGGTGTGTTCAGTTGGGTATATAGTGGTGTTGTCTTTTGCTGTGATGTTAAAGTGAGAGTTGTTTTGAGTATGTTTGGTGGGTTGGAAGATGAGTAGTTTAGTTTTGTTTGGGTTGAGTATTAATTGGGCATCGGATAACCAAGCTTCAACAGAGGAAAAGGCTTCCTGTGTGACTTTTTGCAGTTTGATTTTGTTAATGTTGATAAAGCGATTTCTGTCATTAAAGCCAATAAAGTTAAAAAACTTAACAGGGACAACACAGACTATGAGAGAGGTGTTGCCTATCCCTTGCCTAGAAATTCTAACAGAATTATTAGTACCAATACTAATGAAAATGTTGTGTAAGAAACTGACGATATTATTGTTGATGAAGAAGCTGTGTGCTCTAATAGAGAACAAGAGCCCCCTTTGGGAGAACCTTTAAGAAGGTGGGAGTGCCTTCGAAACCAAAGGGAGCAAGCAGCAGGGGGGCAGTATTACTCAAATTATATGAACAATGTAGAGAGATCGGACCCCATGTACCATCAGGATTTTCATCCACAGAGGGGGAGAGCCAAGTGGGGCTGGGGAATGAGTCACAATGGCTCTCGGCTGAGGCGATTGAAATGGGCTACTCCAAATTTATGCGTCTGACCTCATCCACCAACGGAGGTGCTGTTTGCAGGAGTTGGTTATTCAAATCTGGTAACAGGGGGGTGATAGTTTGGGAATCACTGACAAAGGAGGAGCCACTGGATAATCTGCATATGTAGCTTTGCTAGAGGCACTATTGGAATTGAAGCTGTCATAGAACCTACGGCCTGAAGAACTTCCCTTGCTGAAACTTTTGTTTGACAGAGTATCACTTGGAGGTGGAGCCTCAGTCAGTGGAGTCTGTGGTTTGGGAGTGATGCTAAACAGTACTGGATATTGAACACTGCTCCAATGAATTCTATTTGTTGTGTAGGAGCAAGTTTGATTTCTCCCAATGTATCGTTATTCCCAACAATTTTGCCAAAGAGAGAGTATAATGCAGTGCTGTTACCAGAAGATGCTCGGTGGTGGCAGTGAGGAGCCAGTCATCCAAATATGGAAACACCCGGAATCCTTGTAGTCTCAAGTGAGCTGTGACCACTGCCATGCATTTCGTGAACACTCTGGGGGCTGTAGAGAGACCGAATGGCAGGGGATGAAACTGATAATGACTGACCCCTAGCCGGAAGTGAAGCAGACTCCTGGAGCATTTGCCCATCTTGATGTGGTAATATGCATCCCGGAGGTCAATCGAGCACATCCAATTGCCTTCTCTTAACCGTGACTATATGGAATTTGGTTTGGGTGACAGACTTGTTGAAGCTGCTGAGATCCAAAGTAGGTGTCCAGTCACCTGTCTTTTTTAGCACCAAAAAGAATCTTGAGTAAAATCCTGGACATTTACTGGCTTTCTTTTCTGCACTGCTGTGGAGTTTTGACAAAAGGAATTGGGTCTGGATTCTGCAATGGAACATCTTTTAACTCTAACCTAGGAGGAAGCACAGTATTAACAACAGCTACACAGTTGTGAAGTTCTCCTTCATCAGCTGTAGGAATTAAAGTGTCAGGATTAAGTGGTGGGCGTTGGACAATCTGTAAAGAAGGGTTACTAAGTAAAGACAACTCTTACTTAGACAATCATGCTGCAGATAAGTATTGTATTTTAGTCTTTAATAACAATGCTTCTATGAAATATATAACTGCTTCGTAAGTCTCATGCCCAAGAGTTAGAACAGCCACCATTTCCACTATGCACTATTGCAGCCACTGACCTAAGTCATTAGGAGAGGGCTGCTGCGACAGGATCAAGATTTCGTACTGAAATAAGTGATAGGTCTATAACCATCATTTCTATGTTGTGTTTATAATTCTAATGCTATTTTACTCCCTTCACTCTGGAACAAGAACAATCTTTTAGAATAGTCTGGTAACCTAAGTGCAGGAGGGTTTAACAGTAATGTTTTCAATTGTACAAAAGCTTGTTTATGACAGTCCTGCCAGGGGGTAAAGGTGCAGGGCTATCTTTCTTTAATTCTAATAAGGGTTTCACTACTACTGCATAATTAGAAATCCACTGTCAACAGTAACATTGTAGTCCCAAAAAGGCTCACTACGTTTTACTGTAGTACATTGTGGTGCAGTTTGCATCACAAATAAGATGCCCCAAGTATTCAACCTGTGATTTCCATAACTTTAATTTGTCTCCGTTAACCTTAAATCCTAACTCTACTATCTTTGTCACAAGGAAAATAGTATCCTGTTTGCAATCACTTGATAATCATTGAAGATAGAAGCAAATCATCTATATACTGAATTAGAGTACAACCACACAGAAATTAAATCTTGTCCAAATGATTTTTTTTATTTCTTTAGAAAGAGGGTGGCTGATTCCACATATCCCTGTGGTAATCCATCCAGGAGTACTATTGACCTCTATATGTAAATGTAAAGAGATACTGGTTATCCAGATGTATAGGGATAGAAAAAGAAGCAGATAAAATATCTATCAATGAGAAGGCTGAGTCATCTGATGGAATAAAATTAAGTACTGTTGGAGGATTAGGGACTACAGTAAATATTGGTACTACTAACACATTTACCGCTCATAAATCTTATACAAATCTATATGTATTTTCCCTAGTTTCTTAACTAGTAGTATAGCAGTGTTACAGGAACTACAAGTTGGGATTATGATACCTTGTAATAACAAGGCAGAAATAAAAGTATGATACCTTTTTCTTCTTCTACTGACAAAGGATACTTGACTACCACAGGCAGGTGCTCACAAGGTTTCAATGTTATATGCACTGTTCTGCATCATTTATGAGCCCTACCTCATTTTCATGGATAGTCCTGAGCAGTGGGAGAATGACTTTTAATTCTTCCAAGCTGGCATTTTCACATCTCATTCTGATATCAAAATAGTGAAAAGGGCATTTTCATCTGTACAGATGTTATTTGAATATAACCCTAAAGGTTCACTGGGAATGTCTGGGCGGCCACGGTGGTGCAGTGGTTAGCATTGCTGCCTCACAGCAAGAGGTTCTCCGGTTCGATCCTCGGCTGGGGTGCCTTCTGTGCGGAGTCTGCATGTCCTCCCTGTGGTCGCGTGGGTTTCCTCCGGGTGCTCCGGTTTCCTCCCACATCCCAAAGACATGCTGCAGGTGGATTGGACACTCTAAATTGGCCCTAGGTGTGCGTGTGAGTGTGCCTTCTGTGGAAGGTTGGGCGCCGGGCTGGCAACTCGACACCGTAAAACTCCACTGCCATTCAATGTGCGGACAAGGTGATCCGCTGTGGCGACCCCTAACCGGGAAAAGCCGAAAGAAGAAGAAGAAGAGTTCACTGGGAATGTCTAGAACTACATCTGGTGTACAATACACAGTGCATCTTAATTTACATAAATTTCCACTTAACAGATTTAAAGAGGCAGAATTTCCAGCAATAAAAGCATGCTATTTTTTTTTAGTGGATCAATTTGAATGGGAACAGGTTTTGTTTCTGGAAAGTGGAAAGTATTCAGCATTTGCTGATATAAACATAGATCTTGTAGCTCCTGTATAAATAGAAATGGGACAGATAAACTCTGCACTGTAATAATGACAAAAGAACTGATCTCCGGGACCTGATGGTTTTACTCCAGAATTTTTCAAAACTTTCAAATTGGTAGTTCTTCCCTTTCTATTTAAAGTTTACAATCATATAAGAGTTAATGATATCTCAGATATTCATTGGAACACATCCAAAACCATTCTAATTCTAAAAAATAATAAAGATAAATCTGACCCAGTAAATTATAGACCCATTTCTTTAATTAACGTGGATATTAAGATTCTGTCATCTATTCTGGCTAACAGATTGAAACGGATTTTACCCTCAATTATCTCGTCAGATCAATCAGGTTTTATGTCTCAGAGACATGCTTGGGATAATACTCTATCTTTAGAGACTATACTTCATCTCATTAAGAAAAATCCAAACCCTATATATGCTTTGATTATAGATGCATCAAATGCCTTTGACAGAGTATGTTGGAACTTTCTATTTCAAACTATGTTATGTTTTAATATTCCTTATTCTTTATAAATTTTTAAAAGTTTTATACAAGAATATGTTTACTAGACTATACATTAATGGTCAATTTTCTGCTCGATAAAGATCACTAAAGGAACAAGACAGGGTTGTCCATTGTCCCCTTTTCTTTTCAACATTTACTTAGAACCTTTGCTATTGTTTATTACTCAAAATACTTTTCATAACATCCCTAGAATTCTTAATACTAATATTCATTTCTCTGCTTTTATGGATGATTTAGTAATCTACTTTCAAACTCCATTATCTGATTACAGAAAAATAATGAATTCTATTGATTATTTTTCTTTGGTTTCCAACTATCTTTTAAATTCTACAAAATCTCATATTTTTCCCTTAAATCATTTAGCACACAAATCTTTTTTGTTTCCAGACGATCATTTTCAGTTTACTTATAATATAAAATATTTAGGAATCAATTTAGAACACAATAATAAATCTTCCTTTCAAAATAATATTAATAAATTATGGAACTCTATATTGTCTGATATGGACAGATGGAAGCATCTAAACCTTTCATTTCTTTCAAGGGTGGCCATTATTAAAATGAATATTCTGCCTAAATTTCTTTACCAATTCTCATCATCTGATCAGATAATTTTAAAAAAATTTTTTGAGTCTGTAAATAAAGCTTTGGCAAAATTCATATGGTTCCGTAAATCTGTTAGAATTTCCTATTCTAGATTGGCATTTTCGAAGGACAAGGGAGGTTTGGGTTTACCTAATCTTTATCTCTATTATTTGATTGTCTCATCCGATAAACTTCTTACTATCTCTAAATTCAATAACACTTCTTATCCAAATCACTCTTTATGGATAAAATTATGGTATAATTATGTCATTTCCAATAATTTAAATCCTGAAGCTATTCCCTTTATCTCTCTGGATAGTTTATTTATTAAAAATATATCTACAGTATTTAAACAAAAGATTAGAGATTTCCAAACCTTACTCAAAATGTGTAAACTAGAAAAGATCTCGCACCATGTTCAGCCAATTCATCTAAACCCAAATATATTATTGGACAATAAACTTTTGAACTTAACAAACTATCCTTTAATTAAAAATCTAAAAGTAGGAGATGTTTTGAAATATCTTGACTTGCCTTTATCTGACTGGCGTAAGTTATTGAAAGTAAACTGGAATTACTCACCAATTCTTACACAACTAAGAGCAATAATTAAAAACAAATTTGTATCTCTGGTCCCCATAGACTTACAATTGAAAAACCTTAACACGATTATCAAAATACTTTCATCATCTGATAAAATGCTCTCAAACTCATATAAATTAATTAATTCTTTAATGATGGACCACAACTGTCTTTTATCTAATGTTTGGTTGAATTATAATTCCCAATTGTCAGAATCTCAGAAAGTCCTGGCTATTAGACACACTAAGGAATTTATCCCTTTTAAAAAATTAGCATACACACAATTAATGATTAATAATGATGCCTACTTTACCTCAATCAAATTAAACAAATTTAACCCAAATAAGTCCCCTTCATGTTCATGCTGTTCTCATCCCCAAGCAGACCTCCTTCATATTCTATGGTATTGTCATTTTTCTCACAGATTGTGGACATCTTTGAAAGTCAGACTGCAGAAAATGGGATATCAAAATCCACGTTGACGGGAATTTGCTATTCTACATATTCCATTGATTCATCTTTCAAAAGTTGATATTCATGTTATCATTTTTATTTGCTCATTACTAAAACTTTATATAATACAAAATTGGATTGATCGTTCTAAATTAAAATGGGTTACTTTCCAGAAAATGGCTTTTAAATTTATTGATGCTCAAAGATACTTAGGTGGAAGTCCAAAAAAAAAAGCTATTAGAAAGGTTGTGTTAGAAAAGGTTCTAAACATATTAAATAGTTAATGTTAAATATTTTTTTTTTTCTTTCTCTCAGGTTGCCTAACTTGTATATAGTGTACATATGGTGTATGTTTTATTTCTAAATAACTTATCAAAATCTCATGAAGGTTGTTATCACTAGATGAATTGTTATATGTTCATTTATGCCTTCTTGTTATGTATAATCTTTTAATTGTCTTGCTATTCATATAATTAATAAAAAAAAATTTGAGAAAAAAAAAAAAAAAAAAAAAAAAAAAAAGAACTGTCCTGGTCAATTGGTACCAAAGGAAATAAAGTTATGTACTTACCATAATGTTCCATGTTTGTAGTCCAACTCGCCTACATTCTTGTTGGATGGGTTTGGAGTGATATTCGGCTCTGACTCGGCCGATACTAAAGCTCGAGAGCTTTTACTGGCTTGAGGCTAGCCCCTATCCCATGGTGCCTCATGGCAATTCCCCAGATCTTGTTTGCAAGAAAGCAATAAGTACCTATCAGTAAGAAATATCAGAGCTACATATATACAGACAAAGGATTTTGAAATATAATCCATGTCAGGTGGACAACAAATGAAAATAAGGTCAGACAGCACCAGTATATTCCACCAGATCCCCCAAAAACAGGAGGGGGGGTTGGACGGAGGGGCGCAAGAATGCAGGTGAGATGGACTACAAACACGGAGCGTTATGGTAAGCACATAACTTCTTTATGTTATGTAGTCCTATCTTGCTGTAATTCTTGCCGGATGGGACAGCGTCCCTAGCACCTGTATCCCGGGTGGCTTAAGCGAAGAGACTCTTAAGCACAGTGGGTCCAAAGGAAGGCCTGTCCTGGGAGGCCAAATCCAATTTGTAATGAGTGAAAAAAGTATGTGGTCTTGCCCAAGTAGCTGCTGCGCAAATAGTATCAATTGGGAGCCTAGATCTAAAGGCACATGAAGTAGATACAGCTCTAGTAGAATGGCCTTTGACTTTGATGGGTAATTGTTTGCCAGTTGACTGATAAGCAAAGGAAATGCGATCCAAAAGCCATTTTGAAAGAGTAACCCTGGAAACAGGCAAGCCCTTCCTCTTGTCAGAAAAGGAAACAAACAATTGATCTGATTTTCTGAATTCTTTAGTCCTGTGTAAATAAAACCTGAGAATTCTGTGAACATCTAACTGGTGTAGTCTATACTCGGATTTATTAGAGTGGTTTGGAAAAAACACAGGTAACTCAATAGTAGTATTCAGATTGTGCTCTGAGCATACCTTGGGAAGAAAGGAAGGGTTTGTCCTGAGTGAGACTCTACCCTTGTGAAAAATAATGTAAGGAGGTCAAATAGTAAGAGCTTGCAGTTCTGAAACTAATAGGATGGAGAAAGCCATAGTCCCTAGGACTTGAAGGACTACTCTGGCATGAATTTTTTTGTTTAGCAAGGATCTGACTTGACTGCATAGAGACTCTACTCTTTCTGGTGTTAGTCTTGCTGACATGGTGGTTGTGTCTATTTCTGAGCCTAAGTATACAATGTGCTGTGAAGGAGATAAGGCTGACTTTTTTAGGTTGACAGTGATGCCTAGACTGGTGCACAAGGATAGAGTCTCGTCCCTGGTTCTGTTGAGTTTTGGTGCTTGGTGGTAGCAGTGAGGAGTCAGTCGTCTAGGTATGGAACCAGGAATCCTTGATGTCTCAGGTGAACCATGCATTTGGTGAACACTCTGGGGGCTGTAGTGAGACCAAAGGGCAGTGTTCTGAACTGAAAATGACTGGCTCCCAGCTGGAAGCACAAGTGTCTCCTGGAGGGCCTGTCCATTTTGATGTGGTAGTACGCATCCTGGAGATCGACTGAGCACATCCAATTGTCTTTCCCAATAAAGGGAAATATAGACTGCAGAGTGACCACTCGGAGCTTCGATTTCTTTACATACTTGTTGAGTCTGCTGAGATCTAGGATTGATCTCCAGTCCCCCTGTCTTTTTTTGAACTAAAAAGAATCAAGACTAAGTTCCGGATCCTACTTGCTCTGCAGAGACTACTTGGATGATTGCTTTTTGCAGCAATGAGATGACCTCTGATGTTGCATGGTCTAGTTGGATGGGTGGTACGTCTGGTAGAGACTGGTTTGTTGGGGGTTTGGAAACAAAGGGGATCAGGTAACCTCTGGATATTATGGTGTGTACCAAACGATCTTGTGAGATGGTTAGCCAGATGCTTGGGTACAGCGACAGATGACCCCCGACTGCCTCCAGAAATGGACAGTCAAGCAACCCCTCAGGGGAGATGGAAGGGACGATCAGAGAAGGTTTCTCTGTCTCCCTGATGCTGTGGACCTCCTCTGCTGCGAGGGCAGCATCTTCCATTATATCCTCCCCCTCTGCCTCTAGCGGAGGGTTGACTTTGTGCCTGAGGGAAACCTTTTTGGGATTTATGGAACCACATTTTCCCTCCTGTATTACCCTTGGGATAGGGTCTAGACGGGAGGGAGAAATGGAGTCTGATGGCAGATAAGGTTTTCCCTTCCTGCTCACACTTAATCAAAGTCTCTTTCACTTGGGGTCCAAAAAGAGATGAACCATCAAAGGGGACGTCAGTGAAGGAAGACTTGAAGGACTCCATGAAATTACAAAGACGCATCCAAGAATGTCTCCTGAGGGATATTCCTGCTGTGGCTGCCTTACTCGCTCCATCTGTCATCTACAATATCAGCCTCATGGAGGAGTTAGCTATGGATGTAAGGGTGGAAAGTTGCACAGAAACTTTATCCATGGAACCCAGAGCTACTGAACCCTGGAGGGTATCTCCTAACTCCTTCAGGAGATCCCTCTGAAGATGAGTAAAATAGTTAAGGTAATTCAGCGATCTTAGTGTAAATGCCGCTGAAGGAAAGGTATGCTGCCCATACCTATCCATCGTCCTGGGCTCCTTGTTAGGAGGATGGATATTAGAAGATGTTTCGGATAACTCCCTTCTTGGTGGCTACTGCTACCACCATAGCATCAACGGGAACTCCTTTACTAAAGAAAGTCTTGTCCTCAGGTGCTGTCAAACTTATTTGACCTCCTCGAGATGGACTTCACTATGTCTGGGGAGGTCCAGCTTTCCGCGATATGACCAACAGGTGGTCATAAGACGGTGTCACCCAGGAGGTGGAAGGTTGGGAACCAAAGGCCTCAAGATACACTGATTCATCCTCAGTAGGGTTAGAGGTCTTCCAATCACCCCTCTGTCTAAGGATTTCTAGGATGCCAGAAAAGGAGACCTCCTCATAAGGGGATCTAGGGGACCCTTCTGATTCCTCTAAATCAGTGTCTGACATGGCGGACTCAGGTGAGTCAACATGCTTCCTCTTACACAGCCTCTTCCGAGGGAGCTCTCCAGTGGGATAATCTGGGGAGGTCTCGGAAGAGGAGGCACCTCCAATGGGGACTACTTGGGCCCTCTGGTTCCTTATTCTGTGCAGGTGGAAGGGGGGGAAGAGGTTGCTGCCTGTTGGTGGGAGACACAGGTTCCAAAGGTATGGCTTTAGCAGAGGACAAAGCCTTCTCTATAGCTTCGAAAGCCCCCCCCCACTCCGAAGACTACCTCAGCTTCAAGGGGACAGATGGTCGGCTCCTAGCAAGGGGGAATGGCTCCAAAGCAGAAGTGGGAGCTGAGCTGAATCGAGCCGAGGCTCTGAGAGGGAGGGTTGGTTCCAACGAGAAACCAAGGTGATTGTCCCCCTCGGAGTCGACTCGTGAGTGTCAGCTCCCAGATCCCTCACCTCCAGACTGAGCCCTTGAGGACAGAGTAATTGGTTCTGAGGAAGTGGGCTGAATCCCCGGAACCAACAGGTCCAAGCCAGAAGACCCTGAAGTAATAGGCTCCAAGAGCGAAGCAGTTGGAGGAGGAACAGTGGCAGGTAAGGGGGTTGGCTCCGAAGCCTTTGGGTCTGGAGAGGCCAATTTTCTTGTCAGAGCTGGATCTGAAAGTAACTTCTTCACCACCCGCTCAATGTCCTCATCTGATACTGTTCTGGAGGATCTGATGGAAACAGAAGGAGATCTCCTGCTCTCCAAAATAGGAGATCTCAAGACCGAGGAGACCGATGGCACCGTTATGGACGAAGCTGAATGGGAGCCAGAACTTCCTGGCTCCGATGCTTTGGTCTTTTTCGACAGCGCTAAAGCTGGGGCTGAAGATTTTCTCTTAGAAGATTTAGGAACTGCCTGACCAAGTTCCAGCTGTTCCTGGAAGGAACTGGTCATAAGACCCTATCAATAAGTTTTCTCTTCCACTCATTTAAGACCCTGGTGCTAAACGCATGGCAAAAAGTGCAGGTGTCTTGCAAATGAGCTTCACCTAAACAGTACATGCAACTGGTGTGACTGTCTATAAGAGACATTTTCTGTGAGCATCTATCACACTTCTTAAACCCCGAAGGGTGATGATCCTTATGCTCTCTATCTTTAGACATTCCAACTACAATGTATAGACTAGCTAGATAAACAACAAAAACAGCAATACTAAGTACTAATTACTGACAAAAAAGTAGTACAGAATAAAGAAGAACTTTTTTTTTTTTTTTTAAACACACAGGGAGGAAAGACCCTCTAACTTTAACAGGCACTATAGCCCAATGGGCCATACAGTAGTAGGCGAAAATAGGGGTCAGAAACTCTCAAAAAACAGTCACACAAGGGATAAATATTATTAAAGTATGTAAAGGATAGAAAAAGTAAGGAAAAAGGACTAAATTTAGTAAATAAAGTTTTACTTAGCCAACGAGCCAGTAAGACACAACCTTGAATCTTTCGCGGCAAATGAGATTGGGGAATTGCCGTGAGGCACCATCGGACAGGGGCTAGCCTCGAGCCAGTAAAAGCTCTCGAGTTTTATTATCAGCCGAGTCGGAGTCGAATATCGGCTCCGAATCCATCCTGATAACATCTGTCATTCCTGCTCATGGCTGTCCTAATGGTTTTGTTGCCATACTGGTGGCTGCCATGCAGTATTCTATACAAGAGGGTTTCTTTCAGCTTGTTGTAGTGCTTGTTCATTAAGGAGATTTGTTTGGCATTCAAACAATGGAGACTCATTTCGACAATGTCCAATTTAGCCACAACTGAAAAAAGAAGTTATGTCTTACCATAACGTTCCATCTATGTTGTTGATCATCTTCCATTCATCACTGATGGGTTTGGTTCTGAGCCCTCTGAACAATGTTGGCCAAATACCAAGCTTGCATACACCAAAAAACTCTCGAGCTAAATTGCTACCCACAATGCCCTTCTCCCAATTACCTCAGATCGAAATTGCCAAAGACAACAGATAGCAGCAGAGGCCATTTCTATGCAAAGAAAAACCCTGAGACACCACCAGGACCCATAAGATCTGCCAGGAGCCTATGGAGGGGGACAGAGGGAGGGATATGATGAACGGAAGAAGATCAACAACATAGATGAACGTTACGGGAAGACATAACTTCTTTATCTAATGTTGTTAATCTTCTTCCCATTCATCACGGATGGGACAGAATCCCAAGCTACCTGGGTGGCCCTTATGGCAGAACATTCCTGAGCACCATAGAGCCAAAGACAAGCTCTTCCTCTAGAAATCACATCCAATTTGTAATGCTTGATGAAGTTGGGTGGTTTAGCCCAAATGGATGTTGCAGAGATATCCTTAGAGGCTCTAGAATGGAAGGCTACCGAGGAAGCTACAGCCGTAGTTGAATGAGCTTTCATAGTGTGAAGTCTGGTTTCATTAGCACATTAATATGAAAAGGATATACAATCTCTGAGCCACTTAGATAAAGTGACTTTAGAAATGCCATTTCCCATTCTGGGACCACTGAAGGAAATAAAAAAGTTGGTAATATTTATGAAAGGATTTTGTCCTGTCCAGGTAGAAATGTAATTGCCTATGTACATCCAAAGAATGTAGACAGTATTCACCTTTGTTAGAAAAATTGGGGAAAAACACTGGGAGTTCAATTGACTGGTTCATAGAAAATTCATACACCACTTTGGGCAGGAAGGATGGATTAGTGCATAGAGATATACTCTGTCTTTATGAAATATGAGATAAGGCCTATTGACACATAAGGCCTGTAGTTCTGAAAACCTTCTGGCAGAAGTGACAGCCACCAAAAAGAGAGATTTCCAAGACAAAAATCTGATATCGTTTTTGGCAGCAGGCTCAAAGGGGGGCTGAGACAAGGCCTGCAGTACAAGTGATAAATTCCATGTTTCTAACGGGCATTTGAGTGGAGGTCTACTGAGGAACACTCCCTTAAGAAAGGTTTTAAAAGGTCGAGTGGACATTACAGGTATGCCTTGTAAACCGTTGTGAAAATTGGAAATTGCTGCTAAATGAACTTGTATAATAGATGCAGACACTCCATGCTCGAAAAGTTCAGACAGATTTTGAAGGATAAAAGAGGTAGTGGCCGAAAAGGGGTCCAACCCTTGTTCTGCAGACCAGGAAGAAAACCTTTTCCATTTATCTCTGTAAAGTTTCCTGGTGGATGGTTTGTAAGAGGCCAGAATATCATGAACATTAGAAGGCAGAGCTTCTTGCCTGGCAACTAATGGAGGTGGAGAAGCCAAGCTGTCAGCTTGAGAGTGGACAAGTTTGGTTGTGTCAACCCTTGGGGATGAGAAATTAGGTCTGGACGGGTGTCCAGAATCCATGGAGGCTGTATAAGGTGAGGCCTGAGAAAGTGGAACCACACTTGATGGGGCCAGAATGGAGCAATGAGGATCACCTTGCATCTCAACCAAGTTGCTTTCTTTAGAAACACAGGTATCAAGGGGATCGGAGGGTAGGCATATAGGAGACCCGTGGGCCAATCATGGAAACAGCGTCTCTCGGTGACTTCCTCTCCAGGGGAAGCAGGGTGAAGTAGCTGCTGCATTTGTTGTTCATGGGAGAAGCAAAAAGGTCGGAGCGAGGCTGGCCCCATCAGCTGAAAATCTCCGCCGCTTTCTTGGGATTGAGAGACACTCGTGGGGAAGCAGAATGCACCTGCTCAGCCTGTCTGTGATCAGGTTGGACTTCCCCGGGATGTGCGTTGCTATCAGAAAATGTCTGGAAGCTATCGCCCATTGCCAAATTCTCATGGCCTCCTGGCAAAGGAGGTATGACTTGGTTCCTCCTTGTTTGTTGATGTACCAGACTACTGACATATTGTCTGACTGAATTGCAATAGTTCCAGAGGGGAGGAGTGGGTGGAGTGCTTGCAACGCTAATAGCACTGCTCTTAACTCCAGAACATTGATGTGCAGATCAGCCTCTAACTGCGACCATGTGCCTTGGACTGTCTTTCCCTGAAAATGCCCCCCCCCCCACCCTGTCAGGGAAGCATCCGTGGTCACCGTAGTGCAGGGATGAGGGGACTGAAAGCGACGACACCACAATTCCGCTTCTGGCCTCATCCACCAAAGAAGGTCCTGCTTGCACAAATTGGTTATGAGAATCTGCGTGTCTAGAGGATGAATGTTTGCAGACCACTGTGTCAGGAGGAGCCATTGTAAGATCCTCATGTGTAACCTTGCAAGGGGAACTATAGGGATGGCTGCAGCCATGGACCCCAGTGCCTGAAGGACTTCCCTTGCTGATACTTTCGTTTGACAGAGTATCACACGCACTTGCGATCTTAGTCTCTGGAGTCTGTGGGCTGGAAGAGATACCAGACAAGAATGAGAGTCGAGTACTGCCCCTATAAATTCCAGCTGTTGAGTGGAGTCGAGGTTGGATTTTTCTCAGTGCACAGTTATGCCTAGGGACTCCGCTAGAGAAAGGGTGTACTGAAGAGCCATTGTCAGGAGACACTTGGTTGGGGCGGAGTAGAGCCAATCATCCAAATATGGAAACACCAGGAATCCTTGAAGTCTTAGATGAGCTGTTACCACTGCTAAGCATTTCATGAACACTTTGGGGGCCGTCAAGAGACCAAATGGCAGGGCACGAAACTGATAGTGATTGTCTCCATGCCGGAAATGAAGGAGACTCCTGGCATGCTTGTCCATTTTGATGTGGTAATACGCATCCCGGAGGTCTATCGAGAGCATCCAAGTATCTTCCCTCAGAAAGGGGAGGATGGACTGAATAGTAACCATGCGGAATTTGGTGGGGTGGAACATCGGGAAGGTGTTTGGGAGGGGAGGATAGAGGGATGTAGTAGCCTCTGGAGATTATGCACTGCACCCATTGATCATTTGTAATAGAGCACCAGGCAGCTTGTTGCAGAGAAAAACGACCCCCGACTGCTTCCTGAGGAAAGCTATCAGGCAACGCTTCAGGAGCACTGATAAGACAGCCCAGAGAAGGAATCTCTGGAGTCTTGATTCCATGGATCCCTGCCCCTGAATGGGCATCTTCCACCCTTGTTACCCCCCCTTTGCCTCTGGGGGAATCCTCACCACGTGCATCCCGAAAAGGGCCCTGAGATTTTTTATGCCAGATTTTCCCACTCCTCTGGTTCCCGGAATAGGAACTTTGAGGTTTGGAATAACGCAGGCCAATGGCAGACAGGGTAGTTCCATCTTGTACGCACCTGGCCAGAGTGTCTTTCACTTTGGAGCCAAACAAGGCTGAAGGCTCAATAGGGCTGTTCAAAAAGGAGGACTTGAAGGAGTCCGCAAGGTCACATATGTGCATCCAGGCATGACACCTTGTAACAATGTCTGCACACGCAGCTCTAGACACCCCTTTGGATGCATGAGACAGCAACCTCATGGACAAGTTGGATATAGACTTAAGGGTGGCAAGTTGAGAGACAACCGTGTCTCACGCCTCATCAGAAACTTTACCCGCCAGAGTTCCAGAAAGCTCAGTGATTAGATCTCTTTGGAGCCTTGTAAAATGTGACAGGTAATTCAGGGACCTAACAGCAAAGGTCACTGAAGCAAAAACACACTTTCCCAGTCTGTCCACCTCCCGAGACTCTCTGCTGGGTGGGTGAACAGCAGGACTTCCTTCCTCTAGGTCCTTTTTTGGGGCTGCCGCCACAACCATCGCGTCAACTGGCAGCCCCTTAGATCAGTGTGGGTGCTCCTCGGAGGGGGTATTTTATCAGGTCTCCTCGGGAAGGCCTCTGTGGAGTCAGGATTCCACCAGGCACACTGCACGATCAATTGTACCAGCTCGTCAGCAGGTGGGGTCACCCAAGAGGTAGAAGGCGGGGAGCAAAAAGCCTGTAGGAACACGGAGGGATTGGAGGTTTTCCAGCCACCCCTTTGTTTTAATATTTCAAGGATGTTTCCAAATGGGATATCATCTGGGGGTGACCGTGGGGACCCCTCCCCAACATCGTAATCTGTGTCCTCAGTGAGCGACTTGTCAGGCGAGTCGATGTGCTTCCTCTTGCACGACTTCTTCTGAGGAGGTTCCTCAGTGGGAGTTTCTAAGTAAGACTTGGAGGAAGGGGCATCCCAGACAGGGATATCCTGGGGCTTCTCCCCCTGCTGTCCCGGGCAGGTGGCCCGTGGTAGCTGTAGCTCAGAGGGAGCAGAAGTGAGTTCCAACGTCGGTGGAGCGCCTCCAGAGCAAATTCACTGTCCATCATCCGGAAAGCAGGCCCGCCCGAAGAAGAGTGGGAGCCCGGAACAAAGTAAGACAGCCTCAGAAGCTGGGTCACACCCTGCAACATCGGACTTGCTCCCAGAGATGGAGCTTCCATCCAGATCAGAGCCAGTGAAATTCCTGGATTCAAGGATGGCACTGATAACTCGGTGCCATGCACTGAACTGAGGAGTCCACCCCCATCCCTGAGATGGAGCTCGGGGCTTCAGTGACAGGCACTATTGGTGCCAGGGGGAGGTTCCACCACAGTTGTCAGAGCAGAGAGCTTTGGTACCGGGAGGTCCGAAGAAGGAGAATACTTGGGAGTACTGGGAAGGACAGCACATGGTCCCAAATGGGGATGAATCTTAGGCCCATAAGGAATCTCTCTGGCTGTCAACAGTTGATCCAACAAGCACACCACATCATGTTCGGATAGGCTCCTGGTGGATCTAGTGGATACTCCTGAAGGAGAATCTGGCCGGTCCAAGAAGGGGCTATAAAAGCATGTCTTGCAAACAGGTCCACAGAAGGAGAGTATCAGGTCCTTGGTGTCTGAGAAAATGTCACCATTGTCTCTAGTTTGGAGACAGGCAGCAATGGCGAGGATATAGTCGGCGCCGACGGGGCACTCGTAATCACAGGTATCGGTTCCTGAGCAGTCGGCACCAAAGGTGGAGCTGGTGCAATTAAGGATGGTGCCATAGTCAAGACAGTTTATGCTGGAGGTAGCTTTGGCACCGAGGCACTAGTTGCCACGCGAATGGTAGAAGGTATCCCAATAGAAGTCAGAGCAGAAGTCAAACCCATAGCAGTCAGAGCCGAAGAAGGGGCTCTATGCTTCGATGAAGTCTTGTGGGCCTTATGCTTAGAAGTCTCATCTCTGTCACCAGAAGTTGAGGACGGATCGGAATGTGGCCATTTTTTGTGTTTAACTGGAGGGGTTGAAGCCTCCGACACAGAAATAGCCTCTGCAAAAGGAGTAGGTAGAAGGCCTTTCAAGATTAACTTATTTTTTCGTTCGCTCAACGTCCGCTGACTAAAACTCTGACATATCTGACAGGGAGGTTCCACAGATAAGTGCAAAACCCCCATACAATAAACACAGTCATCATGACTATCACTGTTGGGAAGTTTACCACTGCAGGAAGTGCAATGTTTAAACCCCGATTCCCATTTTTATTGGACATATTCATCCAAAACCAACACACACACAGACAGAGAGAAAGTAGAAAGAAAGGAAGATATCAGCAATGGTATCAAGAGATACCACAACGGTAGAAGAGGGCGTTACCAACAACGGTAAAGAATTACCCAATGGGTAGAGCTAAAGAGAGAATATTAGGCTATATGGAGGACGATAAGAATAGAAAGGGTATACTGTTCTAGTAAAGTGACAAAAGTCCAATCAACACTCAAAAATATAAAAAATATTTCACTTAGCTGGACAGCTCGATGAAACGCGGCTGAATGGCTATGCGGCAGATGAGATCTGAGGTAATTGGGAGAAGGGCATTGTAGGTAGCAACTTAGCTCAAGAGTTTTTTGGTGTATAAGAGCTTGATATTTGGCCGACATGGTCTGAGGGCTTGGAACCAAACCCATCAGTGATGAATGGGGAAAAAGATTAACAACATTAGATCAAGTACTTAAACATGATACACCTTGTAGTGACAGCAATGGTGCAGAGGGATAATAATTTTGCTGACATCATCCCGTGGGTTGTGTTTGGAAAAACTGGAATCTCTCTCTTCCCCCATGACTTCTGCTTCTTCCTCTTCCCATTGCCCACGAGTTGGTATTAAACTGTTACAGCTGAATGTCAACTAACCTTTTCTTTTGTTCCTCTTCTTCCTTACGTATACTGTCTGCTACATATTGTGCTAGATTCACAATTTCATGGATACCCAAACTTGGCAAATTTAAACAAACCTTTTTAGTTTGCTTTTGTATGGGAGGTAACAAGCCCTCTACAAAAGCTGCTGACAACCCACTGGCTGCCACACTTTCCATAGTTTCTGGGTGTCAAGAAAAGGGTTTAAATGCAGCATGTGCAGCAAACATGCATCAAAAGATTCATTTTTCCCTTTGCACAACAGCCTTGATTCTTGCCAAATTAGGAATTGGGGGGCATGCTGTGATAATGGCTTTTAATAAGTCATTCCTGGCAGCCAGAAATCCATCATCTGTGTGTGTTTTAGAATGTTACTGCTTATATTAGCTTTTTCCCATATGTTTCTGAAAATGTCAAGTGGTGTAGAGATTTTAAATACTGTTCTCAAGTCATCAACAGTTGATGCAGTACAGAGTGTGAGAGATGTATCTGTTAAATTATTTACAATGGCAGAGTGACCAGACTTACAATATACTGCTGTTTCTGTCATAGCTTAATACAGCCAAGCAGTTACACTGTCTGAGTTATTTCAATTGTATTATAACATAGCGAAAAAAATGTCTTTGCTTCTCACAAACTGTGTCATGCCTAAGATCAATGCACACTTGATCAAGACGGCTCTAAAGCAGAGCAAGCAATGTTCAGCTTATATATTCTTTTTTGATAGCAGCAGATGTTATTTCCTAGTGTCCTTGTGGTTTGCATGACTGATTCTTGGGCCATGTCATCTTTGTGTCAGTTGAAGTGTCTGTATTTTATTTCTTTCATTTCTGCATCTGAAGACTCACAAAAAATTCCCTGTTAAAAATATCAAATGTATCTTTGTATGTTTCAGTCAGTCATAGCAGGATGCCATTTTACTGTATCAGTTTAAGCCTAAGCCCACAACCACATGTCTTCACAAACAAGCTAAATTAGACATCTTCTTCTTTTCATGAACCAATTTTAAACCACATATATTCACAGATAAGCTAAACTAAGCATGTTTCATATTTCCTCAGAAAATTTTCAGCAGATGTCTGACTGAGACAGCTTGTTGCTAAGGACATCATATTCTCCATATTTATTTTTAACTTTGCAGTTCAAGCCTTGCAGTTCATGCCTTTCATTTATGCTTCTTAGAAAGAAACATTTATTTCAAACCTTGTATCAAGTTAAACTTTGATTTAGAAGAAAATATTTATTTTGCCTTATAGCAAACACTTCTTATTTCACAATTGCTTTGGGGAAAAATATTATACTTTATATAATATCAATTCCCCCTTTTTGTTTTAATTAAGCCAAAGAAAAATGCAAACTACAGGAAAATGTGACCCTCTGTACTTAATACCCTTTCTTAATTGTTAACAGTTACATGTTCAACAGTTTTATTAACACAAATCTTAATACACATACAAATTGTTGTAGATAAAAAGATAATGACAATGAAGGCAATCAATGCAGTGATTATAGTACCCCACCAACCTGAAAACAATCCGCTTAACCAATCAGACCACTCTGTATTCCATATTTTCCTGGATTTTAAGGAAACCTTGGCAATTCTCTTTAAATGTCGCTTTATAGATTCTGATTTATCAGGAATAAAAGTACAGCACTTCGCTCCCACCAGAGCACATACCCCAGCACATACACCCCCCCCCCCTCTGGCTAGCAAGCAAGTAATCTAAAGCCATTCTGTTTAGGAGGATGATTGTCCTCATTGCTACCATCTCCTCTATTATATCTGAGATAGCTCCATAAGTTGCATTTGCTAATACCTCCATCAGCTTTGCAACTTTCTGTAATTCCCATATTGCCTTAACGGCACCGTACCAAGGAAAGATCCCAGCTCCTGAAATAACACCATCTCCTATGTCCAGCTGTTTTAAATCTTCCCATATTTTGGAAAAAATATCATGAATCTCCCCCATCTTCTGGTGATTTCTTACCATGTCCTCTGGTAATGTGTGAGCAATTCTCATCACTGGAACTACATAACCTATGTAACAAGATCCCTGCCAATCTATCGGTAGCCATTTGTAAGCATTTTTTCAACATATGAAAAAGAGCCCTTCTGCCAGAATTGTAACATTCTCTTGGTCCACTGAATTAGTTGTGGCATTAGTTTTAAAGAAATCTTTCATCCCTTCCTTAAAAGAAGTATGTGTTGACTCCCATATTGACTTTATTTTATCAACTCCTCCATGATACTCAAGCTTTTCACGTAACCAGAGTCTGTGTAAAGTAATGGAATAGTTACAATTACTAATACCAACCCTGACTGTCCCTTTCTTTTGAAAACAGAGTATCCCTATTTCTGCTTCCATCAACTGTAAATGTTTTTTTATGGCCGAATGTCTTACGACTCCATTTTTATAAGACCCTTTAAACATAAATCCTGTATCTGTAACCTCTACAGGGACCGCATGTAATGGCATTTTCCCTCTGTATGGGATGTGGCTAGAAACCCAACAATATGACTTGTTATGTACCTTTGCAAACAAATTTTGCATGGCTAAAAATGTATTGAAATAAGGTGTCCAATCATGATGTCCCTGTTCTCATGATCTATTATATTTGAGCATGTCTTCCCATTTTTTCTTTGCCACTCTTTTATTTTCATTTCTTTTTATTTACATTTCTTTTTTGGATTGCCTTGTCCTGTCCACACATTGCTATTATAAACAAAATATACAACACTATCAAAATGCATATGAGTATTAACATGCACCCCCAAAGCTTGCATCTCCATATGTGAGGTCTAGTTTCCTCCGTTTTTTTCTGGCTTCTTCCAAATGGGTATTATCAGCATCTAGAAACAAATTTAAACAGACTATTCCTAAGACTGTTAACAGACAGCTACTTTCCTGACACTGTGACTTTTATTAACTTACACTAATCTCTATAAACCAACAAGGTGTGCTGCTTTTGCTTGGATATCCTGTTTCTTAGGATTAATCTTTTCCTTCTTTACCTACTGTACTCTGTATACCAATGGCCCTATCTGTTCTGTCAACTCCTAGAGACCCTACCAGTTACTAACCCATGGTCCCCCTTTCTGGAAGTTTTTTATAAGCATCTCATCTCCGCACTGTAGTTTTATTTCCGTGGGAAGCGCTGGCATTCCCTTCCATAGGCGGTAAGCCTGTTCTCTGGCTATAGTGTCACATACCCCCTGTATATCTTTCAACCATTTTTAGTGTTCTACTGCTGTCAGTAATGGTCGATTATCCACCATTTCTGGGTCACAAGGAAGTGTGAGGGGCATTTTCCTCCCTGCATTCACCTCAAAAGGTGAAATTCCTGTTTTACTGATAGGTGTAGCTCTAATGACTTAAAAAAATGCCTGGCAAATATCTCACCCAATCCTTACCTTTTTCCAAACATGCCATTTTTAACCTTTCTTTGATTGTCCGATTCATCCTTTCAACAATTCTGTTGGATTGTAGATGATATTGCTAAATCCCCAACAACTTTTACAAATTCCGCATTATTTGGCTTGTAAACAGGGGTCCATTATCTGATTCTATGACCCGAGACCATCCCCAGTGAACAAAAATGTTTTTCCATAATGTCTCTGCCGTGGTTTTAGCTGTCATACTCTTGCTGGGAATTACTTCTACCCACTTTAAAAACACATCAACCACCACTAACAGATTCTTTTGCAGCTGGGAGGGGCCCTGCATAGCATACCATGGCCCATTCGCCACTGGTAGTCTACGCAATTGAGGTTTCTTTATATTTGCATTAGTTTGTAGACAAACCAAGCATCCCTCTAAAACTGTCTTACACAACTTTTTTAGACATGGATTCCAAATCTTCTGTTTGACTATACTCCATAACTTCTTTGTACCTATGTGGCCCAAAATTTTGTGATTATATTCGACCAACTGTTGAGCTAGATCTCTCGGGATATATGGTATTTTTTCCCATCTAGCATTGGACAGACAAAAATAAGAAGTTATGTACCTACCATAACGTTCCATGTTAGTTGTCTTCTCTCGCCTTCTTTCTTGCTGGATGGGTTCGGAGCCGATCCTCGGCTCTGACTCGGCCACTTACTAAAGCTCGAGAGCTAATTTTACCGGCTCGAGGCAACCCTATATCCCATGATGCAAGGCGATGACTACCCAAATCTCGTTTGGTAGCTAAGGAAATTATGCAATACATTCCTCCAACTGGAGAGGAGGAGGAAGAGGTAATAATAGTAATAATGATAATAATAATAATCCCCCGAAAAAGATCAACCTAATCTAGTGACACTAGAAAGCTGATTAGTTGGAAAAATTGGATTAAGACTCTTAAGGGAAGAGGCACAATCTTCTCGGTCTGACTAGGCTAGGGGGATAGTGGGTGGGACGCAAGAAAGAAGGCGAGAGAAGACAACTAACATGGAATGTTATGGTAGGTACATAACTTCTTAATGTTAAGTTGTCAATCTCGCCTTCATTCTTGCTGGATGGGACCGCGTCCCTAGCACCTCTATCCTGGGTGGCTCAATGGAACAGACTCTTGAGAACGGTGGAACCAAAATTCGCTCTGTCTCTGGAGGCCAAGTCTAATTTGTAATGTGAAACAAAGGTATGAGGAGAGGCCCATGTGGCTGCTGAACAAATAGTGTCTATTGGAAGTCTAGCCTGAAAAGCTGTAGATGTAGCTAGAGCTCTGGTAGAATGGGCTTTTGGCCTAGAAATCAACTCTTTACCTCTGAGCTGATAAATGCAAGTAATCACAGAAGACAGACATCTAGACAGAGCTACCTTGGATACTGGAAGGCCTTTCCTTTTCTCTGCATAGGATAAAAGCAGTTGATCAGAATTCCTAAAATGTTTGGTTCTGTCCAGATAATATCTGAGTTGGAGGTGAACATCAAGATAATGTAGTTTTTGTTCCGCTCTATTAGAATAATTTGGGAAAAAAACTGGAAGATCAATGGATTGATTTAAGTTCGTCTGCGATGCCACTTTGGGTAAGAAAGACGGATTAGTCCTTAGAGAAACTCTGTCTTTGTGGAAGATTAAGTAGGGAGGATGAATGCAGAGGGCATGAAGCTCAGATACTCTCCTGGCAGAAGTAATGGCGACTAGAAAGAGTGTCTTCCAAGAAAGAAATTTCAATGAACAGGCAGCCGCAGGTTCGAAAGGGGGAAGAATCAAAGATGTTAAAATTAAATTTAGATCCCACTGTGGTGGGGGGTCTCTAATCGGAGGTTTAAGTAAAAAAATACCTCTAAGGAATGCCTTGCAAAGTTTATGTGACATAATGTTGTGGTCCAACAAGCCTATATGAAAATTTGAAATGGCTGCCAGCTGAACTTTTACTGTGGAGGAAGAAGATCCTGAATGAAAAATCTCGCTAGGAAGTCCAAGACCGAATGAATCGGAGCAGTATAGGGGTCTATATTCCTAGCTTTTGCCCAGAAGGAGAAACGTTGCCATTTACTAGTGTAACTCCTTCTGGTGGAAGATTTAAGGGAAGCTACTATGATATCCCGGACGGGATTAGAAATCATAGGAAGCCTGGCTAGGGATGGAAGCGGAGCAACCAAGCAGTGAGGTTGAGAGAAGGTATGGATTGGTGCAGCTGCCCCGACTGGTGGGTCAGAAGATCTGGAACTGGGTCCAGATGCCATGGCTGTACCAAAATATAACGATGTAGGAACGGAAACCATATCTGTCGAGGCCAATAAGGGGCAATGAGAATCAACTTGGCTCTCAAGGCGGTTGCTTTCTGAATTACTTGTGGTATCAGAGGAAAGGGAGGAAAGGCATAAAGAAGTCCCCAGGGCCAATCTTGGGTTAGAGCATCTCTGGGGGGATGGCCTGGAAGGGGGAAGAGAGAGAAGAAGTCGGGGCATTTGCTGTTTTGAGGTGTAGCAAAAAGATCGCAGCAAGGAAGGCCCCACTTCTGAAAAATCTCTTCCGTCACAGATTGTTTGAGAGACCACTCGTGAGGCATGAGAATAGCTCTGCTCAACCTGTCCGCTATGATGTTGGATTTCCCGGGGATATGCGTTGCTATCAGAAACTGCTGAGAAGAGATTGCCCACTGCCAAAGTTCGAGAGCCTCTCGACACAGTGGATAGGACTTGGTTCCGCCCTGCTTGTTGATATACCACACTATGGACATATTGTCCGTTTGAACTGCAATAGTTCCCAGGGAAAGAGAGTCGTTGAGGGCTTGCAACGTTAAAAGCACTGCTCTCATCTCCAGGACATTTATGTGCAGGTGGCATTCGAAAGGTTGCCAAGTGCCATGGACCATCCTGCCCTGATAATGCCCCCCTACCCGATCAGGGAGGCGTCCAATGTAACCGTGGCGACCGAGGTGGGAGGAACAAAGGGTCTGCCCTGATGGACTTGAGGGGACGATATCCACCAGGTTAGATGCCTTTTGCAAATTGGAGTTATTATGATCCTGTGACGCATGGGAAGTTGTTGAAAGGACCATTGGGCGAACAGCATCCATTGTAGAAGACGCATGTAAAAGCGGGCAAGGGGAAGAAGTGTTATGGCGGCCGCCATAAGACCCAATACTTTCAGAGCAAATCTGGACTGAATTTTGTTGCTGAGAAGAATCACATGGACATGATTTTGAATGTCCAAGATCCTTTGGTCTGTTAACTTTGCTGAAAGTTGTACTGTGTCCAATTTGGCACCTATAAAGGTAATAGATTGACAAGGCAGATTTTTCAAAATTTATAGAAATCCCTAGCCCTCTGCAAATGTGAATGGTGTAATCTCTGGCTTGGAGAAGTTGATGCCTGGTGGTGACAGTGAGGAGCCAGTCGTCTAGATATGGAAACACCTGGAATCCTTGATGTCTCAGGTGAGCCGTAACCGCTGCCATACATTTGGTGAACACTCTGGGGGCTGTAGTGAGTCCAAATGGCAGGGCTCTGAATTGGAAGTGACTGGTCCCCAGCCGAAAGCAGAGAAACCTTCTGGAGCGCCTGTGAATTTTTATGTGATAGTACGCATCCTGAAGGTCTACCGAGCACATCCAATTGTCCTTGCCCAGAAAGGGTAGAATGGACTGAAGCGTGACCATCCGGAATCTTGTTTTCTTTACAAACTTGCTTAGTTTGCTGAGATCTAATATTGGTCTCCAGTCCCCTGTCTTTTTTGGTACTAAAAAGAACCTTGAGTAGATACCGGATCCTATTTGGTCTGCTGGGACTGGCTGGATGGCTCTTTTTGCTAGCAGTTTTGAAATCTCTAGTACTGCTAGTTCCCTTAGACCGGGTGGAACGTCTGGAAGGGTTCCCTTTTGCTGAACTGGGGTTTGAATAAAGGGAATTTTGTAACCCTAGGATATGATCGACTGTACCCATTTGTCTTGAAAAAGGGAAAGCCAGGCTTTTGGGTACAGCGATAATCTTCCCCCGACTGCCTCCGAAGGTGGACAATCGGGCAACATCTCTGGGATGCTGGAAGGGTTTGTCAGAGAGAGGCTCCCTGCTACCCTGATTCTGCGGACCCCCTCTGCCCCTAGGGCGGCGTCTGTTATTGTTACCCCCTCTGCCTCTGGGGGTAAACTGACCTCATGCTTCAGGCGTGACTCCTTGAGATTTGCGGAACCACATTTTCCCTCCCTTCTGACCTTTTGGGTAAGGTCTTGAAGGGGTGGAGAAACGGACTCCTACGGCAGAAAGAGTCTTGCCATCTTGTTCGCATCTAGTCAAGGTGTCTTTCGCTTGAGGTCCGAACAAAGTCGAGCCATCAAAGGGAGAGTTTGTGAAGGACGCCTTGAAGGGATCTGCAAAATTACAAAGCCGCATCCAGGATTGACGCCTTAAAGCCACTCCTGTGCCTGCGGCCCTACTCGCTCCATCGGCTGCATATGAAATGAGCCGCATGGAAAAGTTAACAATGGAGTTTAGGATTCTTAGCTGTGAGTTAATTTTATCCTGGGACCCAGCAGCTGACGGATCCTGTAAAACTTCTCCCAACTCTTTAAGAACATCTCTATGAAGGCGGGTGAAGTGACACAAGTAGTTCAGCGATCGCATGGCAAAGGTCGCTGAAGAAAAAATCCGCTTGCCGTACCTATCCATAGTCCTAGAATCCTTGTTAGGAGGATGGACAGGTACTGAAGGATCAGCTAGTTCCTTCTTGGTGGCTGCAGCCACCACCATGGCATCAACTGGGACACCTTTTGTCAAATATTGCCTATCAGGTGGGGCCGTAATGAATTTAGAAGGCCTCCGAGGAATGGGTTCCACCGAATCCGGGGCCATCCACGCCTTCCAAGCCACCACGTCCATAAGAGGGTCGAAAGGCGGAGACACCCAGGAGGTGGAGGGTCGAGACCCAAACGCCTCCAGGTATACTGACTCGTCCTTGGAAGGATTAAGGGAAGGTCAGATCCCCCTCTGCTTAAGGAGTTCAAGGATGTCTGAGAAAGAGACATCCTCAGAGGGGGACCTTGGGGATCCCTCTGACTCATCCAAGTCAGTATCGGATGTAATAGACTCGGGGGGGAGTCTAGATGTTTCCTCTTACATGTCCTCTTACGCGGAGGTTCACCTGACGGGTCAGGAGAAGCCTCGGAAGAGGAAGATATTCCCAATGGGGAGACCTGAGGTGTTGGATCTCTGGGTCCGGGAGCAAGAGAGTGGGAAGAGACGTCAGCAGGCACTGTAGTGGGAGGAGCTGATGGAACTGACCGTTGACTACGCCCTGGGGCTAGTACACTCCTCATCACCTCGATGGCTCCCCCGTCAGAGAGGCCAGAAGGCTCCCGCTCCGAAGAGATAGGAACTCCAGGCCACACCGGCAGGGAAGGCTCCGAGGCCGATGTCGGGGCTGAGCTCACCAGCGCCGAAGCTCCGAGAGGGAGAACGGGGTCGGACAAGGGTCCGATGCCACTCGCCCCCTCGGAGACGATGAGAGAGACCAGACGCCCGGATCCCTCCAATGAAGGCCTAATGGAGGAAATCGGAGCAGAGGACGACGGAGCCGAAGGGGGGGTGGTATCGGCTCCGAAGTCACAACAGTCATGGCTCCGAGCTCTGTAAGAGAGTCGAAGGAGGAATGTTAGGTGGATGTGTGATAGCTACCGTCTGTTAAGACGGGCTATGGAGCATTTGGGCCAGTGCCTGAGACTGTAATAGTCTACTCACCACTCTCTCAAGGTCGTGATCGGACAGCCTGGACGACCGAGAAAAACGGCTCCGATGGCTCCGCTTCGAGAGCAGGGGTGATCTCGGAGCCGAACATATCGATTCCAACGAAGGGGATCATGATCTCTTTTTTGAGACAGGTGGAGCCGAAGGAGCCGAGGATACGTCGGCTCCAGCCGGAGCCGACACTGAGTGCCCAGATTTAGCAGCATCGGCGCCGGATGGAGCCGATACTGTAACTTGTACTATAGAAGGATCGGCTCTGGCCGGAGCCGATCTCGACACTGAAGGAGAAACAGTAGCTGATGGCTTAGGACTTGAAGCCGAAGGCTTAACTGGTTTCGAGATCTTCCCCGGAGCCGACTTAGTCGGGGAGCTCTCAGGCTTTAATAAGCCCCTCAGTATTAATTTATTTCTGCGCTCCAGCAGGACTCTTGGACTGAAGGCATGACAGATAGCACAAGAGTCCTGCAGGTGCAGACGTCCCAGGCAGTAAACACAAGAAGTGTGACCGTCTGCCAGAGACATCTTCTGACAGCACGAGTCACACTTCTTGAAGCCTAAGACCTTTGTGTCCTTCGACATAGCTGTGTCGAGGAAACACTTAAGTAACAAAAAACACAGACACACACACAATAAACACCCAATCCAATAAACAAATTTAAACAGGGATACAAACACACTCAAACACCACACAGAATCCCTGACAGAAAAAAATTAGGAAAGGGGGAGGCTTAAGGCCTAACTTAGGGGAAGGGATAAATAACTAGAAAAATAGGGAACACTAACGGGAATAGGGTTAAATTAATCGTTAAGAGTTTACACAACAACAAAGGTGACAAAAACTGAAGGGGTAAGACTAAAAGTCTGAATTTGAAGAACTTACCAGGAGCCGGTAAAAAAAGCACCTCGCAAGTGAAAGCGGCAAACGAGATCTGGGTAGTCATCGCCTTGCATCATGGGATATAGGGTTGCCTCGAGCCGGTAAAATTAGCTCTCGAGCTTTAGTAAGTGGCCGAGTCGGAGCCGAGGATCGGCTCCAAACCCATCCAGCAAGAATGAAGGTGAGATTGACAACTTAACATTTGCCTGTTTGGCATCCGCTTCCCGCATACACCTGTCCAATTCTTCAGAAAACCCTTTCTGTTTTTGAAGGGTTGCCAAATCCTGTATTTCTACAGGTGTAGTGTTTTAGAACACACTTTGTGAAGGAAAGAAGGATTTGTTCTAAGAAAGACTCTGTCTTTGTGAAAAACTAGAGAGAGCGCATGGACAGAGCTTGAAGTTTTGAACCCCTCCTGGCTGAAGTTATGGCTATCAAAAAGACTGTTTTCAAGGTCAGAAATTTTAGTTGGCAAGAGGAAGCTGGTTCATATCGTGGGAGAATCCAAGTAATCAGTACTAAATCGAGGTCCCAAAGAGGTGGTGGTTCCCTTATTAGAGGTCTTAGTAAAAATGTACCTCTCAGGAAAGCTTTGCACAGTCTGTCAGACATTATTTTTGATCCCATCTCTCCTAAGTGGTAGTTAGATATGGTGGCTAATTGTACTCGTATGGTAGCTGCTGCTGTGCCTTCATTAAAAATTTCTGCTAAGAAATCTAAAATTGTACTTACTGAGGCTGTGAAGGGGTCTATGTGATTCTTGGAAGCCCAACAGGAAAACCTTTTCCATTTGCTAGCATAAAGCTTTCTAGTTGTCATCTTATGAGATGAAACTAGAATGTGTCTCACTCCAGGGGATATGCCTGAAAGCATGGCTAAGATTGGAAGTGGAGCAGCCAAGCTGTCAATTTAAGAGTTTGAATAGAAGGATGGAGTGTTCCTGACTGATGAATCAGACGATCTGGTACCAGGTCCAGAATCCACAGCTCTTCTACGAGATGGGGTCATAGGAAAGGAAACCAGATTTGACGAGGCCATTTCAGAATGAACTGGCTCCCCACCTAAGCACCATGTTCAGTCATAGCCTCACATCAGACTTTGTGCCCACTGAATGGCGTACAGCAACAGTTATCCCACTCCACAAAGGGGGAGCCACCACTGATCCTGGGAACTATCGCCCTATTAGCCTGACGAGCCTGGTCTGCAAGGCCATGGAACATATCATCATGGAACTCATAAACAAAGGCATTGGTAATCTCCAAACTCTGGATCCCACCTAGTTCGGGTTTGTGAAAGGCAGATCATACCTCCTGAACCTGACTGACTTCTTTGAGGCAGTCACCAAAGCCGTAGATGAGGGTAAGGTGGTTCACACAGCCTATCCTAACCTCGCCAAGGCTTTCAACAAAATTCCCCATTCTGGAATTAAAGCTAAACTCACTAAACTAGGTATAAATCCCTAAGTCACAAGATGGGTAGCCAACTGGCTCACTGACAGAACCCACAATGTAAAAGTTGCACACTCCAAATCTGACCTCAAAAAAGTGACAAGTGGAGTACCACAGGGTTCAGTCCAGGGACCTCTCCTGTTTGGTATCTACTTCTCTGAAGTACAGGCTTACACAAAAGGCCTCTAGCTAATGAAGTTCGCAGATAACTGCAAACTAGGAACCATAGTCGAGTCCCCAAATGATGTGGAAATCCTACAAAAGGGCCTTGCTGAGACAGATGCCTAGTGTTAGAGCCATGGCCTCAAGCTCAATGCCAAAAAGTGCATTGTCATCCTCTTTGGTAAAAACTCTGTACCCATGAACTACTACATAGACAGCAGTCTACTTAACACCGAATCTGTGATGAGACCTTGGGACCCAGGTGGACTGTAGTCTGTCCTTTAATAGTCAAATCGCCACAGTAGTGAGGAAGGCCTTCTACGTGGCACATCTCAACATAAAAGGGTTCTCATCCAGGAAAAAAAGAGGTCATTGTTCCCATCTACTCGACATTCATTAGACCCATTATAGAGTACAATGCCCCTTTTGGAATGTACCTCACAAGACATCTGCAGCAGCTGGAAAGGCCACAGAAGTACCTCACAAAGAGGATTACTGGCCTCAAACAGATGCCCTACACTGACCATCTCAAAAAATAAGAAGTTATGTACCTACCATAACGTTCCATGTTAAGTTGTCTTCTTCTCACCTTCTTTCTTGCTGGATGGGTTTGGAGCCGATCCTCGGCTCCAACTCGGCCTTCCACTAAAGCTCAAGAGCTATTTACCGGCTCGAGGCTTCCCCATATCCCACAATGCTAGAAGACAGATACCCAGATCTCGTTTGGTAGAGCTAACACCATGGAGACACCTGTCCCCACTACAAGGTTTACCTACAGTGCTAAAAACAGAGGAGGACGTAACCTAGAAAAGAGTCAACCAGAGGAAGAAGGCCTCAAAGGGGATTCTTCTCGGTATTTCCAGGCTAGGGGGATGGAGGGTGGGATGCAAGAAAGAAGGCGAGAAGAAGACAACTAACATGGAATGTTATGGTAGGTACATAACTTCTTAATGTTAAGTTGTCTATCTCGCCTTCATTCTTGCTGGATGGGACAGCGTCCCTAGCACCTTAGCCCTGGGTGGCTCATCGGAACAGACTCTTGAGCACAGTGGAACCAAAATCAGCTTGACTCCTGGAGGCCATATCTAACTTGTAATGTGAAATGAAAGTATGAGGAGTGGCCCATGTGGCTGCAGCACAAATAGATTCCATTGGAAGTCTTGCCTGAAAAGCTACCGACGTAGCTAACGCTCTGGTGGAATGAGCTTTTGGTTTTGTAGGGAGTTCTTTATGCCTCAGTTGGTAAATCAAAGTAATAATAAAGGCCAACCACCTGGATAAGGTTACTTTAGAAATTGGCAGGCCCTGCTTGCCCTCAGCATAGGACAGGAAGAGTTGGTCCGATTTTCTTGTTTGTTTAGTCCTATCCAAATAAAAAACGTAATTGCCTGTGAACGTCCAAATAGTGCAACTTTTGTTCAGCTCTGTTCAAATAGTTAGGAAAAAAGACAGGAAGATCAATAGCCTGATTCAGATTTGTCTCGGAAGGTATTTTGGGTAAAAAAAAAGGATTAGTCCTGAGTGAAACTCTATCTTTGTGAAAAACAAGATAAGGAGGACAAATACAGAGGGCTTGAATTCTGACACTCTTCTAGCTGAGGTGATGGCTACTAAGAAGAGAGTCTTCCAGGAGAGTAATTTTAAGGAACAGGAAGCTGCAGGTTCAAAAGGAGGGAGAATCAGTGAAGTTAATATCAGGTTCAAATCCCACGGAGGCGGGGGATCTTTAACCGGGGGCCTAAGTAAAATAGTCCCTTTAAGAAAAGCTTTACAAAGTTTGTGGGACATGATGCTGGTCTCTGACAGGCCAGCGTGGAAATTAGCGATAGCAGCCAACTGGACTCTAATGGTGCAGATGAGGAACCTGCTCGCAAAAGTTCTGCCAAAAAATCTAGAACGTGATGGACAGGGCTGTAAAGGGGTCTATATTTCTAGCCTCCGCCCAGAAAGAGAAACGTTTCCACTTACTAGCATAAGTCTTTCTGGTAGAAGATTTGTGCGAAGAAAGGATGATTTCACGCACTGGCTGAGAAATATGTGGAAGCCTGGCTAAGGTTGGAAGTGGAGCAACTAAGCTGTGAGGTTGAGAGACTGAAGGGATTGGTGCAGCCCGCCTGACTGATGGATCAAGAGGTCTGGCACTGGGTCCAGATTCCAGGGCTGCTCCAACAGTTGACGATGCAGGAATGGGAACCAAATTTGTCGAGGCCAGTAAGGGGCAACGAGGATCATCCTGGATCCCAATGCGGTCGCTTTCTGAATCAGTTTTGGAATTAAGGGAAAAGGAGGGAATGTATACAGAAGACCCCGGGGCCAATCGTGAATTAGAGCATCTCTGGGGGAGTGGCCGGGGAGGGGGAAGAGAGTGAAGAAGCCATCGCACTTGCTGTTGGGAGGGGTTGCGAAAAGGTCGCAGCAAGGTTGACCCTATCTGCGGAAAATTTTGTCCGCTACTAACTGATTGAGAAACCACTCGTGAGGCATGAGAATGGCTCTGCTTAACCTGTCCGCTATGACGTTGGACTTCCCGGGGATGTGCGTTGCTATCAGAAACCGTAGAGGAGATCGCCCACTGCCAGAGTCTGAGTGCTTCCCAACATAAGGGATAGGACCTGGTTCCACCCTGCTTGTTGATGTATCACACTACAGACATATTGTCCGTCTGAACTGCAATAGTCCCGGTAGGTAGAGAGTCCTGAAGAGCTTGCAACGCTAAAACTACTGCTCTCATCTCCAAGACGTTTATGTGCAGGTGGTACTCTAGGGGTTGCCAAGTGCCCTGGACAGTCCTGCCCTGAAAATGCCCCCCCAGGAGGCATCCGTTGTCACCGTGGCAACAGGAGGAGGTCTTGAAGTACTTGAGAGGAGACCATCCACCAAGAAAGGTGGTCTTTGCATGATTGGGTGATTATTATGTTGTGAGACATCGGAAGCTGTTGAAAAGACCATTGGGTAAAAAAGCATCCATTGAAGAATCCGCATGTGAAAACGAGCCAGGGGAAGTAACGTGATTGCTGCTGCCATGAGACCCAAGGTTTTCAGTACAAATCTGGCCTGAATTCTCTTGCACTGTAGTAAGGGTTGAACATGTCGGCGAATGTCTGATACTCTTTCTAAGGGAAGTTTTGCCGACAGCTCTTTTGTATTTAATATTGCGCCTATAAAAGTTATAGATTGACAAGGCGACAATGCATACTTTTCGAAGTTTATAGAAATACCTAGCTCGGAGCAACGCAAGTTTGGATGGTATAATCCCTGGCTCGGAGTAGCTGATGCCTGGTGGAAGCAGTTAGGAGCCAGTCGTCTAGATATGGAAACACCTGGAATCCTCGCCGTCTCAGGTGAGCCGTAACTACTGCCATGCATTTGGTGCACACCTGGGGGCTGTGGTGAGACCAAAGGGCAGGGCTCTGAATTGATAGTGATTGGCTCCCAGCTGGAAGCGGAGAAAACCTGGAGCGTCTGTCCATTTTGATATGGTAGTACGCATCCTGAAGGTCTATGGAGTACATCCAATTGTCCTGACCCAAAAAGGGTAGAATGGACTGAAGCGTGACCATCCGGAACTTCGTTCTTTGAACAGATTCGTTTAACCTGCTGAGATCCAAAATGGGTCTCCAGTCCCCTGTCTTTTTTGGTACCAAAAAGAACTTGGAGTAAATCCCAGATCCTTGCTGGTCAGCTGGGACTGGCTGGATGGCCCTTTTTTCTAGCAGTTTTGAAATTTCTAGTAATGCTTATTCCCTTAGACCGGGTGGAACATCTGGAAGGGACCTGCTTGTTTGTACAGGGGTGTGGACAAAGGGGATTTTGTAACCCTCGGATATGATAGACCGTACCCATTTGTCTTGTGTGAGGAGTTGCCAGGCTTCTGGGTACAGTGACAATCTTCCCCCGACTGCCTCCGAAGGTGGACAGTCGGGCAGCCCCTCAGGGGTGCTGAAAGGGTTTGTCAGAGAAAGATTCTCTGCTACCCTGATTTTGAGGACCCCCTCTGCCCCTCGTGCGGTCTATTATTGTTCCCTCCTCTGCCCCTGGAGGGAAACTCGCCACGTGTGTCAGGCACGACTCCCTGGGGTTTCCGAATACCACATTTTCCCACTCTTCTGACCTTTAGGGTATGGTCTAGAGGGAGTAGAAAAACAGACTCCCATGGCAGAGAGAGTCTTGGCTTCCTGCTCACACCTGGTAAGGGTATCCTTCACCTGTGGTCCAAACAAAGCCGAACCATCGAGGGAGGTATTGGTGAAGGACGCCTTAAAGGGGTCAGCAAAGTTACATAACTGCATATCCAGGCATGTCTTCTCAAAGCCACGTCTGTACCTGCAGCCCTACTCGCCCCATCGGCTGCATAAGAAATGAGCCGCATGGAGGAGTTGACTATAGAGTTAAGGGTCGCCAGCTGGGAGTTAATCTTTTCCTGAGACCCTGCAGCTGATAGATCCTGAAGGGTATCACCCAGTTCCTTGAGAAGATCCCTTTGAAGGTGGGTGAAATGGCACAGATAATTCAGCAACCGCACGGAAAAGGTCACTGAAGAAAACATCCGCTTCCCGTACCTGTCCATTGTCCTAGATTCTTTATTAGGTGGATGGACAGGCACTGAAGGGTCAGCCAACTCTTTCTTAGTGGCTGCTGCCACCACCATGGCATCAACAGGGACACCCTTTGTCAGAAACTGTTTGTCAGATGGGGCTGTAATGAATTTAGTGGGCCTGCAGGGAGTTGGTTCCACTGTGTCCGGGGCTGTCCACGCCTTCCGAGCCACCACTTCCATAAGCGGGTCGAAAGGCGGAGACACCCAAGGAGGTGGAAGGGTGAGAACCAAACGCGTCCAGGTACACTGACTCGTCCTTGGAAGGGTTAAGGGCAGTCCAGTTCCCCCTCTGCCTAAGGATCTCAAGGATGTCTGAAAAGGAGACATCCTCAGAGGGGGACCTTGGGGACCCTTCCGAATCCTCCAAGTCGGTGTCAGACGTGACTGACTTGGGGGAGTCAACATGTTTCCTCTTACATTTTCTCTTCCGACAGGGCTCCTCTGAATGATCAGGGGAGGCCTCGGAAGAGGAAGATACACCTAATGGGGCGACCTGGAGCATCTGTTCTCCACGCTTGGTGTCAGGAGGGTGGACAGAGACTGATGCAGGCACCATGGGGGGAGGAGCCGAAGGGGCCGATCGCAGAGCCGACACAGGAGTCAGCACGCTCCTCATGACCTCGAAGGCATTCCTATCAGGCAGAGAAGAGGGTCCCCACTCTGAAGAGATGTGAACCCCTCCCGGCACCGAGAGGGACGGCTCCGAGGCCGATGTGGGGGCCGAGCTCACCTGCGCCGAGGCCCCGAGAGGGAGAATGGAGTCAGACAAGGGTCCGATGCCACTCGCCCCCTCGGAGCTGATGAGGGAGTCTCGCTGCCCGGATCCCTCCAAGGACGGAACCAATGAAGAGATCGGAGCCAACGAGGGAGCCGAAAGGTGTGGTATCGGCTCCGACATTCCGACGATTCGAGCCCCAACGAGCTCCAGCTCCGAACACAGTGGAAGAGTTGGAGGAGGAACTGTTGAAGACACAGGGATAGCCACAGTCTGTTGAGAAGGGCTGGTCAACATTTTGGCCAGTGCCTGCGACTTTAGGAGCCTACTGACCACCCTCTCCAAGTCATGATCGGATAGTCTAGAGGACCGAGAGGAGTGGGACCTATGGCTCTGCTCCGATTGAAGCAATAGAGACCTCAGCGCCGAACGAACGGACTCTAAAGAGGGGGATCTCGAACGTTTACGGCTCAGAGAAGGCTCCAACACCAAGGTCGGAGCCGACTGAGGTCTCGAAGTGTTGGTTCCAGCCAGAACTGATGAGGAGGCAGGAGCTCCGATCGGCGACGGCTCCAAACAGGGAGCCAACGGTTTGGCGGGCTTTAAGGATTTTCCCGACGGAGGCTTACCCGGGGATCTTTCTGGCTTAAGTAAGCCCCTCAAAATGAGCTTGTTCCTATGCTCCTGCAGGACTTTCGGACTGAAGGCGTGGCAGACCGAACAAGAGTCCTGCAGGTGTAGGGGGCCCAAGCAATAAACACAAGAAGTGTGACCGTCTGTAAGAGACATCTTCTGACAGCACGAGTCACACTTCTTGAAACCTGAGTCTTTGGTATCTTTAGACATATTAAAAAAGGGATACCAAAGGGAACAGGTAACTAGTGCTTAAAACTAACAGTAATAATAATAACTATAACCACACAACTATTACTAACAAATATATATATATATATATATATATATATATATATATATATATATATATATATATATAAAATACTAAGTAAAAGTAGCTAAAAAGGCCTAACACTACCCTAAAGGTGGGGGGGGGGGGGGGGACTCTGTAACAACAAAAAAAACGAGTTTCTAAGTGGGATCTCAAGGGGCACACAATCTAATTAAACTAAGAGGGAAGATCAAAAAATAAGAGAATATTGACAGTAAAAATACAAGAAAAGATTTATACGACCTGGAGCCGGTAAAATCGCAACCTCGTAGCTGAGCCGGCAAACGAGATCTGGGTATCTGTCACCTAGCATTGTGGGATATGGGGAAGCCTCGAGCCGGTAAATAGCTCTCAAGCTTTAGTAGAAGGCCGAGTCGGAGCCGAGGTTCGGCTCCGAACCCATCCAGCAAGAATGAAGGCAAGATAGACAGCTTAACATCTCCAGCTTTACTCTGTAGCATATTGCCTACTCCAAGGTGATCTCTGCCTAACATATAAAGCTATGTCAAACCCAGAGTTGTTGGACATGCTACACTTAAAGAAATCCCAATACCTCCAAGCTACGCGCGCTCTAGGGACCTAAACCTTGTCACTACAATAAACAGGACATGCTGGAGGGATAGATTCCTGTCCCACAGACTTTCCATACTCTGGAACAAGCTACCCATCTATGTCAAGCAAAGTTCTTCATTAGCACTCTTCAAGAAAAATCTTGATGAGTGGATGGGAAATAGGAAACACATCCCAGGGATCACTTCTGTGTCTCTGTTTAACAGTGGCACAGGAAAATAACTTTCTTGGGTGGCGTAAGCCAGGGAAACTTGTTGGCTAGGCTTATGTAGGCCCTCGGGCTGATAGCCTAGTACCTACTTATGAACCTAGGAGCCAGTACAGAGCAATGAGTATTACCCTGCAACTCAACAATATGGCTTTCTGTAGAACTTTTGGGATTAGTGGAAACAGAGGAAAGGCATAAAGGAGTCCCGGGGGCCAATCGTGAACCAGTGCATCCCTTGGTGACTCCCCCGGAGGGGGGATTAGGGCAAGGTAGCTGCTGCATTTGGTGCTCTTGGACATGTCAAAGAGGTCGCAGCAAGGCTGGCCCCAGCTGCAAAAGATCTGGTTCGCAATTTCCTGTTTTAAGGACCACTACTGAGGCATTAGAATTGCTCTGCTCAATTTGTCTGCTATCACATTGGATTTCCCCGGAATATGAGCTGCAATCAGAAAATGTTGAGAAGAGATTGCCCACTGCCATACTCTTTGAGCCTCTTGACACAGGGCGTAGGATCAGGTTCTGCCTTGATTCTTGATTTAGCACACTACCGACATAATGTCTGTCTGTACTGCAATCATACCTAGTGGAAGAGAGTTCTGGAATGCCTGCAACGCCAGAAGCACTGCCCTCATCTCTAGGACATTGATGTGCAAGTGGTACTCGTGTACCTGCCAGGTTCCTTGGATGGTCTTTCCCAGATAATGCCCCCCCCCCACCCTATCTGGGAAGCGTCCATGGTCACTGTAGCTACTGGTTGAGGGAGAGTGAATGGCCTGTCTAGAGTTATCTGTGTGGATTGAAGCCACCAGCATAGTTTTTTCTTGCAGGAGTCTGTAATGAAGATCTTGTGGGACATGGGTAACTCCTGCATGGACCACTGAGCGACGGGTCACCACTGTAAGACTCTCATATGTAGACGTGCCAGAGGTACTAATGTTATAGCAGCTGCAATAGTGCCTAAGACCTTTAGAACAAACTTTGCCTGTACTTTCTTTTTCAAGAGCAAGTCAGACACTTGATGCAGTGTCTGTACCCTGTCGTGAGGCAGACTTTTCAAAATTTCTGGTAATGGCCAGTTTACAGCATAGGTGAATTGGTGGTGTCTCACACTTTGGTTAGTAGATGCTTGGTTGTGGCTGTCAGGAGCCAGTCGTCTAAGTACAGAAACACCCAGAATCCTAGACGCCTCAGGTGAGCTGTGACTACTGCTATGCATTTGGTAAACATTCTGGGGGCTGAAATAAGACCAAAGGGCAGAGCTTGGAATTGGTAATGACTGGCTCCCAGCCGGAAGTGTAGATATCTCCTGGATCGCCTGTCCATTTTTATATGGTAGTACGCATCCTGAAGATTGACTAAGCACATCCAAATGTCTTGTCCCAGAAAAGGGAGTATAGACTGCAGTGTCACCATCTGGAACTTTGATTTTTTTACGGACTTGTTCAGCCTGCTGAGATTCAAGATGGGTCTCCAGTCTCCTGTTTTCTTTGGAATTAAAAATAACCTTGAGTAAGTTCTGGATCTGATTAGGTCTGCTGGGACTTCTTGGATGACTCTCTTTCTTAGCAACCTTTGTATCTCTAGGGTTGCTAGATCCCTTTGACAGGGTGGAATGTCTGGGACTGATCTTGTTTGTGGGGGTCAGGTGAAGAAGGGTATGTTTTATCCCCTAGATATTATTGAGTGAACCCATTTGTCTTGAGTGATATTTAGACTGGCTTTTGGGTGCAGTGATAGTCTGCCCCTGAATGCCTCCAGAAGTGGACAGGCAGGCCTACTTTCAGGAGTGCTGAAAGGGTCTGCCAGAGAATGTATCTCTGTCGGCCTGATATTATGGACCCTCTCTGCCGCGAGGTCAGCATCTTCCATTGTTATTTCCCCCTCTGCCCCTGGAGGAAGATTCACCATGTGCATCTGGTGAAACTCTTTGGGATTTATGGAAGCACATTTTCCTGCCCTTCTGGCCTTTGGGATAAGGCCTGATAGGGAGGGAGAAACATACTCCCATGGCAGACAGAGTTTTTTCTTCTTGTTCACACCTGGTCAGAGTCTCTAACTTTTGGCCCGAACAAGGACGAGCCGTCAAAAGGGGCATTAATGAAGGAAGACTTGAAGAGTTCAGCAAACTCGCAAAAGTGCATCCAGGAATGCCTCCTCAGAGCGATTCCTGCAGCAGCTGCCCTTCTTGCACCATCGGCTGCATAAGAAATGAGCCGCATAGTGGAGTTGACTACTGAATTTAAGGTAGCAAGCTGGGTGGTCACCTTATCTGGAACCCCTCCAGCTGTGGAACCTTGGAGGGTATCACCTAGCTCCTTTAGGAGATCCCTCTGAAGTCTAGTAAAATGGGTCAAATAGTTCAGCGACCTGTGTGTAAAGGCCGCTGATGAGAATAAACACTTCCCATACCTGCCCATCATTTGTGATTCCTTATTCAGTGGATGGACAGATGAAGAAGTCTCAGCTAACTCCTTTTTTGGTAGCTGCCACCACCACCATAGTATCTACTGGGACACCTTTGGTTAAGAATTCTTTGTCTGATGGTGTTGTTATGAATTTGTTGGGCCTCCTCGGAACAGGTTCCATGGATTCTGAAGAGCCCCATGCCCTTTGACTAAAAACGTTGAGGAGCTGGTCAAAGGGCAGAGACACCCAAGCGGTGGAGGGTCGAGAATGAAATGCCTCCAGGTATACGGACTCATCCTCTGATGGGGTAAGGGTCTTCCATCCACCTCTCTGCTTCAGGATCTCTAGGATGTCTGAGAAGGAGATATCCTCACAGGGTGACTGTGGAGACCCTTCTGAATCACCTAGGTCCTTATCTTAAGTGACAGACTCCTCAAAGGAGTCTAGATGTTTCCTGTTACATGTTCTCTTCTGAGGGACCTCTTGGGAGGGTTCCTCCAGGGAGGTTTCAGAAGAGAGTGACTCACCCAATGGGGTATCCTGGGGCATCGGTTCTCTACGCCTGGGGGAAGGATGGCAGAGAGGTAGACACCAGCACTTTTGGGCGAAGAGTGCTTGGATCCAAGGGTGGAGCCATCAGGGGTGACAGCATACTCCTCCTGACCTTGAAGGCACCACGACCCGGGCCAGAGGGAACCTCCAGTTCTGAAGAGCTAGGAGACTTCTCCCGTATCATGGAGGTGGGCTCCGAGGCCAATGTAGATGCTGAGCTCAGTCGTGCCGATGGCCGAGAGGCAGATTCGGATCCGACAAAGGTCCGATCAGACTCTCCTCCCCGGACCTGATGGGGGAGAGTCAGCTCCCAGACCCTTCGACAGAAGATGGCACCGAAGAAGATAAAGCAGAAGTCGGGACCAGAAAACCTGGGGTAGGTCTTGGACACGACAGATCCACCACAAACACATCCAAGCACTCCAGCTCCAAAACCACTCGGGTCAGAGGAGGAATAGAAGTTGTCGGTTCCAATTCCTTCTGGGCTGGACTTGAAAGGATCTTGGCCAGAGCCGGAGTCTGAAGCAACATCATGACCACCCGCTCCACATAGTCATCCAACAGACTCCTGGAGGATCGAGAGGACAAGGTTGAGGATTTGACACTTCCAGCCACTGACTGCAAAATGGGTGGCTGTAGAACTGAGGAGACCGGCTCCCTCTATGGCTCCTAGTCGGTTCCGAAGAAAGTGGTGGAACCGAAGGAGTTGTCTTTTCGGGCCCAGAAGCCTTTGGGTCCAAAGTCAAGTCTTTAGCTAGCTTATTTACCGGCTCAGAAGAAGGAGCCGAAGAAGAAGCTCTTTTAACTGACTTATCTGATTTTGGGGATTGAGATTTTGGGGATTGAGAAGATCTGGAGGAGGTCTGGTTCCCTTCTAGTGCCTCAGAAAAAGGAACTTTAAGCAATCCCCTTAGTATAAGCTTGTTTTTGTGTTCCTGCAAGACCCAAGAACTAAAACTGTGACAAATTTAGCATGAGTCTTGAAGGTGTACTGCACCCTAACAGTAGACACAACTAGTGTGCCTGTCGGTTAATGACATTTTTTTGTTAACAGGAATCGCACTTTTTGAAGCCTGACTGCTTCAATTCTTTTCCTTCCTTGGACATAGTGGTAAGCAACAATAACAACAAACACTGTCCAGGAAACTAGATTAATAATAACAACAAGGTTAACTATGAAAACCTATCAAAACTATCAAAAACTAATTAACATCCCACATTAGTAAGAGTAACTGTCAATATTGTAAATATATATATATATATATATATATATATATATATATATATATATATAAATATATATATTCTACTTTAAATTTTTTACTTTAACAGTCAAACATTCATGCAGGGAAGAGAAAAAAAAGCTAGAAGAGCAGCCTCTAACTAAAATGACGATCTCCTGTAGCCAGAGAAGTCTCTAATTTAAATGAAAAAACTTCTTTAGGAAGAGGAAGAAAGTAGAAAGGGGAGCCCTCTAATTTAAACGGGCTAAGGAAAGAAAAGGCAAACCCTCCAACTTAAATGGGTTTGTTAAAGACAAGAGAAAGTTTTCAGTGAAAACGGGATAGGGAGGAGCTGTAGGCCTAACGCAACAAGCGAAAAACAAGCAATTCACCACAAAAGTGAGACATAAAACACTGTAACTACTATAGCAATAATATTTATCCAAAAATATTATGCAATAACAGAATAATATTGAAACAAATATTTTCACTTAGCCTGAGCCTAGTGAGAAGCACCCTATCTAGTTTACCAGCAAACGAGATCTGGGTAATCTTCCCTAAGCATGATGGGATAGGGCATGGCCTCGAGCCAGTGGAAGCTCTTGAGCTTTAGTAATAGGCCAAGTCGGAACCAATGCTCAGTTCCAAACCCAACCAGCAAGAATGAAGGTTAAATGGGACAACATAACATCAGTGGGTTCGGCAATGTGCATTTAAAGGTGAAACTTCTGGGCATCCTAAGCTCTGAACACAATTATGAGATTTTCCGTCATAATTGACAAGATCCGAAAGATAATACTTGTCCCCTGTCTGTATTTGTGCATTTTTGGTAATGAATAGTGTCATCCATTTTGCAAAAATGGTCTGACACACCCTTTCTGTGATTTTATTCATTTCTGTGGAATTTAATAGAATCTTAATACACTGATGTGATGTCTGCACAATTATTTTTGAAAAGACATCAAGTATTCTGTTTGTTTGATACCCCAATAAATGCCCAAGAGCTGTTGAATGCATGGGTGATACCCCTTCTCAACTGAGGTTAACATCCGGCTGCAGAAAGTCATTGGCTGGAGTGCCCGTACTACCTTGCCCTCATTTTCCTGAGGCCAATATTGCAGGAGAACTGCTGAAATGGTCTCATTTCCTACATTTGCCTATAAGATGAAACTTTGCTTATTATCAAGTGCTACTAATTCAGTGGCCTGCGTCAGTTATTTCAAAAGCCTCTTTTTCTCTCCGTCCTCATTTTAAATGTGGTTCCTCCTTTTGATCAACTTGCATTTTGTATAGGGATGCAGGATCCGCTGCATAATCTTCTATGAACTCTCTGTTATAGTTCACAGTCCCTAGATATTTATGCAATTCTGAAATGGACAATGGCTGAGGCAATTCCAGAATTCCTTTTACTCTCTCCTTACACGGAGATCTGCCAGTGGGACAGACTATTGTTCCCAAAAACTTCAGTTCCTGTGAAATCACCTGTACCTTTTCACTTCTGACTTTGAATCCTGCATCTTGTAGTGTATTTAAAACTTTCTTAAGAAGTCTTTCATGGTGTTCTCCTGTTTCTGATTGAATGAGGATGTCATCAGTCTAATGAATGACACTGTCATCTGTCTCTAAGGGTTTTAAAATTTCCCCTACAACCTGGTGAAAAATCACAGTGCTATTTTGAAATCACTGTGGCAATCGCATCATTACATACTGTTGATTGTCAAAGGTAAAAGCAAACCATTGCTAATCTTTTTTGTAAAGGGACTGCAAAAAATTAATTAGCTAAATCAATAACTGTGAACCATTTACTTTGAGGTTTTATGCTTGCTGCCAATTCCTGCACCCCTGGAACCATGTGCACAAGGGGTCGTGAATTGATTAACTTTGCATAAATCAATAACTAATCTGTAACTTCCATCCTTCTTTTTCATTGGCCAAATTAGTGAATTTATGGGACTATGACCATTTTGTATTATGCCTGCCCACTGCCATTCTTCTATACACCTTTTCATATTCTTTTCCACCTCTTTCAGAATTGGATATTGCTTTTAAAATGGAAGAATGTAATCACTGGGACTACCTACACTGACCGGCACTTCTAATTTACCACAATCTGTCTTTGACATAGCCCACAAGGGCTGAAATTGCTGTTTAATTTTCTCCCACTTGCCCTTCATCACTGAGTGTTCTTTGTCGATGTCTTTTTTGTACTCGTCTATATCTATCGCGAAACAGGAGAAATTTTCAATAGCATTAGGTCCGTCATCTTCACTGGTGGCCCACAAAATCCTGTTAGTAAAGTCAATTACTATTCCCAGTTCACCTAAGATATCTACTCTGAGAATTGTCGTTCCACAGTTGGAATTCTTAAGAAATGTATCCTCCACTGGAGTTCCATTTTCTGTGAAAGATATTTTAACTGGTTTACTACCTACAGCCATGCAAGTACTGCCATTAAACCCTTGAATTTAGGATTACTTTAATGGATTAACAGGTAACTGTTAGTGACTGAGACAGCCGCCCCGGTATCAATTAACACATCCTTCCATAATGTCCCCTCCACCCATATGTCCACTAATGGACATCCATTCTTTCCTCGTTTGAAAGTAATTAGAAAAGTTACTTGGGTGAGGGGGCACACCCCTAATCGGAATCAAATTCGCTTTGATCAGTTTTCCTGGGTATGTCCCTAATTACACAGACAACATGTTCTGTTTCTTGCTGACTGTTCATGTCATCACTGTCTGGAGTATATTTTGTACTTTCTATCTCACGTTTTATTTCCTGACTCATACCATATGAAGGATTATATGGTGGGTTCTCTGTCTATTCTACAGGACATACCTTATTTTCCCCTGAATCATTTCAACTTTGATCCTTTGATAGTTTATCATTTATCCCTTTCTTTTCTTGATTTTGTTCCCTAGGTTTAGCTTTAGAAAAATTAGTATTTTCTGCATATATACCCTTTTGTATCTGGCTTTCTTTCCATCGTTTATAGTATGGACAATATTGTTTAATGTGACCTACTTTCTTACAAGTAAAACATACTACTTGTTTTCCTGAACTACATTGTGTATCTACACTTGGCATTGCTGGAGCAGAAGCCACTCGTGGTTCCCCTGTCCTTTCATCAGACCACCAACTGCATCCTCTTCCTCTTCCAATAAAATCAACACTTTGGTCCCCCTCTACACAAAAAATATTGTGTGTATATAACTTTCCATCATCCCCCATTGTCTTACCTCTTATGAGTTTCTGAACCACTTCCTCTAGGACCTTAGACCCCAATTCATGAATGTATTTAATGTCTCCCGGTACTCCATTTACCTGTTTTAAAAAGGTATGTATGGGCATTTTTTGTACCTCATGTTCTTTCATTTGGTCATTGTTTTTACAATAGACTACCTGATAAACTAGCTCAAAATGGCCAGCTTGTTCCATCAATTTGTCCAAAATGCTGATTTTAAAATAATCAAGTAATTCAGGTGTCAAAGGATGACCTTGAGTATATGCTTGAAGAATAACTGCCATAGGAGCTATCCTACTGTCTAAAGAACATTTTTCTCCTTCAATATATGATTTTAAACATTTAGGAATAAATGCAAAAAAAATCTACACAGAGCACCATTCCAAGTAGACCCCACAGCGTATGTCAACCATTCTTCAAATGCCAACATATTGAAAAAAAATCCTTTTTTGTCTTGCCACTCAGGCAGTCTGCAATAAATGAGACTTGATAATATCAGCAGGATATTCCTGCTGATCCCTGTACAATGTCAATTGGTCTATTTTGTGCCTGTTGTAAATCTTGTTGGACTTTCTCTAATTATGTCAGATTAACCTCTATAGTTTCTGCCCTTTGTAAGTATTGATGGGCTCTATCCAATTCTTGTTTTAAACCATAAATTTCAGCTTTTAAAGTCTGAATGTTAGTTTGACTCTCTGCCTCTAGATGGCGTTCCTGTCCCTCAGTACTGTCCTTATACAAGGGATGAAAAGCTGTTAAAACACCTGTTAAAAGTTTAATAGTATACCCCACTATGTCAATATGTTCTTCTTGTGCATTTGCAAGACCAATTATATAAGTCTGTTGAATTTGTGTCAAATCTTCATCATGCTTTTTTGTATCAGTAACATTGTTATGTATTCTATTCCATTCCTAACAATAGTCCTCATATATTTGTACTATATCACATATAGGCAAAGCCTTAAGACGTTCAAAAAAATCATCAACAGCTTGTATTATATCTGATAAAGGCATGACTGCAGAAGGCCCATTTAACTGTTGTGTATGTGAAGAACTAACAACACTAGAATCAAACAGATTCTTTGTCAGAATAGGATATATCTTATTGTATGGCTTACATACTAGACTCTTGCGACAAGAGAAAATTGTGGAAATTTACTTCCACATAAAAAACAGTTGTCTTCAACTGCCTTACATTTTGCCATATATTGATCATAAACATTTATCTATGTATAAATGCAAGTCTTATCTAATTTGTGAACATAAAAAATTCCAGATTTACATTTCATATCTGATATAGAACTTTCAAACCATGTCTGTAAATAAGACCAGACTTTGTCCAGTGTATCATGTAAATCTATGTCTACAGTATGTGGGCATTTTAAACATAAGTCTCTAATGGCATCCATGTGATAACTGTGAAGAATTTACCATATTTTCCGTAGATGACAGACAGGTGATCAGGCTGAAGTCACTTTGAAAAAACAGTGTCCCTCAACAGACGAACTGATGGTGGAACATTGCTGGACAGATACAACGGCAAACTCAGCTACCATCAAGGAGAAGCACTGAAAACTGTCAACCTGTTGAACTCACGTAGAAATTATGGCACCAAATAAACAATATCTGCTGGTAACGGATATACAAGGTCGCAGTCAAGCTGCCTCGCCACTGTTAAATTATTTACAGTGGCAGAGTGACCAGACTTACAACATACTGCTGTTTCCATTATAGTTTAATATAGCCAAGCAGTTACACTGTCTGAGTTATTTCAATTCTATTATAACATAGCGAGAAAAAAGTGTTTGCTTCTCACGAACTGTGTCGTGCCTAGGATCAATGCACACCATCAAGACGGCTCTAAATAAGAGCAAACAATGTTCAGCTTATATGTTCTTTTTTGATAGCAGCAGATGTTATTTCTTAGTGTCCTTGTGGTTTGCATGACTGATTCTTGTTTCATGTCATCTTTGCATCAGTTGAAGTGTCTGTATTTTATTTCTTTCATTTCTGCATCTGAAGACTCACAAAAAAGTCCCTGTTAAAAATATCAAATGTCTCTTTGTATGTTTTAGTCAGTATTAGCTGGATGCCATTTTAGTGTATCAGTTTAAGCCTAAGCCCACAACCACATGTCTTCACAAACAAGCTAAACTAGACATGTTCTTCTTTTCATGAACCAATTTTAAACCACATATATTCACAGATAAGCTAAACTAAGCATGTTTCATATTTCCACAGAAGTTTCTCTAGCAGATGTCTGACTGAGATAGTTTGTTGCTAAGGATGTCATATTTTCCGTATTTATTTTTAACTTTGCAGTTCAAGCCTTACAGTTCATGCCTTCCTTTTCTGCTTTTTAGAAAAACATTTATTTCAAACCTTGCTTTAGAAGAAAATATTTATTTTTGCCTTATAGCAAACATTTCTTATTTCATAATTGCTTTGGGGAAAAATATTTTATTTTATATATCTATCAGTATCTACACCAAACTCTCGCAATCGAAACAGCAACACTGAAGAGGTTGTCAACCCACCCACCACTACTCATGTACACAGTACCACTACTTATACACACAATACGCATCAAACACAAAATTCAACATACGCAGAGGTTCTCTCAAAATACTTACCGAAACACCAGAGACCTCCAAAGCACAAGACTGCTATAGCTATCATAGTTCCCACAGCAACCATGGCACACAGTAACACCAGTGTCTTGCCTACCAAACCTGTAAGGCATAACGCTCAAACAAAAAAATTTGTTATTGGAGACTCCATAGTGAGACACTTGGATGTCCCACTCACCAGGATGGACAAGGAGAAAGTCATGGTCAAATGCCTGTCCGGTGCCAGGATTCTTCAGATCATGCATGCACTCAGGTCTCTCAACAACAAGCACCATTATGACTCTGTCATAGTTCATGTTGGATTGTACAACCTGAGACATAACACACTGGACTATATGAAGAGAGACATGATTGAGCCATCTCAGTATGTGTCCCAGGCATGTATGACCCAAGCCTTGAGCAGCATACCACCTTCACCTAGAATGATGCCACAGTATAAACAAAAAAATATTGATTTCAATACTTGGCCTAGTTTTTGATGTCATTCAAAGGGGATCCAGTTTCTCTCAGCCTGGGAAGTCATGGTTGACAAACCTCACTGCTTTGCCAGAGACGGTTTGCAACTGGCACAACCAAGCTTTCAGCTGATAGCAAAGGCTCTTGCTTCCCCTACAGTGCCTTTTTTAGCCAAAGTCTCAAAAACAAACATACTTAAGTGATACTTGCCAAGCATAACAAAATAAGGGTTATGCTGCTAAATGTTAGGAGCTTAAACCAAAAACTGCACACCCTGGAAGCACTTCTATTACTGGAAGATGCAGACGTCTGTGAAGTCACAAAAACCTGGTTAAAGGCCTCAGAGAGTACCCTGGCTTTGCAAGGCTACAATGCCTTCCACACCTTCAGACTGCAAAATGAACGTGTGAGAACCAAAGGAGATGGTGTTCCTATCTACATTGCAGATAAATTCACCTCTGGTCTAGTTAGGCTAGACAACTCCATGGAGTTACTCCAAGTTCAGGTAACTGTGGGTAAGACCACCATTCAACTCATAGTCCATTACTAATCCCCCTCCATGAAGCATGACATGCACGAAGCCTACTTGACCAAAATGGAGTCAATCCAAATACTCCCGAATACTCTGGTTATGGAGGATTTCAATAACACCACCATAAACTTGGAAACCTACTCTAGCTCGAACTTTCTAGTGCAAAAGTTCCTTGACTTTGTTAACTCAAATACCCTGGAAAAAAATTGTTCATACCCCGACAACAAGAAGAAACCTACTAGATCTGGTCCTCACTAACATGACAAACAGATGCACTGAGATGCACTGAACTGTCGGTCAGACCCTCATTAGTTAAATATGACCACAAATTATTCACCTCTGAGCTGGCTGGCACTAACACCAGAATTAACTAAGGGTGAAGTCAGACTAAAAAACTTAACCAAGGCAACCTATTTCCTCCTAGGGAAAAGTATAAATGTATTTCAAGCCCCAGCCCTAGCTGGAAGTGGTAACTACACCGAAGCTTACACTAAAGCCCTGTGCAATCACTTGCACAAGTGTATAAACTCAGTTGTTCCAGAAAGAATCAAAGCCAAAGCCCCAAGTAAAAACAAACTGCCATGGTGGACATCCAGCAATTAACAAACTTTATAATAAATGCAAAATGCTGCTGTCTAAGAAAACTAAGGTGAGGCCCCAACAATGGAAAAGCGCATCTATATCATAATATCGAAGGTGAAAAGAGCAAATGCTCTTTCATTGAACCGATATCGAAATAACAAAAAAAGTAAACACACGGAACAGCAAATTAAGGCTGTCTTCTAAACAGGCTAAAACATGAACTAGCATCACCATTAAATACTCTTTTCAATCATAGCCTAACCACATGCTTTGTTCTTGTGGAATGGAGAAAAGCAACAGTTATTCCCCTCCATAAAGGCGGCCTAGCAACAGACCTAGGGAATTATAGACCCATATGTCTGACAAGCCTCATTTGTAAGGCCATGGAATGTATCATTATGAATCTCATAAATAAAGACATAGGCAACCTCCAAATCCTAGATCTAACCCAATCCGGCTTTGTAAAAGGCAGATCCTGCCTGTTAAATCTGGTGGAGTTCTTCTAAAATGTGACTATGGTCATTGACAAGGGCAAATGTGTGCATACAACATACCTCCAATTGACAAAAACATTCGACACAATCCCACACTCGGGCATTACCGATAAACTTAGCAAACTGAATGTAAACCCCTTTGTTGTAAGATGCGTTGCCAAACTGGCTCACAAACCGGACACATACTATAAAATTGGGTGACTCCACATCAACCACCAGACCTATAACCAGCAGGGTGCCACAAGGGTCAATGCTGGCCCCCAAATTGCTTGGTATATACTTCTCAAACGTTCAGGACCAAACTAAGGGGTTGTGGCTGACCAAGTTTGTGGAAAACTGCAAACTAGCTGCAATTATTGAATCCCCATATGATGTCAGTATACTTCATATGAGTCTTACGCAGACCAACAACTGGTGTCTTAGTCACAGTCTCAAACTGAATGCAGATAAAAGCATCATCATTCTCTTCTGCAAAAGCAATGTCCCCTCACATTATCAAATCAACAACAATACCCTAAGTTCCTATGAAGTGGTAAGTGATCTGGGATCACAAGTAGACTGCAACCTTAACTCTGACCACCGTGTGTCTACTGTAGTAAGGAAGGATTTCTATGTAGCACACTTGATTAGTAAAGGCATCACCTCTAGAGCAAAGGAGGTCATAACCCTTCGTCACTAATCAGGCCCATAATTGAGTATAACGCCCCATTTGGCAAGTACTGTAGAAAGCACCTGCAGCAACTGGAGAGACCTCAGAGGTTTCTAACAGAGACGATCAAGGGACTCCAGCACATACCTTACACAAACCGACAAAAAGTCCCTGTCACTATACTCAGTATCATATACACTCCTTAGGGAAAACTTATGCCTAGCTTACACAGCAATCTCAAACCCAAACCTAATGAATTTGCTGCACATCCATAAATCAGATGGGACTAGAGCTAGCCATTCCAGGGACTTAAATATGGCCTGTGACTTGAACAGAAAGTGCTGGGGGGACAGATTTCTCTCACAGTGACTGCCACATCTTTGGAATAGGCTGCCAATTCATGTGAAGCAGAGGACCTCTATGACAATGGTCTAAAAAAACCTGGATAAGTGGGTAGGGCACCATAAATTCTTACCAGGGATAGCACACGCAACCCTCCTGGGCATGGGCAGTCATTACTAAATACAATCCTGGGTATTGACTACAGTATTTATAGTATTACACTGGGATGGACATGGCTAGGCTTGAAATGAACTCCAGGTCGATAGCCTAGTAACCTCTTATGGTCCTATGATCCTATATTGTAATTGCACATGTTTTTCTAAAATCTTTGCATATTTAGCTGAAAGAATCGACAATGGTTTGAAAATCCACTGCTGTCCATGGGCGACCTACCTTTATGGTAGGTTCAGCTTCACTATCTCCAGCTGCTGTTTTCATTTATTTTCTGCTGCAGTGTGCTGTGAACTGCCTGAATAAGAAGAGAAGATTTAAACCCCATGGAGCGGTCCGACTCTGCAGCTCTCAACTTCTGCACTTAAAGAAGTTAAATTAAGTAGTAAGGAATGGCTCAGCAGTTACTAAATTAATTTAAAACAAAAAAACAGCTGTCTAGTGCCTACTCAAGATGAGAGAGTTGTCCTCTCCACTGCCGTTCATTGACCTTGATCTGCTGACTGCTGCCATCATGTTACCTTATGGAAATAGGTAAACAGAGAGAGTACACACCTCCTTGAGCCTTGAGCTGACTTCTGACAGGCTGGTTGTCTGCCTCGCAAAGCTGACGTCATCGCTCATGCCCTGCATGTGTTGACATCAGGAACAGATTCATCCAAAAAAACCCCCCAGGAAATTCAGAAATTAAAATGGCCACTCGGGAATTCGTGGCACCCCAATATTTTGCACTCAACACTGGTATTTACTGAGGAATTTGGTACGTTTGAGAGGTATGGATGTCAGTAAAGTTAGATACCCCTGCAATCAGAGAAGCTGTGATGCACAACTGGAAAATTCATATATCTAATGATGATATTAAGAATACCATCAGCAAGGCACCTATTTTTGTTAACAAAAAGAGTTTTAACATAAAAGATATTTTGGAAACCCGTCAGTAATACCCCCCAACCAACAGAATAAGGGGCACCTTTACTTGCAATAGCTGCATGCAATGTAAGTACAAAGGAAAATGACTATTGTTTTTCTGTAGTATCACCAGTAGGGCTTATAAAGTCCCATGATGATATAATTGTAATTGTGTGTGCATTATATATGTGGCTAGCTGCATAGCATGCAATACTTTTTATAATGCTAGGACAAAACACAGTTTGAAAAAAAGCATTTATAAGTATAATTATTTAATCTCAGTGAAGTATGAGAAAACTGATTTGCACATTCTGTAAAATGTATCAATTTTAAATGTCTTTAAATGTTTCTGGACGTTGTGAAGGTGGACATTAGAAAAGGTAACGATTTTTAACTTTTTTTGAGTCTGAGTAACCCTAACCACCAGTTATACCTAACTGGGGCATTTTACATACACACACACACACACACACACACACACACACACACACACACACACACCAAAGCAAATACACACGTGCACACACACACACACACACACACACACACACACACACACACACACACACACACACACACACTTCAATGCATGCAAATGCAGCAATAAATTCCAGCACACAAGAGAAGTCACACACCCTATTCAATGCAAATGTCCAGCACAAGGAAATTCAACATTCAAAACACACTGAACCTGGCAGCAATAAACGCTGCATACTTGGAACAGAACACTTGTCTCAAGCACACACACTTCAAGGCAACAATAATTTCCAATGAAAAGTTACTGCTGTGTTAAGGAAACCATTCGAGTCGCTGGCAGTACATAAGAAAATCAATACTGTAAATTGTGCGGGCGGACAAAAAGCCAGAACAGTCCCAAAAGCAAAAAAAGCTTTTTTTAATGAAGTAAACATAACAATTAAAAGTCACTTTTTTAAATGAAGTAAACATAAAAGTAAACATAACAATAACAGTCCAAACTACAAAGTGCCACCCGGGGCCCCGCCGCCACCCCCCCGCTACTAATTAGACTAGTATGAGGTTCTAGTAATACAGTAATCCCTTTTATTTATTTTTTCTTATCTGGAGGAGCCTTGCCAGGGGAAGAACTGGAAGACGTAATCAAGATAAATGTTTTCATTTCTTCTCTGCTGCAGTATGCTGTGCACTGCCTGAATAAGAACAGAAGACTTAAACCCAACGAACCGATCCAACTCTGCAGCTCTCAACTGCTGTACTTAAAGAAGGTAAATTCTGTAGTAACGAATGGCTCGACAGTTGCTTTAAATTAATTAAAAAAAAAAAAAAAAAAAACAGCTGCCTAGGGCCTATTCAAGATGACAGTCATCCTCTCCACTGCCGTTCATTGACCCTCATCTGCTGACTGCTGCCACCGAGTCTATATCACCACATCGAATGGTGAAAAGTTCGAATGTGGTCTGTAGTTTGTTCTGCATTACATCTTGTCTCTTCCAACACTATAGATTTCATATCACTTTTATAGGTAACTTATTCAGTAAAAACCTTCAAAAAAATCACTTGCTTTATAAATAATTTCATATCTTTTCTTTCTTTCGTGTATAGCCTTTTAAAATACTCCCTTAATTTTTACCATGGATATATTAAGTAACAATTCTTCATTATAATAAACAATATAATAAGATCCAACACATCACTGCGAGGAGACGAAAAACTTTAATAAAACATAAAATGTTACAACAGAGGTAAGTGCTTTCAGAACACAATGTTGCTTCTTCAGACCATTTAAAAAATACTGCCAAGCACAATAATTATATAGTAGAAAAGACTGGATAATTATCCAGTCAGAAACAACAAACAATTAAATCATAAACCTTAACTTTGCATAACTAATGATCCTGGCTAACCTCCCTTACCAATCATAATGAACCTAAACATTTTAACCAATCAGAATAAATATTAAAATAGAACTGCTTATCAGAACACTGTGTGAGCTTTGTTCTAATTGACAACCAAGTTAGTAGTAGCTTAGATGATCAAATAACATTGATTAAAAAATAACATATTGATAAAAATACATAACATAAGTATGCTAAAAAGCTTAGAATTGTAGTAACACATGCCTAACAATCACAAGTCTATGTTAAAATCGTATATTTAACAGCATGAAATTGTACTATGAATGACATATCTAAGGTTATGTGGCAACCAGTGTAAATGATAACCAATGGCAATGACTGCTTTCCCATTGGTAAGGATGCACTTAGCGTCCTATCTAAATATCGTGAATATCTATGCATAAATATAAAAGCAACTCTCATCCTCTGTATAAAACAATAACAGCCAATGAAGGATGACAGTTGCTTTTATATTTATGCGTAGATATTCATGAGTTAATTAAACACAATTTCAAGAAACCATAAAAAATATATTCCCAATAGTGCAGAAGGAAGACATGTCTCTCAAAATCATCACGTTTATTGCAGATTATGTACGTGCTTTTGCAATGTCCACCATTGCTTCATCAGACATATAATCCATTAGATAACAATCAACTTATAAGCATAGTTAAAATACAAAATATCCAATCAGAATATATCATATTCCCTCCATTGCGAAAGCGCTTACATAATCTGCAATAAACATGGTGATTTTATGAGACGTGTCTACCTTCTGCACTACTGGGAATATATTTTTTATGGTTATTTGTTTCGTGAGGTTTATTGCTGTCTGGGGACTGTTTCTTTCAATTTCAAGAAACATAACATTGAGTTGTTTATACCAGTAATGTCATTACCCATTTATGGTTTGCATGTACTCCAGTCTGATAGGGCATCTGCGAGCAGCTTCCATTTCCATAGGTGAAGTTTACTAAATTGATTTATCAATGTTATTTATTAATCAATGTTATTTGATCATCTAAGCTACAAACAGCTTGACTGTCAATTAGAACAAAGCTTACATAGTGTTCTGATAGGCAGTTCTATTTTAATATTCATTCTGATTGGTAAAAATTTTGTAGTTTCATTATGACTGGTTAGGGAGGTTAGCCAGGATCATGCAAAGTTAAGGTTTATGATTTGTTTGTTGTTTCTGATTGGATAATTATCCAATCTTTTCTACTATATAATTATTGTGTTTTGTGGTATTTTTTGAATGGTCTGAAGCTTACCTCTGTTCTAACGTTTTTTGTTTTATTAAAGTTTTTTGACTCCTTGCAGTGTGGGGTTAGATGCTATTATTAACATTCTGTGGCATAGTTTTTTTTTGCAAGTGAATAAATGTAGTGTATGCAGTCCCTTAACCATTTTGATAAAGTGACCTTGGAGACAGAATTTCCCATTCTAGGCCCAAAGAAGGAAATGAAAAGTTGGTCTGTTTTATGTATCGCTTTGGTCATGTCTAAATAAAATCTCGGTTGTCTGTGCACATCCAAGGAATGAAGACAGTATTCCCCCTTATTAGAAAAATTCAGGAAGAATACTGGCAAATCAATGGTCTGATTGATGGAGATGTCCGAAACAACTTTGGAGAGGAAAAATGGGTTTGTCCAGAGTGGTACTCTGTCCCTGTGGAAGACTGACAGGGCCTTTTGGTGCATAATGCTTGAAGCTCAGAAATTCGTCTGGCTGATGTGATGGCTACTGGGAAAAGGGATTTCCACAATAAGAATTTGAGGTCACACTTCGCTGCAGGCTCAAAAGGGGGTTGAGTTAAAAGACTGAAGAACTAACGTGAGATTCCATGGCTCTATAGGTTGTCTGATTGGAGGCCTAATGTGAGAGACTCCTTTCAGAATGCTTCTGCATAACCGAAGCAAGATGAGGGGAGAATTATCCAACCCATTATGATAGCTGGATATAGCCGCTAGATGTACTCGTATAGTAGAAGCTGCGACTCCATCTCTGAGGAATTTAGATAGGTATTGTAAAATTGCTGTGACTGGAGCAGAGTATGGCTCTAGCATCTTTTTCTTTAACCAAATGAAGAAACTTTTCTATTTGTCTAAATATAGTCTTCTGGTGGCTAGTTTATGAAAGGCCAGAATAATGTCACGTACAGGTGAGGCAAGATCATCCTGTCTGGTGATTAACAGAAGTGGAGAAACCAAGCTGTCAGCTTGAGACTAGATATGTTCGAGAGACTAAACCTTTGAGGGTGAGAAATCAGGTATGGAAGAGGGTCCAGAATCCACGGTCGACATAACAGATGAGGCCGAAGGAAAGGGAACCAGACTTGTCAAGGCCAAAAGGGGGCTATGAGGATCACTTTGCATTTCAACTGAATAGCTTTCTTTATGAATTGGTGTATCAAAGGAATGAGGGGATAAGCATATAGCAGTCCCATGGGCCAATCGTGAACCAGAGCGTCCCTTGGGGACTCGCCCTGTGGGGGAATAGGGCAAAATAGTTGCTCCATTTGTTGTTTGATGGGAGGCGAATAGGTTGCAGCAAGGCTGGCCCCAATGGCTGAACATTTCTGCCACTACATCGGGATTGAGGGACCACTCGTGAGGCTGCAAAATACATCTGCTCAACTTGTCTGCAATCACGTTGGAGATTCCCGGGATATGTGTTACTATCAGAAAGCGGTTGGAAGCTATCGCCCAATGCCAAATTCTCATGGCCTCTCAACACAGGAGATAGGACTTGGTTCCTCCTTGCTCGTGATACACCAGACAACTGACATGTTGTCTGACTGAATTGCAATCGTTGCAGAAGGGAGAACAGGTTGGAATGCTTGCAATGCTAACAGCACCCCTCTCAGTTCTAGAACGTTGATGTGCAGGTTGGCCTCCAATGTGGACCATGTGCCTTGGGCTGTCTTTCCCTGAAAGTGACCCCCACCTTATTAGGGAAGCATCCGTGGTCACAATGGCTTTGGGTTGGGGGGCTGGAATGGACGACTCCAAAGCTCTGTGTCTGGCCTCATCCACCAAAGAAGTTCCTGCTTGCAAGAATTGGTTATCTGAATTTGAAAGCACAGAGAGTGGTAATTCAGAAACCACTGAGAAAGTAGAAGCCATTGAAGTATTCACATATGCAGTTTCACAAGAGGACTATTGGTATGGAAGCTGCCATGGATCCTAAAACCTGAAGAACCTCTCTCGCTGAAGCTTTATTTTGACAGAGTATCAGCCGGAGCTGGAGCCTCAGTCTCTGAAGTCTGGGAGCTGGGAGCGACACCAAACAAGAACGGGTGTCGAAGACTGCTCCAATGAATTCTAAGTTCTGGACTGGAGCAAGGTTAGATTTCTCGCAGTTTATAGTTATCCCCAAAAGATTTGCCAGGGAAAGTGTGTATTGCAGGGCTGTTACCAGAAGATGCTTGGTGGGGGCAGTAAGGAGCCAATCGTCCAAGTACGGAAAATAAGAAGTTATGTACCTACCATAACGTTCCATGTTAGTTGTCTTCTCTCGCCTTCTTTCTTGCTTGATGGGTTCGGAGCCGATCCTCGGCTCCGACTCGGCACTTGCTTTAGCTCGAGAACTCCTTTTACCAGCTCGAGGCAGCCCCATATCCCATGATGCAAGGTAGGAAGTACCCAGATCTCGTTTGTTGACAAAGGGCAATAACACCAAGCATAAAATACTTCCCAAAGGAAGAAGAAACTTACAGATGGAAAAAGGACCAGGTCTGAATGGTCTTTAGCATAAAAGTTTCTTATACAAGGTCTGTCCAGGCCAGGGGGAAGGAGGGAGGGTCGAAGAAAGAAGGCAGAGAAGACAACTAACATGGAACGTTATGGTAGGTACATAACTTCTTAATGTTAAGTTGTCAATCTCGCCTTCATTCTTGCTTGATGGGACCGCGTCCCTAGCACCTCTATCCTGGGTGGCTCAATGGAACAAACTCTTGAGGACTGTAGAGCCAAAACTGGCTCTGTCCCTGGAGGCCAAGTCCAATTTGTAATGGGAAACAAAAGTGTGAGGAGTGGCCCAAGTGGCCGCTGCACAAATAGTGTCCAAAGGCAGTCTAGCTTGAAAGGCTGTAGAAGTAGCTAAACTCCTAGTTGAATGTGCTTTAGGTTTTGAGCACAGCTGTTTTCCCCTGATCGTATAAATTTCAGTGATGACCGAAGAAAGCCATCTGGACAAAGTCACTTTAGAAACAGGAAGGCCTGTTTTATTATCCGCATAGGAAACAAAAAGTTGATCAGATTTTCTAAATTTTTTTGTTCTGTCCAAATAATATCTAAGCTGACGGTGGACGTCAAGATAATGTAGCCTTTGTTCAGCTCTATCTGAATAGTTAGGAAAAAATACAGGGAGATCAATGGATTGATTCAGATTGTTTTTTGAAGCGACCTTAGGTAAAAAGGATGGATTAGTTCTCAAAGATACTCTGTCTTTGTGAAAATCAAATAGGGGGGTCGAACCGAAAGAGCATGAAGTTCAGACACCCTCCTGGCAGATGTAATAGCCACTAGGAATAACGTTTTCCAAGAAAGATATTTTAGGGAACAAGAAACAGCTGGCTCGAAGGGGGGAAGAATCAAGGATGTCAGCACTAAATTTAGATCCCACTGAGGAGGAGGATTCCTGATTGGAGGCTTTAGTAGGAAAATTCCTTTCAAAAAGGCCCTGCAGAGCCTATGGGACATAATATTATGATCTGCTATCCCGACATGAAAATTAGAAATAGCAGCCAACTGAACTCTGACTGTGGAAGACGAGGAGCCTGCATGAAAAATTTCTGCTAAGAAGTCCAGAACTGCCTGAACAGGGGCAGTAAAAGGATCAATATTTTGGGCCTTAGCCCAATAAGAGAAACGTTTCCATTTGCTTGTGTAAATCCTCCTGGTAGAGGATTTTAGTGAAGCTACTATGATATCTCTAACTGGGTTAGAGATCAAAGGAAGCCTGGCTAAGGAAGGAAGTGGAGCAACCATGCTGTGAGGTTGAGAGAAGGTATTGACCGGTGCAGCTGACCGGATTGGTGAATCAGTAGATCTGGCACTGGGTCCAGATGCCACGGCTGCACCAAAAGGTGATGATGGAGGAACGGGAACCAAACTTGTTGAGGCCAGTAAGGGGCAATGAGAATCAATTTGGCTCTCAAAACGGTAGCTTTCTGGATCACCTGAGGGATCAGAGGAAATGGAGGAAAGGCATAAAGAAGTCCCTGGGGCCAATCCTGGGTCAGAGCGTCTCTGGGGGGATGGCCTGATAGAGGGAAGAGGCTGAAGAAGTCTGGACATTTGCTGTTTTGGGGAGTAGCAAAAAGATCGCAACATGGACGACCCCATTCCAGAAAAATCTCTTCCGCTATGGATTGCTTGAGAGACCACTCGTGAGGCATGAGAATAGCTCTGCTCAATCTGTCCGCTATAATGTTGGTTTTCCCAGGGATATGCGTTGCTACCAGAAACCGATGAGAGGAGATCGCCCATTGCCAAAGTCTGAGCTTCTCGACACAAGGGGTAGGACTTGGTTCCGCCCTGTTTGTTGATATACCAAACTACAGACATGTTGTCTGTGTGGACTGCAATTGTCCCTACAGGAAGAAAGTCGTTGAGGGCTTGCAACGTTAAAAGCACTGCTCTCATCTCCAGGACATTTATGTGCAGATGGTACTCGAACGGTTGCCACGTCCCATGAACCATCCTGCCCTGATAATGACGCCCCCACCCGATCAGGGAGGCATCCGTGGTGACAGTGGCTATCGGGGACGGAGGTACAAAGCATCTGCCTTGGTGAACCTGAGACGATGTGATCCACCAAGCAAGATGTTCTTTGCATGTTTGTGTCACCAGAATCTGGTGACGCATTGGGAGTTGCTGGTATGACCACTGTGTGAACAGCATCCACTGAAGGAGGCGCATGTAGAATCGAGCCAGGGAAGAAGAAGAAGAGTAATGGCCGCAGCCATGAGACCTAATACTTTTAGAACCATTCTGGCCTGTACTTTCTTGCTGGCCAGAATGATCCTGACATGAGTCTGAATGTCTGAAACTCTTTGTTCTGTAAGGGTAGCTGACATCCGAACAGTGTTTAAGTTTGCCTATGAAGGTAATAGACTGGCAGGGCGATAAGGATGACTTTTCAAGTTGACTGAGATGCCCAAATGAGAACAAAGGTCTATTGTGTAATCCCTGGCTTGTATAAGCTGATGCCTGGTGGTGGCTGACAGGAGCCAGTCGTCGAGATACGGAAACACCTGGAATCCTTGACGTCTCAGGTGAGCCGTGACCACTGCCATGCATTTGTTGAACACTCTGGGGGCTGTAGTGAGACCAAAGGGCAGGGCTCTGAACTGGAAATGACTGGACCCCAGCCGAAAGCGGAGAAATCTCCTGGAGCGTCTGTGAATTTTGATGTGATAGTACGCATCCTGAAGATCTATTGAGCACATCCAGTTGTCCTTCTGTAAGAAGGGCAGAATTGACTGAAGAGTGACCATTCGAATCTTGTCTTCCTGACAGACTTGTTGAGTCTGCTGAGATCCAATATTGGTCTCCAGTCTCCCGTCTTTTGGGGACCAAAAGAACCTTGAGTAGATTCCGGCTCTGAATGGTCTATTGTAACTGGCTGAATGGCTCTTTTGCAGTAGTTTTGCGATTTCTAACTCTGCAATGTCCCTTAGACCGGGTGGTACATCTGGAAGGGAACTTGAGGGAAGGGACTTTCCTCGAAAGGAATTATGTAACCCTTGGATATGATCGACTGTACCCATTTGTCTTGAGTGAGGGAATGCCAGGCTTCTGGGTACAGTGATAATCTTCCCTCGGCTGCCTCCCAGGAGGGGCAGCCGGGCAACAACTCAGGGGTGCTGAAAGGGCTTATCAGAGAGAGGCTCCCTGTTTCCTGGTTCTTCGGACCCCTCTGCCTCTAGAGCGGCGTCTGTTGTGGTTACCCCTCTGCCTCTAGGGGTAAACTGACCACGTGAATCCGGCGTGACTCCTTGGGATTTACGGAACCACATTTTCCCACCTTTCTGTCCTTTGGGATAAGGCCTAGAAGGGGTGGAAAACGGACTCCAACAGCAGAAAGAGTCTTGCCGTCCTGCTCACACCTGGTCAAGGTCTCCTTCACCTGAGGGCCAAACAAAGCTGACCCATCAAAGGGAGAATTTGTGAAGGACGCCTTAAAGGGATCCGCAAAATCACATAGCCGCATCCAGGCTTGGCGCCTAAGAGCCACACCTGTGCCTGCGGCTCTACTCGCCCATCCGCAGCATAAGATATTAGCCGCATGGAGGAGTTAGCAATGGAATTGAGGGTTCCTAGCTGCGAAGCAATCTTTTCTTGAGCCCCTGCAGCTGTAGGATCCTGAACTACTTCTCCCAGCTCCTTCAGGATATCTCTCTGGAGTCTGGTGAAGTGACAAAGATAATTCAGCGAACGCATAGCAAAGGTCGCTGAGGAAAACATCCGCTTGCCGTACCTATCCATGGTCCTAGAGTCCTTATTAGGAGGATGGACGGGCACGGAAGGATCTGCAAGTTCCTTTTGGTGGCCGCAGCCACCACCATGGCATCAGCGGGGACACCCTTGGTTAGGAATTGTTTGTCACTAGGGGCAGTGATAAATTTAGAAGGCCTCCTAGGGACTGGCTCTACAGAGTCAGGAGCTGTCCACGCCTTTCGTGCAATAACCTGCATAAGGGGTCGAAGGCGGAGACACCCAGGAGGTGGAGGGCCGAGATCCAAACGCCTCTAGGTATACTGACTCATCCTCAGAGGGATTGTTGGTGGGCCAGTTTCCCCTCTGTTTCAGAAGTTCTAGGATGTCTGAGAAGGAGACATCCTCAGAGAGGGATCTAGGGGATCCCTCTGACTCATCAAAGTCAGTATCCAGTGACAGACTCGGGGAGTCTACATGCTTCCTCTTACAAGTCCTCTTCCTAGGAGGATCTCCCGAAACATCAGGAGAATCCTCGGAAGAGGGGAAATTCCCAATGGGGAAACCTGAGGCGGAGGATCTCTGGGTCCTGTAGCAAGAGAAGTGGCAGAGATGTCAACAGGTACCATAGAGGGAGGAGCTACGGGAACAGACTGCTGACTGATACTAGTGGCCAGTACACTCTTCATCACCTCGAATGCTCCCCTCCCAGGCAGGTCCGAGAGAACCCGCTCCGAAGAGCTAGGAACTCCAGGAACCACCGAAAGGGAAGTCTCCGAGGCAGATGTCGGAGCCGAGCTCACCAAGGCCGAGGCTCCAAGGGGAAGAGCGGCTCGGACAAGGGTCCGATGCCACTCACCCCCTCGGAGGAGACCATGGAAGCCCGACCACCGAATCCCTCTAAGGAAGAGGAGATAAGAGTAGGGGCTGAAGGAACAGAAGGGGGTATCCATCCTCCAGCCGTAGCAGTAACCATGCCCGAAGACTCCAACTCCAAACTCTGGGATAGAGTTGAAGGAGGAACTGTAACGGGGTGTGGACCAACAGTCGTCTGCTGAGACGGACTGTGTAACATTTGGGCCAGTACCTGTGACTTGAGTAATCTACTGACCACTCTCTCTAGGTCATGATCTGACAACCTGGATGACCTTGAAGATCGGCTCCGATGGCTCCGTTCCGATAGAAGAGGCGGCGAGCCGAAAGTACCGGCCCCAAGGAAGGAGCCCCCCCCCTCTTCGGGGAAGGGCCCATCGGACCCGATACTACTGATCCTGTCGGCACCGACTTCTCGGAGCCGACAGAACGTCTCGATGTATCGGCTCCAGCCGGAGCCGATACAGCCACCAAAGTAACGGTGTCGGAGCCGATCGGAGCCGACACCGATGCCTGCGCCACATGGGTGTCGGAGCCGATCGGAGCCGACATCGAAGTGGTCAACACAGATTCGGCACCGATAGCCATCGGCGCCGAAAGCTTAGTGGATCCAGAATCGGCTCCAGCCGGAGCCGATCTCGACTCAATACGAGTCGGAGCCGAGGCCGCAGGCTTAGGAACAGAAGCCTGGGCCTTGGCAGTTTTTGTTGATTTTTGTGGAGCCGACTTAGCCGGAGAGCCCTCCGGCTTAAGAAGACCCCTGAGAATCAACTTGTTGCGTCTCTCCTGCAGGACTCTCTGGCTGAAGGAGTGACAAATAGCACAGGAGTCCTGCAGGTGAAGAGGGCCCAAACAGTACAGGCAAGAAGTGTGACCGTCTGTCAGAGACATCTTCTGACAGCACGAGTCACACTTCTTAAAACCTGAAACCCTCTCCTTAGACATGGTGCCTAAACACAACACACACAGACACACCAGTCAAAATTAAATTAAACAAATACCAAGAGGTATTTTATAAAAAACACCAACACACACACCCTAACAGGGGGGGGGGATGGGATAGGGAAAATTGACTAACAAAAATTTAAAAGAGACAGGGATTTCTGTCAGAAAAAGGGTAGAATTAAAATTAAACTATCAAAAAATTAGTTTTAAACTAAAAGGGGCTTGAAATATCACAAATGTGAACTACTTACCAGGAGCTGGTAAAGAGAAGACCTCCCAAGCGAAGCGGCAAACGAGATCTGGGTACTTCCTGCCTTGCATCATGGGATATGGGGCTGCCTCGAGCTGGTAAAAGGAGTTCTCGAGCTAAAGCAAGTGCCGAGTCGGAGCCGAGGATCGGCTCCGAACCCATCAAGCAAGAATGAAGGCGAGATTGACAACTTAACATTAGAAGTTATGTCCTTACCATAACGTTCCATGCGGAGTGTTCATCTCGCCTTTGTTCTTACACATGGGTAGCGTCCCTAGCTCTGTGACCCTGACAAACTCACGGAAGAACGTTCCTGAGCACAGTAGAACCAAAGGCTGCCCTGTCCCTGGAAACCCTATCCACTTTGTAATGAGTAATGAATGTATGTGGTTTAGACCAAGTGGCGGCCGCACAAATAGTGTCCAAAGGTAGGCGGGCCGCATGAGCCAGGGATGTAGATATTGATCTAGTAGAATGTCCTTTCGGTTTGACGGGTAAAGTCTGCTCAGTAGCAGTATAAACAAAAGTAATACAATTGGATAGCCATTTGGAAAGGGTTCGCTTCGTCACTGCCATGCCCTTTCTGCTGTCCGCAAAAGCTATAAAGAGTTGATCTGTCTTTCTGTGATCCTTTGTTCTATCCAAGTAAAATCTGAGTTGTCTATGAACATCCAACTTGTGTAATATATACTCTAGCTTATTAGAATAGTTCTTGAAAAATGTAGGGAGCTCAATGGACTGATTAATGTTATTGATAGAACAAACCTTGGGAAGAAAGGACGGATTAGTGCGAAGAGATACCCTATCAGGGTGAAAGATCAAATATGGGTGTCTAATGGAAAGAGCTTGAAGTTCTGATACCCGTCTGGCTGAGGTGATAGCTACCAGAAAGAGGGTTTTCCATGACAAAAACTTCAAAGAACAGGAAGAGGCTGGTTCAAAGGGTGGTAGCATTAGCTGTGATAACAGGAGTTTCAGATTCCATGGTGGTGTAGGAAACCTGACTGGTGGCCTGATATGGAAAGATCCTTTTAGAAAAGCCTTACAAAATCTATGAGCCATAATAGGCGCCCCATTTTCTCCCACATGAAAGTTTGAAATAGCAGCCAATTGAACCCTCAAAGTGGCAAGAGAAGCTCCTTGGTGAAATAGTATGGATAGAAACTCCAAGACTTTGTTCAGTGGGGCTATTAAGGGATCCAAATGTTGCGTAGTTGCCCAGTGTACAAAACGCTTCCACTTACTAGTGTAAATTTTTGTAGTGGAAGCTTTATGAGAAGCCACCAGAATATTTTGAACCGCAGGAGAAAGAAGATCAGACCTGGCTAAGAAGGGAAGCGGAGCAGCAAAGCTGCTACTCTGAGGGATAGGAGCGACGGGTGAGGAGCCCCTGACGAGTGGGTCAGTAGATCCGGCTCCGGGTCCAGGATCCAGGGTTCCCGTATTTGGTGTGCTTGAAGAAAGGGAAACCAAATTTGACGAGGCCAGAACGGGGCAATGAGGATTATTGTCCTCTCCAGGTTGTTGGCTTTCTGTAGAAATTTTGGAATCAGAGGTATAGGAGGGAAGGCGTACAGGAGACCCGGGGGCCAATCGTGAATCAGAGCGTCCCTGGGGACTTCCCCTGGAGGGGGTAATAGGGCAAAGTAGCTTCTGCATTTGGCGTTCATTGGAGACGCAAACAGATCGCAGCAAGGCTGGCCCCACTTGCGAAATATCATGTCCGCAATTGTTCGTTTGAGGGACCACTCGTGAGGTAACAGGATGGCCCTGCTCAACCTGTCCGCTATGACGTTGGATAACCCCGGGATGTGCGTTGCTATCAGAAAGCGACCCGTGGACTCTGCCCATTGCCAAATTCTCATGGCCTCTCTGCATAATTGGTAAGATTTGGTTCCTCCTTGTTTGTTTATGTACCAGACTATGGACATGTTGTCCGATTGAACTGCAATGGTCCCTAGAGGTAGAAGGGGAGAAAAGTGTTGCAACACTAGAAACACTGCCCTCATCTCCAGAACACTGATGTGCAGATTGTACTCTAGATTGGTCCATTCTCCTTGGACAGTCTGTCCCTGAAAGATGCCCCCCCACCCTATCAGGGAAGCGTCCGTGATCACCATAGCTGTTGGAGTGGGTAGCACAAATGGTCGGCCGCCGGAGAGATTGCAACTCTGAAGCCACCAAGACAGGTGCGATTTGCAGATGTTCGTGATGTGAATTTTGTGTGTCAGAGGTAACTGTTGGAACGACCATTGTGCAAATAGCAGCCATTGAAGGACTCTCATGTGCAGTGAGGGAAGCTGCCATGAGACCCAAAACTTTCAGAACCAGTTTTGCCGGGGATTTTTTGGACAACAGGAGAAGAGATATGTGATTTTGTAGAGAGGCTATTCTTTCTGGAGGAAGCCTTAGAATCAAGCAACGAGTATCTAATTCTGCTCCTATGAATGAGATATGCTGTGATGGCTGTAATACAGATTTTTCGAAATTTACGGAAATTCCGAGATGAACACAGAGTTCTAGTGTGTAATCCCTGGCCTGAATCAGTCGACGCTCGGTGGTGGCAGTAAGGAGCCAGTCGTCCAGATACGGAAACAACTGGAATCCTAGGCGTCTCAAGTGAGACGCTACCACTGCCATACATTTGGTGAAGACCTGGGGGGTGAGGTCAGACCAAAGGGCAGGGCTCGAAATTGAAAGTGACTGGCTCCCAGCCGGAAGCGCAAGTGATCCCTGGGCGCTCTGGCCATCTTGATGTGGTAGTACGCGTCCTTCAGTTCTATTGAGCACATCCAGTCGTCCTTCTGTAAGAATGGAAGGATCGATTGAAGCGTGACCATCCGGAACTTTTCTTTCTTGACGAAAGTATTGAGCTTGCTTAGGTCCAGAATTGGCCTCCAGTCCCCTGTCTTTTTTGGAACTAAAAAGAACCTTGAGTAAGTTCCGAATCCTCTTTGGTCCGCCGGGACTGGTTGGATGACTCTTTTTCTAGCAGCTTTGAAATTTCTATAGCTGCAGGATCTCGCAGATGGGGCGGTACATCTGGGAGTCTTTTCTGCGGTAATGGGGGAAATAGAAATGGAATTCTGTAACCTCTGGTAATAATGCTTTTTACCCATTTGTCTGAAGTAAGACTTTGCCAGGCCTGAGGGTAAAAAGCTAAGCGACCCCCGACTGCCTCCAGAGCAGGACAGTCGGGCCTCCTCTCAGGAGTGCTGGAAAGGCTTCCCAGGGAGTGTATCCCTGTCACCTTGGTTTTGCGGACCCCCTCTGCCGCCAGGGCTGGATGGGGTGGAAAAACGGACTCCGACAGCAGACAGAGTCTTTCCCTCTTGCTCACACCGGGTAAGGGTCTCCTTTACTTTGGGGCCAAAGAGAGTGGCACCGTCAAATGGGGCGTTAGTAAAGGAAGACTTGAAGGCTTCCGCAAAGGAACATAAGCGCATCCAGGATTGCCTACGAAGGGCAATCGCTGAAGCCGCAGCCCTACTCGACCCTTCGGCTGCATATGAAATGAGCCTCATGGACGAGTTCACAATTGATGTTAGGGTACTGAGTTGTGCTGTAACTTTTTCCGAGACAGCAGCATCTGTAGTACCCTGGAGGGTATCTCCCAACTCTTTGATTAGATCCCTCTGTAAACGTGTGAAATGCGTCAAATAGTTCAGCGATCGCATGTAAAAAAACGCTGAACTAAAAATGCGCTTCCCATACCTGTCCATAGTCCTAGAATCTCTGTTAGGCGGATGGACAGATGAGGAAGATTCAGACATCTCCTTTTTAGTGGCAGCTGCCACCACCATAGTGTCCACTGGAACTCCTTTTGTGAGATATGCCTTGTCTTGAGGGGCCGTAGTATATTTATTAGGCTTTCTAGGGACTGGCTCCACCGTGTCAGATGTCTCCCACGCCCTTCGAGCAATCAATTCCATCAACTCATCGAAGGGAGGAGTGACCCAGGAGGAAGAAGGGCGAGCACCGAATGCCTTCAGCAAGACTGACTCATCCTCAGAAGGGGGTAGGGCCTGCCAATCACCTCTCTGCTTCAGAATCTCCAGGATGTCTGAAAAGGAGACATCCTCTGAGGGTGATTTCGGGGACCCTTCTGACTCATCTAAGTCAGTGTCCGATGTTAAGGATTCTTATGGAGAATCCAAGTGTTTCCTCTTACACAATCTTTTCATCGGAACTTCCTCGGGGGGGGGCATCCGATGAAGCCTCCGAGGAAGAGGGGACTCCCTCTGGGAGTGGCTGAGACACCGGTGCTCGATGCTTTGAAGTAGCCGTGGGTGCAGAGGAGGATAACGGGCCTTTATGGGAAGGAGAAGCCGTCTCTGCTGAAGTGGTTGTCTGAGTCGACAACACCTTCCTCATGAGGTCAAAGGCCCCCGGGTCCCGAGTCGAAGAATCCCTCGGTTCCGAAGAAAGCGGAGGGATCCCCGAGACGGGGACCGAGGGCATCGACCCCGAGGACGGAGCCGAGTCGATCTGTGCCGAGGCACCGAGAGGGAGAGTCGGAACTGAAACATCAGTCCGACTCTCGGTCCCCGAACCAAGGATAGATCGTCGGCTCCGCGATTCCGGTAATGGATCCGTCGGAGTCGAGGTGAACGGTGCAGACCGAGAAAAAGATGGCTCCGGCACCGAGGGCTCCACGATCATCAGATCAGCCTCTTCCGGCTCCGAAGGCTGAATAGGCCTCGGAGGAGGAACAGATGGAAATAAGGGAAGGCCTTCGAGTCTCGACACCAACTGGGAAGAGACTGAGATGAGTTTGGACAAGGCCGTATTCTCCATTAACTTCTGCACCACACGGTCTACATCGGAGTCAGAGAGGGGTCTAGAAGAACGCGTCGAAGGAATCGAAGACGGAGCCGACCTCAAGAGCACAGGAGGTGGAAGCTCCGTCACCGGTTCCAAGACTCGAGGCTCGGTGATAGACAGAAGTTCGACACTCGGCCCCGAGGTCTGTGGAACCAGTGAGCGAACTTTAAATGAAGAGCTCGGAGCCGATGACATGGGCTCCGACGTCTTCGATTCCTTCGAGGATTTAGATGTCTGGTCCGATGCATCAAGAGCCTCTTGAAATGCAGGCTTCAACAGGCCTCTGTCCATGAGTTTCCTGCGCCTATCTGTCATGACCCTTCCACTGAAAGAATGACAAATGGAGCAGTCTTCTTGCAGATGGAGAGGGCCAAGACAGTAGACGCAGGAACTATGATCGTCTGTGACAGACATTTTCTGTCCACATTGGCACCGTTTGAAGCCTGACTTCGCTTTCTCAGACATAATAATATAATAACAGTCAAATCCAGTAAAGTTATATAAGGTCTACACAGTCTTGAACAGACAGTAACAGCCAACAATAATGTCCCAAGTAAAGTTTAGTCAAATCCAGTAATTTGTCAAATCCTGCAGTAATTTGGAAGTTAGTGGGTGGGGAAGGCCCCGAGGGAACTAACTAACTATATATATTAAAAAATATATACGTATAAGAAAGAGAAACCCTCGACTCACTACACACACACACAAACAAGACTTAAGGTAAAACTAGGAAAAAAAATATCTAAGAATCTTAGACAAAAATGCAATCTTATCTGCCAGGTGGTCTGAGCTCATCAATATTGATGCGAACGTTGCAGTGGCAAACTAGATCTGTGGTAAAGGCAGAGGGGAATTGTGGGAGACAGGTTGGTCTCGAGCTTCTTCTCGATGCAGAGCTTTGTCAAGCGGCCGACTCGGAGCCGAGGATCAGCTCCGAACCCCATGTGTAAGAACAAACGGCGAGATTGAACACTCTCACATCACTCGGAATCCTTGTAGTCTCAAGTGAGCTGTAACCACAGCCATGCACTTTGTGAACACTCTGGGGGCTGTAGGAGTCCAAATGGCAGCACATGAAACTGGTAATGATTGGCTGCTAGCCAGAAGCAAAGTAGACTCTTGGGGTGTTTGTCCATTTTGATGTGGTAATACGTGTCCCAGAGATCTGTTGAGCACATCCAATCGCCTTCCCATAGAAAAGGGAGAATGGACTGAACCATGACCATCTGGAATTTTGTTTGGGCAACAGACTTGTTCAAATTGCTCAGACCTAGAATGGGTCTCCAGTCCCCTGTCTTTTTTGGCACCAAAAAGATCCTTGAGTACAATCTGGATCCGCATTGCTCTGGTGGGACTAATTGGATGACTCTCTTGACACAGCTTATTTCTGCAGCTGCTTCTTCCCTTTGACTGGGTGGAACATCGGGAAGTTTTGTTGGAAGTTTTGGATAAGTGATGAGGGGAATGGTGCAACCTCAGGTTATGATCTCCTGTAGCCAACGATCGGTGGTTACTGAATGCCAGGAAGCTTGGTGCCAAGAGAAACAACCCCCGACTACTTCCAGAGGAAAGCATTCGGGCCGCTCTTCAGGAGCGTTGATAAGGCTGCCCAGAGAAAGAATCCCTGGGTCCCAGATTATGTGCATCCCCTCTGTCTTGGTAGGGGTGTCTTCCGGAATTGTTACCCCCTCTGCCCCTGGGGGTATGATCACCACGTATGGCATGGGAAAGGACCCTGAGATTTTTTTGTCCCACATTTTGCCACTCCTCTGGTTCCTGGAAAAGGAAGGTTGGAAAAACGTAGACCTACAGTAGACAGGGTCTTACCATCCTGCTCACACCTGGCCAGGGTGTCCTTCACCTTGGGACCAAAAAGGGAAGAAGTTTCAATGGGAGCATTCAGGAAGGAAGACTTGAAAGGATCCGCGAAGTCACAGAGGCACATCCAGGTATGGCGTCTCATAACTATGCCTGAACCCGCAGCTCTAGCCGCCCCTTCAGTTGCATGTGAGAGCAATCTCATGAACAAATTGGAGATCGATTCCAGGGTTGCGAGCTACGACGCCACTTTATCCCTTACCTCATCAGACACCTGCCCTGTGAGTGTTCCAGAGAGTTTGGAAACCAAGTCTCTTTGGAGCCTCATAAAATGTGCCAAGTAATTCAGGGACCATATGGCAAAGGTCACTGAAGCAAAGACTCACCTCCCTAATCTGTCCACGGCCTGCGACTCTCTGTTAGGTGGGTGAACAGTATGACTCTCTTCAGTGGGATCCTTTTTTGTGGCCGCCGCCACCACCTTAGCATCGACTGGTAAACCTCTGGACCAATGTGGGTCATCCTCGGGGGTGAAAGTATCTTGTCAGGTCACCAAGGAATCGACTCAACAGAATCAGGGTTCTTCCCGGTGTGCTGCAGGCAGGGTCACCCAAGAAGTAGATGGCTGGGCACGGAAAGCCTGCACAAACATGGACTCCTAGGAAGAAGGGTTAGTGGGCTTCCAATCACCCCTCTGTTTCAACATTTCAAGAATGTCTCCAAAGGAGACATCATCAGGTGGTGACCGTGGGGACCCTTCACCGTCATCGAAATCTGTGTCCTCTGTTAGAGACTCTTCAGGGGAGTCTACATGTTTCTTCTTACACAATCTTTTCTGTGGGGGCTTCTGATGAGGACTTGGAAGATGGGACACCCTGCAATGGAGGTTCCTGTGGCTTTCTTACCCAGTGTTTAGGGGAGGTGGCTTGCGATAGCTGTAGCTCAGGAGGAAAGGAGGTTTGGGGTTCTGACATCTGGGGAATGCTTCCAGAAGCGAGTGCCCTCTCCATAGCTCGGAAAGCAGGTCCACCTGAAGAGGGATGGGAGCTGGGAACCGAGAAGGACAACCTCGGAACCAGGGTCACACCCCGCTCTGTCAAACCCGCTCCCAAGGATGGAGCCGCAAGCATGATCAGTGCAGACAGGACTCCCAGCACCAAGGGCAGATCCATAGAAACACTCGGAACCACTCTACAAACCAAAGAGCTTGCAGCCCAATCATGGGGTTGAGGAAGGCCCGGTTCAGCAGGGACTGAAGGCCAAAGGGACAGTCCCGGAGCCCTAGTGAGACCCACTACAAGTGCCAAGACAGGGGGTTCCGAAAAGGACGTTAGAGCAAATGGCTTTGGAACTGGTAAGGTCAAAGGAGGAGAGTAGGATGGAGTCCGTGGAGATGTCAAACCAAGTTCTGCAGGAGGATGGGTCCTAGAAGGGGTGGGTATCCCCCTGGCTGTCAACAGCTGGTCCACAAGATGCACCACATCAAGTTCTGAAGGCTCCTGGTGGATCTAGTGGATCCTCCTGATGGGAAGTCAGGTCATTCTAGGAATGGACTGTACACCTGTCCTAGAAATGGGTCTCTAAATAGAGAGTATCGGGTCTGTGGTGTGTAATCTACCAGCACCAATGTCTCAAGTTTGGAGACCGGAAACATTGGAGTCAAAATCATAGTTATCGGGACAGTAAAAGGGCTCGGTGCCGAAGGGACACTCGGAGCTGACACGGAAGATTCAATCATTATTGCAGAGATAGACATCAAAGGTGTGTACTGTGCTTAAGCGACACTCGGTGCTGAAGTTGTAGTAGTCGTTGTAAGGTCGACAGTTGGTGCCAGAGACAGTATTGGAGCTAAAGCTGACACCAACATAGGAACTGCCGTAGCTGGAGCGGCAAAGGTCGGTGCTGAAGAGGCAGACTTATGCTCCGAAGATAGCTTAGGCACTTTAGGCTTTACAGACTTGCCCTGGTCACCCTATGGTGAAGAGGGAACTGAGTGGGACCTTTTCTTACCCCTGACTGGAGGGGATGAGACCTACGTTGGAGGAAGGGCCTTTGAAAAGGGCAACTTAAGTAGGCCCTTTAGAATTAACTTGTTTTTGCGCTCGTTCAAAGTGTGCTGACTGAAACTTTGACAAATCACATAGGGGGGGGGGGGTTGTACCGAAAGATGAGGCATCATGGGAATCACTATTAGGTAGTTTACCCTTGCATGAAGTACAATGTTTACACCCCAATGTGCCCTTTTTATCAGACATCACGAAGATCACACTCAACAAACTAGACAGAAGACTAAAGGAAAAAATTAAAACTCTACTATATCCAAGTCTAAAATGTCTACATACACACCATATCTAAGACATATACGCCAAAACTAGTTTGTCTAAAAGGGAAAACAGAAGAAATACCCCAAGGGTAGGGAGAAAAGGCCGTACCACCAATGGTACTTAAAAGGTTACCAAATGGATAGAAACAGGAGTGAAAAGTCTAAATATAGCTGTAAAGTTATAGAATTACCAATATTAACAACAAGAATAAGGAAAAAATACAAATATCCTGAGAGATATCAAATGTTTTCACTTAGCTGAGAGCTCATTTGAAACGCGGCTTTACAGCAACACAGCAAATGAGATCTGGGGTAACAGGGAAAAAGGCACTATGGGTAGAAGCTTAGCTCGAGAGCTTTTAGCTGGAGCAAGCTTGATATTAGGCAGACTTGGTTCTGAGGGCTTGGAACCGAACCCATCAGTGATGAATGGAAAGAAGATTAACAACATCAGATCATGTTTTTCACAGCGTATATGCTTCTCATATACGCTTTTATAGGAGGTTTGTGGATGATGCCTTCCTTATTTGGAGAGGCTCTTTAGAACAATTCAAACCATTTTTCGAATATTTGCAGTGAACTACTGACTTTCTAAGGTTTACTAAACAAGAATTGTATGATCAGACTGAATTGCTTGATATTAAATTATACAAAAATCACAGTAAAACGTTGACCACGAGTAGATATAGGAAGGCGGCACATCGTAATCATGTCTTGTGTAGAAGCAGCAATCATCCAAAACATCTTTATAAATATAATTAAAGGTCAAGTAATGAGGATTTCACAGTTTAGTAGTGAAACACGTGTTTTCAACACAGATATAGCTCCTATGAGGGAAGAGTTTTTGACTAGAGATTATGACAGACGGGAGATAGATTCTGAAATAAGGACAGTGATGGCATAGAGGCAAGGGAGAGCAGCACCATTTTTTCAGACAGTGGGTAGCACCAATCCATGAAAGTGCAAGAGCATGATAAAGTAACGTTCAGACATGCTCCAACATTATCTATACATTATTCTATGAATGTTAATTCTATATGTGCCGCCATTAAAAATAATTGGCATATTTTGACCTCTGACAGTGAAATTAATATGTTGATAGGAAAGGAACCTCGTTGTGCATGGTCCAAAATTAAGGTGCTCAGTTGATGAAATACATGGCACTGTTGGGTGTGGCAAATGCAATTTTTGCCACCTTATTGATACTAACAATTCATTTAAGCATCCAGTCATCAGGAGTAAGTATATGTTTAGAGTAGCTGCTGTCAGACTAAAAATGCTGTTATTCTGGTGAGATGTGCCACATGTTCCCATTTTTATGTTGGCAAAATGAATAAAATGTTTTATGAGAGTATTAGAGAACATATGAGGTATATGAGGTGTATCAGACAAGGTGATACCAATAATCGCTTAGCCAAACACACAGACGATGTAGGTGAGGAAAAAGAAGTTATGTCTTACCATAATGTTCCATCTGTATTGTTGATTCTCATTCAGTCATTACGCACGGGTATCGTTTCTGACCTTCGAACCGAGCTGGCCATTTTCCAAGCTCGCGTCAGCTACAAACTCTTGAGCTAAACTCTTACCCATAACCCCCCTCTCCCTGTTACCTCAGATTGAGTTTGCAAGTCAAAAGAAGGTAGAGGCTACCTCTGGTCAAATGACCTAAGAGAACTGGATGGTGAGATCCACTAGAAGCTACATGAGGGGGAAGGAGGGAGGGTCATAATGACTGAATAAGGATCAACAATACAGATGGAACGTTATGGTAAGACATAACTTCTTTATCTGATATTGTTAATACTCATTCATTCCTTACACATGGGACAGAGTCCCCAGCTACCTCTATTCCTGGAAGGCTCTCATGGAACGACATTCCTGAGCACCACGGAACCAAAAGATGCTCTTCCCCTGGAGGCCAAATCCAATTTGTAATGATTGATGAAGGTATGAGGCATTGCCCAAATTGCAGCTCCACAGATGTCACGTAAAGCAGCTCTGGCATGGAAGGTAGCAGAAATTGCCACCGACCTTGTTGAATGAGCTTTCATGGTAGTAGGCAACGGGATATTACATTGTGTATAAATGAAGTTCACACAGTCCTTCAACCATCTAGCTAATGTGAACTTAGCAACAGCAGATCCTAATCTAGGTCCAGAATAAGCCAAAAATAACTGGTCAGATTTACGAAAGGACCTAGTCCTGTTTAAGTAAAAATGGAATTGCCTGTGGATATTTAGGGTATGTAGGCAATACTCTCCTCTGTTTGAATGACTGGGAAAGAAAATTGGCAATTCAATGGTTTGATTAATAGACATTTCAGAGATCACTTTTGGCAGAAATGAAGGATTAGTTCTCAAAGACACTCTATCTCTATGAAAAATCAAGTATGGACTCTTGATACATAAAGCTTGAAGCTCAGAGATATGTCTGGCAGAAGTAATGGCGACCAAAAACAAGGTTTTCCATGACAAATGCTTGAGGTTGCAAGAGGAAGCTGGTTCGAAGGGTGGCATTGTCAGAGCTTGTAGAACTAATGTCAGATCCCATGGTTGAATAGGTTCTCTAAAAGGTAGCTTCAGATGATTCACACCTTTTTTGAAGGTCTTGCACAATTTGTGAGACATAAGAGAGGAATCTTGGACACCCTCATGGAAATTAGAAATTGCAGCCAAATGAACTCTAATGGTAGAGGCCGATAGACCCGATTGGAAAAGGTCGGCCAGATAGTCTAGTATTATCAACACTGGTGCTGAGAAGGGATTTACTTGTTTATCTTTCAGCCAATGGGTAAATCTTTTCCACTTGCTTAGATAAGTAATTCTAGTGGAAGACTTATGAGATGGAATGAGAATGTCATGTACTGGTAAAGAAAGATCATTCTGCCTGGCAATCAAGGGAATTGGAGTAGCCAAGCTGTGAGCTTCAGGCTGTTCAAGTTGGGATGAATCAGGTTCTGTGGATGTGAGATCAATTCCGGGGTTGGATGGAGGATCCATGATCGATCTAGTAGGTGAGGCCAAAGGAAGGGGAACCAAATCTGACGAGGCCAATATGGTGCTATCATGATCACCTTGCCCTTCAACTGACGGGCTTTCTTCAGAAACTGAGGAATGAGGGGAAAAGGTGGGAATGCATAAAGAAGATCAGAGGGCCAATCGTTGACTACAACGTCCCTGGGTGACTGTCCCGGAGGGGGAATCAGGGCAAAGTAGTTGCAGCATTTGTAGTTGGTCGGGATGCAAAGAGGTCGCAGCAAGGATGGCCCCAGCGGTGGAAGATCTCCGCCACTATCAAGGGATTTAGGGACCACTCGTGAGGTTGTAGAATGCACCTGCTGAGTCTGTCTACTATCTCGTGAACTCCCAGGAATGTGTGTTGCTAGAAGAAAATGGTTGGTAGCCATCACCCATTGTGATATCCTCATGGCCTCTCGACAAAAGGGGCAAGAGTTGGTTTCACCTTGCTTGTTGATGTACCAGACCACCGCCATGTTGTCTGATTGAATCGCAATCATCCCAGACGGCAGCAGGGGATGGAGTGCTTGCAACACCAGATGCACCGCCCTCAGCTCTAGAACATTTATATGCAGATGGGCCTCCAGTTTGGACCAAGTGCCTTGGACTGTCTGTCCCTGACATAGCCCCCCCCTCACCCCATCAGGGAGGCATCCATGGTCACTGTGGCCTTGGGTTGCTGGGGGGAGAAGGAGCGAGACCATTGTGACAGATTGTTTGTCATCCACCAATTTAAATTCTGTTTGCACCTGTGGGTTACTCAAATCTTGACTGAAAGAGGATGCTGAAAAGGATACCATTGGGTGAGCATTAGCCATTGTAGAAGCCTCATATGAAACCTGGCCAGGGGGACAATGGGGATGGAGGCTGCCATGGAACCCAACAGCTGCAGAACAGAGTGAGCTGTGGATTTCTCCCTTGAAAGGATTGGAATCAGTTGTTGCTTTATCCTTAAAATTCTGTGCTCTAGAATGGCAGCTCTGCAGTTCTTTGTATCCAAGATAACCCCTATAAATTCTGTCGAATGAGATGGGGTGAGATTGGATTTTTGCCAGTTTATGGTTATGCCTAGCCTTTGTGCAGTGAGTAGAGAGTATGCCAGGGCTTCTTCTAGTAGACATCTGGTGGGGGCGGAAATGAGCCAGTCGTCTAGGTATAGAAACACCTGGAATCCTTGAAGTCGCAAGTGAGCTGTGACGACTGCCATGCACTTTGTGAACACTCTGGGGGCTGTAGAGAGTCCGAAGGGTAGTACTCTGAACTGGTAGTGACTGGCTCCCGCACAAAAGCACAGAAATCTTCTGGATGGCCTGTCCACTTTTATGTGGTAGTATGCATCTTGAAGATCTATCGAGCACATCCAATCGTCTTTTTCCAAAAGCCGGAGGATAGACTGTATTGTGACCATCCGAAATTTTTGTACTCTCACAAACTTGTTCAATACACTGAGATCCAAAATTAGTCTCCAGTCCCCAGTTTTCTATGGCACCAAAAATAGTCGAGTAGAATCCGGATCCTATCTGGTCTGGAGGGACTATTTGGATGACTCTCTTTCTTAGCAGCTTTTCTATCTCTAGTGCTGCTTCTTCCCTTTGAATGGGTGGAATGTCAGGAAGGTTTTTTGAAGGGACAGGACAAATATCGAAGGGGATATGATAACCTCTGGTTATAATCCTTTGTACCCAAGAATCGGTGGTGATGGTTAGCTAGGCAGAAGGGTACAAGGAGAAATGACCCCCAACAACCTCCAGAAGAAAGGAGTTGGGCCGCTCTTCAGGATCGCTGGTAGGATTGGCCAGGGAAAGAATCCCTGGAACCCTGGTTACACAGACCACCTCTGCCCCGAAAGGAGCGTCTTCCCTGTGAGTTTCCCCCTCTGCCTCTAGGGGAGAACTCTGCCTGTGTGTCACAGAAAGGACCCTGAGATTTCTTGAACAATATCTTCCCACTCTTTTGGTTTTGGGAGAAAGCACATTGAGGGGAAGAATACTGGACACCTACGTCAGAAGGGTCTTACTGTCCTGTTCACATCTGGCCAGGGTGCTTTTAACTTTAGGTCCAAACAACAAAGAGGCCTCAATGGGAGCATTAAGAAAGGGAGCCTTAAACGGTTCTGCGAAATTGCACAAGTGCATCCAGGTATGTCGTCTCAAGATCGCAGCTGAACCCGCCGCTCTAGCTGCTCCTTCTGATGCATGAGATATCAGTCACATAGAGCAGTTAGATATTGACTCAATGGTGGTCAGCTGAGAGGCCACTTTGTCACAGACCTCATCAGACACGGCACCAGCCAAGGTTTCAGAGAGCTCGGAAATCAGATCCCTTTGAAGCCTGGTAAAGTGTGCCATATAATTCAGGGACCTGATAGTAAAGGTCGCTGATGCAAAGGTGTGCTTCCCTATCCTGTCCAGGGCCCGGGACCCTTTGTTAGGCAGATGGACAGTCTGGCTTTCTTCTTCTGCCAGATCCTTTTTTGTTGCGGCCGCCACCACCAGAGCATCCACAGGAAGAACTTTTCACCAATGGGGATTCATATCAGTAGGGGACAAAATCTTATCTGGCCTCCGGGGAATAGCCTCGACGGTGTCAGGAGCCTTCCACGCACGCTGCACGATGAGCCGGACAAGTGTATCTGCAGGTGGAGTAACCCAGGAGGTAGGGGGCCGGGCGCAAAAAGCCTGCAGGAACAGAGACTCCTCAGATGTCAGATTAGAGGGCTGCCAGTCACCTCTCTGTTTAAGGATCAGAGGGTGACCGAGGTGATCCTTCCCCCTCAAAGTCTGTGTCTTCAGTGAGGGACTCCTCTGTGGAGTCCATGTGCTTCCTCTTACACGAACTTTTCCGGTGGACTTCTTCAGAGGGAGAAGCTGGGGAAGACAGCAGAAAAGGAGTTTCCTGTGGGAATATGTCCTGAGGCCCTTGCACCCGGTGTCCACTAAGTACGACTTGTGAAACCAGTGTACCAGAGGAGGGCGACGGGATAGACAGCCCAGTACTGCCAGCAGAACCAAAAGCCTTCTCCATCACTTGAAAGGCTGGTCCGCCTGAAGAGGAGTGAGTGTCCAGGACAGAGGTCACCCCTCCCCTAAGTGGCTCAGCCTGCCGACTCTGAGTCCCCGGATGGCTGTGGAGCAGCAAATTACACGTGTCACAACTGACATCCTGGGTTGTAGCAAAACTTTCCTGCCACGAAGGCAACTGCGGTTCCTTAGTGAAATCCATAAAGGGAACTGCAGAGGGGGAAGACTGTGCTATATCAATGGACTTCAAAAGCAAATAAGGAGGAGAATAAGAAGGGGTCTTTGGAGATGGGTGATCACCTCCCAAGGAAGGATAAGTCCTGGGGTGTGGGATACCTCTGGCCAAAAGCACTTGATCCACAAGATGCAACACATCATGTTCGGAAAGGCTTCTAGTGGACCTTACAGAGACTGAGGGAGAAAGAGGCCTGTCCACAGAAGAGACAAACTCGGTGCCCACCTCAGCAGTCCGCACCGAGAACAACGGTGCCGAGAGAGACTGGACTACGGGTGTCTGCACCGAGGAAGTCATCGGTGCCGAGGTCACGGTCTGCACTGACACAAGGATCAGTGCCATAGTGGTTGTCAGTACCGAAGCTGGAACTGACAAAATTGGAGCCAACAACTGAGGTGTCGTTTCCGAGTAAGATGTTGGAGCCGTTGTCGTCAAGGTCTGCACCGACTGAGTGGTCAGTGCTGATACAATAGTAGTAATAGTCTGAACAGAGGAGCCCCTCGGTGCTGATATAGTGAAGGCTGCAGGAAAAGATGGAGCCGAGATCACTAATGGAGCCGAAGGCCTCGGTGCCAAAAAGTCTAGGCATCGAAAGCAGTGGGGCTGACTGAATGAGCTCCGGAGCGGAAACTTTAGCCTTTTTAGGTTTTGGTTGGCGGGAGTCCCCAGCTGGGGACGAAGGCAAAGACTTGGCCTTAGTAGGAACATCTAAAATTTTCTTATGGGCTCTAGGAGGGGTTGAGGCCTCCAACCCAGAAACAGCCTCTGAAAAGGGAGATTTAAGAAGTCCCTTCAGCAACAACTTGTTTTTCCTTTCTAACAAGGTTCTGTCAGAAAAATTTTCACAGATAGTACAGGGCGGGTCAACAGATAAATGGGATGCCCCCAAACAATAAATGCACAGAGTGTGCATCAGATGTAGGTAATTTGTGTCCACAATCAGAACACCTTTTAAAACCTGGGCTACCTTTCTTATCTGCTATGATAGAAAAAACGGATAGTAGAAAGGGTACCAGCAATGATACAAAAGAATACCCGAAGGTATGAAAAAAAGGAGGAGTACCAACGATGATAGGGGAAAAATACCTTGCGGTAAAAGGTGTAGAGAAAAGAGAAGAAAAACTAAAGAAAATATGGTCGCTAGATGCGATAAGGTAAGAGACAATGAAATAGAAACTTTTCTGACAGAAAAAGTTATATAAATGACTATTCTGACAACAAATAATAAGAAGTTATGTACCTACCATAACGTTCCATGTTAGTTGTCTTCATCTCGCCTTCTTTCTTGCTAGATGGGTTCGGAGCCGATCCTTGGCTCTGACTCGGCCTTTTACTAAAGCTCGAGAGCTATTCACCGGCTCGAGGCCTCCCCTTATCCCACAATGCTAGGCGTCAGATATGCAGATCTCGTTTGGAAAAGCTAACACCATGGAAAAACACACTAGTTCCCACCAAAGGTTTACCTACAGTGCTACAAACAGAGGAGGACGTAACCTAAAAACAAGGTCAACCGTAAGAAGAAGGCCTCAAAAGGGATTCTTCTCTGTCCTAAGCAGGCTAGGGGGATGGAGGGTGGGATGCAAGAAAGAAGGCGAGATGAAGACAACTAACATGGAACGTTATAGTAGGTACATAACTTCTTAATGTTAAGTTGTCTATCTCGCCTTCATTCTTGCTGGATGGGACAGCGTCCCTAGCACCTTAGTCCTGGGTGGCTCATCGAAACAGACTCTTGAGCACAGTGGAACCAAAATCAGCTTGACTCCTGGAGGCCATATCCAACTTGTAATGCGAAATGAAAGTATGAGGAGTGGCCCATGTTGCTGCAGCACAAATAGATTCCACTGGAAGTCTAGCCTGAAAAGCTACCGACGTAGCCAATGCCCTGGTGGAATGAGCTTTTGGTTTTGAAGGAAGTTCTTCATGTCTCAATTGGTAGATCAGGTAATAATAGAGGCCAGCCACCTAGACAAGGTAACCTTAGAAACTGGCAGGCCCTGCTTCCCTTCAGCATAGGACAGGAAGAGTTGATCTGATTTTCTTGACTGTTTGGTCCTATCCAAATGAAAACCTAGCTGCCTGTGAAAGTCCAAACAGTGTAACTTTTGTTCAGCTCTGTTTGAATAATTAGGAAAAAATACAGGGAGACCAATGGCCTGATTGAGATTTGTCTCCGAGGGTATTTTGGGCAAAAAGGAAGGATAAGTCCTGAGTGAAACTCTATCTTTGTGAAAAATAAGATATGGAGGGCGAAAGCAAAGGGTTGAAGTTCCGATATTCTTCTGGCCGAGGTGATGGCTACCAAGAAGAGAGTCTTCCAGGAGAGTAATTTTAAGGAACAAGAAGCTGCAGGTTCGAAAGGAGGGAGAATCAATGAAGTTAATATCAAGTTCAAATCCCACGGTGGGGGGGATCTTTAACCGGGGTCTAAGTAACATAGTCCCTTTAAGAAAAGCTTTACAAAGTTTGTGGGACATGACACTGGACTCTGATAGGCTATCGTGAAAATTTGTGAAAGCAGCCAATTGTACCCTAATGGTGGCAGCTGAGGAGCCTGCTCGAAAAAGTTCCGCCAAAAAATCTAAAATATTATGGATAGGGGCTGTGAATGGGTTAATCTTTCTAGCTGCTGTCCAGAAGGAAAAACTTTTCCACTTACTAGCATAAGTCTTGGTTTGTGCGGAGAAAGTATGATTTCGCGCACTGGCTGAGAAACATGTGGAAGCCTGGCTAAGGCTGGAAGTGAAGCAACCAAGCTGTGAGGTTGAGAGAGTGAAGCCCGCCTGACTGATGGATCAAGAGGTCTGTCATTGGGTCCAGATTCCAGGGCTGCTCCAAGCAGGTGACAATGCAGGAATGAGAACCAAATTTGTTGAGGCCAGTAAGGAGCAACGAGGATCATCCTGGATCCCAAAGTGGTTGCTTTCTGAATCAGTTTTGGAATTAAGGGAAAAGGAGGGAATGCATAGAGCAGACCCCGGGACCAATCGTGAACTACAGCATCTCTGGGGGTTTGGCCTGGGAGAGGGAAGAGAGTGAAGAAGTCGCTGCACTTGCTGTTGAGAGGGATTACAAAAAGGTCGCAGCAAGGTTGACCCCATCTGCGGAAAATTTTGTCCACTACTAACTGATTGAGAGACCACTCGTGAGGCATAAGGATTGCTCTGCTTAGCCTGTCCGCTATGACATTGGACTTCCCGGGGATGTGTGTTGCTATCAGAAACCATTGAGAGGAGATCACCCACTGCCAGAGTCTGAGTGCTTCTTGACATAAGGGATAGGACCTGGTTCTGCCCTGCTTGTTGATGTACCACACTACTGACATACTGTCCGTCTGAACTGCAATAGTCCCGGTAGGTAGAGAGTCCTGAAGAGCTTGCAACACTAAAAGTACTGCTCTCATCTCCAAGACGTTTATGTGCAGATGGTACTCTAGGGGTTGCCAAGTGCCCTGGACAGTCCTGCCCTTTAAATGCCCCCCCCCCCCCACACACACACATGATCAGGGAGGCATCCGTTGTCACCGTGGCAACCGGAGGAGGCAGTACAAACGGTCTGCCCTGAAAAACTTGAGGGGAGACCATCCACCAAGAAAGGTGGTCTTTGCATGATTGGGTGATTATTATGTTGTGAGACATTGGTAGCTGTTGAAAAGACCATTGGGTAAAAAGCATCCATTGAAGAATCCGCACGTGAAAACGAGCCAGGGGAAGTAATGTGATTGTTGCTGGCATGAGACCCAAGGTTTTCAGCACAAATCTGGTCTGGATTCTCTTGCATTGTAGCAACGTTTGAACATGTCGGCGAATGACTAATACTCTTTCTAATGGAAGTTTTGCCGACAGTTCTTTTGTGTTTAATATGGCACCTATAAAATTTATAGATTGACAAGGCGACAACGCAGACTTTTCGAAGTATATGGAGATACCTAGCTCTGAGCAAGTTTGGATGGTATAATCCCTGGCTCGGATTAGCTGATGCCTGGTGGAAGCAGTTAGGAGCCAGTCGTCTAGATATGGAAACACCTGGAATCCTCGCCGTCTCAGGTGAGCCGTAACCACTGCCATGCATTTGGTGAACACCTGGGGGCTGTGGTGAGACCAAAGGGCAGGGCTCTGAATTGATAGTGACTGGCTCCCAGCCAGAAGCGGAGAAACCTCCTGGAGCGTCTGTTCATTCTGATATGGTAGTACACATCCTGAAGGTCTATGGAGCACATCCAAATGTCCGGACCCAAAAAGGGTGGAATGGACTGAAGCATGACCATCCGGAACTTCGTTCTTTGAACAGATTTGTTTAACCTGCTGAGATCCAAAATGGGTCTCCATTCCCCTGTCTTCTTTGGTACCAAAAAGAACTTGGAGTAAATCTCGGATCCTTGCTGGTTTGCTGGGACAGGCTGGATGGCTCTTTTTCTGAGCAATTTTGAGATTTCTAGTACTGCTTGTTCCCTTAGACCAGGTGGAACATCTGGAAGGGATCTGTTTGTTTGAATGGGGGTGTGGACAAAGGGGATTTTGTAGCCCTCGGATATGATAGCCTGTACCCATTTGTCTTGTGTGAGGAGTCGCCAGGCTTCTGGGTACAGTGATACTCTTCCCCCGACTGCGTCCGAGAGTGGAAGTCGGGCAGCCCCTCAGGGGTGCTGAAAGGGTTTGTCGGAAAAGGTTTCCCTGCTACCCTGAACTGCGGACCCCCTCTGCCCCTCGGGCGGCGTCTGTTGTTGTTCCCTCCTCTACCCCTGGAGGGAAACTCTCCACGTGTGTCAGGCATGACTCCTTGGGGTTTGCGAAACCACATTTTCCCACCCTTCTGACCTTTAGGGTATGGTCTAGAAGGAGTAGAAAAATGAACTCCCATGGCAGAGAGAGTCTTGCCTTCCTGCTCACACCTGGTAAGGGTATCTTTCACCTGTGGTCCGAACAAAGCCGAACCATCGAAGGGGGTATTGGTGAAGGACGCCTTAAAGGGGTCAGCAAAACTGCATAACCACATCCAGGCATGTCTTCTCAAAGCCACGCCTGTGCCTGCAGCCCTACTCGCCCCATCGGCTGCATAAGAAATGAGCTGCATGGAGGAGTTAACTATAGAATTAAGGGTCGCCAGCTGGGAGTTAATCTTTTCCTGAGACCCCACAGCAGGTGGATCCTGAAGGGTATCACCCAGTTCCTTAAGGAGATCTCTCTGAAGGCGGGTGAAATGGCACAAATAGTTCAGCGACTGCACAGAAAAGGTCGCTGAAGAGAACATCCGCTTGCCGTACCTATCCATCGTCCTGGATTCTTTATTAGGTTGATGGACAGGCACTGAAGGGTCAGCCAACTCCTTCTTAGTGGCTGCTGCAACCACCATGGCATCAACAGGGACACCCTTAGTGAGAAACTGTTTGTCGGACGGGGCTGTGATGAATTTTGTGGGCCTGCGGGGAGTTGGTTCCACTGTGTCAGGGGCCGTCCATGCCTTCCGAGTCACTACTTCCATGAGTGGGTCGAAAGGCGGAGACACCCAGGAGGTGGAAGGATGAGAACCAAACGTGTCCAGATACACCGACTCGTCCTCAGAAGGGTTGAGGGCAGTCCAGTTCCCCCTCTGCTTAAGAATCTCAAGGATGTCTGAAAAGGAGACATCCTCAGAGGGGGACCTTGGGGACCCTTCCAAATCCTCCAAGTTGGTGTCAGAGGTCACTGACTCGGGGGAGTCAACATGCTTCCTCTTACATTTTCTCTTCCGAGGGGGCTCCCCCGAATGATCAGGGGAGGCCTCGGAAGAGGAAGATGCACCCAATGGGTCTACCTGGAGCACTTGTTCTCCATGCTTGGGGTCAGGAGGGTGGACAGAGACCGACACAGGCACCATGGGGGGAGGAGCCAAAGGGGTCGATCGCGGAGCCGACCCAGGAGCTCCTCATGACCTCAAAGGCACCCCTATCAGGCAGAGAAGAGGGCCCCCACTCCGAAGAGACGTGAACCCCTCCCGGCACCAAGAGGGACGGCTCCGAGGCCGATGTCGGGGCCGAGCTCACCTGCGTCGAGGCCCTGAGAGGGAGAACGAGGTCGGACAAGGGTCCGATGCCACTCGCGCCCTGGGAGCCGACGAGGGAGTCTCGACGCCCGGATCCCTCCAAGGACGGAACCAATGAAGAGATCGGAGCTGACGAAGGAGCCAAAGGGTGGGGTATCGGCTCTGGCGTTCTGACAATTCGAGCCCCAACAAGCTCCAGCTCTGAACACGGTAGTAGAGTCGGAGGAGGAATAGTTGAAGAAATAGGGATAGCCACAGTCTGCTGAGAAGGGCTAGTCAACATATTGGCCAGTGCCTGCATCTTAAGGAGCCTACTGACCACCCTCTCTAAGTCATGGTCAGATAACCTGGAGGACCGAGAGGAATGGGACCTATGATTCCGCTCCGATTGTAGTAATGGGGACCTAGGAGCCGAGCGAACAGACTCTAAAGAGGGGGATCTCGAACTTTTCTGGCTCAGAGAAGGCTCCGATGGCAAAGTCGGGGCCGACTGAGGTTTCAAAGTGTCGGTTCCGGCCGGAACCGACAAGGAAGTAGAAGCTCCGCTCGGCGTTGGCTCCGAACAGGGAGCCGACGGTTTGGCAGGCTTTAAGGATTTCCCCGACGAAGGCTTATCCGAGGATCCTTCAGGCTTTAACAAGCCTCTCGATATAAGTTTATTCCTACGTTCCTGCAGGACTCTCGGACTGAAAGCATGACAGACCAAACAAGAGTCCTGCAGGTGTAGGGGGCCCAAACAATAAACACAAGAAGTGTGACTGTCTGTCAGAGACATCTTCTGACAGCACGAGTCACACTTCTTGAAACCTGAAACCTTGGTATCTTTGGACATAGTAGAAGAGATACCAAGGAAAGTTAAACTAGTGCTTAAACACTAAACACAGACACACACGCACTAGAACAGACAATACAACCTCTACAACTATAACAGTTATAATTAACCAAAAACTATAAAACTATAAATATATAACCACACTATAAAGAGATAGGCCTAACCACTACCCCAAAGGGGGATGGGGAGGGGAAGGGAGGAAGGGAATACAACTCTGTAATCAACAGAAAAAAGGGGATTATAACTGGGTCTAAAGGGTTTACAATTTAACAACTCTAATAGAAAAGAAATCTGAAATAACAACAACAACCCTGACTATGAAAAGTTATAAAAAGAATTATACGACCTGGAGCCGGTAAAAAACGCAACCTTGTAGCTGAAGCGACAAACGAGATCTGGATATCTGACGCCTAGCATTGTGGGATAAGGGGAGGCCTTGAGCCAGTAAATAGCTCTCGAGCTTTAGTAGAAGGCCGAGTCAGAGCCGAGGATTGGCTCCGAATCCATCCAGCAAGAATGAAGGTGAGATAGACAACTTAAAATCTATACTTAGCTCAAGAGAAGCAGCTTGACACGAGCGAATGGCAACGCGGCAAATGAAATCTGAGGTAACAGGGAGAGGGGGATTATGTGTAAGAGTTTAGCTTGAGAGTTTGTAACTGAAGCGAGCTTCGAAAATGGCCGGCTCGGTTCCAAGGTCGGAACCGATACCCATGCATAAGGAATGAACGAGGATTAACAATATCAGATCATAATTTCTTATTTTAAGTTATCAAGGAAGTGTTTGAGGGGACTAGATTAGGAGATGCATCTAATCGAACTGAATGAAGGAAAATATGGTGGATTTTACAACTGCAAGCTGACAACAGATTTGGCCTCATTGGTAAAATTTCCATCAAGCCACCCCTTAGAGCCAGAGAGATACATAAGAAATAATAAGCATGATGTGCTTATTTAGTGACGAGTATCTACTTTTATTTTATTAGTTATGATTTTTTGGAAGAGGTTTAAATGTTTAATGAGTTCTCAATTATTGTCTCCGAGGTGTGCTTTAGACATTGGCTTCACAAATGTGACCGAATGAAGCTTAGGTATATATCAGTATACCTCGTAAGCATTGGTTGTTGTTTTTTGTTGGTTATGTAACTGAGCGAAACTGGGGGCATATTTGAAGCCCTTTTTAATGTTTGTTACATTTTTAGTTGTTGCTGTCATGGTGCGGTAGATCGTTGCCTTTAATGCCTTTCCTTTGATGATACGGTACTATAATAAGTTTTGTGATATTCTTGCTCCTTTTGGGAAGTTTTATTCTTAGCGAGTGTTTTTTTCACCAAGAGGCTTGCTGCTAACTTTGCTTCATCTTTATTTACGTGTTTGATAGACATCTTCATCAGTGTTTCTTTCTGTTGGTATATTTACTTTTCATTTAATAGAATGGTTATGATAGGTTTCTTTCTTAGCCTTCTAGGTGTCTGTTGATGAGTGTTTTACGACCAATGACATCTAGAAGATGTTTTCTACCAATAGGCTTAGAAGTGTCTGACTTTTAGTGGTGATTTCAATGTTTGATTGGCTGCAGTTTTTTTCTCTTGCAGCAACTGCAAGTAATAGTTTTTGGCCATACAATGCACAATGACACAGTATATTCTCAGTCGTAGTCGATCTAATATTAATAGTGAATTTGATATTCTTTATCTTGAAGACTAAATATAAGATGATACACTGCCTCTTTTACATGTTAAGTTTTACTGATCATTACCCTTAATTGATCTGACAGTGTTTTTACTGGTGGGCATGATGTTTCATTGACTGATAGCACCTTTACTAATGTGTGCTTTTTAGAACAGAGAGCACAGAGCATGAAGTTTAGATTTGGAATGTAAAGATCTTTGTTGATGCCTTTTGTTAAGATGATTACAAGCTGGTGCTGTGCAGATGACTGGTTCCTTGGAGTTGTATGTTGTATTAAAATATTATGGTTTCGAGAGCTGCTAATGGAATTGCTGTCTTTTGCTGTTGGTATACTTAATGATGTATGTTATCTGCGGTTATATCTAATGAACAGTGGCTTTATGTAGGCTCTTTGGGTATATTTTAGACGCTTTTGGACATGGCCTACATATGTAATGATATCGGTACAGATTTGAATTGACTGGACGTTGTTTGATAATGAGAAGTTATGTACCTACCATAACGTTCCATGTTAGTTGTCTTCTCTTGCCTTCTTTCTTGCTTGATGGGTTCCCACTTGCTAAGCTCGAGAGTCACTTTTACCAGCTCGAGGCAGCCCCATATCCCATGATGCAAGGCAGTAAGTACCCAGATCTCGTTTGTTGTCTATAGGCAATAACACCTAGCATAAAAAACTTCCCAAAGGAAGAAAGAAGGAGAGAAAAGCCTGAAGGATGGTTTTGGAGGACCAGTACTGTATGGTCTAAGAAGCATTCTTCCATGTAGAGAGAAAAGGTCTGTCCAGGCCAGGGGGAAGGAGGGAGGGTTGCAAGAAAGAAGGCGAGAGAAGACAACTAACATGGAACGTTATGGTAGGTACATAACTTCTCAATGTTAAGTTGTCAATCTCGCCTTCATTCTTGCTTGATGGGACCGTCCTAGCACCTCTATCCTGGGTGGCTCAATGGAACAGACTCTTGAGAACTGTAGAGCCAAAACTGGCTCTGTCCCTGGAGGCCAAATCCAATTTGTAATGAGAAACAAAGGTATGAGGAGTGGCCCAAGTGGCTGCTGCACAAATAGTGTCTAATGGAAGTCTAGCTTGAAAAGCTGTGGAAGTGGCTAAGCTTCTGGTTGAATGCGCTTTAGGTTTCGGGCACAGCTGTTTTCCCCTGAGCTGATAAATTTCAGAGATGACAGAAGAAAGCCATCTAGATAAGGTCACTTTTGAGACAGGAAGGCCTTTTTTGTTATCAACATAAGAAACAAAGAGCTGATCGGATTTCCTGAATTGTTTTGTTCTGTCCAAATAATATCTGAGTTGGCGGTGAACATCAAGATAATGTAACTTTTGTTCCGATCTGTTTGAGTAGTTTGGGAAAAATACAGGAAGATCAATAGCCTGATTCAAATTACTCTTTGAGGCGACCTTAGGCAAAAAGGTCGGATTAGTTCTCAATGATACTCTGTCTTTGTGGAAGACTAAATAGGGGGGGCGAACAGAGAGAGCATGAAGTTCAGATACCCTCCTAGCCGAAGTAATAGCAACCAGGAATAAAGTTTTCCATGAAAGAAATTTCAGGGAACATGAAACAGCTGGCTCGAAAGGAGGAAGAATCAAGGATGTCAGCACTAAATTTAGGTCCCATTGAGGAGGAGGACTCCTGATTGGAGGTTTCAGGAGAAAAATTCCTTTTAAGAAGGCTCTACAAAGCCTGTGGGACATAATGTTGTGATCTGCGAACCCGACATGAAAGTTCGAGATAGCAGCCAACTGAACTTTGACCGTGGAGGAAGAGGAGTCCGCGTGAAAGATTTCCGCTAAGAAATCCAAAACTGCTTGTACTGGAGCAGTAAAGGGATCAATATTTTTAGCTTTTGCCCAACAAGAAAAACGTTTCCATTTGCTAGTATAAATCCTCCTAGTAGAGGATTTTAAGGAAGCTACTATGATGTCTCTAACAGGATTAGAGATCATAGGAAGCCTGGCTAAGGAAGGAAGTGGAGCAACCATGCTGTGAGGTTGAGAGAAGGGATAGACCGGTGCAGCTGACCCGATTGGTGAATCAGAAGGTCTGGCACTGGGTCCAGATGCCACGGCTGCACCAAAAGGTGACGATGGAGGAACGGAAACCAAATTTGTTGAGGCCAATAGGGAGCAATGAGAATTATTTTGGCTCTCAAAACGGTGGCTTTCTGGAGTACTTGAGGAATCAGTGGAAAGGGAGGAAAGGCATAAAGAAGTCCCTGGGGCCAATCCTGGGTTAGAGCGTCTCTGGGGGGATGGCCTGGCAGTGGGAAGAGAGAGAAGAAGTCTGGGCATTTGCTGTTTTGGGGAGTAGCAAAAAGATCGCAACATGGGCGGCCCCATACTAGAAAAATCTCCTCCACTATAGATTGTTTGAGAGACCACTCGTGAGGCATGAGAATAGCTCTGCTCAATCTGTCCGCTAAAATGTTGGTTTTCCCAGGGATATGCATTGCTACCAGAAACCGATGAGAGGAGATCGCCCATTGCCAAAGTCTGAAAGCTTCTCGACACAAGGGGTAGGACTTGGTTCCGCCCTGCTTGTTGATATACCATACTACAGACATGTTGTCTGTGTGGACTGCAATTGTCCCCAAGGGAAGAAAGTCGTTGAGGGCTTGCAACGTTAAAAGCACTGCTCTCATCTCCAGGACATTTATGTGCAGGTGGTATTCGAACGGTTGCCACGTCCCATGAACCATCCTGCCCTGATAATGACCCCCCCCCACCCGATCAGGGAGGCGTCCGTAGTGACAGTGGCTACCGGGGTTGGGGGTACAAAGGGTCTGCCTTGGTGAATCTGGGGAGAAGTAATCCACCATGAAAGATGATTCCTGCAAATTTGTGTCACCAGTATTTGGTGACGCATCGGAAGTTGTTGGTAAGACCACTGAGTGAACAACATCCACTGTAGCAGGCGCATATAGAAGCGGGCCACTGGAAGAAGGGTAATGGCCGCAGCCATGAGGCCCAACACCTTTAGAACCATTCTGGCTTGTACTTTCTTGCTGGCTAGGATGATCCTCACGTGACTTTGTATATCTGAGATTCTTTGGTCTGTGAGGGTAGCTGACATCCGAACAGTGTTTAAGTTTGCGCCTATGAAAGTAATAGACTGGCAGGGCAATAAGGAGGATTTTTCGTAGTTGATCGAAATTCCCAATTGAGTGCAAAGATTTATTGTGTAATCCCTGGCTTGAAGAAGTTGATGCCTGGTGGTGGCTGAGAGGAGCCAGTCGTCGAGATACGGAAACACCTGGAATCCTTGACGTCTCAGGTGAGCCGTGACCACTGCCATACATTTGGTGAACACTCTGGGGGCTGTAGTGAGACCAAAGGGCAGGGCTCTGAATTGGAAATGACTGGACTCCAGCCGAAAGCGGAGAAACCTTCTGGAGCGTCTGTGAATTTTTATGTGATAGTACGCATCCTGAAGATCTATTGAGCACATCCAGTTGTCCTTCTCTAGGAAGGGCAGAATTGACTGAAGTGTGACCATTCGGAATCTTGTCTTTCTCATAGACTTGTTGAGTCTGCTGAGATCCAATATTGGTCTCCAGTCTCCCGTCTTTTTGGGGACCAAAAAGAACCTTGAGTATATTCTGGGCTCTGAATGGTCTGTTGTAACTGGCTGAATGGCTCTTTTTTGTTAAAGTTTTAATACTTCTAACTCTGCAATTTTCCTTAGACCGGGTGGTACATCTGGAAGGGAATTTGAGTGAGAGAAAGGACTTTCCTCGAAAGGAATTTTGTAACCCTCGGATATGATCGACTGTACCCATCTGTCTTGAGTGAGGGAACGCCAGGCTTCTGGGTACAGCGATAGTCTTCCCCTGACTGCCTCCAAGGATGGACAGTCGGGCAACATCTCAGGGATGCTGAAAGGGCTTGTCAGAGAGAGGCTCTCTGCTTCCCTGGTTTTGTGGACCCCCTCTGCCTCTAGAGCGGTGTCTGTTATTGTTATCCCCTCTGCCTCTAGGGGTAAACTGACCACGTGTATCCGGCGTGACTCCTTGGGATTTACGGAACCACATTTTGCCACCCTTCTGTCCTTTAGGGTAAGGTCTAGAAGGGGTGGAAAAACGGACCCCTATGGCAGAAAGAGTCTTGCCGTCCTGCTCACACCTGGTCAATGTATCCTTCACTTGAGGGCCAAACAAAGCTGACCCATCAAAGGGAGAGTTTGTGAAGGACGCCTTAAAGGGATCTGCAAAATTACAGAGCCGCATCCAGGCTTGGCGTCTAAGAGCCACACCTGTACCTGCGGCCCTACTCGCTCCATCTGCCGCATATGATATCAGTCGCATGGAGGAGTTAGCAATAGAATTAAGGGTTCCTAGCTGCGAAGCAATTTTTTCTTGAGCCCCTGCAGCTGTGGGATCCTGTACTACTTCACCTAGCTCCTTAAGGATGTCCCTTTGGAGTCTGGTGAAGTGACATAAGTAGTTCAGCGAGCATAGCAAAGGTCGCTGAAGAGAACATCTGCTTACCATACCTATCCATGGTCCTAGAGTCCTTATTAGGAGGATGGACAGGTACGGAAGGATCTGCAAGTTCCTTCTTAGTGGCAGCCGCCACCACCATGGCATCAGCAGGGACACCTTCCGTAACGAATTGCTTATCCGAAGGGGCAGTAATAAATTTAGACGGCCTCCTAGGAACTGGCTCTACAGAGTCAGGAGCAGCCCAAGCCTTCGAGCAATAACCTGCATAAGGGGTCGAAGGTGGAGACACCCAGGAGGTGGAGGGCCGAGATCCAAACGCCTCTAGGTATACCGACTCATCCTCAGAGGGATTATTGGAGGGCCAGTTTCCCCTCTGTTTAAGGAGTTCTAGGATGTCTGAAAAGGAGACATCCTCAGAGGGGGATCTTAGGGATCCCTCCGACTCATCTAAGTCGGTATCTGAAGTGATAGACTCAGGGGAGTCTATGTGTTTCCTCTTACAAGTCCTCTTGCGGAGGATCCCCTGACTGATCAGGAGAATCCTCGGAAGTGGGGGTTCTTCCCAGTGGGGAAACCTGAGGCGGAGGATCTCTGGGTCCGGGAGCAAGAGAGATGGCAGAGATATCGACAGGCACCGTAGAGGGAGGAGCTAAGGGAACAGACTGCTGGCTGAGTCCAGTGGCCAGCACACTCTTCATCACCTCGGAGGCCCCCCTCCCAGGGAGGTCCGAGAGAACTCGTTCCGAAGAAACCGGAACTCCAGGGCCCACCGAAAGGGAAGGCTCCGAGGCAGATGTCGGAGCCGAGCTCACCAAGGCCGAGGCTCCAAGGGGAAGAGTGGGGTCGGACAAGGGTCCGATGCCACTCACCCCCTCGGAGGAGACCAGGGAAGCCCGACCACGAATCCCTCTAAGGAAGGTCTCGAAGAGGAGATAAGAGTAGATGCTGAGGGAGCAGAAGGGGGGGGGTATCTGCCCCTCAGCCATAGCAGAAACTATTCCCGAAGACTCCAGCTCCAAACTCTGAGGTAGAGTCGAAGGAGGAACTGCAAGACGGTGTGGACTAATAGTCGTCTGTTGAGACGGACTATGTAGCATCTGGGCCAGTGCCTGTGATTTCAATAATCTACTGACCACCCTCTCTAAATCATGGTCAGAAAGCCTGGATGACCTAGATGATCGGCTCCGATGGCTCCGTTCCGAGAGGAGAGGTGAGGCCGAGCCGAGTATCGGTTCCAAGGAAGGGGACCTGGACCTCTTCCTCGAAGGAACCATCGGAGCCGACGAAACCATAGATGCAGTCGGAGCCGAAGACTTTTCGGCACCGACAAAAGGTCTCGATGCATCGGCTCCGGCCGGAGCCGATACAGACATAAAGGTAAGGGTGTCGTAGCCGGTCGGCGCCGACACCGAAGCCTGAGCCACATGGTGGTCGGAGCCAGTCGGAGCCGACACCGATGTGACTGAACCAGTATCGGCACCGATAGCCATCGGTGCCGAAGGTTTAAGCAAACCAGGATCGGCTCCAGCCAGAGCTGATCTCGACTCAGAAAGAGTTGGAACCGAGGCCGCAGGCTTAGACACAGAAGCCTGGGCCTTGGAAGACTTGGAAGTCTTGCTCGGAGCCGACTTAGCCGGAGAGCCCTCCGGTTTAAGAAGACCCCTTAAAATCAATTTATTTCTCCTCTCCTGCAGGACTCTCTGGCTAAAGGAATGACAAATCGCACAGGAGTCCTGCAGGTGGAGAGGTCCCAGGCAGTATAAGCAAGAAGTGTGACCGTCTGTCAGAGACATCTTCTGACAGCACGAGTCACACTTCTTAAAGCCTGAGACCCTTTCTTTGGACATAGTTGCAGAAACACACACAACACAGTCCCAAAGAACAAGTTATCCCAAAAAAAAAAATATTGATAACTAACCTCTCACACACACACACACACACCCTAACAAGGGGGGGGATGCGAGGGGAGAAGGCCTGACTAAAAAAATTAAGGAGTGAGGGAACTTTCAGTCAGAAAGGGGCTTAATATATACTAAAAACGTTAAATATAAAGTTTAAATTGAAAAAGGGGCTAAAATAGTATTATAAAAAACACTTACCAGGAGCTGGCAAAAGGAGGACCTCATAAGCGAAGCGGCAAACGAGATCTGGGTACTTACCGCCTTGCATCATGGGATATGGGGCTGCCTCGAGCTGGTAAAAGTGACTCTCGAGCTTAGCAAGTGCCGAGTCGGAGCCGAGGATCGGCTCCGAACCCATCAAGCAAGAATGAAGGCGAGATTGACAACTTAACATCTTCCATTTCCATGGGTTTGTTTTTGCTGAAGCTAGATAGGCAGCAGAGTTGGAGCATTTAACCAGTAAGAGAATAAGTGCATTGATCGCTCCTGATTGGTTCTTTTTGTATCTGCAATTTTTTATTGGCTTTCCCAATTTAATGCCAAAAGTGAAGCTTTTTTTCTGTGGTAACTGCAACTTTGTAGCCCACATACTAACCGTTTCTTGTGTTCCTTTGCGAACAATAGGAATTTGGGGTCTGTTACTGGAGCTGTCACCGCGTTGTTATATTAACAGATGAGAGTTTTTTTAGCCATGTTTTTGATGGTTGATAATTTTTGGATATCGCTTATACATGCAATGCTGTTAGTTTTTGTCCTAAGTTAGGCAGCTAGATTCTTGTTTGAATATCCTCAGGCTGTAATCTCTAAATTATTTGAGAACAGCCAAGATGTTGCCATTGATTTGTCACTTATTGCCTCTGTCATCCTTCATTGGCTGTTATCGTTTTATATGGAGGATGAGAGTTGCTTTTATTTTTAGGCTTAGCTATTCAAGAGTTAAACACAATTTCAAGAAAAATAAGATTGAGTTATTTATACCAGAAATGTTATTACCCATTTACGGTTTGCATGTATTCCAATCTGATAGGGCGTCTGCAAGCAGCTCCCATTTCCATAAGTGAAGTTTGCCATATTTTGATAGGACGCCAAGTGCGTCCTTACCAATGAGAAGGCAGTCGTTGCCATTGGTTATCATTTACACTAGTTGCCACATAACCTTAGAGATGTGATTCATAGTACGATTTTGTGCGATTTTAACAAAGACTCGTGATTATGTTAGGCATGTGCTGCCAAAATTCTAAGCTTTTTAGCATACTTAGATTAAAAAATAGATTGATAAAAATTCATAATATGTTATTTGATCATCTAAGCTACTACCAGCTTGGTTGTCAATTAGAACAAAGCTCACATGGTGTTCTGATAGGCAGTTCTATTTTAATATTCATTCTGATTGGTCAAAATGTAGTTTCATAATGACTGGTTAGGGAGGTAAGACAGGATCATTAGTTATGCAAAGTTAAGGTTTATGATTTGGTTGTTTGTTGTTTCTGATTGGATAACTATCCAGTCTTTTCTACTATATAATTATTGTGCTTGGCGGTATTTTTTGAATTGTCTGAAGAAGCAACCTTGTGTTGCGAAAGTGCTTATCTCTGTTTCAACGTTTTTTTGTTTTATTAAAGTTTTTGTCTCCTCGCAGTGTGGTGTTGGATGTTATTAGTGTTTACTATTTTTGTTTTACACCACTGGGTTGCTGCTGTAGTGTTAATTTTCGCTCACATTCACTGAATTCATTATATTCTTATATCTTTCCTTTCCATTTTCCATTTTGCATAATTTTATTCATGGATTCTTTCATTTCTATATTTTCGTTTTTATGTTTTTCTTTATTCCATAGTACCTTATATTTCACATTCAACATTTCCCAAACCATACTCTTCTGTGTTTCATGAACTTTTGTAAATATCCAGAATAAATGCATAGATATTAGGTATACAATTAAGTTTTTCAAATTTAACCCTCTTTCATTTCTATCATATATGATACTCCTCCTCACAGAATATAATCTTGTACCCCAAATAAAAGTGAAAAAATATCCATTACTTTTTCTTCTTACATAATACCTGGATTAGTATGCTAATTTCCCTAATACACAAGTTTATATGCATAGGTATTTAACATATATATTTATTTAAAGAAAGACAGACAATCTTTTCTGTCATGCTGTCACTTTCCTCACTTATTTCAGTTTTTCTTTCTGTTGTTCTACTACTCTTTCTTATTCACTAAATCTTATACCTAGTTCATTTATGTATTTTCTTATAATATATTCCACTTATTGTTCTTATTTCATCAAATCATTTACTTTTAGCTCTGTTTAACCGCACTTCTAGCTTGATTAACATTATCTCAAGTCTTACTATCACTTCATTCAGCCATATTTTACTTTTTGCAAGTACAACCAAGTCATGTGCATATGACAAACATATTGGCATTTTATTCCCACTATCCAACACCCATGCTACATTTTAACCAATTTTCACATCTTTGCTTTATAGCATTCCTTGCCAAAAACACGAGTATATGCTTAGGGGGCAACCTTGCTTTATTTGACTTTCTATTTTTACTTTTTTCTAAACAACCAATTTACCATCCTCCTTACCCCAGAATTCATATAAGGTGTGTTTATAATTTTTACTATTATTTTGCCTATATAATATGCTTCAAGTATTTTCCACATTGCCTAATGACTAACTCTGTCAAAAACTATTGCAACAGCATGTTACTAGCTATTCTTTATTTTTTTCTAGTAACAAATTTATCACTTTTTAACCAATATTAAGATCTCTTCCCTACCTATGACACCAAAGGCATCATCATCATCATCATCATCATCAGTTACATTGTCCACCACCTTCTGTATTCTTTTTTGCATTAATCTCCATTTCTTTATATATTTCTGTCATCTTTTTCCCTTTGAATTTTATCACCCTATCACAGATTTTTTTCTTCTTGTATCTCCTCTATAAACCATTTATTTAATACAAGACAAAAATATTCTTTCATCTTTACTCATACCTTTACAAAATGTATTTTCTAATCCATCTGGACCTGGTGCTGACTATTTTCCTTCTCTTAAAATTTCTTTTAATTATTGTTTTACTTTTTCTTTTTTTTTTACCTCATCTGTTAATTTCATAACTTTCCATACTTTATCTTGTACATTTTCCTTTTTATACATCTCCTAGAGAAAATTCTGAACTGTCTTCATAATTTCTTCTTTGCTAAATACAGTAACCTCCATTTTGCTCACAAACTGCATCTAAGCACAAATAAATGTATTTTTTCTTTAAAAAAGTTTGTCTAAACATTATTAACTTAATTTGTACCCTTTTCATATAATTTTCTGTCTAAATAATTTACCCTTTACTTCTTTCTTTAGCTTCAACTTCCAACTCATTAAAAATGTCTGGATATTTTTTTTCTTATTCTCATTTCTTTCTTCTATTTCAAACTTAAAATATATCCCTTTTTATATTTTATTTTTAGTATAGCCCATCAATAAGCCTAATTTCCATAATATTATCTCACGGTCCTATGTGCATACCACAACACTTTTTCTTGTTTTAATACATTAAATTCTGCTGTCAACCGTTCCATTCATTTTCCTTCTTTTATAACATTTTATCATCCACTGAAATCCACACTGCTTTATGATCACAAAATTCTGCAGTTTTCATGCCTTCCATTATTTATATCATAATATAAAACATGCTACATTTCTGTTTTAAATATATATCTCTTTCAAGACCAGTTTCTTTTTCGCTCAGTATTAAATCTACAAATTTAATAACTTCCTTCACAACTTTATATCTTGAGACAGCTTTCCTTTCTTTTTTAAGCTACAATTACAGTCTGCCATAATTATTACTGACATATTCACCACCAGAAACTTTTTCTCTCTTCCACATTTTTTTCCTCTCTGTCATATTCATATATGCATAAATAACACGCAGTCTTACTACTCTTTCTATTTTTTGTCAGATAGTACAAATTTTCTTGGTATAAAAAAAAAGTTGTGCACTCACCATAACATTACAGCTTTGTTGCCCATTTTCATTCTTCCTCAACTGATGGGTTTCGAATCTGAGGGTGCTTCTTCCAGAACATTGAATCCAAACTCTCAACCTCCTCCCTTTATCCATAATGCTTTGTCAGCCCAACATACCTCAGATCAAGTTTTTTGCCTATGGAATACAATGGATAATACCTTAAGAGAACTTGAAAAGCTATAGATTAAGTAAAGAACTGGAGTTAAGGGACAATGGTTCCCAAAGTAATAACCCTTAGGTCTCTCTAGGAGCACAGGGAAGGGGGTTAGGAGGGCAGAAAGTTGAGGAAGAAATGAAATGGGCACTACAGACATAACGCTATGGTGAATACATAACTTTTTTATCTGATGTTGTCAATTTCATTAATTCCTCAACTGATGGGACAGAGTCCCCAGCTAGATGAATCTTGGCTGGTCCTCATGGAAGGATATTTCAGAGTACTGCACAGCCAAAGGCAGCTCTCTTCCTAGAAACCAAATCTCATTTATAATGAGCTACAAAAGTATGAGCACTAGACCAAGTGGCAGCTGCAGAAATGTCATCTAAGGAAGCTCTTGACCAACAAGCTGAGGATACAGCTAAAGACCTTATGGAATGAGCTCTAAGAGGCTTTGGCAAGAACAACCCTCTTTTAGTACAGACGAAAGAGATGCAAACAGTTAACCATTTGGCCAGAGTAACTTTAGAAACTGGCTGGCCCAATCTGTTATGTGAGAGGGATACAAACAATTGGTCATTCTTCCAAAAATCTTTGGTTCGATGGAGATAAAATAAGTTATATACTGACTATGACATTCCATCTGTGTTGTCCATTTTCATTCTTCCTCAACTGATGTGTTCAGATTGGAGACTTGGATCTCTGTTAGCCCCTTCTTCCGGAGTGTAGGATCCTAGAACTGATGAGCTCCTCCCTTTACTAATGATGGCCCACAAACCTAACATACCTCAGATTGAGTTTGCTGCCCCTAGATATAACAAGACAGTGGTAGATCATGAAAAAGGAAGCTGGAGCTCAAACAAGGAAATAAGAAGTTATGTCTTACCATAACGTTCCATGTTAGTTGTCTTCTTCTCGCCTTCTTTCTTGCTGAATGGGTTCGGAGCCGATCCTCTGCTCTGACTCGGCCTATACTATAGCTCAAGAGCTATTTTTACTGGCTCGAGGCAGCCGTATATCCCACAATACCATGCGCTAACTCCCCAGATCTCGTTTGGAAGCTAAGACATAGTATAAATAGTAATATTATAATGATAATATTATAATCCTCTTTTACGAGTACAGATTACCTGCTAGTAACACTAAGGATACAAGGAAAAGACGCAACATATTGTATCTCCAGAAATGGAAGGACTCAGAACCTCGAGTCTATCCAGGCTAGGGGGCAGGAGGGAGGGACGCAAGAAAGAAGGCAAGAAGAAGACAACTAATATGGAACGTTATGGTAAGACATAACTTCTTAATGTTAAGTTGTCATTCTCGCCTTCATTCTTGCTGGATGGGACAGCGTCCCTAGCATCTTAGTCCTGGGTGGCTCAATGAAACAGACTCCTGAGTACAGTGGAACCAAAATCAGCTCTATTTCTGGAGGCTAAATCAAGCTTGTAATGGGCAATAAAAGTATGTGTGGACGCCCATGTAGCTGCTGCACAAATGGCATCTAGTGGTAACCTTGCTTGAAATGCCGTTGAAGTTGATAGTGCCCTGGTTGAATGAGCCTTAGGCCTAGAGGAAAGTTGCCTGTGTCCCAACTCATAGACCAAGGTAATAATAGATGTCAGCCATCTGGAAAGAGTAACCTTCGATACCGGAAGCCCTTTCTTGCCTGCAGCATAAGAGAGAAAGAGCTGGTCCGACTTTCTGAATTGTTTTGTCCTGTCTAGGTAATACTGTAATTGGCGATGAACATCTAATGAATGTAATTTTTGTTCAGCCCTGTTGGTATAGTCTGGGAAAAAGACAGGCAAATCAATGGAGTGGTTTAGATTTGCTTCTGATAACACTTTTGGTAGGAAGGAAGGGTTTGTTCTGAGAGTTACCCTATCTTTATGAAAAACCAAATAAGGAGGATGGACAGACAAGGCTTGAAGTTCCGATACCCTTCTGGCAGATGTTATAGCTACTAAAAACAGCGTTTTCCAAGAAAGAAGTTTGAGGGAGCAAGAAGCTGTAGGTTCAAAAGGGGGCAGAATTAGTGAGGTTAGAACTAAATTCAAATCCCATTGTGGGGGTGGATCTTTGACTGGAGGTCTGAGCAAAAAGATGCCCTTAAGAAAGGCTTTACAGAGTTTGTGGGACATACTATTTGCTTCTGAGAGTCCAACATGAAAATTAGCAATGGCCGCTAATTGTACCCTGATAGTGGCCGATGATGACCCTGAATGAAAAAGCTCCGCCAGAAAGTCTAGAACCTCATGAATGGGTGCATGAAAAGGATCTAAGGATCTAGTTTGTGCCCAGTGTGAAAAACGCTTCCATTTACTCGCATAAGTCTTCCTAGTATTGGACTTATGGGAAGCCAGAATGATATCACGAACAGGAAGAGAAATAAGGGGAAGCCTGGCTATGGCTGGAAGTGGAGCAACCAAGCTGTGAGGTTGATGGAATGTAGAGACTGATGCAGCTTGCCCGTGAGGTGGGTCAACAGATCCGGAAGGGGTTCCAGATGCCAAGGCTGTTCCAGTAGGTATTTGTGCAGGAACGGGAACCAAACTTGTCGAGGCCAGAACGGGGCAATGACGATCATTTTGGATCTCAATGCGGTTGCTTTCTGAATTAATTGCGGGATGAATGGAAAGGGAGGAAAGGCATAAAGAAGACCCCGGGGCCAAACGTGAACAAGAGCGTCTCTGAGGGGTTGGCCTGGTAGAGGAAAAAGTGTGAAGAAGTCGAGGCAATTGCTGTTTTGTGGAGTTGCGAAAAGGCTCACTTCCGAAAAATTCCGTCTACTACCGCTTGATTTAGAGACCACTCGTGAGGCATGAGGATAGTTCTGCTCAATCTGTCTGCTATGACGTTGGACTTCCCGGGGATGTGCGTTGCTATCAGAAACCGTTGAGATGAAATCGCCCATTGCCAAAGTCTGAGTGTTTCTCGACAGAGGGGGTAGGACCTTGTTCCGCCCTGCTTGTTTATGTACCACACCACAGACATATTGTCCGTTTGAATTGCTATAGTACCCGTGGGAAGAGAGCTCTGAAGGGCCTGCAATGTCAAAAGCACCGCCCTCATCTCCAGGACATTTATGTGCAGGTGGCATTCTGACTGTTGCCAAGTGCCCTGGACCGTCCTGCCCTGATAATGCCCCCCCCACCCGATCAGGGAGGCATCCGTTGTGACAGTGGCAAATGGAGGGGGGAGAACAAAGGGTCTGCCCTGAAAAAGCTGAGGGGAAACCATCCACCAGGAGAGATGTTTCTTGCAAGATGGTGTTATCAAAATGTTGTGGGTCATTGGTAGCTGTTGAAAGGACCACTGAGAAAACAGCATCTAATGAAGAAGCCTCATGTGGAAGTGGGCTAATGGAAGTAGAAGAATCGCCGCCGCCATGAGGCCCAACACTTTCAATACTAGCTTGACTTGGACTCTGCTGGGCTGAAACAGAAGCTGAACATTCCGTCTTATGTCTGTCACTCTCTGAGGTGGTAATGTTGCAGACATTTCTGTGGTGTTTAATACGGCACCTATAAAGCTTATACATTGACAAGGCGACAAGGAGGACTTTGCAAAATTTATGGAAATATCCAGACTGTTGCAAAGTTGGATAGTGTAATCCCTGGCCATTATGAGATCCTGTTTGGTGGTAGCGGAAATGAGCCAGTCGTCTAAGTATGGAAACACCTGGAATCCTTTCTGTCTCAGGTGAGCCGTGACCACTGCCAAACATTTGGTGAACACCCGGGGGGCTGTGGTGAGACCAAAGGGCAGGGCCCTGAATTGAAAATGACTGACTCCCAGCCGGAAGCGGAGAAACCTCCTGGAGCGCCTGTGTATTTTTATATGGTAGTATGCGTCCTGGAGGTCTAACGAGCACATCCAGTTGTCTCTGCCCAAAAAGGGTAGAATGGACTGCAGTGTTACCATCCGAAATTTTGTCTTTAGTACAGAGTTGTTTAACCTGCTGAGGTCCAAAATGGGTCTCCAATCTTCTGTCTTTTTTGGTACCAAAAAGAATCTAGAATAGATTCCGGATCCTAGCTGATCTGCTGGGACTGCCTGGATGACTCTTTTTTTTAACAGCTTTTTTATTTCTAGCTGAGCCTGACCCCTTTGTGCGGGTTGTACGTCTGGTAGAGGTTTTGGGGGTTGTACCAGTGAAAGGGATTTTGTAACCCTTGGATATGATCTTCTGTACCCATGTGTCTTGGGAGAGGGATTGCCAGGCTTCCGGGTTCAGAGATAATCTTCCCCCAACTGCCTCCGAAGGCGGACAGTCGGGCAGCTTCTCAGGGATGCTGAAAGGGTTGGTCAGGGAAAGATTCCCTGGAACCCTGGTTCTGCGGACCCCCTCTGCCCCTAGGGCGGCGTCTGTTATTATCCCCCCCTCTGCCTCTAGGGGGAAATTCACCACGTGCGGCAGGCACGACTCCCTGTGGTTTGCGGAACCACATCTTTCCACCCTTCTGTCCTTTAGGATAAGGTCTAGAAGGCATGGAAAAACGGACTCCCACGGCAGAGAGTCTTACCATCTTGCTCGCATCTGGTGAGGGTATTCTTCACCTGAGGTCCGAACAATTCCGAACCATCAAAGGGGGTGTTGGTGAAGGACGCCTTGAAGGGGTCGGCAAAGTTACAGAGTCGCATCCAAGCGTGATGTCTCAACGCAACGCCTGTGCCAGCGGCCCTACTCGCTCCATTGGCTGCATAAGAGATAAGCCGCATGGAGGAGTTAACAATGGAGTTCAGGGTAGCCAGCTGAGAGTTTATTTTGTCCTTAAACCCCGCAGCAGAAGGATCCTGTACCGTTTCACCCAGATCTTTGAGCAAGTCTCTCTGAAGGCGGGTGAAATGACATAAATAGTTCAGCGATCGCATAGAAAAGGTCGCTGAAGCAAAGGTCCGCTTGCCGTACCTGTCCATGGTCCTGGACTCTCTGTTAGGAGGATGAACAGATACAGAAGGATCAGCTAATTCCTTCTTAGTGGCTGCTGCTACCACCATAGCATCAACTGAAACACCTTTGGTGAGAAAGGATTTGTCATCTGGTGCAGAAATAAATTTAGAAGGCCTCCTAGGGGTAGGTTCCATTGAATCAGGAGCTGTCCACGCCTTTCTAGCCACTACCTCCATTAGTGGGTCGAAAGGGGGAGACACCCAGGAGGTGGAAGGGCGAGATCCAAAGGCGTCAAGGTAAACCGACTCGTCCTTGGAAGGTTTGAGAGTGGACCAATTTCCCCTCTGTCTTAGGATCTCCAGGATGTCTGAAAAGGAGACATCCTCAGAGGGGGATCTGGGGGAACCTTCCGACTCATCCAAGTCGGTGTCCGACGTGACAGACTCGGGGGAGTCTATGTGCTTCCTCTTGCACTTTCTTTTCCTAGGGGGTTCCCCTGAAACTTCAGGGGAGCCCTCGGAAGAGGAGGAGACACCCAAAGTGGGTACCCTACGCTTTGGATCTCTGTTGTCGGGTGTAGGAGGATGGCCAGAGACCATAACAGGCACTACAGAGGGAGGAGCCGCAGAACTTAACCTTGGAGTGGACACTGGGTCCAGCACACTCCTCATCACCTCGAAGGCTCCCCTATCAGACACCAAAGGTAGCCCCGGCTCCGAAGAGACTGGAACCGCCCCCGGAACCGACAGAGAAGGCTCCGAGAATGATGTCGGGGCCGAACTAACCAGAGCCGAAGCTCTGAGAGGGAGAGCAGGGTCAGACAAGGGTCAGATGCCACTCGCCCCCTCGGAGCCAACAATGGAGTCCCTTCGCCCGGACCTCTCCACGGACGGAACCAATAAAGAGGTCGGAGCCGACGACACCGAAGCCGAAGGAGGAAGTATCGGCTCCGACGTGGGCAAGGTCACGGTTCCAACAAACTCCGGCTCCGAACTTGAGAGATGAGTCGGAAGAGGAATGGATAACTGTATCGAAGGAGCCACAGTCTGGTGAGATGGACTCTGGAGCATTTGGGCCAGCGCCTGAGATTTTATGAGTCTACTGACCACCCTCTCGATGTTGTGGTCGGAGAGCCTGAATGACCTCGATGAATGAGTCCTATGACTCCGCTCCGATAGGAGAGGGGACCTCGGAGCCGATCTGACAGACTCTAGTGAAGGGGACCTAGAGCGCTTGCGCGCTGGGGTCGGCTCCGATGATGGTTTTGAAGCGGAACCCACTTTGCTCGCCTCGGAGCCAGACGGAACTGAGGTCGGAGCCGTCTCGATAACGTCAGCCCTCGGCTCAGAAGCTGGAGCCGAGGGTTTGGCGGTTTTTGACGACTTCCCCGAGCCAGACTTGGACGGGGAGTCATCAGGCTTTAACAAGCCCCTTAGGATGAGCTTGTTACGCCTTTCCTGCAGGACTCTTAAACTAAAGCCGTGACAAATGGAACAAGAGTCCTGCAGGTGTAAAGGCCCCAAGCAATAGACACAAGAAGTGTGACCGTCAGTCAGAGACATTTTCTGACAGCACGAGTCACACTTCTTGAATCCAGAGACCTTAGCGTCTTTGGACATAAGTCCTAAATACAGAAAAACACAGTAAACACAGTCAACCCACACACTCACTCAACTTATACCCAGAAAGGAGTTAAGGGGACTGAGTAAAAACACCCACACACACACACTCTAAGGGGTGGGGGATACTAGGTAGGTCCGATTATAAAAATTAACTAAAAGGAAGGGAAGAAAGGCTACAAAAGGGCTGTAATAAATAAAACTATCGATAGGGACCTAAAGTAGGAAAAAACTATCTGGAAAACTATCTGAAAATTAGTTCTATTGAAAAAATTCTCTTTTACTGACCTGAGCCGGTAAAAAAAGGCAACCTCGCAGCGAAGCGGCAAACGAGATCTGGGAAGTTATCGCATGGTATTGTGGGATATACGGCTGCCTCGAGCCGGTAAAAATAGCTCTCGAGCTATAGTATAGGCCGAGTCGGAGCCGAGTATCGGCTCCGAACTCATCCAGCAAGAATGAAGGCGAGAATGACAACTTAACATAAGAAGTTATGTATCTACCATAATGTTCCATGTTAGTTGTCTTCTTCTCGCCTTCTTTCTTGCTGGTTGGAATCGGAGCCAATCCTCGGCTCTGACTCGGCCATCTTCAATAGCTCGAGAGCTGTTTACTGGCTCAAGGCTACCCCATGTCCCATGATGCCTGGCGCTAGTTACCCAGATCTCGTTTGAAAAAGCTATTCCAGACATAACTAAGGAAGAATTCTGCCCTAGTAGCCCCTTGGGCCTAACTGTGAAGCTATCTAAGCAGAAAAAGACAACCAGAGAAGGTTCAGCCAATGAAATCTGAAAAAGGGAGCTCCTCTCGATCCACTAGGATAGGGGGATGGAGGGTGGGACGCAAGAAATAAGGCGAGAAGAAGACAACTAACATGGAACGTTATGGTAGGTACATAACTTCTTTATGTTAAGTTGTCTATCTCGCCTTCATTCCTGCTGGTTGGGACAGCGTCCCTAGCACCTACTATCCTGGATGGCTCATTGGAACACACTCTTCAGAACAGTGGAACCAAAATCAGCTCTGTTCTGGAAGGAATGTCTAGTTTATAATGAGAAATGAAGGTATGTGGGTTAGCCCACGTAGCAGCTGCACAGATAGATTCCATGGGCAACCTAGATTGGAAGGCCACCGAGGTGGCCAATGCCATAGTAGAGTGGCCTTTTGGTTTGATAGATAATTAGAAGTTATGTACCTACCATAACGTTCCATGTTAGTTGTCTTCTCTCGCCTTCTTTCTTGCTGGATGGATGGGTTCGGAGCCGATCCTTGGCTCCGACTCGGCACTTGCTAAGCTCGAGAGTCACTTTTACCAGCTCGAGGCAGCCCCATATCCCATGATGCAAGGCGGTAAATACCCAGATCTCGTTTGGTACCTAGAGGGACAACTGCCCAGCATAAAAAAACTTTCCACTAAGGAAAGAAGAGCAACTAGCCTAAAGGGCTGTAAGGGGAAACCAGATAAATAAAACTAGAACTAACTGGTGCCCAAAAATCTTCCAGAGACAAGGGAGATCAAGGTCTGTCCAGGCAAGGGGGACAGGAGGGAGGGTCGCAAGAAAGAAGGCGAGAGAAGACAACTAACATGGAACGTTATGGTAGGTACATAACTTCTTTATGTTAAGTTGTCTATCTCGCCTTCATTCCTGCTGGTTGGGACAGCGTCCCTAGCACCTACTATCCTGGATGGCTCATTGGAACACACTCTTCAGAACACTGGAACCAAAATCAGCTCTGTTCTGGAAGGAATGTCTAGTTTATAATGAGAAATGAAGGTATGTGGGTTAGCCCACGTAGCAGCTGCAAAGATAGATTCCATGGGCAACCTAGATTGGAAGGCCACCGAGGTGGCCAATGCCATAGTAGAGTGGCCTTTTGGTTTGATAGATAATTAGAAGTTATGTACCTACCATAACGTTCCATGTTAGTTGTCTTCTCTCGCCTTCTTTCTTGCTGGATGGATGGGTTCGGAGCCGATCCTCGGCTCCGACTCGGCACTTGCTAAGCTCGAGAGTCACTTTTACCAGCTCGAGGCAGCCCCATATCCCATGATGCAAGGCGGTAAATACCCAGATCTCGTTTGGTACCTAGAGGGACAACTGCCCAGCATAAAAAAACTTTCCACTAAGGAAAGAAGAGCAACTAGCCTAAAGGGCTGTAAGGGGAAACCAGATAAATAAAACTAGAACTAACTGGTGCCCAAAAATCTTCCAGAGACAAGGGAGATCAAGGTTTGTCCAGGCAAGGGGGACAGGAGGGAGGGTCGCAAGAAAGAAGGCGAGAGAAGACAACTAACATGGAACGTTATGGTAGGTACATAACTTCTAAATGTTAAGTTGTTCAACTCGCCTTCATTCTTGCTGGATGGGACCGCGTCCCTAGCACCTCTATCCTGGGTGGCTCAATGGAACAGACTCTTGAGAACCGTGGAACCAAAACTGGCCCTACTCCTGGAGGCCAAATCCAATTTGTAATGAGAAACAAAGGTATGAGGAGTGGCCCAAGTGGCTGCTGCACAAATAGTATCTAAGGGTAGCCTAGCCTGAAAAGCTGTATTAGTGGCTAGGCCTCTAGTGGAATGTGCCTTTGGTTTTGAGCACAGTTGTTTGCCCCTAAGCTGATAAATGTCAGAAATGGTGGAAGATAGCCATCTAGATAAGGTCACTTTGGAAACAGGATGGCCTTTCTTATTTTCAGCATGAGAAAGAAAAAGCTGATCAGACTTCCTGAATTGCTTTGTTCTGTCCAAATAATATCTGAGTTGTCTGTGAACATCTAGATAATGCAATTTTTGTTCTGATCTGTTGGAATAATTAGGAAAAAATACAGGGAGATCAATGGATTGGTTTAAATTTGTTTTTGAAGCAACCTTGGGCAAAAAGGATGGATTAGTTCTCAAGGATACTCTGTCCTTGTGGAAGACCAAATATGGGGGACGAACAGAGAGGGCATGAAGTTCTGACACTCTCCTAGCAGTGTCTTCCACGAAAGAAACTTTAATGAACATGAAGCAGCTGGCTTGAAAGGAGGAAGAATTAAGGATGCCAGCACTAGATTTAAGTCCCATTGTGGAGGAGGAATCCTGACAGGAGGTCTCAGGAGAAAAATTCCTTTCAAAAAAGCTTTACAAAGCTTGTGGAACATAATGTTGTGATCTGCAAATCCGACATGAAAGTTCGAGATTGCAGCTAACTGAACTTTGACCGTGGAAGATGAAGAACCCGAGTGAAAGATTTCCGCTAGAAAATCCAAAACTGCATGAACAGGGGCAGTAAAGGGATCTATGTTCCTCGATTTCGCCCAAAGGGAGAAACGTTTCCACTTGCTAGTGTAAATCCTTCTAGTAGAGGATTTAAGGGAAGCTACTATGATATCTCTAACGGGGTTAGAGATCATAGGAAGCCTGGCTAAGGAAGGAAGTGGAGCAACCAAGCTGTGAGGTTGAGAGAAGGGATGGGCCGATGCAGCTGACCCGATTGGTGTATCAGAAGATCTGGCACTGGGTCCAGATGCCACGGCTGCACCAAAAGATGACGATGAAGGAACGGAAACCAAATTTGTCGAGGCCAATACGGGGCAATGAGAATCATTTTGGCTCTCAAAACGGTAGCTTTCTGGAGTACTTGAGGTATCAATGGAAAAGGAGGAAAGGCATAAAGAAGTCCCTGGGGCCAATCTTGGGTAAGAGCGTCTCTGGGGGGATGGCCCGGAAGTGGGAAGAGAGAGAAGAAGACTGGGCATTTGCTGTTTTGGGGTGTAGCAAAAAGATCGCAACATGGGCGGCCCCACTTCTGAAAAATTTCTTCCACTATAGAATGCTTGAGAGACCACTCGTGAGGCATGAGTATAGCTCTGCTCAATCTGTCCGCTAAAATGTTGGTTTTCCCAGGGATATGCGTTGCTACCAGAAACCGATGAGAGGAGATCGCCCATTGCCAAAGTCTGAGAGCCTCTCGACACAAGGGATAGGACTTGGTTCCGCCCTGCTTGTTGATGTACCATACTACGGACATATTGTCCGTGTGAACTGCAATCGTTCCTAAGGGAAGAAAGTCGTTGAGGGCTTGCAACGTTAAAAGCACTGCTCTCATCTCTAGGACGTTTATGTGCAGGTGGTATTCGAACGGTTGCCACGTCCCATGAACCATCCTGCCCTGATAATGACCCCCCCACCCGATCAGGGAGGCGTCCGTAGTGACTGTGGCTACCGGGGCCGGGAAAACAAAGGGTCTGCCCTGATGGACTTGGGGAGAAGAAATCCACCAGGATAGATGGTTTTTGCAAGTTTGTGTCACCAGGATCTGGTGACGCATGGGAAGTTGTTGGTAGTGAACAACATCCATTGAAGGAGACGCATGTAAAAACGGGCCAAAGGAAGAAGAGTAATGGCAGCTGCCATGAGGCCCAATACTTTTAGGACCAGCCTGGCTTGCACCTTTTTGCTGGCAAGGATGATCCGCACATGGTTTTGGATATCTAGGATTCTCTAGCTTGTGAGGTTTGCTGACATCCGAACAGTGTCTAAATTTGCGCCTATAAAAGTAATAGATTGGCAGGGCAATAAGGAGGATTTTTCGTAGTTGACCGAAATTCCTAAATGAGTGCAGAGATTTAGGGTGTAATCTCTGGCTTGGAGAAGTTGATGCCTGGTGGTGGCTGAGAGGAGCCAGTCATCGAAATATGGAAACACCTGGAATCCTTGACATCTCAGGTGAGCCGTGACCACTGCCATGCATTTGGTGAACACTCTGGGGGCTGTAGTGAGACCAAAGGGCAGGGCTCTGAATTGAAAATGACTGGACCCCAGCCGAAAGCGGAAAAACCTTCTGGAGCGTCTGTGGATTTTTATGTGATAGTACGCATCCTGAAGGTCTATTGAGCACATCCAGTTGTCTTTGCCTAAGAAGGGCAAAATCGATTGAAGTGTGACCATTCGAAATCTTGTCTTCTTCACAGACTTGTTGAGTCTGCTGAGGTCCAATATTGGTCTCCAATCTCCCGTCTTTTTGGGAACCAAAAAGAACCTTGAGTAGATTCCGGGCTCTGAATGGTCTGTTGGAACTGGCTGAATGGCCCTTTTTTGTAGAAGCTTTGATACTTCTAATTTTGCGATTTCCCTTAGACCGGGTGGAACATCTGGAAGGGAATTTTTGTGAGGGAAGGGACTTTCCTCGAAAGGAATCTTGTAACCCTCGGATATGATCGACTGTACCCATTTGTCTTGCGAAAGGGAAAGCCAGGCTTCTGGGTACAGCGATAATCTTCCCCCAACTGCCTCCAAGGATGGACAGTCGGGCAACACTTCAGGGATGCTGGAAGAGCTTGTCAGAGAGAGGCTCTCTGCTGCCCTGGTTCTGCGGACCCCCTCTGCCCCTAGGGCGGCGTCTATTATTATTACCCCCTCTGCCTCTAGGGGTAAACTGACCACGTGTGTCCGGCGTGACTCCCTGAGATTTTCGGAACCACATCTTTCCCCCCTTCTGTCCTTTAGGGTAAGGCCTAGAAGGGGTGGAAAAACGGACTCCTACGGCAGAAAGAGTCTTGCCGTCTTGCTCACACCTGGTGAAAGTATCCTTCACCTGAGGACCAAACAATGTTGACCCATCGAAGGGAGAGTTTGTGAAGGACGCCTTAAAGGGATCTGCAAAATTACAGAGCCGCATCCAGGACTGACGTCTAAGAGCCACTCCTGTCCCTGCAGCTCTACTGGCTCCATCTGCTGCATAAGAAATCAGCCGCATGGAGGAGTTGGTAATGGAGTTAAGGATTCCTAGCTGAGAAGCAATCTTATCCTGAGCCCCTACAGCTGAAGGATCCTGTACTACTTCACCTAATTCTTTAAGGATGTCCCTTTGAAGTCTGGTGAAGTGACATAAATAATTCAGCGAACGCATGGCAAAGATCGCTGAGGAAAACAACCGCTTACCATACCTGTCCATGGTCCTAGAATCCTTGTTAGGAGGATGGACTGGTACAGAAGGATCTGCAAGTTCCTTCTTGGTGGCGGCCGCCACCACCATGGCATCAATGGGGACACCTTTTGTAAGAAATTGTTTCTCGGAAGGGGCTGTAATAAATTTAGAAGGCCTCCTGGGAACTGGTTCCACGGAATCAGGAGATGCCCACGCCTTCCGAGCTATCACCTCCATGAGGGGGTCAAAAGGCGGAGACACCCAGGAGGTGGAGGGTCGAGATCCAAACGCCTCTAGATATACCGACTCATCCTCGGAGGGATTAATGGAGGGCCAGTTTCCCCTCTGTTTTAGGAGTTCTAGGATGTCTGAAAAAGAGACATCCTCAGAGGGGATCTTGGGACCCCTCCGACTCATCTAAGTCGGTATCTGAAGTTGTAGACTCAGGGGAGTCTAGGTGCTTCCTCTTACAGGTCCTCTTACGCGGAGGATCTCCTGACGGATCAGGAGAATCCTCGGAAGAGGGGGTTCTTCCCAGTGGGGAAACCTGAGGCGGTGGATCTCTCGGTCTGGGAGCAAGAGAGTGGGAAGAGACATCTACAGGCACCAAAGAGGGAGGAGCTAAGGGGATAGACTGCTGACTGAGCCCGGGGGCCAGCACACTCCTCATCACCTCGAAGGCTCCCCTCCCAGGGAGATCCGAGAGACCCCGCTCCGAAGAAACAGGGGCTCCTGGGTCCACCGAAAGGGAAGGCTCCGAGGCAGATGTCGGAGCTGAGCTCACCAAGGCCGAAGCCCCAAGGGGAAGAGCAGGGACGGACAAGGGTCCGATGCCACTCACCCCCTCGGAGCAGACCAGGGAAGCCCGACCACCGGATCCCTCCAAGGAAGGTCTCGAGGAGGAGATAAGAGTAGAAGCTGAAGGAGCAGAAAGGGGTGGTATCTGCCCCGCAGCCGTAGCAGTGACTATTCCAATAGACTCCGGCTCCGAGCTCTGGAGGAGAGTCGAAGGAGGAACTTGAAGAGGGTGTTGGCTAGTAGTCGTCTGTTGAGACGGACTATGAAGCATTTGGGCTAGTGCCTGTGATTTTAACAATCTGCTTACCACTCTCTCCAAATCATGGTCTGAGAGCCTGGAAGACCTAGATGATCGGCTCCGATGGCTCCGCTCCGAAAGAAGAGGAGAGGTCGGAGCCGACAGTATCGGCTCCAAAAAGGGAGACCTGGACCGCTTCCTCGACGGAACCATCGGAGCCGAAGAACCCTCAGTTCCAGACAGAGCCGACAACTTATCGGCTCCAAGCCTGGTCAAAGATGTATCGGCTCCGGCTGGAGCCGACACAGGCAAGGAAATAATGGTATCGAAGCCGGTCGGCGCCGATACCGAAATTTTCGACACATGGTGGTCGGAGCCGACACCAATGTGGCAATTAAAGTATCGGCACCGATAGCCATCGGTGCTGAAGATTTAGTCAAAATAAGATCGGCTCCAGCCAGAGCCGATCTCGACTCCAAAGGAGTCGGAGCCAGGGCCGAAGGCTAGTAGCAGAAGCCTGGGCCTTGGAGGTCTTAGAGGGCTTACCCGAAGCAGATTTGGCTGGGGAGCCCTCCGGTTTAAGTAGTCCTCTTAAAATTAATTTATTTCTCCTTTCCTGCAGGACTCTCTGGCTGAAAGAGTGACAAATAGCACAGGAGTCCTGCAGGTGGAGAGGTCCCAGGCAATAGATACAAGAAGTGTGACCGTCTGTCAGAGACATCTTCTGACAGCACGAGTCACACTTCTTGAAGCCTGAGACCCTCTGTTCTTTGGACATAGTGAGCACACACACAAAACACACTACTCACACAGTCCCAGATTCAGAAAATTTAACTTAAAATGGGGAAAAATAAACTCACACACACGCCCTGACAGGAAGGGATGGGAGAGGATTGAAGGCCCGACTAAGTAAAACTACAAGGGAAACAGTAAACTAGGAGCTAGAGACCCTAAAACAATCTAAAAGTGACAAATACACTAATATATGAGAGAAAAAGGAGGAATGGGGTGACTAAAATTTGAATAATAAATTACTTACCAAGAGCTGGTAAAAGGAGTACCTCATCAGCGAAGCGGCAAATGAGATCTGGGTATTTACCGCCTTGCATCATGGGATATGGGGCTGCCTCGAGCTGGTAAAAGTGACTCTCGAGCTTAGCAAGTGCCAAGTCGGAGCCGAGGATCGGCTCCGAACCCATCCATCCAGAAAGAATGAAGGCGAGATTGACAACTTAACATTTCTTTGTTTCTCAGCTGGTAAATGAATGAAATAATGTGAGACAACCACCTAGATAATGTTACCTTTGAGACTGGAAGGCCCTGTCTGCCCTCAGCATAGGAAAGGAAGAGTTGGTCCGACTTCCTGATGTCCTTTGTCCTATACAAATAAAAACGCAGTTGTCTGTGAACATCCAACTGGTGCAATTTATATTCTGCCTTATTGGTGTGATTAGTAAAGAACACAGGAAGGTCTATGGACTGATTTAAATTATTTTGTGAACAGACCTTAGGAAGGAAGGAAGGATTGGTCCTTAGAGCGGCCCTATCGTTATGAAAAACTAAGTATGGCGGACGAATACATAGAGCCTGAATCTCCGAAACACGTCTGGCAGAAGTAATGGCTACCAGAAAAAGAGTCTTCCAGGATAAAAACTTAATGGAGCAAGAAGCTGCAGGTTCAAAAGGTGGCAAGATTAGGGAAGCTAGTACCAAATTTAGATCCCATGGAGGTAGGAGATCTCTAATTGGGGCCTAAGCAGAGTGGTTCTTTTGAGGAAGGCTTTACACAGCTTATGAGACATAATGTTGTTAGATGGCAACCCAATGTGAAAATTCAAAATGGCAGCTAACTGAACCCTGACTGTAACAGAAGTGGAACCAGAATGAAAGAGTTCTGCTAAAAATTCCAAAATCTCGTGGACAGGGGCTGAAAAGGGGTCTATATTCCTAGCCTCTGCCCAGCAAGAAAAACGTTTCCACTTGCTAGCATAAGTTTTCCTAGTTGTGGATTTGTGTGATGAGATAATAATTTCACGCACAGAGGATGAAATATTAGGAAGCCTGGCTAAGGTTGGAAGTGGAGCAACCAAGCTGTGAAGCTGGAGCATTTGAAGGGATCGATGCAGTCTGCCCGACTGATGAATCAGTAGATCTGGAATAACATCCAGAATCCAAGGCTGCTCGACAAGGTAATGATGCAGGAATGGGAACCATATCTGTCGAGGCCAGTAAGGGGCAATGAGGATCATTCTGCAACCCAACACAGTTGCTCTCTGTATGAGTTTGGGTATTAGGGGAAACGGAGGGAAAGCGTAAAGAAGTTCCTGAGGCCAATCGTGGACTAGAGCGTCTCTGGGGGAGTGGCCGGGAAGTGGAAGAAGGGAGAACAAATTGCTGCACTTGCTGTTGATGGGTGTGGCTTATAGGTCGCAGCAAGGTTGCCCCCATTTGCGAAAGATCTGTTCCGCAATTACCTGATTCAGAGACCACTCGTGAGGCATGAGAATTTTTCTTCTGAGCCTGTCTGCTATGACGCTGGACCTCCCAGGGATGTGCGTTGCGATCAGAAAACGTTGGGAAGAGATCGCCCACTGCCAAAGTCTGAGTGCTTCTCGACATAGAGGGTAGGACCTGGTTCCGCCCTGCTTGTTGATGTACCACACCACTGACATATTGTCTGTATAAATTGCAATTGTCCCGAGAGGGAGAGAGTCCTGAAGAGCTTGCAACGCTAAAAGCACGGCTCTCATCTCCAAGACATTTATATGCAAATGGTACTCGTGAGGCTGCCAGGTGCCTTGGACTGTCCTGCCTGATAATGCCCCCCCACCCTATCAGGGAAGCATCCGTGGTTACTGTGGTGACTGGAGGGGGTAGCACAAATGGTCTGCCCTGGGACACTGATGGGGAGATCATCCAACAAGCGAGGTGCTTCTTGCATGCTTCTGTGATCATAATTGTGTGAGACATGGGAAGCTGTTGGAAGGACCACTGTGTGAATAGGAGCCACTGGAGAATTCCCATGTGAAAGTGGGCTAGGGGAAAAAGAATTGCTGATGCCATGGAACCCAGTGTTTGAAGGACGAACCTGACTTGAATCATGTCGCATGTTAATAAAATCTGCACTTGCTGGCGAATTAATGATACCATGTCTGTTGGAAGACTCGCAAACATGTTCCTTGAATTTACATTTGTGCCTATGTAAGTGATATGCTGACAGGGCAACGATGCAGATTTTTTTAAATTTATAGTGATGCCTAGCCTGGAGCAAGTTTTGATAGTGTAGTCTCTGGCTTGTAGGAGGCGATGCCTGGTGGTAGCAGTGAGGAGCCAGTCGTCTAGATATGGAAACACCTGGAATCCCTGATGTCTCAGGTGAGCCGTAACCACTGCCATGCATTTGGTGAACACCCTGGGGGCTGTGGTGAGACCAAAGGGCAGAGCTCTGAACTGATAATGACTGGCTCCCAGCCGGAAGCGAAGGAATCCTCTGGAGCGCCTGTCCATTTTGATGTGGTAGTACGCATCCTGAAGATCTATAGAGCACATCCAATTGTCCTGACCCAAGAAGGGTAGAATGGACTGTAGCATGACCATCCGAAACTTTTAGTTATGTACTTACCATAACGATAGATGTATGTGATCCATCTCGCCTACATTCATAACTGATGGGCTCGGAGCCGAGAATCGGCTCCGACTCGGCCGATACACTAGCACAAAGTCTCTCATTGGCTGGGCCAACCCCTTATCCTAGGAAGCACCACGCCCAAACCCCCAGATCTTGTTTGCCCTACAACAACTCATCCACATGTGCGAATCCGACTGCACAACAGTGTTTCCTCCAGATCCAACAGGTAGGGGGAAGGAGGGCGGGTACGTAAGAATGTAGGCGAGATGGATCACATACATCTATCGTTATGGAAAGTACATAACTAAAAGATGTAACGCGATCCTATCTCACCTACATTCATAACTGATGGGACAGCGTCCCTAGCACCTAGATCCTGGGAGGCTCACTGGAAAACACTCCTGAGTACTGTGGAAGCAAAGGACGCCCGACCCATAGACGCCACGTCCAGTTTGTAATGAGAAATAAATGTATGTGGAGAAGCCCAAGTGGCCGCTGCACATATCCCATCCACAGACAGTCTGGCGTGGAAGGCCACTGAAGTTGCCATAGCCCTAGTAGAATGCGCCCTAACTAGAAATGGAAGGTCCCTTCCTGTTGATGCATAAATAAATGAAACACAATCCCTAATCCACCTAGCGATAGTGGTCTTAGTTACTGCTTTGCCAATCCTGTTATCTGCAAAAGCGACAAACAACTGGTCTGATTTCCTCTGTTGCTGTGTCCTATCTAAGTAAAACCTCAGTTGTCTATGCACATCCAACTGATGAAGTCTGTATTCTGCCTTGTTGGAAAATTTCGGAAAGAAAACTGGTAGCTCTATAGATTGCTGCAGACAAAGAGCAGAAGAAACCTTAGGAAGAAATGACGGATTTAGTCTTAGAGATACTCTATCCTTGTAAAAGATCAGATAAGGAGGCTTGACAGAAAGGGCTTGAAGCTCCGAAACCCTTCTGGCTGAAGTAATAGCTACCAAGAAGGCAGTCTTCCAAGATAAGAACTTTTGCTCACAAGTGGCCGCTCAAGGGATGAGATGTCAAGGCTCCTAAAACCACATTCAAATCCCATGGCAAAACAGGTTGCGACACCGGGGGGCGAAGCAACCAAGCTCCCTTGAGAAAGGCCTTACACAACTTATGACTCATGAGTGAAGGCTCAAAGGCAACATGATAGTTAGAAATCGCTGCCAACTGGACTTAAGCGTGGAGACAGCGGAACCCTGTCTAAAAAGAGTTGCCAAAAAATCTAATACTGCCGACACCGGGGCTGTCAGAGGGTCAAGGTTGTGCCACTGGGCTCAAATGGCAAACCTTTTCCATTTATTAGAATATATCTCCTTAGTGGAAGCTCTGTGGGAAGAAGACAGAATCTGGACCACCTCAGGCGAAAGGATATGCTGTCTAAGGTCGGAAGAGGAGCAGCCAAGCTGCTAGCTTGAGAGTTCGCAGTGATGCATGGGCCTGACCCGACTGAAAAGTCAGGAGGTCTGGAACTGGGTCCAGAATCCAAGGACCCTCCACTGCATACTTCCGAAGGAAGGGAAACCAAACTTGGCGGGGCCAGTGTGGTGTGATCAAAATCATGCTGCTTCCCAAGCAGATCACCTTCTGAATCACCTTTGGCAGTAGAGGGACCGGAGGGAAGGCGCAGAGCAGACTGGAGGGCCAATTGTGGACTAGAGAGTCCCTGGGTGACTCCCCCTGGGGGGGAATCAGGGAGAAAAAATTGCTGCACTTCGCATTCCAGGGGCTGGCAAAAAGGTCGCAGCAGGGAAACCCCCACTTGGAGAAGATCCGAGCTGCTACTTGGTCATTCAGGGACCACTCATGAGGCATCAGAATAACTCTGCTCAGCCTGTCTGCTATCACAATGGACTTCTCCGGAATGTGCGTTGCCACTAGAAATCTCTGGGAAGCAATCCCCCAATTCCACACTCTCATGGCTTCTCTGCAAAGAGGATAAGACCTGGTTCCTCCCTGCTTGTTCAGGTACCATACCACCGCCATATTGTCTGAGAAGATTGCGATGGTACCCTTGGGAAGAGAGCTGTGAAGTGCCTGCAACGCTAGAAGCACTGCCCTCATTTCCAGAACATTGATATGCAAGTGGGTTTCGTGACCTTGCCACGTGCCTTGAACCGTCCTGCCCAGATAATGCCCCCCCACCCTATCTGGGAGGAGTCCGTGGTCACTGTGGCAATGGGGGAGGGGGGGCAGAAGAATCTCCCCTGGTTCAGGTTGGAGGAGAGGAGCCAACAACGAAGATCTCGCCGGCACGTTTCCGTGATGAGAATCGGGTAGGACAATGGCAGTTCTTGGTATGAACAGTGGGTTGACAGGAGCCATTGAAGAATTCGCATGTGCAATCTTACCAGAGGGACTAGAAGAATGGAGGCCGCCATCGATCCCAAAAGCTGAAGGACCATCCTGGCTGGGGCTTTCCGTCGGGGCTGTAAGGCTAGGACTTGGTCCAGTAGTATCTTTATCCTCTCTGTTGGAAGGAATGCTCGCATCTCTACAGAGTCTAGCTCTGCGCCTATAAAGGCAACACGCTGTGATGGCAGCAATATAGACTTTTCCCAGTTGAATGTAATTCCCAATAGATGTCCCAACTCAATGGTAGCACTCACGGCTAGAGTAAGAAGATGCCTGGTGGGGGCGGTGAGGAGCCATTTGTCTAGATACGGAAACACCTGGAATCCCAGATGTCTCAGGTGAGCCGTCACCACTGCCAGACATTTGGTAAACACCCTGGGGGCTGGGGTGAGACCAAAGGGCAGGGCCCGGAACTGGAAGTGACTGGCTCCTAGGCAGAAGCGTAAATGTATCCTGGACGCTCTGTTTATCTTGATGTGATAATAGGCGTCCTTGAGATCGATGGAGCACATCCATACTCCTTTTTCCAGCAATGGGAAAATGGATTGCAACGTGACCATCCGGAACTTGGACTTCTTTATGAAGCGGTTTAGGTGGCTGAGATCCAGAATGGGTCTCAAGTCCCCTGTTCTTTTCGGCACCAAAAATAACCTTGAGTAAGTTCCTAATCCGGTCTGGTCTGCGGGGACTGGCTGGATGACTCCCTTTCCGAGCAGCTTTGCGACCTCTATGGCTGTTTGATCCCGTTGACTGGGTGGCACGTCTAGGATTTTCCTTGACGGTGGAGGGGGACAGATAAAGGGGATGGTGTAACCTCTGGCGATGATATGAAGCACCCACTTGTCCTGAGTGATGGAACCCTAGGCCCTTGGATGCTCCGAGAATCAACCCCCGACTGGCTCCAGAGACGCACAGTCGGGCAGTCCCTCAGGGACGCTGGAAGGAGGAATCACTAAAGGATTCGCGGTCTCCTGAGTTGTGGGGGCCTCCGCCGCCTCAAAGGGCGACGTCTTCCAGAATAATCCCCCCCCTCTGCCTCTGGAAGGGGGGGTCACTCTGATGGGCAGGGAAAGACTTTCTGAACCACATCTTTCCTCCTTATCCTCTAAGCCTTGTGATAAGGTCTAGAGGGAAGCGAAAAACGGGCCCCAATGGCAGACAAAGTCTTACCCTCCTGCTCACATCTAGTGAGTGTGTCTTTCACCTTGGGTCCAAAGAGAGAGGACCCATCGAATGGAGCGTCGGTGAAGGAAGACTTGAACGCCTCCGCAAAGTGACACAAGCGCATCCAGGATTGCTTCCTAAAGTCTACGCCCGAATTCGCTGCCCTACCCGCCCCTTCGGCTGCATACAATATGAGCCTCATGGACGAGTTAACAATTGATGAAAGGGTAGACAGCTGGGCGTTGACAGACTGCGTCAACGCCTCAGGCACGTTACCTGACAGGGTATCTCCCAACTCCTTTATGAGATCCCTTTGGAGCCTCGTAAAGTGACATAAATAATTCAGCGACCGCAGAGTAAAAGTCGCTGAAGTCAGGGTACGTTTCCCGTACCTATCCATGCTCCTGGACTCCTTGTTAGGTTGGCTAGAAGTAGATGCCTCTGCCACATCCTGCTGGGTGGCAGACACCACCACCATAGCATCAACTGGAACTCCTTTGGTTAGAAACTCCTTGCCAGGGGGTGCAGAAAAAAACTTGTTGGGGCGAGAAGGAACTGGCTCCACAGAATCAGGGTGTTCCCACACCCTTCGACAAATAAGGTCCAGTAACTTATCGAAGGGTGGAGACACCCAGGAGGTGGAGGGTTGGGCTCCGAAGGCCTTGAGGAAGACCAACTTCTCCGCGGAAGGGGGTTTGGATGGCCAGTCGCCCTTCTGTCTCAAGATCTCCAGGATATCGGAGAACGAGACATCATCAGAGGACGACTTAGGGGACCCTTCCGGATCATCAAGGTCGGTGTCCGAGGTGACAGACTCATCTGGGGAGTCTATGTGCTTCCTCTTGCACAACTTTTTCCTGGGGGGCTCTTCAAGCACGAACTCTGAAGGCCCCTCGGAAAACAGGGGACCACACAAAGAGGAATCCTCAGGCCTAGGAGCCACGCTGTCCGAAGACAGGGGGGCACCAGAAGCTCTAGTCGCCGTGTCTAGGGAAGGAGTCGCAGATTCAGGTGAATTCACTAGAGACTTGGCCAGCGTGCTCCTCATAGCCTCAAAGGCGGGCCCACCAGAATCTGAAGAGAGGCCCGTCCCCAAGACCATGACCGGGGTCAGGGTTCCCCTAGCCGAGGTGCCAAGTGGGAGACTCGGGGCCGAAACCAGAAGCCCAGATGAATCCCCCTCGGGCCCGGCTGAGGACACCCGAGAACCGAAACCTCTGGAAGGCACAGAAAGGGTTGGAGCTGAAGTCGGTGCCGACAGACTAGCAGTGGGTCTTGGAACCGACTCAAGGACTTCACCCGACTCTACGAACTCCGGCTCCGATGACACCAAGGTTGTCGGAGGAGGAAGAAATGGTATCGAAAGGGCTGGCTCCAGGGCTGACTGGGCCGGAGCCGAAAAAAAATAATTTGGATAAGACAGGTGACTGGAGGAGCCTCTGGACCACCCTATCTAAATCCGAATCTGAAAGCCTGGAGGAAACAGAAGGGGGCTGAGAAACTTTTTCCATCGGCTCCGAGACAAAGCTAGGAGGCCGGCTCCAAATTAGCTCCAAAAGGATCGGAGCCGAAGCAGACTCGACCAGAACCGAGATCCCTTTCGGCGCCGACGGTTCAGGAGCCGACGAAACTGACCCCAGAGCAGAAACACTCTCCTGCGGCTCCGAGACCAATGGAGCCGAGGAAGGAGACCCAGATTTAGATCCTTGATCCTGCGGCTCCGAGACCAGTGGAGCCGGGGAAGGGGACAGAGATTTAGCTCTTTTTGCAGGCGGCTCCGACGGACTTGTCGGAACCGAAGACTTATTTTGCTTCGATTTTGAGGTGGGAGAAGAAGACAAAGCTTCCTCGAAGGCTGGCTTGATCAAACCCTTCAGGATAAGCTTATTTTTTCTCTCATGTAGGACACGAGAAGAGAAAGCATGGCAAACACTGCAAGATTCTTGCAAGTGTTTAGCCCCTAGACAATAAACACAGATGGCGTGGCCATCTGTCAATGACATCTTGTAACTGCATTTTGAACATTTTTTTAAAGCCCGATGGCTTATGTTCCTTTTCTTTGCCAGACATACTAACTCTAAACACACTCAACACACAAGGAGGGAAGGGAGGGAAGAGCTCTAACTTAAATGCTCGACAAGAAATAGGGTAAAGGCCCTCTAACTCAAACGGGCCTAGCCCGCCAAACAGAAGGAATTACCACAACAATCCAAAAAACAAACACAGTCAATCACAAGGGTACTAACAACAAGATAGCTATTAGAATAGCTGTTTGAGTATAAAAATTTAAGCTAACTGCAAAAAAGCGACCAAAAGGCCAAAATAGAAGGGTACTTAGCCACAGCCAAGTCGAGACCACGTCGTTACTCTAGGAGCGGCAAATGAGATTTGGGGGTTTGGGCGTGGTGCATCCTGGGATAAGGGGTTGGCCCAGCCAATGAGAGACTCCGTGCTAGTGTATTGGCAGAGTCAGAGCCGATTCTCGGCTCCGAGCCCATCAGTTATGAATATAGGCGAGATAGGATCGCATTACATCTTTGTTCTTTGTACAGATATGTTTAATCTGCTGAGATCCAGAATGGGTCTCCAGTCCCCTGTCTTTTTTGGTACCAAAAAGAACCTTGAGTAAGTTCCGGATCCGAGGTGGTCTGCCAGGACTTCCTGGATGAGTTTTGTGTAGCAGCTTTGAAATCTCTATGGCTGCTTGGTCCCTTAGATTGGGTGGAGCATCTGGAAGGGACTTATTTAACGATAATGGGGGTTGAGCAAAGGGAATTCTGTAACCTCCGAATATGATCGACTGTACCCACTTGTCTTGAGTTAGATCTTGCCAGGCTTTGGGGTACAGTGAGAGCCTTGACTGCCTCCAGAGGTGGGCAACCCTTCAGGGATGCTGAAAGGACTTCTCAGAGAAGGATTCTCTGCTGCCCTGGTTCTGCGGACCCCTACTGCCACGAGGGTGGCATCTGTTATTGTTCCCTCCTCTGCCCCTGGAGGAGAACTCACCACGTGTGTCAGGCAAGGCTCCCTGGGATTTCCGGAACCACATCTTTCCACTCTTCTGACCCTTGGGGTATGGTCCCGAAGGAGTGGAAAAACAGACTCCCATGGCAGAGAGAGAGTCTTGCCTTCCTGTTCACACCTGGTTAGGGTGTCCTTCACCTGTGATCCGAAGAGAGTGGAACCATCAAAGGAGGTATTGGTGAAAGACGCTTGGAAGGGCTCCGCAAAATTACATAGCCACATCCATGCTTGACTCCTAAGGGCAACGCCTATGCCTGCGGCTCTACTCGCACCATCGGCTGCATAAGAAATGAGCCTCATGGAGGAGTTAACAAATGAATTCAGAGTCGCCAGCTGGGAGGCCACCTTAGCTTGAGCCCCCTCAGCTGATGGATCTTGGAGGGTATCTCCAAGCTCTTTAAAGAGATCCCTCTGAAGGTGGGTGAAATGGCACAAATAATTCAGAGACCTCATGGAGAAGGTCGCTGAAGCAAACATTCGCTTCCCATATCTGTCCATAGTCCTAGACTCCTTGCTAGGGGGATGGACAGATGACAAAATTTCTGCCAACTCCTTCTTTGTGGCTGCTGCTACCACCATAGCATCAACAGGTACGCCCTTAGTCAAAAACTGTTTGTCTTGAGGTGCAGTTATAAATTTAGCAGGTCTCCTGGGGGTTGGTTCCACTGTGTCTGGAACTGACCACGCCTTCCGAGCCACCACAGACATAAGTGGGTCGAAAGGCGGAGACAACCAGGAGGTGGAAGGTCGGGAACCAAACGCGTCCAGGAATACCGACTCATCCTCGAAAGGGGCTAGGGTATTCCAGTTCCCCCTCTGCCTAAGCATTTCCAAAATGTCTAAAAAGGAGACATCTTCAGAGGGGGATCTCGGGGACCCTTCCGAATCCTCTAAGTCAGTATCTGATGTGACAGACTCAGGGGAGTCAACGTGCTTCCTCTTGCACTTCCTCTTATGAGGTGGCTCCTCTGAGTGATCAGGGGAGGCCTCGGAAGAGGAAGAAATACCCAAAGGGGTGCCCTGGAGTGTTGCTTCACCACGCTTGGGGTCTGGAGGAGGGGCAGAGGCAGACGCAGGCACCATAGGGGGAGGAGCCGATGGGGTTGACCGTGGGACTGACTCAGGGGCCAGTACACGCTTCATGACCTCGAAGGCGCCCCCGCCCGGAAGCAGAAAAGACTCCGGTTCCGAAGAAACCAGAATCCCTCTCTGCACCGAGGGGGATGGCTCCGAAGCCGATGTAGGAGCTGAGCTCACCTGCGCCGAAGCTCTGAGGGGGAGAACAGGGTTGGACAAGGGTCCGATGTCACTCGCCCCCTCGGAGCCGACAAGGGAGTCCCAACGCCCAGATCCCTCCAAGGACGGTGCCATGGAAGGGATCGGAGCCGACGACAGAACTGAAGGAGAAGGTATCGGAGCCGATGGTTCCATGACTTGAACCCCAACAAACTCCGGCTCCGAGCTCAAGAGAGGAGTCGGAGGAGGAATATCTGCAGAAGTGGACGGAGCAGACACCGGATGAGGGGGGCTGGACAACATTTTCGCTAGGGCCTGCGATTTCAGCAGCCTACTGACCACTCTCTCCAAGTCCTGATCTGAAAGTCTAGAGGACCGAGAGGAGTGAGATGACCTATGACTGCGCTCCGATTGGAGCAGAGGTGACCGTGGAGTTGAGCGTATTGACTCCAAGGAGGGAGACCTAGATCTCTTTCGACTCCCAGACAGCTCCGAAGTACGTGCTGGAGCCGATTGGGAGGGAGGCACATCGGTTCCGGCCAGAGCTGAGGTGGATGGTGGAGTTTCACCCAGCGACAGCTCAGAACTGGGAGCCAAAGACTTAGGTGGCTTAGAGGATTTCACAGGCTGAGCCTTGACCGGTGAATCCTGGGGCTTGAGCAAACCCCGAAGGATTAACTTATTTTTGCACTCCTGCAGGACTCTTGGGCTGAAAGCATGACAAACCGAACAAGAGTCCTGCAGAAGCACCACGCCCAGACAGTAGACACAAGAAGTGTGACCATCTGTCAGAGATATCTTCTGACAGCATGAGTCACACTTCTTGAATCCGGACACTTTAGTATCCTTGGACATGTTACCACATACACACCAAGGTTAAACACGCACATACACACACAAGAAAAACAAGTTAGCAGGTATAACTAATTAAACAATATATAAACTATACAGCTAACACACACTGAAATGAAGTAAAGTCTACTACTACAGACACTACCTAAAAACGTTTTTTTTTTTTTTAAAACTAGAAGACGACAAAAAAGGGTTAGCCTCTAAATCATAGCCTCTAATTCAAACGGCTACCGCGAAAGGGAAGGGAGGGGGAGGAGTGGGGAAAACTCTCGAAGTAAAACGAGTTTTCAAGAAAAAAAACAGAAGGGATAGATGCTATTTAGAGAATAAAGCTAGGGGAATAGTACAACTAAGAAATTAGGTACACTATAAAGGATAAATTCTAGTAAAAATAGAAAAATACAATAAAGTATACGAGCTTGAGCCAGTAAGACAACCTCGCAGTCTGAAGCGGCAAACGAGATCTAGGTAACTAGCGCCAGGCATCATGGGATATGGGGTAGCCTCGAGCCAGTAAATAGCTCTCGAGCTATTGAAGATGGCCGAGTCGGAGCCGAGGATCGGCTCCGATCCCAACCAGCAGGAATGAAGACGAGATAGACAACTTAACACTAGATGTTCCTATAATACTCTTCGATCTCTCCAGAAGAAAATAAAGGAGGGAGTAGAAGGGCGGGGAGTTGAGTAAGAATGAAAACGGACAACCCAGATGGAACATTATGGTGAGTACAGAACTTTTTAATCTGATGTTGTCATTTTTATTCATTCAACTGATGGGATAGAGTCCTCAGCTACCACAGCATTGGGAGAACTCTAAGGAAGGATATTCCAGAGTACCACTCAGCCAAAGGCCTCTCTGCCCCTAGACACCAGATCTAGTTTGTAATGAGCAATAACAGTATGATGATTAGCCCATGTTGCAGCTGCACAAATATCATCAAAGAAAGCTCTAGACCAAAAGGCTGAAGAAGCCACCATAAACCTAATGGAATGGACTCTAGTGGTTTTGGTTAAAAGCAAACCCAATTTTCTATAGATAAAGATAATACAATCAGGTAACTGTTTAGCCAAAGTAACTTTAGACACTGGGTTGCCTAATTTGGTAGCAGAGAAGGAATCAAACAACTGTTCAAAGTTTCTTAAGTCTTTGGTTCTGTGAAGGTAGAAATGAAGTTGTCTATGCATAGCCAAAATATGTAACATATACTCTCCTTTATTTGAGAAGTTTGGAAAGAAAACTAGAAGATTAATGACACAGTTAATATCTAACTTGGAAGCCACCTTAGGTAGGAAAGATAGATTACTTCATAAAAACACTATGTCCTTCTGAAACATTAGATAATGGGGTTTTGAAGACAGAGCCAGGAGTTAGGATACTCTTCTGGCTGAGGTTATAGCTACTAAGAATATGGTTTTACAGGACAAAAATTTAAGGTCAGTTTTGGCAGAAGGTTCAAAAGGCGGCTGAGTCAAGGCCTGATGAATATTAAAATCCATTGGAGGAGCAGGATCTTTTAAAGGAGGTCTAAGATGGAACGTTCCCTTCAGGAAAGCTTTACAAAGTTTAGAGAAAGCTAAGGTAGAGTTGTCTAAGCCCAGATGAAAGCTGGAAATAGCTACCAATTGGACTATAATAGTTGAGAAACTAGCCTCTTCATTGGAAATTTTACCTTAAAAGTCAAAGACGGTTGAAATAGGTGCTGAAAAGGGGTCTAAGTTTTTGCTTAGGGCTAAAAAAAAAAACAAATCTTTCCATTTACTCTTGTAAATCCTTCTAGCAGAAGCCTTATGGGAAGGGAACAAAATGTGATGGATGGAGAAGGAGAGCCTGGGCTGTTTAGCAATCAGTGGAACTGAAAAAAACATGCAGTCAACTTGAAGTCTGATATGTCTGGATGAATAATGCCTGTCGGGTAAGACAGGAGGTGAGATGGGTCCAGAATCCAAGATGGATATAGAAGATGAAGTCGGAGGAAGGGAAACCAATCTGGTGAGGCCAGTAAGGAGCAAAGAAGATAACTATGCTCTTCAACTGGAATGCTTTCTGTAGAAATTTGGGAATGAGGGGTAATGGCAGTTAAGTGTAATGATGACCTGAGGGCTAAGTGTGAACTAGAGCATCACTCGACTCCCCCAAGTGGGGGGATCAAGGCAAAGAAGCTGCTGCATTTGTTGTTGAGGGGAGAAGTGAAAAGACTGCAGCATGGTTGGCCCCACTGATGGAAAATTCTCTCCTCCACACTGACATTGAGAGACCTCTCATGAGGCATCATAATGCACCTGCTTAGTTTGTCTGCAATCACACTGTATTTTCCCAGAATATGCAATGCTATTAGAAAGTGACTGGAAGAGATCACCCACTGTCAAACTCTCATAGCTTCTCGACAAAGAGGGCAAGATCTGGTTTCCTCTTGTTTATTGAGGGGCCAGACTACTGACATATTGTCAGACTGTATCACAACTGTCCTGGAAGAAAGTATGTCCTGAAAAAGCCAGAAATGCCAGAAGGACAGCTCTTATCTCAAGAATGTTGATATGTGTCTTGGCCTCTTTGGGGGACCACGTACCTTGGACTGTCCTTCCCAAATAATGCCCACCCCCCGGGAAGGGGGACAATCATGGTCAGTGTGGCCTTGGGAAGAGGAAGAACAAATAGATGGCTCTCATGGAGTTGTTTTGGATGAATCAACCATAACAGGTGATTCCTGCACACTTGAGTGATCATGACTGGCATGGACAATGGATGCTGGAGAATGAACCACTGAGTTGTCAGAGTCCATTGTAGGATTCTCATATGTAACCTGTCCAGCAGAACAAGGGTGATTCCAGCTGTCATGGAACCCAAAGCCTGAAGTACCAATTGGTTGGAAGGGAGGAATTCTGAATCACTTTTTTGATGAGATTGTAAGGTGTCTATTTGAGATGGAGGATGAGAGGCTATTTGAGTGACTATTCAAATGAGCATGAATAAAGTCCAGATTCTGTGTTGGTGTGGTTTGTGATTTGTTGTAACTGACTGATATTCTCAGATGGGAGCACAGCTGGAGTAAGTAGTCCCTTGCTTGAACCAGTTGATGCCTGGTTGAATTAGTCAGGAGCTGGTCATCTAGATAAGGAAACACTCAGAATCTGAGCACTCTCAAATGAGCTGCTACAACTGCCATGCATTTGGTGAACACCCTGGGGGCTGTAGTGCGATCAAAGGGCAGTGCACTGAACTGATAATGACCGGCCCTCAGCCAGAAGTGTAAGTATCTCCTAGACTGCCTATTCATTTTGATGCAATAGCATGTATCCTGAAAAATCTATAGAGCACATACAGTCATCCTTCTGCAGAAAGGGCAGAATGGACTGCAGTGTGACCATCTGGAACTTTGTATACAGAATAAACTGGTTTAGTTTGCTGAGATGCAGAATTGGTCTCAAGTCCCGTCTTTTTTGGTACCAAGAAGAATCCTGAATAAGTTTTGGATCCCCTCTGGTCTGGATGGACCTCTTGGATCACTCGCTTTTCTAGGAGTTTTTTTATTTCTAGAGAAGATGCATCTCTCTGATTGGGTGGAATAGCAGAGATTTTCTTCCATATAGTTGGAGGGAGTTGGGAAATAGGGTATGATATAACCTCTGGATATAATCCTCTACATCCATGAATCTTTTGTGATATTTAGCCAGGCTCTCTAGTGCAGGGACAGATGATCCTGGACTGACTCCAGAGATGTACATTTGGGCCTCAATTTAGGAGCACTGATATGGTCTATCTGAGAAAGAATCTCTAAAGCCCTGGTGTGGACCACCTCTTCCACGTGAATGGCATATTCCATTGGAATTCTCCCCTTTGCCCCTGGGGGAACTATCTCCACATGTCTCCTGGAAAGGACCCTCATATTTCTTAAACCACATATTTCTGCCACCCCGCTGGTTTCTGGAAAAGGGCCTTTGAGGGGTAAAAAAATGTACATCCACAGCAGGCAGGGTCTTTCTCTCTTGTCCCACCTGAAGAGTGTGTCTTGCACTTTGGGGCCAAAAGGCGAAGATATGGCAGGAGGTGCATTGATGAAAGAAGACTTAAATGGTTCCATGAAGTCACACAAGCACATCCAGGCATGTCTTCTAATGGATATGCCTGAACCCACCTCATGTGATGTACCTTCCAAAGCATGCGGGATTAACCTCATGAATGACTTATACGTACACTGGAGGTTAGCCAGCTGCAACAAAATTCTATTCCCCTCCTCAGAGGACATGTAACCTGAAAGAGATTTGGTGAGCTCCTTGATCAAATCTCTCTCTAGTCTTATGAAGTGTGCCAAATAATTTAGTGAACTAACAGCAAAGGTAGCTGAAGCATATATAAACTTCCCAAACCTATCCAGTGCCCCAGACTCAGTGTTAGGGGGATGGAGAGAGGATCTCTGTTCGGCTAGTTCCTTTCTTGTGGCTGCTGCAACAACCATGGCATAAACAGGGACTCCCTTACTCCAATGAGCATTATATTTTGGAGGTGGAAAAATCTTAATTGGTCTCTTAGAATTGGCTTAATAGTGTCCGGCTCCTTCCATGCCTGCCAAGAGACCAGGTCTACAAGCCAATCGGCCAAGGAAGTCACCCAGAAGGTAGATGGGCTAAGACCCAAAATCCTGCAGAAACACTGATTCCTCTTGGGAGGGATTATCAGAAGACCAACTACCTCTTTGTTTAAGAAGCTCCAGGATGTTTCCAAAGGAGATGTCATCAGGTGGTGATCTGGGAGACGCCTCCCCCTCATCATAATCAGTGCCCTCAGTGATAGATTCCTGTGGGGAATCTAAGTGACTCCTTTTTCACATTCTCAGATGATGGACTTCTTTGGTGGGATACTCCGGGGAAGTATCAAAAGAGATAATAATACCCTGATGGGCTGGCTGAAGACTTGATCAGGTTGTCTGCCCCAGTGGAAGGGAAGATCAAGGCTCAGGACACAAAATAGAATTAGGTAAAGATGTCTGATCCGATGAGGGCAAGAGTGTCTGTTCTCTAGGCATAGACAGGATGCTTTTGACCACCTTGGAAGGGGAGCACCTAGGAGACAGAGAAGTCAAAGGATCCAAAACCAGACCCTCTTGGATCTTTGGCCCATGCAGCCCCATCAGCACTCCACACGAGGAGGGAGTTGGAAGTCGAAGTACATATTAGATGACGCCTAGTTATCAAAAACAAAAAAGAATACTTTCAAGCCATCTTAGACCAACATAAACTAAACCCCAAGAAATGTTGGGGTGCAATCAACTCCCTACTTCACCCCGGATCTAACAAAAATCCATGCCAAAACCAAGAAAAAACTCCATCATCGACACCATAAAAATACTTCCCACCTTCCCACCTACTAATGCCAACTCACCAAGAACTCCACCTTTCTACTCCCCTACAAATCCTCTACCTTCTTTTACACTTTTGATAGTGGAGGTGGGAATGGGTGTAAAACTTCTTCAAAAACTCAAACCTTGTACCAATGCCCGTGATAACTTACCAGCTGAATACTTACGACTCTCAGCCTCCTCCACTACATATCCTATCAGCAACCCCCTAAATAGATCCATTCAGGAATCCTGCATACCTGATATATGGAAAAAAGCATTTATTCTTCCACTTCACAAAGGCGGCACTAACTATGACATCTCAAATTTCAGCCCTATTGCCATTCTCTCCCCAATCTCAAAAGTTCTAGAGAAATTTATCCATACACAGCTCCTCAGTCACCTGATACAACACCATATCCTCTCTCCCACCCAACATGGATTTAGGCCAGGACATAGTGCTAACACAGCCCTCATTTCCTTTCTAGACAGTTAACAGAGCACGAGATCCTTTTCAAAACTTTGGCTGGAGTCTCTGATGAAGAAGCGAAGAACAAAGTAGAGGGAAGATCAGGAGACCCTTTATGAGTCTCCTTGTCCTAGGATAAAGAGTTTCTTTTAGATTTATCAGGCTTTCTAGGGGTCTGAGCCCCAGCCACTGAAGGACAGGATTTAGAAGGAAGAAGGCCACTCAGGATCAGTTTGTTTTTCCAGTCGATAATGGCCCAAGAATTAAATCCCGCACAGATATCACAATCTGTGTCTAAATATGCAGGGCCCAAACAGTAGACGCATTCCCTGTGGGCATTATAATTTGGGATCTTATGCCCACAGGAAAAACACTTTTTTAAACCTGAGGGTTTCTCCGACATGTTGGAGCAGGAGTTAAGAACCAACCAAAGACAATAACAAATACAATCACAACAGGCAATTGTAACTACATAAAATATTTTTTTTTACTATAAGGAATAGAAAGGGAGAGTAAAAAAGAAATAGGGAAAAAAACTACCAACTATAGAAGTAAAGAGTACTCAAAGACTACAAAAAGGGGTAACATGGGAGATATATTAGGAAACAGTTAATTTTATATACAGTAATACAAAAAAAATCACAAGAAAAAAGCAGAAGAAACACTAAATGCTCAAGAATTCATAATCCACATCTATTTGCAATGGCAGCAAATGAGATCTGATGTATGATAGATTGGTGGGACATTATGGGTAGAGGGAGGAGCTTGAGAGTTCAAGGATCCTATGCTCAGAAGTGGTGGCCGAGTCAGCTCCGAGCCTTAGATCTGAACCCATCATTTGAGGAATGATGGAAAATTACATTAGATCCGAAGTTGACTATGCACATCTGAAAGAAGAAGCATGTGCTCTCCTTTATTTGAAAAATTTAGAAAGAAAACTAGGAGGTTAATGACCTGGTTGACATCAGACTCAGAAGCTACCTTAGACAAAAAGCATGGGTCGGTCTGTAAGGAAACCCTGTCTTTGTGGAAAACCAGGTAAGAGAGTTTGGCAGATATAGCCTGAGTTTGGATACTCATCTAGCTGATGTAAAAGCAACTAGAAAAATGTTTTTCCAAGACAAAAACTTAAGGTCTAACCTGGCTGGAGGTTCAAAGGGGCCTTGGTTCAGAGCTTGAAGCTGGATAGTTAAATCCCAAGGAGGAGTAGGATCCTTTAGTAAAGGACTAAGTAAAAATGTTCCTTTAAGAAAAGCTTTGCATTATTTAGAAGAAGCTAAGGAAGAATTGTTTTCCCCTAGATGGAAATCTGAAAAGGCAGCCAATTGGACCTTAATAATAGAAAAACTACCTCCTTTACTGAAAACTGAAGCTAAAAACTGAAGTACAGCTGGTATGGGGCAGAAAAGGAGTCCATATCCCTTTTAAGGGCACAGAATGTAAATCCCTTCCATTTACTTTTGTATATCTTTCTAGAAGAAGCCTTTTAGAAGATAATAAAATATGATGGACCAGACAGGTAAGCCTGGACTGTTTAGCAAACAGTGGAATTGGTGAAACCATGTAGTCAGTTGGAGGCAGGATATGTCCAGATGAGATAAGAGGTCTGGAATGGGATCCAGCATCCATGGCAGATGCAGAACATGAGACCAGAAGAAGGAAATACAAATTTGATGAGGCCAAAAAGTTGCAATGAGGATAACTGTGCTCCTCAACTGGTATGCTTTTTGTAAAAATTTGAGGATGACAACTAACAGGGGATAAGCATACAGGGGACTGGAGGGCCAGTTGTAGGCTAAAAGCATCTCATGGTGACTCCTCCTTTGGAGGGATTAGGGTAAAGAACCTGCTGCACTTGTTGTTGAGGGAAGAAATGAAAAAATTGCAGCATGGCTGGCCCCAATGATAGAAAATTCTCTTTGCCACTTTGACATTGAGAGATCATTCATGAGATATTGGAAAGGACCTGCTTAGTTTGTCTGCAATCACATGGGCTTTCCCTACTACATGCATTGTTATGAGAAAGTGGCCAGAAGAGATCACCCATTGCCACATGCTCAGCACTTCTCGATATAGTGGGTAAGATCTGTGATTACCAGACAAAAGACATATTGTCTATTTGAATAGCTATCATCCCAGAAGGGAAAACAACTTGAAAGGCCTGGAATGGTAGGAGGACTGCTTTCATTTCCACAACACTGATTTGTATTTTGGCCTCTTCTGGGGACCACTGATTTGTATTTTGGCCTCTTCTGGGGACCACATACCTAAGACTGTTATTCCCAAGTAATGCCCCCCACCACATTTGGGAGGTGTCTGTGGACACCACGGGTGGGGGAAGAACGAAGAGATAAGCCTAGGGAAACTTCATCTGAGTGAACCCACCAAAGAAGATATTGTTTTGCAAGATTGAGTGATGCTGACTAGTGCGAATCAAGGCTGCAGAAGAATAGACCACTTTACCAATACAGTCCATTTCAGAATCTGCATATAAAACTTGGCTAAAGAACTAGGGTGACAGCTGCTGCCATAGATCCCAGGGCTTGCAAGATTATTTGTGCCAGAAGAGAAGGATGCAAGATCACTCTTTTGACCTGGGATTTGAGTATCTGGTGGAAGAAAGGCCATCTGAATGACCGTGTCTAGATGAGCACCTATCAATTCCAGACTCTGCATAAGTGTGAGTTGTGATTTGCTGTAGCGGACTGTGATGCCTAAGTAAAGACACAAATGGAGCAAGTTAGACCCATGCCTGTAGAAGTAGATGTCTGGATGGGGCAGATTGGAGAGAGCCATCTAGTTATAAAAACGCACTGAATCCCGGCAGTCTCAGGTGAGTTGCTACTACCTCCATGCATTTGGTGAACACCCTGGGGGCTTTGGTGAGGCTAAAGGGCAGTGCTCTGAACTGGTAATGACTGGCTCCCAACTGGAAGTGTAGATATCTTCTGTAGCACATTTTGATGTGATAGTACACATCCTGAAGATCTGTCAAGCACATCCAATCAATATTTCATAGTGGGGCAAAATGGACAGAACAATGACCATCCAGAACCTTGAATATTTCATGTACTGGTTTAGTTTGCTGAAATCCAGGATGGGTTTCAAGTCCCCTGTCTTCTTTAGCACTAAGAAGAATCTTGAGTAGGTTCCGGATCCTGTCCAGTTTGAGAGGCCTCCTGAATGACTCTTTCTGACACCTTTTATATCTCTAAAACTTCCATCTCCCTCTGGCTGGGTGGAACATCAGGGATTCTTTTCATTCTTGCAGGGGGGAACTTGGGAACATGGTAACATATAAGCTCTTGATATAATTCTCTGCACCCAGGATTTTTTTCTGATGGATGTCCAAGCTCTCTGGTGCAGATATAAACTCCTCCAGACTGTCTCCAGAGGCCAACAATAGGGCCACCTTTCAGGAGCACTGGTAGGCCTTGTCTGAGAAGGAATCCCGGAAACCCTGGTTCTGCAGAGCATCTCTGCTGCTGGGGTGGCGTCTTCCATTAGAGTTCCCCCCTCTGCCTCTAGGAGACCATCTCCTCGTGAGTCTTGGAAAGGACCTTGGGATTTCTGGAACCACATTTTTCTACCTTTTCATTGATTCTGGGGAAAAAAAGGTATTTGAGCAGTAGAAAAATAGATCCCTATAGCAGACAAGGTCTTTCCTTCCTCCTCACTACTTCTTTATTTTCAGGGAAGAGCCATCAAACAAAGCACTGACGGATGAAGACACGAAGAGCTCCACAATTTCACATAGGTGCATCCAGCCATGTCTCCTAATGCCTATGTCAGAAATGGCCACCCGTGAGGTACCTTCTGCAAAGTGGGATATCAGCCTCATGGACAAGACAGTTATAGAATGAAGTTTGAACAGTTGTGAACAGACTATTTTGGTCCTCCACATACATGGACCCAGAAAAAGATTTGGAGAGCTCTTTAGTCAAATCTCTTTGCAATCTTGTGAAATGTGCCAAGTAATTCAACGACCATAGAGCAAAGGTCACCGAAGCATAAATGCGCTTACCGAATCTGTCCAAGGCCCTAGATTCCCTGTTAGGGGGATGGACAAAAGAGCTCTGCTCAATTTCTTTCTTAGTGGATGCTGCCATAACCATGGTATCAACTGAGACTCCATTGCTCCAGTGTTATCTGTCCATCAGAGGGGCTAAAAATTTGAGTGGGCACTTAGGGATGGTCTCCACAGTATCCAGTTCCTTCCATGGCCAGTGTGATCAAGGTCAATAAGTTCATCAGCCTAGGAATCACCCAAGATGTAGCCGGGTCAGACCCGAAAACCTCCAGGAACACAGACTCCTCTTGGGAAGATCAACCACCTTTTTGCTTTAGGAGTTCAAGAATATCTTCAAAGGAGATGTCTTTAGGTGGAGATTTGGGAGACCCTCCACCTTCATTGAAATTGGTGTTCTCAGTGAGAGATTCCGGACAGGAATCCAAGTGTCTCCTTTTACCTGTTTTCTTCCAAGGGACCTCATCAGTAGCATGGTGTGGTGAGGTACTGGAAGTGACAGGGGACTTAATCGGGCTGGATGTCCTGATAGAAAAGAAGAATGTGGCTCAGAACAAAGACCCAAAGGTGGTACAGATATATGATCCAAGGGGGAGTAGGGACGTCCTTTCTCCAGGTAAAGAGAAAGCCCTCTCCACAGTCTGGAAGACAGAGTGCTTAGGGGAGACCAAACCAGAGGTATCGGAGCAGACATTTCCTGCACCACTGACCCCTGAATCCCTCTAGGCCCTCCACCAGAGGATAGAGTTGGACTCAAACTGTCCAAAGCTGAAGCTATGAGGGGCAGGGATGGTTCCAACAACTTTGACTTGGCCGTAGTCCCTCAGATCTGGTGCCGATGCTTTGGCTCTGTGGATCTTCCTACTCCGAAAGGTTCAGAGCCAGACAGCTCTGGGAAGCATCCAGAGTTGAAGAACAAGCTGTCTTCAGATCTGACAAGGACAATCCCAGGGATATCAGATCTGAGGGCTCCAAAACCACAGGATGGATCAGAGAAGGAGAAACTCAAGAAGGACTAATCACAGGCAAGCTCTTGGATCCAGTGGGAGACTGGGTCAGAATTACACACATCTGGATCTGAGCTCTGAAGAATTTTCTCATCATCCTAACTACTTCAGACTTGGACCCAGGGATATCAGATCTGAGGGCTTCAAAACCACAGGATGGATCAGAGAAGGAGAAACTCAAGAAGGACTAATCACAGGCAAGCTCTTGGATCCAGTGGGAGACTGAGTCAGAATTACACACATCTGGATCTGAGCTCTGAAGAATTTTCTCATCATCCTAACCACTTCAGACTTGGACAAACTCTTGGAAGAACTGAGTGAGGAGCTTGTGGACAGTGGCTTTGAGTGCTTAGGTGGAGACTCTAGCGAAAATAGGGATGGGAGTCATGAAGGCATCAGATCCAGTGAATGAAGAGGTGTCTGGATCCAAAGAGATTCTGTTTTTGAAGCAGTAGGATCCATAGTTGTCAGAGCCAATTTTCTTGACATTTCCGGTATGGCTCCGAGGATGGAGCCGAAGACAATGAAGGTTCTAGAAATCTCTTCTTAGAATCTAAGAGCAAAGTCTGGCTTCCCTTTGTCTGATTTCTTACAGGGGGTCTGAGACCCAGTTGGAATAGCGGAAGAAGAAAAAGGAAGAAAACTAGTTTGTTATGCCTATCAGTAAATGCCCGGTGTTGAAGCCGGCAAAAAGAGAACAATCTGAATCTAAATGGGCAGCGCCCAAGCAACAGACGCATTCCCTGTGGGCATCTGAATTAGGTATTTTGTGCCCATAGGAGATGCGTTTTCTTGAAAACAGTTGGCTTGTCAGTCATTCCTGAGTGCTAATCCTAGAAGGGAAGGCCCACAAGAGAAAATAATTACTAGTATGAAAAATTATTATATTTTTTTCTTTTTTTAAAACAAGAAAAACTACCAACAATGGTTGTCAAGGGTACCCTAAAACTGGGTAGAAAGAGGCAAAGGAGAAGAAAGCTGGAAGAAAATACCAAGGTCTTGGTAGAAGTAAAAGATGAAAGACATGACTTAGAGAAAAATACTAGAATAAAGGGAAGAAAGTAAAGTTAATTCAAAGGGTAGCATACTGAAAGGACATTTTTGAAAACATTCACTGTTTTCCCCCTAAAAAGCACTGACAGCTTGACAGCATGAGGATCCGCATCTGTAGCAATATAATGGCAAATGAGATCTGAGGTATGTTAGGTTGGTGGGACATTGTGGGTAATGGGAGGACCTCGAGAGTTTGGATCCAAGGATCTGGAAGAAGCAGCTGAGTCTGATCTGAGAGCCATGAGTTGTAAAATGAATGAAAACGACAACATCAGATCTAGTATTATATGTCTATTAGTTTTACTTCCTCACATTGTATCATAACTATTACACTTGAGTGTCTCAGTTCCTACTGGACAAAAACTTTTCTTCCCCATACAAATGCAATTTTTTCTCGTCTCTTTTCTAATGCATCTTGCATCTAACAAACATAAAATGTCTATTTTTTTACAGCATTGTGTTACTGTCAAGCCTATAACTTAATTTCTAATACTGTTCATAACTGTTGCTAGCACTGAAGCAATATCATTTCCTGTTTGTGTATTCTTTGTGGTTGCAACTTTTTTTATTTTTCTCCTTCTCATCCTACCCCAGTCCCAATGGCTCTTACTTCTTCCTGCTAATGTTCTTCAAATGTTTCCATATTCCTTTCATCTCCCTTAGCACTACTTAGTATATCAATCTTATTATGTATCTGTACTTTCAATTTTTTTTTATTTTTTTCAATATTCTGTATAGCATTTTTATCTACCACTGCTTCATTATCTTCATCACCCCTCCTCCATCATTCGTAGCTGCACCATCTTGCTCAGATTGTGTTTTATCTGAAAATTACTTTTTTTCCTATAGCATTTCTTCTTGCAACAATCGAAAATCATCCAAACATGACAGAAATCATTACATTTCCTACACTTAAGCAAGCATTCCTAGCTGTAAGACCTGTTTCTCCAAATTCACTGACGTTTTCTTTATCTGTTTGTATGTATTTAGATAAAATCACAGATTTAATAGTCTGGTTAAATAAGATCATTATTAATTCTATTTAAAGTACATAATGGTTGCATTATTATGACAGCAACTAACTAGGGCAGGACCAGCTCGAATGTCACACTGATGGGGGAAGGGATGTAAATTTAACATGTATACCAATAAATAGAAGTTATGTCCTTACCATAACGTTCCATGTGGAGTGTTCATCTCGCCTTTGTTCTTACACATGGGTTCGGAGCCGATCCTCGGCTCCGTGCCGGCCTCTTGCAAGCTCTGCATCGAGAAGAAGCTCGAGACAATATAATACCCGCAATCCCCCTCTGCCTTTACCTCAGATCTAGTTTGCAAGCAAACCAATCTCCAGAGAGAGCACATTCATGCTTACATCACATATGCACAGAAATAAGAGTCTATACATAACTATATATAGAAAGAACAAATAGACATATATATATATATATATATATATATGCCAACTATGTACACAACATCTGCAAGCAGTAGCAGGATGCTCCTGGCCAGGCATCAAAAGAACGTTCTTCTTAAGGGCGGGAGGGTGGGAATGTAAGAACAAAGGCGAGATGAACACTCCACATGGAACATTATGGTAAGGACATAACTTCTATATGTGATAGTGTTCAATCTCGCCGTTTGTTCTTACACATGGGTAGCGTCCCTAGCTCCTTGTTCCTGAGGAACTCATGGAAGGACGTTCTTGAGCACAGTGGAACCAAAGGTTGCCCTGTCCCTAGAAGCCTTGTCTACCTTATAATGAGAAATGAATGTATGTGGCTTAGACCAAGTAGCAGCCGCACAAATAGCGTCTAGTGGTAGGCGGGCTGCATGAGCCAAAGATGTAGACACTGACCTTGTGGAATGTCCTTTGGGTTTGTGCAAAAGAGTTTGATTTGAAGAATCATAGACATAGATTATACAATCCGTTAACCACTTAGAAAGAGTTCTTTTGGTAACTGCTAGTCCTTTCCTGCTATCAGCAAAAGCCACAAAGAGTTGATCAGTTTTTCTGTGATCTTTGTTCTATCCAAGTAAAATCTTAGTTGTCTGTGAACATCTAATTTGTGCAACATATACTCCATTTTGTTGGAGTGATTTTTGAAGAAAGTGGGTAATTCAATGGACTGATTAATATTGTTAATAGAACACACTTTAGGGAGGAAGGATGAATTAGTTCGAAGAGAAACTCTGTCAGAGTGAAAGATCAAATAAGGGTGCTTGATGGAGAGAGCCTGAAGTTCAGATACTCGCCTAGCGGAAGTAATGGCTACCAAAAGAGAGTCTTCCAGGACAAAAATTTTAATGGGCAAGAAGAGGCAGGTTCAAAGGGGGGCAACATTAATTTAGATAACAACAAATTTAGACTCCAAGGTGACGTAGGAGATCTGACTGGTGGTCTAATATGAAAAACCTTTTAAAAAGGCTTTACAAAGTCTGTGGGCCATAACAGGAGCCCCACATTCTTCCACATGGAAATTTGAAATGGCAGCCAATTGAACTCTTAGTGTAGCAGGAGAAGCACCCTGATGGAATAAGTCTGTTAAAAATTCTAATATTTTATTCAAAGGAGCTATAAAAGGATCCACTTGCTGTGTATTCGCCCAGAATACAAATCGCTTCCATTTACTAGAATATGTTTTAGTAGTGGAAGCTTTATGAGAAGCCACCAAAATATTCCGAACTGCTGGCGAAAGAAGATCAGACCTGGCTAAGTTGGGAATTGGAGCAACCAAGCTGCTAGATGGAGGGATCGGAGCGCGGAATGGGGAGCCCCTGACGAGTGAGTCAATAGATCTGGCTCTGGGTCCAGAATCCAGGGTCCCCGAATGCAGTGTGTCTTCAGGAAGGGAAACCATATTTGACGAGGCCAGAATGGGGCAATGAGGATTATTGTCCTGTGGAGGTTTCTGGCTTTCTGGAGAAACTTTGATATCAGGGGAATGGAGGAAGCGTACAGGAGTCCCGGGGCCAATCGTGAATCAGTGCATCCCTGGGGACTTCCCCTGGAGGGGGTAATAGGGCAAAGTAGCTCCTGCATTTGGCGTTCATTGGAGACGCAAACAGATCGCAGGAAGGCTGGCCCCACGTGCGAAAAATCCTTTTCGCCACTGACTGTTTTAGGGACCACTCGTGCGGTAACAGAATTGCTCTGCTCAGCCTGTCGGCTATGACGTTGGATGACCCCGGGATGTGCGTTGCTATTAGAAAGCGACCCGTGGACTCCGCCCACTGCCAGATTCTCATGGCCTCTCTGCATAGCTGATAGGACTTGGTTCCCCCCTGCTTGTTTATGTACCAGACTACCGACATGTTGTCCGTCTGAACTGCAATATTTCCTAGAGGAAGAAGGGGAGCAAAGTGTTGCAACGCTAGAAACACTGCCCTCAACTCTAGAACATTGATGTGCAGATTGTACTCCAAATTGGTCCATTCGCCTTGGACTGTCTGTCCCTGAAAGATGCCCCCCCACCCTATCAGGGAAGCGTCCGTGGTCACCGTAACTGTAGGTGTGGGTAGCACAAATGGTCTCCCCTTGGAAAGGTTGCACGTTTGAAGCCACCAGTTTAGGTGTGTCTTGCATGTTTTTGTTATAAGAATCTCGTGTGTTAGAGGTAGTTGTTGAAACGACCATTGTGCAAACAGTAGCCATTGAAGAACTCTCATGTGCAGCCTTCCCAAGGGTATTGCAATAAGGGAGGCTGACATGAGTCCCAGAACCTTCAGTACCAGTTTTGCTGGAGATTTCCTTGACAAAAGTAGAAGACGTATGTGAGTCTGAAGTGATAGTATCCTTTCTGGGGGAAGTCTTAGAATTAACTGACGTGTGTTTAATTCTGCTCCTATGAACAAAATATTTTGTGATGGTTGAAGCAAGGATTTTCCGAAGTTTACGGAAATCCCTAGGTGAACACACAGCTGAAGAGTAAAGTCTCTGGCCTGTAATAGTTGACGCTGGGTGGTGGCAGAAAGGAGCCAGTCGTCCAGATACGGAAACACCTGGAATCCTTGGTGTCTCAAGTGAGACGCTACCACTGCCATGCATTTGGTGAAGACCCTGGGGGCTGAGGTCAGACCAAAGGGCAGGGCTCGAAATTGAAAGTGACTGGCCCCCAGCCGGAAGCGCAAATGATCTCTGGATGCCCTGGCCATTTTGATGTGGTAGTATGCATCTTCTAGATCTATTGAGCACATCCAGTCGTCCTTCTGTAAGAATGGAAGGATCGATTGAAGCGTGACCATTCGGAACTTTTCCTTCCTGATGAAGGTATTGAGGTAGCTTAGGTCCAGGATGGGCCTCCAGTCCCCTGTTTTCTTTGGAACTAAAAAGAACCTTGAGTAAGTCCCGAATCCTTGCTGGTCCACTGGGACTGGTTGGATGACTCTTTTTTTCTAGCAGCTTTGAAATTTCTATAGCTGCTGGCTCTCGCAGATGGGGCGGTACATCTGGGAGTCTTTTCTTTGGAATGGGATGGGATAGAAAGGGTATGTTGTAACCTCTGGTAACCACGCTTTTTACCCACTTGTCTGTAGTTAAATTTTGCCAGGCCTGAGGGTATAAAGCTAAGCGACCCCCGACTGCCTCCAGAGCAGGACAGTCGGGCCTCCTCTCAGGAGTGCTGGAAAGGTTTACCAGGGAGTGTATCCCTGTCACCTTGATGTTGCGGACCCCCTCTGCCGCCTGGGCGACGTCTTCCACCTCTGCCCCCTCCTCTGCCTCTAGAGGGGGCATCTCCCTGTGTGCCTGGGAAAGCTCCTTGGGGTTTTCGAAACCACATTTTTCCACCACGTTGCCCTTTGGGGTACGGTCTGGTTGGGGTGGAAAAACGGACTCCGACAGCAAACAGAGTCTTTCCCTCCTGTTTACACCGGGTAAGGGTCTCCTTTACTTTGGGGCCAAAGAGAGTGGCACCGTCAAATGGGACGTTAGTAAAGGAAGACTTGAAGGCTTCCGCAAAGGAACATAAGCGCATCCAGGATTGTCTGCGAAGAGCAATCGCTGAAGCTGCTGCCCTACTCGAACCTTCGGCTGCGTAGGAAATCAGCCTCATGGACGAGTTCACAATGGATGTAAGGGTATTAAGTTGCGCTGTCACTTTCTCCGAGACAGCAGCATCTGTAGTACCCTGGAGGGTATCTCCCAACTCTTTGACTAGATCCCTCTGTAGACGTGTAAAATGGGTCAAATAGTTCAGGGATCGCATGGAAAAAGCTGCTGAACTAAAAATGCGCTTCCATCTATCCATCGTCCTAGAATCTTTATTAGGGGATGGACAGATGAGGAAGACTCTGACATCTTCTTTTCGTGGCGCTGCCACCACCATAGCGTCCACTGGAACTCCTTTTGTCAGGTAGGACTTGTCCTGAGGTGCCGTGATGTATTTATTGGGTTTCCTTGGGACTGGTTCCACTGTGTCAGGAGCCTCCCACGCCCTTCGAGCAATTAGTTCCATTAATTCATCGAAGGGTGGAGTGACCCAGGAGGAGGAAGGGCGAGCACCAAATGCCTTCAGCAAAACTGACTCATCCTCAGAAGGGGGAAGGGACTGCCAGTCACCTCTCTGTTTCAGGATCTCCAATATGTCCGAAAAAGAGACATCTTCTGAAGGTGACTTAGGGGACCCTTCTGACTCATCTAAGTCAGTATCAGATGTCAAGGATTCTTGTGGAGAATCCAAGTGTCTCCTCTTACACAATCTTTTCCTAGGGACTTCTTCGTGGGGAGCATCTGAAGAAGCCTCCAAGGAAGAGGGGGCACCCTCCAGGGGTGGCTGAGACACTGGTGCCCGACGCTTGGATGTGGCCGTGGGTGCAGAGGAGGATAACGGCCCTTTATGGGGAGGAGAGGTTGCTTCCACTGATGTGGTTGTCTGGGTAGACAACACCTTCCTCATTAGGTCGAACGCCCGGGTCCCGCATCGAAGAATCTCCCGGTTCGAAGAAATGGGAAGAATCCCGACACAGGCACCGAAGGCATCGACCTCGAGGATGGAGCCGAATCGATCCGCGCCGAGGCCCCGAGGGGGAGAGTCGGAACCGAAACGTCGGTTCGACTCTTGGCCCCGGAACCAAGGACAGACCGTCGGCTCCGAGACTCCGGTATCGGGTCCGACGGAGTCGAGGTGAGAGGAACAGACCGAGAAAAGGACGGTTCTGGACCCGAGGGCTCCACAATCAGTAGATCAGCCTCTTCCGGCTCCAAAGACTGAACAGGTCTCGGAGGAGGAATGGATGGAGACACTGGGAGGCCTTCAAGTTTCGACACCAACTGGGTGGAAACCGAAATAAGTTTGGACAGGGCCGAATGCTCCAATAACTTCTGCACCACACGATCCACATCGATGTCAGAGAGTTTGGAAGAAGAACGGGTCGAAGGAACCGAAGACGGAGCCGACCTCAATAAGGTCGAAGGAGGGAGCTCCATCACGGTTCCAAGACTCGAGGCTCAGGAACCGATACCAGTTGAACACTCGGCCCGAAGTCTGTGGAACCGGTCATCTAACCTCTGGTGAAGAGCTGGGAGCCGATGACTTGGGCTCCGACGCCTTCGATTCCTTAGAGGATTTTGATGCCTGGTCAGAAGCATCCAGAGCCTCCTGAAAAGAAGGTTTTAATAAACCTCTGTCCATGAGTTTCCTGCGCCTATCTGTCATGACCCTCCCACTAAAAGAGTGACAGATGGAACAGTCCTCTTGCAAGTGGAGAGGGCCAAGGCAGTAGACGCAGGAACTATGGTTGTCAGTCACTGACATTTTCTGGCCACACTGACAACGCTTAAATCCTGATTTTACCTTATCAGACATTATACAAGTAAAAGACAAGTCCAGTAATATAGTCAAATCCGAGAAAAAAAATGTCAAATCCGGTTTAAATGTCAAATCCTTTTAAATTTAAGAAGGGTTGTAGGCCCCGAAAAACTAACCGATAAAAAAGATTAACGGTACCGAGAATTTAACCACTCAACAACACAATCACTCAGTATATCAAGATATATCAAATAGAACAAGAAAATCCAATAAAATATAACAAATAAAGTTATATCTTAGCTTTAGACGCTCGAGCTAGCTCCCAGCGATGCGAACGCAGCAGCGGCAAACTAGATCTGAGGTAAAGGCAGAGGGGGATTGTGGGTATTAGATTGTCTCGAGCTTCTTCTCGATGCAGAGCTTGCAAGAGGCCGGCACGGAGCCGAGGATCGGCTCCGAACCCATGTGTAAGAACAAACGGCGAGATTGAACACTATCACATCACTTTGTTATACAGCACAATAAACCACCCCCTTGCCAGATAAAAAGTATATATATATAGTTAAAAAGCTTGTGAGGAAAAAAGAAGTTATGTACCTACCATAACGTTCCATGTTAGTTGTCCTTCATCTTGCCTTCCTTCTTGCTGGATGGGTTCGGAGCTGATCCTCGGCTCCGACTCGGCCACTTCTATAGCTCGAGAGCTCTTTACTGGCTCAAGGCTACCCCTTATCCCAGAATGCCCAGCGTCAGCTACCTAGATCTCATTTGAGATAGCTCACACTGGACATAATCACAGAAGAAAAATGCATTACTATTAAACGTGGATATACAGTAAATTGTCATGGTTTGCTTGGAAAGCAACTAAGAACTAAATAAGTTAGCCAGTGAAACCATTGAAAAAACTCCTCTCAATCCTCGAGGAAGGAGGAAGGGACGCAAGAAGGAAGGCGAGATGAAGGACAACTAACATGGAACGTTATGGTAGGTACATAACTTCTTTATGTTAAGTTCTCCAATCTTGCCTTCATTCTTCCTGGATGGGACAGCGTTTCTAGCTCCTCAATCCTGGGTGGCTCACTGGAACAGACTCTTCAGAACCGTGGAACCAAAGGAAGCCCTGCCCAGGAGATCACATCTACTTTGTAATGAGAAATAAATGTATGAGGATCTGCCCAAGTAGCTGCTGCACAAATTGAATGTATGGGCAATCTAGATTGAAAGGCTACCGAGGTAGGTACTGACCTGGTTGAATGACCTTTGGGTCTTGCTGGAAGATCTTTTTGTCACAAATGGTAAGTAAAGACAATGGTGTCTGATAACCATTTTGACAAGGTTACTTTAGAAACTGGAAGGCCTTGTTTGTTGTTAGCAAATGAAAGGAACAACTGATCTGAGTTTCTCAACTCTTTAGTTCTATGGAGATAGAAATGTAGTTGTCTATGCACATACAATTGGTGTAATCTGTATTCTGCTTTGTTGGAATGATTAGGGGAAGACAGGAAGTTCAACAGATTGATTCAAATTGTGTTCTGAACAAACTTTAGTATAAAAGATGGGTTGATTCTCAGAGAAACTCTGTCTTTGTGAAAAACCAGGTATGAACCAGGGTGAACACATAGGACATGGAGTTCTGAAATACGTCTGGCAAAAGTAATAGCAACTGGAAAGAGAGTTTTCCAAGATAGAAATTTCAAAGAACATGATGCTGCTGGTTCAAAAGGTGGCAGTATCAAGGAGGCCAGAACCAAACTGAGATCCCAAGGTGCAAGGGGCTCTTTCACTGGGTGTCTAAGTAGAGATGTACCTCTCATGAGGGCCTTACACAGTTTGTGAGACATTAAGCTTGAGTTAATTAAAAACTCCAACGTGAAATGGCAGCTAGTTGTACTCTGATGGAGGCAGCAGCTGCACTAGATCAAAAATGTTCTGCTAAGAAATCCAAAATTTTGTGTACAGGAGCTGTAAGGGGATCTAAATTCCTGGATTCCGCCCAATAAGAGAATCTTTTCCATTTGCTAGCATAAACTTTCCTTGTAGTTGTCTTATGGGAGGAAATAATAATATCACTCACTGCTGGAGAAATATTGGGGAGCCTGGCTAAGATTGGAAGTGGAGTAACCAAGCTGTGAGCTTGAAGGATTGGTGTAACCCGCCTGATTGATAAATCAAGAGGTCTGGCACTGGGTCCAGAATCCAAGGCTGGGCTAGAAGGTGGGGGTGAAGGAACGGAAACCAAATCTGTCGGGGCCAATAGGGGACAATGAGGATCATCTTGCAACCCACCAATTTTGCTTTCTGAATGACTTTTGGAATTAGGGGGGAAGGGGGGAAATGCATAAAGGAGTCCCTAAGGCCAATCGTGGACTAGAGTGTCCCTGGGTGTCTGACCTGGAGGAGGAACAAGGGAGAAGTAGCTGCTGCATTTGTTTTTGAGGGGAGATGCAAAGAGATCGCATCAAGGCTGGCCCCATTTGTGGAAAATAAGATCCACAATTTCCTGTTTCAGAGACCACTCATGTGGCAAGAGGATAGCCCTGCTGAGCCTTGTCTGCTATTACATTGGATTTCCCAGGGATATACATTGCTATCAGAAAACGTTGGGAGGAAATCACCCATTGTCACAGTCTGAGGGCCTCTCTGCACAAGTGTAAGACCTGGTTCCGCCCTGTTTGCTGATGTACCAAACCACTGACGTTGTCCACCTGTATTGCAATAGCCCCAGCAGGGAGAGTCTCTTGAAGAGCTTGCAACGCTAGGAGCATCGCTCTCATCTCCAAGACGTTGATGTGTAAGTGGTACTCGTGAGGTTGCCACGTGCCTTGGACTATCTTCCCTAGACAATGCCCCCCTCCACCCTATCAGGGAAGCATCCGTGGTCACTGTGGCAACCAGATGGGATTCTATGAAAGGTCTGCCCTGAGTCACTAATGGGGAGACCATCCACCAGGAAAGGTGTCATTTGCAAGATTCCATAATTAGCATCATGTGAAACATGGGTAATTCCTGGAAGGACCATTGTGTGAAAAGAAGCCACTGAAGGATTTGCATGTGAAAGCGTGCTAAGGGAACTAAAAGAATGGCTGCTGCCATGGACTCTAGAGCTTGAAGGACATATTTGACTTGAATTCTTTTGCTCCTCAGGAGAAGTGACACCTGTTGTCGGATAATGGAAACTCTTTCATGAGGCTTTTTTGCAATAATATTTCTTGTGTTTAGCTCTGCTCCTATGTAAGTAATAGATTGAGAGGGCAACAAGGCATATTTTTTGAAGTTTATTGTGATGCCTAGTTGAGCACAGGATGTTATGGTGTAATCTCGTGCCTCTATAACTTGTTGCCTGGTGGTAGCAGTGAGAAACCAGTCGTTTAGATAAGGAAACACCTGGAATCCTAGACGTCTCAGGTGAGACGTGACTACTGCCATGTATTTGGTGAACACCCTGTGGGGCTGTGGTGAGACCAAAGGGCAGAGCTCTGAACTGGTAATGACTGGCCCCTAGTCAGAAGCGTAGAAATCTCCTGGATCATCTGTCCATTTTTATAAGATAGTACGCGCCCTGAAGATATATGGAGCAATTCCAATTGTCCTGACCCAGAAAGGGGAGAATGGACTGCAGTGTTACCATCCTGAACTTTTCTATTTGTACAGATTTGTTCAATCTGCTGACATCCAGAATTGGTCTCCAGTCCCCTGTCTTTTTGGGCACTAAAAAAAATCTCGAGTAAGTTCCGGATCCTACTTGGTCTGTGGGAACTTCCTGGATGGCTCTTTTTTCTAGCAGTCTTGAAATGTCTGTGACTGCCTGAACCCTTAGATTGGGTGGAACATCTGGGATGGATTTTTTTTAAACAAGAGGTGGTTGATGGAAGGGAATTTTATAACCTCCAGATATAATGGACAGTACCCATTTGTCTTTTGTAATATTTTGCCAGGCGATTGGGTACAACGAAAGCCTTCCACAGAGTTAAGCAACCGGGCATCCCTTCAGGAATGTTGATAGGGTTTGGAAGAGAACGTATCTCTGTCACCCTGATTTTGCGGACCCCCTCTGCCACTTGGGCGGCGTCTGCCATTGTTATTATTTCCCCCTCTGCGCCTGGGGAAAATTCACCATGTGCATCAGGCAAGGGTCCCTAGGATTTTCGAATAAGAAGTTATGTACCTACCATAACGTTCCATGTTAGTTGTCTTCTCTCGCCTTCTTTCTTGCTTGATGGGTTCGGAGCCGATCCCTCGGCTCCGACTCGGCACTTGCTAAGCTCGAGAGTCACTTTTACCAGCTCGAGGCAGCCCCATATCCCATGATGCAAGGCGGTAAGTACCCAGATCTCGTTTGATGACAAAGGGCAATAACACCAAGCATAAAATACTTCCCAAAGGAAGAAAGAAAACTTACAGATGGAAGAAGGACCAGGTCTGAATGGTCTTCAGTATAACAGTTTCTTATAACAAGGTCTGTCCAGGCCAGGGGGAAGGAGGGAGGGTCGCAAGAAAGAAGGCGAGAGAAGACAACTAACATGGAACGTTATGGTAGGTACATAACTTCTTAATGTTAAGTTGTCAATCTCGCCTTCATTCTTGCTTGATGGGACCGCGTCCCTAGCACCTCTATCCTGGGTGGCTCAATGGAACAAACTCTTGAGGACTGTAGAGCCAAAACTGGCTCTGTCCCTGGAGGCCAAGTCCAATTTGTAATGGGAAACAAAAGTGTGAGGAGTGGCCCAAGTGGCGCTGCACAAATAGTGTCTAAAGGAAGTCTAGCTTGAAAAGCTGTAGAAGTAGCTAAGCTCCTAGTTGAATGTGCTTTAGGTTTTGAGCACAGCTGTTTTCCCCTGAGCAGATAAATTTCAGAGATGACCGAAGAAAGCCATCTAGACAAAGTCACTTTAGAAACAGGAAGGCCTTTTTATTATCCGCATAGGAAACAAAAAGTTGATCAGATTTTCTAAATTTTTTTGTTCTGTCCAAATAATATCTAAGTTGACGGTGGACATCAAGATAATGTAGCTTTTGTTCAGCTCTATCTGAATAGTTAGAGAAAAATACAGGGAGATCAATGGATTGATTCAAATTGTTCTTTGAAGCGACCTTGGGCAAAAAGGTTGGGTTAGTTCTCAAAGATACTCTGTCTTTGTGAAAAACCAAATAGGGGGGTCGAACCGAAAGAGCATGAAGTTCAGACACCCTCCTGGCCGATGTAATAGCCACTAGGAATAAAGTTTTCCAAGAAAGATATTTCAGGGAACAAGAAGCAGCTGGCTCGAAGGGGGGAAGTATCAAGGATGTCAGCACTAAATTTAGATCCCACTGAGGAGGAGGATTCCTGATTGGAGGTTTTAGTAGGAAAATTCCTTTCAAGAAGGCCCTGCAGAGCCTATGGGACATAATATTATGATCTGCTATCCCGTCATGAAAATTGGAAATAGCAGCCAATTGAACTCTGACTGTGGAAGAAGAGGAGCCTGCATGAAAAATCTCTGCTAAGAAGTCCAGGACTGCCTGAACAGGGGCAGTAAAAGGATCGATATTCTTGGCCTTAGCCCAATAAGAGAAACGTTTCCATTTGCTTGTATAAATCCTCCTGGTAGAGGATTTTAGCGAGGCTACTATGATGTCTCTAACTGGGTTAGAGATCAAAGGAAGCCTGGCTAAGGAAGGAAGTGGAGCAACCATGCTGTGAGGTTGAGAGAAGGGATAGACCGGTGCAGCTGACCCGATTGGTGTATCAGAAGATCTGGCACTGGGTCCAGATGCCACGGCTGCACCAAAAGGTGATGATGGAGGAACGGGAACCAAACCTGTCGAGGCCAGTAAGGGGCAATGAGAATCAATTTGGCTCTCAAAACGGTAGCTTTCTGGATAACCTGAGGGATCAGAGGAAATGGAGGGAAGGCATAAAGAAGTCCCTGGGGCCAATCCTGGGTCAGAGCGTCTCTGGGGGGATGGCCTGATAGAGGAAGAGGCTGAAGAAGTCTGGACATTTGCTGTTTTGGGGAGTAGCAAAAAGATCGCAACATGGACGACCCCATTCCAGAAAAATCTCTTCCGCTATAGATTGCTTGAGAGACCACTCGTGAGGCATGAGAATAGCTCTGCTCAATCTGTCCGCTACAATGTTGGTTTTCCCAGGGATATGCGTTGCTACCAGAAACCGATGAGAGGAGATCGCCCATTGCCATAGTCTGAGCACTTCTCGACACAAGGGGTAGGACTTGGTTCCGCCCTGTTTGTTGATATACCAAACTACAGAAATGTTGTCTGTGTGGACTGCAATTGTCCCTACGGGAAGAAAGTCGTTGAGGGCTTGCAACGTTAAAAGCACTGCTCTCATCTCCAGGACATTTATGTGCAGATGGTACTCGAACGGCTGCCACGTCCCATGAACCATCCTGCCCTGATAATGACCCCCACCCGATCAGGGAGGCATCCGTGGTGACAGTGGCTATCGGGATGGGGTACAAAGTACCTGCCTTGGTGAACCTGAGGAGATGTGATCCACCAAGCAAGATGCTCTTTGCATGTCTGTGTCACCAGAATCTGGTGACGCATTGGAAGTTGCTGGTATGACCATTGTGTGAACAGCATCCACTGAAGAAGGCGCATGTAGAATCGAGCCAGGAAGAAGAGTAATGGCCGCAGCCATGAGACCTAATACCTTTAGAACCATTCTGGCCTGTACTTTCTTGTTGGCCAGAATGATCCTGACATGACTCTGAATGTCTGAAACTCTTTGATCTGTAAGGGTAGCTGACATCCGAACAGTGTTTAAGTTTGCGCCTATGAAGGTAATAGACTGGCAGGGCGATAAGGATGACTTTTGAAGTTGATTGAGATGCCCAAATGAGAACAAAGGTTTATTGTGTAATCCCTGGCTTGTATAAGCTGATGCCTGGTGGTGGCTGACAGGAGCCAGTCGTCGAGATACGGAAACACCTGGAATCCTTGGCGTCTCAGGTGAGCCGTGACCACTGCCATGCATTTGGTGAACACTGTGGGGGCTGTAGTGAGACCAAAGGGCAGGGCTCTGAACTGAAATGACTGGACCCCAGCCGAAAGCGGAGAAATCTCCTGAGCGTCTGTGAATTTTGATGTGATAGTACGCATCCTGAAGATCTATTGAGCACATCCAGTTGTCCTTCTGTAAGAAGGGCAGAATTGACTGAAGAGTGACCATTCGGAATCTTGTCTTCCTGACAGACTTGTTGAGTCTGCTGAGATCCAATATTGGTCCCCAGGCTCCCGTCTTTTTGGGGACCAAAAAGAACCTTGAGTAGAATCCGGGCTCTGAATGGTCTATTGTAACTGGCTGAATGGCTCTTTTTGCAGTAGTTTTGAGACTTCTAACTCTGCAATTTCCCTTAGACCGGTGGTACATCTGGAAGGGAATTTGAGGGAAGGGACTTTCCTCGAAAGGAATTATGTAACCCTTGGATATGATCGACTGTACCCATCTGTCTTGAGTGAGGGAATGCCAGGCTTCTGGGTACAGTGATAATCTTCCCCGACTGCCTCCAAGGGGGGACGGCCGGGCAACACCGCAGGGATGCTGAAAGGGCTTATCAGAGAGGCTCTCTGTTTCCTGGTTTTCGGACCCCTCTGCCTCTAGAGCGGCGTCTGTTGTTGTTACCCCTCTGCCTCTAGGGGTAAACTGACCACGTGAATCGGCGTGACTCCTTGGGATTTACGGAACCACATTTTCCCACCTTTCTGTCCTTTGGGATAAGGTCTAGAAGGGGTGGAAAACGGACTCCAACAGCAGAAAGAGTCTTGCCGTCCTGTTCGCACCTGGTCAAGGTTTCCTTCACCTGAGGGCCAAACAAAGCTGACCCATCAAAGGGAGAATTTGTGAAGGACGCCTTAAAGGGATCCAAAAATCACATAGCCGCATCCAGGCTTGGCGCCTAAGAGCCACACCTGTACCTGCGGCTCTACTCGCTCCATCCGCAGCATAAGATATTAGCCGCATGGAGGAGTTTGCAATGGAATTGAGGGTTCCTAGCTGTGAAGCAATTTTTTCTTGAGCCCCTGCAGCTGTAGGATCCTGAACTACTTCACCCAGCTCCTTAAGGATATCCCTCTGGAGTCTGGTGAAGTGACAAAGGTAATTCAGCAATCAGAAAGCAAAGGTCGCTGAGGAAAACATCCGCCACTGCATCTATCCATGGTCCTAGAGTCCTTATTAGGAGGATGGACGGGCACGGAAGGATCTGCAAGTTCCTTTTTGGTGGCCGCAGCCACCACCATCCCTTAGTGAGGAATTGCTTGTCACACGGGGCAGTGATAAATTTTGAAGGCCTCCTAGGGACTGGCTCTACAGAGTCAGGAGCTGCCCACGCCTTTCGTGCAATAACCTGCATAAGGGGTCGAAGGCGGAGACACCCAGGAGGTGGAGGGCCGAGATCCAAACGCCTCTAGGTATACTGACTCATCCTCAGAGGGATTGTTGGTGGGCCAGTTTCCCCTCTGTTTAAGGAGTTCTAGGATGTCTGAGAAGGAGACATCCTCAGAGGGGATCTAGGGATCCCTCTGACTCATCAAAGTCAGTATCCAGTGACAGACTCGGGAGTCTACATGCTTCCTCTTACAAGTCCTCTTCCTAGGAGGATCTCCCGAAACATCAGGAGAATCCTCGGAAGAGGGGAAATTCCCAACGGGAAACCTGAGGCGGAGGATCTCTGGGTCCTGTAGCAAGAGAAGTGGCAGAGATGTCAACAGGTACTATAGAGGGAGGAGCTACGGAACAGACTGCTGACTGATACCAGTGGCCAGTACACTCTTCATCACCTCGAATGCTCCTCCCAGGCAGGTCCGAGAGAACCCGCTCAAGAGCTAGGAACTCCAGGGACCACCGAAGGGAAGTCTCCGAGGCAGATGTCGGAGCCGAGCTCACCAAGGCCGAGGCTCCAAGGGAAGAGCGGGCTCTGACAAGGGTCCGATGCCACTCACCCCTCGGAGGAGACCATGGAAGCCCGACCACCGAATCCCTCTAAGGAAGGTCTCAAGAGGAGATAAGAGTAGAGGCTGAAGGAACAGAAGGGGGTATCCGTCCTCCAGCCGTAGCAGTAACCATTCCCGAAGACTCCAACTCCAAGCTCTGGGGTAGAGTTGAAGGAGGAACTGTAACGGGTGTGGACCAACAGTCGTCTGTTGAGACGGACTATGTAACATTTGGGCCAGTACCTGTGACTTAAGTAATCTACTGACCACTCTCTCTAGGTCATGATCTGACAGTCTGGATGACCTTGAAGATCGGCTCCGATGGCTCCGTTCCGAAAGGAGAGGTGAAGCCGGAGCCGAAAGTATCGGCTCCAAAGAAGGAGACCTCGACCTCTTCCTGGAATGAGCCATCGGAACCGATACTATAGATCCTGTTGGAGCCGAAGACTTATCGGAGCTGACAGGAAGCCTCGATGCATCGGCTCCAGCTGGAGCCGATACAGCCACCAAAGTAACGGTGTCGGAGCCGATCGGAGCCGACACCGATGCTTTGTCAAGCCAGAATCGGCTCCAGCCGGAGCCGATCTCGACTCGGAACGAGTCGGAGCCGAGGCCGCAGGCTTAGACACAGAAGCCTGGGCCTTGGAAGATTTAGCTGATTTAGATGGAGCCGACTTAGCCGGAGAGCCCTCCGGCTTAAGAAGGCCCCTAAGGATCAGCTTGTTGCGTCTTTCCTGCAGGACTCTCTGGCTGAAGGAATGACAAATAGCACAGGAGTCCTGCAGGTGAAGAGGCCCCAGGCAATACAGGCAAGAAGTGTGACCGTCTGTCAGAGACATCTTCTGACAGCACGAGTCACACTTCTTAAAACCTGAGACCCTCTCCTTTGACATGGTGCTTTACAAAACACACACACACACCAGTCAAAAAATTAACTTAAATAAAATACCAAAAGGTATTTCTATATACAAACACACACACCCTAACAGGGAGGGATGGGATGGGTAAAGTTTGACTAAAAAATTAGAAGAGACAGGGAATTTCTGTCACAAAATGTAAATAATTAACTAATAACTAACAATTAAGGGTTTTTTAACAAAAAGGGGCTTAAATATCCAAAAAGTGAATCACTTACCAGGAGCTGGTAAAAGGAGGACCTCATAAGCGAAGCGGCAAACGAGATCTGGGTACTTACCGCCTTGCATCATGGGATATGGGGCTGCCTCGAGCTGGTAAAAGTGACTCTCGAGCTTAGCAAGTGCCGAGTCGGAGCCGAGGGATCGGCTCCGAACCCATCAAGCAAGAATGAAGGCGAGATTGACAACTTAACATACCACATCTTTCCACCCTTCTGATCCTTTGGGTATGGTCTGGTAGGAGTGGAAAAATGGACTCCATCAGAGAGTGTCTTGCCTTCCTGCTGGCACCTGGTAAACGTGTCTTTCACCTGAGGCCCTAACAGAGTGGAGCCATTAAAGGGGGTATTAGTGAAGGACGCTCTGAAAGGTTCCGCAAACTGACACAACCACAGCCAGGAATGTCTCCTAAGTGACACTCCTGTTCCTGCAGCTCTACTTGCTCCATCTGCTGCGTATGAAATAAGCCTCATGGAGGAGTTGACTATCGAGTTAAGAGTAGCCAGCTGGGTAGCTACCCTGGCTGAAGCTCCCTCAGCTGTGGGATCTTGTAGGGTATCTCCAAGCTCTTTTAAGAGATCCCTCTGAAGCCTAGTAAAATAGGAAAGATAGTTCAGGGACCTAAGGGAGAAGGTCGCTGATGAAAACATTCACTTCCAAAATCTGTCCATCGTACGAGAGTCTTTATTCAGTGGGTGGTCAGATGAGGAGGTTTCAGCTAACTCTCTCTTTGTGGCTGCTGCTACCACCATGGCATCAACTGGGACACCTTTAGTCAAGAATTGTTTGTTTTGGGGGGCTGCGATAAATTTATTGGGTCTCCTCGAGACATGTTCCATGGAATCTGGAGCTGACCAAGCCTTTCGAGACACTACAGACATGAGTGGAACAAAAGGCAGAGACACCCAGGAGGTGGAAGGATGGCAACCAAATGTGTCCAGGTACACAGACTCATCCTCGGAGAGGGCTAGGGAAGTCCAGCTATGCCTCTGCCTGAGAATCTCAAGGATGTCCAAAAAGGAAACATCTTCAGAGGGGAACCTTGAGGACCCCTCCAATTCATCCAGGTCTGTATCTGAGGTGACAGACTCAGGGGAGTCTAGGTGCTGCCTTTTGCACTTTTTCTTCCAGGGAGCCTGCTCAGAATGCTCCGGGGAGGCTTCTGAAGAAGAGGGTTCACCCAATGGGGTGTGTCCTGGGGCATAGGTTCCCTATGCTTTGGGGCTAGAGGAGGAGGAGCAGAGGTTGTCACAGGCACTGAGGGGGACGGAGCCAATGGAACTGATAGTGGGGCCATCTGTGGGACAGCACTCTCCGCATGACCTCGAAGGCATCACAGTCTCGACACATGGAGGGCTCCAGCTCTGAAGAGAAAGAAATCCCACTCTGTACCGAGGGTGACAGCTCCGAGGCCGATGTAGGAGCCGAGCTCAACTAAGCCGACTCTCTGAGAGGGAGTGCGGGGTCGGACAAGAGTACAGTGCCACTTCCCCCCTCGGTGCCGACAAGAGAGCTTTGACGCCCAGATATCTCAATGGAAGGAAGAACTGAGGTAATCGGAGCCAATGTTGGAGCTGAAGGGGATGTTATCAGAGCTGAAGGAACCACTATCGGAGCATCCATGGACTCCAGCTCTGAACTAAGCATAGTCAGAGGAGGAATCAAAATCGAAGCGGATGGAGCCAAAGCCTGTTGAGGTGGGCTCGAAAGCATTTTAGCAAGGGCCTGTGACTTCAGCAACCTACTGACCACTCTCTCCACATCCTGATCTGATAACCTCAAGGATTGAGAGGAGTGGGAAGATGAGCGATGACTAGTCTTGCTTTGAAGTAAAGGTGATTGTGGCACAGAGCGAATTGGCTCCAATGAAGGAGACCTAGCTTGTTTGTCGTTCTAAGACGGCTCCGAAGAAACAGTTGGAGCCTATGGAGGAGTGGTCTTGTTGGTACCAGAGGGCACCTTCACACTTGGTTTGTTAAGCTCACCGGTCGGTTCCAAACATGGAGCCGATGGCTTGACTGGTTTCAAAGGTTTCACTGGCTGAGATGCTTTAGCTGGAGAATCCTGTTTTAATAATCCACGGAGGATAAGCTTGTTTTTCCGCTCCTGCAGGACCCTTGGACTAAAGACATGACAAACAGAATAAGAGTCCTGCAGGTGCAGAGCCCCCAAGCAGTAAACGCAGCTAGTGTGCCCATCTGTCAGAGACATCTTCTGACAGCATGAGTCACACATTTTGAACCTGGAGGTTTTAACTTCCTTGGACACACTTAGAAAAAAAGAAGGAAGTACCACACAAACAGACACACTACAATAATAACATTTATATTGACAAAAACCTTAAAAGGAGAGCCTCTAACTTAAACGGCTGTCCTTAAGGGGGGGGACTTAACTTAAAAGAGTTCAGGTAAACAAACAGAAGGACTAGCAACTAAGGGGCAACGACCAACACAGCACAAAAAACACAGCAAAGGATGAGATAAGGGGTTTAGGACTAAATAATCTTACAACTACTATAAAACAGTGAAGAAAATACTACTTTTCAAGTAAATTATTGAATTTTAAACAGAGGGAAAAAAAGTTATACTAAGCCTGAGCCAGTATTGACACAACCTCGCAGCTGAAGCAGCAAATGAGATCTGGGTAGCTGACGCTGGGCATTCTGGGATAAGGGGTAGCCTCGAGCAAGTAAAGCGCTCTCGAGTTATAGAAGTGGCTGAGTTGGAGCAGAGGATCAGCTCCGAACCCATCCAGCAAGAACGAAGGCGAGATTGGACAACTTAACATCTATTATTCTGTTATTTTTGTTTTACTTGGATTGTTTGTCTGTGTGTACTTAAAGGATTTTCGAATGGAAACAGACTGCCTACCCTGCTTCAATTACTTTCAAATACTTAGCAATTCTGTATAGTATTTCAACTTGTATATATATATTTTTTTGACGAGTAAGTTCGCTACTTCTACCATTATCTGATCTGATTAATATAGAGTATATATATGGATTGTAAATCTTCCACACAGTGACGTTTCTTAGACTGTTTTGTTTCGTTTTTTCTTTATATATTCTTGCACTAAATGATATTGTCTCCCCACAAGAAAAGTATGCTTTAGGCTGCCGCCAGTATCTTACAGTATCTCTTTTTCCATTCATGATAATCACATTTGAAATGTGTTTAACCTTCCCTTCATAAAGGTTTAAAGTTACACAAGCTTCCCACCCCAGTCCAATTTTTTTTTTAATTTCACACACATTATTACATTCAGTTAGAAAAATAATTTGTCAGTTTGGTCTCAATATCAGTTGTTCTGAACTGAATAGTCAATTTTTTTCTTTATTTGCAGTGCTGAATTCTTAAAAAATATATTCTTTCCATGGAACAGTATTTTTTTTTCCTTTTCCACTTCACACATGACCTTCTCTAGCAGACCAAAATATTCAAACATTACCTTATGAAATCCTCTTTCCCCAAATGTATTACTGCTCTGATCTCATGCATTTTAAACCCCAATGGTACAATTATACTGCCAAGTATCTTATATCTGTCTATTTTTTCATTAGTTTTAATCTTACATATTACCACTGGCTGTTTTCATTCCGACTGTTACCTCATTCCTGTGTTTTCCTGTTTACGTCAGTATTTCCAGTCTGTATCTCAGACTTTTTTACTGCTTTTGCAAAAGATAATCTTTCACCACATTTCTTATTGAAACCATTTTGCCAGTGCATCCTCTCCCCTTAAAGCTAGTTTCTCCACTAGCAAAACATGCACCAGAGAGTCTGTTTTCCTTCTTTGATTCCACAGTAATGCTCTTTACTACCCCCTCAGCAAAAACTTTTTTCTACCGTGTTACTCAATTTTACATCTCCATTTTCTGGATTGCTCTAGTGCATTAAACCGAACAAGACCAGTACATCTAAACCTTCTTCTTGAGTGCTGTCACACAACTTTCCATATTTTCTTGCTCCATTTCACAGTATTCTCACTTCTTTCCTCCATCCAGAAACACCACTGTTATTTTTTTGCTTAATATGATCACAATCAGCCAATGTGTTTGCATGACTGTTGTTTATTTAACTCTAAGTAATTGTCTAGTTAACCAGTGTGAAGATGTTTCAGGATTTGGAGACAAAAGTACATACTGGTTGCTTGTGTATCAAGAAAGGAATTAATTTTCATTCTGCTTGGTTGGCTTCTCATTTTTTGTTTTCATTCACCTCCATGCTGTAAGGAGTTAATGGTGAAAAGTCTAAGGGACAAGGTGCACGACATCTCCAGCAAGTCATGAAGACCACTCCTTAGAAGGTAAGAAAGTTCACTACCTTAATGTCAGAAATCAGTTTTGCTAATTAAATCAGAGATGAATTATACAGCAGACCACTCATTGTCATTGTCACAAGAATGAATCTTCCTGTTTAAAAAAGAAGAAAGATTATTCTTGGAAGTATATGCTTTAACTCAACCTCTTTTTAAACCAGCTTCTTCCATGGCTTTGACATTTCTTTTATGGAAAACTCTTTTCCTCTTGCCCATTACTTCAGCCAGGAAAATTTCTGAACTACATGTGCTTTCTTCTCTCAGGCCATATCCTGTTTTTCATAAGGACAGATTCCCCCTCAGAACTAATCCATCATATATCCTTAAAGTGGTCTCTGAATCCAACTTGAAACAAATCATCCATCTTCCTGTATTCTTTCCTAATTATTCCAACAAAGGGGAGTATACTCTTCACAACCTGGATGTTTGCATGCAACTGAGATTTTAATTGCACCACACAAAAGGACTAAGGAAAGGCTCACAGTTGTCTGCATCCTTTGCACCAAACAGACTGGGAAGGAAAGTGTTGAAGGGAACTCTGACCAGATAGTTATCTGAATGTATTACTTTTGTTTATGAAATCCATAATGAGCCACTGTCAATCAAACCGAAAGCTCATTCAAGACATTCTGTAGCTATAATTTCCTTTAAGAATTCTTCAGCTGATGGCATGTGTGCTGCAGCAACTTGGTCAACGTTGTATACCTTTTCTAAGCATTATAACCTTAATTTGACCTCAAGACCCAGGGCTTCCATTAGGGCCTCCATCCTCAAAAGGGTTTTTTGATGACATCACCCAAGTTTTCCTGTAGCATGGGATTCTGAACCATCAGTTAGACTGGATGGACATAATGAAAAGAATATGGAAGCTTTATACTTGGACCCTTAATCAGTAAAAAAGTCTCTGCCCCTTTAAGATAGTGAAAAAAAGTTGGTAGGGATTACCGTCAGCAGGTCTAACAACACAGAAATACTAAGCATATAAAAAATTACATGTGACTTATCTTGCCTGTTCCCCTTGGTATTTAGTAGGTTAGACTGTTTTTAAAAGCCGGTGTTGGTCCGTCTTCAAACCATCCGGTATTTGAATCTGTACCAAAAATGCACTATTTTGTTCAGGCAAAGAAGAAAGAAGACCAGCAATCCATCATGGTTAAAATTCTTTATTTGTAAAGTGAAATTTAATTGAATTATTTTTAAATTTCACTTTACAAATAAATAATTTTAACCACAATAGGGTTCAGGTCTTCCTTCTTCTTTGCCTAAACATTGCTACATATTCAAATACCATGTGTTTTGAAGAGGGAGCCACAACAGCTTTTAAGAACACCCTAACCTAATAAATATCAAGCGGGACCAGGCAAGGTAGGTCACATGTAATTTTTATATGCTTAGTATTTCATTAATTCTGGACCCCTTCATTCCTGTCTTTCATACCTCACATCATTGCCCTACATTCGTTTATTTGCATGGTACTTATGTATTATCGCAACCAGATCATGAAAACCTGTTTCTGAGAAAATTGAAATGTGTTTTCAGTTTAGATTAAGGCATACAACCTGTAGGAAAGCTTTTTTTTAAAGGAATTAAAATAAAATGTACAACTTGCCCATGGTTTAGTGTGTTTGCCACCTCCCCAACTCTTATCTTTCTCCAGAACCGTTGATCCACAATGGTGAGCCGTGTGAATCCTGTCGTGTAGCAGTCTGATAAAGACATGCAAATCTTTTTGTTCTTGGATTGGTTGTAATAAAAAATTATGAAAAATGTGATCTGCATGTGGTGTTGCTTGTAATGAGCGCCACCTGGCAACTGTTGGTATGTACTTAAGTATTAGTAACGAGGCAACCAGGCTCTTCAAAAAGTTAACTGTCATTCCAGATATTTATTAACAGTATAAAATCAAGTGGGTAAGCACTTTCGCTAAAGCGCTTCTTCAGACTTTATAACCACATACAAAATCTAACACTCTTTTAAATAGACCTCATATTTAAAAATTCATCAAATCACAGTTGAGCATCAATTAAGTTAAAGTAACAGTACATAAAAATCCAATAAAAAGCATTTGAAAGCACACTGACTATCAAAATACATACAAAAACAGCAGCATCAGAAACACCTAAAAACATTCAAGAGATAGAAAAATGAATATCTGATGCAATGAACATTACGCTTTCAAAAAGAAAAAAAAAATTAATTTCTGTAACCGCCTGTTTCTCAGCGTAGGCTTAATAGATGCTCTTTCATTTAAGCCTGAGCCCCTGAGCAAAATAATCCAATGTGCCTCTCTACTTTCAGTATAATTCTTAATATTGCCTTCTCTAATCTGCGGATGAACAACTTCTAAAACCCTAAAACTGAATTTATGTGTTTCCCCAGCTGTGATAACATGTTTGGATAAAGCATCATGCTCAGACTTAATCCTAATATTGTAAATGTGTTCTCTTATTCTGTTCTTAAGGGGTCTATTCGTCTTACCCATGTAAAAAAAGTGACAGAGGGTAAGACGAATAGACCCCTTAAGATAATCGACTCTCCAGCCGACACAAGCATCCTACAAAAGGGCCTCATAGAAACAGACAACTGGTGCCAGAGCCATGGCCTCAAGCTAAACGCCAAAAAGTGTATAGTCATCCCCTTCGGCAAAAACAAAGTGCCCACAAATTACCACATAGATGGTAATCCATTAAGTACGGAAGAAGTAATTAGGGACCTGGGGACCCAAGTTGATAGTAATCTCTCATTCGACAACCATGTGGCCAAAGTGGTTAGAAAATCATTTTATATAGCCCACCTAATTATGAAGGGATTCACATCTAGATCAGGGGAGGTCATCGTGCCTCTTTACTCATCCCTCATCAGGCCCATAATTGAGTACAATGCCCCTTTTTGGATGTAACTTACCAGACACCTGCAGCAGCTGGAAAGACCCCAAAAGTACCTCACCAAGAGGATCAAAGGGCTCAAACAGATGCCATATGCTGCCCGGTTAAAGAAACTCCAGCTCTACTCAGTGGCATACCGCCTGCTCAGAGGCGATCTGTGCCTGACGTATAAAGCCATGTCCAACCCGGAATTAATGGACATGCTGCACCTCAGAAAATCCAAATCCCATCGAGCTACGCGCTCGAGAGACTTGAACCTCAGCACTGAAATAAATAGGACTTGCTGGAGGGACAGATTCATAACCCAGAGGCTCCCTTCACTCTGGAATAAAATCCTAGTCCAGGTTAGGCAGAGTCCCTCATTGACTCTCTTCAAGAGGAATCTTGATGAGTGGATGGGAGATCGTAGATTTACTCCGGATATCACTTCTGTGTCACTGTTAGACAGATGCACTGTATACTAACCTCGAAAAAGGGCATAGCAAAATTCATTTTAAAATGGGTGGCGAAAGCCAAACACACTCTGGCTAGGCTTGTAAATGCCCTAGGGCAGATAGCCTAATATGAACCTATGAACCTATTTGTAAGAGAATATGAAAAGGTAATGCAATCTCTGAGCCATTTTGACAAAGTAACTTTAGATATAGCACATCCCATTCAAGGACCAGAAAAGGAAATGAAAAGTTGGTCCGACTTGCGAAAGGACTTAGTCCTGTCCAGGTAGAAATGTAGTTGTCTATGTATGTCCAATGAATGAGGCAATATTCTCCCTTGCTTGAATAATTTGGGAAAAATACAGGGAGCTCAATGGACTGGTTAATAGAGAAGTTGGAAACCACCTCGGGGAGAAAAGATGGATTAGTAAGAAGGGATACTCTATCCTGATGGAAGATCAGATATGGGCTCTGGATGCATAAGGCTTGTAACTCAGATATCCATCTGGCTGATGTGAACGCTACCAAAAACAAAGATTTCCATGACAAGAATTTTAAATCACAAGTCGCAGCAGGCTAAAAGGGTGGTAGAGAGAGAGACTGGAGAACCCGGGAGAGATTCCATGCCTCCACAGGCTGCCTGATAGGAGGTCTGCTATGGAAAATTCCCTTGAGAAAAGTCTTGCAAATTTGAGTGGAGATAAGAGGGACTCCATCTGAACCATAATGGAAATTGGAAATAGCTGCTAAATGGACTCAAATGGTGGAAGCTGATGCCCCATTGTCAAACAACTCAGAAAAATAGTGAAGAATAGCAGCTGTAGGAGTTGAAAAGGATCTAGCATCTGATAATGTGACCAGATAGTGAATCTTTTCCATTTGTCTCTGTAGAGTTTTCTGGTGAATGGTTTATGGGAGGCCAAAATAATGTCACGGGCAGATGAGGAGAGGATTTCCTGCCTGACAACTAACAGAAGTGGAGAAGCCAAGCTGTCAGCTTGAGAATGGATAGATTTGGGGGAGTCAGCCCTTGTGGGTGAGATATTAGGTCCTGACAAGTATCCAGGAGTCAAGGAGGTTGTAACAGATGAGGTTGGAGAAAGGGAAACCACACTTGACGAGGCCAGAAAGGGGCAATGAGGATTACTTTGCACCTCAACCAAATAGCTTTCCTTAGAAATAGGGGTATCGGAGGATAAGCATAGAGGAGACCCCGCGGGCCAATCATGAGTCAAAGCGTCTCTCGGTGACTCCCCGTGTGGGGGAAAGAGGGCAAAGTAGCTGCTGCATTTTTTGCTTGAGGGAGAAGTGAAAAGATCGCAGCATGGCTGGCTCCAGTGGCTGAAGATTTCTGCCGTCACGCTCGGGTTGAGAGACCACTCGTGAGGACGGAGGATGCATCTGCTCGGCCTGTCAACAATCACATTGGAGCTCCCCGGGATATGCATTGTGATTAAAAAGCGGTTGGAATCTATCACCCAATGCCAAATTCTCATGGCCTGGTGACATAGGAGACAGGATTTGGTCCCTCCCTGTTTATGTACCAGATGACAGACATGCTGTCTGACTGGATAGCAATTGTTCCTGATGGAAGAAGCAGATGAAGTGCCTGCAATGCTACCAGCACTGCTCTTAACTCCAGGAAATTGATATGCAAGTTGACCTCTAGGATGGGCCATGTGCCTTGGACTGTCTTTCCCTGGATGTGGCCCCCCACCTTATCAGGGAAGCGTCCGTGGTCACCGTGACATTGGTCTGGGGAGTCTGGAAGGGGAGACACCAAAGATTTTTGGCTGTTCTCATCCACCAAAGTATATCTTGTTTGCAGGAGTTGGTGATGAGTATCTGTGAGTTCAGGGGATGGAGACTGGATACCCACTGGGACAAAAGCAGCCATTGTAGTAGTCTCATATGCAATCTGGCTAGGGGAAAAATTGGGATGGCTGCCACCATAGACCCCAGAACCTGTAGAACTTCCCTTGCAGACACCTTCCTTCAACAAAGTATCACGTGTACTTGTACCCTTGCAGACACCTTCTTTCGACAAAGTATCACTTGTACTTGTAACCTTAATCTCTGAAGTCTGTGAAGGGGAAGAGAGACTTGGCTTGCTTGAGTGTTGAATACTGCTCCTATGAATTCCAATTGCTGGGTGGGATGAAGGTTGGATTTTTCCCAGTGTATAGTGATGCCTAGGAACTCTGCCAATGCTAGAGTGTAGCGGAGGGCCCTGACCAGTAGGTGCTTCATGGGGGCAGAGAAGAGCCAATCGTCTAGATACTGAAACACCTGAAATCCCTGAAGTCTCAGATGAGCTGTCACCACTGCTAGGCATTTTGTGAACACTCTGGGGGCCGTCGAGAGACTGAATGGCAGGGCTCTGAATTGGTAATGATTGGCTCCCAGGTGGAAGAGAAGGAGACTCCTGCAGCGTTTGTCCATTTTGATGTGGTAATACACATCCCAGAGGTCTATCGAGCACATGCACACATCCTTCCAAAGAAATAGGACAATGGATTGTATCGTGACCATACGGAATTTGGTCTGAACTACTGACTTGTTTAGTTGGCTGAGATCCAAAATGGGTCTCCAGTCCCTGGTCTTTTTTGGCACCAAAAAGAATCTTGAGTAAAACCTGGATCTGCACTGGTCTGGGGGGACTTGTTGGATGACTCGTTTTAGATGCAGCTTTCTTTTTTCTGAAGCTACCTCTTCCCTTTGACTGGGTAAATCATCGGGAAGGGATTTTGGAGGTCCTGGATAACAGATTAGAGGGATGCAGTAACCTCTGGAAATTATTCTCTGCACCCACTGATCATTTGTAATAGAGTGCCAGGCAGCTTGGTGCAGAGAGAAACAAGCCCCGACTGCCTCCAGAGGAAAGCAATTGGGCAGTACTTCAGGAGCGCTGATAAGGTCATCCGGAGAAAGAATCCCTTGAGTCCTGATTTAGGGGACCCCCTCTACTCCGAAAGGGGCGTGTTCCATTATTGGAACCCCCTCTACCTCTGGGGGAGTCCTCACCACGTACACTACGGAAAGGGCCATGAGATTTTTTGTCCCACATCTTTCCACTCCTCTGGTTCCTGGAGAAGGAGCGCTGAGGCTTGGAAAAACATAGGCCAATGGCAGACAAGGTTTTTCCATCCTGCTTGGACCTGGCTAATGTGTTCTTCGCTTTAGAACCAAACAAAGTGGATGGTTCGATATGGGGCATTTAAAAAGGAAGACTTGAAGGAGTCTGCGAGGTCACGAATGCGCATCCAGGCGTGGCATCTCATAACTACACCTGCACCCGCAGCTCTAGCCACCCCTTCAGTTGCGTGGGATAGCAACCTCATGGACGAGTTGGAAATAGACTCTAGGGTGGCAAGTTGGGAAGCAAATTTATCATGTACCCCATCTGAAACTTGACCCGCGAGGGTTCCAGAGAGTTCAGTGATGAGATCTCTTTGAAGCCTCATAAAATGCATCAAGTAATTCAGAGACCTGATAGCAAAGGTCGCTGAAGCAAAAACTCACTTCACTAATCTGTCTACCACCTGGGACTCTCTGCTGGGAGGGTGGACAGCAGACTTTACTCCACAAGGTCCTTTTTCATGGCAGCCGCCACCACCATAGCATCTACTGGTAAACCTCTAGACCAATGGGACTGTTCCTCTGGAGGGGAGAGTATCTTGTCTGGTCTCCGGGGAATGGCCTCAATGGTATCAGGGTTCTTCACACCCACTGCACGATGAGCTTGACTAACTCATCGGCGGGGGGGGGGGGGTCACCCAAGAAGTAGAGGGTCAAGAGCAGAAGGCCTGCAGGGAAACGGATTCCTCCGAGGAAGGGTTGGAGGGCTTCCAGTCACTCCTCTGCCTCAAAATTTCCAGGATGTCTCCAAAGGCGACATCGTCAGGGGGTGACTGTGGGGACCCTTCACATCATCATAGTCCATATGTTCAGTGAGGGACTCCTCCTGGGAGTCCATGTGTTTCCTCTTACATGTCCGTTTCCAAGGAGGTTCTTCAGTGGGAGCATCTGAAGAAGACTCAGAAAGGAGGTTACCCTGTACAGGGGTTTCCTGAGGCTTGTGCTCTCGGTGTCCTGGGGGGCGGGTGGCCTGTGATAGCTGCAGCTCAGATGGGATGGGGGGGAGGTCCGACGTAGGAGGATTGCTTCCTGAAACAAGCACCCTCTCCATCACCCAGAAGGCAGGCCCTCCTGAAGAGGAATGGGAGCCCGGAATCAAGGAAAACAATCTCAGAACCAGGGTCACACCCCGCTCCCGCAGCCTGCTCCCGGGGATGGAGCCTCAAGCAAAACCGGAGTGTGGGAGTCACCCTCGGATCTGAAGATGGAGCCGATGAAACAACCGAAACCGAGGGTTCCACCCCCCCCCCAGCATGAGATTGAGGAAGGGATGGTTCTGAAGGAATCGAAACCCAAAGGGGCCTTGGAGCTTCAGAGAAGGTCACTGTCAGTGCTGAGGAGAGGAGTCCTCCCGCAGACGTCGAAGCTATGGGCCTTGGAACCGAAGGGTCCGAGGGAGGAGAATACATGGGAGTCGCAGGGGCAATGGAACCAAAACCCAGAGTGGGATGGGTTCTAGGAAAATTTGTAATCCCCCTGGCTGTCAGCAACTAATCAAACAGGGGCATTATATCTAACTCAGATAGGCTCCTGGTGGACCTTACTGACACACCTGAGGGGGAGTCAGGTCGGTCCAAAAATGGGCTAAAGACTTGTCCAGCAAATGGATCCAAAGACGGGGAGTACTGGGTCCATGGTGTATTAAAAGTCGGCACAGAGGATTCCAGTTTCGAAACAGGCAAAAGGGGGACTATTGGTGCTGAGAATGGGCTTGGAGCCAAAGTAACAACTGATGCAGAAATAGCCACAGAGAAAGGAGAAGGAAGGCCTTTAAGAATACGTTTATTTCTTCTTTCATTCAGCATCCGCTGACTGAAACTGACACAAATCTGACAGGGAGGTTTCACAGATAAGTGTGGAACCCCCAAACAATATACACATTCATCATGCAGGTCACTATTGGGGAGTTTACAGTTGCAGGAAGTGCAATGTTTAAACCCCGAAGTCCCTTTCTTTTCAGACATACCAAAATATTTGAGACAATAAACTAACAAAGGTAGAGAAAGGAAGGAGAGAGAGAGAGAGATAAAATACCAACAATGGTATTTAGAATACCACAAGGGTAAAAAGGGAGTTTACCAGTGATGGTAAGAAAAAAGGATACCCGTGGGGAGAGCTGGTTAAGATACCAAGAAGTAGAAGAGTTTTGAGAGAAATAACTTACAAAATACTGTAAATTTTGTAAGAAACACAATACTTAGCTGGAGAGCTTGGTGAAACGCTGCTATATGGCTGCACGACAAACGAGATCTGGGGTAACTGGGAGAAGGGCATTGTGGGTAGCAGCTTAGCTCGAGAGTTTTTGGTGTACGCGAGCTTGGTATTAGGCTGACTCGGTTCAGATGGCTCGGAACAGAACCCATCAGGGATGAATAGGAAGAAGATTAACAACTTCAGATAAACAAATTTCAGTTATGTTGAAAACTGCAAAATACATAAAATGAAAATAATTTAAAATGAAATGCTTAACACTGGGAAACAATCTAATAAAAAAAAATAATCCATCAATGATCACTGGGCTATAAGAAATGTTAAACTCTTTTATAGAAGTCTGAGAATTAACAAAATATTAAGTAACACTCCCCAGGCTCAATTCAATGGAAGCAAAGAACTGAGACAGTGCAAGTCCATCCCTGTGTCTCAGAGATATCCCTTCTACAGTGTAAGGGAAGGCAAATTCTGAATGAGAAAAAAGGGAAGATGCTGACATACGGCTGTGAAAACTCTGAAACCACTGCCAAGATTTACACATGGTGGCTAAAGGAGCATTTCACAAAGAAAATTTTCCTGCTGATACAAACCTTAAAAAGAAGTGATGAATTTTTACATAACTGATATTTTAGCATTTTTTTCTTTCCAGTTGCTTTAACTTTTTTACTTTTCCTATTTAGTGCAGTCTCTCCTGAAACTAATCACATGGATCACAGTGAAACCACCTAAGATACAAAAAATGGATCTTCAAGCAACTATGGAAGGCAAAGCATCCAAGGACAAAGCAGTGAGCATATCTCTTAAGTCCCAAGCAGTTGAGAGATCTATTCCAAAGGGTACACTAACCTCTTTAGTTACAACAGCATCTTCCATATCTCTCAATTTCTGCTGCAGCAGTTCCAACATTTTTTCAAGGTGTTGCTTTCCATTTAAAACTACTTGCATGTTTTCCTGAAGAAAGACATTTTGGTTAAATAACAAAGTATTAAAAACAAAATTAAAAAAGACATAAAAAGACATTACAATCATTCTGTATTTTTTTTGTTAAATGTAACATAACAAATTTTTATTGTATATAACTTTGTGACAGTAAAATTAAAAACTGCACTATATAAGAAAAATAAGTTATGTCTTATCATAATGGTCCATCTGTGTTGTTCATCTTCTTTCATTCATCTCTGATGGGGTTCGGTTCCGAGCCCTTGGAACCAAGTCGGCCTTTTTACCAGGCTTTCACCAGCCAAAAAAACTCTCGAGCCAAGTCTCTACCCAGAATGTCCTTCTCCGTTACCACAGATTGAGTTTGCTAGAGAAAGAGAAGCAAAGCGAGGCCACTTCTGCGTAAATACCCTAGGGGCACCACTTAGACCCAAAGCATCCCCAAAGAGCCTTTGGAGGGGGAAGGAGGGTGGGAAGTGATGAATGAAAGAAGATGAACAACACAGATGGAACGTTATGGTAAGACATAACTTCTTTATCTAATGTTGTTAATCTTCTTTCCATTCATCACTGATGGGACAGAATCCCAAGCTACCTTGAGGTCCATGGGTGGCCCTTATGGAAGAACATTCCTGAGTACCATTCAGCCGAAGGCAGCTCTCCCTCTGGAGACCAAGTCTAATTTGTAATGATTGATAAAGGTAGGAGGCTTAGCCAAAGTAGCTGCTGTGCAAATGTCATCCATGGATGCCCTGGAATGGAAAGCTACAGATGTTGCTATAGATCTAGTGGAATAAGCTTTAACATTTGGCATAGGTTCATTACTGAGGGAATAGATGAATCGTATGCAGTCCCTTAGCCATTTTGATAATGTAACCTTGGAAACAGCCTCCCCCATTTTGGGTCCAGAGAAGGAGATGAAAAGCTGTTCCAATTAACGGATAGGTTTGCTACTGTCTAGATAAAGTTTCAGTTATCTATGTACATCTAAAGAGTGAAGGCAGTACTCTCCTCTATTGGCAAAATTCAGAAAAAACACTGGTAAATCAATGGTCTGGTTTGTGAATAATTCAGAAACAACTTTGGGAAGGAAGGAAGGATTCGTCCAAAGTGATACTCTGTCTTTATGAAATACCAGTTAAGGCTTCTTGATACACAATGCCTGCAGTTCCGAGACTCTTCTGGCTTACGTGATGGCTACCAAGAACAAGGATTTCCAAGACAAAAACTTTAGGTCACACTTCTCCACAGGTTCAAAAGGTTTTTGAGTCAAAGACTGAAGGACTAGAGTGATGTTCCATGGTTGCACGGGCTGCCTAACAGGAGGCCTGATATGAGAGGTACTCTTGAGGAATGCTTTGCATAAGCATAAAGAGATGAGGGGTGCCATCTATACCATTGTGGAGATTAGAAATTGCTGCTAGATGTAGTCGTATGGTAGAGGCAGAGGCTCCATTATCAAAAAACTTAGCCAAGTATTGAAGCACTGTAGTTACTGGAGCCAAATACAGGTCTAGCACTTTATCCTTGGACCAGATGGAGAACCTTTTCCATTTATCCTGATATAGTCTTCTGGTGGATGGTTTATGAGAGGCCAGAATGATGTCTCAAACAAGCGAGGAGAGATTAGCTTGCCTGGTGACTAGTGGAAGTGGAGAAACCAAGCTGTTAGCTTGAGACAGGACAGATTTGGGTGACTCAACCCTTGGGGATGAGAAATCAGATCTGGTAGAGGGTCCAGAATCCATGGTAGGTATACTAGGTGAGGCCAAAGGAAGGGGAACCAAACTTGTTGAGGCCAGAATAGGGCTATGAGGATCACCTTGCAACTCAAACGAAGAGCTTTCTTTAGAAACTGTGGAATCAGGGGGATGAGAGGATAAGTGTAAAGAAGTCCCGTGGGTCAATCGTGGATTAGAGCATCCCTCAGTGACTCCCCCTTGGGGGAAGTATGGCAAAATAGCTGCTGCACTTGTTGTTTGATGGGGAGGTGAAAAGATCGTAGCAAGGCTGGCCCCAGTGGCTGAAGATTTCTGTCGCCACCTTGGGGTTGAGAGACCACTCGTGAGGCATGAGGATGCATCTGCTCAGTTTGTCTGCAATCATGTTGGAGCTCCCCGGGATATGCGTTGCTATCAGAAAGCAGTTGGAAGCTATTGCCTACTGCCAAATTCTCATGGCTTCTCGACATAGGGGGTAGGACTTGATTCCTCCTTGCTTCTTGATATACCAGACCACTGACATATTGTCTGTCTGAATTGCAATTGGCCCAGAAGGGAGAGCCAAATGAAAGGCCTGCAACGCTAACAGCACAGCTCTTAGTTCCAGAACACTGATATGAAGGTGGGCCTCTGAGGTGGACAATGTGCCTTGGGCAGTCTTTCCCTGGAAATGCCCCCCCACTCCATCAGGGAAGCATCCTTGATCACAATGGCTGTGGGCTGAGGGGATTGAAATGGGCGACTCCAAAGTTCTACACCTGGTCTCATCCACCAAAGGAGGTCTTGTCTGCAGGAGTTGGTTATATGAATCTGGTAACAGAGGGGATGCCATAGCAGGGTCTGCATATGTAGCTTTGCTAGAGGCAGTATTGGGATTGAAGCTGCCATAGAGCCTAGGACCTGAAGAACTTGACTTGATCGAGAGAGTATCACTCAGAGCTGAAATCTCAATTGGTGGAGTTTGTGAATTGGGAGTGATACTAGACAGGACTGAGTATTGAACACTGCTCCAATGAACTCTTTTTGTTGTGTAAGAGTAAGGTAGTTCTGGATAAGAAAGTTGAGGAAGTGGAGAATGACCTTGTGGAATGAGTTCATGGTGGTCTTAGTAAAGACAAATCCTTGTGTTTATAAACATAAGAAATACATTCAGTGAGCCATTGTGGTGATGTAGCTTTAGACACAGATATTTCCAACATAGCTTTTGAAAATGAAATAACAACTGGTCCAATTTCCTGAAAGTGTTTGTTCTATGGAGATAAAATCTCAGCTGTCTGAGAAAATCCAAGAAATGAAGCATATATTCCCCTTTATTGGATAATTATGGGAAGAACACTGGTAAACTAATGGACTGGTTAAGAGCGAATTCAGAAGCTACTTTCAGAAGAAAGGAAGCGCTGGTGCAAAGAGAAACCCTGTCTTTATGAAAAATGATATAAGGTGACTGGTAGGATAAAGCCTGAATTTTCAAAACTCTGTTAGCAGATGTAGTGGCAAGTAGGAAGAATGGTTTCCCAGGACAACAATTTTAAATCAGCTTTTGCTGTGGGTTCAAACAGAAACTGAATTAAGTCCTGGAGAAGAATCGTCAAGTCCCTAGGTGGGGTCCTTGACAGGTGGCCTGAGTAAAAATGTACCTTTCAGAAGGGTCTTGTACAACCTAAGGGAGTTCAAGGACAAATGATCGTTTCCTATATGAAAACTGGAGATTACAGCCAGTCATACTTTGATGCTCCATTATGAAAAATGGAAGCTAAAAATGATAAAACTGATGGAATGGGCACTGAAAAGGGGTTTCGATTTCTCTTGTTAACCCAGTTAGAGAATCATTTCCATTTGCTCTTGTATATCTTCCTAGTGGAGTCTTTTTAAGAAGGAAGCAAGTAAGTATTTGTAAAACCTAGGAAGAAAGCTTGGACTGTCTAGCCATCACTGGAAGTGGAGAAACCATGCGGTCAATCTGAGAGAGGGCTTCTATGTCTAGGTGAGATAGCCTTCAGGGTTGAGAAAGAAGATCTGGAAAGGGATACAGAACTCAAGGACAGTATATCAGATGAGGCCAAAGGAATGAGAACCACACTTGGCGAGGCCAGAATGGAGCACTGAGGGTCACTTTGCTCTTCTCTTGATAAGCTTTATGTAACACTTTAATATTAGAGGTGTTGGAGGATAGACATAAAGGAAACTAGAGGGCCAGTTGTGGATCAGAGCATCTCAGGTACTCCCCCTCTGCTGCATTTAGAATTGTGGACAAAGGCAAAAAGGTCACAGCATGGCTGGCACCACTGGCAAAAAATCTGTTCCGCCATTAAGTGGCAGAAAGATTGAAAGACCACTCATGAGGCATAGCAATAGATCTGCACAGTCTGTCCACAAAAACGCTGGAGTTACCTGGAATGTGTATTGTTAAAAGAAAGCAATTGGAAGAGATTGCTTACTACCACACTTTCATTTCCTCCAGATACAAGGGTAAGAACAAGTTCCTCCCTGATACAAAGGGTAAGAACAGGTTTCTCCCTCTTTGTTGATGTATCAAACAACTGACATGTTGTCTGTCTGTATGGCAATCGTCCCTTAAGGAAGGATGTCTTGAAATATCAGCAATGCTAGAAGGACTGCCTTTATCTCTAGGATGTTCATGTGAATGTTGGTCTCCAAGGGAAACCACGTGCCTTGGATTGTATGTTCCAGGTAATACCCCCCCACTCCAACTAGGAAGTGTCCATGGTTATCATGACCTTGGGCAATGGAAGAACAAAGGGGCAACCCTGTGAAACATCTGGTGTGTGGATTCACCTGGATAGATGCTGTTGGCAAATTTTTATGATTCGAATGGGAGATGCCCTGGGATGTCAGTTCAGAGACCACTGAACTGCTAGAGTCCATTGTAGTACTGTCATGTAGTATTTTGCGAAGGGTAGAAGGGTTATGGAGGCTGCCATTGCCTCCAGAAGCTGAAGGGCCAGCTTGGCTGGTTGTGACTGCAGAGAGAGTAGATTTGCACTTGAACTTGTAATTTAAATAATCTGGACTGAGAAAGCCAAACTACTTGAGAAATTGTATCCAGATGAGCCCATATGAACTCCAGGGTTTGGGTGGGAAGGATGTGAGATTTGTCATAGTTTACTGTAATGCCCAAATGTTGTCATAAATGGAGCAGGTAGGCCCTAGTGCATGTCAATAGATGCCTGGTGGGAGCCATGAGGAGCCAGTTGTTGAAATTAAGGAAACGCTCAGAATCCCAGGAATTTTGACATACATTCAGTAAACACCCAGGGGGGGCTTTGGTGAGACCAAAGGGCATGGCTCTGAATTGAAAGTAACTGGTTCCCAGCCAGAAACAAAGGTATCTTCTGGATTGTCTGTCTATTTTTATGTGATAGTATGCATCTTGGAGATCCATCTAGCACATCCAATCATTCTTCCTCAAAAGGAGGAGAATGAACTAAACAATAACTATTCGGAACGTGCAGTATTTGACAACTCAGTTCAACTGACTTAGGTCCAATATTGACCTGAGGTCCCACTTCTTCTATGCCACCAAAAAGAATCTTGCCAAAGGGAAATATTGAGAGGCAGATTCAGGGATAGATTTAGGGAGACTGAGAAGAAGGAAGGGGTGGAAAGAATACTGGCAAAGTCATTCTGAAAATGTTGTTTCTTTCTTTAAAGAATCCTTTTTTTATTGTTTTCCCTCTTGCCATTTCTTTTTTTTTTAATTATTCCTTGTTTGCCAGGAGGTGGCAGGGATTGCTTATTTTGCCTTTTAAATGGGGTCAAGAATGTGGAAGATTTGAAATGAGGGAAAGGAAAATCTTAGAAACTCCCTGAATTAATCTCCCTTTTTCAACAAATCTGAGGACCTGTGAAGCAGAAGAGACAAACAAAACCTCCTTATTTAAAGGTGATTTAAAATATATATACAAATACAGGCATACCTCCTCCAAACTGTAGTAGTAGCAGTAGCCAATGACACTATCTGCACAATCATACACACACTTCAAAACATGTTCAGATATTTAGGACAGATAAGAAATAATAGGATTCAGACTGGAGATACTTTCTGAAGGAAGTGTGGCAGAGTATTCCCTCAAACTGTCTACAAAATAAGAAACTCCCACATAAGTGCTTGGTAGTTAAGAACGCTGTATACTAAAGTGGAAGAGAAGAAAATTCTCTTAACAAATTTGTGCAATACCTTACCTTCTATATCAGTGGAAGGAGGATTCATACTGAACAATAGTCTCTTTCCAGCTGGTGAAGAGGTCGAAATGGCAGCTGTCTCTAATGTAAAATGACAAGAAAAAAGAATTGTTAGCTTTAAGTACTTTATAAAATCTATCTGCCTTTTTAGGGACTGAAGAGTGTTATTGCAGTCAGCATTACAAACTTTCCCCAAAGCTAGCAATATATGAGGGACTGATGTAGTATGAGGTATATCAACTTGCAACATATCATAATATCTCCTCATTTCAGAGGGAACATCCATTTGTTCTCACAAAAATGCCTCATTTATCCTAGAAATATTTTCCAAAAATGAAACTTTCTCCAAGGGAGATGGAGAGGCCACATTTCCTCAGAATCAGAATTCTGGGATTAGGAATCAGTAGTAAAAGAAGCACTGTCTCTGTCAATGTCAGAATCTTCTGACAAACCTGCCTTACACTTTCTTTATTAAGGTTGCACTTTGGCAAGAGTTCCACGTTTAACAGCCAGCAATAACTTCTTGGCTAAGGTAAGAAAATCATCTTTATAAACAGATATCATGTCTACAAAAGAACAATGCCTCACCTTCTGTTTTTTCTTTGTAGGGACCACGTTGAAAGAAGACTGATTAGGGGATTGAACTTCATGCCTGGCAACAGGTCTCTTTACACAGCTACCTTGAGAGTAACTTCCTGAAGAATCTCCTAGACCCAAGGAAGTTGGTTCTTCCATGCCCGGTTTGGACAATGAAACAGCTGCACAGGATTTGGCTGATCTCCAATCCTTGGTGGTTGAAGGGACTACACCAGAGGAACCAAGAGTACTAAGTGAATGGTCTAAGGAACAGTGATTGGCCACTACAGAGTCACCCACTAACTGCTGAGGCACCCAGAGTACCATGTGAGTGGTCTGAGGAACAGCGGTTGGCCACTATAGCGTCACCCACTAAAAGCTGAGGCACTGTCTGAACCCACGGAGGCAGCAAAGGATTCTTACTGTGGTGTTTTCTTTTTAGGTACAACAGGAGAAGAGCCAGAAGGACCACACTAATTATCCATGACGCAGACAAGGATGAAGCCTGACTGCCAGTAAGCACTACAAGAACAAGTCCGTAGGAAGCTAAGTTGTCAGACAAGTGTTCACAAATAGCATACACTCTTATACGTCCCCACACAAAACCCTTCAAAAGTAAAGCACAAGCAGTACATAAAAATCCCTGTCAGCACATAAATCTCTCTGAAGTGTCCTGATAGAAATAATTGAAGTTAAGTTGTCATGAAAGTGGACACAAGCATTCTATTAAAAATTAATATTTTCTGCCCTGAAATGCTTCCCGATCCTTAAAATTTAAATCACAAATACAGAGTTTCACAAACAGTACACGTTTACCACATAATTAGCCCCAAATACAAAAGTTCTAGTCTAAAAATAGTGGAGTTTGAGAGAAAAGTTCCAGTATTGAAATAATACTGGCCTTCTTAAAGGAGAAATACAGTTTTTAGTAAAAAAATAAAAAATATATACATATAAATATTTTCTTAAAATGGCTATAATTGCTTTGTGGAAGGGTTCCATTATGGGGACTTCACTGTCAGAAATGAAGCTCGCAGGTGATTGCTACTCCTTTGAAGCCTCAGAGCTGCTTCTTATTGAGGAGGCAAGAAAGTACTGAAATTGTGTTCATTTTGATGGCTGATTTCCCTCCAATGGGCTAGTCAATCAGCAGTCACAGTGTAGGTATGGGAAGGAGCCAGACCTCTGTTAAACTGGCTGGTTGTTGTATACTTGGCAGAATGCAAAACATACAGTCAAAGACTACTGCAGCAATGGGAATGCTGATGCTTATACTTTCTTCTTCAACTTGTCAAAAGCATCCCATTATACATCTCAACCTTTTAGTGTAAACTACCTGGACATAGTCTAAAATAATGTGGGGACAACAGACCTAAAAATAAGGAAAATTTTGAAATACTGCTCTTATAAACTTAAAAAGCATTTGCGCTTGTTTCCTGCCTTTCCTGTAACTAGTCTAGTTCAGATACAAATTTGCTGTATCCAGGCCTGTTTGTAAGCTTCTGAGAGGTGCTAAAGTCTGGTCTTCAATTTTTCCCTTAGATCTGCTAGTTCTCTCCTCTCCTGAACGTTTACTAGCTTATTAGTCTATCTCTTTATCATACCAGACTTCTTGTAGCAATTATTGTAGCACACAAAAGTGCTACCAGCACTAAACATTCTACAAGGAAACAGCTCCAGTACTTATTATTAATGCCCACCCCTCCCAGCATGTCTAAAGGTCAGTTCCCTGTGCTTTCTCCTATTAATCTGGTGAGCTTGGGCATCCTGAGGTAATGTAGCAACTGCCTCATGTACACAGACAACCTTCTCCTCTTACCTCCCAACACTCAGACTTGGGAAAGATGCACTTATATATCCAAACTGGATGCCACGCACTCTCCAGCCAAGACCGGAATAGCTGGTCAAGAGGAGAAGATCAACACTTGGACCACACCACATGGAACACATAGCCCTCCAAAACACACACCAGCACTGCCATCACATAAAAACACAAACAACACGCCCACCTTCACGGAGGCTCTCAATATAAATCTAGCCTAACAGCAGAGACCTCCAAGGCAGAAACGCACTCGACCACCACAACACAACACTAATCACAAGACACATAACTCTCCTAAACAGTGTGCCACTAACCAAAGCCCCTAAGGCAAAACAGTATACCCAGCACACTAGTCATAGGTGACTCGATAGTGAGGCACACTGATGTCCCACTCACTAGGTTGACTAAGGAGAAAGTAACAGTCAGCTGCCTGTCAGGTGCCAGGATCCAACACATAACACACGCACTCAGGTCCCTCAACAAAAGGTACAAATATGACTCTGTCATTGTACATGTGGGTGTGAATGACCTGAGACGTACCTCCCTGGACTACATGAAAAGAGACATGGAGGATCTCTCGGATTATGTAGCCCAGGTGGGTATGACCCTAGCCCTGAGCAGCATCCTGCCATCAGCCAGAATGATACCACAGTACAAGCAGAAAATTGCAACCAAGACAGAAACACCCAAAATAGGGTAAAACCACGAAAATGAAAGCACAAACAGCCACTGAAGAAGACCACTGGTAATGCGGAAAAAATACTGACTTTTTAAAAAAATCCTAATGTTGAATTAAATATTTAAAATACACACACAACATACTAAATCTAGAAAATGATGATGTAAAAAATAATAATAATAAAGATGTTAGTATAAATATGAATATAAATACACATTTTTTTTTTTAAATTGCTAGTAATTTAAATCTGACTTGATTTAAATTTTAAAACAGGTTTCAGAGACACAGTCATTGAGACCAGGGTATCTCAAAGCATTTAATCTAAGTTGCCATTCTGCTTCCAAAACAGCAACTCTATTAGCCACATCACCTGTCCCTAGTAAAGAAACACGGTCCACTACAAAGAACAAAAACTTATTGAAATTGGGGCATATGGTGGCATGCAAATGAAGTGCATTATGTATGTCTTTTTTCCTGAAAGATCTAACATGCTCTGATATTCTATCTCTTAATCTTCGAGTAGTCATGCCAACATAAAATGCTTGACATGACATACACGATGCTACATAAACTAAATTTTTACTATTACAATTACAATGCCCAGGGCAAGCAATAGTATATCTGTAATCAAAAACACAAAGATAAGAACCTTCCCCAATGAACCTACACTGTTTACAAGCCCCACATTTATTCATGCGTAATTTGTTATGAGGCTTAACTTCCTTTTCCAAAATACACTTTAAATTCTCACCCTTACTAAAAACAATCACAGGTTCAACATCTAAGGTTCCCTTAATTTCAGCACTCAAAAAATACCTCCAAGTGTTTCAAAAACTGGCACACAATTCAGCAGCACTGTTGTACTTTAAAACAAAAACTGCTCCAGTTTTATTATTATTATTATTATTATTATTGTTGTTAATACTACTGTTGCCCCCCATGTTGGCCTGTTGAACTTTAATGTTCAAAATTGGCATATAATCTGTTCTTCTTTTCCTAAGCACTTCTTTCTTGATTTTAAGTAAAAGCTTAAGAGGGTATCCTTGTTCCAAAAACATGCCTATTAACTTGAAAATCTCTTTCCTGAACATATCATCATTGCTGACTAACCTAGATGTTCTGACCGTCTGCCCCTTCACTACACCCTTTCTCTGGTGAAAAGGATGACAACTTCCAAAATGCAACAGGGAATTCGAATAACTCTCCTTTCTGTATATAGTACTTGAAAAGCCCACATTAGTTTTATTGATAGTTAAATCCAAAAAGTTAATACATTCTTCATTCCACTCATAAGTGAACTTAAAAAAGTTTGTGGTACCATAAAAGTAATCCACAAACTCTACCGCAGTCTTTGCTTCACCTCTCCATAAAATCAAAAGGTCATCCAAAAACCTGTTGTATAATAAAATATTGCTGTTGAACCTGGAAGGGAAAACAAAAAGTCTTTCCCATGCCAACAAAACTAGGTTAGCAAAAACCGGGGCACATTTTGCCCCCATTGCCACCCCAGAATGTTGCTGAAATACCTCACCTTCAAACAAAATAATTTTTTTTTTTTTTTTGTTTTTGTTTTAAAGTACAACAACAGGGCTGCTGAATTGTGTGCCAGTTTGAGAAACACTTGGAGGTATTTTTTGAGTGCTGAAATTAAGGGAACCTTAGGTATTGAACCTGTGATTGTTTTTAGTAAGGGTGAGAATTTAAAGTGTATTTTGGAAAAAGAAGTTAAGCCTCATAACAAATCACGCATGAGTAAATGTGGGGCTTGTAAACAGTGTAGGTTCATTGGGGAAGGTTCTTATCTTTGTGTTTTTGATTACAGATATACTATTGCTTGCCCTGGGAATTGTAATTGTAATAGTAAAAATTTAGTTTATGTAGCATCGTGTATGTCATGTCAAGCATTTTATGTTGGCATGACTACTCGAAGATTAAGAGAGAGAATATCAGAGCATGTTAGATCTATCAGGAAAAAAGACATACATAATGCACTTTATTTGCATGCCACCATATGCCCCAATTTCAATAAGTTTTTGTTCTTTGTAGTGGACCATGTTTCTTTACTAGGGAGAAGTGATGTGGCTAATAGAGTTGCTGTTTTGGAAGCAGAATGGCAACTTAGATTAAATGCTTTGAGATACCCTAGTCTCAATGACTGTATGTCTCTGAAACCTGTTTTAAAATTTAAATCAAGTCAGATTTAAATTACTAGCAATTTATAAAAAAAAAATGTGTATTTATATTCATATTTATACTAACATTTTTATTACTATTATTTTTTACATCATCATTTTCTAGATTTAGTATGTTGTGTGTGTATTTTAAATATTTAATTCAACATTAGGATTTTTTAAAAAAAGTGGATTAGGATGTTCATTGGTTGTTATAGTGTGATGTCAGCTTATTCACATAGGGCAGTTACTATAAAGGTGTTTTAATTGTGATTGTAAAATGACTCTGAAGAAGCCAGTACTGACTGGTGAAAGCGCTTAGTCATTTCTTCAATAAAGTCAGTATTTTTTCCGCATTACCAGTGGTCGTCTTCAGTGGCTGTTTGTGCTTTCACAAGCAGAAAATTATTGATTTCAACAACTGGCTAAGTTTCTGGTGTCATTCTAAGGGGATCGGTATTTGTCTGCCTGAGATGACATGATTGACAGACCTCGATGCTTTGCTAGAGATGGCCTGCATCTGTCACCCCTGGGCTTCTGGATACTGGCCAAGGCTCTTGCCACCCCTATAGTGCCTTTTTTAGGCGGTGTTCCAAAGACCAAATTACCACAGTAACAGCTACAAACAAATGCAATCTGAGGGTCATGCTGCTCAACCCTAGAAGTCTAAATCTCAAAATACACTCTCTCAAAGCACTCCTTAAAATGATGAACATCGACATTTGTGCTGTAACAGAGAACTGGTTCAAGGCAGCAGAAAGCATCCCTGCACTACCAGGCTATAATTCATTCTACACCTTTCAGCCTCAGAACTTGAACCTAAGCTCCAAAGGTGGTGGTGTTTCCGCATTCATAAAGGATGCGCACACCTCCAGACTGGTAGCCCAACATAACACATCAGAGATACTTCAGGTGCAGCTAACATTGGGTAAGACAGCCTTTCAGGTCATAGCCTGTTATAGGTCCCTAACCATGTCCCATATCACTTGCTCCTTATTTCTAAGCACCCTGGAGAATATTAGGGTCCAATCTAACACTCTCATACTGGGCGACCAACTATCTCACCATTAACTGGGAAAACTACTCATGTACCAATACACTTCCCCAACGTTTCCTAGAGTTCATTAATTCCAGTACCATGGACCAGCTTGTTCTTACCCCCACTAGAGGTAGCAACATCCTTGACCTGGTCATTACTAACATGGGCAAAAGTTGCTCTACACCAATAGTCAACTCCTCCCTGGTTAGATCTGACCACAAACTAATCACCTTGGAAATCCACATCACTCCCACCCACCCCCGCAAAGGTAACCACCATGAAAAACTTCTCCAAAGCTAACTTTTGGTTCCTAAAAACAGAGGTGGCTAACTTCACAGCACCCATGCAAATGGAGAATAGTTGCACAACCGTCAAATTATACACCACTGCACTGTACGAACACATACACAAATGGATGGATCTCGCCATACCCAACAGAACCAAGAGGCTCTCCTCCAAAAAAAGGAAGCCAATCTGGTAGTCCTCTGCCATAAACAAACTCTACAACAGAAGGAGGAAACTGATGTGGAATAAGGTGAAGTCCCTTATCAGCCTCAACAAAATGTTGAAATCCCTCATCAAATCCTCCAAAGCTAGCTATGAAAACAGAAATGCAGCAGATAGTAAAGACAACTACAAGGCCTTATATAGTTATGTAAAGAATATCCATGGCAATACCCAGATTTGCTCTGAGCTACTGCACAATGGTACCTCCTATACCGAGCAAACAGATATTGCCAATATACTGGCCAACAGATTCAGTGCCAACTTTGCCCCTCCCCCGCAAAGGACCAATCACAATACCAGTAGATTGTCAGGCACCCAGTATTACTGCTGCACACGTTAAAACAGTACTGTCCAAGGCCAAGAATACAGACCAATCACAATACCAGTAGATTGCCAGGCACCCAGTATTACTGCTGCACACGTTAAAACAGTACTGTCCAAGGCCAAGAATACAGCTTCTATGGGACCTGACCATATCCCTGGCTGTGTTCTACATGAACTACAGAGTGAACTGGCACCTCTCCTGTGTGCCCTGTTCAATTACAGCCTCATCTCAGGCTTTGTCCCTACTGAATGGCACACTGCTATAGTCATCCCTCTCCACAACTGAGGAGCGACTACAGACCCTGGGAACTATCGCCCCATTAGCTTGACAAGTCTGATATGCAAAGCTATGGAACGCATCATCATGGACCTAATAAACAAGGATATAGGGAATCTCCAAACTCTGGATCCCACACAGTTTGGTTTTGTGAAGGGTAGATCATGCCTGGTCAACTTGGTCGACTACTTTGAGTCAGTCACCAGAGCTGTGGATGAAAGCAATGTGGTTCATACAGCCTACCTTGATCTGGTCAAGGTCTTTGATACCATCCCCCCCCTCAGGAATCACAGAAAAACACACTAAGCTAGGCATCAACCCCTATATCACTAGGTGGGTTGCAAACTGGCTCACAGATAGAACCCACAGTGTGAGTCAAACTGCCGACCAGTCATGAGTAGAGTCCCACAAGGATTGGTCCTGGGTCCTCTCCTGTTTGGTATCTACTTCTCAGAAGTCCAGGCTAACACGAAGGGACTCTGGCTGACAATGTTTGCAGACGATTGCAAGCTGGGAGCCATTAACTCCCCAAGTGATACAGACATCCTACAGAAAGGCCTCACTGAGACCAATGACTGGTGTCAGAAGTTTAATACCAAAAAATGTGTCGTCAACCCCTTTGTGAAAAACCTAGTTCCCATGAATTACCACATTGATGATAGTCCACTGAACACAAAGGCGTTATAAGAGATCTGGGAACACAGGTTGACAACAACCTCTCTTTTGACCACCACACTGGCACTGTGGTCAGAAAGTCCTTCGATGTGGCACATCTCATTACTAAGGGTTTTGCATCCAGGAAGAAAGAAGTCATTGTCTCCCTCTACTCTTCCTTCATTAGGCCAGTCATCGAGTAAAATGCCCCATTTGGCATGTACCTCACTAGACACCTGCAACAACTGGAGAGGCCGCAAAAGTATCTCACAAAGAGGATCCTAGGCTTTAAAAACTTGTCCTATATGGACAGACTCAAAAAACAACTATTCTGTCTCATATCGCCTACTTAGAGGCGATCTTTGCTTGACTTACAAAGCCATGTCTGACCCTGCTCTGTTAGAAATGCCACATCTAAAGAAATCCCTCCACACCACATGTTCCAGAGACCTCAACCTCATTACCACAATCAACAGAACATGCTGGAGGAACAGATTCATAACCCAGAGACTGCCCATGCTATGGAATAGACTTCCCATACATGTGAAACACAGCACCTCACTGGCCGTCTTCAACAGAAATCTTGATGAGTGGATGGGAAATAGAAAATTCACCCCGGGGATCACTCAAGTGGCTCTACTCCACAAAGGCACTGGAAACTAAGGTTGGGTGGCACGATGCCAGGGTAATCCTATGGGCTAGTCTTGTAAAGGCTCCAGGGTCATGAGCCTAGTACACACCTATGAACCTATGAATAAGAGGATTTGCGTTAGTATGCATTTTGTGAAGAATATGAAGTCTGAAACACAAATGCAGGTTATTCCTTACTGACTTCATTTCCTCAGTGATTTGTCAGAAAATAAAAAGTTATGTACTCACCATAACATTTTATCTGTGTTGTCCATTTCACGCTTTCTCAACTAATGGTTTTGGATCCGACACAGGTGCTTCTTCCAGAACACAGGATCCTAGAACTGATAAGCACCTCCCTTTACCTTAATGTCCCACCAACCTAACATACCTCAGATCGAGTTTGCCATCCCTAGATACAAGAGGACAGTGGCAGAATAGAAAAAGGGGAAGCTGAAGCTCAAATAAGAAACAGAGGTTCCTATAACACTGTTAGACCACTCCAGAAGTAAAAGGAGTGGGCAGGTGGGGGGAAGTTGAGGGACAATGAAAATGGACAACACAGACAGAATGTTATGATGAATGCATAACTTCTTAACCTGATGTTGTCATTTTCATTCATTCCTCAACTGACAGAACAGAGTCCCCAGCTACCACAACCCTGAGAGGACCCTAAGGTAGGACACTGTAGAGCACTGGTCAGCCAAAAGGTACTCTGTTCCTAGAGACTAGACCTAATTTGTAATGAGCAATGAAGTTATGTGGGTTAGCTCATGTTCTGGCTGCACAAATATCATCCAAGGATGCTGCAGATCAAAAAGATGAAGAAATTGCCATAGACCTAGTGGAATGGGCCCTGGGAAGTTTTGGTAAAGATACACTCAATTTTCCATAGACAAAAGCAATACAATCTGTTAACCATTTGGCCAATGTAACTTTAGATACTGGAATGCCTAGACTGGTAGAAAAAATAGAAACAAACAACTGATCAAATTTCCTAAAGTCTCTGGTTCTATGAAGGTAGACACAAAGTCATATATGCATATCTAATAGATGTAATATGTACTCTCCTTTGTTTGAGAAATTTGGAAAGAAAACTGGGAGATTAATGACCTGGTTTATATTTGACTCAGAAGCTACCTTGGGCAAAAAGATGGGTTAGTTCATAATGATACCCAGTCCTTGTGAAAAATTAGATGAGGAGCATATGAAGATAGAGCCTGGGGTTCAGATACTCTTCTGGCTGATGTAATAGCCACAAGAAAAAATGGTCTTCCAAGACAAAAATTTGAGGTCAGCTTTTCCCAAAAATTCAAAAGGAGACTGAGTTATGGATGAAGCATAATATTTCAATCTAAAGGTGGAGCAGGGTCTTTCAATGGAGATCTAAGCAGAAAGGCTCCCTTGAGAAAAGCCTTGCAAAGCTTAAAAGAAGCTAAGGTACAAGTATTTTTGCCCAGAAGAAAATTAGAAATGACAGGTAATTGAACTTTAGTTGTTGAAAAACCAGCCCTTTCTTTGAAAATGGAAGCTAAGAATCCGAGGTTAGTTGGAAAAGGGATCCAAGTCTTTGCTGAGGGCCAAAAGACAAATCTTTCTAGCAGAAGCTTTATGGGAAGACAGCAAAATGTGAAGGATGGGGGAAGAAAGCACGGGCTATCTAGCAATTATTGGAACTGAAGAAACCACGCGGTCAGCTTCAGGCCCAATATGTCCAGGTGAGGTATGTCTGCTGGCTGAGACAGGAGGTCTGGAGTTGGATCCAGAATCTAGAATCCGAGGTGGATGTAGAGGATGAGGCCAGAGAAACAGGATCCAAATCTGATGAGGTCAAAAGGGTGCAATGAGGATGACTGTGCTCTTTAACTGGATGACTGTCTGAAGAAACTTCAGAATTAGTTGAAAGGCATAAAGGAGACCGGAGGGCCAACTGTGAAATAGAGCATCTCTCAGTGACTCCCCCAGTGGAGGAATCAGGGCCAAGAACCTGCAGCATTTGTTGTTGAGGGGAAAAGAGAAAAGATGACAGCATGGCTAGCCCCATTAACAGAAAATTCTCTCTGTCATGTTGGCATTGACAGACCACTCATGAGGCATCAGAATGTACATCCTTAATTTGTCCACAATCACAATGGATTTCCCCAGGATGTGTGTTGCTATTCAAAAGTGATTGGAAGAGATCACCCATTGCCATACTCTCACTATTTCTTGACAAAGAGGGTAAGATTTGGTTCCCCCTTGTTTGTTGATGTACCAGAGTACCAACATGTTGTCCATCTGTATCCCAAATGTCCCGGATGGGGGGAATGTCTTGAAATGCCTGCAGTGCTAGCAGGACTGCTCTCATCTCCATGACACTGATATGTGCCTGGACCTCTATGGGGGATCACGTACCTTGGACCATCCTTCGCAAGCAGTGTTCCCCCAACCAAGGTGGGACATGTCCAAGGTTACAGTGGCCTTGGGGAGAGGAAGAACAAAGGGACAACCTTTGCGGAGCTGGTTTTCTTGAATCTACCATAACAGGTATCTTTTGCACACTCAAGTTATTTTAATTGATAAGTATAACTAATAATGTAGAATGGACCACTAAGTTGAGAGAGTCCACTGGAAATTTTCATATGGAACCTGGCCAGTGAGACAAGGGTGATAGCTGCTGCCATAGAACCCAAAGCCTATAGTATCAGTCTGGCTGGAAGGGATTAATTCTGGAACACTGTCTTAACTTGGGATTGTAGAGTGACTATTCGAGTTGAGGAAACAGAAGCTATCTGACTAACTGTATCCATATGAACACCTATGAACTCCAGACTCTGTGTTGGGTTGAGTTGAGACTTGTTGTAATTGACTGTTATTCCTAGATGGGAGCACAGATGGGGTAAGTAGTCCCTTGCTTGTATCAGTTGATGTCTGGTTGAAGCAGCGAGGAGCCAGTCATCTAGATATAGATACACTCGGAATCACAGCATTCTCAAGTGAGCTGCTACAACTGCCATGAATTTGGTGAACACCCTGGGGGCTGTGGTGAGACCAAAAAGCAGTGCTCTGAATTGATGATTACTGGCTCCCATTCAGAAGCTTAGGTATCTCTTGGAGTGCCTGTTCATTCTGATGTGATGGTACACATCCTGAAGATTTATGAAGCACATCCAATCTTCCTTCTGCAGAAGGGGCAGAATGAACTGAACCATGACCATCTGAAACTTTGTATACTACATGTACTGATTTAATTTGCAGAGATACAGAATTGGTCTCAAGTACCCTGTCCTTTTTGGTACCAGAAGAATTTTGAGTAAGTTCCAGATCCTCTCTGGTCTGAGGGACCTCTTGGATGACTCTTTTTTTCTAGCAGTTTTTATATCTCTAGAAAGGCTGCCTCTTTTAACTGGGTGGAACATCTGGGATTTGCTTCTGAACTGTTGGAGGGGCTTGGGAAAATAGTATCATATAACATCTGTGTCACTCTCCTACTATGGACACAACAGAAGAGTCTTTGTGGGTTCTCTTCAAGCAGCTTCATTATATACAAACACATCACAATAGAAGTTTACTGACTTTAACTTAAGTAACTTAGATACAAACTAACTACTGTAATCATACATGCTTACTCTCTGGCTGCACTCTCAAAATGACACTGAGAATAGCATGTGCCTGGTATTTATATGTGCACGTTCAGTCCTTGATATGCTTCTTAAAGACACAGCACATACACTCTGATCTACAGTCTGAATATAATCCTCTGCATCCATGAATCTTTTGTGATGGTTAGCTAGGTTCTTTTGTGCAGGGATATACAACCCCCCCCCCCCCGACTGCTTCCAGAGAGGGACAGTTGGGCCTCCTTTCAGGGCTGTTGATAGGATCTATCTGAAAAAGAATCTCTAGATCCCTGCTTTTGCAAATCACTTCTGCCATGAGGGTGGCATCTTCTGCACGAGTCCCCCCCCTGTTCCTGGAGGAACTATCTCAACATGACTCCTGGAAAAGACCCTGGGACTTTTTAAAACCACATCTTTCTACCTTCTCATTGATTCCTAGAGAAGGGCCTTTGAGAGGTAGAAAAACATGCATCCACAGCAGACAGGGTCTTTCCTACCTCTCTGCACCTAGACAGTCTGTCCTTAATCTTGGGTCCAAAAAGAGAGAATCTGTCAATGGAAGCATTGAGGAAGGAAGACTTAAAAGGTTCCGCAAAGTCATATAAGCACATCCAGGCATGTCTTCTAATGGCTATGCCACAACCTACCACCTGTTTGGTAAATTCTGCAGTATGGGAGATCAACCTCATGGACAAATTAGACACAGATTGGGGGGTGACCATCTGCGAGGAAATTCTGTTCCCATCCTTGGAGGAACTGAACCCCCCCAAAAAATTTGGTAAGCTCCTTGAACACATTTCTTTCTAGTCTTGTAAACTGTGCCATATAATTCAGCAACCTAAGAGTACAGGTTGCTGAAGCATAGACATGCTTCCCAAATTTGTCCAGTGCCCTGGACTCCCTGTTAGGGGGATAGACAGAAGAACTCTGCTCCAATAATTCCTTTCTTGTAGCCACAACAACAACCATGGCATCAACAGGGATTCCCTTACTCCAATGCACATGGTCTTTAGGAGGGTCAAGAATCTTACCTGGTCTCTTAGCAACTGGCTCAACCATGTCCAACTCGTTCCACATCTGCAAAAAGACCAGGTCTAGAAGCTCTTTGGATGAGTCATCCAGAAGGGAGTCCAAATGGAGAGATGATAGGCTCATATGGAGAGATGAGGGGGTCTGAATAGAGAGATGGGGAGGTCCGAATGGACAGATAAGTCAGCAAGTAAAGGAGAGTATTATTGCTGAAACTGAATTCATCCTCAAGTCTTGTAAGTACCTCTGTGAGGTGGACCCCGTTTTTCACAAAATCTCACCAAGTCAACATAGATGTATAGCCTGAATTTATATAGCATATATCATGGACAGAAGTAGGTTAAACATTAAAAAGTGAGCTGGGTGCACAACACCCAGGATAAAAAAGTGCCCAATCCTGGTAGGCACACTGGTGCCAAGAATGGAAAAGATGACAGTGTAGAATCCTCAAAATACGGTAACATTCCTACAATGGGCCCAGGCCAGGCCCAGGGGGAGGATGGCCCGCCTACTGTAGAGGGAAGTAGCAGTCAACAAAAATCATAAAAACTAATAGGCCAAAGTAGAGCCATAAAGATAATAAAGTGGACTATTGAGGATAAGAAAGAAATTATGTATTGTTACTATTATGCAAAAAGCCCAGAATTTCCAGACACAAGATATATAAAATGATTAAGAGAGAAATTAGAGGAAAGAAAAATACTTCCACAAGAAAAACTATCAGAAGCTTCAAATAAAAATTGTATTCATTAATACAACAGATTTGTGAAAAACAGTATATAGATCAAGAAACTTTGATGTTTTTGGAAAAAGGAGCATCTGAGGAAGTGCGAAAATATAAACAACAAAACCTAGAAATTTTTTAAAAGTATAAAAAAGAAATATGGACATGGGAAAGAAAAAGTGATTTAATATGTTGTAATACTTATGCAAAGGAGAAAGCAAAACTAATCAGTACAAAAAGAAAAAAGAGCAGCACCAAAGATATTTGAAGAGAAATACAGGCAAAGGAATCTGGACATAGATAACTTTACAATACAAAAAATAAGAAGACAGAGGAAAAGTAGAAAAGGAGAATAGTAATGGAGAAGTTAAAGAAATAGAAACTGAGGTTATGGAGTACCTGTGAAGTGAAGGATTCAGCGTAGAAAATCTAATTCAGAAAGCACCACAACAGGATAGAGCAATGGATATCCAAATTAAGGGGAAACCAGTGGAACAGGAAGCAATTGGTTAGTTGCTATATGAAGATGTTTTGGAGCCTTCCACAGAAAACCAGCATAAACATTCACTTGTAGCTAGACAGCCAGGAAAGGAACAGGAAATTGTGGAAACTGATGCAGTCAATATTGAGGAATGATAGCCCAGTGAGTTTCCATATGACAGAGCAATGGATGGCAGAGGATGAAACTGAAGAGAATGTGCCACAGGAAGATGCTATAGAACTTTCAATATAATGCCCACAGAACATGGAAAACAAAGAAAGAAAAAATTGGCCCTCAGTTTAGAAGAAAATGAGCTAAGAGAAGAGTTGCTTGATTTAATAGACAGAGAGACATATTAAGATAAATGAAAGAAATAGACTGTAGCAGGTCAATAAAACCCAAAAAAGTCAGAAGTTTGATTAAAAAAATGAACACAGCAATTAGGACTGCCCGTAGAGATCCATGGGATATAACAGAAGTAAACAGGATATATTACTGTCCAGCTAACTTAATAACTGATAAAAGTTCTACCACAAGAACATAGGGTAGTGAGGGAAAGAAAGGGGAGAAATCGAATACCATTATGGAAGTATCGAACAAGAAAACTATCTGGCAATTAAGACGGAGTGTCATTGTTAGAAAAATACAGAAGAGGGAAACAGATCAACAAAAATACTAAAAGCTAGACGTGATAAAAGCAATGCACAGTATTAGAACAGATCAGGATCTATCACGCACTATCGCAAATAAAGTAAAAATATCAGCACAGGTGGAAAAACTTAGAAGATATGCAAATACATATAAAGGAAAAGTACAGAATAAGCAATTTATTGATGACCTAAAAAAGTTTTACAGATAACTGGGAAATAAGGTAAAAGGAACTGAAAGACAGCCAGAAAAAGAAGAAATACATACATTTTGGAGAAGTATCTATGAAGATCTTGTGGAACATAACAAAGATGTTAAATAAACAGAAGAAGTAAAAGACAGAATAAGAAGTTTAAAGGTACAGGAAAATGAAATGGGATGAAGTAACAGCCACCGAGATTGAAACAAATTTAAAAAAAGCGTGTAATTGGAAAACCCAAGGCTCAGATGCAGTACCTAACTTTTGGTTAAAAGTATTAACATCTTTGCATGAAGATTTAGCCATGAGTAAGAAATAGAAGTTATGTTCTTACCATAACGTTCCATGTTAGTTGTCTTCTTCTCGCCTTCTTCTTGCTGGATGGGTTCGGAGCCGACCTCGGCTCCGACTCGGCCACTCTAAAAGCTCGAGAGTTGGTTCCACCGGCTCGAGGCTCCCCTTATATCCCACAATGCTAGGCGAGAGTTACCTCAGATCTCGTTTGTAAGCTAACCCCAGCTTATAATAGTAATAGAACAACTCTAAAAGAGTCCACCTCTAACAACAGGGAGAAAGAAAGGTGACCTACATCCTGATTCAGGAAATATGCAAACAGCATATGCCTAAGAAAAGAGGTGGTAGAAAGAGAGGTCACAATCACAACTCCTCTAGGTCTGTCCAGGCCAGGGGAAGGAGGTGGGAAGAAGAAGGCGAGAAGAAGACAACTAACATGGAACGTTATGGTAAGAACATAACTTCTATATGTTAAGTTGTCTATCTCGCCTTCATTCTTGCTGGATGGGACAGCGTCCTAGCACCTTGTCCCGGGTGGCCTAACGGAACAGACTCCTGAGAACAGTGGAACCAAAGTTAGCTCTATGCCTAGAAGCTAAATCCAACTTATAATGAGAAATGAAAGTGTGAGGAGTAGCCCAAGTAGCCGCTGCACAAATGGTGTCAATAGGCAGTCTGTCTTGGAAGGCTAAAGAAGTAGCCAAAGCTCTGGTAGAATGGGCCTTAGGTTTATTAGGCAGCTTTTGGTGTCTAATCTCATAAACAAGGGTAATCAGAGATGTAAGCCATCTAGATAATGATACCTTTGAAACTGAAAGTCCTTTTCTGCTTTCTGCATAGGAGATAAACAGTTGGTCAGATTTTCTGAATTGTTTTGTTCTATCCAAATAGTACCTCAACTGACGATGAACATCTAGCCAGTGTAATTTTTGTTCAGACCTATTGGAATATTCTGGAAAAAAGACAGGGAGGTCAATGCTTTGATTTAGATTTGACGTCGAGACTACCTTAGGCAAGAAGGACGGGTTGGTTCGTAAGGATACCCTGTCCTTATGGAACAATAGATAAGGAGGTCGACAGCTGAGTGCATGAAGTTCTGAGAATCTTCTAGCTGAAGTAATAGCTACCAGAAAGAGAGTCTTCCATGATAGCAATTTTAAAGAACAGGAGGCTGCAGGTTCGAAAGGGGGTAGAATCAAAGAAGTAAGAACTAAATTTAGGTCCCAAGGAGAAGGAGGATTTCTTATAGGAGGTCTGAGAAGAAAAACTCCTTTCAAAAAGGCTTTGCAAAGCTTGTGGGACATTAAGGCAGACTCAGAAATACCTACATGAAAGTTAGAGATAGCTGCCAATTGAACTTTAAGAGTAGAAGGGATGAACCTGCATGGAAGAGTTCAGCTAGAAATTCAAGGACTATTTGGATGGAAGCAGTGAAAGGATCTATGTCCCTTCCTTGAGCCCAATATGTGAAACGTTTCCACTTACTCAAATAAATCTTCCTAGTGGAAGATTTATGGGAAGCTATCAAAATATCTCGAACAGAGCGAGATAATTGAGGAAGCCTGGCTAATGTTGGAACTGGAGGAACCAAGCAGTGAGGTTCAGAGAGGGGAGGGAGCGATGTAACTGACCCGATTGATGGATCAAAAGGTCTGGAACTAGGTCCAGATGCCAAGGTCGCTCCAGTACAAATTGATGTAGAAAGGGGAACCACACCTGTCGAGGCCAGTAAGGAGCAATGAGGATCAACGAGGCCTTCTGAGCGATAGCTTTCTGTATCACCTGAGAGATTAGTGGGAAGGGAGGAAATGCATATAGAAGTCCCCGGGGCCAAACTTGGACTAGAGCGTCTCTGCTGGGTTGGCCTGGTAAAGGGAATAGAGTGAAATAATGTCTGCACTTGCTGTTTTGGGGAGTAGCAAAAAGATCGCAGCAAGGCTGACCCCACTTGAGAAAAATCTCTCTCACAACAGAGTCTTTCAGAGACCACTCGTGAGGCATGAGGATAGCTCTGCTCAATTTGTCCGCTATTTGATTGGACTTCTCGGGGATGTGCGTTGCTATCAGAAAACGCTGAGAAGAAATCGCCCATTGCCACAATCTGAGTGCTTCTCGACACAGGGGGTAGGACCTGGTTCCGCCTTGTTTGTTGATGTACCACACTACAGACATATTGTCTGTCTGGATTGCAATCGTTCCCAAGGGGAGAGAGTCTTGGAGGGCTTGCAACGCTAAAAGCACTGCTCTCATCTCCAGAACATTTATGTGCAAGTGGCATTCGTCTGGTTGCCATGTGCCCTGGACCGTCCTGCCCTGATAATGCCCCCCCCACCCGATCAGGGAGGCGTCCGTTGTCAAAGTAGCAACCGGAGGGGGGGGGGGGACAAATGGTCTTCCCAACCAGAGCTGAGGGGAAGACATCCACCACATGAGATGATTTCTGCACGTCTGCGTGATCATAATGGTATGGGACATTGGAAGTTGCTGGTATGACCATTGTGTAAAGAGTATCCATTGAAGGATTCTCATGTGGAATCTGGCTAATGGAAGCAGAGGTATGGCAGCCGCCATAATTCCCAACACTTTCAGAACTAACCTGGCTTTGATTCTGTTGTTGTTGAAAAGGAGTGAGACCAGTCTGTGTATGTCTGTTATTCTCTGATCTGTTAGCCTCGCAGACATGTTTACTGTGTCTAGATTTGCGCCTATGAAGGTAATAGTACGACAAGGCGACAAAACAGACTTTTCGCAATTTATTGAAATGCCTAACTTTTGACAAATGCGAAAGGTGTAATCCTGGCCATCAGAAGGAGATGCTTGGTGGGGCTGTGAGGAGCCAGTCGTCCAAATATGGAAACACCTGGAATCCTTGTCGTCTCAGGTGAGAAGCTACCACTGCCATGCATTTGGTAAACACCCGGGGCAGTGGTGAGACCAAAGGGCAGGGCCCTGAATTGAAAATGACTGGTTCCCAGCCTGAAGCGGAGGAATCTTCTGGAGCGTCTGTTCATTTTTATGTGATAGTACGCATCCTGAAGGTCTATAGAGCACATCCAGTTTCCTTTTCCCAATAGGGGAAGGATGGACTGCAGCGTGACCATCCGAAATCTTGTTTTCTTGACTGATCTGTTCAAGATACTGAGATCCAAAATTGGTCTCCAGTCCCCTGTTTTCTTTGGAACTAAAAAGAACCTTGAGTAGATTCCGGATCCTTGCTGGTCTGCTGGAACTGGCTGAATAAGAAGTTATGTACCTACCATAACGTTCCATGTTAGTTGTCTTCTCTCGCCTTCTTTCTTGCTTGATGGGTTCGGAGCCGATCCCTCGGCTCCGACTCGGCACTTGCTAAGCTCGAGAGTCACTTTTACCAGCTCGAGGCAGCCCCATATCCCATGATGCAAGGCGGTAAGTACCCAGATCTCGTTTGCTGACAAAGGGCAATAGCACCAAGCATAAAATACTTCCCAAAGGAAGAAAGAAAACTTACAGATGGAAGAAGGACCAGGTCTGAATGGTCTTCAGCATAACAGTTTCTTATAACAAGGTCTGTCCAGGCCAGGGGGAAGGAGGGAGGGTGCAAGAAAGAAGGCAGAGAAGACAACTAACATGGAACGTTATGGTAGGTACATAACTTCTTAATGTTAAGTTGTCAATCTCGCCCTCATTCTTGCTTGATGGGACCGCGTCCCTAGCACCTCTATCCTGGGTGGCTCAATGGAACAAACTCTTGAGGACTGTAGAGCCAAAACTGGCTCTGTCCCTGGAGGCCAAGACCAATTTGTAATGGGAAACAAAAGTGTGAGGAGTGGCCCAAGTGGCCGCTGCACAAATAGTGTCCAAAGGAAGTCTAGCTTGAAAAGCTGTAGAAGTAGCTAAGCTCCTAGTTGAATGTGCTTTAGGTTTTGAGCACAGCTGCTTTCCCCTGAGTATAAATTTCAGAGATGACCAAGAAAGCCCTCTGGACAAGGTCACTTTAGAAACAGGAAGGCCCTTTTTACTATGCGCATAGGAAACAAAAAGTTGATCAGATTTTCTAAATTTTTTTGTTCTGTCCAAATAATATCTAAGTTGACGGTGGACATCAAGATAATGTAGCTTTTGTTCAGCCCTATCTGAATAGTTATGGAAAAATACAGGGAGATCAATGGATTGATTCAAATTGTTCTTTGAAGCGACCTTAGGTAAAAAGGTTGGATTAGTTCTCAAAGATACTCTGTCTTTATGAAAAACCAAATAGGGGGGTCGAACCGAAAGAGCATGAAGTTCAGACACCCTCCTGGCAGATGTAATAGCCACTAGGAATAAAGTTTTCCAAGAAAGATATTTCAGGGAACAAGAAACAGCTGGCTCGAAGGGGGGAAGAATCAAGGATGTCAGCACTAAATTTAGATCCCACTGAGGAGGAGGATTCCTGATTGGAGGCTTTAGCAGGAAAATTCCTTTCAAGAAGGCCCTGCAGAGCCTATGGGACATAATATTATGATCTGCTATCCCGACATGAAAATTGGAAATAGCAGCCAATTGAACTCTGACTGTGGAAGAAGAGGAGCCTGCATGAAAAATCTCCGCTAAGAAGTCCAGGACTGCCTGAACAGGGGCAGTAAAAGGATCAATATTCTGGGCCTTAGCCCAATAAGAGAAACGCTTCCATTTGCTTGTATAAATCCTCCTGGTAGAGGATTTTAGCGGTTAACTACTATGATATCTCTAACTGGGTTAGAGATCAAAGGAAGCCTGGCTAAGGAAGGAAGTGGAGCAACCATGCTGTGAGGTTGAGAGAAGGGATTGACCGGTGCAGCTGACCCGATTGGTGAATCAGAAGATCTGGCACTGGGTCCAGATGCCACGGCTGCACCAAAAGGTGATGATGGAGGAACGGAACCAAACTTGTCGAGGGCAGTAAGGGGCAATGAGAATCAATTTGGCCCGCAAAGCGGTAGCTTTCTGGATCACCTGAGGGATCAGAGGAAATGGAGGGAAGGCATAAAGAAGTCCCTGGGGCCAATCCTGGGTCAGAGCGTCTCTGGGGGATGGCCTGATAGAGGGAAGAGGCTGAAGAAGTCTGGACATTTGCTGTTTTGGGGAGTAGCAAAAGATCGCAACATGGACGACCCCATTCCAGAAAAATCTCTTCCGCTATAGATTGCTTGAGAGACCACTCGTGAGGCATGAGAATAGCTCTGCTCAATCTGTCCGCTACAATGTTGGTTTTCCCAGGGATATGCGTTGCTACCAGAAACCGATGAGAGGAGATCGCCCATTGCCATAGTCTGAGCGCTTCGACACAAGGGGTAGGACTTGGTTCCGCCCTGTTTGTTGATATACCAAACTACAGACATGTTGTCTGTGTGGACTGCAATTGTCCCTACGGGAAGAAAGTCGTTGAGGGCTTGCAACGTTAAAAGCACTGCTCTCATCTCCAGGACATTTATGTGCAGATGGTACTCGAACGGCTGCCACGCCCCATGAACCATCCTGCCCTGATAATGACCCCCACCCGATCAGGGAGGCATCCGTGGTGACAGTGGCTATCGGGATGGGGTACAAAGTACCTGCCTTGGTGAACCTGAGGCGATGTGATCCACCAAGCAAGATGCTCTTTGCATGTCTGTGTCACCAGAATCTGGTGACGCATTGGAAGTTGCTGGTATGACCATTGTGTGAACAGCATCCACTGAAGAAGGCATGTAGAATCGAGCCAGGGAAGAAGAGTAATGGCCGCAGCCATGAGACCTAATACCTTTAGAACCATTCTGGCCTGTACTTTCTTGCTGGCCAGAATGATCCTGACATGACTCTGAATGTCTGAAACTCTTTGATCTGTAAGGGTAGCTGACATCCGAACAGTGTTTAAGTTTGCGCCTATGAAGGTAATAGACTGGCAGGGCGATAAGGATGACTTTTCGAAGTTGATTGAGATGCCCAAATGAGAACAAAGGTTTATTGTGTAATCCCTGGCTTGTATAAGCTGATGCCTGGTGGTGGCTGACAGGAGCCAGTCGTCGAGATACGGAAACACCTGGAATCCTTGACGTCTCAGGTGAGCCGTGACCACTGCCATGCATTTGGTGAACACTCTGGGGGCTGTAGTGAGACCAAAGGGCAGGGCTCTGAACTGGAAATGACTGGATGAATGGTCTATTGTAACTGGCTGAATGGCTCTTTTTTGCAGTAGTTTTGAGATTTCTAACTCTGCAATTTCCCTTAGACCGGGTGGTACATCTGGAAGGGAACTTGAGGGGAAGGGACTTTCCTCGAAAGGAATTATGTAACCCTTGGATATGATCGACTGTACCCATCTGTCTTGAGTGAGGGAATGCCAGGCTTCTGGGTACAGTGATAATCTTCCCCCGACTGCCTCCAAGGAGGGACAGCCGGGCAACACCTCAGGGATGCTGAAAGGGCTTGTCAGAGAGAGGCTCCCTGTTTCCCTGGTTTTCGGACCCCTCTGCCTCTAGAGCGGCGTCTGTTGTTGTTACCCCTCTGCCTCTAGGGGTAAACTGACCACGTGAATCCGCGTGACTCCTTGGGATTTACGAACCACATTTTCCCACCTTTCTGTCCTTTGGGATAAGGTCTAGAAGGGGTGGAAAACGGACTCCAACAGCAGAAAGAGTCTTGCCGTCCTGTTCGCACCTGGTCAAGGTTTCCTTCACCTGAGGGCCAAACAAAGCTGACCCATCAAAGGGAGAATTTGTGAAGGACGCCTTAAAGGGATCCGAAAATCACATAGCCGCATCCAGGCTTGGCGTCTAAGAGCCACACCTGTACCTGCTCTCGCACCATCCGCAGCATAAGATATTAGCCGCATGGAGGAGTTTGCAATGGAATTGAGGGTTCCTAGCTGCGAAGCAATTTTTTCTTGAGCCCCTGCAGCTGTAGGATCCTGAACTACCTCACCCAGCTCCTTAAGGATATCCCTCTGGAGTCTGGTGAAGTGACATAGGTAATTCAGCTTAACGATAGCAAAGGTCGCTGAGGAAAACATCCGCTACTGCACCTATCCATGGTCCTAGAGTCCTTATTAGGAGGATGGACGGCACGGAAGGATCTGCAAGTTCCTTTTTGGTGGCCGCAGCCACCACCATGGCATCAGCGGGACACCCTTAGTGAGGAATTGCTTGTCACACGGGCAGTGATAAATTTTGAAGGCCTCCTAGGGACTGGCTCTACAGAGTCAGGAGCTGCCCACGCCTTCGTGCAATAACCTGCATAAGGGGTCGAAAGGCAGAGACACCCAGGAGGTGGAGGGCCGAGATCCAAACGCCTCTAGGTATACTGACTCATCCTCAGAGGGATTGTTGGTGGGCCAGTTTCCCCTCTGTTTCAGGAGTTCTAGGATGTCTGAGAAGGAGACATCCTCAGAGGGGGATCTAGGGGATCCCTCTGACTCATCAAAGTCAGTATCCAAAGTGACAGACTCGGGGGAGTCTACATGCTTCCTCTTACAAGTCCTCTTCCTAGGAGGATCTCCCGAAACATCAGGAGAATCCTCGGAAGAGGGGAAATTCCCAATGGGGAAACCTGAGGCGGAGGATCTCTGGGTCCTGTAGCAAGAGAAGTGGCAGAGATGTCAACAGGTACTATAGAGGGAGGAGCTACGGGAACAGACTGCTGACTGATACCAGTGGCCAGTACACTCTTCATCACCTCGAATGCTCCCCTCCCAGGCAGGTCCGAGAGAACCCGCTCCGAAGAGCTAGGAACTCCAGGGACCACCGAAAGGGAAGTCTCCGAGGCAGATGTCGGAGCCGAGCTCACCAAGGCCGAGGCTCCAAGGGGAAGAGCGTTCTCGGACAAGGGTCCGATGCCACTCACCCCCTCGGAGGAGACCATGGAAGCCCGACCACCGAATCCCTCTAAGGAAGGTCTCGAAGAGGAGATAAGAGTAGAGGCTGAAGGAACAGAAGGGGGTATCCGTCCTCCAGCCGTAGCAGTAACCATTCCCGAAGACTCCAACTCCAAGCTCTGGGGTAGAGTTGAAGGAGGAACTGTAACGGGGTGTGGACCAACAGTCGTCTGTTGAGACGGACTATGTAACATGTGGGCCAGTACCTGTGACCACTCTCTCTAGGTCATGATCTGACAGTCTGGATGACCTTGAAGATCGGCTCCGATGGCTCCGTTCCGAAAGAAGAGGTGAAGCCGGAGCCGAAAGTATCGGCTCCAAGGAAGGAGACCTCGACCTCTTCCTGGAATGAGCCATCGGAACCGATACTATAGATCCTGTCGGAGCCGACTTCTCGGAGCCGACAGGAAGCCTCGATGTATCGGCTCCAGCCGGAGCCGATACAGCCACCAAAGTAACAGTGTCGGAGCCGATCAGAGCCGACACCGATGCCTGTGCCACATGGGTGTCGGAACCGATCGGAGCCGACACCGAAGTGGTCGATGCAGATTCGGCACCGATAGCCATCGGTGCCGAAGGCTTTGTTAAGCCAGAATCGGCTTCAGCCGGAGCCGATCTCGACTCGGAACGAGTCGGAGCCGAGGCCGCAGGCTTAGACACAGAAGCCTGGGCCTTGGAAGATTTAACTGATTTTGACGGAGCCGACTTAGCCGGAGAGCCCTCCGGCTTAAGAAGGCCCCTAAGAATCAGTTTGTTGCATCTTTCCTGCAGGACTCTCTGGCTGAAGGAATGACAAATAGCACAGGAGTCCTGCAGGTGAAGAGGCCCCAGGCAATACAGGCAAGAAGTGTGACCGTCTGTCAGAGACATCTTCTGACAGCACGAGTCACACTTCTTAAAACCTGAGACCCTAATTAACTTATAACTAATAATAAAGAGTTTTTTAACAAAAAGGGGCTTTAATATTAATAAAGTGAATCACTTACCAGGAGCTGGTAAAAGGAGGACCTCATAAGCGAAGCGGCAAACGAGATCTGGGTACTTACCGCCTTGCATCATGGGATATGGGGCTGCCTCGAGCTGGTAAAAGTGACTCTCGAGCTTAGCAAGTGCCGAGTCGGAGCCGAGGGATCGGCTCCGAACCCATCAAGCAAGAATGAAGGCGAGATTGACAACTTAACATTTGCTCTTTTTGCAAGCAGTTTTGAAATTTCCAAAACCGCTAGATCCCTTTGCGCGGGTGGAACATCTGGAAGGGATTTTTTTGATTGTTTCGGAATGCGAAGAAAGGGGATAGAATAGCCTTCGGAAATGATAGACTGTACCCATTTGTCTTGAGTCAGGGATAGCCAGGCTTTTGGGTACAGTGACAACCTTCCCCCGACTGCCTCCGAAGGTGGGCAGCCGGGCAACACCTCAGGGATGCTGAAAGGGCTTATCAGAGAAGGCTTCTCGATTGCCCTGGTTCTGTGTAGCCCCACTGCCTCGAGGGCGTCTACCATTGTTATTCCGCCTCTGCCTCTGGCGGGTAACGACTTTGTGCGTCAGGCGAAGTCCCTTGATTTTGTTTACGGAACCACATTTTCCCACTTTTCTGGCCTTTGGGGTAAGGCCTAGAAGGAGTAGAAAAACGGACTCCGACGGCAGAAAGAGTCTTGCCATCAGTCTCGCACCTAGTCAAGGTTTCTTTCACTTGAGGACCAAAGAGAGATGATCCATCAAACGGGAGTTAGTGAAAGACGCCTTGAAGGGGTCCAAAATTGCATAGCCGCATCCAGGCATGCCTACGTAAGGCCACACCTGTCCCTGCGGCCCTACTCGCTCCATCAGCCGCATAAGAAAGGAGGCATGGAGGAGTTGGCTATGGAGTTAAGGGTAGCCAGCTGAGTGTTCATTTTATCTTGAAAACCCACAGCTGTAGGATCCTTCAACATGTCACTCGCTTCTTTAATCAAGTCTCTTTGAAGACGAGTGAAATGGCACAGGTAGTTCAGCTTAACGATAGTAAATGTCGCTGACGAAAACATCCGCTTCCGTACCTGTCCATGGACCTAGATTCCTTGTTAGGTGGATGGACAGGTACTGAAGGATCAGCTAGTTCCTTCTTAGTGGCAGCAGCTACCACCATAGCATCCACAGAAACTCCTTTTGTCAAGAACTGCTTGTCTGCTGGTGCCGTTATGAATTTGGAGGGTCTCCTGGGAGTGGGATCTACTGAATCAGGAGCCGCCCATGCCTTTTAGCAACCACCTGCATGAGGGGTCAAAGGGGGACACCCAGGAGGTGGAAGGGCGAGAGCCAAACGCCTCAAGATATACAGATTCATCCTCCGAAGGGTTAAGGGCTGGCCAATTTCCCCTCTGCTTCAGGATCTCTAGAATGTCTGCAAAGAGACATCTTCAGAAGGGGAACGGGGGGAACCCTCGGAATCATCTAAATCTGTATCAGATGTGATTGACTCAGGTGAGTCAATGTGTTTCCTCTTACACTTCCTCTTCCGAGGGGCTCTTCTGCCAAATCAGGAGAGGCCTCGAAGAGGATGAGATCCCCACAGGGGGTTCCTGAGGAGCTGGCTCTCTGCGGTCCGGGATGAGGGAGTGAGTCGACTTGACCTGAGGCACCGTAGAGGGAGGGGCGGACGGCGCCGACTGTGGAGTAGAGCCAGGCTCTAACACACTCCGCATGACCTCGAAAGCACCCCTGTCAGGCAAAGCCAGAGGTCCCCGCTCCGAAAAGCTGAAAACCACCCTCGGCACCGACAGTGATGGCTCCGAGGCCGATGTCGGAGCCGAACTCACCAGCGCCGAAGCTCCGAGAGGAAGAGCGGGGTCGGACAAGGGTCCGATGCCACTCACCCCCTCGGAGCCGACGATGGAAGTCCGGCGCCGAGATTCTTCTAAGGAAGAAATCGGAGCCGACGATGGAGCCGAAGACAATTGTATCGGCTCCGACGCTACCACAGTCTCGGTTCCGACACGACCCGGCTCCGAGCTCAACGGAGTCGGAGGAGGAATATATTGATGGACAAGGGCAGGCATCGACTGATGAGTCGGGCTCTGAAGCATCTGGGCTAGTGCCTCGGACTTAAGAAGTCGACTCACTACCCTCTGAAGGTCATGATCCGATAGCCTCGATGACCTAGAGGAATGAGATTTATGGCTCCGCTCAGACAGCAGGGAGATCCTGGAGCCGAATGAACGGAGCCAAGGGACGGTGACCTGGACCTCTTCCTCGATGTCGGTTCCGAAGATCTGGACGGAGCCGACACGGGAACCTCTATAACCTCGGCTCCAGCCGGAGCCGAGGGAACCACAGAAACTGTGGACTGAGACTCATCGGCTCCAGCCGGAGCCGATGTAGGCGGAGGTTTAGAAGCCATAGGTCTCGGCTCAGTTGCTGGAGCCGAGGACCTAGAAGCCTTAGAGGGCTTCTTCCCAGAGACAGAAAGGGAATCCTCCGGCTTAAGAAGACCCCTCAGGATCAACTTATTTTTTCTTTCCTGCAGGACCCTGGGGCTGAAGCCGTGGCATACAGCACAGGAGTCCTGCAGGTGCAAAGGCCCCAGGCAATAGACACAAGAAGTGTGACCGTCTGTCAGAGACATTTTCTGATAGCACGCATCACACTTCTTGAAGCCTGAGACCTTTGTGTCTTTAGACATCCTAAACAAAAGTGTAATCACACACACTCAACAAACACAATGATTACACTAATCTACTTTTAAAACTCAAAAAATAAACAATTAATTAGAAGTTATGTACTCACCATAACGTTCCATCTGAGTAGGTGACTTCATTCGGATGCAACCTGTGGGTATCGGATCCGATCTCGGATCCGAGCCGGCAATTCAAAAGCTTAGGCTCCGAGCTCCTAGCTCCTCCCTCTTACCCATAACCCCTTGCCAAGCCCTGACTGACCTCAGATTGAGTTTGCCTCAAATACTGACCACAGTATACTAAAACAGCATAAATACTCGCTCTATAAAGGTCAGGGGGATGGAGGGGGGGATGGTTGCATCCGAATGAAGTCACCTACTCAGATGGAACGTTATGGTGAGTACATAACTTCTAAATCTGAAGTAGGCAGACTTCATTCGTCTGCAACCTGTGGGACAGAGTCCCTAGCTACCTGAATCTTGGGCGGCCATCATGGAAGGATGTTCCGGAGCACCGCTGAGCCAAAGGATGCTCTTCCTCTAGAAACAACATCCACCTTGTAATGAGAAATAAAAGTATGAGGCGAGGCCCAAGTAGCTGCCAAGCAGATATCATCCAACAAACACGGGACTTAAAGGCGGCTGACGAGAAACTGCCCTAGTAGAATGAGCCGTAACCCTCTGAGGAGCAGGTCTGCCTGAAGTGTCATATGCCTGCAATATGCAATTAGCAATCCATTTAGACAGAGTGACTTTAGACACTGCTTTACCCAGAGCAAATTTAGCAAAGGAGACGAACAGCTGATCTGATTTCCTGTGGCCAGCTGTCCTGTTAATATAAAAACGTAATTGTCTATGAACATCCAATGAATGCAATTGGTATTCCCTTTGTTTGAATACTTGGGAAAAAGACAGGCAAATTGATTGACTGGTTAATATTGGATTCAGAAGAGACCTTCGAAGAAAAGATGGATTGGTCCTGAGGCACACCCTATCAGGGAAGAAAGAAAGGTAAGGCGGTTTGACACAAAGAGCCTGAAGCTCAGACACCCTTCTGGCTGAAGTGATAGCTACCAGAAAGACAGTCTTCCAGGAAAGGAATTTTAAATCAGCAGAAGCTGCAGGCTCGAAGGGAGGAGCAGTAAGGGCCTGCAGGACTAAAGACAAATCCCAAGGGTACAACCTCCTTGACTGGAGGCCTTAATAAAAACTCCCTTGAGAAAGGATTTGCATAATTTCGCTGTCATAAGGGGAGCTGTGTCCTGTCCAATGTGATAATGCGATATAGCCGCCAATTGTACTTTAATCGTGGAAGAACTGGCCCCTTGATGAAAGAGGTCTGTTAGAAATTCTAGCACCGCAGAGACAGGTGCTGAAAAAGGATCCACCGTTCTCTGCCCTGCCCATATAGAGAACCTCTTCCATTTACTCCGATAAACCTGTCTGGTAGAAGGTTTATGAGCAGCCACCAAAATGGCTTTGACCGGTGAAGAGATACCGAGTCCTAATTAAGGTTGGAATTGGAGCAGCCAAGCTGTCAACTTCAGGGTTCGCAGATTGGGAACTGGCATTCCCAGAGGGTGAGAGATGAGATCCGAAATTGGATCCAGAATCCATGGTGGATTGATTTTGTGAGACCATACGAAGGGGAACCAAGGTTGTCGAGGCCAGAATGGGGCAATGAGAATCATTCTGCTCCCCAAACTGCTGGCTTTCTGCAGAAACCTCTGCATCAGAGGAAGTGGAGGGTAGGCATAAAGGAGACCGGGAGGCCAAGCATGCACCAGAGCATCCTCGAACTCCCTGGTGGGGAAGCAGAGCGAAGAAATTGTCGCATTTGGCGTTTGAGGGAGAAGCAAAAGATCGCAACAGGGTTGCCCCAAACGGCAAAAATCTTCTTCGCTACTTGAAGATTGAGGGACCACTCGTGTGGAGAAAGGATGGTGCGACTGAGCTTGTCCGCAAGGATGTTGGACTTTCCCGGAATGTGCGTTGCTATCAGAAAGCGTTTGGTGGAAATTGCCCATTCCCAGACTCTCATGGCCTCTCGACAAAGGGGGTAAGACCTGGTTCCTCCCTGCTTGTTGATATACCAGACTACGGACATATTGTCTGTCTGAATCGCAATAGTCCCTGTAGGAAGAACGTGGTGAAGTGCTTGCAACGCTAGGAGCACCGCCCTCATTTCCAGGACATTTATATGCAATGACGTCTCTGTGGGATTCCACGTGCCTTGGACAATCTTTCCCGCAGAATGCCCCCCCCACCCGAGGCAAGAAGCGTCCGTGGTCACTGTGGCTCGGGAAATGCAGCAAAAGGGTCTTCCTGCTAGGGGCTCCGGAGAAAGAAGCCACCACAGAAGGGAGTCCCTGCACGCTCTGCTGACCGCAATCGGAGCGTTAGAGACGAACAAAGAGGAGACCACTGAACTTGAAGGGTCCATTGAAGAACCCGCATGCGAAGCGGGCATGAATTAGAAGCGGTAGCTGCCGCCATAGAACCTAGGGCCCTCAGGACCGAAGCTGCAGTTGGTGAAGGTTGAAGGATTGCTGTCACATGACACCTCAGGCTGACGATACGGTCTGGGGTGAGGAAGGCTCGCATTGATCTGGTGTCTAGTCTTCCTCCTATGAAATCTATAATTTGAGTTGGATTCAGGAAAGATTTCTCCCAGTTGATCGTTATGCCCAGCCTTGGTGCTAGTTGAAGGAAGTAATCCTGGCTGAGCACAGAAGATGCCTTGATGATGCAGTCAGGAGCCAGTCGTCCAGGTGCGGAAAGACCTGTAATCCCTGGAGCCTCAGGTGGGCCGCTACCACCGCTAACACCTTGGTAAACACCCTGGGGCTGAGGTGAGACCAAAGGGAGGACCCTGAACTGATAATGACTGGCTCCCAGCCGGAAGCGAAGAAACCTCCTGGATCGCCTGTCCATCCGAATGTGGTAGTACGCATCCTTGAGGTCTATGGAACACATCCAGTCGTTCTCCTCAAAAGGGGAGTATAGATTGCAGGGTGACCATCCGAACTTTTGCTTGGTTACTGACAGGTTCAACAGGGAAAGGTCTAAAATTGGTCTTAAGTCCCCGTCTTCTTTGGCACCAAAAGAACCTGGAGTAAAACCCTAATCCGCTTGATCTGGGGACGCTGGATGGTTTTTCCTAGCAGCTGCTCGATTGAGAGCTGCCTCCCTTTGGTCGGGTGGAACATCTGGGAGGCTGAGATTTGGGGATCTTGATTAGGGTATTGAATATCCTCTGGATATGAGTCGAAGCACCCAACTGTCTGTTGTTATGGACTCCCAAGAAGTCAGGTGCATCGAAACCGCCCCGACTGCCTCCAGAGACGGACAGCCGGGCAACCCTTCAGGGCTGCTGCGTGGGTCTCTCAGAGAAGGGTTCTCTGGACCCAAAATTGCCAGGAGCCCCCTGCCTCTGGCACGACGACCTCCCGTCCTCCTCTGCCACGGAAGGACTGGTTATCCGGAGCAGGTTGGGACTGCTGCGACTTCGGAACCACATCTTCTTCTGTCCCTTTGGTTCTTAGAGAAGGACCTCTGGGGAGCTGAGAAGCGGACTGACGGCAGACAGCGCCTTCCGTCCTTTCGCTCTGGACTAGTGTCTCGCGAACAGTCTTGCCAAACAAGGCAGAACCATCGAAAGGGCATTCGAAGGTCGCCTTAAAGGGCTCAGCAAAATCACAATGGCGGAGCCAGGCCTGTCGCCTCATGACAAGGCCTGCTCCGCTGGCTCTAGCGGCTCCCTCAGTAGCATGAGACAGCAGCCGCATAGATGTATTGGATACAGATCTGAGAGTGGCCATTCAGGTGGAATAAACCTGTTTATCCTCACTCGAGATGGACTCCGGGAGATGCAGGGAACTCTTTAATCAGATCTCGCTGCATCCTAATGACATGTGCCATGTAGTTCAGCGCTCTCAAAGAGAAGGTCGCTGAACTAAACACTCGCTTCCCAATTCGATCCATCGAACGGGACTCCTTGCCCGGAGGATGGACGGAGGGACTCTCCTGGGCCAATTCCTCTTCGTGGCTGCAGCCATCATCATGGCATCTACTGGGGACCCTTACTCCAGTGGGTGCGGTCTGATGGAGGAGAAAGAATGCGGTCCGGGCGTTTGGGATAGGCTCAATGGTGTCCGGATCCTTCCACGCCCTGATAGATATAAGATCTACCAGGGGTCAGCAGGAGGGGACACCCAAGAGGTAGAAGGGCCCGCCTCGAATGCCTCCAAGAACACAGACTCGTCGAAGAAGCCTTGGGGCAGACCACCCCCTGATCCTTAACATCTCCATGATGTCTCCAAATGAGACGTCCTCAGGGGTGACCTAGGGAGCCTTCCCTTCATCCAAGTCCGTGTCTTCAGTGACGGACTCAGGGAGTCCATGTGCCTCCTCTTGCACTTGCGCCGAGGTACTTCATCGGGGGCTGTCCGAGGAGTACTCTTCAGCAGATGGATGTTCCAAGGGAACCACTTGGGACATCGAGGCGGGCTGTCCCTGGGACCGGCTGGTGGGGCCTGGCCCAACTGCAATGGAGTGCGGATGGAGCCGTGGCAGGGACCGGGGTCCGGATGTCCTCGACAGTGCCCTTTCCATAACGTTGAAAGCCGAGGGGAGCCAGCTTCTAAGCCCGAGCCGACCCCCACTCGGATCCGACGACGGATCGGAGTCGGAGCAAACCGCCGGATCCGAGACCAGTGTGCTCCGACCTGGACGGAGCCGAAGACACACCAGCTCCCTCGGATCCGAGGCTCGGCCTCGGCTCCGAGGTCGGGTCCGGCACGGCACTCAAGGGATGGGACGGATCCGAGGTGCGCCACCAATCGGATCCGACCCACCCCGGATCCAAATCTGCACGGCGCAAGCTCCAACCCGTGGTATGGGTCGGAGAAGGAGCTACGGGGCGAAAAAGGGTCGAAGCCTCCCGGTTGGGGGCTAGGAGCACTCCATTTGCATTTGGGCCTGGATGAATTTCCTCATCATCCGGTCCATATCAGCTTCGGCCATCGAAAAGGTCGATCTAGAGGAGGCCACCGGCGGACCTAGAGAACCGTCTCGGTGACCTCCTGGAAGGCTAGCCTCCTCCTCCTCGGGTCCAGGAGAGAACCGAGGGAGTGGAGCCGAGGAGGAGGAAAGCTAGAAGGCACAGGGGAAGCCCGCTTAGATGGAGGAGCCGAGCTGGAAGCTTGCTCTCCTCTTGTGGTGCTTCTCCTGTGCCTCTCTTCTGTCTCCCTAGTAGAATCCTTCCCTCCGGCAATTTTAAGGGAGGTTGAGTCCCAGCCGGAGGGGAGAACTCACAGCAACAAGTTGCTGACTGGAGGGCAGAGGCCGGCAGTATCTGGGGTAAAAGACCCGCCAGCACTAACCGACCTCCGTCCTTAGCCTGGGGTTGAACCCTGCACAAATGGTACAACCAGAAGACAGGTGTTCAACCCCAAGATGAACACGAGTGTGGCCATCTGCTGGGGACAGCTTATGGCCACACTCGACATTTCGAAAAGACAGCCTTAGGGCTTCAGACATTACACCTAAGGCCTAAACACACACACACACAAACAAACTACGAAAACCCGAGAAAATTAACTAAAGAGGGAGGGAAAGCCTTAACCACACACAACACTAACTATATTTGTAACAAAAAAAGAGAATTTGAACAATTTTCCTGTCAGAAAACTACACTTATCTCAAAACCACGCCAGGAGCTCTAGAATTCCGTTGCTTCTTGAAAAGCGGCAAACGAAATCTGAGGTCAGTCAGGGCTTGGCAAGGGGTTATGGGTAAGAGGGAGGAGCTAGGAGCTCGGAGCCTAAGCTTTTGAATTGCCGGCTCGGATCCGAGATCGGATCCGATACCCACAGGTTGCAGACGAATGAAGTCTGCCTACTTCAGATCTAAAGTTTACCAAGAGTAAGACACACACACAACTAGGGGATGGAGAAAGGCCAGAAGGCCCGAGAGAGAACTTTAAAAGTTCTTTGGAAAAAAATTGGGATTTTCCGGAAAAACGGAGTAGAAAAACCCACTACACTAAGGGAAATATATTTAAACTCAAAAATATAGGGTTTTAAGTGATCTAATTTTACCAAAATTACACTTACCAACAAGCCGGTAGAAAAACCAACACCTCGATGCTGTAGCGGCAAACGAGATCTGAGGTAACTCTCGCCTAGCATTGTGGGATATAAGGGGAGCCTCGAGCCGGTGGAACCAACTCTCGAGCTTTTAGAGTGGCCGAGTCGGAGCCGAGGTCGGCTCCGAACCCATCCAGCAAGAATGAAGGCGAGATAGACAACTTAACATCTACGTATGTGGGCACCCTGAACAGACTCCAACCTGGCTAATAACAGGAAAACCAATGCTCCTACTTAAGAGTGAACCTGCAAGCTACCCTAAAAATTACAGACCAATACCTTGCCTTCTGACAATGTATAAACTATATACGGGAATTGATGCCAACAGAGTTTATAGTCATTTAGAAGAAATCTCAATTATTGCAGTAAAAAAAAAAAAAGGCAATAAAAGCAAGTCATATGGAACAAAGGATCATTTGTTGTTAAATAAAGTCATAGTGGAGAAATGTGAAAAGGGGAAGAATATAAGCATGGCATGGATTAACTACAAAAAAAAATTGATAGTATCCCACATTCATGGATAAAAGAGTGCTTAAAAATGTATAATATACACCACACCCTACACTGATTGACTACATTACAGTGACCATGAAACAATGGCAGACCACTTTGTAATTAAGCCATGATAAAGGACAAATTATTATTCCAGGGCTAAAAATTCAAAGGGGGGATATTCCAGGGTGACTCTGTCACTGCTGCTATTCTGCCTTGCCCTTAACCCATTAAATTTGTCTACTTAACAGCTTAGGGCATGCCTATAATTTGGCTCCCAGAAAACAACAAAGTGTAAAGAGTTCTCACCTTCTCTTTGTCGATGATTTACAACTGTATAGCTCATCAGATGAGGAACTGAAAATACAACTGCAAGCTGTCAAAATTTTTTCAGATGATATAAGGATGACATTTGGTCTTGATAAATATCTGCCTAACATACAAAGCTATGTCAAACCCAGAGCTATTCGACATGTTCCACTTAAAGAAATCCCAATCCCTCCGAGCTACACGCTCTAGGGACCTAAACCTTGTCACCACAATAAACAGAACATGCCGGAGGGATAGATTCCTGTCCCAGAGACTTCCCATACTCTGGAATACACTACCTATCTATATCAAACAAAGCTCCTCATTAGCACTCTTCAAAAAAAATATTGATGATTGGATGGGAAATAGGAAATTCACCCCAGGGATCACCTCTGTGGCTCTGCTCGACAATGGCACAGGAAAATAATTTTCTTGGGTGGCAAAAGCCAGGGTACCTTTTTGGCTGGGCTTGTATAGGCCCCAGGGCCGATAGCCTAGTACCTACCTATGAACCTATGAAAGCAACATTTAAAGCAGGAAAACTGCAGCACCAGGAAAAATAGAAGTTATGTTCTTACCATAACGTTCCATGTTAGTTGTCTTCTTCTCGCCTTCTTCTTGCTGGATGGGTTCGGAGCCGACCTCGCCCGACTGCCACTCTAAAAGCTCGAGAGTTGGTTCCACCGGCTCGAGGCTCCCCTTATATCCCACAATGCTAGGCGAGAGTTACCTCAGATCTCGTTTGTAAGCTAACCCCAGCTTATAATAGTAACAGAATCATTCTAAAACAGAGTCCACCTCTAATAACAGGAAGAAGAAGGGTGACCTACATCCTGATCCAGGAAATATGCACAACAGCATATGTCTAAGAAAGAGGTGGTAGAAAGAGAGGTCACGATCACAACTCCTCTAGGTCTGTCCAGGCCAGGGGGAAGGAGGAGGGGCAAGAAGAAGAAGAAGACAACTAACATGGAACGTAATGGTAAGAACATAACTTCTATATGTTAAGTTGTCTATCTCGCCATCATCCTTGCTGGATGGGACCGGCCCCTAGCACCTTGTCCCGGGTGGCCTAACGGAAAGACTCCTGAGAACAGTGGAACCAAAATTAGCTCTATGCCTAGAAGCTAAATCCAACTTATAATGAGAAATAAAAGTGTGAGGAGTAGCCCAAGTAGCCGCTGCACAAATGGTGTCAATAGGCAGTCTGTCTTGGAAGGCTAAAGAAGTAGCCAAAGCTCTGGTGGAATGGGCTTTAGGTTTATTAGGCAAGTTTTGTTGTCTAATTTCATATACCAGGAAATCAAAGATGTTAGCCATCTGGATAATGATACCTTTGAAACTGAAAGTCCCTTTCTGCTTTCCGCATAGGAGACAAACAGCTGATCAGATTTTCTGAATTGTTCTGTTCTATCCAAGTAGTACCTCAATTGACGATGAACATCCAGGCAGTGTAATTTTTGTTCAGACCTATTGGAATACTCTGGAAAAAAGACAGGGAGGTCAATGCTTTGGTTTAGATTTGATGTCGAGGCCACCTTAGGCAAAAAGGACGGGTTAGTTCGTAAGGATACTCTGTCCTTATGAAACAAAAGATAAGGAGGACGACAACTGAGTGCTTGAAGCTCTGAAACTCTTCCAGCTGATGTAATAGCTACCAGAAAAAGAGTTTTCCATGATAACAATTTCAAGGAACAGGAAGCTGCAGGTTCGAAAGAGGAAAGAATCAAAGAAGCAAGACCTAAATTTAGGTCCCAAGGAGAAGGAGGATTTCTTATAGGAGGTCTGAGAAGAAAAACTCCTTTCAAAAAGGCTTTGCAAAGTTTGTGGGACATTAGGGCAGATTCAGAAATACCCACATGGAAGTTAGAAATAGCTGCCAATTGAACCTTAAGTGTAGATGGAGATGAACCTGCATGGAAGAGTTCAGCTAGAAAATCAAGGAGTAGTTGGATGGAAGCGGTGAAAGGATCTATGTCCTTTTCTTGTGCCCAATATGAGAAGCGTTTCCACTTACTCAAATAAATCTTTCGAGTGGAAGATTTATGGGAAGCTATCAATATATCTCGAACAGAGTGAGACAATTGAGGAAGCCTGGCTACGGTTGGAACTGGAGGAACCAAGCAGTGAGGTTCAGAGAGGGGAGGGAGCGATGAAACTGACCCGACTGATGGATCAAGAGATCTGGAACTAGGTCCAGATTCCACGGTCGCTCAAGAGAAAACGATGTAGAAAGGGGAACCACACTTGTCGAGGCCAGTAAGGAGCAATGAGGATCAAGGAGGCCTTCTGAGCGATAGCTTTCTGAATTACTTGAGAGATCAGTGGGAAAGGAGGGAATGCATACAGAAGTCCCCGGGGCCAAACTTGGACTAGAGCGTCTCTGCTGGGTTGGCCTGGTAAAGGGAATAGAGTGAAATATTCTCTGCACTTGCTGTTTTGGGGAGTAGCAAAAAGATCGCAGCAAGGCTGACCCCACTTGAGAAAAATTTCTCTCACTACAGAGTCTTTCAGAGACCACTCGTGAGGCATGAGAATAGCTCTGCTCAACTTGTCCGCAATATGATTGGACTTCCCGGGGATGTGCGTTGCTATCAGAAAACGCTGAGAAGAAATCGCCCATTGCCACAGTCTGAGTGCTTCTCGACACAGGGGTATGATCTGGTTCCGCCTTGTTTGTTGATGTACCACACTACAGACATATTGTCTGTCTGGATTGCAATTGTTCCCAAGGGAAGAGAGTCTTGAAGGGCTTGCAACGCTAAAAGCACTGCTCTCATCTCCAGAACATTTATGTGCAAGTGGCATTTGTTTGGTTGCCATGTGCCCTGGACTGTCCTGCCCTGATAATGCCCCCCCCACCCGATCAGGGAGGCATCCGTTGTCAGTGTAGCAACCGGAGGAGGTGGAACAAAGGGTCTTCCCGACAGGAGCTGGGGGGAAGACATCCACCACATGAGATGCTTTTTGCACGTCTGCGTGATCACAATGGTGTGAGACATTGGAAGTTCCTGGTATGACCATTGAGTAAAAAGCATCCACTGAAGGATCCGCATGTGGTATCTGGCTAATGGAAGGAGAGGTATGGCCGCTGCCATAATTCCCAACACCTTTAGAACTAACCTGGCTTTAATTCTGTTGTTGTTGAGAAGGAGTGATACCAATTTGTGAATGTCTGATATCCTTTGGTGTGTTAGCCTTGCAGACATGTTTATAGTATCTAGATTTGCGCCTATGTAGGTAATAGTACGACAAGGCGACAAAACAGACTTTTCGCAATTTATTGAAATACCCAGTTTTGACAAACGCGAAAAGTATAATCTCTGGCCATCAGAAGGAGATGCTTGGTGGGAGCTGTGAGGAGCCAGTCGTCCAAATATGGAAACACCTGGAATCCTTGTCGTCTCAGGTGAGAAGCTACCACTGCCATGCATTTGGTAAACACCGGGGGCAGTGGTGAGACCAAAGGGCAGGGCCCTGAACTGAAAATGACTGGTTCCCAGCCTGAAGCGGAGGAATCTTCTGGAGCGTCTGTTCATTTTATGTGATAGTACGCATCCGAAGGTCTATAGAGCACATCCAGTTTCCTTTGCCCAAAAGGGAAGGATGGATTGCAGCGTGACCATCCGAAATCTTGTTTTCTTGACTGATTTGTTCAAGACACTGAGATCCAATATCGGTCTCCAGTCCCCTGTTTTCTTTGGAACTAAAAGAACCTTGAGTAGATTCCGGATCCTTGTTGGTCTGCTGGCACTGGCTGAATTGCTCTTTTGCAAGCAGTTTTGAAATTTCCAAAGCTGCTAGATCCCTTTGAGCGGGTGGAACATCTGGAAGGGATTTTTGACTGATTTGGAAAGCGAAGAAAGGGGATAGAATAGCCTTCGAAATGATGGACTGTACCCATTTGTCTTGAGTCAGGGATAGCCAGGCTTCTGGGTACAGTGACAATCTTCCCCGACTGCCTCCGAAGATGGGCAGTCGGGCAACACCTCAGGGATGCTGAAAGGGCTTGTCAGGAAGGCTTCCCGATTGCCCTGGTTTTGCGGGCCCCCCCTGCTCCTAGGGCGGCGTCTACCATTGTTATTCTCACCTCTGTCTTTGGTAGGAAAATGACTCTGTCGTCAGGCGAAGTCCCTTGAGATTGTTTACGGAACCACATCTTTCCACCCTTCTGGCCTTTGGGGTAAGGCCTGGAAGGAGTCGAAAAACGGACTCCGACGGCAGAAAGGGTCTTGCCATCAGTCTCGCACCTAGTCAGGGTTTCTTTCACTTGAGAACCAAAGAGAGATGATCCATCAAAAGGGAGTTCGTGAAAGATGTCTTGAAAGGGTCCATAAAATTGCATAGCCGCATCCAGGCGTGCCTCGTAAGGCCACACCTGTCCCTGCGGCTCTGCTCGCTCCATCAGCAGCGTAAGAAAGGAGGCGCATGGAGGAGTTGGATATGGAATTAAGGGTAGCCAGCTGCGTGTTCATCTTGTCTTGGAAACCCGCAGCTGTAGGATCCTTTAACATTTCACTCGCTTCCTTGATCAAGTCCCTTTGAAGACGAGTGAAATGGCACAGGTAGTTCAGCGAACGCATGGTAAATGTCGCTGAGGAGAACATCCGCTTCCTGTACCTATCCATGGACCTAGATTCCTTGTTAGGTGGATGGACAGGTACTGAAGGATCAGCCAGTTCCTTCTTTGTGGCAGCAGCTACCACCATAGCATCCACAGAAACTCCTTTTGTTAAAAATTGCTTGTCTGCAGGAGCTGTGATGAACTTAGAGGGTCTCCTGGGAGTGGGGTCCACTGAATCAGGAGCCGTCCATGCCTTCTTAGCAACCACCTGCATGAGGGGGTCAAGGGAGGGACACCCAGGAGGTGGAAGGACGAGAGCCAAACGCCTCAAGATACACAGATTCGTCCTCCGAAGGGTTGAGGGCTGGCCAATTTCCCCTCTGTTTCAGGATCTCCAGAATGTCTGCAAATGAGACATCTTCAGAAGGGGAACGGGGAACCCTCAGAATCATCCAAATCTGTGTCTGGCGTGATGGACTCAGGTGAGTCAATGTGTTTCCTCTTACACTTCCTCTTCCGAGGGGCTCTTCTGCCAAATCAGGAGAGGCCTCGGAAGAGGATGAAATCCCAGAGGGGCTCCTGAGGAGCTGGCTCTCTGCGGTCCGGGATGAGGGAGTGAGTCGACTTACCCTGAGGCACCATAGAGGGAGGGGCGGACGGAGCCGACTGTGGAGTAGAGCCAGGCTCTAACACACTCCGCATGACCTCGAATGCACCCCTGTCAGGCAGAGCCAGAGGTCCCGCTCCGAGGAGCTAAGAACCCCTCGGCACCGACAGTGATGGCTCGAGGCCGATGTCGGAGCCGAACTCACCAGCGCGAAGCCCGAGAGGGAGAGGGGGTCGGACAAGGGTCCGATGCCACTCACCCCTCGGAGCCGGCGAGGAAGTCCGGCGCCGAGATTCTTCCAAAGAAGAAAACGGAGCCGACGACGGAGCCGAAGACAATTGTATCGGCTCCGACGCTATCACAGTCTCGGTTCCAACACGACCCGGCTCCGAACTCAAGAGAGTCGAAGGAGGAAAATGTTGATGGACCGGGGCAGGCATCGACTGATGAGTCGGGCTCTGAAGCATCTGGGCCAGTGCCTCGAACTTAGGTAGTCGACTCACTACCCTCTGAAGGTCATGATCCGACAGCCTCGATGACCTAGAGGAGTGAGACCTTTGGCTCCGTTCAGACAGCAGGGGAGATCCTGGAGCCGAATGAACGGAGCCAAGAGATGGTGACCTGGACCTCTTCCTAGTTGTCGGCTCCGAAGGTCTGGTCGGAGCCGACACGGAACTATAACCTCGGCTCCGGCCGGAGCGAGGAGCCACAGAAACTGTGGACTGAGACTTATCGGCTCCAGCCGGAGCCGATAAAGGCAAAGGTTGAGAAACCTGAGGTCTCGCTCAGATACCGGCCGAAGACCTAGATGCCTTAGAGGGCTTCCTGTTGAAACAGACAGGGAATCCTCTGGCTTCAGTAAGCCTCTAAGAATTAATTTATTTTTCTTTCCTGCAGGACCCTGGGGCTGAAGCCATGGCACACAGCACAGGAGTCCTGCAGGTGCAAAGGCCCCAGACAATAGACACAAGAAGTGTGAGCGTCTGTCAGAGACATTTTCTGACAGCACGCATCACACTTCTTGAATCCGAGACCTTTGCTTCTTTAGACATTTTGTCTGACAGGTGTACACAAACACGCACACAAACACACAAGTTATACCCTGTCAGGTTAACACAATAAATTTAGTAGTAATACTAGTAATTTAAAACTACAATAAACTACAATAAACACAAACACTCCACTAGGAAGGAAGGCCTGTAGGCCCAAGGAAGAACCAAAGGTTCTTGGGGAAAAAAAACGGAAATTATTTTGGGTAGGGAATAAAAGTTTTCTAACCTACACTAACTAAGTAAAAATATTAACTTAAAGGGGTTTTAAAGACTAATTTTCACAAGAAAAATAGTACTCACCAGGAACCGGTAGAAACAACCAACCTCGAAGCTGTAGCGGCAAACGAGATCTGAGGTAACTCTCGCCTAGCATTGTGGGATATAAGGGGAGCCTCGAGCCGGTGGAACCAACTCTCGAGCTTTTATAGTGGCCGAGTCGGAGCCGAGGTCGGCTCCGAACCCATGAAGGCGAGTTAGACAACTTAACATCATCAGTTTGGGACAAGAATGTGATATAAAAGAACTTGAGCAAGAGGGAGTGTATAAATATTTGAGAATTGATGACGGATCAACAACAAAACATGAGCAAATGCAAATAAACCTTAGTAAGGAATGCTTTAAAAGACTTAAATTAATCCTGAAAACAGCGTTCACATCTAGGAATGAAATCCAAGCTATAAACCAATTTACTCTTCCTGCCCTAACTTGCAGTTTTGGAGGGAGTGATTGGCCCCAAAACATGTTGGATAGATTAGATAAGAAAACAAGAAGGATGCTTCATGCTCACCAAATGACTTAGATTGCGGTGGTGGTGCTGCGGTAGCGTTGTCGCCTCACAGTGAGACGTTGTCCTGTTCGATTCTCAGCTAAAGCGTCTTCTGTGTGGAGACATGCGTGAATGGGTGTACCTTCATTGAAGGTTGTGCGTCAGGCCTGGCAAGTCGGTACGTAAAAATCTACTGCCAATCATTAGCGGACCGGAGTTCCACTGTGGCGAGCCCTAACCGGGAAAAGCCAAAAGATACAACTGCATTCCAAGATTATATATTTTCCATTCCTAAGGAAAGATGGGCCTCCTTGACACTGATTACATGTATAAATCTGCAATCATGGGACTCCACACATACCTGCTGATCTCACAAGACCCAGACCCAAATGTAGTGAAAGTTTTGAAACATGAGAATAAATCTAAGATCACTTCTCTACTTAATCTAGCAGAAGAATATCGGCATCAAACAGGAATGGAAATCAAACCAGAAGTAGATAAAAATCAGGCAGCAAGTGAATGTGCCAAAAAAACAAAGGAAAGAATGTAAGGTGAAGGACCAGATGAGAAGGCAAGAAATGTGGAAAATGCATAAATATAGTTGCAAATGCAGAAAACCTCTAGAAGAAAGTCATGTTGATCACGAATGAATGCAGGAATGGTTAAGGAGAGTCGAATTCAAACCAAAAGATGAAAGGTTAATATTGGTGGCCCAAAACAGTGTGCTGCATACACGTTGGTTTACAAAGTCCATTGAACATGTGGGAGAAACAGACAAATGTAGGTTTTGTAAAACTGAACTGCAAAGAGTTGCACACCTTGTTGCTGGTTGTGACATACTAATGGCAGGAGGACTGTATACTGAAAGGCATAATAATGTGGCAAGACTGTTGCACTGGGGATTGCGCAAACATTGTGGTACTGAAGTGGCTGAAAAACACTGGAAACATGAGCCACAAAGCATCATAGAAAATGATAAAGTTTACATCACATGGGATCACCCATTATCAACAGTTCAAAAGATAGATGCAAGAAAACCAGATATAATAAGAAGTTATGTACTCACCATAACGTTCCATGTTAGTTGTCTTCTTCTCGCCTTCTTTCTTGCTGGATGGGTTCGGAGTCGAACCTCCGCTCCGACTCGGCCTAATACTAAAGCTCGAGCGCTATTTTTACCGGCTCAAGGCTAACCTATGTCCCATAATGCTAGGCGTCATATACCCAGATCTCGTTTGATAGCTAACACTATTTACAAAACTTGTCCCACCACAAGAAAGGATAAATCTATGAACTCTATACAACTATGAGCACCACAGCCTGTCTTTCACCAGGGCTACCAAAAAGGGGACAAGAGCTCTAAGTGAAGGGGTAATCCTAGTGATAAAGAATGTCTCACCCAATACTCTAGGTCTTTCCAGGCTAGGGGGATGGAGGGTGGGACGCAAGAAAGAAGGCGAGAAGAAGACAACTAACATGGAACGTTATGGTGAGTACATAACTTCTTAATGTTAAGTTGTCAATCTCGCCTTCATTCTTGCTGGATGGGACAGCGTCCCTAGCACCTTAGTCCTGGGTGGCTCAATGGAAAAGACTCTTGAGTACAGTGGAACCAAAATCAGCATGATTTTTGGAGGCAATATCCAGTTTGTAATGAGAAATAAAGGTATGAGGGGAGGCCCATGTGGCCGCTGCACAACTAGAATCCATAGGTAACCTCGCTTGAAAAGCAACTGAGGAAGCTAATGGTCTAGTTGAATGAGCTCTAGGTTTGGTAGGGAGCTCCTTATGCCTCAATTGATATATTAAAGTGATAAGAGAGGTCAACCATCTGGACAAGGTCACTTTAGAAACTGGAAGGCCTTGCTTCCCTTCCGTGTAAGATAAGAAGAGTTGTTCTGATTTTCTCGTTAGTTTAGTTCAATCCAGATAGAAGCGTAGCTGCCAGTGAACGTCCAAGCAATGTAATCTTCTCTCAGCTCTGTCAGTGTAATTTGGAAAGAAAACTGGGAGATCAATGGTCTGATTGAGATTGTTTTCAGATAGAACCTTAGGTAAAAAGGATGGATTAGTCCTAAGAGCCACTCTATCTTTGTGAAAAACAAGATAAGGGGGGGCTCACAGATAGTGCTTGTAGTTCCGAAACTCTTCTCGCTGAGGTAATAGCTACCAGGAAAAGTGTTTTCCAGGAGAGCAGTTTTAACGAGCAGGAGGCAGCAGGCTCAAAAGGAGGCAGAATTAATAATGACAGTACCAAATTTAGGTCCCACGGTGGAGGGTTTTTGACTGGGGGCCTAAGTAATAGGGTACCCTTCAGAAAAGCTTTGCAGAGCTTGTGGGACATAATGCTGGATTCTGACAAGCCAACGTGGAAATTTGCAATAGCCGCCAGCTGGACTCTGACAGTGACTGAAGAGGAGCCTTTTTGGAAAAGTTCCGCTAAAAATCTAGAACTGTTTGGACAGGAGCAGTGAAGGGGTTGACTTGATTTTTCCTTGCCCAAATAGAGAAAAGTTTCCACTTACTAGCGTACGTCCTTCTGGTGTTAGACTTGTGAGAGGCAAGGATAATCTCACATACTGACTGAGAAATTAAGGGAAGCCTGGCTAGGGTTGGAAGTGGAGCAACCAAGCTGTGAGGTTGAGAGACGAAAGGGATTGGTGCAGCCTGCCCGATTGATGGGTCAGAAGGTCTGGCACTGGGTCCAGATGCCAGGGCTGCTCCAGTAGGTGACGTTGTAGGAACGGAAACCAGACTTGTCAGGGCCAGTAAGGGGCAATGAGGATCATCCTGGACCTCAAGGCAGTTGCTTTCTGGACTGAGTGATTAAGGGAAAAGGGGGGAAAGCATAAAGGAGACCCCGGGGCCAATCGTGGACTAGAGTGTCTCTGGGAGAGAGGCCTGGAAGAGGAAAGAGGATGAAGAAGTCCTGACACTTGCTGTTTTGTGGGGTTGCAAAAAGGTCGCAGCAAGGCTGACCCCACCTTCTGAATATTTGATCCACTACTAGCTGGTTGAGAGACCACTCGTAGGGAATGAAAATGTCCCTGCTCAGCCTGTCTGCTGTGACATTGGACTTTCCAGGAATGTGTTTTGCTACCAGAAAACGGTGAGAAGAGATCGCCCATTGCCAGAGTCTGAGCGCTTCCCAACAAAGAGGATAGGACCTGGTTCCGCCCTGTTTGTTGATGTACCATACTACGGGCATATTGTCTGTCTGAATTGCAATCGGCCCGGTGGGAAGAGAGTTCTGGAGGGCCTGCAACACCAACAGCACCGCTCTCATCTCCAAGACATTGATGTGCAAGTGGCACTCGAACGGTTGCCATGTGCCCTGGACTGTCCTGCCCTGAAAATGCTCCCCCCCACCCGATCAGGAAGGCATCCGTTGTCACGGTGGCAACCGGAGGGGGAAGAACAACCGGTCTGCCTTGAAGCACCTGAGGTGAGACCATCCACCAAGCTAGGTGTCGTTTGCATGATCGAGTGATGAGAATATTGTGCAACATGGGACGCTGCTGAAAGGACCATTAGGAAAAAAGCATCCACTGTAGTATCCGCATATGAAAGCGAGCTAGGGGGGAGTAAGGTAATTGTTGCAGCCATTAGACCCAGCGTTTTCAGTACAAGCCTGGCTTGGATTCTGTCCTCCTGTAGTAGGATTTGAACGTGACTGCGAATGTCTAGCACTCTTTGTGTAGGTAGTTTTGCTGACAACTCCACCATGTTTAACATGGCGCCTATGAAGGTAATATGCTGACAAGGTGACAAGGCAGACTTTTCAAAATTTATGGAGATGCCTAGCGCTTTGCACGTTTGTACAGCATAATCCCTGGCTTGAAGTAACTGGTGCCTGGTGGTAGCAGTAAGGAGCCAGTCATCCAAATATGGAAACACCTGGAATCCTCGACGTCTCAGGTGAGCCGCAACCACTGCCATGCATTTGGTAAACACCCTGGGGGCTGTGGTGAGGCCAAAGGGCAGGGCTCTGAATTGATAATGACTGGCTCCCAGCTGGAAGTGGAGAAACCTCCTGTAGCGCCTGTTCATTTTGATATGGTAGTACGCATCCTGAAGGTCTATAGAGCACATCCAATTGTCCTGACCCAAAAAGGGAAGAATGGACTGTAGCGTGACCATCCAGAATTTTGTTCTTTGAACTGATTTGTTCAGTCTGCTGAGATCCAAAATAGGTCTCCAGTCCCCTGTCTTTTTTGGTACCAAAAAGAATTTGGAGTAGATTCCGGACCCTTGTTGGTCTGCTGGGACTGGCTGGATGGCTCTTTTTAAAAGCAGCTTTGAAATTTCTAGTGCTGCTTGGTCTCAGACTGGGTGGAACGTCTGGAAGAGGCCCTTTTGGTTGATGTGGGGTGTGGATAAAGGGGATTTTGTAACCCTCAGATATGATCGACCGTACCCATCTGTCTTGCGTAAGAGAGCGCCAGGCTTTTGGGTACAGCGAAAGTCTTCCCCCAACTGCCTCCAAAGGTGGACAGTCGGGCAGCTCCTCAGGGATGCTGAAAGGGTTTGTCAGAGAATGATTCTCTGCTACCCTGATTCTGCGGACCCCCCCTGCCCCTAGGGCAGCGTCTGTTGTTGTTCCCTCCTCTGCCTCTGGAGGGAAGCTCACCACGTTCATCTGGCAGAACTCCATGAGGTATGCGTAACTACATTTTCCCGCCCTTTTGACCCTTAGGATATGGTCTAGAAGGGGCAGAAAAATGGACTCCCACAGCAGAGAGAGTCTTGCCTTCTTGTTCGCACCTGGTTAGCGTATCCTTCACTTGAGATCCAAAAAGAGCAGAACCATCAAAGGGGGTGTTAGTGAAGGATGCCTTGAAGGGGTCAGCAAAATTGCAGAGCCGCATCCAGGCGTGTCTCCTTAGAGCAACACCCGTACCTGTGGCTCTACTCGCTCCATCGGCTGCATAAGAGATGAGCCGCATGGAAGAGTTACCGATAGAGTTCAGGGTCCCCAGCTGGGAGTTGATCTTTTCCTGAGACCCCACAGCTGCTGGATCCTGCAATGTTTCACCCAGTTCCTTGAGAAGGTCTCTCTGAAGTCGGGTGAAATGGCATAAATAGTTCAGTGACCGTATGGCAAAGGTCGCTGAAGAAAACATCCGCTTGCCGTACCAATCCATAGTCCTAGATTCCTTATTAGGAAGATGGACAGGTACTGAAGGGTCAGCCAACTCCTTCTTAGTGGCTGCCGCCACCACCATGGCATCCACGGGGACACTCTTAGAGAGAAACTGTTTGTCTGTTGGGGCAGTAATAAATTTAGTGGGCCTCCGGGTAGTTGGTTCCATAGTATCCAGAGCCGTCCACGCCTTCCGAGCCACCACCTCCGTAAGTGGTTCGAAAGGCGGGGACACCCAGGAGGTGGAAGGGCGAGAACCGAACGCATCCAGGTACACCGACTCGTTCTCGGATGTGTTAAGGGCAGACCAGTTCCCCCTCTGTTTGAGGATCTCTAAGATGTCAGAAAAGGATACATCCTCAGAGGGGGACCCTTCCGAATCATCCAAGTCGGTGTCAGCTATCACTGACTCAGGAGAGTCAACATGTTTCCTCTTACATATCCTCTTCCGAGGGAGCTCCCCCGAAGGATCAGCGGAGGCCTCGGAAGAGGAAGAAAGGCCCAATGGGGCAGCCTGGAGTGTCGGTTCTCCTCGCTTGGGGTCGGGAGGGTAGGCAGGGGCCGAAGCAGGCACCGTAGAGGGAGGGGCCGAGGAGGCCGACCGTGGCGCCGGTATTGGAGCCAGCATGCTCCTCATGACCTCAAAGGTGCCCTTGTCAGGCAGGGAAGAAGGACCCAACTCCGAGGAGATGAGAGCTCCCCCCGGCACCAAGAGGGACGGCTCCGAGGCCGATGGGGCCGAACTCACCTGCGCTGAGGCTCCGAGAGGGAGAGCGGGGTCGGACAAGGGTCCGATGCCACTCGCCCCCTCAGAGCCGACCAGGGAGTCTCGGCGCTCGGATCCCTCCAAGGACGGAGCCAAGGACGGGATCGGAGCCAACGAAGGAACAAACAAAAGAGGGATAGGTTCCGACACCCCCACAGTACTCACCTCGACGACCTCCAGCTCCGAACTCAGCAGAGTAGTCAGAGGAGGAACTTGAGCGGGTGTAGGGGTAGCCCCTGTCTGTTGAGATGGGCTATGTAGCAACTGGGCCAGTGCCTGCAACTTCAAAAGCCGGCTGACTACCCTCTCGAGGTCATGGTCCGAAAGCCTGGAAGACCTAGAGGAATGAGATCTACGGCTCCGCTCTGACAACAGAAGAGACTTCGGAGCCGATCTAACCGACTCGAGAGACAGAGACCTGGAGCACTTTCTGCTCGGGGACGGCTCTGACACTAAAGTCGTAGCTGACTGAGGTCTAGGTACCTCGGTTCTGGACGGAACCGACGAGGCAGCAAGAGAACTGCTCGGAGCCGGCTCCGAACATGGAGCTGACGATTTGGCGGGCTTTGGAGGTTTTCCAGTCATGGTTTTTGCCGGAGAACCTTCAGGCTTTAACAAGCCTCTAAGAATGAGTTTATTTCTGCGCTCCTGCAGGACTCTAGGGCTAAAAGCATGGCAGATGGAACAAGAGTCCTGCAGGTGCAGAGGGCCCAAACAATACACACAAGAAGTATGACCGTCTGTCAGAGACATCTTCTGACAGCACGAGTGACACTTCTTGAAACCCGATACCTTAGTATCCTTAGACATACTAATGTAAAATTACACTAATATATAATAAAAAATTACAATAAGTAGAAAAAGGGAAACTACCACTAAACAGAGGGATAGAATTCCACACATACACAGAAACAACTAAGGGAAAACTGTACTACTAAGGGGGAGGGTCAGAGGCCCAACCACCTTAAGGGTGGAGAAAAGGGGGGGTTTAGTAACTAAAAGGTGGGGGAAAACTAGTCGCTAACTTCACTAACATTAAAACGGTAAAATAGGAAAAAAATCTGACAGAAAACCTATCTATAAAGCTATTAATAATAATATATGACCTGGAGCCATTGAAAAACGCAACCTCGTAGCTGAAGCAGCAAACAAGATCTGGGTATATGACGCCTAGCATTATGGGACATAGGTTAGCCTCGAGCCGGTAAAAATAGCTCTCGAGCTGTAGTATTAGGCCGAGTCGGAGCAGAGGTTCGGCTCCGAACCCATCCAGCAAGAATGAAGGCGAGATTGACAACTTAACATTAGTCCATGAAAAGAAGACAAAAGTAGCATTGACCATTGAAAGCCTTACACCCAGTGACTACAGTAGCTTGTATACAGAGAATACAAAGTCATAAAATATCAGGATCTGCAGGCAGAAATGACAGCAATGTGGAAGAAAGATATCCAGGCAGTTCTAATAGTAGTAAGAGCAATGGGTCTTATAAAAAGAAGCTACAATTTAGAAGTTATGTACCTACCATAACGTTCCATGTTAGTTGTCTTCTCTCGCCTTCTTTCTTGCTGGATGGGATCGGAGCCGATCCTCGGCTCCGACTCGGCACTTGCTTTAGCTTAGGAACTCCTTTTACCAGCTCGAGGCAACCCTATATCCCATGATGCAAGACGGAACTACCTCAGATCTCGTTTGGTAGCTAATCTACCCTGCTAAAGACTATCCTAACATAATTAGGAACACAAGTTCCTAATAGAAGTCCTCATATGAAGGCTCCGGAGGAAACAACCTAATAGGAACTCTTCAAGATCTGTCCAGGCCAGGGGGAAGGAGGGAGGGACGCAAGAAAGAAGGTGAGAGAAGACAACTAACATGGAACGTTATGGTAGGTACATAACTTCTAAATGTTAAGTTGTCAATCTCGCCTTCATTCTTGCTGGATGGGACCGCGTCCCTAGCATCTGTATCCCGGGTGGCTCAATGGAACAGACTCTTGAGAACTGTGGAACCAAAACTGGCCCTATCTCTGGAGGCCAAGTCCAACTTGTAATGAGAGACAAAGGTATGGGGCGTAGCCCAAGTAGATGCTGCACAAATGGTATCAATGGGTAGTCTATCCTGAAAAGCTGCAGAAGTGGATAGACTCCTGGTTGAGTGTGCTTTTGGCTTAGAAGATAGCTGCTTGCCTCTGAGAGAGTACACATAGGAAATAGTGGAAGTCAACCATCTGGATAAGGTCACTTTAGATACTGGAAGACCTATCCTTTTTTCTGCATAGGAGACAAATAATTGGTCCGATTTTCTGAATTGTTTAGTTCTATGCAAATAGTACCTGAGCTGACGATGGACATCCAAAAAATGCAGTTTCTGTTCAGCTCTGTCGGAATAGTTTGGGAAAAAGACTGGTAGGTCTATAGATTGGTTAATGTTGGTTTGAGATACGACTTTGGGGAGAAAGGAAGGGTTAGTTATTAATGATACCCTGTCCTTATGAAAAACCAAATAAGAGGAACGAATGCAGAGAGCTTGAATCTCGGAAACCCTTCTTGCAGAAGTGACAGCCAGTAAAAATATAGTTTTCCAGGTCAATAACTTCAAAGAACATGAAGCAGACGGTTCGAAGGGAGGTAGTATCAAGGATGCCAACATTAAGTTTAGATCCCATTGCGGAGGAGGATGCTTTATAGGTGGTTTTAGGAGAAAAACTCCTCTCAGAAAGGCCTTGCATAACCTATGAGACATAATGTTATTGTCATGCAAGCCAACATGATACTTGGAAATAGCAGCCAGGTGTACTTTGACTGTAGATGACGAGGATCCTGAATGAAAAACCTCCGCCAGGAAATCTAAAACCGAATGTACAGGAGCAGTAAAGGGATCAATATTTCTGGAATTTGCCCAAATAGAAAAGCCGCCACTTGCTAGCATAAACAGTCTTAGTGGACGACTTCAAGGAAGACACTAAAATGTCTCTGACTGAGTCCGAAATCATCGGTAGCCTGGCTAGGGTAGGAAGTGGAGCAACCAAGCAGTGAGGTTGAGAGAATGAATGGCCCGGTGCTGCTGACCCGACTGGTGGATCAAGAGATCTGGAACTGGGTCCAGATGCCAGGGCTGCACCAGAAGGTGACGATGCAGAGACGGAAACCAAATTTGTCGAGGCCAATATGGGGCAATGAGGATCAACTTGGCTCTCAAAATGGTGGCTTTCTGAATGACTTGTGGAATCAAGGGAAAAGGAGGAAAAGCGTACAGAAGTCCCCGGGGCCAATCCTGGGTTAGAGAGTCTCTCAAGGGGAAAGAGAGTGAAGAAATCGGGGCACTTGTTTTGAGGAGTAGCAAAAAGATCGCAACAAGGAGTGCCCCACTTCAGAAAAATCTGATCCACTACAGATTGATTGAGAGACCACTCGTGAGGCATCAGAATGGATCTGCTCAGCCTGTCCGCTAATAGGTTGGACCTGCCGGGGATGTGCGTTGCTATCAGAAACCGCTGAGAAGAGATCGCCCATTGCCAAAGTCTGAGAGCTTCTCGACATAACGGATAGGACCTGGTCCCGCCCTGTTTGTTAATGTACCAGACCACGGACATGTTGTCCGTTTGTACTGCAATAGTCCCCGTGGGAAGAAAGTCGTTGAGGGCTTGCAGCGATAAAAGCACTGCTCTCATCTCCAGGACATTTATGTGCAGATGGTATTCTATGGGTTGCCACGTCCCGTGGACCATCCTGCCCTGATAATGCCCCCCCACCCGATCAGAGAGGCATCCGTAGTGACTGTGGCAACTGGAGGAGGGGGAATAAAGGGTCGGCCCTGATGAAGAAGAGGGGAAGATATCCACCAGTTCAGATGAGCTCTGCACGACTGTGTGACCAAGATTTTGTGCCTCATCGGGAGACTGTGGTACGACCACTGCGTGAATAGCATCCACTGCAGAAGGCGCATGTGGAAGCGAGCCAGTGGTAGAAGAACAATGGCCGCAGCCATAAGACCTAGAACCTTCAGTATAAATCTGGCTTTGATCTTGTTGCTTTGCAATAGAAGCCGAATGAATTTTTGAATGTCCAGAATTCTTTGATCTGTTAGTCTGGCTAACATTTTGACGGTGTTTAATTCTGCGCCTATAAAGGTGATAGATTGGCAAGGCAGCAGAGAAGATTTTTCGAAATTTACTGAAATTCCCAAACTCCTGCAAAGCTGTAGAGTGTAGTCTCTGGACTGAAGAAGCTGACACTTGGTGGTGGCGGAGAGGAGCCAGTCGTCCAAATAGGGAAACACCTGGAATCCTTGACGTCTCAGATGAGCTGTGACCACTGCCATGCATTTGGTAAACACTCTGGGGGCTGAAGTGAGGCCAAAGGGCAGTGCTCTGAATTGGTAATGACTGGTCCCTAGCCGAAAGCGGAGAAACCTTCTAGAGCGTCTGTGAATCTTTATGTGATAGTACGCATCCTGAAGGTCTATAGAGCACATCCAGTTGTCCTTGCCCAGAAAGGGCAGAATGGACTGAAGCGTGACCATCCTGAATCTTGCCTTCTTGACAAATCTGTTTAGATTGCTCAGGTCTAATACTGGTCTCCAATCTCCCGTCCTTTTGGGGACCAAAAAGAATCTCGAGTAGACGCCAGATCCTACCTGGTCTGCCGGCACAGTCTGGACGGCTCTTTTTTCTAGGAGCTTTGAAACCTCCTGTTCTGCCAAATCCCTTTGACCGGGTGAGATGTCTGGAAGGGATTGTAGAGGTACGGGAAACCTTCAAGGGGATTTTGTAACCCTCGGATATGATCGACTGTACCCACATCTCTTGAGATAGGGATTGCCAGGCTACTGGGTACAGCGAAATCCTTCCCCCGACTGCCTCCAAGGGTGGACAGTCGGGCAACACCTCAGGGGTGCTGAAAGGGCTTCTCAGGAAGAGACTCCCTGTTGCCCTGGTTCTGAGGACCCCCTGCCTCTAGGGCGTCTGCTATTATTGTTACCCCTCTGCCTCTGGGGGTAAACTGACCACGTGTGTCCGGTGTAGCTCCTTGGGCTTTACGGAACCACATCTTCCCCTTCTGACCCTTGGGGTATGGTCTAGAAGGAGTGGAAAACTGGACTCCAACGGCAGAAAGAGTTTTACCGTCCTGCTCACACCTGGTCAAGGTATCCTTCACCTGAGGTCCGAACAAAGCCGAACCATCAAAGGGGGTATTAGTGAAGGACGCCTTAAAGGGGTCCGCAAAATTACAAAGCCGCATCCAGGCTTGGCGTCTAAGAGCAACTCCTGTGCCTGCGGCCTGCTCGCTCCATCGGCCGCATAGGATATGAGCCGCATGGAGGAGTTAGATATGGAATTCAGGATTGCAAGCTGCGAGGCAATCTTTTCCTGAGCCCCAGCAGCAGAAGGATCCTGGACTACTTCACCCAGTTCCTTGAGAACATCTCGTTGAAGCCTGGTGAAGTGACAAAGATAATTCAGCGAACGCATAGCAAAGGTCGCTGAAGAAAACATCCGCTTTCCATACCTGTCCATGGTCCTAGAATCCTTGTTAGGAGGATGGACAGGTACTGAAGGATCCGCCAGTTCCTTCTTAGTGGCCGCCACCACCATAGCATCCACAGAGACACCCTTGGAAAGGAACTGTTTGTCCGAAGGGGCCGTGATGAATTTGGATGGTCTCCTGGGGACAGGTTCCACAGAATCTGGAGCCGCCCAAGCCTTCCGAGCCACTACCTGCATCAGTGGGTCGAAAGGCGGAGACACCCAGGAGGTGGAGGGTCGGGATCCAAAAGCCTCCAGGTATACAGAGTCATCCTCGGAGGGGTCAATGGAGGGCCAATTCCCCCTCTGTTTGAGGAGCTCAAGGATGTCTGAAAAGGAGACATCCTCAGAGGGGGATCGTGGGGAACCCTCCGACTCATCTAAGTCGGTATCAGATGTAGTAGACTCAGGGGAGTCTGTGTGTTTCCTCTTACACGTCCTCTTCCGAGGGGGTTCCCCTGCAGGATCAGGAGAAACCTCGGAAGAGGAGGAAATTCCCAATGGGGAAACCTGGGGTGATGGATCCCTGGGCCTGAGAGCAAGAGGCTGGCAAGAGGCGTCTGCAGGCACTGATGAGGGAGGAGCTAGAGGGATGGACCGTTGACCAGGCTCAGAGGCCAGGACACTCCTCATCACCTCAAAGGCTCCCCTCCCCGGGAGGCCGGAATATCCCCGCTCTGAGGAAACAGGAATGCCCAGCTCCACTGAGAGGGAAGGCTCCGAGGCCGATGTCGGCGCCGAGCTTACCAAAGCCGAAGCCCCGAGACGGAGAGCGGGGTCGGACAAGGGTCCGATGCCACTAGCCCCCTCCGAGCCGACAAGGGAAACCCGACGACCGGATCCCTCCAAGGAAGGTCTCAAGGAGGAGATCGGAGCCGAGGATGACAGAGCCGAAGGATGTATCGGCTCTGGCACCGAAACAGTCGCTGTCCCGAGAAGCTCCGGCTCCGAACTCCGATGTGGAGTCGGAGAAGGAAGTTCAAGGGGTGAGGCTATAGCCGAAGTCTGTTGAGACGGGCTATGGAGCATTTGGGCCAGTGCCTGAGACTTCAACAGCCTGCTTACCACCCTCTCCAAGTCGTGGTCAGACAGCCTGGAAGATCTCGAAGATCGGCTCCGATGGCTCCGCTCCGACAAAAGAGGAGACCCCGGAGCCGAGTGGATACTCAGTAACGGGGACCGAGATCTCTTCGGACGGAGCCATCGGAGCCGAAGTCCCTGAACTCCAGATGGAGCCGAAGGTTCCTCGGCTCGATGCTGGATAAAGTGTCGGCTCCAGCCGAGCCGACAAGGCTACAGTAGATAAGGTATCGCAACCAGCCGGCACCGAGCCCACTACTTTCGAGGCAGATACATCGGTTCCAGCCGAGCGATCTCGCCCGACGGAGCCGGAGCCACCGGAGGAGGCTTGGAAACTGAAGCCTGAGCCTTCGGTGGCTTAGAAGGTTTCCCAGACCCTGCCTTAGAGGGAGAACCTTCTGGCTTAAGTAAGCCACGGAGGATAAGTTTATTCCTCCTTTCCTGCAGGACTCTCTGGCTAAAGGAGTGACACAAAGCACAGGAGTCCTGCAGGTGCAAAGGCCCCAGGCAATAAACACAAGAAGTGTGACCGTCTGTCAGAGACATTTTCTGACAGCACGAGTCACACTTCTTGAAGCCTGAGACCTTGCCTTCCCTAGACATATCCTAGGTGGAAGAAACACAGACAAACCCCAACAAACACACAAAATTAATCCCCTACACACAACACACAGGAAGGGATTAACAACTGGGGTTTAAGGCCTAACTAAAACTTTTACACTAAGGTTTAAAAGGAGTTATAAAAGTTTGAAAACAAGGGAATAGGGTGGGCTGTATTCACTACAGACTATACTATGACTAAAAGGGGAAAATAAAACCCTAACTAAGCTTCTCTTTCTTTGACAAGAAATTCACTTACCTCTGCTGGTAAAGGAGACCTCTTTCGCTAAGCGGCAAACGAGATCTGAGGTAGTTCCGCCTTGCATCATGGGATATAGGGTTGCCTCGAGCTGGTAAAAGGAGTTCCTAAGCTAAAGCAAGTGCCGAGTCGGAGCCGAGGATCGGCTCCGAACCCATCCAGCAAGAATGAAGGCGAGATTGACAACTTAACATCATATTTATATATGTTACCAATACATGTAACCCTATATAAATTGCAGAAGTGGGCACACTGGGGGTTCCACAAAGAGCACTTTTGGCTGACATCAAAGACTGAAACAATACTAATTTCATCAACTTTAATCATACTTTGACTTAGGAATGGGGTCCATTTCCATCATGGTATTAGAAGCCTAAAAGACTTAGAGAAATTAAAAAAGAGGGGGTCCGAATGTAGAGGTTATAAAGTGCTTAATAATGTATAAGCTACACTGATAAACTACATCACAGCGTCCATGAAACACTGGTAAACCATTTTGCAGTTAAGCCATGATAAAGGACAAATTATTATTCCAGGGATAAATATCCAAAGGGGGATGTTCCAGGGTGACTCTCTGTCACTGCTGCTCTTTTGCCTTACCTTTAATCCATTAAGCTGTCTACTTAACAGATTTGGTCATGGCTATAATTTGGCTCCCAGAAAGCAACCAAGTGTAAAGACTTTTCATCTTCTCTTTGTCGATGATTTAGAACTGTATACCTCATCAGATGAGGAACTGAAAGCACAACTGCAAGTAGTCAAAACTTTTTCAAATGATATAAGAATGGCCTTCGGTCTTGATAATTGTGCAAAAGCAACCTTTATAGCAGGAAAGCTGCAGCACCAAGAAAAATAGAAGTTATGTTCTTACCGTAACGTTCCATGTTAGTTGTCTTCTTCTCGCCTTCTTTCTTGCTGGATGAGTTCGGAGCCGACCTCGGCTCCGACTCGGCCACTCTAAAAGCTCGAGAGTTGGTTCCACCGGCTCGAGGCTGCCCCTATATCCCACAATGCTAGGCGTGAATTACCTCAGATCTCGTTTGTGAGCTAGGCCCAGCTAAAAATACAACCAGAAATACTGGAAAGGGAGTCCACCTCTATAAACCAAGGGAAAGAGGAAAGGTGACCTAAAGCCTGATTCAGGAAAATATGCACCGCAGAGCATATAACTATAGCAAAGAGGTGGTAGAAAGAGAGGTCATAATCAAACTCCTCCAGGTCTGTCCAGGCCAGGGGGAAGGAGGGTGGGACGCAAGAAAGAAGGCGAGAAGACAACTAACATGGAACGTTATGGTAAGAACATAACTTCTATATGTTGTCTATCTCGCCTTCATTCTTGCTGGATGGGACCGCGTCCCTAGCACCTTGTCCCGGGTGGCCTAACGGAACAGACTCTTGAGAACAGTGGTACCAAAGTTAGCTCTATGCCTAGAAGCTAAATCCAACTTATAATGTGAAATGAAAGTGTGAGGAGTAGCCCAAGTAGCCGCTGCACAAATGGTGTCAATAGGCAGTCTGTCTTGGAAGGCTATAGAAGTAGCCAAAGCTCTGGTGGAGTGGGCTTTAGGTTTGTTAGGCAGTTTTTGGTGTCTAATTTCATAAACAATAGAAATCAGAGATGTTAGCCACCTAGATAGCGATACCTTAGAAACAGAAAGTCCCTTTCTGCCTACCGCATAAGAGACAAACAGCTGGTCAGTTTTTCTGAATTGTTTGGTCCTATCCAAATAGTACCTTAACTGACGATGAACATCTAGCCAATGCAGTTTTGTTCAGACCTATTAGAATATTCTGGAAAAACACAGGAAGGTCAATGCTTTGATTAAGGTTAGAAGCAGAGGCTACCTTAGGTAAAAAGGACGGGTTAGTTCGTAAAGATACCCTGTCTTTGTGGAACAACAGATATGGTGGTCGACAGCTGAGTGCATGAAGTTCTGAAACTCTTCTAGCTGAAGTAATAGCTACCAGAAAGAGAGTCTTCCATGATAGCAACTTTAAAGAACAGGAAGCTGCAGGTTCGAAAGGGGGGAGAATCAAAGAACTGAGAACTAAATTAAGGTCCCAAGGAGGAGGAGGATTTCTTATAGGAGGTCTGAGTAGAAAAACTCCCTTCAAAAGGCTTTGCAAAGCTTGTGGGACATTATGGCAGACTCTGAAATGCCCACATGAAAGTTAGATATAGCTGCCAATTGAACTTTGAGAGTAGAAGGAGATGAACCTGCATGAAAGAGTTCAGCTAGAAAATCAAGAACCATATGGATGGGAGCAGTGAAAGGATCTAAGTCCCTTCCTTGAGCCCAATAGGCAAAACGTTTCCACTTACTCAGATAAATCTTTCGAGTGGAAGATTTGTGGGAAGCTATCAAAATATCTCGAAAAGAGTGAGATATTTGAGGAAGCCTGGCTAAGGTTGGAACTGGAGGAACCAAGCAGTGAGGTTCAGAGAGGGGAGGGAGCGATGTAACTGACCCGACTGATGGATCAAAAGATCTGGAACTAGGTCCAGATGCCAAGGTTGCTCCAACAGAAATTGATGTAGAAAGGGGAACCAAACCTGTCGAGGCCAGTAAGGAGCAATGAGGATCAATGAGGCCTTCTGAGCGATAGCTTTCTGTATCACTTGAGAGATTAGTGGGAAGGGAGGAAATGCATACAGAAGTCCCCGGGGCCAAACTTGGACTAGAGCATCTCTGCTGGGCTGGTCTGGTAACGGGAATAGTGTGAAATAATCTCTGCACTTGCTGTTTTGGGGAGTAGCAAAAAGGTCGCAGCAAGGCTGACCCCACTTGAGAAAAATTTCTCTCACAACAGAGTCTTTCAGAGACCACTCGTGAGGCATGAGGATAGCTCTGCTCAACTTGTCCGCGATTTGATTGGACTTCCCGGGGATGTGCGTTGCTATCAGAAAACGCTGAGAAGAAATCGCCCATTGCCACAGTCTGAGTGCTTCTCGACATAGGGGATAGGACCTGGTTCCGCCTTGTTTGTTGATATACCACACTACAGACATATTGTCCGTCTGGATTGCTATCGTTCCCAAGGGAAGAGAGTCTTGAAGGGCTTGCAACGCTAAAAGCACTGCTCTCATCTCTAGAACATTTATGTGCAAGTGGCATTCGTCTGGTTGCCATGTGCCCTGGACAGTTCTGCCCTGATAATGCCCCCCCCACCCGATCAGGGAGGCGTCTGTTGTCAAAGTAGCAACCGGAGGGAAGGAACAAAGGGTCTTCCCAATAAGAGCTGAGGGGAAGACATCTACCACAGAAGATGATTCTTGCAAGTTTGCGTAATCATAATGGTGTGGGACATCGGAAGTTGCTGGTATGACCATTGTGTGAAGAGCATCCATTGAAGGATTCTCATGTGGAATCTGGCTAATGGAAGCAGAGGTATGGCAGCCGCCATAATCCCCAATACTTTTAGAACCAACCTGGCTTGGACTCTGTTGCTGCTGAAGAGGAGCGAGACCAGTTTGTGTATGTCTGTTATTCTCTGATCTGTTAGCCTCGCAGACATGTTGACTGTGTCTAGATTTGCACCTATGAAGGTAATAGTACGACAAGGCGACAAAACAGACTTTTCGCAATTTATTGAAATGCCTAAGTTTTGACAAATGCGAAAGGTGTAGTCCCTGGCCATTAGAAGAAGATGCTTGGTGGGAGCTGTGAGGAGCCAGTCGTCCAAATATGGAAACACCTGGAATCCTTGACGTCTCAGGTGAGAAGCTACCACTGCCATGCATTTGGTAAACACCCGGGGGGCAGTGGTGAGACCAAAGGGCAGGGCCCTGAATTGAAAATGACTGGTTCCCAGCCTGAAGCGGAGGAATCTTCTGGAGCGTCTGTTCATTTTTATGTGATAGTACGCATCCTGAAGGTCTATAGAGCACATCCAGTTTTCCTTTCCCAATAGGGGAAGGATGGACTGTAGCGTGACCATCCGAAATCTTGTTTTCTTGACCGACTTGTTCAAGATACTGAGATCCAAAATTGGTCTCCAGTCCCCTGTTTTCTTTGGAACGAAAAAGAACCTGGAGTAGATTCTGGATCCTTGCTGGTCTGCTGGAACTGGCTGAATTGCTCTTTTTGTAAGCAGCTTTGAAATTTCCAAAGCTGCAAGATCCCTTTGAGCGGGTGGAACATCTGGAAGGGATTTTTTTGATTGGTTTGGAATGCGAACGAAGGGAATGGAATAGCCTTCGGAAATGATGGACTGTACCCACTTGTCTTGAGTTAGGGATAGCCAGGCTTCTGGGTACAGTGACAATCTTCCCCGACTGCCTCCAAAGGTGGACAGTCGGGCAACACCTCAGGGATGCTGAAAGGGCTTATCGGAAAAGGTTTCTCGATTGCCCTGGTTCTGCGGACCCCCTCTGCCTCTGGGGCGACGTCTACCATTATTGTTCCCTCCTCTGCCTCTGGAGGGGAACCGACTCTGTGGTCAGGCAAATTCCCTTGAGATTGTTTGTGGAACCACATTTTCCCACTTTTCTGGCCTTTGGGGTAAGGTCTAGAAGGAGTAGAAAAACGGACTCCGACGGCAGACAGAGTTTTGCCATCCGTCTCGCACCTAGTCAAGGTTTCTTTCACTTGAGGACCAAAGAGAGATGATCCATCAAACGGGGAATTAGTGAAAGACGTTTTAAAGGGGTCTGCAAAATTGCATAGTCACATCCAGGCATGCCGGCGTAAGGCGACACCTGTCCCTGCGGCTCTACTCGCTCCATCAGCCGCATATGAAAGGAGGCGCATGGAGGAGTTAGCTATCGAATTCAGGGTAGTCAGCTGGGTGTTCATTTTGTCCTGAAAATCTGCAGCTGTAGGATCCTTCAACATCTCACTCGCTTCCTTGATCAAGTCTCTCTGGAGACGAGTGAAATGGCGTAGGTAGTTCAGCGAACGCATTGCGAAGGTCGCTGACGAAAACATCCGCTTCCCATACCTGTCCATAGACCTAGATTCTTTGTTAGGGGGATGAACAGGCACTGAAGGATCAGCTAGTTCCTTCTTGGTGGCAGCAGCTACCACCATAGCATCCACAGAAACACCTTTGGTCAGAAATTGTTTGTCAGTTGGTGCTGTTATAAATTTAGAAGGTCTCCTGGGGTAGGGTCCACTGAGTCAGGAGCCGTCCAGGCTTTTGCCACCACCTGCATGAGGGGATCAAAGGGGGGGGACACCCAGGAGGTGGAAGGGCGAGAGCCAAACGCCTCAAGATACACAGATTCATCCTCTGAAGGGTTAAGGGCTGGCCAATTTCCCCTCTGTTTCAGGATCTCTAGAATGTCCGCAAAGGAGACATCTTCAGAAGGGGAACGGGGGGAACCCTCGGAATCCTCTAAATCTGTGTCAGAGGTGACAGACTCAGGTGAGTCTATGTGCTTCCTCTTACACTTTCTCTTCCTAGGGGCTCCCCTGCCAATTCAGGGCGGGCCTCGAAGAGGATGAGACCCCACAGGGGATTCTTGAGGAGCTGGCTCTCTGCGGTCTGGGATGAGGGAGTGAGTAGACATAACCTGAGGCACCGAAGAGGGAGGGACGGACGGAGCCGACTGTGGAGTTGAACAAGGTTCCAACACACTCCGCATGACCTCGAACGCACCCCTGTCAGGCAGAGCCAGAGGTCCCCGCTCCGAGAAGCTGAGAACCTCCCTCGGCACCGACAAAGATGGCTCCGAGGCCGATGTCGGAGCCGAACTCACCAGCGCCGAAGCACCGAGAGGGAGAGGGGGTTCGGACAAGGGTCCGATGCCACTCACCCCCTCGGAGCTGACGAGGGAAGTCCGGCGCCGAGATTCTTCAAAAGACGAAATCGGAGCCGACGACGGAGCCGAAGACAAAGGTATCGGCTCCAACGCTACCACAGTCTCGGTTCCGAGACGCCCCGGCTCCAAGCTCAAAGGAGTCGGAGGAGGAATATTTAGAGGAATAGGTTGAGGCATCGACTGATAAGTCAGGCTCTGAAGCATTTGGGCCAGTGCCTAGGACTTTAGAAGTCGACTCACTACCCTCTGGAGGTCATGATCCGAGAGCCTCGATGACCTGGAGGAGTGAGATCTGTGGCTCCGTTCAGACAGCAAGGGAGATGCTGGAGCCGAATGAACGGAGCCAAGGGATGGTGACCTCGACCTCTTTCTAGATGTCGGCTCCGATGGTCTGATCGGAGCCGACCCAGGAATCTCCAATACCTCGGCTCCAGCCGGAGCCGAGGGAACCACAGAAGCTGTAGTCAAAGACTCATCGGCTCCAGCCGGAGCCGATGTAGCAGAAGACTTCGAAGCCTTAGGCCTCGACTCAGATGCTGGAGTCGAGGTCTTAGAAGTCTTGGAAGGTTTTCCCAAGGTAGCAGATAGGGAACCTTCAGGCTTAAGCAAACCCCTTAGTATGAGTTTGTTTTTCCTTTCCTGCAGGACTCTAGGGCTGAAGCCATGGCATACAGCACAAGAGTACTGCAGGTGTAACGGTCCCAGGCAGTACACACAAGAAGTGTGACCGTCTGTCAGAGACATTTTCTGACAGCACAAGTCACACTTCTTGAAGCCTGAGACCTTTGAATCCTTGGACATTTTCAAGGAACCGAAAGTGTAACCACACACAAAAAACACACACACACCGATTACACTGTCAGAATGTTAATTTAAAGCTATAGAAAAAGTTAGCTTATATAGAATTAAACCCTTACCAAAACACATACACACACTGTAAGGGATGGAAGGGCCCGAAGGCCTAAGGAAAGAACTTATTAGTTCTTGAAGAAAGGGGCTGAATAAGGGTAGAAAGGACAAAAAAGTCCACTACACTAAAGGCAAAAGAGAAAAACTAAACTAAAGGGAGTTTAAACAGTTATTAGACTAATCTAATTAAAACTGACCTGGAGCCGGTAGAAAAACAACCTCGATCGCTGTAGCGGCAAACGAGATCTGAGGTAATTCACGCCTAGCATTGTGGGATATAGGGGCAGCCTCGAGCCGGTGGAACCAACTCTCGAGCTTTTAGAGTGGCCGAGTCGGAGCCGAGGTCGGCTCCGAACCCATCCAGCAAGAATGAAGGCGAGATAGACAACTTAACATCATCAGTTTACTTATTTTACATTTGTTTACCAGGAAAGTCCAACTGGACACGTCCTTTTCAGGGGAGATCTGGGAAGAAAAGCTCCAACATAAAAAAATTGCAAAAGTTGACAAGGATACTTGACTGACAAAATACAATAGAACTTTAAAAATTGGTAATACATATATTTTGATGGAAATCAGATAAGTTACAACATACAATTATCAAATAATGATTCATGCAAACATTTCTATGGGAATGCACATTTTAAAGTTAAACAGCTATATACAATGTCAATATAGATACTATAGTCCATACACAATCAGATGAGAGTACTAGGACACCAATAATGTGTAGGTTCCTGAGATCTTATAAGTACTAGTACTAGCCTGGACAGATGCAGTAACAGAGCCAGGTGTCAGTTAAGTGAGACTTTAGAAGTTTTTTGAATTGTACTAAAGAGTAGTTGGAGGTTACTGGAATAAGAATGTGATATAAAAGAACTTGAGCAAGAGGGATTGTATAAATATTTGGGAATTGAAGGATCACAATAAAACATGAACAAATCCAAATAAAACTCAGTAAGGAATATTTTAGAAGGCATAAATTAATCCTGGAAACAGCATTGACATCTAGGAACAAAGTTCAAGATATAAAACAATTTGCTTTTCCTGTCCTAACTTACAGTTTTGGTGTGACTGACTGGCCCCAAAAGGTTCTGGATAGATTAGACAGGAAAACAAGAAAGATGCTTCATGCTCATCAAATGATTTATAAAATTCAGTGCATACCAAGATTATATATTCCCCATTCCGAAGGAAATTCCTTGAAATTGATTACATGTATAGACCTACAGTCATGGGACTGCATATATATCTGCTGACTTCACAAGACCAAACATAGAGAAAGTTTTGAAACATGAGGAGAATAAATCTAAGATGACTTTCCTGCTTAGTCTACCAGAAGCATGCAGGTGTCAAGCGGGAATGGAAATCAAACCAGAAGTAGATACAAATCAGGCAGCAACTGAATGTGCCAAAAAAAAAAACAAAAAAAAAACAAAAGAAAGAATATAAGGTGAAGGATCAGATGAAGAGGCAAGAAATGTGGAAAGTTATTAGTTATGTACTTACCATAAATTGGTATCTGTGTTCTCTTCTCATTCTGCAATGCATATGGGTCTTGGATCCGATCCTCGGATCTGACCCAGCCACCTCCCACAGACTTTAGCTTCCAGGCTCAAACCCCTCCCCAAATTCCTCTGCCTCTAGCCCAACATCCTCAGATCAAGTTTGCTGCCCCTATAGGCAGAATAGAAAAGAAAAGGTAACCAAGGGCTCAACCTGGAACCAATGTTCCAACAGAGGCTGTTCCAGATCCTCTAGAACCATATCTAATTTGGAAGGGGATGGTTTGGTGGGAAGGTGAAGCAGAATGAGAAGAGGACAACACAAATACCAAGTTATGGTAAGTACATACCTGATAAATCTGATGATGTCCTTCTCATTCTGCTTCATGTATGGGCCAGAGTCCCCAGTTAAAGTATATATTGGGTGGCCCCAAGGAAGGATATGCCAGAGCACCGATGAACCAAATGATGTTTTGCTCTTGGACATGACATCTAATTTATAGTGAGTCACAAAGGTATGAGAGTTAGACCAAGTGGCTGCAGCACAAATGTCATCAATGGGAATCCTAGAAGAAAAAGCAGCTGAGGCAGCAATGGACCTTGTCGAGTGAGCTTTTGGGGGACCAGATAACTGCAAACCATTCCTTTCCTAAACAAAAGAAATACAGCTAGTAATCCAATTTGCTGTTGTCACTTTTGAAACAGCTTGTCCCTTACGATTAAGAGAAAAAGAAACAAACTGCTCTGATTTTCTAAACTGCTTTGTCTTACGGGGGTTGCCTGTGAACATCTAATGAATGTAAAAGGTATTCCCCCTTTGTTAGAAAAGTTAGGAAAGAACACTGGTAACTGAATGCATTGGTTTATATTGGTGGTAGCCACCTTCAGCATGAAAGAAGAATGAGTATGAAGGGAAACCCTATCCTTGTGAAAAATGATGTAGGGATGCTTGGAAGAAAGAGCTTGCAACTAAGATACACCTTTTTGCTGAAGTAATGGCAACAAGAAATTGGATTTCCATGACAAAAACTTCCAAGTCACAATCCTTAGCCAGTTCAAAAGGACTCTGGGTCAAGGCTTGTAGAACAACAGTCAAATCCCATGGAGGAGTAGGATCTTTGAAAGGAGGCCTTAGAAGAAAAAAACTTTCATGAAGGTTTTACATAATTTAGCAGAAGCAACAGACCCCGAAGTTAATCCTGAATGGAAAGTGGATATGACTGCCAAATGAAGTTTAATAATCGCAAAACATGAACCTTGTTTATATAAAGATTCTAGAAACAACAGAATAGAGGGAATCAGAAGTGAAAAGGGATCAATGTGATTGCTGACTGCCCAGATCGAAAACCTTTTCCACTTAGTCTTGTACACCTTCTTAGTAGATGCTTTCTGAGAGGCCAAAATGATAGCTATGATCAAATAGGAGAACCTGGACCCTCTAGAACTCATAGGAACTGGAGAAACCATGTGGTTAACTTAAGCATGGGGAGATCGGGGTTGCATCCTAACGTTGGGAGAAAAAGGAGGTCTGGTTTGGGTTCCAGCATCCATGGAGGATTTTGAGATGAGACCAGAGGAAGAGGAACCACACCCGATGAGGCCAAAAGTGGGCAATGAGGATCACCGTGCACTTCAACCATTTGGCTTTCCTGGAGAAATCTTGGATCAAAGGAAGAGAAAGATAGGCACACAGAAGTCCCACAGGCCAATTGTAGACCAGAGCATGCCTCATTGCCCCTTCAGGGGGTTACCTAAGAGTGAAGAAACTGCTGCATTTGTTGTGGTAAGGGGAAGCAAAGAGATCGCAGCAGGGGAGACACCAATGGTTGAATATCTCACTTGTTACTGAGGGACCACTCATGAGGCATCAGAACAGACCTGCTGAGCCTGTCTGCTAACACGTTGAATTTTCCCGATACAGGTGTTGCAAGTCGAAAGCAGTTTGAAGAGTTCACCCATTCTCAGACCCTCATGGCCTCTCTGCAGAGAGGGTATGAATGGGTTGCTCCTTGCTTGCTGATGTACCAGACTACTGACCTGTTGTCTGTGTAAATAGCAATAGTCCCTGGAGAAAGAACATCCTGAAAGGCTTACAATGACAAAAGGACAGCACTCATCTCCAAGACGTTGATATGCAGACTGGTCTCTATCACAGTCTATGTGCCTTGGACCATCTTCCCCTGGAAATGACCCCCCCACCACCTTAGATGGGAAGCGTCTGTGATCGCAGTGGCTGAAGGAAGTGGGAGAGTTAAAGGCCTGCTGATTGTGAGATCTTCCTGAATCCACCACTGTAGATGAGACCTGCAAATATTTGGGAGTCTGACAGGAGCAGATAGGGGCTGATACAGAATTGACAGGAGCAGATAGGGGCTGATACAGAATAGACCATTGAACAGAGTCCATTGGAGAATGCGTATATAGTCCCTGGCTAGCAGAAACAAAAGTATAGCAGCAGCCATAGATCCCAGAGCTCATAGAATCAACCTGACTGGAGGAGATGGGAGCTTCACAATGGCTTGGACTTGAGATTTCAAAGTGTTGCAGCAATGTTGTGGCAAAGCAGTTATTTGAGTAGTAGTGTTTAGCTGTACTCCAGTGAATTCCAAGGTCTGAACCAGCACTGGTTGTGACTTGTCCAAATTTATAGTAATGCCTAGAAAGTCAGACAACTAGTAAGATAGTCTCTGGCCTGACAAAGTTGACAGTGAGTGGGGGCAGTCAGGAGCCAATCATTCAAATACAGGAATACCAAAATCCCTTGTAATTGGAGATGAGCTGCAACCACTGCCATATACTTGGTAAACACCCGGAGGGCTGTGGTGAGACAAAAGGGCAGGGCTCAAAATTGGAAGTGATTGGCTCCCAGGCAGAAACACAGATGACTTGTGGAGCGCCTGTTTATTTTTATGTGATAGTACGCATCCTTGAAATCCACCAAGCACATCCAGTTGTCCTTCCTCAGCAACGGGAGGATGGACAGAACCATCATCATCCAGAACTTGGTCTTCTCCACGTACCATTTGAGATTGCAGACCACAGGTCCCCTGTTTTCTTTGGCATGAAAACGAAATGGGAATAAGTTCCAAACCCTTTCTGATCGGTTGAGACCTCTTGGATTACTTTTTCTGCCGCAATTTGGCAATTTTGGTAGCTGCCAACTCCTCCTGACTGGGTGGGACGTCAAGGAGTCTCTTCAGTACATTTGGAGGAAGAAATGAATGAAGAAACTGAATGAAGAAAACCCCATAGAATCTGTACTGCACCAGAAACAGCCTACGATGAGAGGAGAAGGGGAGCCCACCCTAGAAGAAGTAAGAACGGTCCCTAAGGAAAATGAAGTCAGGGAAAGCAGCAGGCTCAAATGAGGTCAAAGCAGATATGATAAGGATGCTGGGTGAGATGGGGAGAAATGGCTCCTTTGGCTACTAATAGCAGTGTGGCGAGAAATGCGTATCCCAGAGACTAGAGAATAAGCATGCTTGTGCCACTGTACAAGAACAAAGGGGACATCCACAATTGTGGACAGTACAGAGGCATCAAACTCCTATCACACTGCATGAAAGTTCTGGAAAGGGTGATTGATAAATGGATACACATAGTAGTAGAATGCAAGATGGGGAATGAGCAGATCGGATTCAGATCAGAATGCGGCACAATTGACCCAATGTTTGCAGTAAGACAGATACTTGAGAAGAAGCTACAGATGAGGAGAGAGTCCAACTGGACATTCCTAGACTTGGAGAAAGCAAATGATAATGTCCCAAGAAAGCTGAACTGGGCAGTAGTTTTAAGTTGCAGAAACACTGGTAGAATTAGTGCAGGCTATGTACAAGGACCCAATGATTCAAGTCAGCCTACTGCTGTTCATATTTTTGATGGACTACATTAGCAAACAGGTCAGAGGGGACAGATCAACAAAGTTGTTGTATGCAGATGACGTGGCATTACAGGCAGACATTGAGCTAGAACTTCAGCAAAGGATAGGAGAATGGAATGCAAAACTGAAGGCACGTGGGATGAAACTAAGTACAGATAAGATGGTAGTAATGGCAGTAAATTGGGGAAATCAGAAGAAGCTGAGAATAGAGAAAGAAGGGAAGATAGTGGAACAGGTAAACAGCTTCAAGTATCTGGGAGGGGTGGTTGAGAAGGGAAGTCTGAATGAAGAGGTCAAAAGTAGAATCACAGGGGCTGCAGCCAACTGGCATAGAGTGTCGTCTGTAGTCTATGACAGAAGAATGCCAAAGAAGCTGATACGTAAGGTGTACAAGACAGTGGTGTGACCAGTACTACTGGTGTACAAAAACCTGGGAAGTAAAGGCAGAACAGTTGAAGAAGCTAGAGGTCATGGAAATGAAGTGCCTGAGAAGGGTGATAGGATGCACACTGCGAGACAGATGAAGAAATGAAGACATAAGAGCAGAAACCAAAGTAGCTCCAATTGCAGAAAAGATCAAAAAGAACATATTACGGTGGTTTGGACACGTGCAGAAAAGCAGAAGACAATCTGGTGAGGAAGATTTGGGACAGGCAGAAAGAAGGTAAGAGGAAGTGAGAACATCCAGCAAAGAGGTGGATGGATTGTGTGAAAGAAGATCTGCGACAGTGAGGCATGAGGGTTTAAGGCAGGAGTGTGGCACAGAATTGAGAGAGCTGGCAACAGTTAACACGATACTAGGACCCCATGTAGAAAAAAAAAAGAGAAAAAGGCAGCTGATGATGATGATGATGATGGTGCTTATCCCTCGCAGTCAAGCAGTGGGAGAAGTTCTGAGGTTTGACAGATTGCCAGAGGGAGGGTAGCAGGACACTAATACCCATATGCCAGTAAGGTAGTGTGTTTGTTGAACATCAAGTGTTGTTTGGTAAGGTAAGTACTCCACTGACAGTCCCCACAAACACAATATCCTGCCCTAAATATACAAACCTACAAAAAATGTATGGAATTCTGTCAAAAAATAGAATTTTTTTGCACAAAAGGTTCACATAACCATTTACACATAAGCCTCCTTAGAAATGCAATGACAGTCCAACAAAACACTTAGTGTTCTACCAAACACAACATTTTAGAAGAAACACTCCAGTTTTCCACAGGAAAATCAATATAGTCAAATGTTTTTCCCAACAAGGGACTTACATGGCCAGCCTTGTATGATTGCTAGTTGACCGGCAATTCCACAGTCTGCCAACAAAGTACTGTTCAGAGGCAAAAAAAAAAAAGAAGTCATGTAATTACCATAACATTCCATCTGTGTTGTCAATCTTCATTTATCCTTGGCTTATGGGCTCAATTCCGAAGAATGGAACCGACTTGACCGTTACTACAGCCCGCAAGAACCAAAAACTCTCGAGCTTAAGTCCTACCCAGAATGCTCCTCTCCCATTTACCTCAGATTGAGTTTGTAGATAGAAAAGGACAGAAATTATAATCTTAACTACACCTTTATAAAGGCCATATCTGGAGTAACATATGAAAAAATGCATAACTGGCCATATGTGGAACCACGGGTCTATATTACATCAAAATGCCGTAACAGCGAATACCAAAAGACCGACAAGTATTCAGCGAAATCCATTTCCACAATGCACTGAAAACTTGTCGGGCAAACAAATACTTGCCCCACAACACTAAAAAAAATATTTTACCTAAACCAAACCCATCCATGTGGGGGTCTTCACCCACCCCCCTGATGTGGGGCTTTGTGCCCCCCACCCCCCCCCCCAACTAAACATACCAACTCCGAGATTGCACTACAGTGGAGAAAATGGCAAAATTGTTTAGTTGGCCAACTACATCTTTGCCCTGTAAGAATTCAGTGAATCGCAGAAATGGATTTCGCTGAATACGTGTCGGCATTTTAGTATTCGCTGTTACGGTGTTTCCACGCTGTAAGATAGACCCGGAGCCCCATATGAAAAAATGCATAACTAGAACCATAATTCATTCCACCAAGAGACCTAAATGGAAGGGAGATGGAGGGTGGGGAGTCAAGGATAAGTAAAGACAGACAACACAGATGGAACATTATGGTAAGTACATAACTTCTTTATCTGATGTTGTCAATCTTCATTTATCTTTGATCCATGGGACAGAGTCACCAGCTACCTTGGGAGGACTCATGGAAGGATATTCTTGAGTACCAAACAATTAAATGACGTTCTTCCCCTAGAGACCAAATCCAGTTTGTAATGAGTAATAAAGGTATGTGGGAAAGCCCATGTTGCTGCTGCACAAATATTGCCCATGGAAGCCTTAGATTGAAACACTGTTAAAGTAGCCACAGCTCTGGTAGAGTGCGCTTTAACAGGCTCTGCTAATTTGACTTTCCGCTTATTGTATGTGAAGGAAATAAAGTCTTTTAGCCATCTAGGTAAGGTAACCTTGGCAACTGTCCTTCCCATTCTAGTACTTGAAAAAGAAACAAACAGCTGGTCAGACTTCCATATGTATTAAGTTCTATGAAGATAGAAACATAGCTGTCGAACATCTAGTAAACGCAAACAGTATTCATCATTGTTTGAAAAATTAGGAAAAAATACTGGTAAGTTGATTGCTTGATTGATATTCTTTTCTGACACCACCTTTGGTAAAAAGGGATGTGTTTGTTCCTAAGGAAAACCTGTTTTTGTGAAATATCAAATAAGATGATTTGCAAGATAAAGCTTTAATTTCTGAAATCCTCCTTGCAGAAGTAATCACTACCAGAAATACAGATTTCAAGATAAGAACTTCAAGTGACAGTTAGCAGCAGGCTCAAAGGGGGAATGCACTATTGTCTGTAACGTCAAGTTTAAATCCCAAGGTGTATAATGATCCTTATACAGAGGCTTTAACATCAAGGTCCCTTTTAAGAATGCTTTGCAAAGTTTATGAGAAATTAGTGAACATTTTTTAAACCCTTAATGAAATTTTGAAATAGCTGCTAGTTGAACTTCGATAGCAGAGGAAGAGACCCCTGCTTCAAAAAGCAAAGCCAAAAATTCTAAGACTATCGATAGGAGCAGAGAAGGGATCAATGTCATTATTATTGGAACAGTAAGAAAACCTCTTCTATCTACTGCTGTAGGAGTTTCCTGGTGGAAGACTTATGGGAAGCCAAAAGAATCATATGAACAGAAGAAGAAATTTTATTACACCTGGCAATCATGAACTGGAGAAGTCTAGCCAATAGCTTGAGGTTTTGGAAGTTTGGGTGAACTAATCCCTCTGTTTGGGATAGGATATCCAGATCTGGGTCCAGAGTCCATGGTTGCTGAATCAGATAAGGCCAAAGAAAGAGGAACCAAATCTGTTGAGGCTAGAAGGGAGCAATAAGGATTACTTTGATCTTCAACCTCATCACTTTCTTCAGAATTGAGGGATTAATGGAAATTTGGCATAGGCGTACAGGATTCTGGGAGGCCAATCAAGCAGGACAGAGTCTCTCTCTCTCTCTCTCTCTCTCTCTCTCTCTCTCTCTCTGGGACTCCCCCTGAGAGGGGACCAGGGCAAAGTAGCTTCTGCACTTATTATTCAGGGGTGATGCAAATAGGTCGAAGCAAAGTTGGTCCCAGTGACAAAAAATCTTTTTTGCCACTTTGGGATTGAGAGACAGGAGAATGCATCTGCTCAGTTCATCTGCTATCACACTGGAACTGCCTGAAATGTGCACTAGTATCAGAAAGCAGTTAGAAGAAATCGCCCACTGCCAGACTCTGAGAGCTTCTCGACAAAGAGGGTACAACTTTGTTCTCCTCTACTTGTTGATGTACCAAACTACCGACACATTGTCTGTTGAACTGCAGTCGTTCCTGAGGGGAGAACAGTTTGAAAGGCCTGCAACACTAAAGCACTGCCCTCAGCTCCAGGCCACTGATATGCAGGCTGGCCTCTACGGGGGACCAAGTGCCTTGGACAGTTTTGCCCAGATAATCCCCCCTCCATCTGCAAAGCGTCAGTGGCCACTATGGCTTGAGGATGAGATGGGCAAAGAGGAGGCCAAAGAGAATTTCGTCTGAATGAATCCACCAAGTTAAATTTTTCTTGCAATGGTTAGTAATTAATATCTGATCTGACATTGTTTAATGCAGCATAGACCACTGGGATGCTAAAAGGCACTGAAGAATTCTCATGTGAAATCTTGCTAAGGGAACTAACATTATGGCCACTGCCATAGACCCTAAGGCTTATAAGACTAGTTGCGTGGTTGTTTCTTGTTTCTGACAATCTTCTTTTCTTGGACCCTGATCTTTTGCAATCTTAGAAAAGGGAGGGAAGCTATGTAAGACTTGGTGTTTAGTATGATCTTCAAAGTTTGGGTCGGAGTCAGTTGCGACTTTTCGTAATTTACAGTGATCCCTAGGTTGGTGCAGATCGGGAGAACATAGTCTTTTGTTTGTTCTAGAAGGTGCCTGGTGAGAGCAGTAATGAAAATACAAAAACCAAAAAAGCCCACACTCCAAGTCAGCTCTCAAACATCTAAACTTTAATAAATCTCAAAACATGTTAAAAAACATGTTATGAACCAAAACACCCAAATGGTGAAAAATAGTCTAAGCATACCGGTTTCGGCTATAAGCCTTCATCAGTGCAATAAAGAGTACACAACACAATCAATTAAATACAGCTCACAAAAGCCCTACTGGTCATTGCAAATTGCTCATTAAGGCCTAGTGCAAACAAAGCCCCAAATTTGATAATCCACATTTGTTCCTTATAATTTAACATTGCATGCCATCCAACCTTCTCATTAGTATGAACACAAATTTTATCAATAAAGTCTTTTGGCTTTTACCTGTTAGGGGTCGCCACAGCGGAACTCCGGTCCGCTCATGACTGGCAGTGGATTTTTACGGTGCCAAGTTGCCAGCCCGATGCACAGCCTTCAAAGAAGGCACGCCCATTCATGCTCGCATCTACCTGCATGTCTTTAGCGTCACTCGACTGCAGGGAGAACATACAGACTCCACACAGAAGGTGCTCCAGGCGAGAATTGAATAATGTGAATTCTGCAGAAACATGTTTCAAGTATATTTGCAAAGAGCATTTGTGACTTTAGCACATCTGTCTTTCAATTGCTCTGATATTCTCAACTTGAAAGACTGTGATGTTTGCCCTACATAAAAGGCACAGCATGTACATGTTGCCAAATATACCACCCAATAAGTGTTACAATTTCCATATACCAAAATGTCAAAAACAGTTGAACCATTCTAAGATGTAAAATAATTATTCTTTCTGAGATGCTTGCAAAACCTACAATGCCCACATGGGTAACAGACTATTAATTTTCCCATCCAGACCAAGCTGATATTTCTGCTTGTCAATACTGCAAGTTTTCTTATAATGATTAAACCAGCCAGCCATCGTCTTCCCCTTCCCTGTAAGATAACAGACATTTGGGAGGTAACGATTCTTTTAAGCTATCATCCATAAGTAAAATATCAGAATGTGTATGCATTAATCCCATTATAAATGATGTAGTATTGCCAAAGTTAGTAATAAATCTGATAGGCTGTCTCTTGTAATTATATAAGGTTGGTGCAAATCTGGAGGACATAGTCTTTTGTTTGTTCTAGAAGACACCTGGTGGGAGCAGTAATGAGCCATTCATCTAAGTGTGGAAACATCCAGAATCCTTGCAGTCTCATGTGAACTGTTACTACTGTCCTGCATTTGGTGAACACCCTGGCTGCTGTGGTGAGGCCAAATGGCAGAGCTATGAACTGATATGGGAGAAATCTCCTGGAGAGCTTGTCCATTTTTATGTGGTAATACACATCCTGGAGATCTATCAAGCACATCCAACTGTCTTTCCCTAGAAACGTGAGAATAGACTGAACCGTGGCCATCTGGAATTTTGTCTGTCAAACTAACTTGTTTAAAACACTTAGATCCAAAACTGGTCTCCAGTCCCCCTTTTCTTTGGCACTAAAAAGAACCTTGAGTAAATACCGGATTCTATCTGGTCTGGTGGGACATATTTTTATAGCAGTTTTTGAATTTCTAAAACTGCTGGTTTCCTCTGACTGGGAGGAACATTGGGGACCTTACTGGAGCTGTGTGGAAGAGAAAGAAAGGGTATGGTGTATCCTCTGGTTATAATCATTTGCACCCAAATATCTAAAGTTAACTGGAGCCAGGCATATTGGTGCAAGAAAAAACACCCCCTTACTGCTTCCAGAGGAAAGCAATCAGGCCTCCATTCAGGAGCACTGGTAGTGTTTTCCAGGAAAGGTGTACCTTGAACAATGATTTTGCAGGCCACCTCTGCCGCATGGATGGCATCTTCCATTAAAGCTCCCCCTCTGCCCTTGTGGGAACCATTGCCATGTGTGTCCTGGAAAAGCTCTAGGGACTTTTTGAACCACATACTCCTGCTCTTCTGTTTCTTAGAACAGGACCACTGGGGAGGAGAAAAATATACGCCCACTACAGAAAGGGTCTTTTTGTCATTTTATACACCTAGACAAGGTCTCTCGAACCTTAGGACAAAAAAGGGATGATCCATCAAAGGGGGCATTGAAGAATGAAGACTCGAATAGCCTGCAAATTGCATCCAGGCATACCTCCTTATGGCTATGCTCAATCCCGCTGCTCTTGTTGTCCCTTTGGCTCATGTGTTATGAGCCTCATGGATCAATTCAAAATGGACTCTTGGGTGGCCAACTGAGAAGCAACCTTATCTTGAACTTCTTCAGATACAGCTGCTGCCAGGGTGTCTGACAGCTCTTTAATCAGATCCCTTTAGAGTCTGGTGAAGTTTGCCATGAAGATCAAAGACAGCAATGAAAAGGTCGATAAAGCTTAAACCTGTTTGCCAAACCTATCCATTGTCTGAGACTCTCTCTTAGGAGGATGGATAGTGGAACTTTCCCTCTGCAATTTCCTTTTTTGTGGCCACTGCTACCACTACGGCATCTACTGGCAACCCCTTTGCCCAAAACTGATGATCCTCTGGTGCAGTTAGAATTTTGTCTGGCATCCTGTGGATGGGTTCCATGGTGTCAGGAGCCTTCCACACCTACTGTCAAATTGGGTCTATATTAGAACGTCAAAGACTTAGGCTGTCGAATGCCTAAACATCAACACCTAAATGTCAAATGCTCAAAACTGTGACCGGCCAATTATGCAAATTTTTTTGCCTTGAAAAAATTCGCTTGGCCAAAAAAAAAAAACATACTTTAAAACCCTAATCAAGTGGCGGGGGCTTTGTCCTCCCACGCCCCCCTCAACTAAATATACCAACTCTGAGATCACTCTACATCTGGGAAAAGGGTAAATCCCAGATGATGGCCAAGCAAATTTTCTTCCTGGGAAAAAATTTGCGTAATTGACCGGTCGCGGTTTTGAACATTCGATGTTTAGGTGTCGACATTTAGGCATTCGACAACCTAAATGGTCGACAACATAATAGGAACACTGTGAGATCAACTTAATGATCTTGTCAGTGGGTAGAGCTACCCAAGAGGTAGATGGTCAAGCGCCAAATGCCTGCAAGTACACTGACTCCTCCAAAGAGGACTTTTGGAATGTTCAGCACCCCTCTGTTTAAAGGTCTCAAGGATGTCTCCAAAGGAGACGTCTTCTGGGGGTGACTGTGGGGAACCCTCCCATTCATCAAAATTAGTGTCCTCTGTGATGGATTCCTCCAGGGACTCTAGGTGTTTCCTCATACACTTCTTATTCTTAGGAACCTCCTCAGTGGGATAATCTGGGAGGTATCAGAAGAGGACAAGACCTCTACAGGTGGTTCCTGCAGGTTCGGCGCTCGCTGTCCAGGTGTTGGAATTGGCTGAAGCTATAGGCGAGTGGAAGGGTCAGAGAACTGCTACGACAGAGAAGGAGCCAAATGACTGCCCGCGGTAGACAGAGCCCTCTCCATGGCCTGGAAAGCTGGTTCCCCTGAAGAGGGAAGAGAGCTCAGAACTCAGAAAGACTGCCTCGGAACCATGGTCCACTCCCGCTCTGAAGAAACAGCCCCTGAAGCCAAAGCCAGGGTAGTGCTAAAGCCTGCCGAAGCCCTGGGGTGCAGAGATGGTTCAGAAAACACTGGAGTCGAGCCCTGCCCCCCAGAAATGACAGCATAGCAATGACTCAGAGAGTTCTCTGGATTCAAAAAAGCCAAAGAACTCACGATAGAAATCAGAGCAGAAGATGGAGATCTCACTGGAACCGAAACAGTCAGCACCAGGAAACTTGGAGCCAGGATCTCTGAGCCCTCAGAGGAGGTTAGCAGAGGAAGACTAGGTGGGGTCAAAGAAGATATGGTTCTTGCACCGGGAGGGGCTGGGACCAAGGGTATGCCTGAAAGTCTCCCTCACTGCAAGGAGATGATCCACCTACCTCAACACATCCATTTCTGTCAGACTCTTGGTGGAACAAATCGACTGGTTACAAGGGGATTTTGGGTGTTCCAAAAAGGGGCTAAGTAAATGACCTGCAAAAGGATCTATGGACGGGGAGTATCTGGTCCTAGGATGATCAAGAAAGGAAAATTCAGTGTTTTCCACTGGCACCGAAGACATCAGTGCAGAAACAGGAGATGGCACCGAGACTATCAGTTCCATGGTTTGATCTTGTGTCTGCGTCGACAACTTCGGCACTGATAAAGGAGGCAGTTTCAGTACCGAGGTCAGCACTGAGGTACCTTTTAAAGGAACTGTCGGTTCTGCACTGTTGAGGGAACCGAAGCTTTAAGTCTTTTGGTAGTCAGTGCTGAGGAAGAAGTTGGCACTGATCAACTCCTCCTTTAAGGCTTGTCAATTTTAGATGTTAGAATGGGGGCTACCAACAATGGTAGAAAGGAACACTCAAAGGTAAAGAAAGCTAAGAACAATGGTAGGAAAGACCACAGTGAAGTGTAGAAAGAAAAGCGTTTACTACCACTAAGTTTTGATTTATTTATTTTTTTTTATCTATTTAAACTACGAGAAAAAAGGGAGAAACTAAAGACTACCAACAATGGTAGCACAGAGTACACCGAACTGTATAAGAGAAGGCAGAGAGGACAAGCGAATAGTGATCGAAAAGGGGTAAACTACAGAAAATACCACAACTATGATATTAAGGAAGAACAAACCTATAACAATACAAAAGGTTAGAAAAATAAGTAAATATAATACTTAGTTTGAGAGCTAGCTGGTTATGCGTCTGTCACAGGAAAGTGGCACATGAGATCTGAGGTAAATGGGAGAGGAGCATTCTGGGTAGGACTTAAGCTTGAGAGTTTTTGGTTCTCGCGAGCTGTAGTAACGGCCAAGTTGGTTCCGATATTTGAACCGAACCCACAGGTCAAGGATAAATGAAGATTAACAACGTCAGATGCTCTAATTTGGTGATCTGTCTATATTTTAGAGGTCTCCTTGCACTCCTGACAGCTAGAATCCTTGGAAGGCACCCCTAAGCTTTGGAAGCTGGTAGGTCTCTGGAGAAGAATCCAAAGTTTAGGTTACAACAGTCATCTAAATGTTGAAAATCTAGTGTGTCTGAGTAACAGAAGTATGCATGAGATACATTTCTAAATATATAAAAATAATACAGCATTTTGACATATTTTATACCAAGTAGCAAAAACCTGTTCCACGAACAATAAAGGTCTTCCTCCCACACAAGTCCAAAAAGATAGAATCCACCAGCGAAGTTATATAGTCGATTTATTTTCACACCAAACAAGTAAAACAAGAAAAATCTGAGCGCTTTCGTCTCCCTTCGGAGACTTCTTCAGAGATAAATTAAAACCACAAAATACATCAGTTTATATACTTTATCTAGTGGGCTGGTCAATAGATTAATTAATTAATTAGCACATTTCTTTCATTTCCTTCTAAAAGTGAAATACACACTGTTTTCATTGTGTGTAAAAATAGCTGTTTTCTATACGGAAAACTTTAAACTTTAAATACAGTTGTCAAATATCTGTCTACAAATTCAGTATAGATATGAAATGTATAAAATTATATTAAATATACTGAAATATGTTACAATATATTAAATGAATTCAATAAATCATAAGTACAATTGATATACTTGTTGCATTGATGAAAAAATGAATGCAAAGAGGTCAACACAACAGTATGTCCTATCAAAACCTTAAGACATTAAACAGTGGGAGAACACTGTTAACATACTAAAAAGGGAGCACTAATATCTTGATAGGTATAATATAATAATATTTATATAAATAAATAATACACCATAATGCCAACTCTACAAACCTTGTATGCATATATATATGTATACTCACTTACGTATGTGCTACTATATGCATTTGTACTTCCAAAAATATCAATAAATACCAGGTGGATTAATACATCTATGCATATCATCAATATGTATAAAATGTGTAAAAAGTATAAAAAGTATAAAATTATAAAATTAATATACAAACAATATATACATATGGAAATATATATATACACACACATAAATATGTACACGTAAATACATACATACATACATATGCGCATGCATATATATACACACACATATACATACATATATATGCACATACATACATACACCCATATACCCACGTACACATACACATATACATACATATATACACACCCCCCCATGCATACACATACACCCACACACACATACTGTTCTTAATAATAAATACTTTAATTTAATAATTTAATTTAATTTAATTTAATATGAATATCCAATATGATGTTGTAATATGTCCACCTATCTATACAATGTACTTTTATATAATGATATGTTAATATGTTATTATATCTCTACTTTGGAAATAATAAATATATATTATTATTATTTAATTATTGTTTCAATTCCTAACTTTTATTCAACTTTTTTACAGCCCTCTTAGGGTCAGCAGCAAAAATTTTTAAAAACAGGTGAAATAGATATGTGGTCATTTAATCCTTTCCCTCCACATGCATCCAAACGCAATTGACACATCATTTCCTTATATTCTTACTTTGTTTCCCAGTCCCCCCCCTCTTTCAGGGTGTCCAACCTCTTCTAATACCCAGAATTTGAAATTAGCCTCCTTGCAATTCATCAAATGCCTATATAGTGCATTATTCACATTTTGCTTGTTGATATCCCTTATATGTTCGTATATTCTGGCTCTAAAATGTCTCTCAGTTTTACCCACATAATATTTTGAACACACCTTACAAAAGGCCAAATAAACCACACCCTGAGTATAGCAACTACTATAATTCTTAGCTTTCAAAGTAATTCCTACGCTAGGTATTGTCAAATGCTTTTGTTCTGCAATGAAAGAGCACTGGGCACACCGTCCACATTTAAAAGTTCCCCGTTTTCTATTTACACCTATAGCTGCATTGGTTTTATTAGTCTTATAATATTCCAGCATGTTCTTTATATTCCTATTCCTCCTGTAACTATATTTTATATTCTTCTGAAATATATTAGTTTTGCCATACATTTCATTAAACATCCCCCATGTCTCATCTATACATTTTCTTAGCCACCCCATACCTTTGTGGTAAGTTAATGTAAGGAAGGGTAGACCATCATTTATATTACTATTCATACTACTTCCTTGTCTATTTTCTTGCATTTCATTAACTACAGAAGTACCATTTTCTTCCAATACATCCGATAAACCCCTCTTTTTAATAGTAATTAATGGTACATATCTGTTTTCATTTCTTCCTTTAAGAACATACTCTGCTACATTATCAATAATTCTTGATGGATAACCTCTCTCCTGAAACATCTGTTCTACATTTTTAATTTCCATAATAAAATCACTGCCGCTTGAAATCATTCTTGCCATTCTAATAATTTGCCCTTTGACAATGTTCTTTTTTAAGAACTGGGGGTGATCACTACTATAATGTAGGTAGGCATTAGAAAAATGCTTTTTCCGATAAATATTAGATTTATAACAACCATTATAATAATCTTTTTCTAATTGAACATCTAAAGAATGGATAACATCCTTCCCAATCTCGAAAGTAAATTCTAGAAAATTAGTAGTATGACTTGTATACCTTATAAATTCATCAATTGTATTCTCTGCTCCTTCCCATACAATAAAAATGTCATCCAAAAACCTGAAATATTTTATTATATGTTTTTTGTATATGCAAGAGAAGATGAAATTTAACTCCCAATACAACATCACAATATTAGCATATATTTGGTGCGCAGGCTGATCCCATGGCAACACCTTCCTTTTGGTGGTAGTACTCCCCCTGAAAGTAAAGATAGTTATATTTCAAAATACGTTCCATGTTTTCAAGGATCACTCTATATTCATCATTTGTAAGACCATCTGTTCCTGTTATAATCTCATCAAACCATTTTAACCCTTCATCTTGTGGAATGACTGAGAACAGATCTTTAACATCAACTGTTAAGAATATATAGTCATTATTATATGGGCAATTCACAATTTTCTTTAAAAAATCCCATGAATCAATAAGAATATGTTCAAAATTATTAAGAATATGCTTAAGTTTATAGTCCACATATATAGCCAAAGGTTGAGTTTTTGAACCCTGAGAAGACACAATTGGCCGCACAGGGGGATCTACAATTGATTTATGTACCTTCGGAATTCCGAAAATAATGGGTATTACAGGTTTAGGAACACTGAAAAAATTGTACACATCTTTGTCAATCAAACCTTGAAGGAGATTGTCCTCCATTATAAGGTCAATTTTCTTATACGAAATATTAATTTCATTCTTTGATACGATCTCGTATTGATTCTCCTTGTCCAAAATATCCAGCATTTTCCTATTATATTCCCATTTATCCATTAGTACCACCCCTCCACCTTTGTCTGGCTTCATCACTCTAACTTTGTCATTTCTACCAAACTCATTTAATATATTAAACTCAGTGGATGTTAAATTACCTGTCATTCCCATATTAATATCTTTTTGATTTTTATTATATAAATACCTAATGTTCTTCATGACACATTTTTCAAAATTAAATAATTCTTTATGTAATGGTGGGTTGTAGGTACTAGATCTTTTTAATTTTAATATACTGCCTCTGTTGTCTTCATATTTTTTATCCATAGAGTTATGAATAAAATTTAATTTCTGTGTATATAACTTGATATCTAATAAGATATTGTCCAAAGGTGGCATATTACTAACAACAAAACTAAAACCTTTTATAAATAAATTAAAATAATCTTCACTAATCTGAATATCTGTGTAATTAAATATATTAAAATTGTTAAAAGAATTAATAATGTTATTACCATTAGTCTCTTGGTTAGTGCTCTCCTGTCCCCCAATTGATGTCTCTTCCACATTACTTAAAACACTACTGGTAATTAACGTTGCGGTCTCCCTGTATACTGATTGTTGTTCTCCGCTATCTGTGCATATGTTGGTTGTACATTCCGGTTTCTTATTCTTTCTGATCTCCTTGGTTCGTCTATTTCTAAAGGGATGACATTCCTCCTGTTAAACCTATTCTCGTTGCTTTCATATCTTTGATAATCAGTAGTGCCAATAGCTTCCAATTCATTATAAAACTGTTCTCCATCCCTAAATTCATAGTTCCTCTGATATTGATTATTGTTGTAATACTTACTAGCAGAGTAAGGGTTTTTCTTTTTATAATTCAAATCTGGTCTCCTGTCACAATAATATGCTAGATTTAATTCATATTCCTTTAAATCTCTTTCTATTTTAGACAGTTTTCTGTTCATGTTAATATTTGTATAATAATCAATATCCTGTAATATTCTATAAATAGAAGTTATGTTCTTACCATAACGTTCCATGTTAGTTGTCTTCTTCTCGCCTTCTTCTTGCTGGATGGGTTCGGAGCCGACCTCGGCCCGACTCCACTCTAAAAGCTCGAGAGTTGGTTCCACCGGCTCGAGGCTCCCCTTATATCCCACAATGCTAGGCGAGAGTTACCTCAGATCTCGTTTGTAAGCTAACCCAGCTTATATCAAAAACAGTATAACTGTGAAACAGAATCCACCTCTAACAGCAGGAAGAAGGGGTGACCTATATCCTGAAACAAGAAAATATGCATAATAGCATATGACTAAGAAAGAGGTGGTAGAAAGAGAGGTCACGATCACAACTCCTCTAGGTCTGTCCAGGCCAGGGGAAGGAGGGTGGGGCCTTAAGAAGAAGGCGAGAAGAAGACAACTAACATGGAACGTTATGGTAAGAACATAACTTCTATATGTTAAGTTGTCTATCTCGCCTTCATTCTTGCTGGATGGGACCGTCCCTAGCACCTTGTCCCGGGTGGCCTAACGGAACAGACTCCTGAGAACAGTGGAACCAAAATTAGCTCTATGCCTAGAAGCTAAATCCAACTTATAATGGGAAATAAAAGTGTGAGGAGTAGCCCAAGTAGCCGCTGCACAAATGGTGTCAATAGGCAGTCTGTCTTGGAAGGCTAGAGAAGTAGCCAAAGCTCTGGTGGAATGGGCTTTAGGTTTATCAGGCAGTTTTGGTGTCTAATCTCATAAACAAGGGTAATCAGAGATGTTAGCCATCTGGATAAAGATACCTTGGAAACTGGAAGTCCCTTTCTGCTTTCCATAGGAGACAAACAGCTGATCAGATTTTCTGAATAGTTTCGTCCTGTCCAAGTAGTACCTTAATTGACGATGAACATCCAGGTAGTGTAATTTTTGTTCAGACCTATTTGAATACTCCGGGAAAAAGACAGGGAGGTCAATGCATTGGTTTAGATTTGATGTTGAAACCACCTTAGGCAAAAGGACGGGTTAGTTCGTAAGGAAACTCTGTCCTTATGGAACACAAGGTAAGGAGAACGACAACTGAGTGCTTGAAGTTCTGAAATTCTTCTAGCTGATGTGATAGCCACCAGAAAGAGAGTTTTCCATGATAATAACTTTAAGGAACATGAAGCTGCAGGTTCGAAAGGGGAAAGAATCAAAGAAGCAAGAACTAAATTTAGGTCCCAAGGAGAAGGAGGATTTCTTACAGGAGGTCTGAGAAGAAAAACTCCTTTCAAAAAGGCTTTGCAGAGTTTGTGGGACATTAGGGCAGATTCAGAAATACCCACATGGAAATTAGAAATAGCTGCCAATTGAACCTTAAGAGTAGATGGAGATGAACCTGCATGGAAGAGTTCAGCAAGAAAATCAAGGACTAGTTGGATGGATGCGGTGAAAGGATCTATGTGCTTTCCTTGTGCCCAATATGAGAAGCGTTTCCACTTACTCAAATAAATCTTTCGAGTGGAAGATTTATGGGAAGCTATCAAAATATCTCTAACAGAGTGAGATAATTGAGGAAGCCTGGCTACGGTTGGAAGTGGAGGAACCAAGCAGTGAGGTTCAGAGAGGGGAGGGAGCAATGAAACTGACCCGACTGATGGATCAAAAGATCTGGAACTAGGTCCAGATTCCACGGTCGCTCCAAAAGAAATCGATGTAGAAAGGGGAACCACACTTGTCGAGGCCAGTAAGGAGCAATGAGGATCAATGAGGCCTTCTGAGCGATAGCTTTCTGTATTACTTGAGAGATCAATGGGAAAGGAGGAAATGCATACAGAAGTCCCCGGGGCCAAACTTGGACTAGCGTCCCTGCTGGGTTGGCCTGGTAAAGGGAATAGAGTGAAGTATTCTCTGCACTTGCTGTTTTGGGGAGTAGCAAAAAGATCGCAGCAAGGCTGACCCCACTTGATAAATATCTCTCTCACTACAGAGTCTTTCAGAGACCACTCGTGAGGCATGAGAATAGCTCTGCTCAACTTGTCCGCAATGTGATTGGACTTCCCGGGGATGTGCGTTGCTATCAGAAAACGCTGAGAAGAAATCGCCCATTGCCACAGTCTGAGTGCTTCTCGACACAGGGGGTATGATCTGGTTCCGCCTTGTTTGTTGATGTACCACACTACAGACATATTGTCTGTCTGGATTGCAATCGTTCCCAAGGGAAGAGAGTCTTGAAGGGCTTGCAACGCTAACAGCACTGCTCTCATCTCCAGAACATTTATGTGCAAGTGGCATTCGTTTGGTTGCTATGTGCCCTGGACTGTCCTGCCCTGATAATGCCCCCCCCACCCGATCAGGGAGGCATCCGTTGTCAGAGTAGCAACCGGAGGAGGTGGAACAAACGGTCTCCCCAACAGGAGCTGGCGGGAAGACATCCACCACATGAGATGCTTTTTGCACGCTTGCGTGATCATAATGTTGTGAGACATTGGAAGTTCCTGGTATGACCATTGAGAAAAGAGCATCCACTGAAGGATCCGCATGTGGTATCTGGCCAATGGGAGGAGAGGTATGGCCGCTGCCATGATTCCCAACACCTTTAGAACTAACCTGGCTTTGGCTCTGCTGTTGTTGAGAAGAAGTGACACCAATTTTTGAATGTCTGATATCCTTTGGTTCGTTAGAGTTACAGACATGTTTACAGTATCTAAAATTGCGCCTATGTAGGTAATAGTACGACAAGGCGACAAAACAGACTTTTCGCAATTTATTGAGATACCCAGTTTTTGACAGACGCGAAAAGTGTAATCTCTGGCCATCAGAAGGAGATGCTTGGTGGGAGCTGTGAGGAGCCAGTCGTCCAAATATGGAAACACCTGGAATCCTTGTCGTCTCAGGTGAGAAGCTACCACTGCCATGCATTTGGTAAACACCCGGGGGGCAGTGGTGAGACCAAAGGGCAGGGCCCTGAATTGAAAATGACTGGTTCCCAGCCTGAAGCGGAGGAATCTTCTGGAGCGTCTGTTCATTTTTATGTGATAGTACGCGTCCTGAAGGTCTATAGAGCACATCCAGTTTCCTTTTCCCAATAGGGAAGAATGGATTGCAGCGTGACCATCCGAAATCTTGTTTTCTTGACCGATCTGTTCAAGATACTGAGATCCAAAATTGGTCTCCAGTCCCCTGTTTTCTTTGGAACTAAAAGAACCTTGAGTAGATTCCGGATCCTTGTTGGTCTGCTGGCATTGGCTGAATAGCTCTTTTTGCAAGCAGTTTTGAAATTTCCAAAGCTGCTATATCCCTTTGAGCGGGTGGAACATCTGGAAGGGATTTTTTTGACTGATTTGGAAAACGAAGAAAGGGGATGGAATAACCTTCGGAAATGATGGACTGTACCCATTTGTCTTGTGTCAAGGATAGCCAGGCTTCTGGGTACAGTGACAATCTTCCCCCGACTGCCTCCGAAGATGGGCAGTCGGGCAACACCTCAGGGATGCTGAAAGGGCTTGTCAGGAAAGGCTTCCCGATTGCCCTGGTTCTGCGGACCCCCCCTGCCCCTAGGGCGACGTCTACCATTGTTATTCCCACCTCTGCCTCTGGTAGGAAAACAACTCTGTGCGTCAGGCGAAGTCCCTTGAGATTGTTTACGGAACCACATCTTTCCACCCTTCTGGCCTTTGGGGTAAGGCCTAGAAGGAGTCGAAAAATGGACTCCGACGGCAGAAAGGGTCTTGCCATCCGTCTCGCACCTAGTCAGGGTTTCTTTCACTTGAGGACCAAAAAGAGAAGATCCATCAAAAGGGGAGTTCGTGAAAGACGTCTTGAAAGGTTCCGCAAAGTTGCATAGCCGCATCCAGGCGTGCCTACGTAAGGCTACCCCTGTTCCTGCGGCTCTGCTCGCTCCATCGGCCGCATAAGAGAGGAGGCGCATGGAGGAGTTGGAAATGGAATTAAGGATAGCCAGCTGCGTGTTCATTTTTTCTTGGAACCCCGCAGCTGTAGGGTCCTTCAACATCTCACTCGCTTCCTTGACCAAGTCCCTTTGAAGACGAGTGAAATGGCACAGGTAATTCAGCGAACGCATGGTAAAGGTCGCTGAGGAGAACATCCGCTTTCCGTACCTATCCATGGACCTAGATTCCTTGTTAGGTGGATGGACAGGCACTGAAGGATCAGCCAGTTCCTTCTTTGTGGCGGCAGCTACCACCATAGCATCCACAGAAACTCCTTTTGATAAAAATTGCTTGTCTGATGGAGCTGTGATGAATTTGGAGGGTCTCCTGGGAGTGGGGTCCACTGAATCAGGAGCCGTCCATGCCTTTTTAGCAACCACCTGCATGAGGGGGTCGAAGGGGGGGGACACCCAGGAGGTGGAAGGACGAGAGCCAAACGCCTCAAGATACACAGATTCGTCCTCTGAAGGGTTGAGGGCTGGCCAATTTCCCCTCTGTTTAAGGATCTCCAGAATGTCTGCAAATGAGACATCTTCAGAAGGGGAACGGGGGGAACCCTCAGAATCATCCAGATCTGTGTCCGACGTGATAGACTCAGGTGAGTCAATGTGCTTCCTCTTGCACTTCCTCTTCCGAGGGGGCTCTTCTGCCAAATCAGGAGAGGCCTCGAAGAGGATGAAATCCCAAAGGGGCTCCTGAGGAGCTGGCTCTCTGCGGTCCGGGATGAGGGAGTGAGTCGACTTACCCTGAGGCAGCATAGAGGGAGGGGCTGACGGAGCCGACTGTGGAGTAGAGCCAGGCTCTAACACACTCCGCATGACCTCGAAGCCCCCTGTCAGGCAGAGCCAGAGGTCCCCGCTCCGAGGAGCTAAAGACCCCCTCGGCACCGACAGTGATGGCTCGAGGCGATGTCGGAGCCGAACTCACCAGCCAAGCACCGAGAGGGAGAGGGGGTCGGACAAGGGTCCGATGCCACTCACCCCCCCCGGAGCCGACGAGGGAAGTCCGGCGCCGAGATTCCTCCACAGAAGAAAACGGAGCCGACGACGGAGCCGAAGACAATTGTCTCGGCTCCGAAGTGACCACAGTCTCGGTTCCGACACGACCCGGCTCCGAACTCAAAAGAGTCGAAGGAGGAAAGAGTTGATGGACCGGGGCAGGCACCGACTGATGAGTCGGGCTCTGAAGCATCTGGGCAAGTGCCTCGGACTTAAGTAGTCGACTCACCACCCTCTGAAGGTCATGATCGGAAAGCCTCGATGACCTAGAGGAATGAGACCTTTGGCTCCGTTCAGACAGCAGGGGAGATCCTGGAGCCGAATGAACGGAGCCAAGAGAAGGTGACCTAGACCTCTTTCTGGTTGTCGGCTCCGAAGATCTTGTCGGAGCCGACACAGGTACCTCGATAACCTCGGTTCCGGCCGGAGCCGAGGAAGCCACAGAAACTGTGGACTGAGTCTTATCGGCTCCAGCCGGAGCCGATAAAGGCAAAGGTTGAACAACCTGAGGTCTCTGCTCAGAAGCCGGAGCCGAAGACCTCGATGCCTTAGAGGGCTTCCCTGTTGAAACTGACAGGGAATCCTCTGGTTTTAACAAGCCTCTCAAAATTAACTTGTTCTTTCTTTCCTGCAGGACCCTGGGGCTGAAGCCATGGCACACAGCACAGGAGTCCTGCAGGTGCAAAGGCCCCAGACAGTAGACACAAGAAGTGTGAGCGTCTGTCAGAGACATTTTCTGACAGCACGCATCACACTTCTTGAATCCAGAGACCTTTGCTTCCTTTGACATAATCCTAACTGACAGGAGTACACTAACACACACCAAACACACAGTTATACCCTGTCAGAAAAATTATTAATACTAACAATTTTAGTAAAAAATACAAGAAATTAAGCACAAAAAAGTTAAGAAACTACACAAACACACCCTAAGGAAGGGAAGGCCAAAGGCCCAAGGGAAGAACCAGCGGTTCTTTTAAAGAGAAAACGGGGAAAAATAGGGTCGGGGATAAAAAACTAAATCCTACACTAATTTGTGAAGAATTAAGGTTAAAAAGGGGAAAAAAGAATAACTTTTTAGTATAAAAAGCTAACACTCACCAGGAACCGGTAGAAGCAACCAACCTCGAAGCTGTAGCGGCAAACGAGATCTGAGGTAACTCTCGCCTAGCATTGTGGGATATAAGGGGAGCCTCGAGCCGGTGGAACCAACTCTCGAGCTTTTAGAGTGGCAGTGGAGCCGAGGTCGGCTCCGAACCCATCCAGCAAGAATGAAGGCGAGATAGACAACTTAACATTATATGTTTTTATACTCTTCTACTGAAAATAAAACATCAGTGCTAATGCTCAAATACAAGTTGTCAATCTCTTTTTTAGTGTTTTCCATATTCACTTTGTTATATTTGATCATTTCCTTTAAAATGGCCAGCCCACAATCATTTAATATACCAGTAACAATTTTAAAAAACTTGTTGTCATACTTCGCATTATTAGGATACTTATTCAATCTAAGACCTTTAGGCACAATTTTTTCCTTTAAACATTTCTCAAAATAATTATTTTCGACTGCCCAGGCCTTATACTTCTGTAACAATATTTTAAATGTCTTACAATTGTCTTTAAAAGTAGGGACTTCCTGGTTCTCCTTTCTTCTTACTTTTTCGCTCGTATTGTGAAATGAGCGATTGAGCCAAGTTCCGAAGTCCATATCCTTATATGTTTCAGCTATTGGGACCGCTTTCCGTTGCATGTTCTGTCCCAGATTAGACCTCAGAACTGTAACGTTCCTTGTGTTTGCATTCAACAGCCCGTTCTCCTCACCTCGCCGCTCTTTTCTGGCATCTGACGTCATCAATTCCGCATCTAGTACTCTCTGACTGCTTTGCGCACATGGAATCTCGCTGGCTGTACTTAAAGGTATAGCTTCTGCTTGCGAATGCGCTTGTATCACCTTGATTAGTTCAGATAGTAAACTACTGGTATCCATGGCAGGATATTCTCGTTCACGGATCAGGTACCTCCCAAAGAGCAGCTAGTAACCACAGAGCACAAAAAATTGTCACACCAAGTAGCAAAAACCTGTTCCACGAACAATAAAAGTCTTCCTCCCACACAAGTCCAAAAAGATAGAATCCACCAGCGAAGTTATATAGTCGATTTATTTTCACACCAAACAAGTAAAACAAGAAAAATCTGAGCGCTTTCGTCTCCCTTCGGAGACTTCTTCAGAGATAAATTAAAACCACAAAATACATCAGTTTATATACTTTATCTAGTGGGCTGGTCAATAGATTAATTAATTAATTAGCACATTTCTTTCATCAGAGCAGAAAGATGGAGATCTCACTGGAACCGAAACAGTCAGCACCAGGACACTTGGAGCCAGGATCTCTGAGCCCTCAGAGGAGGTTAGCAGAGGAAGACTAGGTGGGGTCAAATAAGATATGGTTCTTGCACTGGGAGGGGCTGGGACCAAGGATATGCCTGAAAGTCTCCCTCACTGCAAGGAGATGATCCACCAACCTCAACACATCCATTTCTGTCAGACTCTTAGTGGAACAAATCGACTGGTTACAAGGGGATTTTGGGTGTTCCAAAAAGGGGCTAAGTAAATGACCTGCAAAAGGATCTATGGACGGGGAGTATCTGGTCCTAGGATGATCAAGAAAGGAAAATTCAGTGTTTTCCACTGGCACCGAAGACATCAGTGCAGAAACAGGAGATGGCACTGAGACTATCAGTTCCATGGTTTGATCTTGCGTCTGCGCCGACAACTTCGGCACTGATAAAGGAGGCAGTTTCAGTACCGAGGTCAGCACTGAGGTACCTTTTAAAGGAACTGTCGGTTCTGCACTGGTAGAGGGAACCGAAGCTTTAAGTCTTTTGGTAGTCAGTGCTGAGGAAGAAGTTGGCACTGATCAACTCCTCCTTTAAGGCTTGTCAATTTTAGATGTTAGAATGGGGGCTACCAACAATGGTAGAAAGGAACACTCAAAGGTAAAGAAAGCTAAGAGCAATGGTAGGAAAGACCACAGTGAAGTGTAGAAAGAAAAGCGTTTACTACCACTAATTTTTGATTTATTTATATTTTTTTATTTATTTAAACTACGAGAAAAACGGGAGAAACTAAAGACTACCAACAATGGTAGCACAGAGTACACCGAACTGTATAAGAGAAGGCAGAGAGGACAAGCGAATAGTGATCGAAAAGGGGTAAACTACAGAAAATACCACAACTATGATATTAAGGAAGAACAAACCTATAACAGTACAAAAGGCTAGAAAAATAAGGAAATATAATACTTAGTTCGAGAGCTAGCTGGTTATGCGTCTGTCACAGGAAAGTGGCACGTGAGATCTGAGGTAAATGGGAGAAGAGCATTCTGGGTAGGACTTAAGCTTGAGAGTTTTTGGTTCTCGCGAGCTGTAGTAATGGCCAAGTTGGTTCCGATATTTGAACCGAACCCACAGGTCAAGGATAAATGAAGATTAACAATGTCAGATGCTCTAATTTGGTGATCTGTCTTTATTTTAGAGCTCTCCTTGCACTCCTGACAGCTAGAATCCTTGGAAGGCACCCCTAAGCTTTGGAAGCTGGTAGGTCTCTGGAGAAGAATCCAAAGTTTAGGTTACAACAGTCATCTAAATGTTGAACATCTAGTGTGTCTGAGTAACAGAAGTATGCATGAGATACATTTCTAAATATATAAAAATAATACAGCATTTTGACATATTTGTCCTTATTTGACAGTCACTGTTTTTTAGAGATGATCTTCAAGCTAACTGATTTCCTAAAGGAGAAATTTCTTGGAGGGGTAGAAAACTGAAGGACTGAGAGGATGTGCCATCGTGGCCCAAATCTTCTCCATTGAGGTATGTCACACAGAAGTCTCCTTCTTGAGAATAAAGTTGGGAAAGTAACTCTCCTACTTTTACCTTTCCCTGAGAATGACTGTAGGAAATAAGGAACTGTCTCAAAAGAAGCCATACAGTTATAACATTAGTGGCAGAGAAGATTGACAGAATTTTACAGTCTCATGAATAGCATTAAAATATTCCCATGTAAATATTTTATAATTAAATGGTAGGGGAACAAAAGGTTGTGCAGCAAGAGAAGTTGAAGGCACCAAATTTGGTGATACCCACATAACATCTTTTGACAGTACAGGTCCATGTGTGTGTTTAGTCATCTCCACCAATAAATATTCACTGCCTTGCTCCAAGCTGGAAGGCTTCTGAACCTGGAATACAAATTGTTCTTTGATCACCATGCCCTTTTTCATTGTGATGATATTAGTAAGGGTATGGTATCTGGGGCCATGGATGTGATCCCTTCACTGTATTTGGCACTTATTAGGCCAATCACAGAGTATAATGCCCTGGGATTGTACCAGCCCAAACACGTAACACAACTTGAATGACCACAGCGTTTCCTCACTAAGAGAATCAAGAGTCTAAATCATAAAAACTACACAGTCTTGCCTCTCGTCTTACTATCATAGAAGTTAGTGAGGGGCAATTTTTTCTTCTCATTCAGAGGCTCAACAGACTCAATCCTTTCTGATTTACTGAACATCCACATGACCAATGGTGGAATAAACACCACTCAAGAGATCTTAATCTCTTCTGCAACATAAATAGAACACGTTGGAAGGTTAGAGCTGTATCACAGAGAATACACTTCTCTGAAATTATCTTCTTCTCAACATAAAGCAAAGTACTTCCCTTACTCTATTTAGTTGTAATCATGATTAATGGAGGGGAAAAATGCAAATACCTATGGTTTACCACACTTGTCCCATATGGATAGGGGTAACATGTAAATGTTCTACTTGACTCTGGGTTATTCATACTTGAATTACAAGGATAAAACCTTCATGGGAATGCTTGGCTAGGCTTCTAAAGATCCTCACAAATCAACAGCCTAATAAGTATCTCAAAACCTATGAACCAATGATGCTACCAGTTTTGTGAATAGCTGCTAGCCGATTAATCTTGTAAGAAGTGTGTAATGATGTTGAATATTTCTTAGGCATACTAATGACAGGATTTTGTTTCTCAGAAGTGAAATCTGTCAAATATACATCAATGCCTTTTGTGAAGTTCAAAAAGGAGTTGTGGTATAACTTATGTTTATTTTTATCTTTCCACTTCCTTTACAACAGCATTCTCTGTTGATTTATTTTTTCTTTATTCTCAAATCACCTGAAGTAGGAAAAAAAAAGAAGTTATGTTCTTAGAATAACATTCCATCTGTGTTGTCGATCTTCATCTATACTTGACTCTTGGGTAATCAGTTCCAATCCATGGAACCGGTTCGATTGTTATACAGCTCGTGCCAGCTAAAAATCTCTCAAGCTAAGACTCAAAATGCCCCTCTCCAAATTACTTCCGATCGAGTTTGCAGCCATATAGACAGCGAGAAAAATCATAACCAAATACGAAAAAGTCATGTCCAAGGTGAAACCTAATAAAGAACCCAGGACAAGTGTTCGATCCTCTAGGAATTCACAGCAGGGGGACGGAGGGTGGGATGCCAAGAATAGATGAAGATCAACAACACAGATGGAATGTTATGGCAAGAACATAACTTCTTTATCAGATGTTGTCAGGCTTCATCTATTCTTGACTCTTGGGACAGAGTCCCCAACTACTTTAGATCCTGGGTGGCCCTATGGAAGGATTTCCTGAGAACCATAGAACCAAAGGAAGCTCTTCCCCTGCAGACCAATTTGTAATGAGTAATAAAGGTATGTGAAGTAGCCTATTTTGCTGCTGCGTATATCTCATTCATGGAAGCCTTACAATGGAACACCACTGAAGTGGCCATTGATCTGCTGGAATGCGCTCTCACAGGCACAGGTAACATGAGACTTTTTATTATATATGTAAGTAATGCAGTCCCCTTGCCATTTTTGATAGGGTAACTTTGGAGACTGATTTCCCTAAAGTTATGCTGGAAAAGGATACAAACAACTGGTCTGATTTTCTAGAGTCTTTAGTCCTAAGATAGAAACGTAATTGTCTGCGAACTTCTGGCAAATGTAAGCAATATTCACCTTTGTTGGTAAAATTAGGAAAGAAAACAGGCAAGTTGATGGTTTGGTTAATGTTGAATTCTGAGACCACTTTGGAAGAAAGGCTGGATTAGTTCTGAGTGAAACTCTATCCTTATGAAAAACTAAAATACAGGGTCTTTGAGCATAAAGCCTGAATCTCAGATACTCGTCTTGTGGAGGTAATGGCTCGGAGAAAAGACATTTCCCATTAAAGAAACTAAGCTGCATGTCACTGCTGGCTCAAAGGGAGGAAGCACCAGTGACTGAAGAACAAGTCAGATCCCATGGGGGTAGAGGGTCTTTAAAAGGAGGTTTTAAATGCAGGGTTCCTTTGAGGAATACTTTACATAATATATGTGAAATCAGAGGAAGGTCCTTGAATCCATTATGGAACTTAGAGATGGCAGCTAATTTGACCTTAATCGTGGAGGTGGAAGCTCCTTGATTAAAAAGAAGGACTAGAAATTCTAGAACTCCTTCCACTGGAGCGGAGAAAAGGTTGAGTTTATTATCACAAGCGCAGGTTGAAAATATCTTCCACTTACTAAAGTAGAGTTTCCTGCTGGATGGTCAATGGGAAGCCAGCAGAATTTTCTGCACTGGGGAAGGTAAGTCATTATGCCTGGCGACTAGCAGAATTGGAGGAACCAAGCTGTCAGCTTGAGATTTTGATGGGTGGGATGCAGCAGTCCCTGAGGGTGAGAGAGCAGGTCTGGAACTGAGTCCAGAATCCATGGACAGTGAACTAGATGAGTCATGGGAAGGGGAACCAAAATTGGTGAGGCCAATAGGGTGCAATGAGGATCACTTTGCTTCTCAACCTGGCTGCTTTCTTGAGAAAGAGAGGAATTAGAGGGAAGGTGGAAAAAGCACACAGGAGTCCCAGGGGCCAATCGAGGAGAACAGTATCCCTCTGTGACTCTCCCCGGGGGGGGGGGGGATTAAGGCAACATAACCTCTGCACTTGTTTTGGGGTGATGCAAATAGGTCACAGCAAGGCTGGCCCCAGCGATGGAAAATCTTCCTCACTATACTGGGATTGAGAGACCACTAGTGAGGTAGCAGAATGTATCTGCTTAGTTTGTCTGGTATCATGTTTGAGCTCCCAAAGATGTGAGCTGCTATCACAAAATGGTTGGAGGAAACTGCCCATTGCCACACTCAAAGAGCTTCTCAACACAGGGGGGTAAGGACTTGGTTCTACCCTGTTTGTTGATGTACCAGACCATAGACATGTTGTCTGACTGAATTGCAATGGTTCCTAGAGGGAGGACAGACTGAAAGGCTTGCAACGCTAACAGCACTGCCCTCAACTCCAGAATACTGATATGAAGGTTGGCATCTATCGGGGACCAAGTGCCTTAGACTGTTTTTCCCAGATAATGCCCCTCAACCCCATATGGAAGGCTTTCATGGTCACTATGGCCTTGGGTTGAGGAGGGACAAAGGGGCAGCCTAAAAGGGTTTATTCTGTTTCCATCCACCAGGCCAGATCATTTTTACAGTGACTGGTGATAAGAATGGGGTAGGTCATTGGATGGGTTAGAACAGACCATTGTAATGCTAGAAGCCATTATAGTAGCTGCATGTGGAATCTTGCTAGTGGGACCCGAGTGATGGTCAGTGCCATGGAACCCAATGCTCAAAGGACTAGTAGCACTGGGACTCTGATTCTGCAGAGAATAGCATGTACTTGGGATTTTTTATCTTTTGTAATCTGTGCTGAGGAAGGGAGGCTACACATAAGATGGTGTTCAAATGAGCTCTTATGAATTCTAGATCTTGAGAGGGGCTTAGCTGGGATTTTGACTGTGACTGTGATGCCCAGGTGCACAAACAAATACAGAATGAATTCTGTTGCTTGAAGCAGTAGATGCCTGATGGAAGCGGTGATGAGCCAGTCGTCTAGATATGGAATCACCAAGAATCCGTGCAATCTCAAGTGAGGTGTTACTGCTGCCATACATTTGGTGAACACCCTGGGGGGCTATTGTGAGGCCAAAAGGAACTGTAAGTGACTGGCTTTTAGCTGAAAGCAGAGAAACCTTCTGGAGCATTTGTCCATCTTTATGAGGTAATACGTGTCTTGAAGGTCTACATATCATATCCAATCATTTTCCTCTAGAAAGAGAAGTATAGACTGAACCCTGACCATCCGGAATTTTGATTGTCAAACAAATTTGTTTAGAAGGCTGAGATCCAGAATTGGCTTCCAGTCCCTTGTCGTTTTTGGCACTAAAAAAAACTTTAATTAAAATTGGACCTTGTTCTGGGTATATAGAGAGGTTCACTTTTTGGAAACGAAGGTGTGTGTAATACCTGCTGTGGTGCAGTCAGAGATGTCGGCACCGAGTGCGAGGCTGAAGGAGTCTGTGCAGACGCTGATGGCACCAAAGAGGCTGGTGCCAAGGAGGAATGCCATTCCGAGAGCTTTGGAATCTTAGTTTTTGGTTCTGAAGATGAACCAGTGAAAGACAGCTTATGTGTGTTTGCTATCGGTGCCAATGGAGAAGATGGTACCGACAGACTAGGCTAAGAACCAGAGGCATTTGGAACTGTATCGGCCTTGGAGAAGGCTTCTTCAAAGGGGGTCTTAATAAGCTCTTTAAGAATTAATTTGTTTTGTTGTTCTACCAAGGCCCTAGTTCTGAAAGCCTGGCAGATTGAGAACTCCAGGTCTAAATGTGGAGCACCTAGATGATAAACACAGGCAGAGTGTCTGTTGGAATTTGGTATTTTCTGCCCACAGTCCTGGCACTGCTTAAAACCAGTCATGCCTTTGGACTTGTCTGCCATGCGGACAACTAAGAAAAAAGGGGTCACAAGCAGAACTGTAGAAACACCTGGCATGCACGCACTCACATGCACACACACAAGGGATAGAAGAGAAATTCTACAACAATTGTAGATAGAACTACCTAAAAAAAGGTAAAAAAAAGAAAAATGTTAGAAGAAATAGAATATTACCAACAATGGTAAACCTAACGTTAGAGAGGAAGGATATAGAGGGTACTACCAGCTATGGTAGGTGAAAGGATACCCATGGGTATGGAAAAACTCACTCGCAAAAAAAAAAAAGTGGATAGTGATGAGAATACAAAGGTTTTCAGTAAAACAGGAGAAAGGAAAGTAGAAAAGACTAATACATTTTAGAAGTTTACTAAGCTGCGAAAGGAGAGTTGGCTGATGCGTCTTGCAACAAGAGTGCCAAGCAAGATCTGAAAAAATTTTAATTTAGACAGGGCATTGTGGGAAGAGCCTTAGCTCAAGAGATTTTTGGCTGGGCCGAGCTGTATAACAGCTGAACCAGTTCCAAGGATCAGAACCAATTACCCAAGAGTCAAGAATAGATGAAGACTGACAACATCAGATTAAAAGTTATGTACTCACCACAACTATGCATCTGTGTTGTCCATCTTCATCCTTCCTCAACTAATGGGTTTCACATCTGACCTCGGATTCTGCTCAGCAACATTTACTTACATGCTCAGGTCCACCTCTTGAGATTCTCTCTTTACCCATAATGCCCCAGAACCCTATACCACCTCAAATCAAGGTTGTCCCAAACGCAGAAAGACTAACCACAGATTAATACAGAAGGAAAGCCAAAAGGAAAGATAGGGGCTCAAACATAAAAAAAAAAAGTTATGTACTCACCATAATGTTCCATCTGTGCTGTCCATTTTCATTCTTCCTCCACAGTTGGGTTCAGATTTGATCCTTAGATCCAACTTGGCTGATTCTTCCAGATTATACAGTACTTGAAGCTCCTCCCTTTACCCACAATGCTCCAGCCACCTAACATACCTCAGATCTAGTTTGTTGTCCACAGATTTATAGAGCAGTGGTAATTAAGAAAAGAATGGAAGCTGGAGCTCAATCAAGGAACAGAGGTTCCTCCAACACTCTTCAATCTATCCTGGAGTAAAACAAGAAGGGGGTTTGGTAGGTGTGAAGCTGAAGAAGAATGGAACTGGACAACACAGATGGAATGTTATGGTGAGTGCATAACTTTTTAAGCTGATATTGTCATTTTCATTGATTACTCACCAGTTTGGATAGATTCCCCAGCTACCTAAATCCTGAGAGGACTCTAAGGAAGGATATTCTGGAGCATAACTGAAACAAAGGCGGCTCTTCCCCTAGAAACCAGATCCAACTTGTAATGAGCAATAAAAGTATAAGGGTTAGCCCAATTTTCAACTGCACACATATCATCCAAGGAAGTTCTAGACAAAAAGGAATGGGCCTCATGGAATGGGCTCCTGCAGCCTCTGGTGAAGGCAAACCCACCTTCTCATAAAGAAAGGTAATACAATCAGTCAACAATTTGGCCAAATTCACTTTAGATACTGGTTTGCCTAGTTTTGAATCACAAAAAGGGACAACCTGTGAGAGATGTGCTTACATAGCCAAACTGGAAGTAAAGCTCTCTCCAGCCAAGATTGTGCTAGACAGTCAAGAGGAGAAAGTTAACACCTGCACTACACCTCAAGCAACACATAGCCCTTTAAAACCCACACCATCAACACCCACACATAGCAACACTAAACCCACATATGCAGAGGCCCTTAACATTAACCTGTCCAAGCAACAAGAACCTCCGAAGCTGAAACACAAACACCAGTCACAACCAAAGTGACACATAACTCACAACACAAGTGTGCCACCCAACAGCCCTAAGGCAAGACAACATACCCAACACTTTAGTCATAGGTGGCTCTATAGTCAGGCACACTGATGTCCCACTCACCAGGCTGAGCAAGGAGAAAATTACAGTCAGCTGCCTGTTGGGTGCCAGGATTCGCCACATTACGCATGTACTCAAGTCACTCCACAACAAGTAAAAATATGACTCTGTCATGTCCATGTTGGAGTGGATGACTTGAGACGTACCTCCCTGGACTACATGAAAAGAGACATGGCAGAGCTCTTGGATCATGTGGCCCAGGCAGGTATGACCCTAGCCCTGAGTAGCATCCTGCCTTCGCCCAGAATTATGCCACAGTATAAAGACAAAATGACTGACTTCAACAACTGGCTAAGCTTCTGGTGTCATTCAAAGGGGATCCAGTATCTGCCTGCCTGGGACGACATGATAGACAAACCACAATGCATTGCCAGAGATGGTCTGCACCTGTCACCCCTGGGATTCAGGTTACTGGCTAAAGCTCTTGGCTTGCCCCTATACTGCCTTTTTTAGGCAAGGTTCAAAGGGCAAAACCACCACCATAACAGATACAAGCATGCAAAATCTGAAAGTAATGCTACTCAATGCTAGAAGTCTAAACCTCAAAATGCACTCTCTCGAGGCACTCCTAAAAATGGAGAACATTGATATCTGTGCAGTAACTGAGACCTGGTTCAAGACTCCAGAGAGCACCCCTGCAATACCAGGCTACAATTCTTACCACACTTTTCGGCCACCAAACCAAGACCGAAACACTAAAGGTGGAGGAGTGTACATATTCACCAAGGATATTCACACTACCGTCCCATCCGTCTGACAAGCCTGATCTGCAAGGGCATGGAACGCATTATCATGGAACTTATAAACAAAGACATTGGCAACCTTCAAACACTGGACCCCACCCAGTTTGGGTTTGTGAAGGGCCAATCTTGTCTCCTGAACCTGATTGGATTTCTTCAAATCAGTCTCCAGAGCTGTGGACGAGGGTAAGGCAGTCCACACAGCTTATCTGGACCTCGCCAAGGCCTTCAACACCATCCCCCACTCTGGAATCATAGAAAAACTTACTAAGCTGGGCATAAATCCCTTTGTCACTCGATGGGTTGCCAACTGGCTTACTGACAGAACCCAGACTGTAAAAGTAGCTGACTCCAAATCCATCTCCCGACAAGTGACAAGTGGAGTACCTCAGGGTCAGTCCTGGGACCTCTCTTGTTTGGCATCTACTTCTCTGAAGTACAGGCCAACACTAAGGGACTCTGGCTAACAAAGTTTGCAGATGACTGCAAACTGGGAGCCATTACTGAATCCCCAAATTATGTGGATATTCTACAAAAGGGCCTTACAGAAAGAGATGTTTGGTGCCGGAGCCATGGGCTCAACCTTAATGTCAAGAAATGTATAGTTATCCCTTTTGGGAAAAAACATGTACCCATGAATTGCCACATAGGTGGCAGTACACTAAACACCAAAAGTGTGATGAGAGACTTAGCGGCACAGGTGGACAGTGGTCTCACCTTCGATAACCACATCACCACAACAGTCAGGAAATCCTTCAGTGTAGCACACCTCATCACTAAGGGCTTTTCATCCAGAAAAAAGGTCATTGTCCCACTGTACTCATACCTCATTAGACCCATTATAGAGTACAACGCCCCGTTTGGTATGTACCTCACAAGACATCTACAACAGCTGGAAAGGCCGCAGAAATACCTCACTAAAAGAATCACAGGCCTAAAGCAGATGCCCTATGCTGACCATCTAAAAAAACCTCCAGCTATACTCTGTGGCATATCGTCTACTCAGAGGTGATCTCTGCTTAACATACAAGGCCATGTCAAACCCTGAGCTGTTGGACATGCTCTCCTAAAAGAAATCCCAATCCCTCAGAGCCACACGCTCCAGGGATCTAAACCTTGTCATCAAAATGAACACAATATGCTGGAGGGATAGGTTCCTGACCCAGAGACTCCCCATACTCTGGAACAGATTGCCCACACCTGTCAAGCAGAGCGCCTCCTTGGCCCTCTTCAAAAGGAACCTTGACGATTGGAAGGGAGATGGGAAATTCACCCCAGGGATCACGTCAGTCACCCTGCTAGACAGGGGTCCAGGGAAGTAAATATTGTGGGAAGAAATATCCAGGGAATTGTTTGGCTAGGCTTGTATAGGCCCTTGGGCCGATAGCTTAGTACCAACCTATGAAACACTTTTTCAGATTTTCTCAAATCTTTGGTTCTGTGAAAGTAGAAGCATAAATGTCTGTGAACATCTAAAAGCTGTAACATACAGCCTCCTTCGTTTAAAAAGTTAGAAAAAAAGACTAGGAGGTTGATGACCTTATTATTAGATTCAAACATCACCTTTGGTAAAAAGGAAGGATTAATCCATTAAGAAACACTATCCCTGGGAAAACTAAATAAGCAGATTTAGAAGACAGTGCTTGAAGTTCAGACACTCTTCTGGCAGAAGTGATAACTAGAAAAACAGTTTTCCAGGCCAAAAAAATTCAGATCAGATTTAGCTGATGGTTGAATGGGTGATGAGTCAAGGCCTGATGAACAATATTTAGATCTCATGAAGAAGTAGGATCCTTTAAATGAGGTCTAAATAAGTAGGTTCCTATGAGAAAGACTTTACAAAGCTTGGAGGAAGAATTATCTACTCCTATATGAAAGCTGAAATGGCTAACTGTACTCTGATAGCTAGCACCCTCATTGAAAATTGTAGCTAAAAAGTGAAGAGCCTTTAAAATTGGTGCGGAAAGAGGGTCTAAATTCTTTCTATGCACCCAAGAAACAAATCTTTTCCATTTATTTTTGTACATTTTTTCTAGTGAAAGTTTTAATGGGAAGATAACTGAATATGACAGATGGGAGAGGAGAGCCTGGGCTGTCTAGCAATTAATGGAACTAAAACTATATGTCCAGCTTGAGGCCTGAAACTTCTGGATGAGTCATGTCTGTCAGGTGAGACAGGAGGTCTGGTGTTGGATCTAGAATCCAGGGCGAGTACAGAAGATGAGAACAAAAGAAGGGAAACCAGTTCTGATGAGGCTAGTAAGGGGCAATGAGGATAACTGAGCTCTTCAATCGAGATGCTTTCTGGAGAAATTTGTGAATGAGAGGTAATGAAGAATAAGCATATAGAATACCGGAGGACAAGTCTGAAATACAGTATCCGTCAGGGACTCCCCCAGTGGGAGGATTAGGACAAAGAACCTGATGCACTTGTTGTTGAGGGGAGATGTGAAAAGGTTGAGCATGGTTGGCCTCATTGATGAGAAATAATCTCTGCCGTGTTGTTATTAAGAGACCACTCACAAGGCATCAGAATGGGCCTGCTTAACCTGTCTGCAATCATGCTGGAGTTCTGCAGGATGTGCATTGCTATCAGAAAGCAATTGGAGGGGATTGTCCACTTCCATACTCTCATAGCTTCTCGACAAAGAGGGTAAGATCTGGTTTCTCCTTGTTTCTTGATGCACCAGACCACCAACATATCGTCTGTCTAAATCGCAAGAGTCCCTGTCAGGAGAGTGTCTTGAAAGGTCTGCAGTGCTAGGAGGATCGCTCTCATTTGATACGCATCTTGGCCTTTTCAGGGTACCATATGCCTTGTACTGTCCTTCCCAAGAAATGCCCCCCATCCAATCTCAGAGGCGTCCATGGTCACTGTGACCTTGGGTTGATGGAGAACAAAGTGACAATCTTTTTGCATTTGACAGGAGTAAATCCACCAGAGAAAGTAATTCTTGCAAGCTTGCAATACCTTGACCAGCCTGGATAATGGGTGTTGGAGAACAGACCACTGAGTTGCAAGTGTCCACTGGAGGACTCTCATATGTGAACTGGCCAGTGTTACAAGAGTGATTGCCTCTGACATGGATCCCAAGGCTTTAGTATCAGACACCCTTGAAGAGAAGACTTCTGAATTATCTGTTTGACCCGAAATTGAAAGGTTTGAATCCAAGACAGATGGAGAGAATCTATTTGATTGGCTATACTGAAATGAGCAACAACTGAGATTTGTTGTAATTGACTGATAACACCAGAAGTGAGCACAGTTGGAGTAAGAAGTATTTTATTTGAATTAGTTGATGCCTGGTAGGAGCAGTCAGGTGCCAGTATTCTGGTTACGGAAACACTCAGAATCCCAGCAGTCTCAGGTGAGCTGCTATGACTGCCATACACTTGGTGAACACCCTTGGGGGTTGTGGTGAGACCAAAGGTAATGCTCTGAACTGGTAATGACCGACTCCCAGCAGAAAGCATAAAGAGTTATGTACTTACCATAACTTGGCATCTGTGCTATCCAATGCCATTATTCATCACAGATGGGTCTTGGATCTGACCTTGGGTCTGAGCCAGCAACTGTCAGACAGATCCAGAGCTCTAGCTCCTCCTCTTCCCATAATACCCTGCTATACTTTACTCTCAGATCTAGTTACTAAGGCAATGGGAAAGCATAGGAATTGTTAAAAAACAAAAATATTCCAACATATCAACCATTCCAGCTAACCAGAACCCCCAGAAGGAAGGGGAAAGAAGGGTGGGAATGTGATGAATAATGACACTGGACAGCGGAGATGCCAAGTTATGGTAAGTGCATAACTTCTTATCTGATGCTATCCGTGTCATTATTCATCACAAATGGGCCAGAGTCTCCAGCTTCTACATACTCTGGGTGGCCTCAAGGAAGGATATGCTGGAGCATGGTGGAACCAAAGGAAGCCGTGTTCCTGGATACGGAGTCCAATTTGTAGTGCAAAATGAAAGTGTGAGGATTAGACCAAGTCGCAGCAGCACAAATTTCATCCAGGCAAAGTCTAGCCAGACATGCAGATGATGTTGCAATGGACCTGGTGGAGTGGGTTTTCAGTGGTCTGGGTAAGTCCAATTACCTACTCTCATAAATATAAGAAATGCAACCAGCAATCTACCAAGAAATGGTCACTTTGGAAACTGAGTGACTATTTCTATTTTTTTAGAGAAGGCCACAAAGAGTTGACCCAACTTCTTGAATTCCTCAGTCCTTTTTAAATAAAAACATAATTGCCTGTGAACATCAAGACAATGCTAGATATACTCTCCTTTATTAGAGTAATTAGGAAAGAATGCTGGCAGCTGAACAGACTGGTTGAGATTAGTTTCAGAGGCCACTTTATGGAGAAAGGAAGAGTTTGTTTTAACAGACACCCTGTCCTTATAAGAGATCATGAATGGTGGCTTAATGCACATGGCCTGAAGTTCCAAAACCTATTTGGCAAAGTAATGGTTACTAAAAATGCCGTCTTCCAGGAAAGAAATTTAATGTCACAAGAGCCAGGTGGTTCAAAAGTTTTTTGCGTCAGGGACTGCAGCACCAAGGTCAAATCTCATGGAGGAGATGGATCTTTAATAGAAGGTCTAAGAAGAAAACCCCCTTTCAGAAAAGCTTTGCACAACTTGGAAGGAAAAGTAGGCTCATTGGTGACATGGAAATTTGAGATGGCAGTCAACTGGAGTTTAATGGTAGAAAAACTCTCCCCATCCTGAAAAGGGGAGGATATGAAGAGTAAAATATCAGGAATAGGACCAGAAAAGGGATCTAGATTCTTGTGTTTGGCCCAAATGGAAAAACCTTTACCATTTACTGGAATAAACCTTTTTAGTGGATGGCTTTTGAGAAGCCAAAATAATGCTCCCGACCAGGGAAGAAAGCCTGGACTGTGAAAGGATTACTGGAACTGGAGAAACCAAGCAGTTAAATAAACGGTCCAGAGACTGGGAAGTGAAAGCCCCCAAGGGTGGGATATGAGATCTGGAATGGGATCAAGTATCCAGGGTGGATGCCGAAGATGAGACCTTCGGAATTAGAACCACGTCTCATGAGGCCAGAAAGGGGCAATGAGGATGAGAGAGGTCTTCAGGCGATGAGCTTTCTGTAAGACTTTGGATATCAGAGGAATGTGAGGGTAAGTATAGAGGAGACCTGGAGGCAAGTCATGAACCAGACCATCCGTGTATGATTCCCCTAAGGGGGAGGGGGATCAGGGTGAAGTAATTGGTGCATTTGTGGTTGATCAGGAAAGCAAAAAGATTGCAGGATGGGTGACCCCAATGGTTGAAAATTTGTCTTGCCACTGATGGATTCAGGGGCCACTCATAAGGACACAAGATGGACCTGCTGAGGACGTTGGAACTCCCGGGTATATGAGTTGCAAGAAGAAAGCGCCTGGAAGACATCATCCATTCCCACACTCTCATGGCCTCTCTGCACAGAGGATAAGACCATGTTCCCCCTTACTTGTTGATATACCAGACCACTGCCATGTTGTCCATCTGAATTGCTATGATCCCTTGAGGTAGGCAGTCCTGAAAGGCTTGCAATGTGAGAAGGACTGCTCTCATCTCAAGGACATTTATGTGCAATTTGGTCTCTAAAGGGGACCACGTACCTTGAACTAACCTGCCCTGAAAATGCCCCCCCAAAAGGGTGGCATCAGTGGTCACTGTGGCCTTGGGTGGGGAACACAAAATGGCCTGCCTAGGTATAGGTCCTGAAACTGAAGCCACTAAGCAAGATGACTCCTGCATACCTGAATCAACTTTGTCATAGACATGGGTTGAGCCAAAATGGACTGAAATACCAGGGTCCATTGTAGCACCCTCGTGTGATACCTGGCAAGGGGGACTAATTGAATGGCAGCTGCCATCTAAACTAATGCCTGAAAAATTATATGAGCCGAGGGGCGTTGTAGCTCCAGCAAGACAGGAACCTGATTTTGAGCAAGTTGAATCCTGCATGGAAGCAGTGCTGCAGTTTCCAATACTGTGTCCAACCTGACCCCAATGAACTCCAGAGTCTGGCATGGAGCAAGGTTGGATTTGGGCAGATTCACAGTGATACCTACATTCTGGAAGAGACTGAGGGTGTACTTGGTAGCCACTAATAATTGATGCCTTGTGGGAGTCATGAGGAGCCAATCATCCAGGTACGGAAAGACCTGGAAACCCTGGAGCCGGAGATGAGCTGCCACCACTGCCATGCATTTGGTAAACACCCTGGGGGCTGTGGTCAGTTCAAAGGGCAAGGTTCTGAACTGGTAATGATCGGCTCCTATTTGGAAACATAAGTGTCTCCTGGAGCATCTGTCTATCTTTATGTGATACTGTGCACCCTTGAGATCCACAGAGCACATTCATTTTTCCTTGCATAATGGGGTAAAATGGACTGTACAGAGACCTTCTGGAACTTGGACTTCTTGACGGATAAGTTTAGCTTGCTTAGGTCCAGGATCAGGTGCAAGTCCCTGGTTTTCTTTGACACCAAAATGAAGCAGGAGTGAGTTCTGGGCCCTCTTTGTCCTGTTGGGACCACTTGGATGGCTCTTTTTTGAAGGAAGTCTTGTACCTCGATGCAGGCTAACTCCCTTTGGCAGGGTGGAACATCTGGGAGAACTTTTCAAATTGGGGGGGCTGGAAAAAGGGAATAGAATAACCCCTGGAAATGATTCTTAGCACCCACTGATTAGAGGTGAGACTTGACCAGGCTAGTGGGTGCAGGGAGAGTCAACTCCTGACTGCCTCCAGGGTAGGACAGCAGAAATGCTGGAAAAGCTTCTCCAAGAAGGGATCCCGGGAGCCCTAGTTCTGCAGACCACCTCTGCCCCTGGGGTGGTGTCTGCCATACAATCCCCTGCTTGTGGAACAGGATTCCTGGGAAGCATCCTGAAAGGAAGACTGAGTCCTCTGGAACCACAGTTTCTTACTTCCCCTCTGAGTCTTGGAGAAGGACCATTGGGGAGTAGAAAATTTGAACCCAACAGTAGAAAGAGTCTTAGCTTCCTGCTCACTATGGGTTGAGGTTTCCTTAACAGATGGACCAAACAAAGTGGAATGGTCGAAGGGAGGCACTGATAAAGAAAGCCTTGAAGGGTTCCGCAAACCTACCAAGGTGAAGCCAGGCATGCTGTCAAATGGAAATACCAGTTCCAGCTGCTCGAGGTGACCTCCACCAAACTGGAGATCACCCTCATCGATGCATTAGCTAGTTAAGTGAAAGCAGATAACTTCGGAGAGACTAGTTTAAAACTCTCCGGAGGCAGCAACACCGTAAGGGAAGTGGTAAGCTCCAAAACCAAATCCCCCTGAAGCCTGGTAAAATGGACCAAATAATTGGTTGCTCTCAGTCTGAAAGTAGCGGAGGCAAAACCCACTTCCCAAAATAGTCTATCAACCAGGACTCACTGTTCAGGAGCTGGACCAATGAACTTTGTTCCACTAGCTTCTTCTTAGTAGCAGTGGCTACCACAATGGCATTGATGGGAATTCCTTTATGACAAAGGGGTCTGTCTTTGGGGAGACTGAGGAATTTATCAGCTCTTTTAGGCACTGTTTCCACCCTGTCCAGTTTCTTCCAAGCCCTGATTGTGATAAGATCCACCAGCTCGTCAGCAGGGGGGGGGGGGGGGACCAGGAAGAAGATGGGCCCATCCTGAAGGCCTTCAGGAAAGACTCCTCCATAGATTGGGATGGGGAAAACCATCCACCTTTCTGCTTAAGGACTTCGAGGATGTCCCCAAAGGAAACTTCCATGGCGGAAGTCTGGGGGAACAGTTTACCTCCTCAAAGTCCATGTTCTCAGTGAGGGACTTGCTAGGACAATCCAAGCACCTCCTCTTGCACAATCTCTTCCAAGGGGGCTCCTCCATGGTGGGCTCAAGGAAGGATTCAGAAGAGATGGGTACCCCAAGTGGGGCTGTGCCCATCTGAAGGCACTGTTGGGAGGGATAATCCTGAATGGATGGATGATGAGACCACAGCACCCAAACCAGAGAAAGGCTGGGGGTGGGACCTAGAGAAGACAGAGAGGTAACTGCCAAGCTGGAGAAGGTCCTCTCTACTGCCTGGAAGGCCAATGGGCTGGAAGAAACACCTCTCCTCTCCCCTATGGCTGGAGTCTGAGGGGAGGAGACTTCTAGAGGAGCTGGAAGAAACTGAGGAACGACCTGACCTAGCAGGAAGTCCAATCCTGAATCCCAAAGCCCTGTGGAGCTGGGAAGGACATCTGCTTCTGCGAGTTGGATCTGACTGCATGGACAGGAAACATGATACTTACAGGATCTGACAGTTCCGTCAGATCTGACGATCTAGTAGGATCCGAAGGTCTGAATGTAATGTCCAATGGATCCAACAAGCTGGTCGGCTCTGGAGATGGTTTTGAGTCTACTCGGATCCGAATATCTCTGCTCCAAGGAAGTCTTGGATCTGAGAGTTTAATTCGAGGCTCTTGGAATGGTGGATCTCGGATCCAGAGCCAAAGAGGCTGGGCTTAGATCTGGGGATCTGTGATCAGAGAACCTTGGCTTCTTAAAGTGAGAATAGGATGAAAAAGACTCCCAAGGGTGAAAGAAGCCTCTTTCTAGGCTCCTGATAGGGCTTGGAAGGGGAGCCTGAGGGCAAAGGACCGCCCTGAGCCAAGCCCTTCAGCAGTTTATTATGGCACTCCATGAGGGCCCTGGGGTTGAATGCGGCACAAATGTCGCATTCAACGTCCAGGTGTGCCGATCCTAAGCAACAAAGTCACTCCTTGTGCAAATTGGAACAAGGCATCTTCTGACTGCACAAGAAGCATCTTTTAAACCCAGAGGGTTTATCAGCCATATGCAGCCACACACATACACACACACACACACACACACACACACACACACACACACACGTTACGAGCTGAACAAGAACAAAGCAAAAAGCGACTAGTTAACTAAAAAGGCTATTACTACCTTTTTTTTTTTTTTTTTTTAACTAACTAAAACAAGAAAGCCCATGGGAAAAAGGGTGGGAAACACAGCAGGAGACAGGAGCTGACTAAAATAACCAGTTGGGAGGGAAAGAAATTACAGCAAACCACCCAGAACTACTGATAACTACCCAAAAATTATCTATCAAAGGTAACCCCAAAAAGAAGGCACTTATCTGACAGACAGCTAGAGCTCTGATAATCATGTCCGAGCGTTTCAGTGGCAAATGTGATCTGGGGAGCAAAGGACAGCAGGGAATTTTGGAAAGAGGAAAAGCTAGAGCTTTGGATCTGTCTGACAGTTGCTGGCTCAGATCCAAGGATGGATCCAAGACCCATCTGTGATGAATACTGACATGGATAGCATCAGATCTTGCGGATCGCCTGTTAATTTTGATATGACAGTACGCATCCTGAAGATCTACCGAGCACATCCAGTCATTCTCATGCAGAAATGGCAGAATGGACTAAACCATGACCATATGGAATTTTGTATACTGAACCGATTGATTAATTTGCTGAGATCTAAAATGGCACTAAAAATAATCCTGAAGAATTGCTGGACTCTTTCTTATCAGGGGGGATCTCTTGAATGCTTTTTTTCTAGCAGTCTTTTTTTTATTTCTAGTGCTGCTGCTTATCTCTGACTGGGTGGAACATTGGGGATTTTCATTAAAACTGATGGAGGGGGATGGGAAAATGGTATGATATAACCTTTGGATTTTATCCTGTGCACCCATGAATTTTTTGCAATATCTAGTCAGGCTCTCTGGTGAACAGATAGACACCGACTACCTCCAGAGATGGGCAGTCAGACCTTCATTCAGGAGCACTGATAGCTGTCTGAGAAGGAATCTCTAAATACCTGATTATGCAGACCATCTCGGCTATGGGGGCAACATCTTCCATTTGAGTTTCCCCCTCTGCCCCAGGGGAGCTCTATCCACATGTACATTGAAAGAGACCCTGGGATTTCTTGAACCACACTTCTCTACCACCTCATTGGTGTCTAGAAAAAGGACCACTGAGGAGAAGAAAAATGTACACCCACAGCAGACAGGATTTTCCTTTCCTATTCACACCTCGAGAGTATTTCTTTCACTTTGGGGTCAAACAAAGAGGTTCCATCAAAGGGTGGCTTGACAAAAGAAGATTTGAAAGGTTCTGAAAAATCAGACAAGTGCATCCAAGCATGTTTTCTAATGGAAATGCTTGAGCCCGCCTCTCATGAGGTACCTTCAGCAGCATGATATATCAGACTCATGGACGAAATTGAAACAGACTGAAGGGTGGCCAACTGCAAGGAAATGGCATTCGCTTCCTTGGAAGATATGGACCCAGACAGAGATCTGGTAAGCTCCTTTATCAAATCCATCTGAAGTCTGGTAAAGTGTGCCAAATAATTAAGCAACCTAAGAGCAAAAGTCACTGAAGCATAGACACACTATGCAAATCTGTCCAGTGCCCCAGACTCCCTGTTAGGGAATGGACAAAGGAACTCTGTTCTACTAGTTCCTTTCTTGTGGCTGCCACAACAACCATGGCATCAACAGTTACTCCTTTACTGCAGTGTGGACGGTCTTTGGGTGGTGTAAGGATCTTGTCTGGTCTCTTAGGTAAAGGCTCAACTGTGACTGGTTCTTTCCACGTCCACCAAGGGACTAAATCTATAAGCTCATTGGCAGACAGAGCCATCCAAGAGGTAGATGGGCCAAACCCAAAAGCCTCCAAAAGCACTGATTCCTCTTGGGAAGGATTATCAGGGGACTAACCACCCCTTTGTCTGAGGACCTCCAAGATATCTCCAAAGAAGACATCATCAGGTAGTGATCTGGGGGACCCTTCCCCCTCATCAAAAATCAATGTCTTCAGTGACAGACTTTTGAGGGGAGTCTAAGTGCCTCCTTTTTCATGTCCTCTTTCGGAAAACATCCTCAGTGGGATGCTCTGGGGGGGTACTGGAAGAGATAATGATACCCTGCTGAGTGGTCTGAAGACTGGATCAGGCTGCCTGTCCTGGTGGAATGGATGAACAAGGCCCTGGATGCTAAATCAAATGAGACAGGGAAGTCTGATCCAAAGAGGGCAGAGTTGTCTGAACTCTAGGCACAGAAAATACTATCTCCACTATCTAAAAAGCAGAGCTCCTGGGGGAAGTAGAAACTGATGCATCCAACAAAACAGGCTTCTGAATCATTGGCTCTCAATGTCCCAAAAGGCAAACCACCTAAGGAGAGAATCAGAGCTGAGCTATCTAATGCTGATGTTCCAAAAAGAAGAGACTGCTCTGATAGTGTCTGAGTCAACTCTACCACCATAAACCCAGTGCTGATGCGTTCACTCTGAGAGTCGCCTGGCTCCAAAGTACTCAGGGACAGACACCTCAGAGAAACCATCAGAATGGAAGACGCCAAAATCTTTGGATCTGAGGGAGATGACCTCAATGCTTTCTGATCCGATGACTTCAAAAAGGAAGGATGGATCAGAGAAGGAGAAATGATAGGTGGTGTGGTTCTATGTGGGCTCTCTGGACCTGATAGGTTTGGAGCCAAGATGACTTCCATTTGAATTTGCATCCTGAGGGAACTTCCTCATTATCCTGTTCACATCTGCTTCAGACAGGCTCTTTAAAAACTGATGAGAGGAAGCAGTAGAAGAAGGCACTGAATGTCATCTAGGAGACTGCTCTTAACATGGTGAAGGGAGTCGATGTGATAGGCTCCAAGATTAGAGATGGAAAAAGGATCCGTGGGGAACTTTTGGATCTTTCCTTCGGATTCAAGACAGTCTGATTCAATTTTCATGAAAGTATAGCTGGTGGCTCCATAGATGGAATTGAAGATGGGGTCTATATTACAACGTCGAACTTATAGAAGTTCAAATGTTGTAATATCGAAGCCTAAAGTCCGAAATACAAAAATAGCGAAGCCACGGCACACCGAATTTTTTCCCAGGGAAAAAAAAAATCGGTGGGCCATTTTCGGGCATTTGCTATTTCCTCCGCTGTGGTGAAGCCCCACCACTTTACTTTAGTTTAAGTTTAAAGTGTAAGTGTTTCTTTTTTTTTTTTTGTCACGGAACAGCAATTTTTTTCGCTGGGAAAAAACTCACTGTTCTGTGTTTTCGTTCTTATTGGGTTTCAAACCTTACGATCCGATATTACAATGTTCGAACTTCTGTGAGTTCAACGTTGTAATATAGACCCTTAAAGATGAAGTAAAAGCAGAAGAGCAATCCGAGGATGCTTGCAAGAATCCTTGGCAACAAATTTGCACTTAGCTTGTTTTTTGGGGGGCTGAGCCCCAAAAGCAACTGAGGAATGTTTAGAGGGAATTGGGCCCCTAAGAATCTACTTGTTTTTCCTGTCTATTTGCATAGGAGCTGAAACCCTTACATATGTCACAATCAATGTCTAGGTGCTTATGGCCCAGACAATATATGCACTGTGTGTGGGTGAATTGGGGATTTTATGCTCACATGCCAGACATTTCTTGAAGCTGACGGCTTGTCTGATATAATGACAAATTAAGTCCAAGTAAAAGGAAGAAAAATATTTTTTTTTTTTAGGGAAAAAGGGAAGGAAAGAAAAGCAAAGAAGTATACCAATGACGGTAAGCAAAGAGTGGTATAAAAGTACAAGAAGTAAAGGGGAAAAACTACTAGCTATGGTGTTAAGGGTACTCAAACAGTACGCATAAAAGGGAGACTAATGTCTGTAACAAAGGGGATAAAGCAAAAAAAAAAAAAGAAGTTATGTCTTACCATAATGTTCCATCTGTGTTGTTCATCTTTCATTCATCACTGATGGGCTTGGTTCCGAGCCTTCGGAACCAAGTCGGCCTATTACCAAGCTCATGCCAGCCAAAAAAAACTCTCGAGCTAAATCTGAACTCAACAGACTGCACTCATTTTCACTACTTTCCTGCTCTAGCTTACATTTTCACTCCCTCTTCCTAGCATTTCTAAACACCTTACTGTAAACCTTTGGCCACTGATATCTCTAGCTGCTTTCTACTTCTATAGCTTCCCTATACCTATCTCCACTCTCTTCTCTTCCTCTCTCTATCTCCCCTCTAATTAGCTTTGTGATTCGCCCTATTGACATCGCTTTAATACTTCTTTACTGTGAATATACTTACTCCTCTGGGCTTCACTGACTGTTTTTCTTGCACACTGAGGAGTCATGCCCAGCCCGCTACACTTGGGCTCACTTCACTCGCCTACCCTACCCCCTTCCCACACACCCCTGCATCAATTTCCTTTATAGCTAACAATTATTACCACAACCCCAATTCAAACCAAATTTCTGTATCTTCAACCTGCGTGATTATACTCCTCCTACCTTGCCAATGCCACCTGCTTACATTCTTCTTTCTTAACCCTTCCACCCACATTCTCTAGTTAAGACCACCCCCTTAATTATACCTCTCACCTTTCCCTACATTTTCACTTGCCATCCTACCCATTTTATTTATTACTTATCACTATGTTCCTTCTTAATCTTCCTAACCTTTCTCTTTCTGATCCTATCCTATCTCACTTCTTACTATACTCAATCTTCTTCCAAACTCCCCTATATTGTCCTACTCTTCTGTTTCCATCTCTCACTATTCCTTTCTCCCACTCTCTTCTCTTCTACTGAACATATTCTCCCTATAATCAGACTCTTTCCTAAAACCCTTCCATTTCATAATAACAATCTGAAATTTCTCCTTCCTCATCCTATTATATCACTCTTATACCACCTCTGTAATACTCTGATTCTCTGGTGATATTCACCCTACCCAGGCCCCCATAACAACTTAACTATTCCCTCCAATACTGCTCACCCATTTCTGAAAGTACCAATCCCCAATGTCAAACATCTCTCCTTCTACTCTATTAATATTAATAGCATTCTTAACAAATCAACAGAATTTCACTCTTGGATTTCTCAGTACTTCCCTAACATAATTTCCCTCACTGAAACATGGCTGAAACCACATAACACAGATAAAGAAGTTATGCACCTACCATAACATTCCATGTTTGTTGTCCTTCATCTTTCCTTCTTGCTGGTTGGGTTCAGAGCCAATCTTCGGCTCTGACTCAGTCGTTTTACTATAGCTTGAGAGCTTATACTGGTTCGAGGCTAACCCCTATCCCAACATGCCTAGTGGTAGTTACCCAGATCTCGTTTGTGATAGCCCACACTAGACAATAAAATCAAAATGCAAATTTTTACTAAGCTCTTACACAAAAGGAAAAACTTGTGTTTAAAGGGACAGTCCACATGTAAAGTTAAGGAGGAAAAAAAAAAGGAACAAAGCCTGGTCAACTAACCTGGTATGTCAACAGGAAACTCTGCCAGTGTAACCAATGAAGGAACTCCTCTTGATCCTCCATGCAGGGGCAAGAAGGGGTGATGCAAGAAGGAAGGCGAGATGAAGGACAACAAACATGGAACGTTATGGTAGGTACATAATTTCTTTGTGTTATGTTGTCCCCATCTCACCTTCATTCTTGCTGGTTGGGACCATGTCCCCAGCACCTGATTCTTGGGTGGCTCACTGGAACAAACTCTTCAGGACAGTGGAACCAAAGGATGCCCTGTTCCAGGATACCACATCCACTTTGTAATGAGTGATAAAGGTATGAGGATTTGCCCATGTTGCTGCTGCACAGATTGAATCTAAAGGCAATTTGGCTTGGAAAACAACAGAGGTACCTAAGGCCTGGTTGAGTGTCCTCTGGCTTTCCCTGGAAGCTTTTTGTCACGCAAATCATAAGTATAGCTAATTGTGTCTGACAGCCACTTTGATAAGGTCACTTTTGAAACTGGAGAACCTTGTTTATTGTCAGCAAAGGATAAAAATAATTGATCTGATTTTCTAAAGTCCTTGGTCCTGTGTAAATAAAAGTGTAATTGTCTATGAATATCCAGTTGGTAGAGTCTATACTCTGCCTAACTGGGGAAGAATACAGGAAGCTCAATGGACTGATTTAAATTATACTCTGAACATACCTTTGGCAAGAAGGAGGGATTGTTTATGACAGAAACTCTATCTTTCTGAAGATGAGATACAGCGGGTGAATAGATAATAAGAAGTTATGTACCTACCATAATGTTCCATGTTAGTTGTCTTCTTCTTGCCTTCTTTCTTGCTGGATGGGTTCGGAGCCGATCCTCGGCTCCGACCCGGCCAATACTAAAGCTCGAGAGCTAATTCCACCGGCTCGAGGCTCCCCTATATCCCACAATGCTAGGCAGTAACTACTCAGATCTCGTTTGATAGCTATACCAAGCAACCCTAGTCTCCATAGAATGGAGTAGGGAAACCCACCTCAAAACAATCTGTGAAAAAGGTATCACAGACCTCAGAAAGGATAAAAGAGGTGGAACAACGTGTGGGCATGACGACTTCCAGAGGAAGAACACAAACTAAATTCCTGTCGGTCTGTCCAGGCTTGGGGGAAGGAGGGTGGGACGCAAGAAAGAAGGCGAGAAGAAGACAACTAACAAGGAACGTTATGGTAGGTACATAACTTCTTAATGTTAAGTTGTCAATCTCGCCTTCATTCTTGCTGGATGGGACCGCGTCCCTAGCACCTTATCCCAGGTGGCCTATCGGAACAGACTCTTGAGAACAGTGGAACCAAAATTGGCACGGTTTCTGGAAACAATGTCCAATTTGTAATGTGAAATGAATGTATGAGGAGAAGCCCAGGTGACTGCTGCACAAATGGAATCTATTGGCAGCCTATCCTGAAAAGCTACAGATGTAGCTAATGCCCTAGTTGAATGAGCTCTAGGTCTTGAGGGTAGTTTTTGATGTCTGATCTCATAGATGAAGGTAACTGTAGAGGTGAGCCATCTAGAGAGGGATACTTTAGTAACTGGAAGGCCCAATTTCCCTTCCGCATATGACAGAAACAACTGATTAGATTTCCTGAATTGTTTAGTCCTGTCTAGGTAATATCTAAGTTGGCGATGAACATCCAGAAAATGTAGCTTTTGTTCTGACCTGTTTGAATAGTTAGGGAAAAAAAACGGGGAGATCAATAATTTGGTTTAGGTTTGTTTGAGAGGAAACTTTAGGCAAAAAGGATGGATTAGTACGGAGGGATACCCTATCTTTGTGAAAAACTAAGTAAGGAGGACGACTGCACAGAGCATGGAGTTCAGATACTCTTCTCGCTGAAGTTATAGCTACCAGAAAAAGTGTCTTCCAAGAAAGCAACTTCAGAGAACATGAAGCCGCCGGTTCGAAGGGGGGAAGAATTAAGGATGCCAGAACCAAGTTCAAATCCCATTGAGGCGGGGGGTCTTTGATTGGAGGTTTGAGAAGAAATACGCCCCTTAAAAAGGCTTTACAGAGTTTGTGAGCCATGATGCTAGACTCTGAAACACCAACATGAAAATTAGATATGGCAGCCAATTGAACTCTAATGGTAGATGCAGAAGATCCTACATGAAAGAGTTCTGCTAGAAAGTCTAGAATAGACTGGATAGGTGCAGTAAAGGGATCTATGTTTTTTGATGTTGCCCAAAAAGAAAAGCGTTTCCATTTGCTACTATAAATCTTCCGGGTAGAAGATTTATGAGAGGCTATCAAGATATCTCGGACCGAGCGAGATATTGAGGGAAGCCTGGCTAAGGCTGGAATCGGAGAAACCACGCTGTGAGGTTTAGAGAAGGCAGAGATTGGTGCAGCTGACCCGATTGGTGGGTTATCAGATCTGGTACTGGGTCCAGATGCCAAGGCTGCTCCAAAAGGTAAAGATGAAGAAAGGAAAACCATATCTGTCGAGGCCAGTAAGGGGCAATGAGGATCATTGTCAATCTCAAGGCGATGGCTTTCTGAATTAGTTGAGATATCAGTGGAAAGGGGGGAAAGGCATATAGAAGTCCCCGGGGCCAATCGTGGACTAGAGCGTCTCTGTTGGGATGGCCTGGTAACGGGAAGAGAGTGAAGAAGTCGTGACACTTGCTGTTTTGGGGAGTAGCAAAAAGATTGCAGCAAGGCTGGCCCCATCTTAGGAATACTTCTTCTAGAACTGATTTCTTTAGAGACCACTCATGGGGCATGAGAATTGCTCTGCTCAATTTGTCTGCAATAACGTTGGATTTCCCGGAAATGTGCATTGCTATCAGAAAACGCTGAGAAGAGATCGCCCATTGCCAAAGTCTGAGTGCCTCTCGACATAAAGGGTATGACCTGGTTCTGCCTTGTTTGTTGATGTACCACACTACGGACATGTTGTCCGTTTGAATTGCAATAGTCCCAGTGGGAAGAGAGTCGTGAAGGGCTTGCAACGCTAAAAGCACTGCTCTCATCTCTAAGACATTTATGTGCAAGTGGCTCTCGAAAGGTTGCCACGTGCCTTGGACTGTCCTGCCCTGATAATGCCCCCCCCACACCCGATCAGGGAGGCGTCTGTTGTCAACGTGGCAACTGGGGGGGGAAGAGTGAAGGGTCTTCCTCGGATAAGTTGAGGTGATGTGATCCACCAGGACAGTTGATTCTTGCATGATTGAGTTATCAATATGGTATGGGACATCGGGAGCTGTTGAAAGGACCATTGAGTAAACAGCATCCATTGGAGGATCCTCATGTGAAAGCGAGCTAAGGGGAGAAGGGGAATAGCTGCTGCCATGAGTCCTAACACCTTCAAAACTAGTCTGGCTTTGACTTTGTTGCATTGTAAGAGAAGGGCAACTTGGTTCCGAATGTCTGACACTCTCTGCTCTGTGAGTCTGGCTGAAAGATTGAGTGTGTCTAAGGTGGCGCCTATAAACGTAATAGATTGACAAGGCGACAAGGCAGATTTTTCGAAATTTATCGAAATGCCTAGAGCTTGGCAAGATTGGATGGTGAAGTCCCTGGATAGAAGAAGCTGATGTCTGGTGGTGGCGGTAAGGAGCCAGTCGTCTAAATATGGAAACACCTGGAATCCTTCACGTCTCAAGTGAGCCGCGACCACTGCCATGCATTTGGTAAACACACGGGGGGCTGTAGTGAGACCAAAGGGCAGGGCCCTGAACTGGTAGTGACTGGCTCCCAGCCTGAAGCGGAGATATCTCCTGGAGCGTCTGTTCATCTTGATGTGGTAGTACACGTCCTGAAGATCTATCGAGCACATCCAATTGTCCTGACCCAAGAAGGGTAGAATGGACTGTAGCGTGACCATCCGGAATTTTGTTTTCCTGACATACTTGTTTAAGTAGCTGAGATCCAGTATGGGTCTCCAGTACCGTTTTTTTTGGTACCAAAAAGAATTTGGAGTAGATTCCGGATCCTTGCTGGTCTGCTGGGACTGATTGGATAGCTCTTTTTGATAGCAGCTTTGAAATTTCTAATGCTGCTTGTTCCCTTAGACCGGGTGGAACATCTGGAAGGGATCTTTTGGGTTGGGATGGGATGTGAACAAAGGGAATTTTGTAACCCTCGGATATGATCGACTGTACCCATTTGTCTTGAGTAAGGGAAAGCCAGGCTTTTGGGTACAGGGATAACCTTCCCCCGACTGCCTCCAAAGGTGGACAGCCGGGCAGCCCCTCAGGGATGCTGAAAGGGTTTGTCAGATAACATTTCTCTGCTACCCTGGTTTTGCGGACCTCCTCTGCCTCTTGGGCGGCATCTATTATTATTCCCCCCTCTGCCTCTAGAGGGGAATCGGCCTTGTGCATCAGATGAGACTCCCTGGGATTGTTTGCGGAACCACATCTTTCCTCCCCTCTGACCTTTGGGGTAGGGTCTAGAAGGGGTAGAAAAACGGACTCCTATAGCAGAGAGAGTCTTACCTTGTACCTCACACCTGGTCAATGTATCCTTCACCTGTGGACCAAACAAGGATGATCCATCAAAGGGAGAATTGGTGAAGGACGCCTTAAAAGGGTCCGCAAAGTTACATAGCCGCATCCAGGCGTGACGTCGTAAGGCAACACCTGTGCCTGCAGCTCTACTCGCCCCATCTGCAGCATATGAGACCAGCCGCATGGAGGAGTTAACGATGGAATTCAGGGTTGCCAACTGGGAGTTCATTGTGTCTTTGAACCCCTCAGCTGTAGGATCCTTTATCAGTTCACCCATATCCTTGAGTAAATCTCTCTGGAGACGAGTGAAGTGGCATAACTAATTCAGCGAACGCATTGAAAAGGTCGCTGATGAGAACATCCGCTTGCTGTACCTGTCCATGGTCCTAGATTCCTTATTAGGAGGATGGACAGGAACCGAAGGATCAGCTAACTCCTTCTTAGTGGCCGCAGACACCACCATGGCATCAACAGGGACACCTTTGGATAAAAAATCTTTATCTCTAGGGACAGTAATAAATTTAGATGGTCTCCTCGGGGTGGGTTCCACTGAATCAGGAGCCGTCCAAGCCTTCCTTGCCACCACTTCCATAAGGGGGTCAAAGGGAGGGGACACCCAGGAGGTAGAAGGGCGAGAGCCAAACGCCTCAAGATACACTGACTCATCCTCCGAAGGGTTAAGGGCTGGCCAGTTCCCCCTCTGTTTCAGGATCTCAAGGATGTCAGCAAAGGAGACATCCTCAGAGGGGGAACGAGGGGAACCTTCGGATTCCTCTAAGTCAGTGTCAGAGGTGATAGACTCAGGGGAGTCAATGTGCTTCCTCTTGCACTGCCTCTTCCTTGGGGGATCTCCTAGCAGGTCAGGAGAGACCTTGGAAGAGGAGGAAATTCCCAATGGGGAAACTTGAGGAGTTGGCTCTCTGCGGTCTAAGACAAGGGGGTGAGTAGAAATCACCGCAGGCACTGTAGATGGGGGGCTGAAGGAGCCGACTGTGGGGCAAAACCTGGTTCTAGCACGCTCCGCATGACCTCGAAGGCACCCCTGTCAGGCAAGGCCAGAGGCCCCCGCTCCGAAGAGACAAGGACCTCTCCCGGCACCGACAGGGACGGCTCCGAAGCCGATGTCGGAGCCGAACTCACCAGCGCCAAAGCCCCGAGAGGGAGAGCAGGGTCGGACAAGGGTCCAATGCCACTCGCCCCCTCGGAGCCGACGAAGGAAGCTCGGCGCCGAGATCCCTCCAAGGAGGAGATCAGAGCAGACGACGGAGCCGAAAGGGAAGGTATCGGATCCGACGCACCGACAGTCATGGCTCTGACAAGCCCTGGCTCCGGACTCAAAGGAGTCGGAGGAGGAATGTATTGGGGAACGGAAATAGCCACTGACCGGTGAGTCGGGCTATGCAGCATTTGGGCCAGTGCCTCGGACTTGAGAAGTCTACTCACTACCCTTTGCAAATCATGGTCAGATAACCTGGAAGACCTTGAGGAATGAGTTTTATGGCTCCGTTCAGAAAGAAGAGGGGATCCTGGCGCCGAATGCACGGAGCCGATAGAGGGGGATCTGGACATCTTCCTAGACTGTGGCTCCGATAAGAGTATTGGAGCCAATACTCTTATCAGCCTCGGCTCCAGCCGGAGCCGAGGTAACAGTATGAGGCTTTGAAACATCGGCTCCAGCCGGAGCCGATGTCGAAGCCGACTCAATCTTTCCAGCAGTCGACTCTGAAACCGGAGCCGACTGTTTGGAAGTTTTAGAAGGCTTCCCCAACACAGACTGAGTCGGGGGGCCTTCAGGCTTTAATAAGCCCCGCAAGATTAATTTGTTCTTGCGTTCCAGCAGGACTCTAGGGCTAAAACCATGACAAACAGCACAAGAGTCCTGCAGGTGCAAAGGTCCCAGGCAATACACACAAGAAGTGTGACCATCTGTCAGAGACATTTTCTGACAGCACGAGTCACACTTCTTGAAGCCTGAGACCTTAGAGTCATTTGACATCGTAAAGAAGTGCCTGACAACAATACAAACACACTACAGACACACCCTCTACTGAAAAAATTATTAAAATTAAATTATTAAGGCTAACAAGCCACAAATACACACACACACACACACACACACACACACACACACACACACACACACACACACACACACACACACACACACACACACACACAAGCCCTTAACTAAAAAACAACTAATTCAGTCACACTAAAGGACTGAGGGAAGGGAGGGGCCGAAGGCCTATAAGATAAGGGAAGAAAGGAAGGGAATATAGACCCGAAAAAACAGGGGTCGATTAATCTAACTATTTAAATAAACTAAAAGGTTATGGTGTGAGACAAAGAGGGGTTAAGAAATACCTAATATGTAAAAATTCTAACTCACCTGCCTGAGCCGGTAGAAAAGCACCTCGTCAGCTATAGCGGCAAACGAGATCTGGGTAGTTACCGCCTAGCATTGTGGGATATAGGGGAGCCTCGAGCCGGTGGAATTAGCTCTCGAGCTTTAGTATTGGCCGAGTCGGAGCCGAGGATAGGCTCCGAACCCATCCAGCAAGAATGAAGGCGAGATTGACAACTTAACATAGTGTGTAATTCAAAAACCCATCTAGCTGAGGTGATGGCAACCAAGAAAAGGTTTTCCAAGACAGAAATGTCTGGGGACAAGATGCTGCTGGTTCAAAGGATGGAAGAACCAGAGAGGCTAAAAAAAAGTTTAGGTCCCAGGTGGGGGGGTTTCCTTACTGGGGTCCGTAAAATGGTTGTCCCTCATAAGAATGCTTTGCACAGCTTATGGGACATGATGTTAGAGCCCAACTCTCCCACATGAAAATTGGAGATGGCAGCCAGTTGGACCTGAATGGTAGCTGCAGCTGCCCCTCGTTCGAATATTTCAGCCAGGAAATCAAGATCAATATCATTATTCTTTGCCCAATAAGAGAACCTCTTCCATTTGCTAGTGTAAATCTTTCTGGTAGTGGGATTGTGAGAGGACAACAGGATGTGCTGTACTGCCGGGGAAATGTTGGGGAGCCTGGCTAAGACTGGAAGTGGAGAAACCAAGTAGTCAGCATGAGAGTTTGGCGGGAGGCATGGAGCATGCCTGACTGATGCATCAGGAGGTCGGGAACTGGGTCCAGTATCCAAGGTTCCATTTGTAGAGGATGGAGAAACAGAAACCATATATGATGAAGCCAGTAAGGAACAAGGAGTATGAGTTTTCAACCCAGTGACTTTGCTTTCTGAAGTACCTTTGGGATCAGAGGAAAAGGTGGAAAGGCATAAAGTAGTCCGGGAGACCAATAATGAACAAGTGCATCCCTGGGTGACTATCCTGGTGGGGGGGACTAAGGCGAAGTAGCTGCTGCATTTGTTGCTGAGGGAAGTGGCAAAAAGATCGCAACATGGCTGTCCCCATTTGTGAAAAACTGAGTCCGCAACTTCTTGTTTCAGGGACCACTCATGAGGATAGCCCTGCTGAGCCTGTCTGCTATCACACTGGATTTCCCAGGAATGTGCGTTGCAATCAGAAAACATTGGGAAGACATCACCCATTGCCATACTCAAAGGGCCTCCCAACACAAGGGGTAAGATCCGATCCCACCCCGTTTTTGTTGATGTACCATACCACTGATATATTGTCTGTCTGAATTGCAATAGTTCCGGTAGGTAGAGCTCTCATCTCTAGAACATTGATGTGCAAGTGGTACTCGTGTGGTTGCCACATTCCTTGGACAGTCTTGTCCCAGATAATGCCCCCTCCACCCTATCTGGGAGGTGTCCATGGTCACTTTGGCTACTGGATGGGGGTCTAGAAGTGGTCTGCTCAGAGTCACCTGGGGGGAGACAGGTCACCATACTAAGTCCTGTTTTCAGGATTCCGTGATCGAGATCATGTGTGACACTGATAAATCCTGGAAAGACCACTGAGAGAAAAGAAGCCACTGCAGAATTCTCATGAGGAAGTGAGCCATACGGACTAGAGTAACTACTGCGGCCATTGAGCCCAAGACCTTCAATACCTCTCTTGCCTGAACTCTCATCTTTTTCATGAGGAATGTAACTTGCTGACAAATGGTTAACACCCTGTCTTGAGGCAGCTTTGCTCTCATGGCTTTTGTATCTAGGTCTGCCCCTATGAAGGTGACAAGGCAGACTTTTCGTAGTTTATGCTGATGCCTTGTTGGGAACAGGTTTGAATTGTGTAGTCCCGTGCTTTGATCAGTTGATGCTCGGTGGTAGCAGTGAGGAGCCAGTCATCTAGATATGGAAACACCTGGAATCCTAGACGTCTCAGGTGAGCTATAACCACTGCCATACACCTGAACACCCTGGGGGCTGTGGTGAGACCAAAGGGGTGAGCTCTGAGCTGATAATGACTGGCTTCCAGCTGGAAGTGTCGGTATCTCCTTGAATTTGTAGGTATCTCCTGGAATGCCTGTCCATTTTTATGTGGTAGTACGCATGCTGGAGATCAATGGAACACATCCAATTGTCCTGACCCAAAAAGGGAAGAATGGACTGCAGTGCTACCATCCGGAACGTCACTTTTGTTACTTTGTTTAGCTTGCTGAGATCCAAAATGGATCTCCATTCCCCTGTCTTTTTTGGAACTAACAAGAACCTTGAGTAAGTTCTGGATCTGATTTGGTCTGCAGGGACTTCTTGAATGGCTTTTTTTTCTAGCAATCTTTGTACTTCTAGGATTGCTTGAGCCCAAAGGCTGGGTGGAACATCTGGGATAGAACATTTTGTTCTTGAAGGGGGTAACCGGGAAAAGGGAATTTTGCAACCCCTGGATATTACTGACAGTACCCATGCATCTTTCATAATAGTTTGCCAGGCTGTTGGGTATAATGATAGTCTGCCCCCGACTGCCTCCAGAGGCAGTTGGGCCTCCCTTCAGGAGTGCTGGAAGGGCCTAGCAGAGACTGTATCTCTGTTGCCCTGCTGTTGCGGACACCCCTGCCGCGAGGCCAGCATCTTCCATTATTGTTTCCCCTCTGCCCCTAGGGGAAATTCTCCACGTGTGTCAGGCAAAGCTCCCTGGGATTTTCAAAACCACATTTTCCCACTATTTTGACCTTTATGGTATGGTCTAGATGGACTGGCAAAACAGACTCCTATGGCAGAGAGAGTCTTGTCATACTTTTCACACCTGGTGAGAGTCTCTTCTACCTGATGCCCAAACAAGGACGAGCCATCAAAAGGGGTACTGGTAAAGAAGGACTTGAAAGTTTCCGCAAACTGACAAAGGCGCATCCAGGAGTGCCCCCGCAAAAGAACTCTGGTACCTGCTGCCCTACTTGCTTCATCTGCTGCATAAGAAATGAGCCTCATGGAGGAGTTAACCACTGAAGTCAAGGTTGCAAGCTGGGAAGCCGCCCTGTTCGCAGCTCCCTCAGCTGTAGGATCCTGCAGGGTATCTCCCAACTCCTTTAGGAGATCCCTCTGAAGTCACGTGAAGTGTGACAAATAATTCAGTGACCTGAGAGTAAAGGTCGCTGAAGAGAACATATGCTTCCCATACCTGTCCAGAGTATGGGACTCCTTGCTCGGCGGACAGATGAAGTTTCCACAAGTTCCTTCTTAGTGGCTGCTGCCACCACCATAGTATCAACAGGAACCCCTTTGGAAAGGAAGGATTTGTCTTCAGGTACAGTTATAAACTTATTTGGTCTCTGCGGAACCGGTTCCATGGTCTCTGGAGCACTCCACACCTTCTGACTCACTACAAACAAAACCGGGTCAAAAGACAGAGACACCCAAGAGGTGGAGGGTCAGGAACCAAATGTGTCCAAGTAGACAGACCTGTCCTCAAAAGGGACTAGGGACTTCAAGCCTGTCTAATGATTTCCAAGATGTCCAAAATGGAGACATCCTCAGAGGGGGACCGTGGGGACCTTTCCGATTCATCCAAGTCTGTGTCTGAAGTGATGGACTCAGGGGAGTCCAAATGCTTCCTCTTACATTTTTTCTTCCGATGGACCTCCATCAAATGTTCGGAGGAGGTTTCAGAAGAAGTGGGGTTGCCCAATGGGGTGTCCCGGGGGATAGGTTCCCTATGCTTGGAGGAAGGAGGAGGGTCAAAGGCAGGCATAGGCACTGAGGGAGAAGGAGCTAATGGAGCTGGGGTGGAGCAGTCTCAGGAGAAAGCACCCTCCTCATCATCTCGAAGGTGCCATGGTCCCAAGCTGAAGGAGCCTCCGGCTCCGAAAAGCCCGAAGATCTCCTGCAAACTGACAGCAATGGCACCGAGGCTGATGTGGGAGCCAAGCTCACCTGCGCCGAAGCTCCGAGAGGGAGAGCTGGGTCGGACAAGGGTCCGATGCCACTTCCCCCTCAGAGCCGACGAGAGAGCTTTGGCACCCAGATCCCTCTATGGACTGAGACATCGTGGAGATTGGAGTGGGAGTCGGAACCGATAAAGGAGAAGTAACTGGAGCCGACAGTTCCACCACCATGACATTCATGCACTCCAAGCTCAAGAGAGTCAGAGAAGGAACCGATAGAGAAGATGGGTGGGCCGAAGGTGCCAACTCCTTATGGGCTGGGCTCGATAGCAATATGGCAAGTGCCTGTGATTTGAGGAGCCTATTGACCACTCTCTCCACATCATGATCCAAATGCATGGAGGACTGAGAGGAGTGAGAACACCAATGACTGCCTGCCCCAGATTGCAACAAAGGAGACTGTGCAATAGAGAGCAATGGCTCCAAAGAGGGAGACCTGGTTCTTTTATGGGCCCAGACTGGCTCCAAAGAAATTGATGGAGCCACCAGAGACATAACTTTGTCAGAGCCAATACTGGGAACCGACGCAGCTGAAGATTTCACAGTAGATTTAGGTTGTTCCGCAACTGGAACTGATGAGGATGGTTTAGGAGATTTTTCAGACTGTTTAGCTGGCTGAGAAACCAGAGACGAAGGATCCTGAGCATTCTTCAGAAGGCCATGCAAAATCAGTTTGTTTTTTCTCTCCTGCAGGACTCTGGAACTGAAAGTGTGACAGATAGACCATGAGTCCTGTAGGTGAACAGCCCCTAAACAGTAAACACAACTGATGTGCCCATCCGTAAGGGATATTTTTTGTCAACACAAGTCGCTCTTCTTAAAGCCAGGGGGGTTTCGACTCTTTAGACATGCTGGATACCAGAAAACACAAACAGCAAAAAACAAGGCTGTAACGGTTAGCAAAAACTGAACTACAAACACTACCACAAACAAGGGCACTTTTTTTTTTTTTTTTTTTTTTTTTGGAAAAGGAAGGAGAAGGGGGAGAGCCTCTAAGTAAAACTGCGACTCCCCCAACAGGAGAGCCTCTAACTAAAACGGCTGCTCGCACAGAAAGAGGGAAAGAAGAGAAAAACCCTCTACGTTAAATGGGCTCAAGGGGAAAGCAAGGCCTAAGAAAACGACGGCCAATAAAAAACAGCTGAGGAAGGTCAGGAGGTTGTATTGTTTAAACAAGGACTAAAACAGATACCACAAAGGTAATTAACTGCTAATAACCCTAAAAAGGAAGATAGCAATATAAAAAAAAAACTAAGTACTTAGCCTGAGCCAGTAGTCACAATCTCGATGCTGCAAGCGACAAACAAGATCTGGGAAGCTAACGCTAATCATGTTGGGATAGGGGTTAGCCTCAAGCCAGTATAAGCTCTCGAGCTATAGTAAAACGGCTGAGTTGGAGTCGAGGAGTGGCTCCGAACCCAATCAGCAAGAACAAAGGTGAGATGGGGACAACATAACAATGAACTTCTTCCCCTGCCTATAACATCCTACGCCTAGACAGGACACATAAGAAGGGTGGAAGTGTAGCCATTATGAACTCCAACCTCCTAAACTTATCCCTCCTATCTAACCTACCCCCTTCGTTTCACCCAGCTGAACTTATCATTGCCAATTTTAAACTAAATAACTACAAAACTCTAACTACTGCATCTATCTATATACCACCAGGAGACAACATACCGATACTAGAACAGATTCTTCACTGGATGGCTGACACTACACCTAATGAAAAAAGAAGTTATGTACTCACCATAACGTTCCATGTATGTAGTTCATCTCGCCCTTCATTCTTACATATGGGTTCGGAGCCGATCCTCGGCTCTGACTCGGCCTATTACAAAGCACAAAGTCTGTTAGTTGGCTCGTGGCTAGGTAGGTATCCCGTACTGCACTAGTACAATCCCCCATATCTTGTTTGCTGCTAAACTATAGAAAGACAGAACTAAGGTTATCCAGAAAGAACAACAATAATGAAAGGTCTCCACCCTATCAAGGTAATACTATCCTGTCTCCAGATCCTTCCAGGACGGGGGTAGGTGGGTGGGTTTGTAAGAATGAAGGGTGAGATGGACTACAAACATGGAATGTTATGGTGAGTACATAACTTCTTTATGTTCTGTAGTCCTATCTCGCCTTCATTCTTACATATGGGATAGTGTCCCTAACACCTTATTCTTGGGTGGCTCACGGAAAAATACTCCTGAGTACCGTGGAACCAAAGGAGGCTCTACCCCTAGCTGTCAGGTCCAATTTGTAATGGGTAATAAATGTATGAGGGATAGCCCAGGTTGCTGCTGCACAAATATCGTCAACTGGAACTCTGGCTTGGAAGGAAGCAGATGTAGACTAGGATTGGGTAGAATGAGCCTTAATCTTGAACGGTTGAGTTTTTCCATTGGAGGAGTAAATGAAGGAAATACAGCTCGAAATCCAATTTGATAGGGTCACTTTAGAGACTGGCAGAGCTAGTCTAGAATCAGAGAAGGATATGAACAATTGATCTGACTTTCTAATTTCCTTAGTCCTGTGAAGGTAGAACTCTAACTGCCTGTGAACATCCAACTGATGAAATTTGCATTCTGCTGGGTTAGAATGGTTGGGGAAAAACACTGGTAACTCTATAGTGTGGTTCAAGTTATTTTGAGAGCAAACATTAGGCATAAAGGAAGGATTCGTACAAAGAGAAACTCTGTCTTTGTGGAAAATCAGATAAGAAGGATTTATAGACCGTGCTTGTAACTCTGATACTCATCTAGCTGATGTGATGGCTACCAGAAACAAAGGCTTCCAAGACAGAAATTTCAGCGGACACAAATGAGCAGGCTCAAAGGGCGGTGACGTTAGCTTGGACAAGACAAACTTCAATTCTCAGGAAGCTACCGGTTCCTGAAAGGGGGGGTCTCAGCAAAGTAGCACCTTTAAGGAAGGTTTTACACAATCTGTGGAACATTAGGTTAGACTCATGTAGACCCAAATGAAAATTAGATATCGCTGTCAATTGGACCCTAATTGTGGCAGCAGCAGATCCCTGATGGAAATGTTTGGACAAAAATTCTAAAACCATTGGGATGGATGCGGTGTAAGGATCTACATTCCTTTCTTCAGCCCAGATAGAAAACCTTCTCCATTTACTAGTGTATAACTTCCTAGTGGAAGGCTTATATGAAGACGTGAGTATGTGGGTCACAGCAGGTGAAAAATCATGAAGCCCAACTAGAGATGGAATGGGAGCAGCCATGCTGTCAAGTTGAGGGTGTGGAGGCTGGGGTGAAGGGAGCGTAACGTGTGTCAACAGGTCTGGCACTGGGTCCAGAGTCCACGGATCGTCTAGTAGATGAGGCCCGAGAAAGGGGAACCAAATCTGACGAGGCCAGTAAGGAGTGATGAGAATCATTTTGCTTCCTAACCGCTTCATTTTCTGAATCACCTTGGATATGAGAGGAAAAGGAGGGAAAGCATAAAGTAGCCCCAGGGGCCAATCATGAACAAGTGCATCTTTCGATGACTCCCCTGGAGGGGGGATAAGGAAAAAGTAGCTGCTGCATTTGGAGTTGATTGGACTGGCGAAAAGATCGCAGCAAGGTCATCCCCATTTGCGGAAGATCTGTTCCGCTACTTTCTGATTCAGAGACCACTCGTGAGGCATTAAGATTGCCTGGCTGAGTTTGTCGGCTATCACACTGGTTGGATAATTTGCTATAGCAAACAGTAAAGTGATAATAATAGAAAGAGTTTTCAACTTAGCCATGGCCAAGCAAGAAGCACTTCTGAACTCGTAGACACGGCAAACGAGATCTGGGGATTGTACTAGTGCACTATGGGATACCTACCTAGCCACGAGCCAACTAAGAGACTTTGAGCTTTGTAACAGGCTAAGTCAGAGCCTAGGATCAGCTCCAAACCTATATGTAAGAATAAAGGTGAGAAAGGACTACAGAACATCTATCATTCTAGGTGATGTTAATATAAATTGGCTTGCCCTTACCTCTGACTCCCCTTCTACAAGCATACACCTTTCTGGCTTTATTCAGTTTATCTCTTCCCCCACTTTTCTTCACAAACCTACTATGTCCATTTCCACCTTAGATTGGATTCTTGTCTCCATTTCCACTTTACACTGGATTCTTGTCTCCCATCCTAACCTCTATCACCACCCTGAATCACTGCTAGATACAATTAGTGATCATTCCCCAATTCGAGTTCAAAGATTTTCCTCCAACCTCTCTATATCCTATAAATTTATAGAATATCATAATTTGACTAACTTCAATACTGAGACTTTTAATAACCATCTTGCTGCTACTGACTGGTCCTTCCTCTTTTACTTTTCTCTTGATGAAGCTGTCCACCAATTCAACTCCATCTTCTTAAACATACTTAACTCTTTAGCCCCTCCCAGAACTGTCAGAGTCAAATCACGTTACACACCCTGGCTTACCAAGTCTACCCGGTCCCTCATGCAAAAAAGAAATTCAGCATGGAAACTCCTGACAAAAACTAAATCTCAAGTACATTTTCAAAAATGCAAGGAATTTCGTAACCTCACCAAAAAACACATTAACATTGACAAAAAAAAATCTATCACATACCTCTAACCTCACAACCTAGAAATCCCCAAAAATTCTGGAAAACAGTCAACCAAATTCTCCACCCTGGTAATCCGTCAACACCTAGCCCTTCCCCTAGTAACTCACCCCAAGAAACTGCTTCAATCTTCAATACACACTTTATCAATACCATAAGCAAACTTATGCCTACTTCCAACCCTTCCATTCCGTCACTGCCTACTACACCCCTACTACATAACTTCCCTTTCTCACTCAGTCCCATTCTCACTAGCTACATTAAAAAACAACTTCTCGAACTTAAACCATGTTCCCCTTCAACAGATAACTTGCCATCATTCTTCCTTAAGTCTGCTGCTACCTCCATAGCATATCCTGTTTCTATCCTCATTAACCACTCAATCTGTGAATCCACTGTCCCAACCCTATGGAAGAAATTCCACACCATACCTATCCATAAAGGTGGACACTCTGTAGAACTCTCTATCACCCAATTGCTATACTTTCTACACTCTCCAAAATTCTTGAGCATTGTGTTCACAAACAAATCCTGTCGTATCTCATTTTTGAAAATCTTATCACCTCTACCCAGCAAGGCTCTCATTTCCTTTACTAACATCTCTTTAGCCACAGACAATAAACTAGCATCTTGCCTCTTCTTAGACCTATCCAAAGCCTTTGACATGGTCTCTTTTCTAAACTTTCTCAACATAATCTCTCCCCTGCTAATATTTCCTGGTTTACCAGTTACCTCACTAATAGACATCAATCTGTAAAATGGCATTCAGCTTTATCTCCCTTTCTCCCCATAAATATGGGTGTCCCTCAAGGATCTGCTCTAGGCCCCCTCTCTTTAATATTTTTACTAATCAGCGCCACACATCATGTCTTCAGTCATCCCTCATCAAACATGCTGATGATTCCACTATCATTACCACTGCTGATAACCCCTGAGACTTGCTCACCAATGCTCAAACCTCTTTTAACCTCACTGAAACCTGGCTAACTAATAACCAACTTATACTTAACCCTAAAAAGACTAAACTCCTTTTATTCTTACGTAAATCTCTCACATCTTAAATACTCTTTTACCATTTCTTCCCTTAACACTATAATCTCAGCTGAACCCCATACTAAGCTCCTTGGTGTAATTATTGATGACCAACTTAAATTTGATCTACATGTTCATGACTGTATAAAGAAAACTCACCAAAAGCTTGGCCTTCTTTATATAAACCAAAAGTATCTCACTCCTGACTCTAGACTCTCTCTTAACCATATTTATCTTCTTCCTAATCTCCTGTTCTGCTTTCAAATTCTCACTAATTTACAGTCCTCTCTCCTATCCAAACTTGAAACTACATACAACAAAGTTGCCAGATTTGCAACCAACATACCACCAAAATCACATCACTGTCTTTCTCTCCAAACCCTTAGTTAGCTAGAATTTCCAAACAAACTCATATATTCTCAACTTCTTTTAATCCACACTATCCTAAATAGGCCCTCCTCCTGCCCTAGCCTATCCTCTCTAGTCTCCCGCTATAACCCATCACGCTCCCTCAGAAGTGCTGACCAATGCCTCTTACAGACCATTAAACCTAAAAAAATCTCTTGGACAAAACCTATATAGCTATCTTCTTGTTCTTTCCTGGAATAAGCTTCCCTTGGACCTCAGAAATATTACTCAAGCACATAAATTCAAGACAACTCTCAGAAATCAACTCTACAGCACCTGGAGATGTCAGTGTAACCACCCCACCTAAATTTCCTCCCTCCATTTCTCCTCCTTTAATCTTTTCCCTCCCTTACTTTCCTCTCTGTTAATTCTGTTACCTATACAATAGTATGCATCCTTGCTTCCTGCTTACCTTACTATATTCTTCTAGTGTTCTTAAAACCCTTCTAATTTACTCTTTCCAGTAACTTAACTTCCCTTATACTAACTATTTTTTCTTTTACTGCTCTCTATTCCCTTCTAATTTATAATCCCTAGTAATCTGATACTATTCTCCTTACACCTCCTCTACCTATCTCTTCCCTCACACTACTATTTGTAAAACTAACTTATATATCTGTAATCACTAACCATCTATAATTCTTCTTCTGCATATTATCTACCTTTGCCTGGACCATATGCTCTTCCATACTCATCCTATCCTTTTAATCCCTCACTTGTAGACTTTTCTTCTTGTACTGCATCTGTTCCATCTGTCCTATCTTTTCCTTTATATCTTTTGAAACTAATTTGTATTATTATACACTAGCCTATTCTTTACAGTGAATATGATTTTTGTACTATTATTTTTTCTTCTGTACAACTTCTCCTTTTAATTTTAGACTTTGTAAAGTGGAGAGGTGAGAATTGTGATTTTGTTTTTTATAGTTCCAAATTTCTACTTTGACCTTTTATACCTGTATATTTTTTTACTGTGGAGTTTGTCTCCCCAGATATCCGCTGAAAATGGGCATGGACTAACCCGGTCAATAAATTTATTTATTTATTTTATTTTATATTTGTTAACTGGGATAGTCCAACTGGATACACGTTCATTTTCAGTGGAGGCCTAGGGAGAAAAGCTCCAAGGAGACAAATTTACAAGATATAAAGACAATTCTTAGATATATATTTCAACTAGGTCCACTAAGGGTATCTAGTTTAGAACACATGTTAGTGTTAAGCCATAGACAGATACAGTTATCAACAGGTTTATAAACAACAATAAATTGTGCAATCTAACACAAAATTATCATCATTCGTTTGTTGTGGTGTACAATTTTCTGCAGGTGAAACAAGAGACTATTGTTTAAGCCAAGAGTTGCATTAGTATAGGAGTGGTACTGGGGTTAGTATGGTGTGGAACAGGGACATAGCCATTTGTTGCTTAGGTGACTTTTGATAGATTTTTTTTTTAAATTTAGGCAGGGAGGTTTCCAGGGTTATGGATGCAGGCAGGGAGCTCCAGATTTTGGCCACATAAGAAGACTAAAGGGATGGTTGTGTGTTCTAGTAACTGTTAACAGTAGCTTGTCTGTGGAGCGGAGTTGTCTAGGACAGGAGTACTGTTGGATTATGTTACTTAATGAAGGTGGTATATTTGGTTGGGAGAGTAGCTTGTGAGTGATGATCAGCTGATTATAGATTAGTAAATCTGGTAGTTCAAACCAGCCCACTTGCTTTAGGTTATGACAGTGATGGGTTCTGAAGGAGCTGTTATTAGCAAATTTGGCAATCTGATTATAGCAGGTGGTCATTTTGTTGATTTCTGTTTTGGATAGGTTGGTCAAGATTGGGTACGAGCAATTGTGGATCTAGCATTATGGGTCAGGAAGGATTTGTGTTTGTAGAGACTACCTAGCTTTTTGTTTGTATTTTTAATAGCTAGATTTATGTGTATATCAAATTTTAGCTTGTTCTCAATGGTAATACCTAGAAGTTTTGTATGGGATTCAGGTGAAATAGGGGTACTGTTTTTAGAGTGGATATTGAAGGAGGAGGAGGTAGGAGCAGTAGTTAGTGAGGGATAAAAATAGTAGGAGCTTGTTTTTTTTGGAATTAAGTATCAAGCCCTTCTCAGTAAGCCAGCTTTCGACTGAGTGAAAATTATCCTGGGTTTTTTTGTGTAGATCTGCTAGGGTAGGGGCACTGCATATTATAGTTGAATCGTCTGCGTATTGGATAAAGGTTGAACTATTTGCAGCTGAGTGGAGATTATTTGTAAAAATTGAGAACAGCAAGGAGCCCAGTATAGATCCCTGAGGTACCCCAAGTGTCACAGGTAAGAGTGGAGACAAGTTATTGTTCCATAGTACTGCCTGTTGACTATTGCTGAGGTAGTCTTTGAACCAGGAGTCTGATAGGTTGTCTAAACCTAGGTTTACAAGGTGGGAGATGGATTTTTCATGGTTAACCATATCAAATGCCTTTGATAGGTCTAAGAAAAGGGCTGAAGAAAGCTTACCATTGTTCCTGTCATGGTTTATGGTATCTGTGAATGCTAACAGGGCTGTGGTTGTGATATGACCTGGACAAAACCCGTGTTGTGTTTGAGATATGAGTTCTTGATTAGTAAGGTGGGACATTAATTGATGGTGAATACATTTTTCTAATATTTTAGCAAGTGGGGATAGGATTGCAATTGGTCTGTAGTTTGATATGTCATAAAAATTGCCCCCTTTATGAAGGGGTATAATGTAGGCAGTTTTCCAAATCAGGGGTACTGAGCCTTCAGAGATAAATCTGTTTATTAGTATAGAGACAGGTATAGCTATTTCAGTTGCTGCCAGTTTTAAGTATTTCTTGGGGAGAGAGTCTGCTCCTAGTGTTGTCGGTTTTAATTGGGAGAGTAGCATTCTTATGTAGGAGGTTGGGGTGGGTTGTAGCTTAAAAGTGGGACTGGTGTAAGGTGTAGGGTAGTTACTTGTAGTATTGGCAGTAGGTTGCTTTTGTGCGAGGGCAAGTACGGTTTCAGTAAAGAATGTATTGAATGATTCTGCTGTCTTCTTTTGTTAACCTGATGTTGGGGGTGGGGTAGTGGTTTTACCAGGGTGTAGTAACCTATTTAAACCTGCCCAGAATTTCTTAGGATTGTTCATGTGTTGATTTTGATGGGTAATAAAGTAATTTCTTTTATCTTGCATGACTAGTTTCTTGGTTAGATTTCTAATTTGTTGGTATGCTTGCTGCACTCTCGGGTTCTTGTTGGACCTCCAGGCTGACCAGGCTCTATTCCTTTCTGTTATTTTTTGCCTAGTTTCCCTAGTTAACCATGGGACTGTGTTAGCCTTAACTCTGGTAGTTCTTACAGGGCCATGCCTATTTAATATTTCTAAGAAGGTGGAGTTAAATTGTTTGGTGGCTTCAACTAGGGGTAGATAATACAGTTCAGACCAGTTGTAATGCTTTAGCTCATGCAAGAAGTTAGATGGGTTAAAGTGTTCTTTGTTCCTGATTGTTTGAAGTATTGGGGTTTGAGGGTTTTGGGAATTATATTTAAGTAAGAAGGTAGTTTGATGGTCACAATGAGTCAGGAAGGGTACCTGCTAAGTAGGAACAAGGTATTTTATTTAGTAAGATCCAGTCTAAAAGTGTTTCTTTTTTCCTACTTTTGACTAATCTAGTGGGTTGTTTGATTACTTGAGTGAAGGTAAGCAGGTAGATATGATTAGTGGGTGATTGGGAAGAGCATGTGAACCAGTCAATATTGAAGTCTCCTAATACAATGGTCTCCTGAGGCATGGATTGTGACAGCCATTGAAGTAAAGTTTCCATAGTAGAGATATTATTGCCTGGAGGGATATAACCTGTTACTAAGTTGATGGTTTTCTTCTTACATATTTTGAGCTTAGTTAAGAGTATTTCTGCCTCATCCAAAGGGGGCATAGGTACCTCAGTCTTAGCTATGGTTAGTGTATTTTTGTAAAGCAGGGCAATGCCACAGCCCTTTTTCTTCAGTCTATCTTGCCTAAGGATACTGTACCCAGGTGGTAGTATCTCTGTATCTTTGGTAGTTGGTTTTAGCTGTGTTTCTGTTAAACTGACTATAACTGGGTGATATTGTGAGATTATAGTATGAAGCTCATGTATTTTATTGTTTATGCTTCTGATATTTAGATTTAAAAGGAGTAGACAGTTTGCTGGCCTGATATTAATTTGGGTTAGTTTGAGTAGATGTTGTGCTTTAGTCAGAGGATTTATATTATAAGGCCCTAGGTTTGGGTGGATATCTCCATCATTTAAGAGTTTTTTTTGGTTTATTTGCAATAATTTCACTAGTTGTTATAGTACTGTTATGTATTTATGGGTTGCAGATGATTTGGGGTAGGTGTTGATGGGTTTAAGAAGGGTATAGCTTATGGTGGTAGTATTGAATAGGGTAGGGTTTATTGTTACAGAGTAAATGGGTGGGATGGGCGAGATGTTGGATGTGGATTTATGGGTAAGGGGGAGGTTGTTTTGTACAGGGTAGTTGTAAGAAGTGATGTGGTAGGTACATACTAAGAAGAGTAGTAGGGTCATTTGCATGAGGAAAGTATACATAGTTAAAGAGGATTGTTAATGGACAGGAGTTTGTAGGAGTGGTTTGAATGAATGTATGAGGGGTTGAGAGGGATATGATTGGTTGTTGGATCTGTAAGGGTGGGAGGGATGTGGATTGGATGTTGGTTGATTGGGGGAGGGACTGGATAAGTATAAATGTAGTTGATGTGGGGTGGGTGGGAATTGGGGGTAGGGGTGCAAAGTGAGCCTGAGCGTAGCGAGGGCGAATGGAGCAGGGGCGACCAAGCTGTCAGGTAAGACCTCAAAAAAACTATCAGTTAGACCTGAGCATAGGTATAAGTTGAGTATGCTACAAGGTTTTGTTCTTTTGCTAGGATTAATAATTTAACATATGATAACTTAACAAATATCAAATAAATAAATAAAGCAAAGAAGTGGCAAATTAAATCTGAGGTATTACAGAGTTCTGGGGCATTGTGGGTAAAGTGAGGAGCTCAAGAGTTGGATCCGAGAGCCTAAACAAATGCAGCCAAGCCACTTCCCAAGGTCAGATCCAAGACTCATCAGTTCAGAAATGAATGAAAATGGCAACATCAGACTGTCTGTTCCACTTTTTTTTATTAGAAAGCATTTGTAGCTTTTTTTTTAGACAGGAAAATAAAACTTGCAATCTTCCTAGTCCACTGATTTAGTTAAATTTCAGACAATGCTTACAAGTATTGCATTTTAAGTGTGGAAATTGTTATGGCCTATTTGTCTACAATGTTGACAACTGTTAATTTTTTAGGGAAGAGCTTAACTTCCAGATTAGTAATGCAGATATCTGTAATAAGTTCAATGAAATATTGAAAAAAAAACACCTATAACTATGATCTAACAAAAGCATAATATCCTCATGAAAGGACAGCACAGCCAAGAAACTCACAGTTTAGCAGTGGTGAGGGAGCTGGTGCAGGTGATACCAGTGTTACTTAACAGACAGACTCATGTTGCCACATGGCAGTACCTAAAGCACTATAAGGCTATCTCTAGCTTTTGCTGAGGAGAAGGACAGCTACAGAAAAATATCTGAATCAAAACATCTTTACTGATGAGTAGATTCACTGTTTCATTTGTCAAGATTACAAACTACTGACCTTCAGGAAGCTTGATTGCCATAACCCAGTGTCGAAATTTTGTACTTCGCATGTACACAGACACAAATATTTATGCTTTATTTATTCTGTAAATTACATAATTTTTGCCAGGTGTCCTGATGCTATATGTAATGATATTAAAATTGATGCCATTACTACTGCACCAGGTATACATTTCCATTGACTATCACGGAGAACTTCAATACCTTTTATTAAAGTACATATGTTACCTAATATAGCATCAATATATTTGGTTAGAAGGAGCCTATTTACCACTTTTATATCTGAGAACAGTCCAAGGAGAAACATTCCTAGTAGAGAGCTCTGTGGGACATTACAGTAAACCCCCACGAAGGCAGATATGTACTCCCTAATTTTGACAATGTGTCCTGTTGTTTAATAAGATGTTTCCTCCCTGCCACACACCGACTGACAAGTCTCTCCCCATGATTGCTCCACTGACATATTCATTCCCCTTGGAGCAAGAGCCTACAGCTTACTCATTCACCTCCTCTGTGTAAGTTGAGTACCATAAGTGGTGAAGTTGTTTTCAGCTTAGCCCTACCATCTTCCCTGTACATACCCAGTGACACCTCTGTGGTTGGGAATGTAGTTAGTATTGTTTGAGTCTGTCACCTGTTTATGTGAGTGATGCAACCCACAGATGCTCTACTCCCTTGAGGTTAATGTGTCTTTTGATTTTCCATTCTCAGGCAAAAATGTATCCTTCCTTTCCCACCAATAGAAATAATGAGCAGGGCTTAGCTCCTTCATCCTTCTCCTACTGCTACGTTGGCTCTCCCAGTGGCAGGACTGTAAAGGGATCTCAAGTCATATGGGTCATAGTCAGGGCTCTAATCCTCTATGGTAGAGCACCAACTTGCTTAATCACCAGTTTACCCTCATCTCCTCAGTTAAATTAAAACAAAACCAATAAAAAGATTCCTCGATCTCAGAAGACATAGAAACGCATTCCCTAAGTAACTGTTTTTTAGAGGGAGGTTGTAAGTCTCCTGCACCTGAACTAATGTATACTAACTCCATGGCTGCACAGCAGCAGGGAAAGTTGAACTCTCCATTAATATGCACAAATGTCTCACAAAAAAGTACAGTTGTATTAAGTTTCACTTACCTGTAACAGTAGATGTTCGTAAACATAATGTCTTACTGGCATATGGGTAGAAGTGCTCTATTACCCTCGCTCTGGCAATTTCTATAAGCTTCAGCTTCTTCCACCTACTGCGAGAAAGCTGCAAGAGCAAGATGGTCCTTCACAGTCACTGACAACAGCATTCAGTTTTTTTTCCTAGGATCCAAGGAAAGAGCAAATGGAAAACGCAAGATTTGCAAACACCTACTGGTCCAACAAAAGCCAAGCCACATGCACACGCGCGTGCACACACACACACACACACACACACACACACACACACACACACACACACACACACACACACACACACACATACACACACACACACACACACACACACACACACGCATGCACCCACACACACATATGCTTGCACACACAGACACACACACTTACTCACACACGAAAAGCTGCTAAATAAAAAAACAGCAGCAACCTCCAACCAGAAACAATGGATATTCAACTAAAGGGGGATGGTGGGAGGGTACTGCCAGTGAGGCAGTGCATTCTTATGAACATCTACTGTTACAGATAAGTGAAACTTACTGAACTGTACTATGTTCAACAAGCACACTGCCTTACTGGCATAGAGGTAGATTCCCAAAGCTTACTGAACCTGAGAGAATGAAGGATAAGAGTCCAGGAACCCCTGGAGAATGGCCCTAATGAAGCCTGCTCTGGATCTAGAAAAGGCATCCAAGTCTGTAGTACTTCATACAAGTATGGACCAAGGACCAAGTTGCTACCTCTAGAATAGTTCTAGAGTCCACCCCTTTCCATAATGTTAATGAAGAGGAAAAGGCCCTAGAGGAATGTACCTCTACCTTGCCCAGATTCTCCTTGCTATGGTGGTAGCAACAAAAAAACAATATCAAAGGACAAACAACTTGCAATGGTTTGCTCAGAGACAGGTTGGCCTCTCAATGCCCTATATAAGGAAGTAAAGAGCCTTTCAGCCTTCTTAAGGGGATTTGTTTTGTTAAGGTAGGATGTGAAAAGCCAAAGCACATCTAAGGAATGAAGAATCCTCAATCTCTAATTCTAGGGTTTTAGCAGAACCTAGGGAGAAATATATACTGGTTGAGATCGCATTCTTAAACCACTCACAGCATTTAAGAAGGATTAGTGCATACCACAACACTATACCTATAGAAATCAGGAAAGGATGACCCACTATGAGAGCTGCAGCTCAGAAACTAGCCTTGCAGATGTCAGAGAAATAAGCAAAATAGTTTTCCAGGTTAAGAAGTTAAGATCAGAGTGAGCTGCTAGTTCAAGTGAGGGAAGGGTCATTTTTTATTTATGCATTTATTTTTTAAGAACATGACAGTGATCCCACAAGGGAGAAATATGTTAGCGAGGGGTTATCATATGCAATACTCCTTTCTTAAACTGTTTTACCAAAAAAGAAGATGACTAAGAAGGTGGATCCATAGGCAGACACACACATATACATGCTAAGATATCCTGAAGAAGCTCATACCAAATTTCAAGACCAGAGGGAAATTAACCACCATGAACCACTGTTTCCATTTAGGCACCGTCCAGAAAACCTCATTCACTATCAAAACATAAGATTTTCTAGTATCAGGGTTTCTGTCCTCCTTTAACACCTACTGTACATCCTCAAAAAGCAAAAGGCAGATGCTTAAACAGAGTCAAGATTGAATCACCTAGGTTTGTCAACTGATGCTTATCCAAATCGGGGTGCACCATTCATCATTGAGACTGTGAGAGCAGATCCAAATTTGTGAGGAAGCCTTTGGTAATTGCCCTTGGTCAATACCATTAAAAGGGTGAACCAAGACTGTCTAGGCCAAAAGGGAGTCACCACAATGAATTTTGACATTTCTTAATGAACCTTCAGAACTACCCTTGAGAATCAGTGGAAAAGGTGGAACACATACAGAAACATCCCATCAAGGGAAATGAGAATGCATCTGACCCCAAGCATGGCTGCAAGGATATCTGGAACAGAACATCAAAAGCTGTCTGTTTTGAAAAGAGACAAACAGCTCTATCTGAGGCATGCCTCACATCTGGACTACATTCTGGACTACCACTGCCTTGAATTTTCACTCATACAGGTTTGCCAAAGATGTGCAAGTCTGTCTGCCAGAATAAATTGCTTTGACAGGAAGAAAGAGGCCTGAAGAGTCTGAGAATATAAAGAAGCCAGCTCCCTAGACAAAACATCCCAGCTGGCACAAAAAATGCCACCTCATATTTCTAAGAATGTTGAGGTATCACATGGCTGAAGTGAACTCTGAAACCACCACAGAAGAACCTAGGTGGTGAGGAATTTTCAAGACAAGAACCACCGCTTATAACTTCTGATAAATATATATTTCCATACATCATGGGGTTCCCAAGTGACTAGCACTTGCATCCCCATTGACACCATTCCCCAAATGAAAGACACATTTATCAGTATAGATTAAACAGGCCACAGACAGGATACAGGAAGTATCAGAAAAAAATACTTAACTGTTTTGTCTACCACTAAAACACTTGTCTGAAGAAACGCATCGCCAACCACTGGGATTCCAGGGAAGAAACTGCTGGGTCTGACAATTTCAGACATGGTATAGAATTTTCCTCATGAAAAGATGGGCCCTTGGTAATGAGAATCAATGACACAATCAATCCAAGAATTATTATGGATTCTATGCATGGATAATTTTCCACCTGGAGAAGACAAAAAAACACCATGTGGTAAGACATGATTTTGTCTTCAGAAAGAAAGGCCATTATTATGCAAGTGTCAATTAAGCAACCTATAAAGATCAGTCATTATGAACATGCCAAACATGACTTCTGGAGGCTCAACTTGAACTCTAGCTAGGGGAGGAAGGATGAGGCCTTCTCTAGAGCTTCCAAGCACCTGAAAAACCTACTCTGCAAAAATTTATGCATCTTCTAAGTTCAGGGAGAAAAAACACAAATGGCCAGAGTTTGACAGTGGAGTGCAATCTGGAGAAGGAAGTTAGAAACACCCATAGTGCAATGGAAAGCCCAATGGACAAACATAAGCCTGATAATGCAGACCAGACACCTCAAATTTTAGAAAAAGCATGGGACCAACACCAACCTCCACAACAGCTGATTAGCAGAGAAGGAGAAATATTGGGATGGTGAGTTCTCAATCTTTCCAAACAAAGGAATGTGTAAAATACTCTGGCAACTAGTATTTGTGAAACAACAGGAGGGAATAACAGATCATGCAGGTGAGAAGGTGCCCCCTAGAACAGAGGTGAGTTAAGTTAACACTGCTACCTGAAACACCTGCCAACATGGTGCAGCACCCAGTTGTCAGGAACCAATGATGGCTAGGCAGTCTTGCTGAAAGCTAGATATAGAGATGGGGCACACTGTGGGGGGACTTGAGAAAGACAGGTGTCACATATCGGTATATTCACAAGAGAAAAGTGGAGGTTATCCCTTTATGGCAAAATAACTCTTTTTGTTGGGCTTGGCAGAGGACAAATCCTGACATTAACCTGAAGTACACTGGTTAGTTTGGCTGGGACCTCTGGCTGGCAACCTGTCAAAAATAACCTTGCTTATAGGAGGAAAACTAGAGAAAATGAAACATTTTCAACAGTCTTACCTCCACTCTCTTCTATTGCCACAATCATACTCAAAGTGTTGCATTCATAAACTTGGGTATCTACTCATCAGACTTACCTTGCACCTCAAAAGGTTGTTTCTCCCATACCTTAAGCAGGCACTGGAACAGCCCCAGAGGATGTGACAGACTCTCATGTAATGTACAGTTGTAGTACCATACCCCACACCAGGGGAATTGGAGGTAAAAGGAGAGTGGTCCAAATAGCCTGCCCATGGCTAATGCTACTTGGAGTCATAAGCAGTAAGCTGAGGCATATCTTATGATTTATTAGTATGAGTCTGAGGTACATAATGGCTAAGTGGTGGTGGTGGTGGGGTACCATATCAGAGTCCATCAAATCAGGGGACACATTTCTAGCCAGATCAATACCAAATACTGACTGCACAGTCAAGCCCATTATCTAAATGTACAAAACCCACTAGTTTCTCTTAAATAATAAACTGAATTCTATTTCTACAGGGATACAATTCTGAATACTGCTCTAAGCAAAATGATAACAGTTCCAGTAATCCAACATCAAGCACTAACTTATGTCCTAAAGGACCCCAAAAAATGAAATAAAATCTATAAACAATAACAACTGTATAAAATTGTCTTAGACAAGGAATTAAGACTAAACTTAATAAAAATTCCTGCCAGTAATGTTCCATAAACAAAATTGTGCCAATGCATTTCCCAAAGGACTGCAAATTTAAGAAATAAAGGCTAGAACTAGCCTCAAAATAAAAGCCAGCCTAAAATACTGTTAGGAAAAGAATTAAATATAAACTTAATAAAACTTCCTGTCAGAAAGGCTTCAGAAACAAGATGGCACCAAGATTGTGACTTATACAAAAAAATTGTTTAAAATGTCATTGATCTACACCATTCACTTATATACATAAAGATATGAACGAACAACTGTAAAACCAATTGTTTTCCTGCAAAAATATTCAAAATAATGTTTTAAATCAGCAGAAATAGCCAAGATTCACATGCAATTATGACATCATGAGGCAATAACAGAACATTACTGAAACTTTCCCAGTACAAAATTCTGTCAAGTATTCCCCAAATACCATAAAACACAAAAGGTTATCAGGCCTTGAAAACTAGTATTTGGATTAATATAAACATTATAAACCAATAGTGTGCTCAGAAAATAAAGTACTGCGAAGCTGAACTTTTTTTTTTTTTAAGAAACACACAAGCAAGCAATACAGTACTATTAATAGAAAAGACAGAGGTAGAAAAAATAACCCAAAGGGTTTCTTATCTGAGCTCAGGAGATCACAGCTGCCAGAAGGGGATAGATAAGTCTTCATAGAGAGACTTCTCTTACAAAGGCACTAGAAAAAGTTGAGAGCTGTTATTTGTGACTGTGAAGGGCTTTCCTGTTCTGGCAGCTGAGTGGTCCTTCACAGCCAAAAACACCCACGGGGAGGAACCTGAAGATTTGAGAGACTGCCAGAGGGAGAGTAGAAGGGCACTACTATCCATATGCCAGTAAGGCAGTGTGTTTGTTGAACATCAGAACTCTGCATCTTTCTAACGTAGACAAACTAGTGCATGATCTGTAGGGAAGACATTTGACCCATTAAATTACATAAAGATTGACATTTAATGCTTTTAGTTTTTGAGACGGTTTGCAGTATGGAATAATATTAAAAGCCTTAATAAGGTCAAAATAAGCAGTAAGCACTGACAGTCTCTCATCAAGTGCCGCTGCTACCTCTTCAAACAATGCTACAGGGTTCAAAAGGCAACATCTCCCACTAACACACCTAAAGTAAATCCAGATGATAGGATTTACTGCTTTAATGATCTGGAAAAGTAAGATACTCTCTGTAGGTGATAATGCGGTACACAGTGATTCATCTCATTATTTAAACACATTAGCATTTCAGCATACTTGCAACCTCACATACAAAAACAAATGACCATTGCAATGATATCTATAACTGGACCATTCCCACTGCTCAGACTAGCCTGCGTATATAGCTCATGATGGGCGATATGTGCTGGAGTCTATTCCATGGCTCCAGCAAAAGATCACTTACTCATTCTTAAATTACAGCAAATATTGCCGTTGGGGGTGCCCATCATGGACTGAATACATATTTAAGTAACAAATGTCTATTAAATTTGAATATATATATATATATATATATATATATACGTTTAACAAACCTTAAGATTGGAATGGACAGCATTTGTAGCTTCCAGTTCATTTTTTAATTTTCTGGTTTCTTCTTTTTCATGCATTATCTGCTCTTCCATATGCTTCCCAAACTTTGTTGCATTCATCTAGAAGAAAGAGAAAAAGTACCGTTGTGTAAAATCTTACCATAATGGTAGATGTCCTTGCCTTCATTGCTGCAGTATTCATTACTGATGGGATTCCCTGCCATGAAGCCCATTGTCCGGCCAGTCTACTAAAGTCTACCACTGCTTTAAGGTACGCTGAACATCACCTACACACTCCTCACATAGCACAGGGTATAAAGGTGACTTTCAGGCATACCATCCTCAGAACTGATTACCCCAACAGGAACAGCAGTCCAAGGAAAATGAAAGAGAAGCTGCACATCCAGGAAAGAAAAAAGACTTGGAGGATGGAGGGAGGGAGTGAATACTGCAGCGATGAAGGCAACGACATCTACCGTTATGGTGAGATTTTACACAACTGTACTATGTCCTTACTTTCACTGCTGCAGTATTCATTACTGATGAGAGTGTGCCAAAGCTGAAGAAGAAACTTGGGAGGAGGAAGCAGCAGTAGAGCCTTCTAAGAAGCCATGAAGAATGGCATTAGCAAAACCAACTCTAGCTTTGGAGATACCATCCAACATGTAATGTTTGGTAAAGGTATGCACAAAAGTCCAGGTAGCTGCTTCAAGAATAGAATCCTTGAAAAAAGCAGCAGAAGAAGCCACAGCTCTAGTAGAATGAGCCTTTACAGAAGAAGGAAGCCTCTTACCATGAAAAGTGTAACAAAAAGAAATAGCCATTGACATCCAAGTAGAAATAGTTTGCTTGGAAAATTCTAATCCTAAAGACCTAGGATGAAAGGAAACAAACAACTGATCAGATTTTCTGATAGCTTTAATCTTATCCAAATAAAATCTGAGCTGTCTATGCACGTCTAAGGTATGCAGCACCCTCTCACTATCAGATTGCAGACAGGGAAAAAAGTAGGCAAATTAATAGACTGATTAAGTGACAACTTATTAACCACCTTGGGCATAAAAGAATGATTAGTACATAAGGACACCCTGTCCTCATGAAATATCAAAAAAGGTGGACAAGCTATAAGGGCTTGCAATTCAGACACCTGTCTGGCAGAAGTAAGAGCTAACAAAAGAACTGTCTTCCAAGAAAAATATTGCAAGGAAGCTGAAACAGCAGGCTCAAAAGGAGCCCGAGTCAATTTCTCCAGAACAAAATTAAGATCCCAGGGAGGAGGAGCAGGCTTCCTAGGATGTCTAATATTAAGGATGCCTTTAAAAAATTGCTTAGCCTCAAATGTAGAAGCTCACGAGGGAGTTAAAGGCAGACACGCAGAAAGCTGATAACTGGGCCTTAATAGAAAAATAGGCCAAACCATTATTGAGCAACTCATACAAATAAGAGAAAACCAAAGGAACATCCACAGTAAGTGGGGCCAGGTCACGAGAAAGACACCAAATAGAAAACCTCTTCCATTTACATAAGTAGGATTTCCTAGTAGTAAGTTTCCTGGCCTCCTGCAGGACATGCAGCACATCCTCAGACAAAAGGTGTCTATGAGAGATCAAAACCCTATCGCCCACAGTGTCAGCTGAAGTATGGACAGGTGGGGATGAATGAGAGATCCTTTTGTTTGTGTGAGTAGATCCACCCTGTGAGGTAACTTGTGATGATTGCCCTTGGCTAAATGCAGAAGCAGAGGGAACCAATGCTGTCACAGCCAAAAGGGAGTCACCAACAAGAGTTTGAGAGCATCCTGTTGAATCTTGAACAGGACTGAGCATCCTGTTGAATCTTGAACAGGACTCTCGAAATGAGAGGAAGGGAAGGGAATGCATAAAGAAACATCCCCTTCTAAGAAAATGAGAGGGTGTCCACCTTCCATACCAGAGGACCTTGGACTCTGACACAAAACAGAGGAAGTTGTCTGTTCTGAGGGGAGGCAAAGAGATCTACTTGAGGAATATCCCACTGGTGAACAATGTATAGAAACACATCCCTGTGAAGTATTGATTCATGGACTGATTGAAGGACCTGCTCAGTGTGTCTGCCACAATGTTTTGATCTGGAGAAATATAAACTGCCTGAAGAGTCACTTGATACTTTGCAGCCAGATCCCATACTAGAAGTGCCAGCCAGCAAAGAAGGTAAGATCTTGTTCTCCCGTTTGTTGATATACCACATAATTGTGGTATTGTCCGTGAATATCTTCAGAGGCCCCGGACAGAAAAAAAGGATGAAAGGCCTGAAGAGCCAGCATAAGAGCTCCCATCTCTTTGATGTTGATGTGCTCCTTCTGTTGATAAGGCAACCACACTCCATGAACCTTCAGGGAGCCAAACATTGTTCTCCATCCGATATCTGAAGCATCTATGAACAGATCCTGAGAGGAAAGAGGAGGATGAAAAGGGAGCCCTGGAATCACAGGCAACTGCTGATTCCACCACAGAAGTTCTTTCTTGAGACAAGAGAGAAGAGGAACTCTATAAAGTCTACAGGATGTGCATGTTGAAACAACATCAACTTCAGAAACCACTGGAACTTCCTCATGTGAAGTTTGGACAGAAGAAGCATCAGAATGGTGGAAGCCATGAACCACAGAGCTCTAAGAAACTCCCTGGTTGTAATGGAGGCCAGGGTAAGGAGAGTTTTAAAGTAAGAAATGAGACTTTGGAGGAGGCAAGCATGTCAGCATTGGCACCATCTAAATCCAGATATACATGATCCTGAGAAGGAGTCAGGGAAACATTTTGAAGTTTATTGTGAACCCCACATGGCAGTTTTTATGGAGAATCTGTCTCCCACACTGGCATTTACCCTTCCTGGATGACATTAACCCTCCAAACAGCACAAAAAATGAAGAAAACAAAACAAAACAAAAAAACAAAGCAACTGGGTACTTATCTGCAATGGTGAGGACTTCGGCAAACAGGAGAAATCACTGCAATGTCAATAAACAGAAAAACACAGCAAAAAATGGATGGAGGCAAACAGGCCGACAGTTAAAACAGCTTTTGGATTGGTGGCAAAGAAGTTCTGAGGATGGTACGCCTAAACATGACCTTTATACCCTATGCTATGTGAGGAGTGTGTAGGTGACGTTCAGCGTACCTTAAAGCAATGGTAGACTGGCCAGACGATGGGCTTCATGGCAGGGAATCCCATCAGTAAAGAATACTGCAATGGTTAATGTAAGGACATTACTAGTTCCACCAATGTCTATTTTTTATAAAGGCTTTCTGAGTTGCTTTACATTACCATTGGACACTGGGACATAAAGAAAGCTAAAAATTATAGACAAGTACTGGATCACATGGACATACAGTCTGCTAAGCTTAACTATCAGTCTACGTTCACTAAAAGCAACTTACACATTAAGCATTCTCAGATTATTACAGACTCTGTGTTGCAATTTTAATTATTTCCTTGTTTCAGTGATGCCCAACTGCTCAAAGACTATTTAAGCAAAATGAGATAATCAACTGCAGGCTCTGAAAGTTTTAAAATAACTTTCTTAGGTTGTGTGGACAATCTTGGAATCTTGGAATTAATTATAAGGGTTAAAGGAAAGAAAACAAAACTTTGAATCCTCTATTCAAGCAGCTGGATGCAGTCAATCAGACAAGGCAATCATAAATCTATTCAGTGGTAACCTATCCTTTCTAATAGGATTAGCAGAGTGCTGCAACTGTGTGAAATGCTTTAAAGAAACAGCATCATGACAGTGTCTTTCTTCAGGGTCGAAGGTTTCTGCATTACAGTACACATACAGAATGCTACCTAAGAAGGGTAAAAAAAAATGAAAGTTATATACTCACCATAACAGATTGCATTGTCTGCTTCTGTCTTTCCTCAAAGTATAGGTCCTTGGATCCGAGAAGCTTATGACTTCAGCCACTCTCAAGATTTGGATCTAGTTCTCAGGCTGTTCTCTTTACTTATAACTCCCTTGTGACTAAAGAGCTACCTCAGATTGAGTTTGCCCATCTAGAAATAGAGAGAAAAACAATGTCTAAAGGAAAAGGAAGAAACTAGCTGATATATGTGATCTTGAAAGCGGACATCTGTGCACCAAGGCCATATCAGCCAGACCAGTCCAGGAGTCAAAGTAGAAATTAGAAGATTACATATGGAAGGGAGAAGGTGGGTGGGAAGTTGATGAGGGACAGAAGCAGAAAACATAGATTACTCTACTTCCAAGATGGCTGCACAGTGAGTAATAGCTTATTTCTAGTAATAGCTTATTTCTAGCTCTTCCAGTGTGAAAACAGAAACCCAGCAAAGAAGGCTAGTAGACCTGTGTTTATGGGTACATTTCAGTAACAGGCTAGTAAATGCACCGCCTGGATACCAGGAATAAAGAAATACAGAAGACCTGGAAAAAAAATCAGCTACAAAAAAGTGAGAAAGAAACACTGACTGGGGAAAATTCTGCAGCTGTTCAGCAAAAAGCAATGCAATCTTCAGACATGACTTCCAGTAACCTACAGGAAGATGTACAACTGCATACAGACCTGGTTAAAATAAACAAAACACTGATGGAGTATATCAACACAAACAACAAAAGGCTGAAAAAAATAGAAGAAGCTTTAAGCAGATATTCAGATGAGATGATAAACCTGCAAAAATCAGAGATCGCAATAAAGAAAAGGCAGGCTGAATATGACACTGCTCAGGAAGATATGTTTTAAAAAATAACATAATTAAAAGACAAAGCATGCAAGATTTTCAGCTATACCAGAGATGCTGGAAGGAACAGGCTGCATTAATTTTATGAAAGCACAAATAAACAACTGGACTGGTATTCTACAGCAGATGTTGTTAGCTGAAAGGGCATATCATATGTAAGCTCCAAACCTGGCTATAAGAAAGGAACCCAGACCTTTAATACTACAGATGCAGTCCTACCAGCAGGAGGAGTAAATTCTGACAAAACTATGGCAGACAGTCTAGTATATTCCCCTGCAAGTACAGCAGTGCACGTATTAAAGGAACAGTAATGCAAAAATACAAAAGCCAGCACAAAGGTGTAACTTCATTAAAAAGTTAACACATACAGACTGGTTTTGACATATATAAAAAGCCTTCCTCAGTGTAACTGAAAAAGAAGACAAGCACTCCTTATATACACACACATGCATATTTAACAAAGATCATTCATTGGCTGCTCACAATTGCTCATTCAATCCAGGGTGAACCAAACCCCCTAGTTTAATTATCCATCTTTTTTCTTTATTATTAAGTATATTGTGCCAAAAAATTTTATTAGTTCTGTCTCCCTTAATGATATCAATAACCGTGAATCTGAATGATGCTGAAGGATGAACAACCACATGTTTATATAATGCATTAGTAAGCCTTTTCAATTTAATGTCACTCATGTGCTGACTAATCCTAAACTTCAAGGGCCTGGACATCTGACCCACATAAAAGGCTGAACATGAACAAGTGGCTAAATATATGACCAAATCAAATGAGCAGTTTGCAAAAAATGTATGTCATAAACATGACTAGTACTACGACTGCTGAAAGTTTAGGATTAGTCAGCACATGAGTGACCTTAAATTGAAAAGGCTTACTAATGCATTATATAAACGTGGTTGTTCATCTTTCAGCATCATTCAGATTCACGGTTATTGATATCATTAAGGGGGACAGAACTAATAAAATTGGTTGGCACAATATACTTAATAATAAAGAAAAAAGATGGATAATTAAACTAGGGGGTTTTATTCCCCCTGGATTGAATGAGCAATTGTGAGCAGCCAATGAATGATCTTTGTTACATACGGGTGTGTGTATATAAGGAGTGCTTGTTTTCTTGTTCAGTTACACTGAGGAAGGCTTTTTATATATGCCAAAACCAGTCTGTATGTGTTAACTTTTTAATAAAGTTACACCTTATACACCTTTGTGCTGGCTTTTGTATTTTTGGATTACTGTTCCTTTAAGCCGTGCACTGCTGTACTTGCAGGGGAATATATTCTAGACTGTTGGCTCTCTCATCACTTGCTGTCAGCCATTTTGGTGTACGTGTGGTTATGTGATGCTCTATTGGAGCACTCCTTGTCTGGGACTGCTATAATCCTCTAGTCTATTCTTTATTTATTTATTTCCACTGTTGATATATTAATATTGTGGTTTCTACATGCATTTTGCTATATTCGTTTGGAACTTAGAGTTCGTGGTTTATTGTGGGATGTACATCTGACTCATAGACATACTGCTATCCCTTGGAAGGCACAGCATGTTCGGAACTTCATATAACATCTATGGTTTTGGGACTGTGTGTTCGTATCAAGTTGGAGATTCATGTATCTTTGGGATCACTTTCATGAGGTGCATGTATCATTTCCACCTGGCAAATGCATTTGTTTTTTTTATGGGTCAAGCAACACAGAGATATGCATCTGATTCACGGCCATGGTACTCCTCATTGGAAGCCATAGCGTGCTTAGAATTTCGCACACCATCTTTGGTTTTGTGGCAGGACTGTATGTTCGCATGAAGGTGGCTGTTCGTGCATTTTTGGGATTACTCTCATGAGGTGTATGTAGCAATCGCACCCAGTAAATGTATTTGTTTATCGTTTGGGACTAGGAACATGGAGGCATTTATGTTTTAATATTGATTTATGGGTCTTGCCCTTGAGTGTGTGGGGCTCGTTTCTGCCTGTGCTATTATTTGTCCTCGGGTGGATTAACTATCGAGACATGACTCATGCTGGTTAGAACTATTTGAATCCTTGATATGGGGGGATCATATGACTTTGCATTCCATCGTTTTGTGTTTAGATATTCTTATTTGACACATTCAACTAGCGAAATATATTGCCGACCAGTGACTTTATGAATGGAGGACTTTGGGCCACGACTGGTCAACTAATGTGAAACTTTTTCTGTTGTGAGCTTTGAGACATACCTCTAGACTAGTTCATTTGGACATTTTTTCTATTTAGTATCATTTATAGTTAAGCAAGGTATTATGTGACATTTCATGTTTTATGTATTTCCAGGGTGCGATTTTCAGCATTTGAATTATATCTGTAATAGTTGATATCTGTATGTTATGGGTATATGTTCACAACTTATTCATTAATGTTTGTTCTATTATTATGCTTATGCATGTTTTTTAACTATCTTATGATGTTTGTTCAACCTAATTTTGTATGTATAAGCTCATTGATTGTCTGATGTCATTATCTTGACTCTGGGTATATATGTGTAGTCTGGTTTTGGACATTTGTGCCTAATATACATACACTTCATTAGCGACTGGGGATTACTAGGAAACACAGTCCATTTATATAATATAATACCATACATTAGGAGACCCAAACAACAGTAACAAGAAGTTATGTACTCACCATAACGTTCGATGTATGTAGCCCATCTCGCCTCACATTCTTACCCATGGGTTAGGAGCCGAACATCGGCTCCGACTCGGCCAAACTTTTCTAGCTCGAAGTCTTCTATTGGCTGGGCTAAGAAGGTATCCCATGCTGCACTGCTCCATATCCCCAGATCTAGTTTGCTGCGAACACCACACTCACATCTTATGCATAACAACATCCAAGTAAAGAAGAATAAACCAAAGGTGAAGGGAGCTCCAAAAACCAGACCTAACCTCCAGATCATCCAGGAAGGGGGAAAGTGGGAGGGTAAGTAAGAATGTGAGGCGAGATGGACTACATACATCGAACGTTATGGTGAGTACATAACTTCTTGATGTTATGTAGTCCAATCTTGCCTGCATTCTTACCCGAGGGACAGCGTTCCCAGCACCAACATCCTGGGAGGCTCAGAGGAAGATACCCCTGAGTACTGTGGAACCAAAGGAAGACATGCCCCTAGATACCACGTCCAGCTTGTAATGAGTAACAAAGGTGTGAGGAGAAGCCCAGGTAGCTGCAGCACAAATATCATCCATAGACAATCTAACCTGATAGGCTGTAGATGTAGATACAGCCCAAGTAGAGTGAGCCTTGACTGGAAACGGTAGGTCTTTACCCCCTGAGGAATAAGTGAAAGAGATGCAATTAGATATCCATCTGGACATGGTGATTTTGGAGACAGGGGACCCAATTCTGTTTTCCGAAAAGAAGACAAACTGCTGATCAGACTTTCGGAGATCTTTGGTTCTGTGCAGATAGAAACGTAACTGTCTGTGTACATCCAATTGATGAAATTTTAATTCTGCCTTGTCTTGAAAAATGGGGAAAAAACACTGGCAACTCAATAGATTGATTAAGATTAGATATTGACGCCATTTTCGGAAGAAAAGAAGGGTTTGGTCTAAGAGAGACCCTGTCCTTATGAAAGATCAAGTATGGAGGTTTGATAGAGCTTGAATTTCTGAAACGCGTCTGGCTGATGTGATGGCTATTAAGAAGGCAGTTTTCTAGGTCAAGAATTTTAATTCACATGTAGCTGCAGGCTAAAAGGGTGGTGAAGTAAGGGCTTGCAGGACAAAATTTAGATCCCAGGGCATGACTGGTTCTGAGACAGGAGGACGGAGTAACAGAGTGCCCTTCGGGAAAGCCTTACAGAGTCTGTGAGCAATGAGACTAGGCTTATTAGCAACATGAAAATTAGAAATCGCTGCCAATTGAACTTTAATGGTAGCGGACGCTGAGCCCTGCTGGAAAAGCATAGACAAAAACTCCAAAACGGAAGGAATTGGAGCTGTGTAAGGGTCAATTCCTTGGGTATGAGCCCATAGAAAACCTCTTCCATTTGCTGAAATAAATCTTCCTAGTAGAGGGCTTATGAGAGGAAGATAAAATATGAACTACCTCAGGTGAAAAGTGATGAAGCCTAACTAACGATGGAAGTGGAGTAGGCAGGCTGTCAACCGGAGGGTCCGCAGAGAGGGGTGGAACTGTCCCGACATGTGTGTCAGTAAGTCTGGTTGTGGGTCCAGAGTCCAAGGTGTGTCCACAATGTAGGGATGGAGAAAGGGGAACCAGACTTGATGAGGCCAGTGTGGAGCAATTAGAATCATTCTGTTTCCCAAGGATTGCGCTTTCTGAATCACTTTTGATAGCAAGGGAAACAGAGGGAAAGCATAAAGCAGACCAGAGGGTCAATCGTGGACTAGAGCGTCCCTGGGTGACTCCCACTGTGGGGGGATCAGTGTGAAGTAGCTGTTGCATTTGGCATTGAGGGGGCTGGCAAAAAGGTCGCAGCAAGGCTGACCCCATCTGCTGAAGATTCGTTCTGCAACTAGACGATTCAGGGACCACTCGTAAGGCATCAGAACAGCTCTGCTTAGCCTGTCTTCTATCACATTGGACTTCCCCGGAATGTGCGTTACCGCCAGAAACCATTGGGAAGATACTGCCCACTGCCACACTCGCATGGCCTCTCTGCACAGGGGGTATGATCTGGTTCCTTCCTGCTTGTTCAGATACCACACCACTGACATATTGTCCGAGTGTATTGCAATATTCCTGTGAGGTAGAAAGCTCTGAAGTGCCTGTAACGCAAGTAGCACCGCTCTCATCTCTAGGACGTTGATATGCAGATGTATCTCATGATCTTGCCACGTGCCTTGGACTGTACTGCCGAGATAATGACCCCCCCCACCCCATCTGGGAGGCGTCCGTGGTCACTGTGGCAACAGGTGGTGGTGGAACGAAGGGTTTTCCCCTGTCGAGATTGTTGGTGCAAAGCCACCAACTGAGATCCTGTTTGCATCTGTCCGTGAGCAAAATAGGGTGGGAAAGTGGAAGTCTCTGGAGAGACCATTGAGCAAAGAGGCGCCATTGAAGGAGCCTCATGTGCAATCTGCTAGAGAGACTAACATAATTGTTGTTGCCATAGTCCCCAGGAGTTGGAGAACCCATCTTGTCTTTGCTTTCCTCAGGTGCAGCAGGGCGTGTACCTGTTGATGTAAGACTCTGATTCTTTCCTGCAGTAGAAAGGCTCGCATTTGAACGGTGTCAAGCTCTGCACCTATAAAAATGATACGCTGTGAGGGCAACAAGGCAGATTTTTCCCAGTTCAGTGTTATGCCCAATTGTTGACAGAGAGTGATGGTAGCATCCCTGGTTTGGATTAGTAGATGCCTGGTGGGGGCGGTGAGGAGCCAGTCATCCAGATACAGAAACACTTGGAATCCTTGACATCTCAAGTGAGCTGTCACCACCGCCATACACTTGGTGAACACCCTGGGGGCTGTGGTGAGACCAAAGGGCAGGGCTTGAAACTGAAAATGACTGGCTCCCAACAGGAAGCGTAGGTGACTCCTGGATGCCCTGTCCATTTTGATATGGTAGTAAGCATCCTTGAGGTCGATGGAGCACATCCATACTTCTTTTCCCAACAATGGGAGAATTGACTGTAGTGTGACCATACGGAAATTGGACTTTTGTACATAGTTGTTCAGTTGGCTGAGATCTAATATGGGTCTCAGGTCCCCTGTTCTTTGCGGCACCAAAAAGAATCATGAGCAAGTCCCAAATCCGATCTGGTCTGAGGGGACATGTTGAATGACTCCTTTTTCTAGCAGCTTTGAGACCTCTGAAGCTGCGTGATCCCTTTGACTTGGTGGAACGTCCAGGATTTTTCTGACTGAAGGGGGATCTGACGAAAAGGGGATGACATAACCTCCGGAAATTATTCGTAATACCCATTGGTCCTGGGTGAAGCTTTGCCAGGCTTCCGGGTATAACGTTATTTGACCCCCAACTGGCTCTGGAAATGCAGTCGGGCATCCCATCAGGAACGACGGTAGGGAGAGCCACGAAAGGAATCGCAGTCTCCTGAATTGTGAGGGCCCTCTCTGCCTCTAGGGTGGTGTCTCCCTGAATAACCTTCCCCTCCTCTGCCTCTGGAGGGGGGCTCACCTTGTGCACCGGGAAAAAACCTCTGTGATTTTTTGAACCACATCTTCCCACCCCTCTGGGCCTTGGGGTAAGGCCTAGAGGGAAGGAAAAAACAGACCCCCTACAGCAGACAGAGTCTTTCCCTCTTGCTCGCACCTGGTGAGGGTGTCTTTCACCTTGGTTCCGAACGAAGAAGAACCATCAAAGGGGGTGTCAGTAAAAGAAGACTTGAAGGCCTCCGTGAAATGACAAAGGCACATCCAGGCTAGCCTCCTAAGGGTGATTCCTGAGCTTGCTGCCCTACTCACTCCCTCGGCTGAATATGAAATGAGCCACATGGAGGAGTTAACGATGGAATTGAGGGTAGACACCTGGGCGTTAACCGTCTGGGTCACCGCCTCAGGAACGTTACCCGCAAGAGTATCTCCTAACTCCTTGAGGAGATCTCTCTGGAGCCGGGTAAAATGAGACAGGTAGTTCAGCGACCGTAAGTAAAGGTTGCTGACGAGAGGGTACGCTTCCCGTACCGGTCCATGGTCCTAGACTCCTTGTTAGGAGGGACGGAGGAAGAAGTCTCGGCTAATTCCTTCTGAGTGGCCGCCGCCACCACCATGCCATCCACAGGGACTCCTTTGGTCAAAAACTCCTTACCCGGGGGAGCAGACAGAAATTTATTGGGTCTCCTAGGTACGGGTTCCACAGAATCAGGGTTCTCCCACACCCTCCGACAAATTAAATCCAGGAGCTCGTCGAAGGGTGTGGACACCCAGGAGGGCTGAGAGCACCAAAGGCCTTCAGGAAGACCGACTCCTCCTCGGAGGGGGCTTTGGACGGCCAGTCACCTCTATGTTTCAATATCTCCAGGATGTCGGAGAAAGAAACATCGTCAGAGGATGACTTGGGGGGCCCCTCAGATTCCTCGAGGTCAGTATCAGAGGTCAGAGACTCATCCTGGGAGTCTATATGCTTCCTCTTGCACGTTTTCTTTCTAGGGGGCTCCTCAGGCAAAAACTCTGAGGGGCCCTCAGAAACTTGGGGACTACTCGTGGGGGTATCCTTAGGCCTTGGGGCTCCGCTGTCTACAGATAGGTGGTGATCAGAGGCTCTCACCGGAGTTGGTAGGGGACAGAATGACCGACCCACATGATGTGGCTGAAGATCTGGCCAGCACACTCCGCATGGCCTCAAAGGCTGCCCCCCCCCAAGTCCAAGGACCAGTCAGCCTCCGAGACCATGACAGGAGTCGGTGCTCCCCGAGCCGAGGCACCAAGCGGAAGACTAGGAACCGAAAGGTGTCCTGAGGTGTCCCCCTCGGGCTCAACTGAAGAATCCCGAGTCCCGAACCCCGTGGACGGCGCCGACAGGGTCGGAGCTGATGTCGGCACAAATAAGCCCGGAGGGGCCATTGGAACCGACCCAGACACATCACATGGAGCGGAGCATTCCGGCTCCGAAGGCAGAGATGTGCTCGGAGGAATAATCGAAGAAGGTATCAGGATGGGCTCCGGAGCCGACTGGGACGGAGCCGAGAACAATTTAGACAAAACCGGTGACTGAAGGAGCCTCGGCACCACCCTATCAACATCCACATCTGAAAGTGTCCTGGAGGATTTGGAGGGCAGGGAGGGAGATTGGGATCTCCTCTCAGGTGACACTGGTCTAGTACTGGGCGATCGGCTCCAAAGAGGTTCCAATATAATTGGGGCCGACGCCTGTTCCATCAACACCGACACTTCCTGCGGCCCCGAGGACAGTGGAGCCGAGGAGGTCGAAGCTAGTTTCATAACTTTTTCCAGTGGCTCTGAGGAGACTGAAGGAGCCAGAGATCTCTCTGTTGATTTTGCGGATTTTGATTTTGAACTGGAAGCAGAATCCATGGTCTCTTCAAACGAGGGTTTCAAGAGTCCCTTCAGAATTAACTTATTCTTTCTTTCTTGTAGCACCCTGGGACTAAAAGCATGGCAGAAGCTGCAGGACTCCTGCAGGTGGATTGCTCCCATGCTCCCAGACAATAAACGCATACTGAATGTCCATCTGTGATGGACATCTTGTAACCACACTTAAAGCACTTTTTAAAACCTGAAGGTTTGTGCTCCTTGGAATCTTTGGACATCTTGAAAAATAATCACAAGTACCAATACAACGAGCAGCCACTACCTGACTGGAAAAAACAACTACGGTCACACAAAAAACTCACACTAAGCACGGGAACAAATTTTTCCACAAACAATAGCACACATAATCCTCAGAAGGGACACACACTAAGACGAGTATGGCTAAAAACCTCTAAGATGGTTTTAGACCAAACCCGCACACAGAACAAGGAAGACAGACACTAAAACCTCTAATTTAAATGGTTTTAGATAGCAAAAGACAAATACAGGGACAAGTAAGGGGATGGACTAGGTCCTCTAACTGAAACGGGCCTAGCCCGTTGAAACAGCTAGTGGATACCACAAACAACAATCACACTACAAATTATACCCAAAAAATACCAAATAGAAATAGCTATTAAAATAGCTTTTGTTTGTAACAAATTCTCTCAAGAGGAAGAAGAAAAGGGGTACTTAGCCACAGCCAAGAGCGAGACCACATCCGAGCTACACGAGCGGCAAACGAGATCTGGGGATATGGAGCAGTGTAGCATGGGATACCTTCTTAGGCCAGCCAATAGAAGACTTCGAGCTAGAAAAGTTTGGCCGAGTTGGAGCCGATATTCAGCTCCGATCCCACAGGTAAGAATGTAGGTGAGATTGGACTACATAACATCTATATTTCATGGTTGACAATCTCTTTATTTTAGTTTTCTAAATAATTAAGGCTTGATCTTGATTTTCTGCCAGACCATACATTCCCAACATAGCAGCATCCACTTTGGACTGTACATGTATATAAATAGTTCTCATGATATATGTATCTTTTCTTTTTATTTAATCCTCATACCTCTATTTCCTTATTTCGGTCCTGGTTGGCATTATATATAGTGTTTTTCAACATATATGCAACATAAGGCCTCACTACTCCTGACCTAATCCATTTTTATAGAAGCGATTTAAGATCCCCTCTACCTGTCTATTGTAGCCATTTATACACTTCAGCCTTTTTTGAAATCAGGATTATAGATACCAATGGTATTAACATTGGAGCAACGTAGCACCACCTTGAAATTTATTGGGTAGGGGCTATTATCGCACTCCACTGGACAATATTTACATTTTTGGCCAGGACATTTATGATGCAACCAATTTTGAATATAGCACTGACACACTGAATTATTTTCTTCAGGTGTTTGGTGATTCTTAACACCAATTGTTCTGGCATATACCCATGGTGTGACATAGCACCGCCATTTATTGTTCAGAGTTGGTGGGGACTATTATTGTACTCCATTGGGCAGCATTATTGTTGGTATTATCACTACTTTGTATTTTTACATGGGTGAATCTTCATTGTTGGCCTATCAGAGGATGTGTGCCTCCTATTTGGTATTTTAACATTCTTACTTTTTCTGCTCTATTGATAAATTACTTTTGGTTTCCAAGATGGATCTTAACCAACTACTCAGGGGTATATCATCAGATTGTGATGATTTAGGTATATCTGGAGTAGGGGCTCAAGCAATGGGCTCAGAGGGGCATGAATCAGCATCACTGGAGTTGGATTGTCAAGACTTGTTTGGTCAGTTGTCGAGGAGAATGAAAAATTTAAGAGTCAATGTTTGACACTTACATTTATTTAAAGCCTATATGTTGAAAAACATCAGCCTCAGAGGATTACGGGTGAGAATTCAGCCCTAGGTCAATAATATTGATGAGGAACTACAAAAAACATGGAAACTATACAACAACAGGCATCAATGGGGTTTGTACAGGCTTTAACTTCATATTATGACCAGCGTATAGATGGTGGGATCTTGGAAGTCACAAAGCTGTGTGAACAGTCGAAACAATTTGTAGAACATAAAAATTACTCAACCTGCTTACATTTAGCACAGGAACTTTTGAGTATGGAAAAACAGCTTAAGGAACGTAAGGTATATAAATTTAATAGGGACCTCATGGATTACGAAAAGGGTAGACCATTTGGTCCATACAATAGTGTTAAATTTTCCAATGTTGGTCCCAAACCTAATAAAAGGAAGCATTCCTGATTGATATTAAGGAAATCTAGTTCTTTATCTATGGGTACTTCAGGGGAAGAGTCTTCTTCTTATACAGACTCTGAATCACCTCCAGGCCTGACCTCACCTACACCAAAACGTGTAAATAATAGCACAGATTTCCCTTTAGGAACCCCAGATGTAGGGGGGGATGCAGACACAAGAAACATACCAAATGTGGAAACTTTACTCCAGATTCTGAGCAACAAATAGAACTTTTAGTTATGTACTTACCATAACTTTAGATGTATGGGATCCATCTCGCCTACATTCTCTACAGATGGGTTTGGAGCCGATCCTTGGCTCCGACTCGGCACGCTATACAATAGCACGAAGTCTCTTATTGGCTGAGTTACCTCATATCCCAGGATGCACCACTACTGCTTCCCCAGATCCTGTTTGTCCGCACACATGCACACACACACATAGACTGTTGTTATAAGATTGCCAGGTGTTTCAAGAGAGGAAACAGTTGTATTCGGACCGTCCGGTCTCTTCAGGCCTCCAAGGCAGGGGGAAGGAGGGTGGGTTATTAGGAATGTAGGCGAGATGGATCCCATACATCTAAAGTTATGGTAAGTACATAACTAAAAGATGTAATGTGATCCTATCTAGCCTACATTCTCTACAGATGGGACAGTGTCCCTACCACCTAATTCCTGGGTGGCTCATTGAAAAATGGTCCGGAGAACCGTGGAACCGAAGGAAGCTCGACCCCTAGATGCCACATCCAATTTGTAGTGAGAAATAAAGGTGTGTAGAGAAAACCACGTAGCAGCCGCACAAATGTCATTAATAGAGAGCTTGGAATGAAAGGCTGCCGAAGTGGCCATAGCCCTGGTAGAATGAGCTTTCACTGGAATTGTAAGCTCTTTATTTGAAATGCGATAAATATGACTGATGCAGTCTCTGATCCACTTGGCAATAGTGACCTTCGTGATTGCTTTGCCCAATTTATTGTCCGAAAAAGACACAAAGAGTTAATCTGATTTTCGTGCTTGGTGTGTCCTATCCAAATAGAAACGTAATTGTCTGTGCACATCTAAGCTGTGAAAGGTATACTCAGCTCTGTTTGTATACTTAGGGAAAAAAAAACGGTAATTCCAGTGATTGTTGCAAACAAAAGTTAGAACAAACCTTTGGTATAAAGGATGGGTTTGGTCTAAGAGATACTCTATCCTTGTGAAATACCAGGTATGGTGGTTTGACACATAAGGCTTGAAGTTCTGAAACTCGCCTGGCTGATGTGATAGCAACTAGAAGGGCAGTCTTCCAAGAAAGAAATTTCAAGTCACAGGTTGCTGCCGGCTCAAAGGGAGGTGCGGTTAAAGTGGCTAACACTACGTTAAGGTCCCACGGTGGTGTGGGATGAGATATAGGGGGCCGTAGAAGCCAAGCTCCTTTAATAAAGGCTTTGCACAACTTATTGTTCATTAAGGGTAGTTCTACGTTCTCGTGAAAATTGGAAATAGCTGCCAATTGAACTTTGATGGTAGACACCGAACAACCCTGGTTGAACAGGGAAGTTAAAAACTTCAGAACCTCTGACACCGAAGCTGTCATAGGGTCTAATCCTCGGAGTTGGGCCCAAATAGCAAACCTCTTCCATTTACTGCTATACATCTTTTTTGTAGAAGTCTTGTGGGCCGAGGACAAAATATGCAAGACTTCAGGGTCGAAAGAATGCCTCCTAACTATGGTCAGAAGAGGAGTAGCCAAGCTGCTAGCTTCAATGAATGTAGGGACTGATGGAGCTGTCCTGACTGATGCGTCAGGAGGTCCGGAGTTTGGTCCAGGAACCAGGGACCGTCCAATGCATACTTGCGAAGAAAAGGGAACCAAACTTGACGAGGCTATCATGGGGTGATTAGAATCATTTTGCTTCCCAAGCGAATCGCCTTCTGAATCACCTTGGGGAGAAGGGGAACCGGTGGAAAAGCGTATAGCAGACCGGAGGGCCAAGGTTGGACCAGAGCATCCTTGGGCATCTCCCCCGGAAATGGAATGAGAGAGAAGAACTGCTGGCATTTTGCGTTCAGGGGAGTTGCGAAAAGATCGCAACATGGAACTCCCCATCTGGTGAAAATCTGTGTTACCACTTTGTGATTCAAGGACCATTCGTGAGGGGAGAGAATAGTCCTGCTCAGTCTGTCGGCTATCACATTGGATGTCCCCGGAATGTGTGTTGCCACTAGAATGCGTTTGGTAGCAATCGCCCAATCCCATACCTTCATGGCCTCTCTGCAAAGGGGGTAAGACCTGTTCCCTCCTTGCTTGTTCAAGTACCAGACTACCGACATGTTGTCGGACTGAACGGCAATCGTCCCCCGGGGGAGGTGATCGTGCAATGCTTGCAACATTAAAAGCACCGCCCTCATTTCCAGGATATTGATGTGGAAAAGATTCTCGTCGGAGTGCCACGTGCCTTGGACCGACCTGTCCAGATAATGTCCCCCCCACCCTGTCTGGGAGGCGTCCGTTGTCAACGTGGCCGAGGGAGATGGGGGAACGAAGGGTCGCCCCTGATCCAGGTTTGAGGAAAGAAGCCACCAACGAAGATCCTGTTTGCATGTCTCTGTGATCAATATGTGGTGACTGAAGGGGAGGTCTTGATAAGACCACTGGACTGAGAGGAGCCACTGGAGTATCCTCATATGCAACCTTGTCAAGGGGACGAGAAGAATGGTGGCTGACATGGAACCTAGCAGCTGCAGTACCATTCTCGCTGGAGCGCGACGTCTGAGGAGTAACGCCCAAACCTGAGACTGCAATGTTGCTATCCTTTCCGCAGGAAGATAGACTCGCATCTGCCTTGAGTCTATTTCTGCACCAATAAACAGAATACGCTGTGATGTTAGCAATACGGATTTTGTCCAATTGAAGGTGATTCCTAAGGAGCTGCCTAGGGAGATAGTGGCTGCTAGAGTTTTTAAGAGTATATGTCTTGAGGTGGCAGTTAAGAGCCAGTCGTCTAGGTATGGAAACACTTGGAAGCCTAGACTTCTCAGGTGAGCAGTCACCACTGCCAAACATTTGGTGAACACCCTGGGGGCTGTGGTGAGACCAAAGGGCAGTGCACGAAACAGGAAATGACTGTCTCCTAGGCTGAAGCGCAAGTGTCTCCTGGACGCCTGATCTATCAGGATGTGATAATAGGCATCCTTGAGATCTATGGAGCACATCCAAACACCCTTCTCCAGAAGTGGGAGAATGGTTTGCAAGGTGACCATCCGGAATTTGGACTTTTTCACTGATCGGTTTAACCTGCTGAGATCCAAAATGGGCCTCAAGTCCCCAGTCTTTTTTGGTACCAAAAAGAATCTTGAGTAAGTCCCTGATCCGGCCTGATCTGCGGGGACAGGTTGGATGAATCCTTTTTGAAGCAGCTTTGAAATATCGATGGCTGCCAGGTCCGGGATTCTTTGGGATGGTGGGGGGGGGGTTGAGAGAAGGGAATGGTGTAACCTCCGGCGATGATTCGGAGCATCCATTGGTCCTGAGTGATACTTTCCCAGGCCTTTAGGTGCCTCAAAAAACAACCCCCGACTGACTCCGGAGCTGCACAGTCGGGCACTCCTTCAGGGATGCTGGAAGGAGGAGGAGCCACGAAAGGACTCGCGGTCTCCAGTGTTGCAGGGGCCTCCGCCGCCTCTGGGACGGCGTCTCCCTGAAAAATTTCCCCTTCCTCTGCCTCTAGAGGGGGAATCGCTCTGCTGCGATGAGCAAGACTTTTGAGACTTACTGAACCACATTTTCCCTCCTCTTCGAGCCTTGGGATAAGGTCTGAAGGGAGTGGAAGTGCCCCTACGGCAGTTAAAGTCTTACCCTCCTGCTCGCAGCGAGTCAACGTGTCCTTTACCTTGGGTCCAAAAAGGGAGGACCCATCGAAGGGGGCGTCGGCAAAGGAAGACTTAAAGGCCTCCGCAAAGTGACACAGGCGTAGCCAGGCTTGTCTCCGTTGAGCAACACCTGTGCCCTACGCCCTGCTCGCTCCTTCGGCTGCATACGAAATGAGCCTCATGGACGAGTTGGATAGGGAGGACAGGGTAGCCAACTGGGAGTTAACCGTCTGGGCTAACTGCTCAGGTAAGTTACCAGAGAGGGTATCCGAAAGCTCCTTGACCAGATCCCTCTGCAGTCTCGTAAAGTGCGTCAGGTAGTTCAGAGACCTTAATGTAAAGGTTGCTGAAGCAAGGGTGCACTTCCCGTACCAATCCATGCTCCTAGACTCCTTATTAGGAGGATGGACGGACGTTGAAGCCTCTACCACATCTTGTTGGGTAGCAGATGCCACCACCAAGGCATCTACAGCCACACCTTTGATAAGAAAGTCCTTATCAGGGGGTGCTGAAAGGAATTTATTGGGGCGAGCTGGCACCGGTTCAACAGAGTCCAGATGTTCCCACGCCCTTCGAGAGATCAAATCCAGGAGCTTATCGTAGGGCGGAGACACCCAGGAGGCGGAGGGCTGAGCCCCGAAGGCCTTGAGGAACACTGACTCCTCAGCAGAAGGGGGTTTGGACTGCCAGTCGCCTCATTGCTTAAGGATTTCCAAGATGTCCGCAAAGGATACATCATCCGAGGACGACTTGGGGGACCCTTCCGCATCATCGAGGTCGGTATCCGAGGTGAGAGACTCATCAGGGGAGTCAACGTGCTTCCTCTTGCACTGTCTCTTCCTCGGGGGTTCCTCAGAAGATGTTTCGGAGGGACCTCCAGGAAGAAGGGAACCCCCGATGTGGGTAACCTCAGGCCCAAGGGCTCCACTGTCATGAGACAGGGGGATTGCAAAGGAACCAGTCTCCGTGCCAAGGGAAGGTGGTGGTGAGATGGTAGAAGTGGCCAGAGAGGATTTGGCCAAGGCACTCCTCATGGCCGTGAAGGCGGGACCCCCAGAGTCCTGGGAAGGTTCAACCCCCAAGGCCACAACAGCAGTCGGAACTCCTGCCGCCGACGCACCGAGAGGGAGGCTCGGAACCGAAAGGATCGGTCCTGAAGCGTCCCCCCCAGGGCCGACAGAGGAGGTCCACGTACCGAACACCGACCCGAAGGGCGGGGTTGGAGTTAGGGTCGTAACCGACCCGACAACCTCCACCGGCTCCACCAACACCGTCTCCAACGGCGCTGAAGCTGTTGGAGGAGGAACCAAGATGGCAGGGTGGGAAAACGGCTCCGGAGCCGACTGGACTGGAGCCGAGACCAACTTTTGAAAGACCGGAGACTGAAAAAGCCTTTGAAGCACCCTGTCTACATCCAAATCGGACATCCTCGACGACCGAGAAGAGACCGACCGGGTCCGAGTCGACTTCTCCGCCGGCTCCGAAAGACTGGGGGACTGGCTCCGAATGGTTTCGAGACGTATCGGCGCCGAGGGAGATTCCACCACTACTGCAATTTCCCTCGGAACCGATGTGGACTTCGGCACCGAAGGGGAAGAGTCTGAGCGGGCAACCTTCATTGGCTCCGAAGGCAGTGGAGCCGATGGAGATGACTCGCCTCTCGACGCCCGAGCTCTCGGCTCCAAAGCCAGAGGAGTCGAGGCTGGAGACATCGAGGCAGACCGTTCCACTCTCGGCTCCAAAGTCCATGGAGCCGACTGAGAAGCCTGCCTTGACTTTTTTGCTGCCGGATCCGACGGGCTGGTCGGAGCCGAAGATTTTTTCTTCCTCGACGGGGAAGAAGAAGAAGATAGGGCTTCCTCAAAGGAAGGGGTAATAAGCCCTTTCAAAATCAACTTATTTTTCCTCTCTTGGAGCACGCGAGAGGAAAAAGCGTGGCAAACGCTACAGGATTCCTGTAGGTGCTTCGGCCCCAAACAGTATACACATAACAAATGGTCGTCCGTAATGGACATTTTATAATTGCATTTTGAACATTTTTTAAATCCTGATGGCCTATGTTCTTTAGACATGGCTATCTACTTCAATTGAACTTTAAAGAGAAAGAACTTCAACACTGACTTTAAAGAAAATACACGTAGACTAAGGCAAGGTCCCTCTAAGTTAAACGGGAACACTTACCACCAAGAAAATAATACAATTTACCACAAAGTTCTAAACTGCAAAATCACACAATGAGTAGCTGTTAAACAGCCCTAACTAAGGCGCGTGGGCTAGGCAAAGGCCCCTCTAACTTAAACGGGATCCTTTACCGTCAAAGAAAAACACAATTTTTACCACAAACTTTCAAAAAAAAAATCAGTCACACAACAATAAGTAGCTGTTAAAACAGCTTTTGGGTAAATTTAGCGAAAATTCTGACAGAAAAATAAGCACTAAGAGGCAGTTAGCTCAGCCAAGTCCGAGACCACGTCTATGCTGTAGAAGCGGCAAACGAGATCTGGGGAAGCAGTAGTGGTGCATCCTGGGATATGAGGTAACTCAGCCAATAAGAGACTTCGTGCTATTGTATAGCGTGCAGAGTCGGAGCCGAGGATCGACTCCGAACCCATCTGTAGAGAATGTAGGCGAGATAGGATCACATTACATCATAAGATTATCCTTAACATCTCTTCTCAGACTCTCACTCCTGTGCAACTTGACCTCCTAAATAAAGGGTTAAACTTTGTGCCAGCTTTTTTTGTGCCTGAAAATGATTTTGTGACAGATTTGTTTGCTTTTGGTAGAACTTTGAACCTAAAATTGTTTTTTGATAAGAATAATGATATAAGTATCACTGATAATGCATTTTATTTTCAGAGATCAAACTTTATGCCACTTATGCATCCAGTGGTACAGCTATTTTTACATAGTGTTCTCAAAGATCTACACATTTATCATGGTAAGGCCCGGATCAAACCACAGAATCTCTCAAAGACTCAACAAGATGCATTAATGGAACTTAAGTCTAACACTAATATTGTTATTACACCAGCTGATAAGGGGGAGCCATTGTGGTTATGGAATTAGATACCTACAATAATGAAGTTCAGAGACAACTGGATAATCATATGTACAATATGTCCATGCCATTGGACCCTACCAGTACTTTCAAACATCAGACTGATGATTTCATCCAATTGGCCATAGATGAGGGGATTATATCCAAGAACACTGCCAAACATCTCACCATAGCAGATCCGAAAAAAACAATACTTATATTTGCTACCCAAAATTCACAAATCTTTATCCAATCTGCCTAGTAGACCTATTGTTTCGGGTAGGGGATCATTGACGGAACCTTTGGCAGTGTTTTTGACACAATATCTCAAACCGTTGTTGCCTTTGGTGAGATCTCGTATTCGTGGTACTACTGAGTTTCTGCAAATCATATCCGATGTTCAGGTTGGACCCCATTGGCTTTTTTGTACATTGGATGTAGCTTCCTTATATACCAATATCACCCACTGGGCTGGCCGTTTGGTGCTGGAACACTGGCTTGGAGTTGCCCGACTATATCCCCCTGTATTTAACACTCTGTTAGTTGTTATGACAGAACATGTCCTGAACAAAAATGTTTTTTATTACCAGGACAAATGCTACTGGCAAACTAAGGGTATGGCTATGGGTGCATCCTTTGCCCCCATATATGCCGATTTGCTTATGGCTTTTATAAGAAGAACAGCGTATATATGATCCCTTATTTGCCAGAAATGGACATCTGGCAACGTTACTTGGATGACTGTTGGCTTGTATGGAGAGGGAATTTGGAGTATTTACAGGAATTTGTGGAATACCTAAATGGGAATAAATGGAGTATTGAGTTTACCGGCACACAAGATCCAAATCATATCAGTTTTTTGGATGTTCTTATAACCAAAAACAGTGATGGGTCTTTGGAGACGCAGGTGTTTTGCAAATTTCCCGAATACAACTCCCTCCTCCATGCCAGCAGCCATCACCCTCCACATTTCAACCAGAATATACCGAAGTCTCAGTTCATGAGAATAAAATGCATTTGTTCTGATAGGGATCAACATAATCATCATAAGAGGGATATGGTCAGGAGATTCACGGAACGTGGCTACAAATCTGGAGTGATCACTATGGCATGTAGGGAAGTGAGTGGTATGGATAGACAGGAGCTGTTACAATACATCTACCTCTGAACAACCCCCATTAGACTGATTACTACTTATGGTCGTAACACCAATGTTTTTGTGAGGCCGTACAATAGAACTGGAACATCTTACAAGCAAATGAGAAGATTAGGACGCTCATTGGAGACAAATGTTGTTTTGGTTTTAGGAGGGGTAGGTCTTTGGCATCTCACTTTAATCACTATAAGGTGGCAGCCCAGATGATTGCCCCTCTTCAACAATCTACCTTAATGGAAGATGTCCTTCAGGGTTGTTATAGTTGTGGCCATTGTGTGAATTGGAATAGGCACAATCAAACAAAAACTTTCAGCAGTCATAATACTAGTCATGTTTATGACATAAAATTATTTGCTAACTGCTCGTCTGATTGGGTCATATACTTAGCCACTTGTTCATGTTCGGCCTTTTATGTGGGCCAGACGTCCAGGCCCCTGAAGTTTAGGATTAGTCAGCACATGAGTGACATTAAATTGAAAAGGCTTACTAATGCATTATACAAACGTGTGGTTCTTAATCCTTCAGCATCATTCAGATTCACGGTTATTGAAATCATTAAGGGGGACAGAACTAATAAAATTGGTTGGCACAATATACTTAATAATAAAGAAAAAAGATGGATAATTAAACTAGGGGGTTTGATTCTCCATGGATTGAATGAGCAATTGTGAGCAGTCAATGAATGATCTTTATTACATATGGGTGTGTGTATATAAGGAGTGCTTGTTTTCTTGTTCAGTTACACTGAGGAAGACTTTTTTATATATGCCGAAACTGGTCTGTATGTGTTAACTTTTTAATAAAGTTACACCTTATACACCTTTGTGCTGGCTTTTGTATTTTTGGTTTAAACTATGGTAGAAGGGCAGAGTACTAAAAGTGGGAGACAGCAGAGTGTTTGTGGAGAATGATTACTCACTGCACACCAGACAGAAGAGGAGCAAATTTAGTGCACTGTTCAAGAAATGTTGAGATGCAGATGTAAGATTTGAACTGCTATACCCGGCTGTCTTCAAGGTATTCTTTCCTGCAGGGACATAATCATTTTTTGATGAAGTACATGCTAAGGAGGAAATACAAAAGTATGTCCAACAAAAAGTAAGCTGTGAAACAGAAGGAGATTATGCTTCTTGTTCTTCTGGCATTTTCTGGCTTGTTAAATTTGATTTCTGCATTAGTGACTGTATTTAGAGCACAACCTAGAGCTGTTTACTGAATTTCCTGTTTGCACTTATTTTTAAAATTGTTTTTTTCTCAAAACTTGCATTTTATCTGTCTTTGGCCTAGCACTCTTGTGTGGGGTCATTTACTGCACTGTTATAACTTGCTGATACTTATTAACCTCTGCTATCTCTGAAAAAACAAAAAAACAAAAAAAAATCTTGCTTTTTCCCCACTTTTCTGAGATTTAAAAAAGTTCAGTTACAGGCTTGCTGTTCTTGAACTGTTTGTAAGTTTCTGTGAGGCCATTTTTTGCTTGGGCTAAAGGAAAGTCTCTCTGTTGATCAGTGGCAGTGAAAAACATTGAGCAGCCTGCCTGCCCCTGTGGGAGTGGTTACTGACTTGAAACTGTAGTTTTATTGGCCATTTTGGGTCAATTCCAAAACTCCTTCATCTTCCTCTCTTAAAACTCTCTTTTGCGCGGTTTTGAGCATAGCGCAACAACGGGCAGCGCCGCCTAATTGGGTTTAAACTATTCCTGGCTCCACAAAGTCTGCTCTTCACTTTTTCCCTTAGAACTGCTCTATCTCTCAATTTAAACACCATATTCTCATTCTAAGGCCCTTCACTGGTCCAATTAAGTAATCCTACAAGTTAGCACTATTAAACCATAAGCACTACTTACTCTTATACTCTCTACGATTACCCTGTCCTCTATCGGTCCGTCTTAAATTCAGTTTCCCTATTACTCTAGCATGTCCAAAGGTCAGTCAATGGTTTCCTCTCCAGTCCAGCTGGTGAATCTGGGAATTTTGAGGCAATGTTACAACTGTCTCATGTACACGGACAACCCTCTCCTCCTCCAAACAGGTTCAAATATGTGTGAGAGATGCAACTATTTAGCCAAACTGGAGGCTGAGCTCTCTCATCTCAAAACTGGTGTAACCAGTCAGGAGGAGAAGGTAACCTCACACAACACAATTCTAGTATCACATAGTCCCACCACATCAGCGAACCAAACACATAAATACACAGAAACATACTTGGAGGCTCTAAATAAAAATCTGCCTAAGCAACAGAGACCTCCAAAGCAGACATCCAAGCAAACGCTACCTCAAAACAAAACACACACAACACATAACCCACAAAGTCAGTGTGCCAAGCAGCCACAGCCCTTAAGGCTGAATAACACACCTGATACTCTTGTAATAGGTGACTCTATTGTCAGACAAACTGACGTCCCACTCACCAAGCTGAATAAAGAGAAGGTCACAGTGAGCTGCCTGTCGGGTGCTAGGATCCGACACATAACGCAAGCACTCAGGTCACTCCAAAGCAAACACAAATATGACTCAGTCATTGTACATGCTGGTGTGAATGACCTGAGACGTACCTCCCTGGACTACATGAAAAGAGACATAGAGGAGCTCTCTGATCATGTAGCCCAGGCTGGTATGACCCTGACCTTGAGCAGCATCTTACCCACACCTAGAATGATGCCACAGTACAAAGACAAAATGATTGATTTTAACAACTGGCTAAAATTTTGGTGTCATTCAAAGGGGATCCAGTGTCTGTCAGCCTGGGATGACATACTCGACAAGCCACGTTGCTTCGCTAGGGACGGCTTGCACCTGTCACCACTGGGCTTTCGGATATTGGCAAAGGCTCTTGCCACCCCCATAGTGCCTTTTAGGCAAGGCTCAAAAGTCAAACCCACCCCCATAGACAGCACAAGGAACAAGAAACTAAGGGTAATGTTGCTAAACGCCAGAAGTCTTAACCTCAAGATGCACGCACTCAAAGCTCTCCTCAGTATGGAGAACATCGATATCTGTGCAGTGACAGAAACCTGGTTCAAGGCTCCAGAGAGCACCCCAGCACTACCAGGCTATACCTGATATCATGCTTTTCGGCCCCAAAACCCGGACCGAACCACAAAAGGAGGGGGAGTTTCCATATTTATCAAGGATATCCACACCTCCAGGTTAGTGGCATTGCACGAAGTATCGGAGACCATCCATGTGCAACTAATAGTGGGCAAGACTGCTTTTCAGTTTATAGCATCCTACAGACCACCCTCTCAAAGTCAGGAATCCCATTCGGCTTTCCTGAAAACATTGGAGAACATGAAGATCTCTCCGAACACCATTATATTGGGCGACTTCAACTACCCAAACATTGACTGGAAGCACTACTCAAGCCCCAGCACCTTAGCCCAAAGATTCCTGGAAATTATAAACTCAAATGCTATGGAACAACTAGTCACCACTCCCACAAGAGGGGACAACATACTAGACCTGATCATTACCAACATGGGGACTCTATGCTCCACACCAGAAGTATATCCCTCATTGGTAAGATCAGACCATAAATTAATTTCACTGGATGTCCACATCCCGACCCCACCCCCAGCCCAGAAAACCACAGTGAAAAACTTCTCAAAAGCGAACTTCTCACTTCTCAAAACCGAAGTGGAATCCTTCAAGGCCCCAGGGCCAGTGGAAACTACAGCCCAAACTGCAGAATCCTATACAAATGCATTCTATGGACATCTCCAGGAATGCATGGATCATGCTATCCCAAACAAAACCAAGACCCAATCATCCAAAGGCAGGCGTCCAATCTGGTGGACCCTGCCATAAATAAACTGTACAACAGAAGGAGGAAGCTACTACATGATAGAGCAAAATCCCTAATAGGGAAGGCATCTCTGATCAGTACTAGCAAAAAATTACGATCCTCATAAAATCCTCCAAGGCCAGCTTTGAGAGAAAAATTGCACAGGACACCAAAGACAATCATAAGGCTTTTTTCAGTTATGTTAGAAACCTGGGATGCAACTCCCAGACTTGTTCTGAGTTGATTCTAAATGACAAAAAATACACTGAACCCACAGACATCACCAATATCCTGGCAGACAGGTTCAGTGCAAACTTCTCCACCCCCAAAAGAGCAAGTATCTATCCCAGCAGAGGGCTGCCTCCCAAACATCTCAGATGCTCAGGTGAAGGCTGCCCTCTCCAAAGCAAAAAACACTGCTTCCATGGGACCAGATGGCATCGCAGGTTGCGTCCTACATAAACTACAAGAGGAACTAATCCCTCAAATAAAACAGCTATACGATCTCAGCCTCACTACAGGATATGTGCCCACAGAATGGCGTACAGCAACAGTGGTCCCACTCCACAAAGGTGGAGCCTCTACGGACCCTGGAAACTATCGCCCCATAAGCCTGACTAGCTTAGTCTGCAAGGCTATGGAGAGATCATCATGGAGCTCATAAACAAAGACATTGGGGACCTACAGACACTAGATCCTACCCAGTTCGGCTTTGTCAAGGGCAGATCCTGCCTTTTGAACCTGGTTGACTTCTTTGAAACAGTCACCAAAGCCATAGATGAAGGGAAGGTAGTCCACACAGCCTATCTGGACCTTGCAATGGCATTTGACACAATACCCCACTCGGGCATCATAGATAAGCTATCCAGCTTAAATATAAACCCCTATGTCACAAGATGGGTCGCAAACTGGCTCAAAGACAGAACCCACAGAGTGAGAGTTGCTGGAGCCATGTCAGACTCGAAACCGGTCACAAGTGGCATCCCACAGGGTTCTGTCCTGGGACCACTCTTGTTCGGTATATACTTTTCCGAGGTACAGGCAACGTGGAGGACTATGGCTCACCAAGTTCGCAGATGACTGCAAACTGGGCGCCATAATCAACTCTCCAGCTGACACAAACATCCTTCAAAAAGGTCTCACAGAGACAGATAACTGGTGCCAGAGCCATGGTTTAAAGCTAAATGCCAAAAAATGTATAGTCATACCCTTTGGCAAAAACAATGTGCCCACAAATTACCACATAGGCGGAAACCCATTAAGTACAGAGAAAGTTATTAGGGACCTGGGGACCCAAGTTGATAGCAATCTCTCCTTTGAAAACCACATTGCCAAAGTGGTTAGAAAGACCTTCTACATAGCCCACCTCATCACGAAGGGTTTCACATCTAGATCAAGAGAGGTAATCGTGCCCCTTTATTCATCCCTCATCAGGCACATCATAGAATACAATGCCCCTTTTGGGATGTACCTTACCCGACACCTGCAGCAATTAGAAAGACACCAAAAGTATCTCACCAAGAGGATCAATGGTCTCAAACAGATGCCATATACTGCTCGGTTAAAAAAACTCCAGCTCTACTCAGTTGCATACCGCCTACTTCGAGGCGATCTATGCCTGACATACAAAGCTATGTCAAATCCAGAATTAATGGACATGCTCCACCTCAGTAAATCTAAATCCCTTAGAGCCACACGCTTGAGGGACTTGAACCTCAGCACAAAAATAAATAGAACTTGCTGGAGGGACATGTTCATAACCCAGAGGCTCCCTTCGCTCTGGAATAGAATTCCAGTTCATGTGAGGCAGAGCACCTCACTGAATCTCTTCAAGAAGAATCTCGATAAGTGGATGAGGGATCGTAGGTTTGTCCCATGGATTACTCCCGTGTCACTATTAGACAGAGGCACAGTAAACTAAACCTTAAAAAGGGCACAGTATACTCAAATCAAGGGGTGGCGTAAGCCATACAGAATCGGGCTAGGCTTATAATTGCCACAGGGTAGATAGCCTAGTATGAACCTATGAACCTAAGACTACAGAGGAACTGCACCTGTAAACCCTTTTTCAACAGAGAAGGAAGGGAGCACAAGAGTTGACTAAAAGAATCAGGAGTACAATGGAAATGAAGCAGAGACAGGATTTTGGGGATGAACAGTAATAAAACCAGTAACTTAATATTGGATTACAGTGCAATAATTATATTTGTGAAATATGACAGAACAAGAAAATCTGAAAATATTGGACTTTTTCAGAATGTGTTGGACTAGTGGGGGACTCTAAAGCATATGCTGTACTTTATGTCATTGATGTTTGGAAAAGTGCTTTGAGGAGGGGAAGAAGAGGGAGAAAGCTAACTGTAATTAAAGATGTTTTTCATAAGGAGTCCCAATTTTGCAGCATGTAGTTTTCTTTACATGTTACGCAGTTTTAAGTATAATGGGGACTGTAAACAGGTGCTGCTCTTTTTTTTCTTTTCTTTCTCCCTTCTTTCTCTCTCTCCTTGTTCACTTTTAAGATATGTGGGCACTGCAATGTATAAAAAAAGAAAAAGCCTGGTTAAAAAGCATGATAAAAGAAAAATAATGAACTTTTTCCTCATTCTTGCACGGGGAAATGACTGGATTAAACACTTTAGATTAATTTAGTAACAAGTTTTAAGAAAGCAAGTAAAAGAAAAAAACAGAATATTATGAGGCTTTTTTCTAGCAAACACTTTTAGATGTTCAGTAACAATTCTGTAGCAGGTCTTTATGTTTTCATGGAAACAATCTGATAAAGAGAAACAGGCTGCCTGGTTGTCATGTCTGCATGGAGACAATCCAATAAAGTGAAATTGGCCAGAGTCTGGTGGAGAGTGATTGGCTGAGGGGAAAAAAAGGGAGAGAGAAATTGGTTAGGAGATAATGTTCTCTGAAAACATTCAGGGGTTTTCCCAAAGTAGATAATGTTCATTGAAAGCATTCAGGGGCGTTCCCAAGGTAGTTAATGTTCTCTGAAAACATTCAGGGATTTTCCTAGCTGGGAGAGCCATAGTGTCAGCGTTACGTGGAGAGGTTTCAAAGCTATTGGAACTATTCAGCTGTGAAAGGCGACGAGAAGAGTTGTTCAATCGTGAACCAACTAGGCAGCTAGGGAATCACAACAACTTCTCAGTTTTTCCTAACACCAACTCTCCTTCTGGCAATGAACTTGGGGCCAACCCTATTACGATTGTTAATAGTGTCGAAATTCCATCGACTTCATCTCCAGGCATCCCGAATGGGCAGATTAGCCGTTCACAACGGAGAGAAGAGATAGACCTCTCCAACACTGTGGGTAGAGTCGACAATCATAAGATGGATCTAAACGACTTCACCTTTGATTTTTCATTCGGAAATCTCACGGAGGAAGCAAGACGGACTGGTACGAGACCTAAGACCTTACAACCCATCAAAACTTACGGTCAGGTTGTGGCCAAGGACATTAAAGCTACAGGTACTAACATTTTATCAGAAAGGCGAACCGTTAATGTAGCACATAACAACAATAACAAAGGTTACAATCTCAAGGAATTTGTAGACAGAGATTGTAATTTTGACATTTTGAGAGAAAAATTAACAGATCAAAAAGACTACATTTGTAGAGGTATCTTAAAGGACATGATTTACGCCTTTGGCAAAAAATTAAATACAATTAATGCTATTACGCTAGACAATGCATATTTAAATCACTGTTTATCCTTAAAAATTGTACCTATGGGTTTACGGTTCTACAAAGTACCTATGAGTATTGACATTACAGATAATGTGATTAATGAATTCAACACGTTATTTGATTCATTTGGATTTGAATTCATGAAGACCCTTATAAAACATAACGATGCTAAATTATGTAAGTGTATTAATGAGGTTGAGAACCTGAATCAATCTATTATCCAAGATTTAGCGTTTTTAGAATGGGATAGGTTGTATTATAAACAGTTTGAAATTGCTGAGGACAGGGCAAAAAAAGCCTTTGAAAAGAAAAACAAAAAATTATGTAGGGACAGAGAACAGTATAAATGTCATGAGATGTACAAATGGAATTGCAAGGAACAGGTTTATAATGAGAAAGAACATAATAGACAGGACACAATGCATTACAGAGACACTCATAGATATGAGGGAGATTTTTTTCAGATGCCAAGCAAGGGACATTCAGCAAAATGGAAACAAGGGGGGGAGATGGAAGAAAAAGTTCTAAACATTACCCAGACTAGTCCAGTATCTATCAACACCGTCCAGTTAAATTCTAATGCTGAGAATGAGGCACATTCTATAAGGCAGGATGGAGTGGTGTATGAATATAATAATTTTAAAATATTCAATTACAGCAGTAAAAGATTAGAGACTACTCATTTCACCTTGTTATCCAAGGGATTGAAATTTGTCCCAACCACTAATTTTAATTTAGTGGACAGTTTAAGTGAATTAAAGTTATATACTCGAAAATTAAATTTGGCTATCCAGTTTAAACAGAATTCAGTTCAAACTGGACAGCATAACCAACTTAAGAAAAAAAGTTGTTACATTCCTAACAACAACATTTATGTACAGAATTTTGAAAAAAAGTCTTCCAGGGATCTATACGAATTAAACAAGAAAGCTAGCAAGACTAAGATCCAAAGAAACTTAACATATGATGAGTTTACACTTTTGAATGAGTTGAAAACAGACAAGAGCATTCCTATAATGAAACCTGATAAGGGTGGAGGCATGGTTATTTACGATGCCTTCTCATATAGCACCATCATGCATGACATATTACACAGCTCTGGAAATTACACAGTCACGTCTTTGAATGAGGTGCACATAGCATACAGAAGAATTGATATGTTCTTGGAAGATTATCTCTATGAGCAAAGAATCAGTGAAGAATTATATAAATACATGACAGTGGAAGATCCTGTTATGGCCACAATTGTAGGCATACCCAAAATTCATATAGACATCTTGAATCCCCCTTTCCGCCCTATCATTTCAGGAAGTAAATCTAAAACTTTCCCCATAGGTGTCGTAATAGACACTTTATTAAAGCCTATTTATTCTAAGATTACCCACTTAGTTAAAGACTCCTGGGAATTTTTAAAAAATTACCCACTGAATGTTGACAGTCATGAAATATTATTTACATCAGTGGATGTTGTGGATTTATTTTCATGCATCCCTTTGGAACAAGGTCTGACTGCATTCACAAACAGTTTGAGAAAACATACTACTATGACATGGGATAGGATCAGTTTATTAGTGGAGCTTACAAGTATAGTGCTTGAAAACAATTTCATCTACTATGAGGGGGAGATTTTTAGACAGACCAGAGGGGTGGCTATGGGGGCGGCTTGTGCCCCCATTTATGCCAACCTGGTCTTACTGGACTGGGAGGAGAATAACATCTTTAATAGTAATTATTTTGGGAATATTATTTATTACTCCCGATTCTTGGATGATATATACATCCTGTGGAAGGGGCACTCTACCTCTTTTATATTATTTGTTCAGTATATAAATAATAGTAGTGATTACTTAAAATTTACCTTTGAGTGCAATCATAAAGGGGTGGCTTATTTGGATACATATATTTCTCTTGAAGGTGATGGTTTCAAATCCAAGATTAATAGGAAAGCCACTTTTTCTAACTCTTATTTAGATTATAATAGTAATCACCCCAAGAAACTTAAGTATAATATCTACAAAGGACAAGTAATTCGAGCAATTAGAATGACTTCGGACAGGCAGGACACTGTGGATGAAGTCAATTTTATCACAAGTTTATTTAGAGAAAGAGGTTATGATGAACACATGATGAAGGACACCGGAACCTATGTCCTAAATGAGTGGGGACGCAAATACAAACCACTCTTGGGTCTTATTAGCCTTGATTCTGAGATAACTACTGAGAGGAAAAGTATAGCGGAAAAAGGGAACTACTCTTCTTTCAATCTGGCTTGTATCGTTGAATACGGACCCTTTTCCCATTTAATAAAAAACATATTAACAAACAACTGGCAATTTTTCCTTATGGATGAAGATATCCGGAAAATGTTGGGTTCTAAGCCAAGCTTCGTTTTCAAAATGGGTAAAAACTTAAAACACATATTAGAAAATGGCTGCAAACCATCTACAGTGAAAAATAAACACACTACTAAATGTGGGGCTTGCAGTCAATGCAAAGTCATATGTGAGGAGAGTAGTTTCACCTTGGAAAATGTCAACAAAACTATTATTAGACCCACTTATGGAAACTGTAAAACCAGTATGTTGGTCTATATTGCTAAATGCAATATCTGTCCTGCCTATTACATAGGCAGGACAGAAAGACAATTTAGAAAAAGGATTTATTCACACACATATAGTATTAAAACTAATGATTTAAAAAACGCCTTATACAAACATATTAGTATAGCAGGCAACGAACACTCTTTCAAGTTTGCTATATTAGAGACTGTTAAGGTAAATCCTAGAGGTGGAAATATAAAAAAACACATTAGCTTATAAGGAATATTGGTGGCAGTTATTTACTGATGCGATGACTCTGCCAGGAATAAATGATTATAATACTGTGAAACCTTTGCTGATGTTAAAAAGATGAATGGATGCATTTTTTATTATTTTTATTATTTTTATATACACAAGTTATATGTACTTTATGTTTTGTACAACATACATTTTTATTACAATGGCATATGATTGTTTTGATTCGTTAAAACGTATCAATTTCTATTTACTAGCCATGATTAGTTAACAGTGGAGTGTTTTACACAGTTTACATATTTATATTGATATGTTTATGACTAGTATTTTATGTATTGTATGCAGACATTAGTTAATTAATTTTATTAGATTTTATAGGATGGTTAAGAAAATTTCTTTTAAAAAATTTCCTATTTTCACTACTATAAATAGTAGAATAAGCACTGTTGCTTTAAGGTAACGCCTGGATGGCGCCAAATTTAAAGTATTTAAATGTCGTTAATACTTTAATCTGGTTGTTCTGAAGAAGCTCGTGTGTACGAGTGAAAGCGCTTAACGTTTATGTGTATTAAAGACTTTATTACAGATTCGTGAGTGGCGATTTATTGTGGTAGCAGATTTACATGACCACAATTGGAATACTTATTTTACGAGTATTAGCTAGCATTTCGTTTGTGACTTTGCTTTTCAGTGGACTCAACGCTGGTTTCAGCTGTCGACAGCTGGGAGAGCTATAAAGATAGGACAAAACCAATCAGCACTTAGTAGAAGCATAGGCTGCACCATGCATCTTAACGTAGATGACCTTTCTTTTAGGTTAAATCAAGTTGGTGAGTGTAGCTGTCAGTTTGGGACTTTTTTTCCTATTAGGAGGGTAAAACTTCAATACTTGAAGGTGCACATAGTTTTGAGAGTTAGAATTAAGTTAAAAGGCTTTAGGGGGTATTGAGGGAGTGTTTGTTTTTTTGTTTGAGGGCATTCAATAAAACAAAAAGTTTTATAAGATGTGACATAGGCTCAAATGTATATGACAAGAAACAACTGTATAAAAGTTCAACCTGCCAGTGTATGCATGTAACAAAAAAGTTGGAACTAGATATTTAACAAAAAAGATGCTACATATAAAAGGTGGGAATGATAAAGTTTTAATACAATGATGCTTTCCTTTAATGTCTTTAAATGTAAATGGCCTCACTGATAAATACTAACAAGAAAGAGTTGTGAACTGTATTAAAAATGTAGAGTGCAAATAGCTATATTACAGGAAACACACTTAGATAAAGTAAGGTTTTCAGGATGGTTGTTCAGCGGAATACCTGGGACAAAGGAAAAGAGGAATACTTACTTATATTTACTGAAAGAGGAGCCCCAATAGTGATAGAAGAAGATAAAAAAGATAATAATGGCAGATATGTAGTGCTAAAGGGCTACTGGCAAGGAAGGAGGATTACACTGGCATGTATTTACGTTCCACCTAAAACTGCTGTAACAGAGCTTAAGAAAATTCTGGGAGAATAATCAGTTTTCAGCAAGGAATATTACTTAAAGGTGGAGACTGGAATTTGATTTGCAGCAGTGAAGATGTGTCTAGAGGGCCCAGAAAGGAAAATATGACAAAGGAGGGTAGACTTTTATGAAAACAGTTGGCATGGAAGATCTTCAGTAATAGGAGTTCTGATTGAATTTACTTATTGTTCCCCAAGATATAAAAATTGAGCTAGGCTAGACAGAATTTACATTTCACAGGAACATGTGCATTTAATTGAAGGTCTTTATATCCACCCAATAACTATTTCAGATCATGTGCCAATAACAGCTAAAATAAAAACACAAGGCAATGAAATAAAAATGAGACATTGGCGCTTTCCCACCTATCTGTTGAAGAGAGAGGAATTTAAGGAATGGGTGGTGGAGATTTTTCTGGAGTTGTTAGAAAGGATAGAACTTTCTTCTGAAAATATAGCTAGGGAGTGGGATAAAATTAAGGTGGAGTTAAAAATAGGGTGGAAATAAAAAAAAGGGAGTTATGGTTAACAAGTATCAAAAATTATTTACAGGGACTGACAAATGTTAAAGTATTGCAGAATGGGGGAATCTCACAGAATAAGAAGAGGATCAACTGCAGAATGCTAGGCAGAAAATAAGGCTTACCTTGATAATATGCAGAAGCTTAGAAAGATTGCTGTTAAGCAACTGTTGTGTTTTCTGATAATAACTCTAGAGCACAAAAACTTTTATCACAGCTCAGGCAACAGAAAGTAGGAAGGGCGGTCACCAAACTTAGGCAGCCTATAACAATGAAGGTAACAAGCGATCCTGTAGAGGTATTATAAATATTTCAGAAATTTTATGAGAGTCTCTATAAAGCAGAGAAATATGAAAATCAAGAAAAGATACAAATGGAAATGTTTATGAAAGAATTAAATATGCCAAAGTTAGAGGTAGATGAGGCTCAATTACTAACAGGATAGGAGGAGATAAGTTTAAAAATAGTGATGCATAACCAATCTACAGGAAAGCCCCCAGGAATATATGATATTCTTGTGGAAGTTTGGAAGCTAACGAGGAAAAAACTGATAAAGATATGGAAAGTTTTGTTCAACAGTATCTTAAGAGGAGAAGTACCACCATCCTGGAAGAAAGCAGTGGTAGCTGTAATACCTAAAGAGGGTAAAGATCCATGGGAACCAGCTTCATACAGGTTCATTTCAATACTAAACCATGATTATAAAGTGTTCATGTCTATAATTGTTAAACGAATGGCCAAAGTAATGCCAAAACTGAAAGATACTGATCAATGTGGTTTTGCAGAAGGGAGACAAACATTTGACAACATTAACAGAACACTGATGATCCAGAGGGAAGCAGAATTTAATAAAATATCATTGTTATTAGTGGGCCTTGATGCAGAGAAAGCATCTGACAGAGTAGGCTGGGACTTCAAGATCAGGGCAATGGAAACATTTGCTTTCCCTGATACAATTATAAGGTTGATTAGGAGTTTATATGAGGGATCAGAGGCAAAGATTAGATGAGATGGGGTCCTCTTTGATAATTTCGGCTTGAATAGAGTAACCAGACAGGGGTGTCCAATTTCCCTTTGTTGTTTGCATTATATTTAGAATCACTGGTAAAGAAAATAAGGTTCTCAGAAATTCAGTGATATAATTGGTATGATAGTCAGGAAAAGCTGTCTCTATTTGCAGATGATATTATTTTATACATGACAAAAACCAGAGGATTACAGTGTTGTGGAACATTTTAAGACAGTTTCACATCTTCTTGGGATACAAAATTAATTAAGCTAAAACAAAGGCAATGCCGGTAAATTATGTAACCACAAACAAATTAGTCCGACAATATCCATATTTATGGGGACATGATAAAATAAAGTATTTAGGAGTATGGTTTAGAAATTACTCTATTGTGTCAACTAAGGATATGTGGGAAGACACTAAACAGAAGATAACACAAACATTTAGAAACTGGAAGCTTTGTTGCATAGATATGAATACTAAGATACAAACAATTAAAATGTTTTAGTCCCCTTAGTGCTATACACAGGTCAGGCATATTTTTATCAACCAGAAGAAACGCTGTGAATAGCAATTAAAAAGAGTTGAAGGATTTCATCTGGGAAGGGAAGACAGTAAGGGTCATGTGGGATACGTCGATTCTTCCAGTAGAACAAGGCAGACTAGGATTACCCAATTTGAGGGGGTATTTTAGAGCAAAATAGCTAAGGCTCTTATACACAGCACAAGCAGAACACTATAATTCAAGGTTGAAAGGAATGATGATGATACAGGGGGGAAGCTCAAGAAATAAGGACAGACTGGGATTTTGGATGCAGACACTTGAGAACAACAAAAATCATATAGAATATTATATTCATAAAATAGCAGGGAGTATTCTAAGCACTAAACCAGTGCAAGAATGGAATAAAGAGATTCTACTGATAGGTATGACTATGGTCAGGGATACAGATAATAGGCAAGAGGAGTCTGGAATTTACTGGAGAAAACTGGCAAAGGAACAAAGGTATTGGGAGCAAATAACTGGAAAGGTAATAGAATGGAAAGAAGTCAAGAATTTATTTGGACTGCAGGTTAGAAATTGTTCTCCCTATCAAGGATTGATATCAGAGTCTAGGCAAGGAGAAGGAAATAGGGGGGTCCTAAATGAAAGACCAGCACTGGTACAGCTTTTAATAGAATCTAGAACAAAAGCTACCGTTAAAAAAGGAATAATTAGTAGAGCATATAAAATATTGCATAATAATTATAAGAATGAATCAGAGGAGCTTAAAAAGGATTGGGAAGAGAGACTGATAAGCAATTTACAAAGAGATAATGGAGGGATAGATGTATATCTCCCAAATATGCAACTAAGTCCAGAAGATTTAGGATCTTTGCCTAGAAGTGCTTACATAGGCATTTTTATACCCCAAGTAGACTACAAAGAATTTTTCCTCATGTGGATAGCAAATGTTGGAGGTATGACGGGCAAGAAAGAGGTTGCTGAGAACATATTTTTTGGAGTGTAATGAGCTGGCAGACTTTAGGGATTCCCTGCAAACTGCTCTGTCAGACATGCTGGGTAAGCAGATTGTACTGACTGGGGAGATGATTTTTTTGAGCTATGATACAGAATCAGAATTGCCTAGACATAGTAAAGCCTTGCTGAGTCTAATTATGGTGGCTTCTAAAAAAGCAATTACTACAAAATGGAAATCAAAGTCTAGACCTACTTTACTAGAAGTAGTGAATATAGTAACAGAGATGAAACAACTGGAACTAGAATCTTTAGAAAAAGGACGGAGCAAACTACATAGAAAAAATGGGAATTGTGGGAACAACATATGCACAGAAGGAAAAAGAAGTTATGTACCTACCATAACGTTCCATGTTAGTTGTCTTCATCTCGTCTTCTTTCTTGCTTGTTGGGATCGGAGCCGATCCTCGGCTCCAACTCGACCATCTTCTATAGCTCGAGAGCTGTTTACTGGCACAAGGCTACACCTTATCCCATGATGCCTAGCGCTAGCTACCCAGATCTCATTTGTAATAGCTAACCCCAGACATAGCCAAAGAATCAACCTGTCCAAACTAACAGGATGCGCATACCTGTCATACTCTCTAAGTCAGTAGAGGAAACAAACCAGAGAACACTCAGCCAGTGAATTCTGAACTCCTCTTGGTCCAATAGGACAGGGGGATGGAGGGGGGACGCAAGAAAGAAGGCGAGATGAAGACAACTAAAATGGAACGTTATGGTAGGTGCATAACTTCTTTATGTTAAGTCGTCTATCTCACCTTCGTTTCTTGCTTGTTGGGACAGCATCCCTAGCACCTACAATCCTGGGTGGCTCATTGGAACAGACTCTTCAAAACAGAGGAACCAAAGTTAGCTCTATTCCTGGAGACCATGTCTAACATGTAATGAGTAATAAAGGTATGAGGATTTGCCCACATGGCAGCGGCACAGATAGAGTCCATGGGCAACCTAGACTGGAAGGCTACAGAGGTGGCCAAAGCCCTAGTAGAATGACCATTCGGTTTGGTAGATAACTCTTTGTTTCTTAGTTGATAGATGACGGTAATAATGTGAGACAACCACCTGGACAGGGTCACTTTGGAGACTGGGAGACCCTGTTTGCCCCTAGCATAGGAAAGGAAAAGTTGATCCAACTTTCTTATATCCTTCGTTCTATGCAGGTAAAAACGCAATTGTCTATGAACATCCAAAAGGTGTCATTTGTATTCTGCCTTGTTAGTGTAGTTGGGGAAAAACACTGAAGATGTATGGATTGGTTTAGATCATTTTCTGAGCAGACTTTGGGAAGAAAGGAGGGATTAGTTCTCAGAGCAACCCTGTCCTTATGAAAAACTAAGTACGGAGGATGAACACTTAGTGCTTGAAGTTCCGAGACACGTCTGGCTGAGGTAATAGCTACCAGAAAAAGAGTTTTCCAAGACAGAAACTTAAAGGAGCAGGATGCTGCCGGTGCAAAAGGGGGCATAATCAAGGAGGTTAGTATCAAATTAAGGTCCCTAGGAGGAGGGGGATCTCTCACTGGGGGCCTAAGTAGAGTAGTCCCTCTGAGAAAAGCTTTACACAGCTTATGAGACATAATGTTTATATTAGAAAACCCAACATGAAAGTTAGAGATGACCTCTAGTTAAACCCTGATTCTGGCAGAAGCGGACCCAGAATGAAAAAGCTACGTTAGGAACTCCAAGATTTTGTGAACTGGGGCTGAAAAGGGATCTATGTTCCTAGCCTCTGCCCAACAAGAGAAATGTTTCCATTTGCTAGCATACGTCTTCCTAGTAGCAGATTTGTGAGAGGAGACAATAATCTCACACACAGCCGGGGAAATGCTGGGAAGCCTGGCTAGGGTTGGAATTGGATCAACCAAGCTGTGAGCTGGAGTGTTTGGGGGGATCGATGCAGCTCTCCTGATTAATGAATCAGCAGGTCTGGAATAGGATCCAGAGTCCAGGGCTGCTCGAGGAGGTAACAGTGCAGGAATGGAAACCAAATATGTCGAGACCAGTAAGGAGCAATGAGGATCATTTTGCAACCCAACAATATAGCTTTCTGTATGAGTTTGCGTATAAGAGGGAACGGCGGGAAGGCATAAAAGTCCCTGAGGCCAATCGTGGACTAGAGCATCTCTAGGAGGGTGACCGGGAAGCGGTAAAAGGGAGAAGTAGTTGCTGCATTTGCTGTTGAAGGGGGTGGCAAACAGACTGCAGCAAGGCTGTCCCCATTTGCGGAAGAGCAGATCCGCAACTACCTGATTCAGAGACCACTCATGAGGCATGAGAATAGCTCTGCTGAGCTTGTCCGCTATGACGTTGGACTTCCCAGGGATGTGAGTCGCAATCAGAAATTGTTGGGAGAAAATCACCCACTGCCAGAGTCTGAGTGCTTCTCGACATAAGGGGTAGGACCTGGCTCTGCCCTGCTTGTTGATGTACCACATTACTGACATGTTGTCCAGTTGAATTGCAATGGTCCCGGAAGGAAGGGAGTCCTGAAGTGCTTGCAACGCTAGGAGCATGGTTCTCATCTCCAAGACATTTATGTGCAGATGGTACTCAAGAGGCTGCCAAGTGCCTTGGACTGTTCTGCCCTGATAATGCCCCCCCCCCATCCTACCAGTGAAGCATCCGTGGTCAATGTGGCAACCGGAGGGGGCTGGATGAATGGTCTGCCCTGAGACACTAGTGGGGAGACCATCCACCAGGAAAGGTGTCTTTTGCATGTTTCTGTAATCATGATCATGTGAGACATAGGGAGCTGATGAAAGGACCACTGTGTGAAGAGAAGTCACTGAAGGATTCTCATGTGAAAACGGGCCAGGAGTATCAGAAGAATTGCCGCTGCCATAGAACCCAGAGTTTGAAGGACCAACCTGACTTGTACCCTTTTTTGCATTGCATGAGGATATGAACTTGCTGCCGAATCGTGGCCACCCTGTCTGGCGGTAGCCTTGCGGACATACTTCTTGTATCTAAATCTGCTCCTATATAGGTAATAGATTGACAGGGCAAAAAGGCAGATTTTTCGAAATTTATAGTAATGCCTAGCTGGGCACAAATTGTAATTGTATAGTCCCTGGCTTGAAGGAGTTGATGCCTGGTAGTAGCAGTAAGGAGCCAGTCATCTAGATAAGGTAACACCTGGAATCCTTGATGCCACAGGTGAGCCGTGACTACTGTCATGCATTTGGTGAACACCCTGGGGGCTGTGGTGATACCAAAGGGCAGAGCTCTGAACTGATAATGACTGGCTCCCTGCCGGAAGCAAAGGAATCTCCTGGAGTGCCTGTCCATTTTGATGTGATAGTACGCATCCTGAAGATCTACTGAGCACATCCAATTGTCCTGACCCAAAAAGGATAGAATGGACTGTAGCGTGACCATCCGAAACCTTGTTCTTTGAACAGACTTGTTTAGTCTGCTGAGATCAAATATTGGTCTCCAGTCCCCTGTCTTTTTTGGTACCAAAAAGAACCTTGAGTAAGTTCCGGATCCAAGTTGGTCTGCAGGGACTTCCTGGATTACTCTTTTTTTCTAGCAGTCTTGAAATTTCTATGACTGCTTGGGCCCTCAGATTGGGTGGAACATCTGGAAGGGATTTGCTTGACGGTAAGGGAAGTTGGAAGAAGGGGAATTATATAGCCTCCGGATATGATTGAGTGTACCCATTTGTCTCGCTTTAAGTTTTGCCAGGCTTTTGGGTACAGTGAAAGTCTTCCGCCAACTGCCTCTCCAGAGGTGGGCAGCCGGGCAACCCTTCAGGGATGCTGGAAGGGCTTGTCAGAGAAGGATTCTCTGCTGCCCTGGTTCTGTGGACCCCGTCTGCCCCGAGAGCAGCGTCTGTTGTTGTTGTTTCCTCCTCTGCCCCTGGAGGAAAAATCACTATGTGTATCAGGCGAGGCTCCCTGGGATTTCCGGAACCACATTTTACCACCCTTCTGACCTTTGGGATATGGTCTGGAAGGAGTGGAAAAACGGACTCCCATGGCAGAGAGAGTCTTGCCTTCCTGTTCACACCTAGCGAGAGTGTCTTTCACCTGTGGTCCAAAAAGAAATGAACCATCAAAGGGAGTGTTGGTGAATGACGCTCTAAAAGGTTCTGCAAAATTACATAGCCACATCCATGCGTGTCTCCTGAGGGCCACGCCTGTACCTGTGGCTCTACTCGCACCATCGGCTGCATAGGAAATGAGCCTCTTGGAGGGGTTAACTACCGAATTAAGGGTCGCCAGCTGAGAAGCCACTTTAGCTTGAGCCCCTTCAGCCAATGGATCCTGGAGGGTATCTCCAAGCTCTTTCAGGAGATCCCTCTGATGCCTGGTAAAATGGCATAAGTAATTCAGCGACCTCATGGAAAATGTCGCTGAAGCAAACATATGCTTCCTGTATCTATCCATGGTCCTAGACTCCTTGTTAGAAGGATGGACAGAGGAAGAGGTTTCTGCTAACTCCTTTTTAGTGGCCGCTGCTACTACCATGGAATCTATGTTTATCAGGGGGTGCAGTGATAAAATTGCCAGGTCTCCTCGGGGTTGGTTCCACTGTATCCGGGGCTGACCAAGCCCTTCGAGCCACCAGTGACACCCAGGAGGTGGAAGGTCGGGAAGCAAACGCATCCAGGAATACAGATTTGTCCTCTGTAGGGGCTAGGGCAGTCCAGTTTCCCCTCAGCTTAAGCATTTCTACGATGTCCAAAAAGGAAACATCTTCAGAGGGGGATCTCATGGACCCTTCTGATTCATCCAAATCCGTATCTGAAGTGACAGAATCAGGGGAGTCAATGTGCTTCCTCTTGCACTTCCTCTTCCAAGGGGCCTCCTCTGAATGATGAGAGGAGGCCTCGGAAGAAGAGAAAACACCCAATGGGGTGTTCTGAAGCGCTGGTTCCACACGCTTGGGGTCTGGAGGAGGGGCAGAGGTTGACTCAGGCACTATAGGGGATGGAGCCAGTGGGGTCGAATGTGGAGTTGACTCAGAGGCCAGCACACTCCTCATGACATCGAAGGCGTCCCTGCCACGATGCAAAGAAGGCTCTGGTTCCAAGGAAACCGGAATCCTCCTCTGCACCGAGGGAGATGACTCCAAGGACAATGTAGGAGCCGAGCTCACCTGCGCCGATGCTCCGAGAAGGAGAATGGGGTCGGACAAGGGTCCGATGCCACTCGCCCTGTCAGAGCTGATGAGGGAGTCTCGGCACCCAGATCCCTTGACAGAAGGCACCATCGAGAAGATCGGAGCCAACAGAACTGAAGGGGAAATCGGTGACGACGGTTCCACGATTCGAACCCCAACAAACTTCGGCTCCGAGCTCAATGGAGTCGGAGGAGGAACATCGATGGAACCGGATGGAGCCAACACCTGTTGAGGAGGGCTGGATAACATTTTGGCCAGTGCCTGCGACTTCAACAACCTACTGACCACTCTCTCCACCTCGTGATCCCAGAGTCTAGAGAACCGAGAAGAGTGGGAGAATCTGTGACTGCGGTCACTCTGCAACAGGGGAGACCGAGAAGCCAAATGTATAGACTCTAGAGAAGGGGACCTCGGTCTCTTGTGCATCCACGACAGCTCCAAAGGTACTGGTGAAGCCGACGGGGGAGGCAGTCTCCTCGGTTCCAGCCAGAACCGAAGTAGTAGGTAAGGCTTGGGCCAATGACGGCTCCGAACTGGGAGCCTACGATTTGTTTGGTTTAGGAGATTTCACCAGCTGAGTCTTGGCCGGTGATACCTGGGGCTTAAGAAGACCCCTCAAAATAAGCTTATTTCTGAGCTCCTGCAGAACCCTTGGGATGAATGCACGGCATACAAAACAAGAGTCCTGCAGGTGCACTGCGCCTAAGCAATAGACGCAAGAAGTGTGCCCATCTGTCAGAGACATTTTCTGACAGCATGAGTCACACTTCTTGAATCCAGACACCTTGGATTCTTTAGACATATCCAAGTAGAGAAATACTACCTTACACTGAATTGTTATTGGCCAAAGGGCCAAACAGCAAAAAACTAACAGACACTAACCAAAAACACAATATACTACAGTTAAGAAGTTTTTTTTTTTTTTTTTTTTTTTTTTAAACTAGGAAACCTCTAACTTAAACGGCTACCTAGGAGGTAAAAAGAAGAAAAGCTTAAACTAAAATGCTACCTACAAGAGGGATTGGGGGGTAGAGGGGAAGAACTCTCTAACTTAAATGAGTTCTAAGGGAAAACTACAATTACACTAATACAACAACAAAGTAATTAACGACTGTTAAAAAACTATAAACTATTAAAAAGAACCCTAATCTGACAGAAAAAGTAGTACAATAAAACTTATACGAGCCTGAGCCAGTAACAACGAGCCTCGCAGCTGAAGTGGCAAACGAGATCTGGGTAGCTAGCGCTAGGCATCATGGGATAAGGGGTAGCCTCGAGCCAGTAAACAGCTCTCGAGCTATAGAAAATTGACGAGTCGGAGACGAGGATCGGCTCCGACCCCAACAAGCAAGACACGAAGGCGAGATATACAATATTAATATCGAGGTTTAAAAGGCAGGATTTGAATGAGCCATACAATACTTAACTGACAGTGACTAGAGAGATTATAAGTGATGCATAATGTTCGCAACTACAGTCGTTTCAGTGGTGTCTGTGATATTAAGAAGTTATGTCTTACCATAACGATCCATGTGAATTGTTCATCTCGCCTTTGTTCTTACACACGGGTTCGGAGCCGATCCTCGGCTCCGAGTCGGCCGCATCACCAGCTCGCATCTTCGAGAAAGCTCGAGGCACAGTAATATCCCATGATCCTCCGGTGCTAACCCTCAGATCTAGTTTACTATTCCAGAAGAATCCCTTTTAGAACTGTGTCTAGAACACTTATAAACAGATACTACACAGTGTCTGGAACCCTACTGTCAAGTAGAGGAGTAAAGATGCCATTACTAATGCACAATAACATGCCAACCATATCTAGAAAAGGCTGAAAAGGAATCTAGTTGAAAACCGTTCTCCCAGACCGTAGGACGGGGGATGGAGGGGGGGAATGTAAGAACAAAGGCGAGATGAACAATTCACATGGATCGTTATGGTAAGACATAACTTCTTAATGTGAAATTGTTCAATCTCGCCGTTTGTTCTTACACACGGTAGCGCCCCTAGCTCCTTTTTCCCGGGTGGCTCAAGGGAGAACATTCCTGAGTACAGTGGAACCAAACATCGCCCTGTCCCTGGAGCTCTTGTCTAGCTTGTAGTGGGCGATAAAAGTATGTGGTTTTGCCCAAGTTGCCGCTGCACAAATGGTATCTAAAGGCAAACGAGCGGTATGGGCTGAAGAGGTTGCAATCGCCCTTGTAGAATGAGCTCTGGGTTTGAAAAGGAGTTGCTGTTTCGATTCAGCATATACCAAATTTATGTAATCTGAGAGCCATTTGGATAAGGTAACCTTCGTTACTGCCTGTCCTTTTCTTTGGTCAGCATATGAGACAAATAGTTGATCTGACTTTCTGTACTCTTTTGTCCTATGTAAGTAAAATCTTAGTTGTCTGTGAATGTCCAACTTGTGCAATGTGTATTCTAGCTTATTGGAATGATTTTTAAAGAAGGTAGGTAGTTCGATAGATTGACTGATGTTCTGAATCGAACAAACCTTCGGAAGGAAGGACGGATTGGTGCGCAAGGTTACTCTATCTGGATGAAAAATCATGTACGGGGGTCAGTTAGATAGACCCTGTAACTCTGAAACTCTCCTGGCGGAAGTGATGGCAACCAGAAAAAGTGTTTTCCAGGAAAGAAATTTTAACGGAGTTGTGGTTGCTGGTTCAAATGGGGGCAACATGAGTTGTGACAGCATGAGATTAAGATTCCAAGGGACTATTGGATTACGAAAGGGGGGACGGAGGTGAAAGGTACCTTTCATGATGGCTTTACAAAGCCTGTGGGACATAAGAGAACCATCCTCATGGCCAATATGAAAATTGGATATAGTACCAGTTGAACCCTTATAGTGGATGTTGATGCTCCTTCTTGAAAAAGTGTGGTGAGGAAATCTAGTATCTTGTGTACTGGAGCCCTGAATGGATCTCTACCTTGTTTGGAGGCCCAGTGCGCAAAACGGTTCCATTTGCTGATGTACAATTTCCTTGTAGATGGTTTGTGAGAAGATACAATAATCTGTTGTACTGCAGGGGATAGTAACTCCGACCTGGCTAAGATGGGAAGTGGAGCAGCCAAGCTTTCAGTTTGAGGGACTTGAGGAATGTGTGAGGAACTCCAGATGAATGTGTCAACAGGTCTGGCTCCAGGTCCAGTATCCATGGTTCCTCCACTTGATGAGATTGAAGGAAGGGAAACCAGATTTGTCGAGGCCAGAATGGGGCTATCAGTATTGTGGTCCTGTCCAGACATTTGGCTTTCTGCAAAAACCTGGGGATTAGTGGAACAGGAGGAAAAGCATAAAGGAGACCCGGGGGCCAATCGTATACCAGTGCGTCCCTGGGAACGCCCCCGGAGGGGGTAACAGGGCAAAGTAGCTTCTGCATTTGGCATTCAATGGGGATGCAAACAGGTCGCAGCAAGGCTGGCCCCATCTGCGGAAGATCTCTTCCGCCACTTGAGGTTTGAGGGACCACTCGTGAAGGAACAGGATGGCTCTGCTCAACCTCTCCGCAATTACGTTGGAAGTCCCCGGGATGTGCGTTGCTATCAGAAAGCGTCCAGTGGATTTTGCCCATTGCCAAATTCTGAGGGCCTCTCTGCATAACGGGTAAGATCTGGTTCCCCCTTGCTTGTTTATGTACCAGACCACTGACATGTTGTCTGTCTGAACTGTCACTGTTCCCCGAGGTAAGGACTTGTGAAAGTGTTGCAATGCTAGAAACACTGCCCTCAGCTCTAGAACATTGATGTGCAGATTGTACTCCAAGTTGGACCATTGACCTTGGACTGTCTCTCCCTGAAAGAATCCCCCCCACCCTATCAGGGAAGCGTCCGTGGTTAGAGTTGCTACCGGACTGGGTAAGACAAAGGGTCGTCCTAGTGTTAGCTCTTGACTGTGTATCCACCACAAGAGATCCTTCTTGCAAGAATTCGTGATCAAGATTTCGTGAGACAGTGGAAGTTGTAGATACGACCACTAGGCGAATAGCATCCATTGAAGAATCCTCATGTGCATTCTGCCTAAAGGAACTACAAGAAGGGAGGCTGCCATCAAGCCTAGCACTCTTAATATTTGTCGTGCAGGGACTCTCTTGTTGTGAAAAAGGAGCGAAATTTGATGCCTGAGGTCTGATACTCTTGGTGGGAGGAGAGTAACTTGAGCCAGGGAAGTGTCTAGCTGTGCTCCTATAAATAAGATACGCTGTGACGGCGATAAGACAGATTTTACAAAATTCACCGTTATGCCTAGTGAAGTGCAAAGACTGATGGTGTAGTCCCTTGGCTTGTAGAAGACGATACTCGGTGGTGGTGGATAGGAGCCAGTCGTCTAGATAAGGAAACACCCGGAATCCGTTTCGTCTCAAGTGAGACTCTACTACTGCCATGCATTTGGTGAACACCCTGGGAGCTGAGGTGAGACCAAAGGGCAGAGCGCAAAACTGGAAATGACTGGCTCCCAGCCGGAAGCGCAAGTGATCTCTGGACACCCTGGCCATCTTGATATGGTAGTATGCGTCTTTGAGATCTATAGAGCACATCCAGTCGCCCTTCTGCAGAAAAGGGAGGATTGACTGAAGCATGACCATCTGGAACTTTTCCTTTTTCACAAAGGTATTTAACTTGCTGAGGTCTAAAATTGGCCTCCAGTCCCCTGTTTTCTTTGGAACTAAAAAGAACCTTGAGTAAGTTCCGGATCCTGTTTGGTCCGCTGGGACTGGTTGGATGACTCTGTTTTCGAGCAACCTTCCTATCTCTATGGTTGCTTGGTCTCGCAGACTGGGTGGAACGTCTGGGAGTTTTTTGGAGTTGGGTGGCATTTTTATGAAGGGGATGTTGTAGCCTCTGGTAACTATGCTTTTTACCCAGTAATCTGATGTAAGATTTAGCCAGGCCTCTGGGTATAAAGCCAAGCGACCCCCGACTGCCTCCAGAGTAGGACAGCCGGGCCTGCACTCAGGAGTGCTGGAAGGGCTTTCCAGAGAACATCTCTCTGTCGCCCTGATTTTGTGGACCCCCTCTGCCGGCTGGGCAGCGTCTTCCGTTTCTTCCCCCTCTTCTGCCTCTGAAGGGGGCGTCACTTTGGGTGTGTTGAAAAGATCCCGGAGTCTTTCGGAACCACATTTTTCCTCCTCGTTGCCCTTTAGGGTAGGGTCTAGATGGAACGGAAAAATGGACCCCTACGGCAGATAGGGTCTTCCCTTCTTGTTCACACCTCGTGAGAGTCTCCTTTACTTTGGGCCCAAACAAGGAGGCACCATCGAAGGGGGCGTTGGCAAAGGAAGACTTAAAGGCTTCCGCAAAGGAGCATAAGCGCAACCAGGATTGTCTTCTCTGGGCGATCGCTGAAGCTGCCACTCTACTCGACCCTTCGGCTGCGTATGAAATCAGCCTCATGGACGAGTTGACTATGGAATTTAGGGTGTTAAGTTGCGCTGTCACTTTCTCAGCGACAGCAGCATCTGTGTGTCCCTGGAGAGTATCTCCTAATTATTTAATGAGATCTCTCTGTAAACGCGTGAAATGTGTAAGGTAGTTGAGCGATCAGATGGAAAAAGTCGCCGAACTAAATATGCGCTTCCCATATCTGTCCATTGTCCTAGAATCCTTATTAGGAGGATGGACAGAGGAAGATGATTCAGACATCTCTTTCTTAGTGTCCGCCGCCACCACCATAGTATCTACGGGAGCTCCTTTCGTAAGATAGGCTTTGTCTTGGGGGGCCGTCGTGTATTTGTTTGGTTTACGGGGGACGGGTTCCATTGTATCAGGTGTTTCCCAAGCCCACCGAGCTATAAGATCCATGAGATCGTCAAAGGGTGGAGTCACCCAGGAGGTAGAAGGTTGAGCCCCAAATACCTTCAGTAAGACCGATTCATCCACAGAAGGGGTAAGGGTTTGCCAGTCCCCTCTTTGCTTCAGGATTTCCAAAATGTCTGCAAATGAGACATCCTCAGAGGTGGACCGTGGGGACCCTTCTGTTTCATCTAAATCAGTATCAGACGTGAGAGATTCCTGAGGGGAATCTATGTGCCTCCTCTTGCACAGTCGTTTCCTCGGAACATCCTCAGCGGGAGCTTCTGGGGATGCATCTGAGGAACCAGAGTCGCCCTGTGGGGACTTCTGAGGCATTGGGTCTCGATGGTTGGTAGGAACCAAAGGCACAGAAGCAGAACGCGGACCTTTTGGGGAAGGAGATGAAGATACCGATGAAGTATGTGTCTGATCAGACAAGACCTTCCTCATGATGTCAAAGGCACCGGTGCCCCGACCCGAAGATCCGACCCGATCTGAAGAAGGGGGTCGTTTCTCCGGAATCGGAACCACGGGCTCCAACACTGAGGACGGATCCGAACTGATCTGAGCTGAGGCACCGAGGGGAAGAGTCGGAACCGATATCTCAGTTCGACTATCCCCCCCGGAACCCAGGAAAGATCTTCGGCTCCGAGACTCTCCGGCTGGTTCCGAAGGAGTCGAGGTCAACGGAGCCGATAGCACTACTGGAGGCTTCGGCACCGAGGGCTCTACAATCATCGGTTCGACTCCTAACACCGATGACTCGATGGGTCTCGGAGGAGGAAGTGTTGAAGGAACTGGAATAGCTTAGAGTTTCGAAACCAGCTGGGACGAAACCTCGATTAATTTGGACAAAGCCGAGTTCTCCATAAGCTTCTGTACCACTCGGTCCACATCGGAGTCGGAAAGTGGCCTTGAAGAACGGGTCGAAGGGATCGAAGCCGTCACCGAGCGAAGGATAGCCGAAGGTGGTACCTCTGATATCGGCTCCAAGACCTGAGCCTCGTGCAGAGATAAAGTCTCGACACCCGGCACTGAAGTCATAGGAGCCAGTGTCCGAATCTGAAAAGAGGTGCTCGGAGCCGATGACTTGGGCTCCGACACTCTTGAAGACTTCGACCCCTTCGAAGACTTTAAAACCTGTTCAGCCTTGTCCAGGGCCTCCTGAAACTCGGGTTTAAGCAACCCTCTATCCACCAACTTCCTGCGTCTTTCCATCATGACCCTCCCACTAAACGAATGACAGATGGAACAGTCTTCCTGCAAGTGGAGAGGGCCAAGACAGTAGACACAGGATGAGTGGTTGTCAGTAATGGGCATCTTCTGTCCACACTGACACCTTTTAAAACCACTTTTGGTCTTTTCTGACATTCTTACAGTAAGAAAAAGAAAATCCAAGAAAAGTACACTCTTAAGAAAAAAATTTTTTCTATAATATATTTTAAATGTAATATATATCTAAACTGTAAAACACTCACACAGCACACTATGATATATATATATATATATATATATATATATATATATATATATATATATATATATATATAAAATAGAAAAAGTAAAAGGCAAAAAAGTATATATATATATATATATATATATATATATATATATATATATATATATATATTTTTTTAGGTACTGTAAATTCTTACAGAAAAAACGGCCCAAGGCCTTTACTAAAAATTTTGAAGTAACAACCTAACTAAACTAACTTTAAACAACAACTAGATAATAAACCTATCAAACACTATTATAAAATGTAAAATTTAGAAGTAAATAACAAAAAATAACAAGAAATATATAGAAAAATTTCTACTGGCCCGAGCCTCTCGATGTGATCTGCTGCTAGCGGCAAACTAGATCTGAGGGTTAGCACCGGAGGATCATGGGATATTACTGTGCCTCGAGCTTTCTCGAAGATGCAAGCTGGTGATGCGGCCGACTCGGAGCCGAGGATCGGCTCCGAACCCGTGTGTAAGAACAAACGGCGAGATTGAACAATTTCACATATAATGTTTGCAACTAAAGTGGTGTCAATGTTTTTCATTAATAAAAATATAACACTGCCTATGTCATACATGATAATTTAATAAAGATGTTCATTGGAAAGAAAATCATCCAGGCTGTCAGTTGGAATTGCTCTAAGATGGGGTGCACCAGTCACCCCTGACACTGTGTGAACAGATTCAGATTGTGAGGAAGCTTGTGGTAATTGCTCTTGGTCATTTCCATTAAAAAGGGAGAACCAATTTTGCCTGGGCCAAAAGGGAGTCACCACAATGGTCTTTGGTAATTCCTTCTGAATCTTCAGAAGTACATTCAGTATTGGTGGAAAGGGTGGAAATGCACAAAGGAACATTCCTGTTCAATAGAATGAGAATACTTCAGTCCTTCAAGCATAGCTGCAAATATGTCTGGAACAGGATTTTTAAAATGTCTGCTTTATAAGGAGGTGAAGAAAGCTATGTGAACTGTTCCATACATCTGGACCAAATCCAGGCAGACCTCTGTCCTGAGTTTCCACAAATGAGGGTTCATCCAGGATCTTCTTAGTCTGCCTCTAGGATTTGATCTGATGGGGTATATGAACCCTAAACATCAAATAATGCTTTAAGACTAGCTTCCAGGCCATTACTGCTAAACATCAAAGAGAGTATGACCTTGTGCCCCCCTTGTTTTTCCATGTATCACATGACTATGGTGTTGTCAGTGATCAATAAAAGGGGAACTGGAGAACCTAAGTGGTGAAGAATTTTTAAGGTCTGAATCTCTGCTAACATTTCTTTCATATTTATGTACATTGTAGCATCTGAAGGATCCAATTCATCTTGCACCTGAACTTTCTTGTACACTGTTCATCATGCATCATCTGACAATTCCATCTGGATTGTGTGAAATGGGGTCTGCACAGGGAAGGGTAGATCTAGATTGAGAGGCATCTGATCCTTCCACCACTGAAACTCTCATTTTGGAAAATCCAGTGCTGGTACTTGGAATGTTAAGGGATGCTGGTGTTGGGTTCAACAATGTTTTAAGTACCACTGAACCTTTCTCATGTGGAGTTTGGCTTGTGGTGTCATGAGGATCATTGATACCATAATGCCTAGATTTTTCAGAAACTCTCTTGTGGAGGCGGCTTCTTGAGGAGAGAAATCCCTGAAAATGTTCTGAACACTCAGGACTATGCCTTCTGGTATAAAGGCCATATTTTTACCAGTGCTGAAATTAAGGGCAGCAAAACTCTAGCACTTTAAATGGTTTTAAAGTATTTTTAACAGTTATTTTGTTCATGGACATTGCATATTTATTAAAAACATTTATTAAAATTATCTATGTGTATTATACAAGTTAGCAAAGTTTTTAAACAAGAATACAGTTTTATTGTTGTTAAATCAATGTTTAATTTCAAGGTTAAATACTGTGATATTTTATTTCACCACTAGATGGTGTAATTGGATGTGTATGGTAGAGTTTTAATATACGGGTTGTGTAAGAACTATTTATTTTTTCACTATTTTAAAAAACAGTGTTTTAACTATGACAAATTCACATGTTTTTAATTTTAAAATGAGTTGATATTTATATTTAACACATTTAAATCAAATACAATGTAATTCACTGTGGTTAGATGGTGCATCTAGCTAATTTATTATTCATTTGTTATTTTAATTCTGTTCATCATGACTGGATAGTTCAAACACTAATTGTGGCTAAATACACTATATAAGGCAAAATGTAACTATGGTGGTCACTACTGAGGAAGTTGAAGACGAAAACGTTTGTTTCTGTAAACGTTATCTTGTTTTTTTCTGTGCTGGTGATTCAGTGAAAATTAAATTTGTTACTTTCATTTGGGACCTGATTTATTTGTGCCTGGAACTGGTGGCTGTTTTCATTACAAGTTTGTATTTTCCACCTTCGGCTCGTCTTGTGGTTTATCAATAAAAGGGGAACTGGAGAACCTAAGTGGTGAAGAATTTTTAAGGTCTGAATCTCTGCTAACATTTCTTTCATATTTATGTACATTGTAGCATCTGAAGGATCCAATTCATCTTGCACCTGAACTTTCTTGTACACTGTTCATCATGCAACATCTGACAATTCCATCTGGATTGTGTGAAATGGGGTCTGCACAGGGAAGGGTAGATCTAGATTCAGAGGCATCTGATCCTTCCACCACTGAAACTCTCATTTTGGAAAATCCAGTGCTGGTACTTGGAATGTTAAGGGATGCTGGTGTTGGGTTCAACAATGTTTTAAGTACCACTGAACCTTTCTCATGTGGAGTTTGGCTTGTGGTGTCATGAGGATCATTGATACCATAATGCCTAGATTTTTCAGAAACTCTCTTGTGGAGGCGGCTTCTTGAGGAGAGAAATCCCTGAAAATGTTCTGAACACTCAGGACTATGCCTTCTGGTATAAAGGCCATATTTTTTCTGTGTCCGTCATACACCCCAGGAAGACAGGGTATGAGACAGGACATTTGTAGGTTCAACTTGAAGTTGGGAGCAATAGGCATCTTTCAGATATAAAGTCACCATGAAACAGTGGTCTGGAAGAAATGGTAGGACTGCCTGCAGGGCAAGTATTTTGAATCTGGATACTATCAAAAAGGTATTTAGGTATGCCAAAAACTAACACTAGCCTCCTCAACAGTTCCAGTTTGGGTACCCAAAAGATTCTGGTGTAAAACTCTTTTTCTTTTTTGTGGTAAAGAATTTGGTTCTGTAACTCCTGCTTGCAACCTTTGAAGGAGAAACAGACAGAACAGATGTGTCTGGTCTGGATGTGGCTGTGTGTGTGTGTGTGTGTGTGTATGTGTGTGTGTGTGTGTGTGTGGGGGTCCCTGAAGGGGAAACATTCTAGATACTCCACGCATCAGTTTACCTCTATCAAGCTATTGTTTGAGAATCTGGGTAGCAACAGGACTAAACATAAATTCAGAACTTAAAGGAGAATTAAAAATCTTTATTTTTTAAATCCTCAGAAAATTCTGGTTATGTAACCAAATTAAAAGTTATGGACTCAACATAAATATGCATCTGTTTTGTTCATTTTCATTCTTCCTCAACGAAATGGCCTTGGATCAAGCTTGGCTGCATTTCTTCCAGATTCTTGAATGCAACTCTAGAGTTCCTTCTTTTACCTATAATGCCCCACACCCCTCTACTACCTCAGACTGAGTTTGTTGGTCTATCTTAAAAACAGGTTATAACCCATATAAAGAAGAGAGAGAGAAACAGGGCTCACACAGGAAAAAGAAGTTATGTACCCACCATAATGTTCCATGTTAGTTGCCTTCTTCTCACCTTCTTTCTTGCTGGTTGGGATCGGAGCCGATCCTCGGCTCCGACTCGGCCATCTTCAATAGCTCGAGAGTGGTTTACTGGCTCGAGGCTACCCCATATACCATGATGCCTGGCGCTAGCTACCCAGATCTCATTTGGAAAAGCTATTCCAGACATAACTAAGAAAGAATTCTGCCCTTGTAGTCCCTGGGGCCTAGCTGTGAAGCTATCTAAGCAGAAAAAGGACAACCAGAGAAGGTTCAGCCAATGAAATCTGAAAAAGGGAGCTCTTCTCGATCCACTCGGATAGGGGGATGGAGGGTGGGACGCAAGAAAGAAGGCGAGAAGACGACAACTAACATGGAACGTTTCGGTAGGTACATAACTTCTTCATGTTAAGTTGTCTATCTCGCCTTCATTCTTGCTGGTTGGGACAGCGTCTGTAGGACCTACTATCCTGGGTGGCTCATTGGAACGAACTCTTCAGAATAGTGGAACCACAATCAGCTCTGTTTCTGGAAGCAATGTCTAGTTTATAATGACAAATGAAGGTATGTGGGTTAGCCCACGTAGCAGCTGCACAGATAGATTTCATGGGCAACCTAGATTGGAAGGCCACCGAGGTGGCTAAGGCCCTAGTAGAGTGGCCTTTTGGTTTGATAGATAATTCTTTGTTTCTCAGCTGGCAAATGAATGAAATACTGTGAGACAACCACCTAGATAATGTTACTTTTGAGACTGGAAGGCCTTGTCTGCCCTCAGCATAGGAAAGGAAAAGTTGGTCCAACTTCCTGATGTCCTTTGTCCTATGTAAATAAAAACGCAGTTGTCTGTGAACATCCAACTGGTGCAGTTTATATTCTGCCTTGTTGGTGTGATTAGGAAAAAACACAGGAAGGTCTATGGACTGATTTAAATTATTTTGCGAACAGACCTTAGGAAGGAAGGATTGGTCCTTAGAGAGACCCTATCGTTATGAAAAACTAAGTAAGGAGGACGAATACATAGAGCCTGAAGCTCCGAAACACATCTTGCAGAAGCAATGGCTACCAGAAAAAGAGTCTTCCAGGATAAGAACTTAAGAGAGCAAGATGCTGCAGGTTCATAAGGTGGCAAGATTAGGGAAGCTAGTACCAAATTTAGATGCCACGGAGGTGGGGGATCTCTCACTGGGGGCCTAAGCAGAGTGGTTCCTTTGAGGAAGGCTTTACACAGCTTATGAGACATAATGTTGTTAGAAGGCAACCCAAAGTGAAAATTTGAAATGGCAGCTAACTGAACCCTGACTGCAGCAGAAGCGGAACCAGAATGAAAGAGTTCCGCCAAAAATTCCAAAGTCTCATGGACAGGGGCTGAAAAGGGGTCTATATTCTTAGCCTCTGCCCTGCAAGAAGAACATTTCCATTTGCTAGCATAAGTTTTCCTAGTTGTGGATTTGTGTGATGAGATAATAATTTCATGCACAGAAGATGAAATATTAGGAAGCCTGGCGAAGGTTGGAAGTGGAGCAACCAAGCTGTGAGCTGGAGTGTTTGAAGGGATCGATGCAGTCTGCCCGATTGATGAATCAGTAGATCTGGAATAAGATCCAGAATTCAAGGCTGCTCGACAAGGTAACTAGGCAGGAATGGAAACCATATCTGTCGAGGCCAGTAAGGGGCAATAAGGATCATTCTGCAACCCAACGCAGTTGCTCTCTGTATGAGTTTGGGTATTAGGGGAAACAGTGAGAAGGCGTAAAGAAGTCCCTGAGGTCAATTGTGGACTAAAGCGCCTCTGGGGGAGTGGCCGGGAAGTGGAAGAAGGGAGAAGAAATTGCTGCACTTGCTGTTGAAGGGTGTAGCGAATAGGTCGCAGCAAGGCTGTCCCCATTTGCGAAAGATCTGTTCCGCAATTACCTGATTCAGAGACTACTCGTGAAGCACGAGAATTGCTCTGCTGAGCCTGTCTGCGATGACGTTGGACCTCCCAGGGATGTGCGTTGGGAAGAGATCACCCACTGCCAGAGTCTGAGTGCTTCTCGACATAGAGGATAGGACCTGGTTCCGCCCTGCTTGTTGATGCACCACACCACTGACATATTGTCCGTTTGAACTGCAATGGTCCCAGGAGGGAGAGAGTCCTGAAGGGCTTGCAACATTAAAAGCACGGCTCTCATCTCCAAGACATTTATATGTAAATGGTACTCGTGAGGCTGCCAGGTGCCTTGGACTGTCCTGCCCTGATAATGCCCCCCCCTATCAGGGAGGCGTCTGTGGTCACTGTGGCGACTGGAGGGGATAGCACAAATGGTCTGTCCTGGGACACTGATGGGGAGACCATCCACCAAGCGAGGTGCTTCTTGCATGCTTCTGTGATCATAATCTTGTGAGACATAGGAAGCTGTTGGAAGGACCACTGTGTGAATAGGAGCCACTGGAGAATTCTCACGTGAAAGCGGGCTAGGGGAACAAGAAAAATTGCTGATGCCATGGACCCCAGTGTTTGGAGGATGAACCTGACTTGAATCCTTTTGCATGTTAATAAAATCTGCACTTGCTGGCGAATTATTGATACCCTGTCTGGTGGAAGGCTCGCAAACATGTTCCTTGTATTTAAATTTGTGCCTATATAAGTGATATGCTGACAGCGCAACAATGCAGATTTTTTCGAAATTTATTGTGATACCTAGCCTGGAGCAAGTTTTGATAGCGTAGTCTCTGGCTTGTAGGAGGTGATGCCTGGTGGTAGCAGTGAGGAGCCAGTCATCTAGACATGGAAACACCTGGAATCCCTGACGTCTCAGGTGAGCCGTAACAACTGCCATGCATTTGGTGAACACCTTGGGGGCTGTGGTGAGACCAAAGGGCAGAGCTCTGAACTGATAATAACTTGCTCCCAGCCAGAAGCGAAGGAATCTTCTGGAGCGCCTGTCCATTTTGATGTGGTAGTATGCATCCTGAAGATCTATAGAGCACATCCAATTGTCCTGACCCAGGAAGGGTAGAATGGACTGTGACCATCCGAAACTTTGTTCTTTGTATAGACCTGTTTAATCTGCTGAGATCCAGAATGGGTCTCCAGTCCCCTGTCTTTTTTGGTACCAAAAAGAACCTTGAGTAAGTTCCAGATCCGAGTTGGTCTAATGGGACTTCCTGGATGACCCTTTTGTGCAGCAGCTTTGAAATTTCTATGGCTGCTTGGGCCCTTAGATTGGGTGGAACATCTGGAAGGGACTTGTTTGACGGTAATGAGGGTTGAGCAAAGGGAATGCTGTAATCTCCGGATATGATCAACTGTACCCACTTGTCTTCAATTAGCTCTTGCCAGGCTTTGGGGTACAGAGAGAGCCTTCCCCCAACTGCCTCCAGAGGTGTGCAGCCGGGCAACCCTTCAGGGATGCTGAAAGGGCTTCTCAGAGAAGGATTCTCTGCTGCCCTGGTTCTGCGGACCCCCTCTGCCACGAGGGCGGCGTCTGTTATTGTTCCCTCCTCTGCCCCTGGAGGGGAACTCACCATGTGTGTCAGGCAAGGCTCCCTGGGATTTACGGAACCACATCTTTCCACTCTTCTGACCCTTGGGGTATGGTCTGGAAGGAGTGGAAAAACAGACTCCCACGGCAGAGAGAGTCTTGCCTTCCTGTTCACACCTGGTTAGGGTGTCCTTCACCTGTGATCCAAAGAGAGCGGAGCCATCAAACGGGGTATTGGTGAAAGACCCTCTGAAGGGTTCCACAAAATTACATAGCCGCATCCGTGCGTGCCTCCTGGGGGCAACGCCTGTGCCTGCGGCTCTACTCGCTCCATCGGCTGCATAAGAAATGGGCCTCATGGGGGAGTTAACAGCTGAATTCACTTAGCTTGAGCCCCCTCGGCTGATGGATCTTGGAGGGCATCTCCAAGCTCTTTAAGGAGATCCCTCTGAAGGCGGGTGAAATGGCACAAATAATTCAGAGACCTCATGGAGAAGGTCGCTGAAGCAAACATATGCTTCCCATATCTGTCCATAGTCCTAGACTCCTTGTTAGGGGGATGGACAGACGAAGAAGTTTCTGCCAACTCCTTTGTGGCTGCTGCTACCACCATGGCATCAACAGGTACGCCCTTAGCTAAAAACTGTTTGTCCTGAGGTGCAGTTATAAATTTAGCAGGTCTCCTGGGGGTTGGTTCCACTGTGTCTGGAGCTGACCCCACCTTCCGAGCCACCACAGACATAAGTGGGTCGAAAGGCGGAGCCACCCAGGAGGTGGAAGGTCGGGAACCAAACACATCCAGGAATACCGACTCATCCTCGGAAGGAGCTAGGGTATTCCAGTTCCCCCTCTGCTTAAGCATTTCCAAGATGTCTGAAAAGGAGACATCTTCAGAGGGGGATCTCGGGGACCCTTCCGAATCCTCTAAGTCAGTATCTGATGTGCCAGACTCAGGGGAGTCAACGTGCTTCCTCTTGCACTTCCTCTTACGAGGTGGCTCCTCTGAGTGATCAGGGGAGGCCTCGGAAGAGGAAGAAACACCCAAAGGGGTGCCCTGGAGCGCTGGTTCCCCACTCTTGGGGTCTGGAGGAGGGGCAGAGGCAGACGTAGGCACCATAGGGGGAGGAGCCGATGGGGTTGACTGTGGGACTGACTCAGGGGCCAGTACACTCCTCATGACCTCGAAGGCATCCCTGCCCGGACGCAGAGAAGACTCCAGTTCAGAAGAAATCAGAATCCCTCTGCTCACTCAGGAGGACGGCTCCGAAGCCGATGTAGGAGCCGAGCTCACCTGCGCCGAAGCTCCGAGGGGGAGAACGGGGTCGGACAAGGGTCTGATGCCACTTGCCCCCTCGAAGCTGACGAGGGCATCCCGGCACCCAGATCCCTCTGAGGACGGCACCATAGAAGGGATCGGAGCCGACGACGGAACCGAAGGAGAAGGTATCGGAGCCGACGGTTCCACGACTCGAACCCCAACGAACTCCGGCTCAAGCTCAAGGGAGGAGTCGCAGCAGGAATATCTGCAGAAGTGTATGGAGCAGACACCTGATAAGGGGGGCTGGACAACATTTTCATTAGGGCCTGCGATTTCAGCAACCTACTGACCACTCTCTCCAAATCCTGATCTGAAAGCCTGGAGGACCGAGAGGAGTGAGAGGACCTATGACTGCGTTCCGATTGGAGCAGAGGTGACCGTGGAGCTGAGCGTATTGACTCCAAGGAGGGAGACCTAAATCTCTTTTGACTCCCAGATGGCTCCAAAGTACATGCTGGAGCTGACTGGGAGGGAGGCACCTCGGTTCCAGCCGGAGCCGAGGTGGATAGTGGTGTTTCACCCAACAACAGCTCAGAAATAGGAGCTGAAGACTTAGGTGGCTTGGAGGATTTCACAGGCTGAGCCTTGGCCGGTGAATCCTGGGGCTTAAACAAACCCCGAAGGATTAACTTATTTTTGCGCTCCTGCAGGACTCTTGGGCTGAAAGCATGACAAACCAAACAAGAGTCCTGCAGGTGCACCACGCCCAGACAGTAGACACAAGAAGTGTGACCATCTGTCAGAGACATCTTCTGACAGCATGAGTCACTCTTCTTGAATCCGGATACTTTAGTATCCTTGGACATGTTAACAACACACACACCAAGGTCAAACACGCACGCACACACAAAAGAAAAACAAGCTAGCAGGTATAACTAATTTAACAATATAAAGTATACAGCTAACACACACTGAAACTAAATAAAGTCTAAGGATATAGACAGGGACTACTCTAAAGGGGAGAACAATCTATGTAAAAACGTTCTCTCTCTCTTTTTTTTTTTTTTTTTTTTTTTAACTAGAAGAAGACAAAAAGGTTAGCCGCAAATTTAAACGGCTACCAGTGAAAGGAGGGGGAGGGATGGGGAAAACTCTCTAAGTAAAACGAGTTTTCAAAAAAGAAAACAGGAGGGATAGATGCTATTTAAAGAATATAGCTAGGGAAATAGTACAGCTAAGAAACTATAAAGATTAAATTTTTAGTAAAAATAGAAAAACACAATAAAGTATACGAGCCTGAGCCAGTAAGACAATCTCGCAGTGTGAAGCGACGAACGAGATCTGGATAGCTAGCGCAAGGCATCATGGGATATGGGGTAGCCTCGAGCCAGTAAACAGCTGTCGAGCTATTGAAGATGGCCGAGTTGGAGCAGAGGATCGGCTCCTATCCTAACCAGCAAGAATGAAGGCGAGATAGACAACTTAACATCAGTGGTTCCAATATTTCTATCAGGCAACTCCCAAACCAAAAGGAAAGGGGGAAGGAGAGAAAAAATGAAAATGAACAACACAGATACATAGGTTGAGTACATAACTTTTAAACCTGATGCTGTCATTTTCATTCATTCCTCAATGAACTGGACAGAGTCTCCAGCTATAATAACCTTGGGTGGCCATCATGGAAGGACGTTTTGCATTACTGCAGAACCAAAGGCAGCTCTGCTTCTGGAAATGAGATCCAATTTCTAATGAGGAATAAGCTAAAGTAACCTTAAAGACTGGTTTTCCCAATATATTGGGGGCAAATGACATGAACAACTGGTCAGTTTTTCTAAAACTCTTCATCCTATGAAGATAAAAATGAAACTGTCTATGCCCATCTAAAAGGAGAAGCATGTATTCACCTGTATTAGAAAGATTTGGAAAGAATACCAGTAAAGTTGACCACTTGGTTGATGTTCACTTCAGAAGCTATTTTGGGCAGAAAGGGTGGATTAGTACATAAAGTGACTCTATCCTTGTGGAGGATCAAGTAAGGTGAACTTGCAGAGAGTGCTTGGAGCTCAGAATCTCAAGTAGCTGAAGTGATAGCCACTTGAAAGATTGTCTTCCAAGACAAACTTGGGATCAGACTTGGCCGAAGGCTCAAATGCAGGCTGAATCAAACTCTGCTACAAAAAATGTAAGGTTCCATGGTGGAGCAGGATCTTTAATCAGAGGTCAAAGCAAAAAATTTCCTTTAAGGAAGGCTTTGCACAACTTGGATGCAGCTAGGCGAAAAGCATAATCACCAGTGTGATAACTGGAAATGTCCGCTAGTTAAACTTTGATGATAGAAAAACTAGCTCCTTCTTGAAAAACTGAAGCAAGAAAATCTAAAATAATATGGATAGATGCAATAAAAAGATCCAATTTTATCTGATAAGCCCAATAAGAAAATCTCTTCCATTTACTTTTATATAGTTTTCTAGTGGAGACTTTTTGGGATGATAACAGAATGTGGTAAACTGGGGAAGAAAGCCTGGGCTGTCTATCCATCAATGGAATTGGAGAAAGCACATGGTCAGTTTGAATCCTTGAGGGTCCAGCTGAGCCATCCCTGTGGGTTGGGTGATCAGATATGGGGAGGTACCCAGTGTCCAAGGAGGACATAGGAGATGAGACCAAAGGAAGGTAAACCAGACTTGATGAAGCCAGAAGGGCCCAATGAGGATAACCATCCGCTTCAACCAGAATGCTTTCTGAACAAATTTGGGGACCAGGGGCAAGGGGGAATAAGCATAAAGGAGACCAGAGGGCCAAATGTGGACTACAACATCTCTCAGTGCACTTGTTGTGGATGGGAGAGGCAAAGAGATCACAGCAAGGTTGACCCCATCGACAGAAGATTCTGTCCACCACACCTTGATTGAGAAATTACACATGAAGAATCAGAATTGTCCTGCTGAGTTTGTTGGCTAGCATGTTGGATTTCTCCAGTATGTGCACTGCTTGAGGAAAGCGGTTGGAAGAGATTGCCTACTGCCACACTCTCATTGCTTCTTGACAAAAGGGCTTGGACCGGGTTCCCTCCATTTGTTGATGTACCAAACCATGACATGTCCATTTGTATAACAATTGTCCCTAGAGGGAGAGAGTTCTGAAAAGTCTGCAATATTAGGATGACCATGTCCCTTGGACAGTCCGTCCCATGAACTGTCCCCCCACGGAGGCACCTGTGGTCACTGTAGCTACTGGGATGGGAATACAAAGGGATGACCCTGATAAACTTAGCTGGACCTGATCCACCAAAGTAGGGAGTCCCTGTAAACCCAAGAAAGTTTTATAGGATGGGACTGACCACTGAACTGCTAGAGTCCACTGAAGAACTCATATGTGGAAACGAGCAGTTGTTAGTAAGGTAATAGCTGCAGTCATTGATCCTAAGGCCTGAAAAAACAGTTTTGCTGGGGGAGAAGGGTGAGAAAGTCTCTTTATGAAAAGTAGTCGTAAGGACTCTACTCTATTTTGTGGAAGAAAGGTCAGTTAACTGGTGGTATCCAGGCGAGCTGCTATAAACTCCAAGACTTTAACTAGTTGTAGATGGGTCTTGGCATAACTGACTGTGATCCCTAGAACTGACATAACTACAGTAAGTAGTTCTTGGCCTTTTTGAGGAGATGCCTGGTTGTGGCAGTGAGAAGCCAGTTGTCTAAACAGAGAAACACTCTGAATCTGACTAGTTTGAAATAAGCTGCTACTACTGCTGTGCATTTGGTGAACACCCTGGGGGCTGTGGTGAGACCAAAGGACAGGGCTCTGAATTGGTAATGCCTGGAGTCCAAACAAAAGTGCAAATATCTCTGGGAGCATCTCTTCATTTTGATATGACAGTATACATCCTGGAGATTTACAGAGCACATCCAGTTGTCCTTCTGTAGAAGAGATAGAATGGACTGAACTGTAACCATCGAGAACTTGGTGTTCTTTACAAACTGATTAAGATTGCTGAGATCCAGAATGGGCCTCAAGTCTCCTGTTTTCTTTGGAATGAAGAAGAACTTTGAATAAGTTCTGAATCCTCTCTGGTCTGGTGAGACTTCTTGAATGACTATTTTGTCTAGCAGCTTTTGAACTTCTAGGGCCACTGATTGGGTGGAATATCAAGGAGAGTTTTACATTTGGATGGCAGGATTTGCGGAACGAGAATGAAAGATCCTCTGGATATTATCCTTTGCAACCAAGTGTCTTGTGATAGATTCCCAGGCTTCCAGGTATAGAGACAAGCACCCTCTGACTGCCTCCAGAGATGAACCATTGGGCAACCCTTCAGAAGCACTGAAAGAGTCTATTGGAAAAAGAATCTTGAAACCTTTGGTTTTGCAGGCCTCCTCTGCCACAAGGATGGCATCTTCCTTTGGAACTTCTTCCCTTGCCTCTGGGAGAAGTTTCCCCTCATGAGGTCTGAAAAGGTCCTTGTGACTTTCAGAACATCTTTTTACCTCCATGCTGATTCCTAGAGAAGGATCTCTGTGGTGTAGAAAAATGGATTTCCACAGCAGAGAAAGTCTTTCCATTTTGCTCACCATGGGAGAGTGTTTTCTTTACTGTGGGACCAAACAGAAAAGATACACCAAAGGGAGCACTGATGAAAAATGACTTAAAAGACTCTGCAAAGTCACACAAGTGTATCCAGGCATGTCTCCTGATGGCTATGCCTGAACACACTACTCAAGAGGAACCTTCTGCTGCATGTGATGTGAAATTAGCCTCATGGATGCATTGGAAACCGAATGAAGGGTGGCCAGCTGCAAAGAAAAATGTTTAAGTTCCTCCACTGACATGGACCCTGGAATAGATTGAGAGAGTTCCTTTATCAGGTCTCTCTGCAATCTGGTAAAATGTTCCAGGTAGCTGAGTGACCATAAAGCAAAAGTCATTGAGGTTTAAACATGCTTTCCAAATCTGTCCATCGCCCTGGACACTCTACTGGGGGGGGGGGGGGTGTGAACAGAACAGCTTTGTTCAGCTAGCTCCTTTTTAGTGGTTTCCAACATAACCATGGCATCCATGGGAACTTCCTTACTCCAATGAAGTCTGTCCTTCGTGGAGCAAGAAACTTGTCTGGGCAAGGTGGAATTGGTTCTACTGTATCTGGATCCTTTCATGCTCATTGAGACACAAGATCTATAAGGTCATCTGCCAAAGGAGTAACCCAAGACGTAGATGGGCTGGACCTGAAGGCTTCTAGGAACACGGACTCCTCCTGGGAAGGTGGTTTGGAAAACCAACCACTATTATGGCTAAGGATCTCAAGAATGTCTCCAAATGAGACATCTTCTGGTGGAGAGGATGGGAAACCCTCCCCTTCCTCAACGTTGCTGCCTTTGGTTAAAGATTCCTGAGGGGAATCTATATGCCTCCTTTTACACAATCTCTTTTGGGAGACCCCCTCAGTGGGATGATCTGAGGAGGTAACAGAAGACAGAAGAAGTTCCTGTGCAGGAACTGCCTAGAAGCTCATACAGACCGGCTGTCCCTGAGGGATAGGATGCTGAGGCTCAGAAGTTGGATCTTAAGGAAGTGTAGAGGTAGGATCCAAAGATGCAAGAGCAGAAAATACTCTTGGTTGAGAGAAAGCCCTCTTCACCATCTCAAAAGCAGAACAACCAGGAGAAGACACTGCCAGTCTTCCTAGAGCTGAAACTCCAGGTGCTGCCAAGCTCCAACCCTACCTGGGCACCTGCTGCAAGGGAGAAGCTGGACCTGAGCTGTCCATCAGTGGGGTTCCAAGGAGAAATGATGGCTATGAAAACCCCAGAGTTGAAGACATCTCACAGCAACCACTGCCAAAGCTTCAGTTCCAAGGCTTATCTGGCTCTAAGGGAATCGGCGCTGCACAAGTCAGGGACACCATCACAGTCAAAGAAGAGGCTCTCTTCAGATCTGGCACTTTGACTCTTGGGGCTCTCAGATTCAAGGGCCTCAAAATCGCTGGACACATTGGAAAAGGAGAGATAATAGAATGGGGTATGGGTTGAAGGTCTCACGGATCCAGTGGGGGATGGAGCTGGTAAAACCCCCATCTGGATCTGAGGTTTAAGGAACTTCCTCATCATCCTATCCACATCTGCTTCAGACAGACTTTGGGGGAACCTGGTAGGAGATGAAGTAGAAGGAGGACAGGACACTATTTGGGTCTATATTACATTATCAGCTGATGAAAAGAGCGAATGCTCTTTCATCGTATCGATAATATCGAAAGACCTAAACAGAGAAGACACTGAACATGTTTTTTTTTTTTCCCCAGGGAAAAAAAATGGTGCACCATGTCTTTGGGACTTTGCCATTTCCTCCACTATGGTGCGATCTCAAGAGTTGGTATATTTAAGTAGTGGGTATGAGGGGGGCACAACCCCCCCATTAGTGGGTGTGGGGGTGAAGCCCCCTACTCGTTTTGTGTTTTAAGGTTTTTTTTGTTTTTTTTGCGGAGCAGAGAGTTTTTTCCCTGGGGAAAAAATCTGCTGTTCTGTGTCTTCCTGTTTAGGACTTTCAACATTATCAGTTCGATGAAAGAGCGTTCACTCTTTTCATCAGTCGATAATGTAATATAAATGCCACTCTTTTGGGTGTCTCCTGTAAGAATGGAGATTACAGCCTAGGGGAAACAGGCTTAGTAGAAGCAGGGATTTCAGTACTGAGGAGACTTTGATGTCCCAGATGTCGAATCCAAAGAAGTCAGATCTTTATGTTTAGGTAGTTTGGCAGGTGACTCTGATCAGGTTTAAGGGACCAAACAGGAGAGCACTTCTTATGCTCCCTGGGCTCTGTAGTCACACTGGATTTCTTGGTAGGAGGTCGATGTCCTGAGAAAGAAGTAGAAGCAGGTAGCAAACCCTTTAAAACTAATTTGTAACAACTGTCACTTAGGGCCTGAGAGTTGAAACCCGCACAAATTTGACAGGAGGTTTCAAGGTGAACTACTCCTAAGCAGTAGGCACACTCCCTGTGGGCATCAGAGTTGGGAATCTTATCCCCACAGGAAGTGCACTTTTTAAATCCTGTTGGCTTTTCAGTCATTTTGAAACAAAATTAAGAAAGAAGGAAAATAGATAAAGAAAAGAAAAGGTTAGAATAATGCCAGCAATGGTATTAAAGAATTACCCTAAAGATGGGTAAAGGATGACGAAATACCAATAATGGTGCACAGAAATACCCAATAGTAGCAGGTAGAAAGAGAAAATGTTATAATCACACAGAAAAAAATAAGTAAAGAGAAGATAGGGCTAGAGGAGAGTATTATAATAGAAAAGAGGTTTAATAAGAAAAACAACTCCACTTTTACACACAGATATAAATAACTCCCAAAACCCGATACCCTACCTCAAATCTAGGTCACCATTCAACTCAGACTCTCTGTCCTCTAACTTATGCAACAAAAGTATTACCATCAAGGACTTCTCCTTAAATTATACTGCCAACACACTTACTTTAAGACACTTTCTTTCTTATGATAAACCCTACAAAGGAACTTATACTAATACTACAACTGTCTCTTGGCACACCTAACTGAAACACCTGTAAAGTATGTTTATACACATATTTTTATGCATATATCATACTTACTGCATCAATGCTTAACTATGTCTTTGCTTACAGTGTCTCTGCATATTCTGCTACCTAAGAAATGCACTTTTTAATTATGTCTGCAATTTTTCTCACTGTGTATAATTTCAATTGTAAAATGCAAATTCTGAGTTATGTACATCCTTCTGCAGAGTCTTTCCTGCCCAGGCCTTAACTATATGTAAATTTGATTGTAAAATATAAATTCTGACTATATGTGTATCTTTCCGTGAAACTTTTCTCCACTGAAAACGGGCTCACTTTGGTCCATTGGACTTTCCTGGTAAATGCAAATAAAATAAATAAATAAATAAGTCCTGAGCTTGATCTGCATCCAAACCATTACAGCGACAAACGAGATCTGGGGTAATATGGGGGGGGGGGGGCAGCATTATAGGTAAAGGAAAGAGCTCAAGAGTTGGATCAAACAGTCTGGAAGAAATGCAGGTGAGCCAGATCCGAGGTTGGATATGAGACCCACACATTGAGGAATGAATGAAAATGACAACATCAGATCAAATATTCTCAATACAAGAAAAGCAGCTGCATTTCTAGAAATAGTATCCACACCCTCCAATTCACTCCTTGAAGCATGTGTCAAAGCCTGTGTCACATTATTAACAAACTCATTCATATAACACTTGTGTACATCTGGCAAGTATACAGCAAAATCATCTAAACTGCAAGCACACTGCAAAATAAATATCCCTGATTATTTAAAATTCTAAAGACTAAGCCAACTTTTTCTACCATGAGATTCAAACCACTTGCCAATTTTATCCAGCAATGTAGGGTTAGAAGAAAGCAAGGCCACAGCAAGGTCAGTTGACAAAGGAGCAAAGAGAGCTGCAAGATCAGAGTACACCTTGTATTTCCTCATAGTATTTTTAGCAACTGGCTCACTACTCAAAGGAGTTTTACATGCAGTTTTATAGACATCTTCTAAAGCCAGTTAGAAAGGAAAAACAGCCAAAACATTTAGAATCTCATCCTCAATAAAATCAAACTTTGTCAGTCTCTGGCATAGTTCCACATTGCTTCCAGTTAAGTACATCTCTAAACCTAGCTAGCATCTCTGGAAAGGTGATAAGGTAATACTTGCTTATGCTCATGAACCTGTTTACCTTCTAAAGAATCAGACTGGATGGACAGTAGAGTGTTCACTGATGTCTGCATCAGAGTTCCCATTAAAATTTGCAGCATTAGTCTCATCTCTAGAGAAGGTAGCCCCACATTCTTTGGAAGAAGAGCATAGCCTCCAAGATTAGCTGACTGTAAAATACTATAGCTAAGGAATCATCATCACCCCTCTACATGGTACTAACCTGATTCTCATGTGGTGAAGTTTCTATTTCTTCTAAATACGAAGTATACTACAGGACAAAATATATAGGGACAGAGTATTATGTCTGGCCAGGGGTCTCTTACCCCAGATATCTCCTGTACCTAAAGGGTTTGGTTCTCCCATACCTGACCCAAGTACATGAATAGCCCCTGAGGATGTGCCATACAGGGCCATGGGCTCACATCAAAGGGTGACAAGGAAAATAAGTGGTATGCAGGCTGGTTTAAGGCAACAACAGAGTCTCAAAATGCAGGCTAAGGCATGCTTTTGCTGAGTTTGTTTTCTTTTTAGCTGCATCTAGATTTGATCGGGGGGGGGGGGCAGCCATATCAGGATCCATCTAATAACAGAAAAAAAACACCAACCAGAATAATACACTGACATTATTAAGGGCTAACTAAGGCCAGCAATAATAGAAAATATTAAAAAAGTTATGTACTTACCATAACGTTCCATCTGTGTTGTCCATTTTCATTCTTCCTCAACTGATGGGTTATGATCTGAGACTTGGATCTAAGTTGGCCACTTCTTCCAGATCACCGAATCCTAGTACTGTCAAGCTCCTCCCTTTAGCCATAATTCCCCGCCAATCTAACTTACCTCAGATCAGTTTGCTGCCTCTAGATGAAAAAGGTAAACCAATAACAAAAAAAGCAGAAGTAGAACAGAAAAAAAGGGAGCTACAGCTCAAACAAGAAACAGGTTCCTATACAACTCTTAGATGTCTCCAGATGCACAAAAGGAGGGGGCAGATGAGCACGGAGTTGAGGAAGAATGAACATGGACAACACAGATGGAACATTATGAACAGTACATAACTTTTTAATCTGATGTCATTTTCATTCATTCCCCAACTGAAGGAAGAGAGTCCCCAGCTACTATAAACCCGGGAGGCCCCTAAGGAAGGATATTCCAGAGGAATGTAAGCCAAATGGGGGTCTGTTCCTTCAAATCAAATTCAACTTGTAATGGGCAATAAAAGTGTGTGAATTAGGCCAAGTTGCAGCTGCACAAATACTCAGGACCAAAAAGCTGAAGAAACCACCACAGATCACGTGGCATGGGCCCTAGTAGGTTTTGGTAAAGATTAACCCAATTTACCTTAGACAAAGGTTATACAATCAGCCAACCATTTAGCCAGTGTAACTTTAGATACTGAATCACCTAGTCTGGTAGGAGAAAAGGAAACAAATAACTGGTTAGATTTCCTAAAGTCTTTGGTTCTATAAAGGTAGAAATTAAGTTGTCTATGCATATCCAACAGGTATAACATGTATGCTCCTTTGTTTGAAAAATCTGGAAAGAAAACTGGGAGATTTGACTTAGTAGCTACCTTAGGTAAAAAGGACAGGTTAGATAAGGAGGCTTTAAAGACAGAGCCTGGAGTTCATATACTTTTCTAGCTAATGTAATAGCCACTAGAAAAATGTTTTTTCCAAGATAAAAATGTTAGGTCAGCTTTGGCTGAAGGTACAAAGGGAGAATGAGTTAAGGCCTGAAGCATCACATTTGAATCCCAAGGGGGTATAGGATTTTTTAATGCAGATCTACGAAAAATGGCTGCCTTGAGAAAGGCCTTGCATAATTTAGAAGATGCTAATATACAGTTATTTTCACCCATGTGGAAATTAGAAATGGCAGCCAAGTGAACTCTAATAGTTGAAAAGCTAGCTCCTTCATTACATATTGACACTAAACATTTGAGGATCACAAGTACAGGCATGAAAAAGAGTCTAGATCTTTGCTAAGGGCTCAGAAGACAAATCTCTTCCATTTACTCCGGTTAGTCTTTCTACTAGAAGCCTTATGGGAAGATAGCAAAATATGGTGACCCAGGGAAGACAGCCTGGGCTGTCTAACAATTAGTAGAACTGGAGAAACCATACAGTCAGTTTGAGGCCGGTTATGTCCGGATAAGTTATGCCTGTTGGGTTAGACAGGAGGACTGGAGTTGGATCCAGAATCCATGGTGGATGTAGAAGATGAGGCCAGAGGAAAGGGAATAAAATCTGAAGAGGCAAAAAGGAGGCAGTGAGGTTAACTGTGCTCTTAAACTGATCTGCTATCTGAAACAATTTGGGAATTAGTGGTAACGATGGAAAAGCATAGAGGAGTCCAGACAGCCAATTGTGAACTAGAACATTTTTTAGTGCCTCCCATGTTGGAGGGATCAGAGCAAAGAACCTGCTGCACATGTTGTTGTTGAGGGGAGAGGCAAATAGATTGCAGCAAGGCTGGCCCAACTGACACAAAATTCTCCCCATCATACTGACATTGAGAGACTACTCATGAGGCAACAGAATGGACCTCCTTAGTTTGTCTGCAATCATGTTTGATTTCTCCAGGATGTGCATTGCTATTAGAAAGCAATTGGAAAAGATAGCCCATTGCCACACTCTCATAGCTTCTTGACAGAGAGGGTAAGATCTGGTTCCCCCTTATTTGATGATGTACCAGACTACCATCATATTGTCTGTTTGTATTGTAATTGTCCCAGATGGCAGAATGTCTTGAAAGGGCTGCAAAACTAGGAGGACAGCCCTCATCTCCAGGACAATCATATGCATCTTGGCCTCTTCGGGGACCATGTACCTTAGACTGTCATTCCCAAGTAATGCCCCCCACCTGAGATGGGAGGCATCCATGGTCACTGTGGCCTTGGGAAAGGGAAGAACATAGGGCTGGCTTTCATGATATGAATGACTTCACCATAGAATATATCTTTTGCATGCTTGAGTGATCTTGACTGTCATGGGTAATGAGATGTTAGATAATAGACCACTGAGTCAACAGAGTCAACTGAAGGATCCTCATGTGGAATCTGGCCAATAGAACATGAGTGATAGCTGTTGCCATGGAACCCAAAGTCTGTAAAATCAGTCAGGTTGGGCGACATTAATTCTGGATCACTTTCTTTACTTGGGACTGCAGAGTGTTTGTTTGAGAACAGGGAAGAGAGACTATCTGACTGATTGTGTCCAAATGAGCCTCTTTGAACTCCAGACTCTGTGTTAGGGTGAGTTGAGATTTGTTGTCATTGACTGTTATTCCCAGATGATAGCACAACTGCAGCAAGTAGCCCCATTAGTTGATGCCTAAATGGGGCAGTAAGGAGGAAACACCAGGGATCCCAGCAGTCTCAAATGAGCTGCTACCACTGCCATGCATTTCGTGAACACCCTGGAAGATGTGGTCAGACCAAAGGGCAGTGCTCTGAACTGGTAGTGACTGGCTCTCAGCTAGAACCATAGTTATCTTTTGGAGAACCTGTTCACTTTGATGTGAAAGTATGCACCCTGAATCTCTGTCGAGCACATCCAATCTTCCTTTTGCAGCAGAGGCAAAATGGACTGAACTTTGACCATCCAAAATGTTGCAGATTGAACAAATTAGTTTATCTTGTTGAGATCCAAAATTGGTCTCAAGTCCCCTGTCTTTTTTGTTACTAAGAATAATCTTGAGTAAGTTCCGGACCCTTTCTGGTATGGAGATACCTCTTGGATGACTTTTTTTCTAGCAGCTTTTTTACTTCTAGAGATGCTACTTCCCTTTGATTGGGTGGGACACTGGGGATTTTCTTCTCAACTGTTGGAGGGGGTTGGGAAAATGGTATGGTATAACATCTAGATATAATCCTGTGCACCCATGAATCTTTTGTGACAACTAGTCAGGCTATCTGGTGCACAGATAAATGACTCCTGTCTACAAACAGGGACGGTCAGGTCTCCTTTCAGGAACAATGATTGGGTCTATTTGAGAAAGAATATCTAGATCCCTGGTTCTGTGGCCCATCTCTGCAGCGAGGATGGTGTCTTCCATTCAAGTCCCTCCCCCTGCCCCTGGAGGATCTATTTCCATGTGAATCTTGGAAAGGACACTAGGACTTATTGAACCACATTTTTCTGCCACCTCGTTGGGTCCTAGAGAAGAGCCTTTGAAGGGTAGAAAAAAATACACCCATGGTAGACAAGATCTTTCCCTCTTTTTCACATCTGGAGAATGTGTCCTTAACCTTGAGGCTAACAAAAGAATTATGTACTCACCATAATGTTCCACATGAGTTGTTCATCTTACCTTCATTCTTACTGATGGGTTCGAGCCAATCTTTGGCTCCGAATCAGCCAACTGCAAAAACTCGAGGTCTTCAACCAGCTCGAGGCCAACTCCCTATCCCAGGATGGACCTTGATCTTCCCTCAGATCTTGTTTGCTGCCAACTGGCTACCTATGACTATTAATATGCCACTCTAAGAAATGGATAAGAGACAATACCCATAAATAAGAGAGGTCTCGGACCTCAAGTAGACTGGCTGGGGGTTGGAGGGTGGGACGTAAGAATGAAGGCAAGATGAACAACTCGCATGGAACGTTATGGTGAGTACATAACTTCTTTATGTGAAGTTGTTCTATCTCGCCGTTCATTCTTACTGATGGGTAGCATCCCAAGCACCATATTTCTCAGGTGGCTCACAGGAGAATGTTCTTCAGATCAGTGAAACCAAAGGAAGCCCTGTCCCTGGAGGCCTTGTCTACTTTGTAATGAGTGATGAAGGTATGAGGCCTTGACCAGGTGGCTGCTGCACTTAGCAGAGAAGGCTGATGAGACAGAAACAGCTCTAGTAAAGTGGGCCGATATTTTTTGTTGTAATGGAGCATTCACTGAACTGTAAGTGAAAGAAATGCAATCTGATAACCATCTTGACAAGGTGACTTTTGTCACTGGAACACCTTTTTTTGATTCGGAAAAGGAGACAAAGAGCTGTCCTGTTTTCCTGTATTGTTTGGTCCTGTCCAAATAAAATCAGAGTTGTCTATGAACATCAAATTTCTGCTGCATGAATTCCATCTTATGTGTATTTAGGGAAGAAAACGGGGAATTCAATAGATTGGTTGAGATTTGTCTCTAAACAAACTTTGGGTAAAAATGATGGATTAGTTCTAAGCGAGACTCTGTCATGGAAAATCAGATAAGGAGGTTTGATGGTGAAGGCCTGTAACTCAGAAATCCTCTGAGCAGAAGTGATAGCTATTAGAAATATGTTTTTTTCATGAGAGATATTTCAAATCACAGGATGAGGCTGGTTCAAAAGGAGATAATATAATTCAGGAAAGAACAAAATTTAGATTCCATGGCATGGCTGGAGATTTGATGGGTGGTCTCAAATAAATAGTACCCTTGAGAAAGGCTTTAGAGTGTTGATGTGACATGATATTAGAACCTTGGACATCAAGATGAAAGTTCGAGATTGCTGCTAATTTAACTCTAATGGTAGCTGCAGTGGCTCCTTTGAAAAGTTTAGTCAGAAACTCCAGAAGAGATGAAATTGAAGCTAGGTACAGATCAATATAATTCTGAGATGCCCATACAGAAAATCTCATCCATTTCCTAAGATATAATTTTCTGGTAGATGATTTATGAGAGGATGTTAAAAAAGGTTGGGCCTCGGCTGAGAGGTTGTAAATCCTGACTATGTTTGGAAATGGAGCAGTCATGCTGTCAGTTTGAGGAAGTGAAGAGAAGGATGAAGAGCCCCTGATGAATGGGTCAGAAGATCTGAAACTGGTTCCAGGATCCAAGGCTCTTCCAATAGATGAGGCTGAAGGAAGGAAAACCAAATCTGATGAGGCCAGTAAGGGGCTATTAAGATTATGGTCCTTACCATACTTTGGGTATTAGAGGGAAAGGGGGAAAGGCATAAAGGAGACCCAGGGGCCAATTGTGCACCAGTGCATCCCCTTGGGGCATCCCCCAGTGGGGGTATTAGGGTGAAGTAGCTGCTGCATTTTATGTTCGTTGAGGTTGCAAAGAGATCGCAGCAAGGCTGGCCCCACGTGCGGAAGATGCTTTCCGTTACTTGTTTTTTTAGGGACCACTCATGAGGCAAGAGAATTTCCCTGCTTAGCTTGTCTGCTATCACAGTGGATTTCCCCGGGACGTGCGTTGCTATCGGAAAGTTCTGGGTGGAGGTTGCCCCACTGCCATACTCTCAGGGCCTCTCGACACAGGGGATGAAATTTGACTCCTCCTTGTTTGTTTATGTACCAGACCACTGACATATTTTCCATCTGAACTGCAATTGTTCCCAGAGGGAAAGAGACTTGAAAGGACTGCAACGCTAGGAGTACCACCTTTTATCTCCAGGACACTTATATGCAGATGAGCCTCATGCTTCTGCCACGTGTCTTGGGCTGTTCTTCCCAGATAATGCCTCCCCACTCTATCAAAAAAACGTCGGTGGTCACAGTGGCTATAGGAGTGGGTAGAACAAATGGACAGCCTAGAGTTAGTTGTTGGGATGTCAGGCACCACTTAAGGTCCTTCTTGCATGTATTCGTTATTATGATTTTGTGTGACATTGGACGTTCCTGAAAGGACCATTGAGAGAACAAGAGCCACTGTAGTACTTGCATGTGCATCCCACCCAGTGGAATGGCTATGACTGCTGTCGCCATCGTTCCTAGCAGTTTGAGTACCATTAAGACTGGGGCTTTTGTCTTTGGAAGCAGGTCTAGGATTTGTTTTTGTGTAAGACAAACTCTTTCTGGAGGAAGGTTTAAAGTCATTGTGATTGCATTTAGTTCTGCTCCTATAAAAACGGACTGTTGAGATGGCGACAAGGCAGATTTTTCTTTGGTGATGGATTCCTCAGGGAAATTGAGATGCTTCCTCTTGCAAAGTTTCTTATAGGTTCATAGGTTCATACTAGGCTATCTGTCCTGGGGCAATTATAAGCCTAGCCCGATTCTGTATGACTTACACCACCCCTTGATTTGAGTATACTGTGCCCTTTTAAGGTTTAGTTTACTGTGCCTCTGTCCAATAGTAACACGGGAGTAATCCCTGGGACAAACCTATGATCCCCCATCCACCTATCGAGATTCTTCTTGAAGAGATTCAGTGAGGTGCTCTGCCTCACATGAACTGGAATTCTATTCCAGAGCGAAGGCAGCCTCTGGGTTATGAACCTGTCCCTCCAGCAAGTTCTATTTATTTCTGTGCTGAGGTTCAAGTCCCTCGAGCGTGTAGCTCTAAGGGATTTAGATTTACTGAGGTGGAGCATATCCATTAATTCTGGATTTGACATAGCTTTGTATGTCAGGCATAGATCGCCTCGAAGTAGGCGGTATGCAACTGAGTAGAGCTGGAGTTTTTAACCGAGCAGCATATGGCATCTGTTTGAGACCCTTGATCCTCTTGGTGAGATACTTTTGGGGTCTTTCTAATTGCTGCAGGTGTCGGGTAAGGTACATCCCAAAAGGGGCATTGTATTCTATGATGGGCCTGATGAGGGATGAATAAAGGGGCACGATTACCTCTCTTGATCTAGATGTGAAACCCTTCGTGATGAGGTGGGCTATGTAGAAGGTCTTTCTAACCACTTTGGCAATGTGGGTTTCAAAGGAAAGATTGCTATCAACTTGGGTCCCCACGTCCCTAATAACTTTCTCTGTACTTAATGGGTTTCCGCCTATGTGGTAATTTGTGGGAACATTGTTTTTGCCAAAGGGTATGACTATACATTTTTTGGCATTTAGCTTTAAACCATGGCGCTGGCACCAGTTATCTGTCTCTGTGAGACCTTTTTGAAGGATGTTTGTGTCAGCTGGAGAGTTGATTATGGCGCCCAGTTTGCAGTCATCTGCGAACTTGGTGAGCCATAGTCCTCCCACGTTTGCCTGTACCTCGGAAAAGTATATACTGAACAAGAGTGGTCCCAGGACAGAACCCTGTGGGACGCCACTTGTGACTGGTTTCGAGTCGGACATGGCTCCAGCAACTCTCACTCTGTGGGTTCTGTCTTTGAGCCAGTTTGCGACCCATCTTGTGACATAGGGGTTTATATTTAAGCTGGATAGCTTATCTATGATGCCCGAGTGGGGTATTGTGTCAAATGCCTTTGCAAGGTCCAGATAGGCTGTGTGGACTACCTTCCCTTCATCTATGGCTTTGGTGACTGTTTTGAAGAAGTCAACCAGGTTCAAAAGGCAGGATCTGCCCTTGACAAAGCCGAACTGGGTAGGATCTAGTGTCTGTAGGTCCCCAATGTCTTTGTTTATGAGCTCCATGATGATCCTCTCCATAGCCTTGCAGACTAAGCTAGTCAGGCTTATGGGGCGATAGTTTCCAGGGTCCATAGAGGCTCCACCTTTGTGGAGTGGGACCACTGTTGCTGTACGCCATTCTGTGGGCACATATCCTGTAGTGAGGCTGAGATTGTATAGCTGTTTTATTTGAGGGATTAGTTCCTCTTGGAGTTCATGTAGGACGCAACCTGGGACGCCATCTGGTCCCATGGAAGCAGTGTTTTTTGCTTTGGAGAGGGCAGCCTTCACCTGAGCATCAGAGATGTTTGGGAGGCAGCCCTCTGCTGGGATAGATACTTGCTCTTTTGAGTGGGAGAAGTTTGCACTGAACCTGTCTGCCAGGATATTGGCGATGTCTCTGGGTTCAGTGTATTTTTTGTCATTCAGAATCAACTCAGAACAAGTCTGGGAGTTGCATCCCAGGTTTCTAACATAACTGAAAAAAGCCTTATGATTGTCTTTGGTGTCCTGTGCAATTTTTCTCTCAAAGCTAGCCTTGGAGGGTTTTATGCAGGATCGTAATTTTTTGCTAGTACTAATCAGAGATGCCTTCCCTATTAGGGATTTTGCTCTATCATGTAGTAGCTTCCTCCTTCTGTTGTACAGTTTATTTATGGCAGGGGTCCACCAGACTGGACGCCTGCCTTTGGATGATTGGGTCTTGGTTTTGTTTGGGATAGCATGATCCATGCATTCCTAGAGATGTCCGTAGAATGCGTTTATATAGGATTCTGCAGTTTGGGCCGTAGTTTCCACTGGCCCTGGGGCCTTGAAGGATTCCACTTCGGTTTTGAGAAGTGAGAAGTTCGCTTTTGAGAAGTTTTTCACTGTGATTTTCTGGGCTGGGGGTGGGGTCGGGATGTGGACATCCAGTGAAATTAATTTATGGTCTGATCTTACCAATGAGGGATATACTTCTGGTGTGGAGCATAGAGTCCCCATGTTGGTAATGATCAGGTCTAGTATATTGTCCCCTCTTGTGGGAGTGGTGACTAGTTGTTCCATAGCATTTGAGTTTATAATTTCCAGGAACCTTTGGGCTAAGGTGCTGAGGCTTGAGTAGTGCTCCCAGTCAATGTTTGGGTAGTTGAAGTCGCCCAATATAATGGTGTTCGGAGAGATCTTCATGTTCTCCAATGTTTTCAGGAAAGCTGAGTGTGATTCCTGACTTTGAGAGGGTGGTCTGTAGGATGCTATAAACTGAAAAGCAGTCTTGCCCACTGTTAGTTGCACATGGATGGTCTCCGATACTTTGTGCAATGCCACTAACCTGGAGGTGTGGATATCCTTGATAAATATGGAAACTCCCCCTCCTTTTGTGGTTCGGTCCTGGTTTTGGGGCCGAAAAGCATGATATGAGGTATAGCCTGGTAGTGCTGGGATGCTCTCTGGAGCCTTGAACCAGGTTTCTGTCACTGCACAGATATCGATGTTCTCCATACTGAGGAGAGCTTCGAGTGCGTGCATCTTGAGGTTAAGACTTTTGGCGTTTAGCAGCATTACCCTTAGTTTCTTGTTCCTTGTGCTGTCTATGGGGGTGGGTTTGACTTTTGAGCCTTGCCTAAAAAAGGCACTATGGGGGTGGCAAGAGCCTTTGCCAATATCCGAAAGCCCAGTGGTGACAGGTGCAAGCCGTCCCTAGCGAAGCAACGTGGCTTGTCGAGCATGTCATCCCAGGCTGACAGACACTGGATCCCCTTTGAAAGACACCAAAATTTTAGCCAATTGTTAAAATCGGTCATTTTGTCTTTGTACTGTGGCATCATTCTAGGTGAGGGTAAGATGCTGCTCAAGGTCAGGGTCATACCAGCCTGGGCTACATGATCAGAGAGCTCCTCTATGTCTCTTTTCAGGTAGTCCAGGGAGGTACGTCTCAGGTCATTCACACCAGCATGTACAATGACTGAGTCATATTTGTATTTGCTTTGGAGTGACCTGAGTGCTTGCGTTATGTGGCGGATCCTAGCACCCGACAGGCAGCTCACCGTGACCTTCTCTTTATTCAGCCTGGTGAGCGGGACGTCAGTGTGTCTGACAATAGAGTCACCTATTGCAAGAGTATCAGGTGTGTTATTCAGCCTTAAGGGCTGTGGCTGCTTGGCACACTGACTTTGTGGGTTATGTGTTGTGCGTGTTTTGTTTTGAGGTAGCATTTGCTTGGATGTCTGCTTTGGAGGTCTCTGTTGCTTAGGTAGATTCTTATTTAGAGCCTCCGAGTATGTTTTTGTGTATTTATGTGTTTGGTTCGTTGATGTGGTGGGACTATGTGATACTGGAATTGTGTTGTGTGAGGTTACCTTCTCCTCCTGACTGGTTACACCAGTTTTGAGATGAGAGAGCTCAGCCTCCAGTTTGGTTAAATAGTTGCATCTCTCACATATATTTGAACCTGTTTGGAGGAGGAGAGGGTTGTCCGTGTACATGAGACAGTTGTAACATTGCCTCAAAATTCCCAGATTCACCAGCTGGACTGGAGAGGAAACCATTGACTGACCTTTGGACATGCTAGAGTAATATAGGGAAACTGAATTTAAGACAGACCAATAGAGGACAGGGTAATCATAGAGAGTATAAGAGTAAGTAGTGCTTATGGTTTAATAGTGCTAACTTGTAGGATTACTTAATTGGACCAGTGAAGGGCCTTAGAATGAGAATATGGTGTTTAAATTGAGAGAGAGAGCAGTTCTAAGGGAAAAAGTGAAGAGCAGACTTTGTGGAGCCAGGAATAGTTTAAACCCAATTAGGCGGCACTGCCCGCTGTTGCGCTATGCTCAAAAACACACAAAACCGCGCAAAAGAGGGTTTTAAGAGAGGAAGATTAAGGAGTTTTGGAATTGACCCAAAATGGCCAATAAAACTGCAGTTTCAAGTCAGTAACCACTCCCACAGGGGCAGGCAGGCTGCTCAATGTTTTTCACTGCCACTGATCAACAGAGAAACTTCCCTTTAGCCCAAGCAAAAAATGGCCTCACAGAAACTTACAAGCATTTCAAGAACAGCAAGCCTGTAACTGAACTTTTTTAAATCTCAGAAAAGTGGGAAAAAAGCAAGATTTTTTTTTTTTTCAGAGATAGCAGAGGTTCACAAGTATCAACAAGTTATAACAGTGCAGTAAATGACCCCACACAAGAGTGCTAGGCCAAAGACAGATAAAATGCAAGTTTTGAGAAAAAAACGATTTTAAAAATAAGTGCAAACAGGAAATTCAGTAAACAGCTCTAGGTTGTGTTCTAAATACAGTTACTAATGCAGAAATCAAGTTTAACAACCCAGAAAATGCTCAAAATAGGCGGCTATGCAGAAAAACCTAGCAAATAAACAGAGGAAAAATACTTAAAATCTCAAAAGTGGCTCCTTTCTTTTCTCAGCGTTTTCTCCTCTTGGTGGGTGCTTCACCAACAGCCAACAAGCCTGAAAAGTCGCCAAAACCACGAGGCAACCAGGTTTTAAGCGAGGAAGATTAAGGAGTTTTGGAATTGACCCAAAATGGCCAATAAAACTACAGTTTCAAGTCAGTAACCACTCCCACAGGGGCAGGCAGGCTGCTCAATGTTTTTCACTGCCACTGATCAACAGAGAGACTTCCCTTCAGCCCAAGCAAAAAATGGCCTCACAGAAACTTACAAACACAGTTCAAGAACAGCAAGCCTGTAACTGAACTTTTTTAAATCTCAGAAAAGTGGGAAAAAAGCAAGATTTTTTTTGTTTTTTTTTGTTTTTTTTCAGAGATAGCAGAGGTTCACAAGTATCAACAAGTTATAACAGTGCAGTAAATGACCCCACACAAGAGTGCCAGGCCAAAGACAAATAAAATGCAAGTTTTGAGAAAAAAACGATTTTAAAAATAAGTGTAAACAGGAAATTCAGTAAACAGCTCTAGGTTGTGCTCTAAATACATTTACTAATGCAGAAATCAAGTTTAACAACCCAGAAAATGCTCAAAATAGGCGGCTATGCAGAAAAACTTAGCAAATAAACAGAGGAAAAATACTTGAAATCTCAAAAGTGGCTCCTTTCTTCTCTCAGCGTTTCTCCTCTTGGTGGGTGCTTCACCAACAGCCAACAAGCCTGAAAAGACGCCAAAACAACGAGGCAACCAGGTTTTAAGAGAGGAAGATGAAGGAAATTTGGAATTGACCCAAAATGGCCAATAAAACTACAGTGTGGTCTTCTGAGGACTCTGGCGAAAGAGTTCCCCTTCAAGGGAGGGTCTTCCAGCTCCCGTGCCAGAGATCCCAGTGGAGAAGGTTGGGCAGTTGCAATCTAGAGGGGGGTTCTGGTTACGATGCCAATGGTGCCAACCTTGAGCTTGTAGAAGCGAGGACCCTCTCCATCACCTAGAAAGCAGGCCCACTCAAAGAGGGATGGGAGCTCAGAACAGCGAAGGGCAACCTCAGAACCAGGGTTAACCCCCACCCTGACAAGCCCACCTCCAGGTGAGGAGCTTGGAGAGGACCAGTAGCTGCCGGGACAGCCAGAACCATAGATGGCGCTGAACTAGGTGTTATGGTGCTGACAGCCTAATCACTGCTCAGAGGGTGCACCAGTTCTGAAGGAGCCATGGCACCAAGAGTTATCAGTGCCGACAGGGAAGCCTCCACTGTCGGAGCAGAGACAGAGTGCACCAGGATGGACATTGATACCGAAATCTCTGAAACCTGGGAGGAGGCTGGAAGATAACAAACAGGTGAATATGCCATGAAAGCTTCCATTCTAAGAGGGAGAGAAGACCTAGTCAGGGTCAGTAAGCCTCTAGCTGCCAAAAGCTGGTCCACAACCCTCACTACATCTTGTTCTGAAAGACTCCTGGTGGATCTGAAGGAAGCTGCCGATGGAGATTTTGGTCTTTCAATAAACAGGCTGAATAGCTACCCCAAAAAAGGGTCATAAGATGGGGAGTACCTTGTTCTGCCAAGGCGCTCAATCTTTGGAACCGCATTTGTCATCGTAGGTGGAGCCGAGTAAGTCATCGGTACCGTGGCTGGGGATGGAACCAATGCTGGTACAGGAGTAGGAGCCTGTATCATGATCAAAGTCGGCACTGAGGGAGAAGACAGAGACCCCGGTGCTGAAGCTATCTGCGCCGGAAGAAGTCTGGTGTCAAATCAGTTCTGAAGAGGAATGAGATGTTGGCACCGAGTGACTCAGTTTTTCTTTATGTTTTTTAACATCCTTGTGTTTCGGAGGTGGTGAGACCTCCGTCCCAGAGAGAGCCTCCGAGAAGGGTGTTTTCAACATACCCTTCAAAATTAGTTGGTTCTTGCGTACAGCTAATGTATGGTTGCTGAAATTACAGAAAATATCACAAGACACATTAATATGGTCAACGCCCAAACAATACACACACCGGGTGTGACCTTCTGAGTTGGGCATCTTATGCCCGCACTTATTACACTTATTACACTGCTTGAAACCTAGTTTTGCTTAATCAGACATTATGAAAAACCACACAAACACTATAGTCCTAAATTACAACTATAACTACCAAAAAACAACAGCAAGAAGTTATAGTAAAGTAGAAGAGTTTTTTTTTTTTTAAAACAGAGGGAAGGAGTACCAACAATGGTAGTAGGAAATACCAAAAAGTGGAAAAGGAAGGGTCCTATGAGTAAGGAATGAATAAAGATTTACAAAATCAGACATACACTTTTTATACTCAGATGGTTTTTTGGACATCTTAAGACTGCTACGAACAAAAAACAGACACAACAAATAGTAATGTCTTAGCTAAAAAGCTGAGAAGCAATAGAACTACACTCTATCCATACCACACATTTTTTTTTTTTAGATAAAGTGAAAGAAGAAAAAATGTACAGAAAGGAGAAACTACCAACAATGGCAGACAAAGTACTTGAAATAATACAAAATAATACCAGCAATAGTAAACAAAGAAGTACGGAAAATGGTAACTTAGCACTAAAAAGGGGAGGAAGGACTGTTAAAAACAGTTAAATATGGGAGGGAGGGAGGAAGAAGGGCAAAATGCCAAATTGAAGAAACTCAAACACCAGAAAGAAAGAAAAATACGAAGATTACACCAAAATTCCTCAAGAGCTGGGAATTCAGGTCTGATACCTTATGGCATCAAATGAGAATAGGTAAAGGAAGGAGCTTGAGTTTTCTAGGATCCAATGATTTTGAAGAAGTGGCTGAGTCAGATCTCAGTCTCGGAAACGGACCCATCAATTGAGGAATAAATGAAAATGACAGCATCAGTTCAATTATTTTCCTACACAGCAGACTTTAACAGCATAAAATATAGCAGAAATAGTTTTAAATTGTGCTAAGGCTTCTTCTACAACCTATGCAGTGTATTATACAGCACACATGGTCACAGTACCAGGTAAAATTCTCATGTCCAAATGGTGATAAAAAGTCAAATGTATCCCCTTAAATCAAATATAAACCTTTTAAAACAGCATAAATAAACTTAACAAATTTCCCTGTCAGTAATTTAAAAAAAATCCACATCCACAGAAAATGTAAATTAAGTGATTTGTGGAAAATTTGCAATTTAATGATTAAAAAAGGCTATGACTGTGTTAAACCAGCGGTAGGTACAAAAATGAAGAAAAAAGTGAAAAAAAATGCATCTTTCCTCTAAGAACTTCAAAATGAAGCAGATAAACAACAGAAACAAGAGGTCTAATGTTCAAATGACACCACAAATTTTTCATTTTCCCAGTACAAATCAAACAACACTTTAGAAAAGCCCCATAACTGCATAAAAACAATATTAAGCATACAAACAACACAACAGTAAGTTAGAATTCCAAAAGGAATTAACAGTAGTAAAAAGTTAACACAAATATATATATATATATATATATATATATATATATATATATATATATATATACATATATATATATATATATATATATATATTTAAAATAAAACACACAGAAATCAAACGTATACAATAATAAAGAGGAAGGGTAGCTTCCAAAGAGATATTATCTGAGTCAGGAAGCCATAATCCACCAATGCAGGCTGCTGATGAGATTCATGTGCGAGGCCTTCAGCTGGCAGTAATAGACTTGATAAAGTACAGTTGTGCAAGTTGAACTTACCGTACCAACAGATGCTTAAAAGGTCATTGCCTTAGCTATATGGTTACATCCTGCTGTCAAGGATATAACAACCAGCCAGCTTCCAAAGCGTTATACCACCTTCCATGCATTCAAACTCTCAAGCAACCCGAGCTAAGCTGACTAATTTAAAAGTTATGTACTCACCATAACTAGGCATCTGTTTTGACCATTTTCATTCTTCCTCAAGGAATGAGTTATGGATCCAATCCTCATAACCAGAACTAAGGGTTCCAATAATAACACCAAAAGGTTACGCCAGAAGATTATAGGAAGGGGAATGGAAAGGGGGAAGTTGAGGAAGAATGAAAATGGACAACAGAGATGCCTAGTTATGGTGAGTACATAATGTTAAATCTGATGTTGTCCTTTTCATTCCTCCTCAATGAATGTGACAGAGTCCCCAGCAACGTGAACCTCTGGTGGCCCTCATGGGAGGATATTCTGAAGAACCGCTGAATCAAAAGCAGTTCTTCTTCTTGAAATTAGGTACAATTTGCAATGAGTAACAAAGGTATTATGAGCACTTGACCATGTGGTTGGTGTGCAAATATCAACAGTAAGTTCCTGACCAAAAAGCAGAAGAAGTGACCATGGATCTAGTTGAGTGGGCTTAAGGCAGTCTAGAAATGCCTTGCTTGGAATAGATCCAAGAAATACAATTAGTTATCCATTTAACCAATCTAATTTCAGATACTGGATAACCTAGATTACTTTTTTCGAGAAGGAGACAAACAGCTGGTTTGATTTTCTGATTTCTTTAGTTCTGTGTAATAAAAACATAACTGCCTGTGCACATCTAGATGATGTATCGTGTATTCTCCTTTGTTTGAAAATTTTGGAAAGACCAGTAAATGAATGGATTGGTTAATGTTAGATTCAGAATCCACTTTAGGTAAAAAGGAAGGGTTAGTTCGTAAAGTAACCCTGTCTTTATGGAAAATAATGTACAGAGTCTTTGATGAAAGAGCCTGGAGTTCAGAAATCCTTTTGGCAGAAGTGATAGTTACTAAAAAGAAGTTATGTACTTACCATAACATTCCATCTGTGTTGTTGATCTTCATTTATCCATGACAAATGGGTTCAGTTCCCAGCATTGGAACCAACTTGGCTGTTACTACAGCCCGCAAGAACCAAAAACTCTCAAGCTTAAGTCCTACCCACAATGCTCCTCTACAATTTACATCAGATCGAGTTTGCAGATAGACATGACAGAAAAATAATCCTAACAACACTTTTATCGAGACCATATCTGGTTGTCATATATGAAAACATGTATAACTAGGACCAGAATTCATTCCATCAGGAGGTCTGAATAGAAGGGGGGTGGAGGATGGGGAGTCAAGGATAAATGAAGATCGACAACACAGATGGAACGTTATGGTAAGTACATAACTTCTTAATCTGATGTTGTCAATCTTCTTTTATCCTTGACCTTTGGGACAGAGTTCCCAGCTACTTTAGATCTTAGGTATCCTTATGGAATGATATTCCTGAGAACCATTAGGCCAAATGATGCTCTTCCCTTGGAGTCCAGATAAAATTTGTAATGAATGATAAATGTATGCAGAGTAGCCTAGTTGCTGCTGTGCATATTTCATCCATGGAAGCCTTAGAATGGAAAACAGCAGATATGGTTATTGTCCAAGTAGAAAGCTCTCACCGGCTCTTGTAATTGGAGATTATTTTTATTGTAAATGAAAGTAATACAGTCTCTTAACCACCTTGACAAGGTAACTTTCGAAACAGATTTCCTTAGAGATGGACTGGAAGAACAGACAAACAACTGGTCTGATTTTCTAAATACTTGAGTTCTGTTGAGATAGAAGCACACTTGTCTGTGAATATCCAGTAAATGTAAGCATTATTAACTTTTGCTGGAAACATTTGAAAAAAAAAACAGTTAAGTCAGTGGTTTGATTAATATTAGTTTCTGAGACCACCTTAGGAAGAAAAGATGGATTGCTTCTTAGTGAAACCCTATCCTTATAAAAAACTAAATATGGGGTTTTGAAGATAGTACTTCAATTTCAGAAATTCTTCTGGTGGAAGTAATGGCTATTAGAAAAATGGTCTTCCATGAAAGAAACTTTAAGCGACAGGTAGCTGCCTGTTCAAAGGGGGAAAGGACCAAAGACTGCAGAACCATAGTCAGATCCCAAGGCGCTAGAGGGTCTTTGGGTATGTATCACTTCATCTAAAACTCATTTCACCAAGACCAAATCACCTAAAGTTCATTTCACCTAAAACTCATTTTACTGACAAGTAGTAATCTAAAGCAGTTCAATGGTATATGTTCTTTTCCCCACTGTAGTATGATCCTGGTGTTAGTATATATATTAAGGGGGGGGGTGCAGCCCCCCACCTAGTTGGCATTTACCAAAATTGTAAAACAAAACCAGACGCCATAAAACCAAAGTAAGTGGGGGGCTACACCCCCACACTCCCCAATGTGGAAGGCTACACTCCTCACCCCCCAACTATATATACTAACACCAGGATCACACAACAGTGGGGAAAAGGACATATACCTTTGACTTGCCTTATTGTACTACTTGTCAGTGAAATGAGGTTTAGGTGAAATGAACTTTAGATGATTTGGCCTTGGTGAAATGAGTTTAGGTGAAATGAGTTTTAGGTGAAGTGATACGTACACCCAGGGTCGTTATGTGGTGGTTTCAACCCCAAGGTTCCTTTCATGAAAGCTTTACACAATTTACGGGAAATTAGTGAATGGTCTTCAAAGCCACTGTGGAAACTGCAAATAGCAGCTAGTTGGACCTTAACAGTAGATGCAGAGGCTTCTCGTTCGAAAAGTGTAGCCAAAAACTCCAATACCTTTTCAACTGGTGCTGAGAAGGGGTTAAGACCATTAGCGTGTGCACAAATAGAAAATCTTTTCCACTTGCTGTGGTAAAGTTTCCTGACGGAAGAGCTATGGGAAGCCAGTAAAATTTTTTGGACTGAAGAAGGTAAATTTTTCTGCCTGGTTACCAATGGTATTGGACAAGCCAAGCTTGTAAGCTTGAGGTCTGAAGACTGTGGTTCACCAGTCCCTGTGGATGAGAAAGAAGATCCGTAACTGGGTCCAGAATCCATGGACGGTGAATTAGATGAGGCCACAGAAAGGGGAACCAGAGTTGTCGAGGCCAAAAGGGTGCAATGAGGATCACCTTGCTTCTCAACCTGCTGGCTTTCTTGAAGAAGAGAGGAATCAGTGGGAAAGGGGGAAAGGCATACAGTAGTCCCAAGGGTCAGTTGCGAAGAAAAGTGTCTCTTGGGCACTCCCCCTCAGGGGGGATAAGGCCAAAGTAGCTGCAGGACTTGTTGTTCAGGGGTGATGCAAATAGGTTGCAGCAAGGCAGGCCCCAGAGACAGAAAATTTATTTTGCCCCTCTGGTATTGAGAGACCACCCATGAAGAGGAGAAGGCATCTGCTCTGTTTATCCTCTATCATGTTCGAGCTCTCTGGGATGTGCATTGCTATCAGAAAGCGGTTGGAGGATATCACTCACTGCCACACTGAGAGAGCTTCTTGACACATGGGGTAAGACTTGGTTCTGCCATTTGTTGATGTACCAGACTACTGACATGTTGTCTGATTGAACAGCAATCATTCCTGGAGAAATGACAGCTTGGAAGGCTTGCAAAACTAAGAGCACTGCCCTTAGTTCCAGCATACTGATATGCAGATTGGCCTCCACTGGGGAATAAGTACCTTGGACTGTTCTTCCCAGATAACGCCCCCCACCCCATCTGGGAGGTGTCTGTTGTCACTATGGCCTTGCGGTGAGGTGGAACAAAGGGACAGCCTAAGAAATTTCCTCAGATTCCATCCACCAGGATAAGTCCTTCTTGCAGCAACTGGTGATTAAAATGGGATGCGTCATTGGATGGGTCAAGATGGACCATTGGGATGCTAAAAGCCACTGTAGTAGTCTCAAATGAAATGTTGCTAGTGGAACTCAGGTAATAGCTGCTGCCATGGACCCTAAAGCATGAAGGACTAAGAGTGCAGGTACCTTGTCGTTGGACAGAATGGCTTGCACTTGGGATCTTATCTTCTGTAGCCTGTGTAGAGGAAGAGAAGCTGTACAAGTGGTGGTATTTAGATGGGCTCCTATGTACTCTAGATCTTGAGTCGAACTTAGTTGAGATTTTGAATGATTCACTGTAATGCCCAGATGAGCAAACAGGTGAAGAACAAAATCTGTTGCTTGAAGCAGTAGATGCCTGATGGGAGTAGTGATGAGCCAGTCATCTAGATAGGGAAACGCACGGAATCCATGCAGTCTCAAGTGAGCTGTCACTGCTGCCAAACACTTTGTGAACACCCTGAGGGCTGTGGTGAGGCCAAACGGCAGCACTCAGAACTGAAAATGACAGGCTCCTAGCCAAAAGTGGAGGAACCTTCTGGAGCACTTGTCCACTTTTATGTGGTAATACGCATCCTGAAGATCTATACAGCACATCCAATAGTCTTCTTCTAAAAAGGGCAGGACAGACTCTACCATGATCATCTGGAATTTTGCTTGCTGAACAAACTTGTTCGGAAGGCTGAGATCTGTCCCCTGTCTTTTTGGCACCAAAAAGAACCTTGAGTAAAATCCGGATCCTATCTGGTCTGGTGGGATTTCTTGGATGTCTCTTTTTTCTAGCAGCTTTTGAATTTCCAGAGCTGCTTGATCTCTCTGATTGAGTGGAACATCGGGAAGTCTTCTTCTTGATCTTGGAATGAGAGTAAAGGGAATGTGGTAACCTCTGGCAATGATCCTTTGCACCCAAGTATCTGCCAGGCTCATGAAAGCAGAGAGACTCATCCCCTGACTGCTTCCAGAAGTAAGAGATCAGGCCCCTTTTCAGGAGAGCTGATAGGGTTTCCCCACTAAAAGAATCTCTGCAACCCTGACTTTGCAGGCCACCAATGCCGCAGGTTTGGCATCCTCTACTGGAGCTCCTCCTCTGCCCCGAAGGGAGCCACCACCATGTGTGTCCTGAAAAGGCCCTTGAGATTTTTTGAACCACATCTTGCCACTCTTCTGGTTCCTACAGTAGGACAGTTCTTAGGTAGGTACTAGGCTATTGGCCCAAGGGCCTAAGTAAGCCTAGCCAACAAAATTCCCTGGCTTACGCCAACCCAAGAAGGTTAATTTCCTGTGCCCCTGTCGAGCAGAGCCACGGAAGTGATCCCCGGAGTGTATTTCCTATTTCCCATCCACTCAACAAGATGTTTCTTGAAGAGTATTAATGAGGAATGAGATGGGTAGCTTGTTCGAGTATGGGAAGTCTCTGGGACAGGAATCTATCCCTCCAGCAAGTCCTGTTTATTGTGGTGACAAAGTTTAGATCCCTAAGTTTGGGAAGCAGAAAAACATATGCCCACTGCAGATAGGGTCTTTCCATCTTTTTCACACCTGGCTAATGTTTCTTTGACTTTGTGTCTGAAAAAGGAAATGTCTCCACAAACTCACACAAATGCATTCAGTCATGTCACCTTATGGCAACACCAGAACCCACTGTCCTAGTTGTCCCTTCAGCTGCATGCGCAATGAACCTCATGGAAAGTTGGAAATAGACTGCAGAGAGGCCACTTTATCTTGGACCTCCTCAGACACAGCTCCTGCAAGGGTATCTAATAAATCCTTAATCAGATTCCTCTGGAGCCTAGCAAAGTGTGCCATAAAATTCAAGGACCTTAAAGCAAAGGTCGATGATGCATACACTCACTTTCTGAATCTGTCTATCGCCCTGGACTCTTGATTAGGGGTATGAACAGTGGAACTCTCTTCCACCAGTTCCTTCTTGGTGGCCACCACTACCAACATGGCATCTACTGCTAACCCCTTAGGCCAATGCTGGTGGCCCTCTGGAGCTGAAAGAATTTTTTTCTGGTCTTCTGATGATTGGCTATCCAGAATCAGAGGCCTTCTAACCTTGCTGTGCGATCAATTTAATAAGATTGCCAGCAGGTGGACTTACTCAATGTAGATCACAGCATGTGTAGCATGAAAGAAGCATTTCCAAATGTAGCATGTGCATAAAAATACTGAACATGTGCAGGCAGTAGTACCATTTTGAGAAAACTGCCAGAGAGTTAATATGTATGAGTGTGGCAGTCTGTTTATAAGTTTATTTAAGTTTGGTTACAAAGCCTCATTTCTGATTTCTTTGTGTGAAATAAAGCTCCTTGAACTGAACCCATGAATGCTCATCTATTTTATCCTGACCAGACCAGTGACATGGTGTCAGAATCAGGATTAGAAGAACAATTTCTTCGAGCCATGAGGTGCAGAGTTGAAGGTGAATGCAGACTAAGGTTGAGTGAAATGAATTCTGACAAACAAAAAAGGGCCAGAAATTAGCTAAAGGTAAAGAAAACTGCACAAGCAATTTATTTGGCAAAGAAAATGAAACCACGCATTTATAAGGCACAAAATGCATTATTAATCAAACAAATAGCACAAAAACGTATTATTAAGCAAACAAAAGGCACAAACCACATTATTAATTAAACAAAATTTTCAAAACCACAATATTTGATAAAACTAGCAGAACTGTTCATATGGGGCTCAGAATTACTTTTGGTTTGCACAGTGGGCATGTTTAAAAGGGGCACAAAAAATATAATGAGCATGATAAGAGATTAAAAGGGCATAATGAGTACAATAAAAGGGCAAATTAAGCTTAAACAGCAAAGCATCTGCATCTTTTTTCGTAAAAGACCGTGTTTGAGCACAAAGTACTATATTTTGCATTGACCGAAGTCATTCAAAGCATAACTAGAGTTGTTTGAAGTATCTCAAAGAGTGTGCAGAGTGTTTGCAGCGTGTGGGCTTTATTACGGTGCAATTATTTCAAAGAGTTTGCTGTGTGCAAAGTACAGTTATATTGCATACTGTAGTAAAAGTACAATGATTTTGAAAAGTTTCTTGTGTTTTGTACATTCATTTGCAGAGTGACACCATTTCAGTGTGTTTCTTGCACTGTACAGTTATTTCACAAAGTACAGCCATTTTGAAAGGTTCTTGTGCTGTGTACAGTTTACTCGCAAAGTACAGTAATTTCAAAGTATTTCTTACACTGATAAGAAGTGGTTTCGTAAAGTACAGTGATCTCAAAGTGTTCTTGTGCTACGGAGACTTATTTGGTAAGGTGCAGTTGTTTCAGAGAGTTTGTTGTGCTGCTGGGCATAATTACATGTACTGGCATAAAGTCCTGACATATATTTGTGTGTGTTTGTACATAATTTCAAGCACCTTCACTAATGTGTGTTGATATGGCAGAGGAATTTCACAGATCAGGTCCACTTGTGTTTGACCATAATATAGCAGAGAATTGGAGAGTATTCGAGCAGGAATATGATATTTTCATACATGCAGCTTTTTCTGACAAAGATGGACATACAACGGCATTTATTTTGCTTAATTTAGCTGAGTCAGAAGCTATTGAAAGACAGCGTTCATTTGTGTATGTACTAGAAATATATGCAGGAGAGGGGGAATCCGTCATATTGTGGTAGCGGCTGAATTAAGGGAGGACCCTGAGTGTTTAAAAATAGAAGTTATGTCCTTACCATAACGTTCCATGTTAGTTGTCTTCTTCTCGCCTTCTTTCTTGCTGGATGGGTTCGGAGCCGACCTCGGCTCCGACTCGGCCACTCTAAAGCTCGAGAGTTGGTTCCACCGGCTCCAGGCTCCCCTTATATCCCACAATGCTAGGCGTGAATTACCTCAGATCTCGTTTGTGAGCTAGGCCCAGCTAATAATATAACCAGAAAAACTGGAAAAAGAGAATCCACCTCTATAAACAAAGGGGAAAAGGAAAGGTGACCTAAAACCTGATCTAGGAAAATATGCACAGCAGAGCATATACCTATAGCAAAGAGGTGGTAGAAAGAGAGGTCACAATCAAACTCCTCTAGGTCTGTCCAGGCCAGGGGGAAGGAGGGTGGGACGCAAGAAAGAAGGTGAGAAGAAGACAACTAACATGGAACGTTATGGTAAGGACATAACTTCTATATGTTAAGTTGTCTATCTCGCCTTCATTCTTGCTGGATGGGACCGCGTCCCTAGCACCTTGTCCCGGGTGGCCTAACGGAACAGACTCTTGAGAACAGTGGAACCAAAGTTAGCTCTATGCCTAGAAGCTAAATCCAACTTATAATGAGAAATGAAAGTGTGAGGAGTAGCCCAAGTAGCCGCTGCACAAATGGTGTCAATAGGCAGTCTGTCTTGGAAGGCTATAGAAGTAGCCAAAGCTCTGGTAGAATGGGCTTTAGGTTTGTTAGGCAGCTTTTGGTGTCTAATTTCATAAACAAGGGAAATCAGAGATGTTAGCCATCTAGATAATGATACCTTTGAAACTGAAAGTCCCTTTCTGCCTTCTGCATAAGAGACAAACAGCTGGTCAGATTTTCTGAATTGTTTGGTTCTATCCAAATAGTACCTTAACTGACGATGAACATCTAGCCAATGCAATTTTGTTCAGACCTGTTAGAATATTCTGGAAAAAACACAGGAAGGTCAATGCTTTGATTTAGGTTAGACGCCGAGGCTATCTTAGGTAAAAAAGACGGGTTGGTTCGTAAAGATACCCTGTCCTTATGGAACAACAGATAAGGAGGTTGACAGCTGAGTGCATGAAGTTCTGAAACTCTTCTAGCTGAAGTAATGGCTACCAGAAAGAGTGTCTTCCATGATAGCAATTTTAAAGAACAGGAGGCTGCAGGTTCGAAAGGGGAAAGAATCAAAGAACTAAGAACTAAATTTAGGTCCCAAGGAGGAGGAGGATTTCTTATAGGAGGTCTGAGTAGAAAAACTCCTTTCAAAAAGGCTTTGCAAAGCTTGTGGGACATTATGGCAGACTCTGAAATGCCCACATGAAAGTTAGAAATAGCTGCCAATTGAACTTTAAGAGTAGAAGGAGATGAACCTGCATGGAAGAGTTCAGCTAGAAAATCAAGGACCATTTGGATGGAAGCAGTGAAAGGATCTATGTCCCTTCCTTGAGCCCAATAGGCGAAACGTTTCCACTTACTCAAATAAATCTTTCGAGTGGAAGATTTATGGGAAGCTATCAAAATATCTCGGACAGAGTGAGATATTTGAGGAAGCCTGGCTAAAGTTGGAATTGGAGGAACCCAGCAGTGAGGTTCAGAGAGGGAAGGGAGCGATGAAATTGACCCGACTGATGGATCAAAAGATCTGGAACTAGGTCCAGATGCCAAGGTCGCTCCAACAGAAAATGATGTAGAAAGGGGAACCAAACCTGTCGAGGCCAGTAAGGAGCAAATCAACGAGGCCTTCTGAGCGATAGCTTTCTGTATCACTTGAGAGATTAGTGGGAAGGGAGGAAATGCATACAGAAGTCCCCGGGGCCAAACTTGGACTAGAGCGTCTCTGCTGGGCTGGCCTGGTAAAGGGAATAGGGTGAAAAAATCTCTGCACTTGCTGTTTTGGGGAGTAGCAAAAAGGTCGCAGCAAGGCTGACCCCACTTGAGAAAAATTTCTCTCACAACAGAGTCTTTCAGAGACCACTCGTGAGGCATGAGGATAGCTCTGCTCAACTTGTCCGCGATTTGATTGGACTTCCCGGGGATGTGCGTTGCTATCAGAAACCGCTGAGAAGAAATCGCCCATTGCCACAGTCTGAGAGCTTCTCGACACAGGGGTAGGACCTGGTTCCGCCTTGTTTGTTGATATACCACACTACGGACATATTGTCCGTCTGGATTGCTATCGTTCCCAAGGGAAGAGAGTCTTGAAGGGCTTGCAACGCTAAAAGCACTGCTCTCATCTCTAGAACATTTATGTGCAAGTGGCATTCGTCTGGTTGCCATGTGCCCTGGACAGTTCTGCCCTGATAATGCCCCCCCCACCCGATCAGGGAGGCGTCCGTTGTCAGAGTAGCAACCGGAGGAAGGGACAAAGGGTCTTCCCAATAAGAGCTGAGGGGAAGACATCCACCACAGAAGATGATTTCTGCATGTTTGCATAATCATGATGGTGTGGGACATCGGAAGTTGCTGGTATGACCATTGCGTGAAGAGCATCCATTGAAGGATTCTCATGTGGAATCTGGCTAATGGAAGCAGAGGTATGGCAGCCGCCATAATCCCCAACACTTTCAGAACTAACCTGGCTTTGATTCTGTTGCTGCTGAAGAGGAGCGAAACCAGTTTGTGTATGTCTGTTATTCTCTGATCTGTTAGTCTCGCAGACATGTTGACTGTGTCTAGATTTGCCTATGAAGGTAATAGTACGACAAGGCGACAAAACAGACTTTTCGCAATTTATTGAAATGCCTAAATTTTGACAAATGCGAAAGGTGTAGTCCCTGGCCAATAGAAGAAGATGCTTGGTGGGAGCTGTGAGGAGCCAGTCGTCCAAATATGGAAACACCTGGAATCCTTGACGTCTCAGGTGAGAAGCTACCACTGCCATGCATTTGGTAAACACCCGGGGGGCAGTGGTGAGACCAAAGGGCAGGGCCCTGAATTGAAAATGACTGGTTCCCAGCCTGAAGCGGAGGAATCTTCTGGAACGTCTGTTCATTTTTATGTGATAGCATGCATCCTGAAGATCTATAGAGCACATCCAGTTTCCTTTTCCCAATAGGGGAAGGATGGACTGCAGCGTGACCATCCGAAATCTTGTTTTCTTGACTGACTTGTTCAAGATACTGAGATCCAAAATTGGTCTCCAGTCCCCTGTTTTCTTTGGAACTAAAAAGAACCTTGAGTAGATTCCGGATCCTTGCTGGTCTGCTGGAACTGGCTGAATTGCTCTTTTTGCAAGCAGCTTTGAAATTTCCAAAGCTGCAAGATCCCTTTGAGCGGGTGGAACATCTGGAAGGGAATTTTTGATTGGTTTGGAATGCGAACAAAGGGAATGGAATAGCCTTCGGAAATGATGGACTGTACCCATTTGTCTTGAGTCAGGGATAGCCAGGCTTCTGGGTACAGTGACAATCTTCCCCCGACTGCCTCCGAAGGTGGGCAGTCGGGCAACACCTCAGGGATGCTGAAAGGGCTTATCAGAGAAGGCTTCTCGATTGCCCTGGTTCTGCGGACCCCCCCTGCCTCTAGGGCGACGTCTACCATTGTTGTTCCCCCCTCTGCCTCTGGCGGGGAACCGACTCTGTGCGTCAGGCGAAGTCCCTTGAGATTGTTTGCGGAACCATATTTTCCCACTTTTCTGGCCTTTGGGGTAAGGCCTAGAAGGAGTAGAAAAACGGACTCCGACGGCAGAAAGAGTCTTGCCATCTGTCTCGCACCTAGTCAAGGTTTCTTTCACTTGAGGACCAAAAAGAGATGATCCATCAAACGGGGAATTAGTGAATGACGTTTTAAAGGGGTCCGCAAAGTTGCATAGCCACATCCAGGCATGCCTACGTAAGGCCACACCTGTCCCTGCGGCCCTGCTCGCTCCATCAGCCGCATAAGAGAGGAGGCGCATGGAGGAGTTAGCTATGGAGTTCAGGGCAGCCAGCTGAGTGTTCATCTTGTCTTGAAAACCCGCAGCCGTAGGATCCTTCAACATGTCACTTGCTTCTTTCATCAAGTCCCTTTGAAGACGAGTAAAATGGCATAGATAGTTCAGCGAACGCATTGCAAAGGTCGCTGACGAGAACATCCACTTCCCGTACCTGTCCATGGACCTAGATTCCTTGTTAGGTGGATGGACAGGCACTGAAGGATCAGCTAGTTCCTTCTTAGTGGCAGCAGCAACCACCATAGCATCCACAGAAACTCCTTTTGTCAGAAACTGTTTATCTGCTGGTGCTGTAATGAATTTTGAGGGTCTCCTGGGAGTGGGGTCCACTGAATCAGGAGCCGTCCATGCCTTTTTTGCTACCACCTGCATGAGGGGGTCAAAGGGGGGAGACACCCTGGAGGTGGAAGGACGAGAGCCAAACGCCTCAAGGTACACAGATTCATCCTCCGAAGGGTTGAGGGCTGGCCAATTTCCCCTCTGCTTAAGGATTTCTAGAATGTCTGCAAATGAGACATCTTCAGAAGGGGAACGGGGGGAACCCTCGGAATCCTCTAAATCTGTGTCAGAGGTGACGGACTCAGGTGAGTCTATGTGTTTCCTCTTATACTTTCTCTTCCGAGGGGGCTCTTCTGCCAAATCAGGAGAGGCCTCGGAAGAGGATGAGATCCCCACAGGGGATTCCTGAGGAGCTGGCTCTCTGCGGTCCGGGATAAGGGAGTGAGTCGACTTGACCTGAGGCACCGAAGAGGGAGGGGCGGACGGAGCCGACTGTGGAGTAGAACTAGGTTCTAACACACTCCGCATGACCTCGAACGCACCCCTGTCAGGCAGAGCCAGAGGTCCCGCTCGAAAAGCTAAAACCTCCTCGGCACTGACAGTGATGGCTCCGAGGCGATGTCGGAGCCGAACTCACCAGCGCCGAAGCCCGAGAGGAGAGCGGGTCGGACAAGGGTCCGATGCCACTCACCCCCTCGGAGCCGACGATGGAAGTCCGGCGCCGAGATTCTTCTAAGGAAGAAATCGGAGCCGACGATGGAGCCGAAGACAATTGTATCGGCTCCGACGCTACCACAGTCTCGGTTCAGCGCCCGGCTCCGAGCTCAACGGAGTCGGAGGAGGAACATAATGAGGGACAGGGGCAGGCATCGACTGATGAGTCGGGCTCTGTAGCATTTGGGCCAGTGCCTCGGACTTAAGAAGTCGACTCACTACCCTCTGAAGGTTATGGTCCGACAGCCTCGATGACCTAGAGGAGTGAGATCTATGGCTCCGTTCAGACAGCAGAGGAGATGCTGGAGCCGAATGAACGGAGCCAAGGGATGGTGACCTAGACCTCTTTCTAGATGTCAGTTCCGAAGGTCTGGTCGGAACCGACACAGGAATTTCCAATACCTCGGCTCCAGCCGGAGCCGAGGAAACCACAGAAACTGTAGACTGAGACTCATCGGCTCCAGCCGGAGCCGATGTAGACGGAGGTTTCGTAGCCTTAGGTCTCGGCTCAGAAGCTGGAGCCGAGGACCTAGAAGCCTTGGAGGGCTTTCCCGAAGAGACAGTAAGGGAACCCTCAGGCTTGAGTAAACCTCTCAGAATCAGTTTGTTTTTTCTTTCCTGCAGGACCCTGGGGCTGAAGCCGTGGCATACAGCACAGGAGTCCTGCAGGTGCAAAGGCCCCAGGCAGTAGACACAAGAAGTGTGACCGTCTGTCAGAGACATTTTCTGACAGCACGAGTCACACTTCTTGAAGCCTGAGACCTTTGAGTCTTTAGACATTTTAGAAAAGTGTAATCACACACACCCAGTCAAACACACTGATTACACCCTATCCTATTTTAAACTCAAAAAATAAAACAAACTACCAAAGTTTTAAATTCTGAGAAAAAACACACACACACCACTAGGGGATGGAAGAAAGAAGGCCTAAAGGCCCGAGGGAAGAACTTATAAGTTCTTGTGGAAAAGAATGGGATTTTAGAGAGAAAGGGGGGGAAATCCACTAAACTAAGGGAAACAAGTGTTAAAATTAAAATTAAAGGGGTTTAAGTATACTAACTTTAATCCAAAGTTACTCACCAAGAAGCCGGTAGAAACCAAACACCTTGATCGCTGTAGCGGCAAACGAGATCTGAGGTAATTCACGCCTAGCATTGTGGGATATAAGGGGAGCCTCGAGCCGGTGGAACCAACTCTCGAGCTTTAGAGTGGCGGTCGGGCGAGGTCGGCTCCGAACCCATCCAGCAAGAATGAAGGCGAGATAGACAACTTAACATCATAAATTTAGAGAAATGTATAACCCCCAGACAAATGTTATATATTAGAGAGGCACTGATTTTAAACCCAAGTGAAATTTTTTGCAACTAATATCACTGAGTTGAAAAATAAAACTAAAACATGCAGATTTGGTGACTTAAAAGATGAGTTAATAAGGGGCAGGCTTGTGTGTGGTATTAATAGTGCTTAGTGAGAAAGATTTTGCTTTGTGACGATGATTCAACATTAAGCAAAGCCACAGAGATTTGCCAAATCCATGAGCTAACAGAAAAGCACACAGGTATGCTTACAAGTGATAAAAGCATGGTTTCAATGGCCTCAAGAGCAAATGTAGACAGCATGCAACATGTGGAAAGCAGAAACAGGCCTAAACACATGGCAACAGTAACCCCTGTGGTATGGCAGGGAGACCCCATATCTTTCTAGCAAGTTCCAAGACTAGTTCAGTAAAAAGGGCATGCTCAGTATAGTATAAGAGTGAGTCAGCAAAACCCAAGTCAAGTCTTATTGTTAACTGCCATAACTGTGGTGCCAACCATGAGTCTAAATGAGAGAAGTGCTTAGCATTTGGTCAGCAATGCCACAAGTATAAAAAATGGAACCACTTTTAAAAGTTTTGTAAATCAAGCAAGCATCATTCAGTTATTAAGAATGGTCACTCAAAAAAGCAAGTTGATCATACAGAGAGGTGCAACCCTACTTTCTATGCATATAAGTGTTTGGTGAAAAGATTAATGCAGAAGATTTGTTGGCAAAGAACAAAGTATTTTGCACATTCCTGATCAATGAAACTCACAGAGCTCAAAGTAGACATTGGTTCAAAGTGCAATGTAATGTCACCAGAAACATTTATGAAAGTGAGAGCTGGTGAGCAACTTAATTTAGGCAATTGCATGAAACTTGTTGCTTATCGAGGTGATGACATTCAAACCAAAGGTTCAGTAGTGCCTTCATGCTAGTTGGCTGGGAACAGTTACAGCTCACAATTTTATGTAGTCAGAAGACCCGTGCAATCATTATTAGGTCTCAAGAGACAGTTTGAGAATGAAACTGCTTTCTTTTACCAAAGAAGTACATCATGTAAGCACATGTCCCAGTTCAAACTTTACTGATACTATTTTCTCAGAGTATGCTGATGTGTTCAATGAGAAGCTAGGCAAACTTCCAGTTGTGTAGTCAATGAAGTTAGACCCTAAGGTCAGTCAGACCAGCAAGAAGACTTCCAGTAGCTATGCAGGACAAGGTCAAGGTCCAGTTAGACAAAATGGAGCAGCAAGGTGTGATTTGTGCAGTCACAGAAACAACTGAGTGGGTGTCTTCCATGGTAACTGCTCATAAGAAAAATTCAGATGAAATTAGAATATGCATTGACCCAAGAGACTTGAACAAGACATTAAAAATACATCGTCCTATGCGTACAGTTGAGGAGATTGCAACCCTCATGCCAAATGCCACTGTTTTTTTCTGTCTTAGATGCAGAGTTCATTTTGGCAAGTAATGCTTGATCACAAATCTTCACTACTGACTACATTCAGTACCCCATTTGGTAGATTCAGATTCCTCAGGATGCCTTTTGGAATAAATTATGCCAGTGAATTCTTTCAGCGTGCAATGTAGAAAATTTTTTCAAGATACCCGTGTGCAATAATAGTTGATGATTTACTGGCTGGAGGTAATAGTGAAGCAGAGCATGACAGAAACCTCAGGAAAGTTCTGGACAGACTGTGTGAAGTGAATTTAAAGCTCAATCCTCTGAAATACAAATTCAGACTACCAGAAGTTGCTTGTGTAGGTAATTTATTTACCAGTACAGGCTTACGACCAGATCCTTCTAAGCAAGCAGCCATTCTTGAGATGCCAGCCCCAGACAATGTCCAAGCCCTACAGCGTTTTCTTGGTATGGTTAATTATTTGGGCAAATTTATCTCTGACTTTAGTGAGTTATTAGCACCTTTGAGAGAGATGACATGCAAAAATGTTGCATGGTCATGGTTAGAACAACACCAGAGAGCATTTGATAACCTCGAACAACAAATTGCTAACCCGCAAACATAAGATACTATGATGTCCACAAACCAGCAGTTCTTTCCTGTGATGTTTCAAAGTTCAGTCTTGGTGCAGTTACTCTTCAAAAGGGCAGACCTGTTGCCCATGCATCTAGAACTCTTACCCAAACTGAGATGTAGTATGCTCAGATTGAGAAGGAACTTTTGGCAATTGTGTTTGCATGTTCGAAGTTCCATGATTATATTTATGGCCTAGCTATCCAGATAGAAACTGACCATCAACCTCTAATCACTATATTATAGAAGCCTATGCATTCTGCTCCAGCAAGACTACAAAGAATGATGCTCAAATTACAAAAGTACAATTTCAAAATGGTCTATACAAAAGGTAATTTTCTTTATCTGGCTGATACCTTATCCAGATCACCCAGAAATATCACGGAACAGCTTGATGCAGAGAATTTTGACTTTGATGTCATGGAAGTGCGTAATTTTTCTACCACGAAACTTGATGAGCTGAGAGGTCATACAAAGACTGATCTAATTTTGCAAAAGCTCAACCACTTCATCAATGTAGGATGGCCATCAAAGCAAGCCTGTGTACCGCCGAAAGTACAACCTTATTTTCCATACAAAGATGAGAAGCTGATGGAAGCTAGTATCATTTTCAAAGGTACAAAGGTTGTTGCTCCTACTTCCTTACGTCAATACATTCAGATTTTGCATCGTGGCCGCCCAGGTTCCGATTCTACCAAAAGAAGGGCGATGCCCCAGGATTCCCACTTCTCTTTTCTTGATGTACTGGAAAATATTAGGGTTCAACCAAACACCCTAATAATAGGCGACTTCAACTACCCCACCATTAACTGGGAAAACTACTCATGTACTAACTCCTTAGCACAACGCTTTCTGGAATTCATAAACTGCAATGCCCTAGATCAACTTATCCACACCCCCACCAGGGGCAACAATATCCTAGACCTAGTCATTACCAACATGAGTGACTGGTGTTCCACACCTCAAGTCAACTCCTCCTTGGTCCGATCCAACCATAAGCTAATCACCCTCGATATCCACATCCCACCCCCACCCCCCCATTAAGGAAACCACAGTAAGAAATTTCTCGAAAGCCAACTTCATGCTTCTTAAGACATAAGTAGTGAACTTCATGACACCCATGCAGATGGGCAATACTGTTACAACTGCTGAATCCTACATAAATGTGCTCTATAAGCACCTACATGAGTGCATGGATTGTGCTATCCCAAACAGAACCAAGACGCTATCCTCCAAAAAAAAGACGCCAATCTGGTGGTCCCCTGCCATAAACAAACTGTAGAACAGAAGGAAGAAACTGTTGCAAAAGAGAGTAAAATCCCATGAGTGGAGGAGCTCCCTGGTCAGCCTCAGTAAGAAGCTGAGATCCCTTATAAGATCCTCCAAAGCTAGCTACGAAAATAAAACTGCCACTAATTCCAAGGACAACCACAAAGCATTCTATAACTATGTCAAGAATCTCAATGGCAACACCCAGATCTGCTCTGAGTTACAGCACAAAGGCATGAAAATTACAGAACCAACTGATATTGCCAACATCCTGGCAGATAGGTTCAGTGCTAACTTTACCCCCCTCTCACCCCCTAAAGGGCCCATATATATATATATTTATATATATATATATATATATATATATATATATATATATATATATATATATACACAGGAAGAATGCAGAGTCCCTGTAATCACAACTACGCAGGTGAAAGCTGCACTTTCTAAAGCCAAAAACACAGCATCCATGGGACCGGACAACATCCCAGGCTGCAGTTTACATGAACTTCAGAATGAACTGGCTCCCCACTTAAGCACCATGTTCAATAATAGCCTTGCATCAGGCTTTGTGCCCACTGAATGGCGCACAGCAACAGTTATCCCACTCCACAAAGGGGGAGCCACCACTGATCCTGGGAACTATAGACCTATTAGCCTGACGAGCCTGGTCTGCAAAGCCATGGAACATATCGTCATGGAACTCATAAACAAAGACACTGGTAACCTCCAAACTCTGGATCCCACCCAGTTCGGGTTTGTGAAAGGCAGATCATGCCTCCTGAACCTGATTGACTTATTTGAGGCAGTTACCAAAGCCGTAGATGTGGGTAAAGTGGTTCACACAGCTTATCTTGACCTCACCAAGGCTTTTGACACCATCCCCCATTCTGGAATTATAGCTAAACTCAGTAAACTAGGCATAAATCCCTACGTCACAAGATGGGTTGCCAACTGGCTCACTGACAGAACCCACACTGTAAAAGTTGCAGACTCCAAATCTGACCTCAAACCAGTGACAAGTACCACAGGGTTCTGTCCTGAGACCGCTCCTGTTTGGTAAACTAGGAGCCATAGTCAAGTCCCCAAATGATGTGAACATCCTACAGAAGGGCCTCTCTGAGACAGATGCCTGGTGTCAGAGCCATGGCCTCAAGCTCAATGCCAAAAGGTGCAGTGTCATCCCCTTTGGTAAAAACTCTATACCCATGAACTACCACATAGGCAGCAATCTACTTAACACCAAATGTGTGATAAGAGACCTTGGGACCCAGGTGGACAGTAGTCTCTCCTTTGATAGTCACATCGCCACAGTAGTCAGGAAGTCCTTCTACGTGGCACACCTCATCATAAAAGGGTTCTCGTCCAGGAAAAAAGAGGTCATCGTTACCCTCTACTCATCACTCATTAGACCCATTCATCACTCATGAGACCCATTATAGAGTACAATGCCCCTTTTGGAATGTACCTCACAAGACATCTGCAGCAGCTGGAAAGGCCACAGAAGTACCTCACAAAGAGGATTACTGGACTCAAACAAATGCCCTACACTGACCGCCTCAAAAAACTCCAGCTTTACTCCGTAGCATATCACCTACTCAGAGGTGATCTCTGCCTAACATATAAAGCCATGTCAAACCCAGAGCTGTTGGACATGCTATACCTAAAGAAATCCCAATCCCTCCGGGCTACACGCTCTAGGGACCTAAACCTTGTCACCACAATAAACAGGACATGCTGGAGGGATAGATTCCTATCCCAGAGACTTCCCATACTCTGGAACAGGCTACCCATCTATGTCAAGCAAAGTTCTTCATTAGCACACTTCAAGAAAAATCTTGATGAGTGGATGGGAAATAGGAAATACACCCCGGGGATCACTTCTGTGTCTCTGCTCGTCAGTGGCACACGAAAATAACTTTCTTGGGTGGCGTAAGCCAGGGAACCTTGTTGGCTAGGCTTGCATAGGCCCTAGGGCCGATAGCCTAGTACCTACCTATGAACCTATGAGAGGGCTAGTATTTTGGCCTTCTCTAGCAAAAGACTGATAAAGTGCTTTCTTCTTGTTCAGTGTGCAACAGTACTAAGCCACATTTGTAAAAAGAGCCACTTCAACTAAGCCAAATTCCTGAACTACCTTGATCAACAGTAGCAACTTACATATTTGAGTGGAACAGTCAACATTACTTAGTGTTGGTATACTCTTATTCAAACTGGTTTGAGATCGATTTGCTACCTAACCTAACATCCATTGCTGTTATTACTCAGATGAAATGTAATTTCTCAGTCCATGGTAGTCCACACGAAGTTATTTCTGACCATCGTTCTCAGTTTACCAGTCAGTTGTTTCAGATATTTGCTAAAGAGCGGGACTTTAGCCATGTTACTAGCAGTCCTGAATATCCACAGTCAAACAGCCTTGCTGAACGTGTACTACAGAGTCCAAAGCAATTTCAGGAGAGGTCAAAGCGTGACAATACAGATATCTTCTTGAATTTACTGAATCTCAGAAATATACCCCATAACAATCTACTAGGCAAACCAGAGCAACCTTGCCTATCAGTTCTAGTTTGTTGGTGCCTAAGGCTAAAAACAACAGAGCAATCAAAGCCCATCTTTTTAAAAAGTGTTGTTCTCAGAAGTCTAGATGATAAAATGAGCGGATTTCTTCATCCGTTTAAAGAAGGAGAGACAGTGAGGATGCAAATGGTGATGGGCTTTTATCGAATTTCTCAAGTTAGAGGTATATGTACCAAGCCAAGATCCTACTTAGTGGACTCTGAGGGTATAGAGTACAGGAGAAACCACAGACGTATTGTTCCTGTATCAGAAATTATATTGCAGCATTGTACCTGTGATACAGACTCTAGATCTCAGAGCAGCCCAGACAATGTTCATACCAAAGAACATGTCACAGTATCCATTCCCATTCCTGATGATGCCCCAGATGTCCCCAAAGTTGAACATTTCTTGAAGACAGTCCTCATTATTAGATCCAATTCTGAATTTTATGTTACATGGTCAGGTCGTATTTCTAGACCTAGTGTAAAATTCACAGCAACCTGGACATAATTGTTTTGTGTGTGTCTGATTTTGTATGACTACATGTCAAAGAATTAGTTTTGTATAACTGCATGTCACTGAATCCTGTCATTTCATATATGGATCATTTCTCAAAGTGGGAGGATGTAGCAGAGCGTGTGTATGTACCTTTAAAAAGCATTTCCAGATGTAGCGTGTGGATATAAATACTAAGCACATGCAAGGCAGCAGTACCATTTTCAGAGAACAGCTAGAGTGTTAATATGTATGAGTGTGGCAGTCTCTTTATACGTTTATTTAAGTTTAGTTACAAAGCAATATTTCTGATGTGTTTGTGTGTAATAAACTGCTTGAAGTGAACCCATGAATGTTCGTCTGTTTTATCCTGACCAGACGAGTGACATCCAAGAAGCAGATGGCCGAGCACAAAAGGCTTGCAGGTACACAGACTCCTCAGAGGTAGGGTCTTTGGGCTTTCAGTTACCTCTCTCTTTCAGTATTTCTACAGCATCTCCAAAGGAGACATCTTCTGGGGGTGACCGAAGGGGACCCTCCCCATCATCGAAGTCCATGTCTTCTGTGACAGACTTCAGTCAGGGGTATCTAAGTGTTTCCTCTTACATGTCTTTTTCTGGGACGTCTCCTCAGTGGGAATCTCTGAGGAGGACTTTGAAGAAGGGGGGCCCTGTGCGGGGGTATCCTGGTGCTTGCTACCTGGGAGTGGAGGTTGGTGGCAGCTCTGAGCGAGAGGGAGTCCAGGGATAATACTCCAATATGGGAGGGGCCAGCTGAGAACCTGCAGAGGCCAATGCCCTCTCCATAATCTGGAAGGCAGGTCCCCCTGAAAAGGGATGGGAGCCTGTAACCAAGAACAATAACCTCGGAACCGTGGTCCTACCCCATTCCAAAAAAACCAACCCCTGAAGCAAGAGCTGAGGAACAGCCCACATCAGCCGAAGCTCTAAGAGTCAACTGGAGCGAATCCGAGACCCTCAAATCAGTCAGCAAAGCTACTCCCCTTGGAGTCCATCAGTTCTAATGGAACCAAGAAACTAAAGGCAGACCCTGAAACCAAAAGGGAAAAGGCTGTCTGCACTGGAGCAGCTGGAACTGACAGAACTGGAAGTGTAAGCACTAAGCCCTCAGAGAAGGTTAGAGAAGGAAAGTTTGGTGGAGTTCTGGGAGAAAAAGCCCCATCTCCAGAAGGGAGTGGGGACTGGGAGATAAAAAGACCCCTAGCCACTATGAGCTAATCCACCAACCACACAACATCGACTTCAGTCAGACTCCTGGAGGAACAGACAAAGAAGCCTGAGGGAGATTCCAGTCTGCTATGAATGGACTTGGGATCTGCCTCACAACTGGGTCAATTGAATGGGAACATCTAGTCCTGGGTACATTGATGATATTTGGTTTTGGCACCAGGAGTGGTATTGATTCCAAGATTTCTGGAAGTGTCACAGATGGAGCTGGTACCAATGGGGAAGTTAGAATTGTTGGTACTGAGGTGGCTGGCACCGAGACTTGTGGTGGAGAAGCTGTTATGGCAGATGGTGCTGAGGAAGTCAGTTCAGTGATTTTCTTAGTCTTAGATTTCGGTTCCGCTGGTGGTGTGGGAACTGAAGGTTTGTGTTTCTTGCCTGCTAGATCCAAAGGGAATGCTGGCACTGAATGACTCCTCTTCTGTCCCAGTTCAGATTTAGATGAAGACGTGGGGGAGGAAGGTGAAGACGTGTTGGACTTGGAAAGAGCCTCCTAAAATGAAGACTTAATCCTTTTAAGATTAATTTGTTTTTCCTTTCTACAAGGGCCTGGTAACTGAAAGCTTAACAGTTTGTACAGTCCTGCTGAAGATGTGCCGGGCCCAAGCAGTACACACAAGAAGAATGCACATCAAAGTTGGGCATCTTCCTACTACAACCTTGGCATTGCTTAAACCTGGTTGTTCCCTTGGGTTTATCCAGCATGTTGACTATGAAAAACAAAAGTCAACAGACAGCACTCACACACACACTAAAAAGGAAGTGCGCGTGTGCACACACACACACACACACACACACACACACACACACACACACACACACACACACACACACACAAGGAATGGCTACCAATAATGGGGGGCCAGAACTAACAAAAAAGGAGGTAGGAAAAGAGAAGGTACTACCAACGATGCTAGACAAAGAATACTACCAGGTAAAAAACAGCACACTCACTCGTTTCAAGAAAGATGAGATAGAAACTTGTTAACACATGGGAAGAACTACCAGCAATGGCAGAGGAGAACACCAAAGTGTAGGGGACAGGATAAACAAGGAAGTAAGGCAAAGTGGGTAGAATGAAATTCAACTATAGAAATATATAAAAGTCTAAGTAATAGTACAGATTAAAAGTTAAAGAAACTATGAAAAAACTATGAAAAAGTATGAAAACTTTACTCAGCTGATAAGAGAATCTGGCTAACACGTCTTCTGACCAGAGGTAATCTGGAGAGGGGTACTGTGGGTAGAGAGTTAGCTTGACAGTTTTTGGGTTGCATGATCTGTATAATGTCTGAGCCGGTTCCAAGGATTGGAACCGTATCCCAAATGTCCAGGATAAATGAAGATTGACAACATCAGATATTATAAGTCATGTATTTGCCATAACTAGGAGTCTGTGCTGTCCATTTTCATTTTTTAATGGGTTACAGCTCTGATCACTGGATCCGACTTGGCTGCCTACTTCAGGCTTTGGATTCAACTCTAGAGCTCCTCCCTCTAGACATAATGCCCTAGTCCATCCCCAGTACCTCACGTCAAGTTTGTTGCCAAAAAATCCACATTAAGGGGTTAGAGAAAGGGACAGATAACAGAACAGGGCTCATACCTGGAATTAGAGGTTCCAATAATAAAACCAACAGGTTACTCCAGAAGATTATAGGAAGGGGGATGGAAAGGGGGTAAGTTGAGGAAGAATGACAATGAACTCAGATGCCTAGTTATGGTGAGTACTTAACTTATAAATCTGATGTTGTCCTTTTCATTCTTACTCAATGAATGGAACAGAGTACCCAGCTACATGAATCTTGGGTGGCCCTTATAGAAGGATATTGCTGAGAACCACTGAACCAAAGGCAGCTCTTTTTCTGGACATTACATCCAATTTGTAGTTATTAGCAAAGGTATGAGCATTGGACCATTTGGCTGCTGCACAAATCATCAGTAGATGTTCTTGACCAAAAACTTGATGAGGTCTCCATAGATCTAGTTCACTGGATGTTAGGTGGTCTTGGTAGAGAAATTCCTTGTTCTGAACAGATCCAAGAAATGCAATTAGTTATCCATTTAGACAATGTAACTTTAAATACTGGATAACCCAGTCGATTTTTTGAGAAGGAACAAACAACTAGTCTGATTTTCTGATTTCTTTAGTTCTGTGTAAATAAAAACTTAACTGTCTGTGAACATCCAGAAGATGTAGCATATATTTGACTTTGTTAAAAAAATTTTGGAAAGAAAAACAGAAAATGAATGGACTGGTTAATGTTAAATTCAGAAGCCACTTCAGGTAAAAAATTAGAAGTTATGTCCTTACCATAACGTTCCATGTGGAGTGTTCATCTCGCCTTTGTTCTTACACCTGGGTTTGGAGCCGATCCTCGGCTGCGTGTCGGCCGCTTTGCAAGCTCTGCATCGAGAAGAAGCTCGAGACCAACCTAACTCCCACAATCCCCCTCTGCCTTTACCTCAGATCTAGTTTGCAAGCAAACCAGAAATCAGAGAGAGAACACATTCATGCCAAAAACAACATAACTGCAAGAAACACCTATACATATATATATATATATATATATACATATATACACAACAACTGCGTAATGCAGAAGCAGGAGAAACCAAACCAGACACCAAACTGGACGTTCTTCCTGAGGGTGGGAGGGTGGGAATGTAAGAACAAAGGCGAGATGAACACTCCACATGGAACGTTATGGTAAGGACATAACTTCTAAATGTGAGAGTGTTCAATCTCGCCGTTTGTTCTTACACCTGGGTAGCGTCCCTAGCTCCATGTTCCTGAGGAACTCACGGGAGAACGTTCTTGAGCACAGTGGAACCAAAGGTTGCCCTGTCCCTAGAAACCCTGTCTACCTTGTAATGAGAAATGAATGTATGTGGTTTAGACCAAGTGGCAGCTGCACAAATAGTGTCTAATGGTAAGCGAGCTGCATGAGCCAGGGATTTAGATACTGATCTTGTAGAGTGCCCCTTGGGTTTGACAGGTAAAGTTTGTTCCGAAGCAGCATAAACAAATACAATGCAATCAGTTAGCCATTTGGAAAGGGTTCGTTTAGTAACTGCTATACCTTTCCTGCTGTCTGCAAAGGCTACAAAAAGTTGATCTGTTTTCCTGTGATCCTTTGTTCTATCCAGGTAAAATCTAAGTTGTCTATGAACATCCAACTTGTGTAACATATACTCCAACTTATTGGAGTGTTTTTTGAAAAAGGTAGGGAGCTCAATGGATTGATTGATGTTATTAACGGAGCAAACTTTGGGGAGAAAGGACGGATTAGTGCGAAGAGATACTCTGTCAGAGTGAAAGATCAAATAAGGGTGTTTAATAGAAAGAGCCTGAAGCTCTGACACCCGTCTAGCCGATGTAATGGCCACCAAAAAGAGGGTCTTCCACGACAAATACTTTAATGGACAAGAAGAGGCTGGTTCAAACAGAGGTAGCATCAATTTAGATAATAAAAGGTTCAGATTCCAAGGTGATGTAGGAGTTCTAACTGGTGATCTAATATGGAAAGATCCTTTCAGAAAGGCCTTACAAAGTCTGTGAGCCATAATAGGAGCCCCACATTCTTCGACATGAAAGTTGGAAATGGCAGCCAATTGCACTCTCAAAGTGGCAGGAGAAGCTCCTTGGTGGAACAATTCGGTTAAAAACTCCAAGATCTTATTTAAGGGAGCTATAACAGGGTCCAATTGCTGTGTATTTCCCCAGTAAACAAAACGCTTCCATTTACTAGTGTAAGTCTTTGTAGTGGAAGCTTTATGAGAAGCCACTAGTATATTCTGAACTGCAGGTGAAAGAAGATCAGACCTGGCTAAGTAGGGAAGCGGAGCAGCCAAGCTGCTAGTTGGAGAGACAGTAGCGAGGGGTGGGGAGCCCCTGACGAGTGGGTCAGTAGATCCGGCTCCGGGTCCAGGATCCAGGGTTCCCGAATGCGGTGTGCCAGAAGAAAGGGAAACCAGATTTGACGAGGCCAGAATGGGGCAATGAGGATAATCGTCCTTTGCAGGTTGTTGGCTTTCTGCAGAAACTTTGCAATCAGGGGAAAGGGAGGAAACGCGTACTGGAGACCCGGGGGCCAATCGTGCACCAGCGCGTCCCTGGGGACTTCCCCTGGAGGGGGTAATAGGGCAAAATAGCTTCTGCATTTGGCGTTCATTGGAGACGCAAAAAGATCGCAGGAAGGCTGGCCCCATTTGCGAAAAATCTCCTTCGCAACTGACTGTTTGAGGGACCACTCGTGAGGCAACAGGATTGCTCTGCTCAACCTGTCGGCTATGATGTTGGATGACCCCGGGATGTGCGTTGCAATCAGAAAGCGGCCCGTGGACTCCGCCCATTGCCAAATTCTCATGGCCTCTCTGCATAGCTGATAAGACTTGGTTCCCCCTTGTTTGTTTATGTACCAGACTACGGACATGTTGTCCGTCTGAACTGCAATAGTCCCTAGAGGAAGAAGGGTAGCAAAGTGTTGCAACGCTAGAAACACTGCCCTCAACTCTAGAACATTGATGTGCAGATTGTACTCTAAATTGGTCCATTCGCCTTGGACTGTCTGTCCCTGAAAGATGCCCCCCCACCCTATCAGGGAAGCGTCCGTGGTCACCGTAGCTGTCGTGGGTAGCACAAATGGTCTTCCGCTGGAAAGGTTGCAAGTCCGGAGCCACCAGGCTAGGTGTGATTTGCATGTGTTTGTGATCAGAATTTCGTGTGTCAGAGGTAGCTGTTGGAACAACCATTGTGCAAACAGTAGCCATTGTAGAACTCTCATGTGCAGTCTTCCCAATGGTATCGCAATGAGAGAAGCTGCCATGAGACCCAAAACCTTCAGAACCAGTTTTGCTGGGGATTTTCTGGATGACAGAAGAAGAGATATGTGGCTTTGTAGTGAGGCTATCCTTTCTGGAGGAAGTCTTAGAATTAAACAATGCATATCCAATTCTGCTCCTATGAATGAGATATGCTGTGATGGCTGTAGTAAAGATTTTTCGAAATTTACGGAAATTCCGAGATGAACACAAAGCTGCAGTGTGTAATCCCTGGCCTGAATCAGTTGACGCTGGGTGGTGGCAGAAAGGAGCCAGTCGTCCAGATACAGAAACACCTGGAATCCCAGGCGTCTCAAGTGAGACGCTACCACTGCCATGCATTTGGTGAAAACCCTGGGGGCTGAGGTCAGACCAAAGGGCAGGGCTCGAAACTGAAAGTGGCTGGCTCCCAGCTGGAAGCGCAAGTGATCCCTGGACGCCCTGGCCATTTTGATGTGGTAGTATGCGTCCTTCAGATCTATTGAGCACATCCAGTCGTCCTTCTGTAAAAATGGAAGGATCGATTGAAGCGTGACCATCCGGAACTTTTCTTTCTTGACGAAGGTGTTGAGATTGCTTAGGTCCAGAATCGGCCTCCAGTCCCCTGTCTTTTTTGGAACTAAAAAGAACCTTGAGTAAGTTCCGAATCCTCTTTGGTCCGCTGGGACTGGTTGGATTACTCTTTTTTCTAGCAGCTTTGAAATTTCTATAGCTGCAGGGTCTCGCAGATGGGGCGGCACATCTGGGAGTCTTTTCTTTGGAATTGGGGGCAATAGGAAGGGTATTCTGTAGCCTCTGGTAACAACGCTTTTTACCCAATTGTCTGATGTAAGATTTCGCCAGGCCTGAGGGAATAAAGCTAAGCGACCCCCGACTGCCTCCAGAGCAGGACAGTCGGGCCTCCTCTCAGGAGTGCTGGAAAGGTTTCCCAGGGGGTGTATCCCTGTCACCTTGGTTTTGCGGACCCACTCTGCCGCCAGGGCGGCGTCTTCCACCTCTGCCCCCTCCTCTGCCTCTAGAGGGGGCATCACCCTGTGTGCCTGGGAAAGATCCTTGGGGTTTTCGAAACCACATTTTTCCACCACGTTGCCCTTTGGGGTACGGTCTGGATGGGGTGGAAAAACGGACTCCGACAGCAGACAGAGTCTTTCCCTCTTGCTCACACCGGTAAGGGTCTCCTTTACTTTGGGGCCAAAGAGCGTGGCACCATCAAATGGGGCGTTAGTAAAGGAAGACTTGAAGGCTTCCGCAAATGAACATAAGCGCATCCAGGATTGTCTACGAAGAGCAATCGCTGAAGCTGCTGCCCTACTCGATCCTTCGGCTGCGTATGAGATCAGCCTCATGGACGAGTTTGCAATAGATGTAAGGGTATTGAGATGTGCTGTAACCTTTTCTGAAACAGCAGCATCCGTAGTACCCTGGAGGGTATCTCCCAACTCTTTGATTAGATCCCTCTGTAGCCGTGTGAAGTGGGTCAAATAGTTCAGGGATCGCATAGAAAAAGCCGCTGAACTAAAAATGCGCTTCCCATACCTGTCCATAGTCCTAGAATCTCTGTTAGGCGGATAGACAGATGAGGAAGATTCAGACATCTCCTTTTTCGTGGCCGCTGCCACCACCATAGCGTCCACTGGCACTCCCTTTGTCAGATAAGACTTATCCTGAGGGGCAGTAATATATTTGTTGGGCTTTCTAGGGACTGGCTCCACCGTGTCATGCGTCTCCCACGCCCTTCGAGCAATCAGCTCCATCAACTCATCGAAGGGCGGAGTGACCCAGGAGGAGGAAGGGCGAGCACCGAATGCCTTCAGCAACACTGACTCATCCTCAGAAGGGGGGAGGGCTTGCCAATCACCTCTCTGCTTTAGGATCTCCAGGATGTCAGAAAAGGAGACATCCTCTGAGGGTGACTTTGGGGACCCTTCTGACTCATCCAAGTCAGTGTCCGATGTCAATGATTCTTGTGGAGAATCTAAGTGTCTCCTCTTACACAATCTTTTCCTTGGAACTTCCTCGGGGGGGCATCCGAAGAAGCCTCCGAGGAAGAGGGGGCACCCTCCAGGGGTGGCCGAGACACAGGTGCTCGACGCTTAGATGTAGCCGTGGGTGCAGAGGAGGATAACGGTCCTTTATGGGAGGGAGAAGCTGTTTCTGCTGATGTGGTTGTCTGGGTAGACAACACCTTCCTCATGAGGTCGAAGGCCCCCGGGTCCCGAGTCGAGGTATCTCCCGGTTCCGAGGAAATCGGAAGAATCCCAGAGACAGGCACCGAAGGCATCGACCCCGAGGATGGAGCCGAGTCGATCCGAGCAGAGGCCCCGAGAGGGAGCGTCGGAACCGAAACATCGGTCCGACTCTCAGTCCCGGATCCAAGGATGGATCTTCGGCTCCGAGACTCCGGAACCGGATCCGACGGAGTCGAGGTGAATGGAGCCGACCGAGAGAAAGACGGTTCTGGCACCGAGGGCTCCACAATCACCAGATCAGCATCTCCCGGCTCCGAAGACTGGATAGGTTTCGGAGGAGGAACAGGTGGAGTTGAGGGAAGGCCTTCGAGTCTCGACACCAACTGGGAGGAGACAGAGATGAGCTTGGATAAGGCCGTATTCTCCATTAATTTCTGCACCACGCGGTCTACATCGGTGTCAGAGAGGGGCCTGGAAGAACGCGTCGAAGGAATCGAAGACGGAGCCGACCTCAACAGTGCCGGGGGAGGGAGCTCCATCACCGGTTCCAAGACTCGAGGCTCGGAAACTGACAACAGTTCAACACTCGGCCCCGAAGTCTGTGGAACCGGTGATCGAACTTTAACTGAAGAGCTCGGAGCCGATGACCTGGGCTCCGACGTCTTCGATTCCTTCGAGGATTTGGATGTCTGGTCTGATGCATCCAGAGCCTCTTGAAAAGTAGGTTTTAGAAGACCCGTATCTTTTAGTTATGTACTTACCATAACTTCGGATGTATGGGATCCATCTCGCCTACATTCATGACAGATGGGTTTGGAGCCGATCCATCGGCTCCGACTCGGCAACTTATACACTAGCACGAAGTCTCTCATTGTCTGGGCTACTCCCTATCCCAGGATGCACTACACCTGCTTCCCCAGATCTTGTTTGTTCGCTTTCATACACCCATGTAAACACAGAAAACACTATTAGTCACTATAACCAACTAAAGTTCTTCAAGAAAGAACGCCAAGAAAAAAGTGACTACAGCTCCTCTAAATCCAAATGGAAGGGGAAGGAGGGTGGGTACTTATGAATGTAGGCGATGGATCCCATACATCCGAAGTTATGGTAAGTACATAACTAAAAGATGTAATGGGATCCTATCTCGCCTACATTCATGACAGATGGGACAGCGTCCTAGCACCTACATCCCGGGTGGCTCATTGGAACACACTCCTGAGAACTGTGGAACCAAAGGAAGCTCTGCCTCGAGAAACCACATCCAATTTGTAATGAGAAATAAAAGTGCGGAGAAGTCCAGGTTGCCGAGCACAAATATCATCTATTGATAACTTGGGTGAAAAGCTACGGAAGTAGCCATTGCCCTGGTAGAATGAGCCTTGACTGGAAAGGGAAGGTCTTTATTAGCCTGTGAATAAATAAAAATGATACAATCTTTAATCCATTTAGATATGGAGGCTTTTGTTACTGGTTGACCCAATTTGTTCGCTGCAAAAGAAACAAACAACTGATTTGATTTCCGCGTTTGAGCGGTTCTATTCAAATAAAAACGTAGTTGTCTATGTACGTCCAATTGATGCAAAGTATATTCTGCGTTATTGGAGAATTCTGGGAAAAAGACAGGGAGTTCTATAGTTTGTTGCATACAGAAAGAGGAGGCCACCTTTGGTATAAATGCAGGGTTTAATTTCAATGAAACTCTATGCTTGTGAAAAATCAAATAGGGAGGATCAGAACAAAGAGCTTGAAGTTCTGAAACTCGCCTAGCAGATGTTATGGCTACTAAAAGGCCGTTTTCCAAGACAGAAATTTTAAATCACAAGTAGCAGCTGGTTCGAAAGGACGGGCAGTTAGGGCAGCAAGAACCATATTCAAATCCCAAGGTGGAACAGGCTGAGATAAAGGAGGCCTAAGGAGCCAAGCCCCTTTAAGGAAAGCCTTACAAAGTTTGTGAGACATCAATGAAGGTTCAAAAGAAGCATGAAAATTAGAGATTGCTGCTAATTGAACCTTAATGGTAGAAACTGAAGAGCCCGACTGAAAAAGGGAGGCCAGAAAATTCAGAACCTCCGATACTGGTGCAGTGAGAGGATCTATTGCCGTTCTTGAGCCCAGAAGGCAAACCTTTTCCATTTACTGGAATAAAGTTTGATGGTGGAAGGTTTATGAGAAGAAGACAGTATGTGGACCACGTCCGGCGAAAGAGCATAGTCTCGGACTAAGGATGGAAGTGGAGTAACCATGCTGCCAACTTCAAGGACCTGAGAGACGGATGACGCCGTCCTGACTGGTGAGTCAACAGGTCTGGCACTGGATCCAGAAACCATGGACCTTCTATCGCATGCCTCTGTAGGAAGGGAAACCAAACTTGACGAGGCCAGTGCGGGGCAATCAAAATCATCTCGCTCTCCAAGTAAATGGCCTTCTGTATCACCCTCAGTAGGAGGGGGAACGGAGGGAAGGCATAGAGAAGACCGGGGGGCCAAATGTGAGTCAGAGCGTCCCTGGGAATCTGTCCCTGAGAAGGAAACAGTGTGAAGAACTCTCTCCATTTCGCATTGTGGGCTGGCAAACAGGTCGCAGCAAGGAAGACCCCATCTGTCGAAGATTTTCGCAGCTATACTCTGTTTGAGGGACCACTCGTGGGGTAAAAGAATGGTCCTGCTTAATCTGTCCGCAATCACATTGGACTTCCCGGTATGTGCGTTGCCATTAGAAAGCGGTTGGTAGCTACCGCCCAGTGCCAAAGTCTCATGGCTTCTCTGCATAGTGGGTAAGACCTGGTTCCACCTTGCTTGTTTATGTACCACACCACCGACATGTTGTCGGATAGGATAGTAATCGGGCCCTGTGGGAGAGCGTGATGGAGAGCTTGGAGTACCAATAGTACCGCTCTCATCTCCAGGACATTGATATGCAAATGCGTTTCCTGGATCTGCCATGTGCCTTGGACCGACCTGTCCAGGTAATGACCCCCCCACCCTACCTGGGAGGCGTCCGTAGTCACAGTGGCAATGGGACGTTGAGGTATAAAGGGTCGCCCCTGGTCGAGATTTGATTGGAGAAGCCACCAATGAAGATCTCGACGGCAACTTTCCGTGATTATGATTAAGTGGTTCAAGGGAGATCCTGATAGGACCATTGAACCGACAGTAGCCATTGTAAAATTCGCATGTGAAGTCTGGCCAAGGGAACTAAAAGTATGGTCGACGCCATCGAGCCCAACAGTTGTAGGATCCGATGGGCCGGGCTCTTTGTAGGGGGAGACAGGATTTGACTTGATCTTGTAAGACCTGAATTCTTGCTGCCGGTAAATAGGCGCATTCTTTTGTGTCTAAGTCTGCGCCTATGAAAGTAATACGCTGAGATGGCTGTAGTACAGATTTTTGCAAATTGAACGTGATCCCCAAGAAACGGCCCAAGGTGAACGTGGCTCTGAGCGCTTGGAGTAGTAGATGCTCGGAGGTGGCAGTAAGGAGCCAGTCGTCTAGATAAGGAAACACCTGGAATCCCAGACTTCTCAGGTGAGCAGTTACCACTGCCAGACATTTGGTGAACACCCTGGGGGCTGTGGTGAGACCAAAGGGCAGTGCTCGGAATTGAAAATGACTGGCTCCGAGGTGGAAGCGTAAATGTCTCCTGGACTCTTGAGCTATGGGAATGTGATAGTAAGCGTCCTGGAGCTCTATGGAGCACATCCATGCATTCTTTTCCAGCAAAGGAAGAATAGATTGAAGAGTGACCATTCGGAATTTGGACTTCTTTACGAAACGATTCAATGAACTGAGGTCCAAAATGGGCCTGAAGTCCCCTGTCTTTTTTGGTACCAAAAATAACTTTGAGTAAGTTCCTGATCCGATCTGGTCGATGGGGACAGGCTGGATGGCTCTTTTTTCTGGCAGCTTTGAAACCTCTAATGCTGCCTGATCCCGCTGACTGGGTGGTACGTCCGGGATTTCCCTTAAAGAAAGGGGGGGTTTGTTGAAGGGTATGATATATCCTCCGGTAATGATGCGAAGCACCCACCGATCGCTTGTTATGGATTCCCAAGCTTGTGGGTGCGCCGCAAAGCGACCCCCGACTGGCTCCGGAGTTGCACAGTCAGGCAACAACTCAGGAACACTGGTTGTATGAAGAACCACAAAAGGAATCGCGGTCTCCAGAGTTACGGGGGCCTCTGCCACCTCTGGGGCGGCGTCTTCCAAAATCCCCCCCCCCTGCCTCTGGAGGGGGAATCACTGGGTGGAGTAGAGAAAGACTTTTGGGATTTTTTAAACCACATTTTCCCTCCTCTCCCAGCCTTGGGATAAGGCCTGGAAGGAGCGGAAAAACGGGCCCCAACGGCAGTCAAAGTCTTGCCCTCCTGCTCGCACCGAGTTAGTGTGTCCTTCACCTTGGGTCCAAACAAAGATGACCCATCAAAGGGGCGTCGTGAAGGAAGACTTGAAGGCCTCCGTGAGCGAACACAAGCGTAACCAGGCTTGCCTCCTGAGGGCAATGCCTGTTCCCAGCTCTACTCGCCTTCGCCGCATGAAATGAGCCTCATGGACGAGTTAACGATAGAAAAAGGGTAGTCATCTGTGCGCCAACAGTCGGGCCAGCGCCTCAGGTAGATTACCAACAATAGAGTCATTTAGCTCTTTGAGAAGATCCCTTTGGAGCCTCGTAAAATGACATAAATAGTTCAGCGACCGTAAGGTAAAGGCCGCTGAAGACAGGGTACGCTTCCCGTACCTATCCATACTCCTAGAATCCTTATTAGGAGGATGAATAGACGTCGAAGCCTCTGCCACGTCCTGCTGTGTGGCAGAAGCCACCACCAAAGCATCTACAGGCACACCCTTAGTGAGAAATTCCTTCTGGGGGGGGGCTGACAAAAATTTATTAGGCCTCGCAGGCACCGGTTCCACAGAATCAGGGTGTTCCCACACCCTTCGAGAAACCAAATCAAGGAGTTCATCGAAGGGCGGAGACACCCAGGAGGCGGAAGGCTGGGCCCCAAAGGCCTTGAGGAAGACTGACTCCTCAGCTGAAGGGGTTTTGGCTTGCCAGTCACCTCTCTGTCTCAGAATCTCCAAGATATCTGAGAAGGAGATATCATCCGAAGATGATTTGGGGGACCCTTCTGCGTCATCGAGGTCAGTATCCGATGTAATAGACTCATCTTGGGAGTCTACGTGCTTCCTCTTACACAATTTCTTCCGTGGGGGTTCGTCCGAAGCAGTTTCGGACGGACCACCCGGAAGAAGGAACCCGATGGGGGTATCCTCAGGCCCTGGGGCCCCGCTGCCGGGGGGCTGCAACACAACAGAGGCACCAGTCTCCAAATCTAGGGACGGTGAGGTAGAATCTTGGTGAACTGGCAAAGGCATGGCCAGCGCGCTCCTCATGGCCTCAAAGGCCGGACCTCCAGAGTCCAAGGAGGTCACTGGTTTAGAGGCCACGATGGCACTGGGAATTCCAGCAGCCGATGCTCCGAGAGGAAGACTAGGCACCGAAGCACCTAATCCCAAAGTATTCCCCTCGGGCCCGGCTGAAGAGGTCGCAGTACCAAACCCTGAACCGGAGGACAGGGTAGGAAGCATAGTCGGAGCCGAAGGCCTGTAAGGGGTCTCTGCTCCGACCGTATGGCTCCACATTGCTCCACCACCACCGGCTCCAACGGCTCCGAAGAGGTTGGAGGAGGAATCAAATGTGTTGGAGGGGGGATCGGCTCCGAAGCAAACTGTGCTGGAGCCGAGACCATTTTAGTAAACACTGGAGACTGGAATAGCCTCTGTAAAACCCTATCCAGGTCCGAATCTGACAGTCTCGAGGATTTAGAGGAGGTAGACACTGAGAAGATTTTCTTCTCGGCTCCGAGAGAAGGGGACCGGCTCCGATACGGCTCCAAAACTATCGGCGCCGACTCCACCACATCATGGACCACCATCGGCACCGAAGGAGCCTTCTTCGGAGCCGAGGGGGAAGAGTCTGAGCTGCACACTTCCACCGCCCGAAGCCATTGGAACCGATGGAGGTGATTCACCTCTCGATACTCCAACTTGCGGCTCCGAAGGCAATGGAGGGGAAGTAGGAGGTAGGGAGGCAGACCCTCCGAGGCGCGGCCCCGAAGTCAGTGGAGCCGAGGAAGAAGAGGTCAATTTTGTCTTGGTAGGCGCCGGCTCGGACGGACTCGTCGGTGCCGGCGATCTTTTCTTTGGAAGCAACAGGAGGATTTAAGGCTTCCTCAAAAGAAGGTTTGATAAGCCCTTTCAATATCAGCTTGTTCTTACGTTCTTGAAGAACTCTAGCAGAAAAAGCATGACATACGCTACAAGTCTCTTGCAGATGTTTCGCCCCAAACAATAAACACAGATTGAATGGCTGTCTGTTATGGACATTTTATAACTGCACCGAGTGCATTTTTAAAACCTGACTTTTGTTCTTTAGACATAGTACAGGCCCTACAACAAGTATGACTTAACCACAAAAGTAAGCACTATAATAAAAAGCCAACTGAAAAGCGAGACACACTGGCCTTGAGCACTTAGGAAAAATTTACCTCACAAACAAACAGACAAAACAAGTCCAACGCCCAAAGCCCTCTAATTTAAACGGGCTTGGCCTGAAAACAATTAACCACAAAGGAAATTAAAATTAAATAGTACACAAGGGTAGGGCAAAGGCCCTCTAACTTAAACGGGCCTTGCCCGACTGAAAAAATAAAGTACCAGAAGACACTCAAGCACTCAAAAGTCACAAATAGTATAAAGAATAGCTGTTAAAACAGCTGTTTGGTTAATATTATGACAAAAACCCCAAGGTCAAGGACCAATAAAGGTAAAAAGAACCACTTAGCTCCAGCCAAGTCGAGACCACGTCCAGCTTGTAAAGCGGCAAACGAGATCTGGGGAAGCAGGTGTAGTGCATCCTGGGATAGGGAGTAGCCCAGCCAATGAGAGACTTCGTGCTAGTGTATAAGTTGCCGAGTCGGAGCCGATGGATCGGCTCCGAACCCATCTGTCATGAATGTAGGCGAGATAGGATCCCATTACATCCATAAGTTTCCTGCGCCTATCTGTCATGACCCTTCCACTGAAAGAATGACTTATTGAGCAGTCTTCTTGCAGATGGAGAGGGCCAAGACAGTAGACGCAGGAACTATGATTATCAGTCACCGACATCTTCTGCCCACAATGGCAGCGTTTAAAGCCAGACTTAGCTTTCTCAGACATGTCACAATTTTAGGTACAGTTAACAGAGAAAGAATTGGTATTATGTCAAGTCCAGTAATTTTGTCAAATCCAGAAACTTATGTCAAATCCTGTAAAAAGTCAATCCAGTAAAGAGTGGGGTAGGCCCCGAGGGAAAACTCTAATAAAGTATAAAAAGGACTTTATATGGAACCGAGAATTCCTCGAAACACTACAAACACACACACACAGTCACTTAAGACAATTTTTAGAGAAAAAAATTTTGAAGAAATATAAGAAAAAATATAAATCTTAGCTTAAGGTTGCTCGAGCTCATCAAACTGATGCGAACGCTGCTGCGGCAAACTAGATCTGAGGTAAAGGCAGAGGGGGATTGTGAGAGTTAGGTTGGTCTCGAGCTTCTTCTCGATGCAGAGCTTGCAAAGCGGCCGACACGGAGCCGAGGATCGGCTCCGAACCCAGGTGTAAGAACAAACGGCGAGATTGAACACTCTCACATTAATGGTTTAGTTCATAAGGTAACCCTGACTTTATGGAAGATATGTACAAAGTCTTTGATAAAAGAAATGAAATTCAGAAATCTTGTTACCAGAAATGATGGCCACAAAAAAGAAATTATGTACTCCCCATAACGTTACATGTTTGTTGTCCATCTCGCCGTTCATTCTTACAATGATGGGTTCGGAGCCGACTTGGCCGAATATACAGCAGAAAGACTCAAACTTGGCTTTTGGCAAGTAGGTAACCCATAACGCAGTGGTGTAACTCCACAGATCTTGTTTGCTGCTACTACTAAATTAATTGTAAATAGCCATATGCATATATATATATATATATATATATATATATATATATATAAATCTATGCTATCCCCAATGGGAGGAGAAACAAACTGAAGCAAGGAACTCCTGAAAGTAGTAAGTCCACAAGGAGTCTTTGAAAGGGGGAAGGAGGGAGGGTTTGTAAGAATGAACGGCGAGATGGACAACAAACATGGAATGTTATGGTGAGTACATAACTTCTTTATGTTATGTTGTCCAATCTCGCCTTCATTCTTACAATGATGGGACAGCATCCCTAGCACCTTCGGCTCACGACAGTATACCTTTAAGCACCATGGAACCAAAAGAGGCCCTGTTCCTGGAGGCCAAATCCACTTTGTAATGCATGATAAATGTATGAGGAGTGGCCCAGGTAGCTGCTGCATAAATATTATCCATAGGAATTCTGGCTTGAAAGGCAGAGGATGTAGCCAGTGCTCTAGTGGAATGAGCTTTCACCTTAAATGGTAAATCCCTGTTATTTGAAGTATAGATGAATGCAATGCAGTTTAACAGCCAGTTGAAAATGAGAAGTTATGTACCTACCATAACGTTCCATGTTAGTTGTCTTCTCTCGCCTTCTTTCTTGCTTGATGGGTTCAGAGCCGATCCTCGGCTCCAACTCGGCACTTTGCTAAGCTCGAGAGTCACTTTTACCAGCTTGAGGCAGCCCCATATCCCATGATGCAAGGCGGTAAGTACCCAGATCTCGTTTGTTGTCTATAGGCAATAACACCTAGCATAAATAACTTCCAAAAGGAAGAAAGAAGGAGAGAAAAAAGCCTGAAGGATGGTTGGAGGACCAGCATTGTATGGTCTTCAGAAGCATACTTCCATGTAGAGAAAAAGGTCTGTCCAGGCCAGGGGGAAGGAGGGAGGGTCGCAAGAAAGAAGGCGAGAGAAGACAACTAACATGGAACGTTATGGTAGGTACATAACTTCTCAATGTTAAGTTGTCAATCTCGCCTTCATTCTTGCTTGATGGGACCGCGTCCCTAGCACCTCTATCCTGGGTGGCTCAATTGAACAGACTCTTGAGAACTGTAGAGCCAAAACTGGCTCTGTCCCTGGAGGCCAAATCCAATTTGTAATGGGAAACAAAGGTATGAGGAGTGGCCCAAGTGGCTGCTGCACAAATAGTGTCTAATGGAAGTCTAGCTTGAAAAGCTGTGGAAGTGGCTAAGCTTCTGGTTGAATGCGCTTTAGGTTTCGAGCACAGCTGTTTTCCCTGAGCTGATAAATTTCAGAGATGACAGAAGAAAGCCATCTAGATAAGGTCACTTTTGAGACAGGAAGGCCTTTCTTGTTATCAGCATAAGAAACAAATAGCTGATCGGATTTCCTGAATTGTTTTGTTCTGTCCAAATAATATCTGAGTTGGCGGTGAACATCAAGATAATGTAATTTTTGTTCCGATCTGTTTGAGTAGTTTGGGAAAAATACAGGAAGATCAATAGCCTGATTCAAATTAGTCTTTGAGGTGACCTTAGGCAAAAAGGTCGGATTAGTTCTCAATGATACTCTGTCTTTGTGGAAGACTAAATAGGGGGGGCGAATAGATAGAGCATGAAGTTCAGACACCCTCCTAGCCGATGTAATAGCAACCAGGAATAAAGTTTTCCATGAAAGAAATTTCAGGGAACATGAAACAGCTGGCTCGAAGGGAGGAAGAATCAAGGATGTCAGCACTAAATTTAGGTCCCATTGAGGAGGAGGACTCCTGATTGGAGGCTTCAGGAGAAAAATTCCTTTTAAGAAGGCTCTACAAAGCCTGTGGGACATAATGTTGTGATCTGCGAACCCGACATGAAAGTTCGAGATAGCAGCCAACTGAACTTTGACCGTGGAAGAACAGGAGCCCGCGTGAAAGATTTCCGCTAAGAAATCCAAAACTGCTTGTACTGGAGCAGTAAAGGGATCAATATTTTTAGCTTTTGCCCAACAAGAAAAGCGTTTCCATTTGCTAGTATAAATCCTCCTAGTGGAGGATTTTAGGGAAGCTACTATGATGTCTCTAACAGGATTAGAGATCATAGGAAGCCTGGCTAAGGAAGGAAGTGGAGCAACCATGCTGTGAGGTTGAGAGAAAGGATAGACCATTGCAGCTGACCCGATTGGTGAATCAGAAGATCTGGCACTGGGTCCAGATGCCACGGCTGCACCAAAAGGTGACGATGGAGGAACGGAAACCAAATTTGTCGAGGCCAATAAGGAGCAATGAGAATCATTTTGGCTCTCAAAATGGTGGCTTTCTGGAATCAGCGGAAAGGGAGGAAAGGCATAAAGAAGTCCCTGGGGCCAATCCTGGGTCAGAGCGTCTCTGGGGGGATGGCCTGGCAGTGGGAAGAGAGAGAGAAGAAGTCTGGGCATTTGCTGTTTTGGGGAGTAGCAAAAAGATCGCAACATGGGCGGCCCCATTCTAGAAAAATCTCCTCCACTATAGATTGTTTGAGAGACCACTCGTGAGGCATAAGAATAGCTCTGCTCAATCTGTCCGCTAAAATGTTGGTTTTCCCAGGGATATGCGTTGCTACCAGAAACCGATGAGAGGAGATCGCCCATTGCCAAAGTCTGAGCGCTTCTCGACACAAGGGGTAGGACTTGGTTCCGCCCTGTTTGTTGATATACCATACTACAGACATGTTGTCTGTGTGGACTGCAATTGTCCCCAAGGGAAGAAAGTCGCTGAGGGCTTGCAATGTTAAAAGCACTGCTCTCATCTCTAGGACATTTATGTGCAGGTGGTATTCGAATGGTTGCCACGTCCCATGAACCATCCTGCCCTGATAATGAACCCCCCACCCGATCAGGGAGGCGTCCGTAGTGACAGTGGCTACCGGGGCTGGGGGTACAAAGGGTCTGCCTTGGTGAATCTGGGGAGAAGTAATCCACCATGAAAGATGATTCTTGCAAATCTGTGTCACCAGTATTTGGTGACGCATCGGAAGTTGTTGGTAAGACCACTGAGTGAACAACATCCACTGAAGCAGGCGCATATAGAAGCGGGCCAGCGAAGAAGGGTAATGGCCGCAGCCATGAGGCCCAACACCTTTAGAACCATTCTGGCCTGTACTTTCTTGCTGGCTAGAATGATCCTCACGTGACTTTGAATGTCTGAGATTCTTTGATCTGTGAGGGTAGCTGACATCGAACAGTGTTTAAGTTTGCGCCTATGAAAGTAATAGACTGGCAGGGCAATAAGGAGGATTTTTCGTAGTTGATCGAAATTCCCAATTGAGTGCAAAGATTTATTGTGTAATCCCTGGCTTGAAGAAGTTGATGCCTGGTGGTGGCTGAAAGGAGCCAGTCGTCTAGATACGGAAACACCTGGAATCCTTGACGTCTCAGGTGAACCGTGACCACTGCCATACATTTGGTGAACACTCTGGGGGCTGTAGTGAGACCAAAGAGCAGGGCTCTGAATTGGAAGTGACTGGACCCCAGCCGAAAGCGGAGAAACCTTCTGGAGCGCCTGTGAATTTTTATGTGATAGTATGCATCCTGAAGATCTATTGAGCACATCTAGTTGTCCTTCTCTAGGAAGGGCAGAATTGACTGAAGTGTGACCATTCGGAATCTTGTCTTTCTCACAGACTTGTTGAGTCTGCTGAGATCCAATATTGGTCTCCAGTCTCCCGTCTTTTGGGGACCAAAAAGAACCTTGAGTAGATTCCGGGCTCTGAATGGTCTGTTGTAACTGGCTGAATGGCTCTTTTTTTGTAGAAGTTTGAATACTTCTAACTCTGCAATTTCCCTTAGACCGGGTGGTACATCTGGAAGGGAATTTGAGTGAGAAAAAGGACTTTCCTCGAAAGGAATTTTGTAACCCTCGGATATGATCGACTGTACCCATCTGTCTTGAGTGAGGGAACGCCAGGCTTCTGGGTACAGCGATAGTCTTCCCCCGACTGCCTCCAAGGATGGACAGTCGGGCAACATCTCAGGGATGCTGAAAGGGCTTGTCAGAGAGGCTCTCTGCTTCCCTGGTTTTGTGGACCCCCTCTGCCTCTAGAGCAGCGTCTGTTATTGTTACCCCCTCTGCCTCTAGGGGTAAACTGACCACGTGTATCCGGCGTGACTCCTTGGGATTTGTGGAACCACATTTTGCCACCCTTCTGTCCTTTAGGATAAGGTCTAGAAGGGGTGGAAAAACAGACCCCTACGGCAGAAAGAGTCTTGCGGTCCTGCTCACACCTGGTCAATGTATCCTTCACTTGAGGGCCAAACAAAGCTGACCCATCAAAGGGAGAGTTTGTGAAGGACGCCTTAAAGGGATCTGCAAAATTACAGAGCCGCATCCAGGCTTGGCGTCTAAGAGCCACACCTGTACCTGCGGCCCTACTCGCTCCATCTGCTGCATATGATATCAGTCGCATGGAGGAGTTAGCAATAGAATTAAGGGTTCCTAGCTGCGAAGCAATTTTTTCTTGAGCCCCTGCAGCTGTGGGATCCTGTACTACTTCACCTAGCTCCTTAAGGATGTCCCTTTGGAGTCTGGTGAAGTAACATAAGTAGTTCAGCGAGCGCATAGCAAAGGTCGCTGAAGAGAACATCCGCTTACCATACCTATCCATGGTCCTAGAGTCCTTATTAGGAGGATGGACAGGTACGGAAGGATCTGCAAGTTCCTTCTTAGTGGCAGCCGCCACCACCATGGTATCAGCAGGGACACCTTTCGTAAGGAATTGCTTGTCCGAAGGGGCAGTAATAAATTTAGAAGGCCTCATAGGAACTGGCTCTACAGAGTCAGGAGCAGCCCACGCCTTTCGAGCAATAACCTGCGAAAGGCGGAGACATCCAGGAGGTGGAGGGCCGAGATCCAAACGCCTCCAGGTATACTGACTCATCCTCAGAGGGATTATTGGAGGGCCAGTTTCCCCTCTGTTTAAGGAGTTCTAGGATGTCTGAAAAGGAGACATCCTCAGAGGGGGATCTTGGGGATCCCTCCGACTCATCTAAGTCGGTATCTGAAGTGATAGACTCGGGGGAGTCTACGTGTTTCCTCTTACAAGTCCTCTTGCGCGGAGGATCCCCTGACTGATCAGGAGAATCCTCGGAAGAGGGGGTTCTTCCCAGTGGGGAAACCTGAGGCGGAGGATCTCTGGGTCCGGGAGCAAGAGAGATGGCAGAGATATCGACAGGCACCGTAGAGGCAGGAGCTAAGGGAACAGACTGCTGGCTGAGTCCAGTGGCCAGCACACTCTTCATCACCTCGAAGGCTCCCCTCCCAGGGAGGTCCGAGAGAACCCGTTCCGAAGAAACCGGAACTCCAGGGCCCACTGAAAGGGAAGGCTCCGAGGCAGATGTCGGAGCCAAGCTCACCAAGGCCGAGGCTCCAAGGGGAAGAGTGGGGTCAGACAAGGGTCCGATGCCACTCACCCCCTCGGAGGAGACCAGGGAAGCCCGACCACCGAATCCCTCTAAGGAAGGTCTCGAAGAGGAGATAAGAGTAGAGGCTGAGGGAGCAGAAGGGAGAGTATCTGTCCCTCAGCCATAGCAGAAACTATTCCCGAAGACTCCAGCTCCAAACTCTGAGGCAGAGTCGAAGGAGGAACTGCAAGGGGGTGTGGACTAATAGTCGTCTGTTGAGACGGACTATGCAGCATCTGGGCCAGTGCCTGTGATTTTAATAATCTACTGATCACCCTCTCTAAATCATGGTCAGAAAGCCTGGATAACCTAGATGATCGGCTCCGATGGCTCCGTTCCGAGAGGAGAGGTGAGGCCGGAGCCGAGAGTATCGGTTCCAAGGAAGGGGACCTGGACCTCTTCCTCGAAGGAACCATCGGAGCCGACGAAACCATGGATGCAGTCGGAGCCGAAAACTTTTCGGCACCGACAGAAGGTCTCGATGCATCGGCTCCGGCCGGAGCCGATACAGACATAAAGGTAAGGGTGTCGGAGCCGGTCGGCACCGACACCGAAGCCTGAGCCACATGGTGGTCGGAACCAATCGGAGCCAACACCGATGTGACCGAACCAGTATCGGCACTGATAGCCATCGGTGCCGAAGGTTTGTGCAAACCAGGATCGGCTCCAGCCGGAGCCGATCTCGACTCTGAAAGAGTCGGAACCGAGGCCGCTGGCTTAGACACAGAAGCCTGGGCCTTGGAAGACTTGGAAGTCTTACTCGGAGCCGACTTAGCCAGAGAGCCCTCCAGTTTAAGTAGGCCCCTTAAAATCAATTTGTTTCTCCTCTCCTGCAGGACTCCCTGGCTAAAGGAATGACAAATTGTACAGGAGTCCTGCAGGTGGAGAGGTCCCAGGCAGTATAAGCAAGAAGTTTGACCGTCTGTCAGAGACATCTTCTGACAGCACGAGTCACACTTCTTAAAGCCTGAGACCCTTTCCTTGGACATGGTTGCAGAAACACACACAACACAGTACCAAGAACCAGTTATCCCAAAAATAATAAGATAACTAACCTCTCACACACACACACACACCCTAACAATGGGGGGGGGGGGTGGGAGGGGAGAAGGCCTGACTAAAAAAATTAAGGAGTGAGGGATTTTCTAGTCAGAAAGGGACTTAATCTAAACTAAAAACGTTAAATATAAAGTTTTAAGGTGAAAAAGGGGCAAAAATAGTATTATTTTAAACACTTACCAGGAGCTGGCAAAAGGAGGACCTCATCAGCGAAGCGGCAAACGAGATCTGGATATTTACCGCCTTGCATCATGGGATAAGGGGCTGCCTCGAGCTGGTAAAAGTGACTCTCGAGCTTAGCAAAGTGCCGAGTCGGAGCCGAGGATCGGCTCCGAACCCATCAAGCAAGAATGAAGGCGAGATTGACAACTTAACATCCGTAGTTTTTGAAACTGAGCTACCCTTTTTTGCATCTGAGAAGGATACGAACAACTAGTCAGATGTCTGTGCAAGTTCAGTTGATGTAATTTGTATTCTGCCTTGTTGCTGTGATTAGGAAAAACACTGGAAGCTCAATAGATTGATTCATGTTAGTTGAAGAAGGGACTTTAGGTAAAAAGGATGGATTAGTTCGCAAGGATACACTATCCTTTTGAAATATCAAATATGGCAGTTTGATAGGTAGGGCTTGCAACTGTGATACTCTTCTAGCAGATGTTATAGCCACCAGAAAAATGGCCTTCCAGGAAAGGAACATGAGGTCTGAAAATGAGAAGTGTTCAAAAGGTGGTAACGTCAGATGAGATAGAAAAAGAAGTTATGTACCTACCATAACGTTCCATGTTAGTTGTCTTCATCTCGCCTTCTTTCTTGCTTGTTGGGATCGGAGCCGACCCTCGGCTCCGACTCGGCTATCTTCTATAGCTCGAGAGCTGTTTACTGGCTCAAGGCTACCCCTTATCAAAAGATGCCTAGCGCTAGATACCCAGATCTCATTTGTAATAGCTAACCCCAGACATAGCAAGAATAATCTGACCAAACTAACAGGTTGGGCATATCTGTTATACTCTCTAAGTCAGTAGAGGAAACAAACCAGAAAATACTCAGCCGGTGAAACCTAAACTCCTCTCGGTCCAATAGGACAGGGGGATGGAGGGGGGGGACGCAAGAAAGAAGGTGAGATGAAGACAACTAACATGGAACGTTATGGTAGGTACATAACTTCTTTATATTAAGTTGTCTATCTCGCCTTCGTTTCTTGCTTGTTGGGACAGCGTTCCTAGCACCTATGATCCTGGGTGGCTCATTGGAACAGACTCTTCAGAGCAGTGGAACCAAAGTTAGCTCTATTCCTGGAGGCCATGTCTAACTTGTAATGAGAAATAAAGGTACGATTATTTGCCCATGTGGCCGTGGCATAAATAGAGTCCACGGGCAACCTAGACTGGAAGGCTAAAGAAGTGGCCAAAGCCTTAGTAGAATGGCCTTTCGGTTTGGCAGCCAATTCTTTGTTTCTTAGTTGATAATTGAAGGTGATAATGTGAGACAACCACTTAGACAGGGTCACTTTGGAAACTGGGAGACCTTGTTTGCCCCTAGCATAGGAAAGGAAGAGTTGGTCCGACTTCCTTACATCTTTAGTTCTATGCAGGTAAAAACACAATTGTCTATGAACATCCAAAAGCTGTAACTTGTATTCTGCCTTGTTGGTGCAGTTAGAGAAGAACACTGGAAGGTCTTTGGATTGGTTTAGATTATTTTCTGAGCACACTTTAGGAAGGAAGGATGGATTAGTTCTCAGCGCTACCCTATCCTTGTGAAAGACTACGTACAGAGAACGAACGCTTAGTGCTTGAAGTTCTGATACACATTTGGCTGAGGTAACAGCTACCAGGAAGAGAGTTTCCCAAGATAGAAACTTAAGGGAGCAGGAAGCTGCCGATTCAAAAGGGGGCAAAATCAAGGAGGTTAGTACCAAATTAAGGTCTCAAGGAGGAGGGGGATCTCTCATTGGGGGCCTAAGGAGAGTAGTCCCTCACACCAACAGCACTACTAGATAGGGGCCAAGGGTACTAGCCGCTAGTACAAGGGTCTATGGAACTACTAAAGAGGCGGTGAATACCGCACAACGTGGCTGGGCTAATATATGCCTTCGGGCAGATAGCCCAGTACCAACCTATGAACCTAAAGGCTTTACACAGCTTATGAGACATGATATTCAGATTAGAAAGGCCAACATGATAGTTGGTTATGGCCACTAGTTGAACCCTGATTGTGGCAGAAGCGGACCCAGAGTGAAAAAGCTCAGTTAGAAATTCCAAGATCTCGTGAACTAGGGCTGAAACGGGATCTATGTTCCTAGCCTCTGCCCAATAACAGAAACGTTTCCATTTACTAGCATACGTTTTCCTAGTAGCCGATTTGTGAGAGGATATAATAATTTCACGCACAGCGGGGGAAATAATGGGAAGCCTGGCTAGGGTTGGATTTGGATCAATCAAGCTGTGAGCTGAAGGGTCTGGAGGGATCGATGCAGCTCTCCTGACTGATAGATCAGCAGGTCTGGAATAGGATCCAGGATCCAGGGCTGCTCGAGGAGGTAACGGTGCAGGAATGGAAACCAAATCTGTTGAGGCCAGTAAGGAGCAATGAGGATCATTTTGCAACCCAACAATATCGCTTTCTGTATGAGTTTGGGTATAAGAGGAAAGGGCGGGAAGGCATAGAGAAGTCCCTGTGACCAATCGTGGACTAGAGGGTCTCTGGGAGGATGACCGGGAAGCGGTAGAAGGGAGAAATAGATCCGCAACTACCTGATTCAGAGACCATTCGTGAGGCATGAGAATAGCTCTGCTGAGCCTGTCCGCTATGACGTTGGACTTCCCAGGGATGGGTGTTGCAATCAGCAATCGTTGGGAGGAAATCGCCCACTGCCAGAGTCTGTGCTTCTCGACATAGGGGGTAGGACCTGGTTGCGCCCTGCTTGTTGATGTACCACACTACTGACATGTTGCCCGTCTGAATTGCAATGGTCCCAGGAGGGAGTGAGTCCTGAAGTGCTTGCAACGCTAGTAGCACGGCTCTCATCTCCAAGACATTTATGTGCAGATGATACTCGTGAGGTTGCCATATGCCTTGGACTGTTCTGCCCTGATAATGCTCCCCCCACCCCATCAGTGAGGCGTCCGTGGTCACTGTGGCAACCCGAGGGGGTTGGATGAATGGTCTGCCCTGAGACACTAGCGGGGAGACCATCCACCAGGAAAGGTGTCTTTTGCAAGTTTCTGTAATTATGATCATGTGAGACATGGGGAGTTGTTGAAAGGACCACTGTGTGAAGAGAAGCCACTGAAGGATTCTCATGTGAAAGCAGGCTAGAGGTATCAGAAGAATTGCCGCTGCCTTAGAACCCAGAGTTTGAAGGACCAACCGGACCTGTACCTTTTTGCATTGCATGAGGATATGGACTTGATGCCGAATCGTGGCCACCCTGTCCGGCGGTAGTCTTGCGGACATACTTTTTGTATCTAGATCTGCTCCTATATAGGTAATAGACTGACAGGGCAACAAGGCAGATTTTTCGAAGTTTATGGTAATGCCTAACCGGGCACAGATTGCGATTGTATAGTCCCTGGCTTGAAGAAGTTGATGCCTGGTAGTAGCAGTAAGGAGCCAGTCGTCTAGATAAGGAAACACCTGGAATCCTTGACGTCTCAGGTGAGCCATGACCACTGCCATACATTTGGTGAACACCCTGGGGGCTGTGGTAAGACCAAAGGGCAGAGTTCTGAACTGATAATGACTGGTTCCCAGCCAGAAGCAAAGGAATCTCCTGGAGCGCCTGTCTATCTTGATGTGATAATACACATCCTGGAGATCTATTGAGCACATCCAATTGTCCTGACCCAAAAAGGGTAGAATGGACTGAAGCGGGACCATCCAAAACCTTGTTCTTTGAACAGACTTGTTTAGTCTGCTGAGATCCAAAACTGGTCTCCAGTCCCCAGTCTTTTTTGGTACCAAAAAGAACCTTGAGTAAGTTCCGGATCCGAGTTGGTCTGCCGGGACTTCCTGGATGACTCTTTTTTTCTAGCAGTCTTGAAATTTCTATGACTGCTTGGGCCCTCAGACTGGGTGGAACATCTGGGGGGAATTTGCTTGACGATAGGGGAGATTGGAAAAAGGGAATTACGTAGCCTCCGGAAATGATTGAGTGTACCCATTTGTCTTGCATAATGTCTTGCCAGGCTTTTGGGTACAGTGAAAGTCTTCCCCCGACTGCCTCCAGAGGCGGGCAGTCGGGCAACCCTTCAGGGATGCTGGAAGGGCTTGTCAGAGAAAGATTCTCTGCTGCCCTGGTTCTGCAGACCCCCTCTGCCTCGAGGGCGGCATCTGTTGCTGTTATTCCCTCCTCTGCCCCTGGAGGAAAAGTCACTACGTGTATCAGGCGAGGCTCCCTGGGATTTCCAAAACCACATTTTTCCACTCTTCTGACCTTTTGGATATGGTCTGGAAGAAGTGGAAAAATGGACTCCCACGGCAGAGACAGTCTTGCCTTCCTGCTCACACATAGTGAGAGTGTCCTTCACCTGTGGTCCAAAGAGAAATGAACCGTCAAAGGGGGTGTTGGTGAATGACGCTCTAAAGGGCTCCGCAAAATTACACAGCCGCATCCATGCGTGTCTCCTAAGGGCCACGCCTGTGCCTGCAGCTCTACTCGCACCATTGGCTGCATAGGAAATGAGCCTCATGGAGAAGTTAACCAGGGAATTAAGGGTCGCCAGCTGAGAGGCTACTTTAGCTTGAACCCCTTCAGCTGATGGATCCTGGAGGGCATCTCCAAGCTCTTTTAGGAGATCCCTCTGAAGCCTGGTAAAATGGCATAAGTAATTCAGTGACCTCATGGAGAAGGTCGCTGAAGCAAACATTCGCTTCCATATCTGTCCATAGTCCTAGACTCCTTGCTAGGAGGATGGACAGAGAAAGAAGTTTCCGCTAATTCCTTTTTAGAGCCGCTGCTACTACCATGACATCCACAGGAACACCCTTGGTAAGGAACTGTTTGTCAGGGGGGTGCAGTAATAAACTTGCCGGGTCTCCTCGGGGTTGGTTCCACTGTATCCGGGGCTGACCAAGCCCTTCGAGCCACCACTGACATTAGTGGATCGAAGGGCGGTGACACCCAGGAGGTGGAAGGTCGGGAACCAAATGCATCCAGGAATACAGATTCGTCCTCGGTAGGGGCTAGGGCAGTCCAGTTCTCCCTCTGCCTAAGCATTTCTAGGAAGTCCGAAAAGGAAACATCTTCAGAGGGGGATCTCGGGGACCCTTCCGATTCATCCAAATCCATATCCGAAGTGACAGACTCAGTGGAGTCATTGTGCTTCCTCTTGCACTTCCTCTTCCGAGGGGCCTCCTCTGGATGATCAGGGGAGGCCTCGGAATAGGAGGAAACACCCAATGGGGTGCTCTGGAGCATTAGTTCCCCACGCTTGGGGTCTGGAGGAGGGACAGAGGTTGACACAAGCACTACAGGGGACGGAGTCAGTGGGGTTGAACGTGGTGCTGACTCATGGGCCAGTACACTCCTCATGACATAGAAGGCATCCCTGCCACGATGCAAAGAAGGATCCGGCTCCGAGGAAACCAGAATCCTCCTCCGCACCGAGGGGGACGGCTCCGAGGCTGATGTAGGAGCCGAGCTCACCTGCGCCGAAGCTCTGAGAGGGAGAACGAGGTCGGACAAGGGTCCAATGCCACTCGCCCCCTCGGAGCTGACGAGGGAGTCTCGGCGCCCAGATCTCTAAACAGAAGGTACCATAGAGGGGATCAGAGCCGATGACGGAACCGAAGGGGAAATCATTATCAGTGCCAACGGTTCCACGATTCGAACCCCAACAAACTCCAGCTCTGAGCTCAGAGGAGTCGGAGGAGGAATATCGATGGAAGCAGACAGAGCCGACACCTGTTGAGGAGGGCTGGATAACATTTTGGCTAGTGCCTGCGATTTCAACAACCTACTGACCACTCTCTCCACATCATGGTCCGAGCGTCTAGAGGATCGAGAGGAGTGGGAGGATCTATGACTGCGGTCACTCTGTAACAGGGGAGACCGAGGGGCCGAATGTATCGATTCTAGAGATGGTGACCTCGGTCTCTTGTGGGTACGAGATGGCTCCGAAGATGCTGGTGGAGCCGACTGGGAAACAGCCTCCTCGGTTCCAACCGGAAACGAGGTAGTCGGTAATGTTTGGGCCAATGACGGCTCCGAGCTGGGAGTCGATGATTTGGTCGGTTTAGGAGATTTCACCAGCTGAGCCTTCGCCGGTGAATTCTGGGGCTTAAGGAGACCCCTTAATATCAGCTTATTTTTGCGCTCCTGCAGAACCCTTGGGCTGAATGCGTGGCATACAGAACAAGAGTCCTGCAGGTGCACTGCGCCTAAGCAATAGACGCAAGAAGTGTGCCCATCTGTCAGAGACATTTTCTGACAGCATGAGTCACACTTCTTGAATCCAGACACTTTGGATTCTTTAGACATATCTAGTCCTACACAGAAGTCTTTGGCCAAAGGCCCAACAACAAAACAACTACAAACACTAATCTACCAAAACACAATAAGTACAGTAAAGAAGTTTTTTTTTTTTTTTTTTAATAGGAAGCCTCTAACTTAAACGGCTACCTATGAAGTAAAAGTGAGACTAAAACTAAATAAAAAATGCTACATTAAGAAGAGATAGGAAAGGGAAAGGGGGGGGGGGAGAACTCTCTAACTAACTGCTGATTGAGGGCTCAGTGTCTGTTATTCTAAAAGTGTATTAATTCTGGTTTAAGCACTTGGGCTTCAGGCCAGTTATTTTACATTAAGAAGGTTCGTGGTCTGCACTCTTGTGGGAGGAGAGGCTGGACTCTGCCCTTCTGAGCTGGGAATTTCTGGTTAAAGGCTTATAGTGCCTGCATATTTGAACTGTTTCTTACTGAAATTGGTACACCTTGTTTGCTGTAGCAGAGACTAGATCCAGGCCTGCTGAATCTAGCTTTATTTGTATGCTGCTTGTTTGTTTGCTTGTTATTTCCCTGAAACGCTAATTCCACCTAAAACGCGGCTTTTCAGCGCTTCTGTGGATCCCTAGTGATATCTGCATTGCTTACTGTACTTATTTCCTTGTTTCACTTGAAAGAAAGTTACTGTTTGTCGTTTTTGCATTTAAGTTACCTGAAACACATTGCATTTAAGTTACCTGGCACTTCCTCACTAAAGCAATTATAAGTCAGCACTAAAATATTAAAAGCACTACACCCTCACAAACTCCCCTTGAGTACCTCGTTCCCCATTGGCCCTTTTTTTCAATTATAAAGGAATTCCCAATACTATTCTAGCATGTCCAAAGGTCAGTTGTGAATCTCCTCTCCGGTCCAGCTGGTGAATCTCGGAATCTTGAGGCAATGTTACAACTGCCTCATGTACACAGACAACCCTCTCCTCCTCCCAACAAATTCCAACACATGTGAGAGATGCAACCATATAGCCATACTGGAGGCTAAGCTCTCTCAACTCAGTACTGGCGAAACCAGTCAGGAGGCGAAGGAAACCACACTCACTACAATTCCAATCTCACATAGACCTACCACGACAGCAAACCAAACACATAAACACACAAAAACATACTCGGAGGCTCTTAATAAAAATCTGCCTAAGCAGCAGAGACCTCCAAAGCAGACACCCAAGCAACCGCTACCCCAAAACAAAACTCGTGCAACACATAGCTCACAAAGCCTGTGTGCCAAACAGTCACAGCCCTTAAGGCTAAACAACACACCTGATACACTTGTAATAGGTGACTCTATCATCAGGCACACTGACGTCCCGCTCACCAGGCTGAACAAGGAGAAGGTCACGGTGAGCTGCCTATCGGGCGCTAGGATCCGCCACATAACACAAGCACTCAGGTCACTCCAAGGCAAGTACAAATATGTCAGTCATTGTCCATGCTGGTGTGAATGACCTGAGACGTACCTCCCTGGACTACATGAAAAGAGACATAGAGGAGCTCTCTGAGCATGTAGCCCAGGCCGGTATGACCCTGACCTTGAGTAGCATCTTACCCTCACCAAGAATGATGCCACAATATGAAGACAAGATGATCAATTTCAACAACTGGCTTAAGTATTGGTGTCATTCAAAGGGGATCCAATGCCTGTCAGCCTGGGATGACATGCTCGACAAGCCACTAGGGACAGCTTGCACCTGTCACCCCTGGGCTTTCAGATATTGGCAAAGGCTCTTGCTACCCCCATAGTGCCTTTTTTAGGCAAGGTTCAAAAGACAAACCCACCTCCATAGGTATCACAAGGGATAAGAAACTAAGAGTAATGCTACTCAATGCCAGAAGTCTAAACCTCAAGATGCACGCACTCGAAACTCTCCTTAGCATGGAGAACATCGATATCTGTGCAGTAACAGAAACCTGGTTCAAGGCTCCCGAGAGCACCCCAGCACTACCAGGTTATACCTCATACCATGCTTTTCGGCCCCAAAACATGGACCGTACTACAAAAGGAGGGGGAGTATCAATATTCGTCAAAGATACCCACACCTCAAGGTTGGTGGCAGAGCACGAAGCATCAGAGACTATCCATGTGCAACTAACAGTGGGTAAAACTGCCTTCCAGTTTATAGCCTGCTACAGACCACCCTCCCAAACCCAGGAACCCCACTCAGCCTTCCTGAGAATACTGGAAAATATGAAGGTCTCTCCAAACACCATTATATTGGGCGACTTCAACTACCCAAACATAGACTGGGAGCATTACTCTAGCTCCAACACACTAGCCCAAAGGTTCCTAGAATTTATAAACTCAAATGTTGTGGAACAACTTGTTACCACTCCCACAAGAGGGGAAAACATACTGGACCTGATCATCACCAACATGGGGACTCTATGCTCCAGACCAGAAGTGTATCCCTCACTGGTAAGATCAGACCATAAACTAATCTCACTGGATATTCACATCCTGACTCCACCCCCTGCCCTGAAAACCACAGTGAAAAACTTCTCTAAAGCAAATTTTACACTCCTCAAAACTGAGGTGGAATCCTTCAAAGCCCCCGGGCCTGTGAAAAATATGGCCCAGACCGCAGAATCCTTTATAAACGCATTCTATGAACACCTTCAGGAATGCATGAATCATGCAATCCCAAATAAAACCAAGACCCAATCCTCCAAAGGCAGACGTCCTGTCTGGTGGACCCCAGCCATAAACAAACTATACAATAGAAGGAGGAAGCTACTACATGATAGAGCAAAATTCCAAAAAGGGAAGGCATCTCTGATCAGTATTAGCAAAAAACTACGGGAACTCATAAAATCGTCTAAGGCCAGCTTCGAGAGAAAAATTGCACAGGACACTAAGGATAATCACAAGGCTTTCTTTAGTTATGTTAGGAACCTGGGTGGGAATTCCCAGATATGCTCAGAATTAGTCCATAATGACAAAATATACACCGAACCCACAGACATTGCCAACATCCTAGCTGACAGGTTCAGCTCAAACTCCCCCCCCCCACCAAAAGGGCAAATATTTATCCCAGCAGAATGCTGCCCCCTGACATCTCAGATGCTCAGGTAAGAGCTGCCCTCTCCAAAGCAAAAAACACAGCATCAATGGGACCAGACGGTGTCCCGGGCTGCGTCCTACATGAACTCCAAGAAGAGCTAAACTCAAACATAAAACTACTGCTCAATCTCAGCCTTACTACAGGATATGTACCCAAAGAGTGGCGTACAGCAACAGTGGTCCCTCTCCACAAAGGTGGTGCCTCAACGGATCCTGGAAACTATCGCCCCATAAGCCTGACTAGCTTGGTCTGCAAAGCTATGGAAAGGATCATCATGGACCTCATAAATAAAGATACTGGGGACCTACAGACACTGGATCCTACCCAGTTCGGCTTTGGTAAGGGCAGATCCTGCCTCTTAAACCTGGTTGATTTCTTTGAAACAGTCACCAAGGCCATTGACGAGGGGAAGGTGGTCCACACAGCCTACCTGGACCTCGCAAAAGCCTTCGATACAATACCCAACTCGGGCATTATAGATAAGCTCACCAGCTTAAATATAAACCCCTATGTCACTAGATGGGTTGCAAACTGGCTCAAGGACAGAACCCACATGGTTAGAATTGCTGGAGCCATGTCAGACTCCAAACCAGTTACAAGTGGCGTCCCCCAAGGCTCAGTCCTGAGACCTCTCTTGTTCGGTATATATTTCTCGGAGGTACAGGCCAACACGGAAGGACTGTGGCTGACTAAGTTCACAGATGACTGCAAACTGGGCGCCATAATCAACTCTCCAGCCGACACAAGCATCCTCCAAAAGGGCCTCATAGAAACAGACAACTGGTGCCAGAGCCATGGCCTCAAGCTAAATGCCAAAAAGTGTATAGTCATCCCCTTTGGCAAAAACAAAGTGCCCACAAATTACCACATAGGTGGTAATCCATTAAGTATAGAAGTAATTAGGGACCTGGGGACCCAAGTTGATAGCAATCTCTCATTTAACAACCACGTAGCCAAAGTGGTTAGAAAAACATTTTATATAGCCCGCCTAACCATGAAGGGATTCACATCTAGATCAGGGGAGGTCATCGTGCCTCTTTACTCATCCCTCATCAGGCCCATAATTGAGTACAATGCCCCTTTTGGGATGTACCTTACCAGACACCTGCAGCAACTGTAAAGACCCCAAAAGTACCTCACCAAGAGCTTCATAGGGCTCAAACAGATGCCATATGCTGCCTGGTTAAAGAAACTCAAGCTCTATTCAGTGGCATACTGCCTGCTCAGAGGCGATCTGTGCCTGACGTATAAAGCCATGTCCAACCCGGAATTAATGGACATGCTGCACCTCAGAAAATCCAAATCACATCAAGCTACGCGCTCGAGAGACTTGAACCTCAGCAGTGAAATAAATAGGACATGCTGGAGGGACAGATTCATAACCCAGAGGCTCCCTTCACTCTGGAATAAAATCCCAGTCCAGGTTAGGCAGAGTCCCTCATTGCCTCTCTTCAAGAGGAATCTTGATGAGTGGATGGGAGATCGTAGGTTTACCCCGGGTATGACTTCTGTGTCACTGTTAGACAGAGGCACAGTATACTAACCTCGAAAAAGGGCATAGCAAAATTTATTTAAAATGGGTGGCGAAAGCCAAACACACTCTGGCTAGGCTTATAAATGCCCTAGGGCAGATAGCCTAGTATGAACCTATGAACCTATGAACTTAAACGAGTTCCAAGGGAAAAAACAATAACACTAAAAACTACAATAAGCTAGTTAATAACAAATTCGAAAGACTAAACTATCAAAAATTAACCCTTAATTCGCTAGAAAAAGTATTAAACTAACTTACAAAAGCCTGAGCCAGTAAGACCGAACCTCACAGCTGATGCGGCAAATGAGATCTGGGTAGCTAGCGCTAGGCATTATGGGATAAGGGGTAGCCTCGAGCCAGTAAACAGCTCTCGAGCTATAGAAGATGGCCAATTCGGAGCCGAAGGTCAGCTCCGATCCCAACAAGCAAGAAACGAAGGCGAGATAGACTAACATCAAAATTTAAATCCCAAGGAGAAAGTGGTTCCTTAAAGGGAGGTCTTAATAAGGAGGCACCTTTCAAGAAGGCTCTATACAATCTGTGTGACATTAAGTTCGAGGTAGGATCACCAATGTGGAAATTTGAGATTGCAGCGAGTTGTACTCTGATGGTTGCTGCAGCTGAACCCTGTTGGAAGAGTTCTGCTAAAAATTCCAAAATAGAGTGAATGGGTGCATAAAAGGGGTCAATGTTCCTGTTTTAAGACCAGAGGGAAAACCCTTTTCATTTACTAGAATACAGTTTTCTGGTGGACGCTTTATGAGAGGATATCAAGATATGTTTAATTGTTGGAGTGAAATTCTGAAGCCTAACTAGATTGTGAAGTGGAGCAGCCAAGCTGTCAATTTCAGGGTGTGGAGAGAAAGATGAAGCGCCCTGACATATGTGTCAGCAGGTCTGGAACTGGATCCAGAGTCCAAGGCTTCTCCTGAAGATGAGGCCAAAGGAAGGGGAACCAAACTTGACGAGGCCAGTAAGGAGCAATGAGAATCATCCTGCTTCCCAAGGAATGTGCTTTCTGAATGACTCTGGGTACGAGAGGAAACGGAGGAAAGGCATATAGAAGTCCCAAGGGCCAATCGTGAGTAAGTGCGTCTCTCAGTGTCTCCCCTGGAGGGTGGATTAGGGTAAAGTAGTTGCTGCACTTGGCATTCATGAGAGTGGCAAAAATCACAGCAAAGCAGACCCCATGTTCGGAAAAACCTTTCCACTACGTTCTGATTGAGAGACCACTCATGAGGCATTACTATTGCCCTGCTCAGCTTGTCTGCAATCACATTGGACTTCCCCGGAATGTGCTTTGCAATTAGAAAGCACTGAGAAGAAACTGCCCATTGCCAAACTCTTAGGGCTTCATGACAAAGAGAGTAAGATCTGGTTCCGCCCTGCTTGTTTATGTACCAAACCACAGACATATTGTCTGACTATCACAATTGTCCCTAGAGGGAGAGAGTCATGAAGTGCTTGCAACGCAAGAAGCACTGCTCTCATCTCTAGGACATTTATATGCAAGTCAGCCTCGTGTTCTTGCCATACACCTTGGACTGTTCTCCCCCGATAATGCCCCCCCACCCTATCTGGGAAGTGTACGTGGTCACCGTAGTTACGGGTTGGTGTAAAACAAAGGGTCTCCCAATACATGGCTGGAGTGCATCTACCATCTTAAGTCGTTTTTGCATGATTCCGTTATCCTGATCGGATGAGACATAGGAAGCTCTTGAAGTGACCATTGGGAGAACAGCTGCCATTGAAGGATCCTCATGTGCATTCTGGCAAGAGGAACCAGTGTTATTGTGGAAGCCATTGTCCCCAATAATCTTAGAACTATCTTTGCTTTCACCTTGGTTCTGGGAATAAGATAAAGTATCTGCTGTCTGAGTGCTGCGACTCTGTCTATTGGAAGACATGCTACCATAGAAGCAGTGTCTAGATCTGCGCCTATAAATGTAATATGTTGACAGGGCAACAAGGCAGATTTTTGAAAGTTGACTGTAATACCCAACTGAGCGCAAATGTCCAAAGTCAGATCCCTGGCTTGTTGGAGTAGATGCTTGGTGGTGGCAGATAGGAGCCAGTAGTCTAGATAGGGAAACACTCGGAGTCCTAGACGCCTTAGGTGAGCCGTGACTACTGCCATGCATTTGAACACTATGAGGGCTGTGGTGAGACCAAAGGGCAGAGCTCGGAACTGATAATGACTGGCTCCCAGCTGGAAGTGTAAGTACCTTCTCGATGTCCTGCCCATTTTTATGTGCTAGTAAGCATCTTGAAGGTCTACCGAGCACATCCAATCATCTTTCCCTAAAAAGGAAAGTATAGACTGCAGTGTCACCATTCGGAACTTTGACTTCTTGACAGATTTGTTTAATTTGCTTAGTTCTAATATGGGTCTCCAGTCCCCTGTTCTTTTCGGCACCAAAAATAATCTTGAGTAAGTTCCAAATCCTATTTGGTCTGCGAGGACTTCTTGGATGACTCTTTTGTGCAGCAACTTTTGAATCTCTATAGTTGCTTGCTCCCTTAGATTGGGTGGAACATCTGAGATTGTTCTGGTCTATGGAACACGATTGCAAAAGGGAATGGAATATCCTCTGGATATTATTCTTAGTACCCACTTGTCTCTTGTGATAGTTTGCCAGGCTTCTGGGTACATAGATAAAATCCCCCGACTGGCTCCAGAGTAGAGCAGTCAGGCCTCCTTTCAGGACAGCTGATAAGAGCGTCTGCGACAGGAATCACGGTCACCTTGGTTCTGCGGGCCCCCTCTGCCTCTAGGGCGGTGTCTACCTTTGTTACCTCCTCATCTACCCCTGGGGAAGGAATCACCCCATGTGTCCTGGAAAACTCTCTGGGATCTTTAAAACCACATTTTCCCACTCTTCTGACCTTTAGGATAAGGTCTTGAAGGTACAGAGAAATGTACTCCAACAGCAGAGAGAGTTTTTTCTTCCTGCTCACATCAGGTGAGTGTCTTTTACTTTGGGTCCAAAGAGTGAGGAACCATCAAAAGGGGCATTACTAAATGTAGACTTAAAGGGCTCTGCAACATTGCACAAGAGCATCCATGAGTGTCTCTTAAGGGAAACTCTGGAAACCGCTGGCCTGCTCGATCCATCTTCTGCGTAGAATATTAGCCTCATGGAGGAGTTGACGATGGAATTTAAGGTGGATAGCTGGGAGGAAACCTTCTCATTCACTCCTGCAGCCAATGTAGCTTGTACAGTATCTCCCAGTTCTTCCAGGAGGTCTCTCTGTAGCCTCGTGAAATGAGTGAGGTAGTTCAGTGATCAGAGAGTAAAGGTCGCTAATGAAAAGACAAGCTTGCCGTATCTGTCCATCGTTCGAGAGTCTTTATTTGGAGGATGAACAGATGAGGATGTCTCTGAAAGTTCCTTCTTGGTGGTTTCTGCCACCACCATAGCATCTACAGATGTACAAATACAAAAGTTTGTCCAACAAAAAGTGAGCTGTGAAACACGAGATTTTGCTTCTTGTTCTTCTAGTAATAAAGAACACAGACAGACTGTGCCAGTGAAACCTTTTTCCAATGTTTCCATGGAAATTGCTTTAAAGAAGGAAAAAAGCACAAGAGTTGTCAAGAAGAATCAAGAGCATGTTGGAAATTAAATACAGACAGGATTTGGGAGATGGAGATGAACAGGAAAAAACAATCATTTGGAAAATGACAAATGTGTGATTACAAAGCAATAACCACGTTTGTGAAACATGACAGAAAAAGCAAAACTGGAAATATTGGACTTTTTTGACTTGACATGTAAGGGACTCTAAAGCATATTCCCTATTTCACTGCATTAATAATCAGAAAAAACTGTTAGGAGAGGGAAAGAGGATGGAGAAAGTTAACTCTCAGTAAAACTTTTTTTTCCTAAAAGTTATATTATTACAGTACATGGTTTTCTTTGCATGATAAAAAGTAAAGTTTTCTCATTTTTTTGTGTGTAATGGGGACAGTAATGGTAACAGGTTTTCCTGATTTTTTTCCTTCTCCCTTCTTCTCTCTTTCTCCTTGTTCAGTTTTTAAAACATGTAGGCGCTGCAATGGAAAAAAGGAAGAAAAGTCTGGTCAAAAGAGTATGACAAAAGAAAAAAAATATGTACTGTTTCTCATTCTTGTATACAGGAATGACTGGATTAAGGCCCTTAGTTTGATCTACTAACAAGTTTTAAGAGAAAGCAAGTAAAGGAAAATAACTGATTATTATAAAGCTTTTTTCTAGCAAATAAATGCATGCTTAGTAGCAATTCTGTATCTTGTCCTCATGTCTCCGTGGAGACAATCTGATAAAGAAAAATGGCTAGCAGATAATGTTTTCCGAAAGCATTCAAGTGTTTTCCTAGCTAGGAGGGCTAAAAAGATAAGACAAAATCAGATAGCACATAGTAGAAGCACAGGCTTTACCTTGTGTCTTAGCATGGATAACCTTTCTTTTAGGTTAACCTAAGACTAAGTGTAGCTGTCAGTTTGGGACCCATGTTCCTATTGGGGAGTAAAACTTTAATATTTGAAGATGTACATAGTTTTGTGTGTTAGTATTAAGTTAATAGGTTTTGGGGGGTATGGGGGGTGTTTCTCTTTTTTTTATTTGAGAGCTTTTAATAAAATTAGAAGTTATGTACTTACCATAACTTGGCATCTGTGTTCATTTTCATTCTTCCTCACTACTAGGTTATGGATCCAATCCTCAGATCTGACCCAGCCACAATTTTCAGACTTGGATCCTAGTCTCGTGCTCCTCCCTCTACCCACAATACTCTGCACTTTGTATAACTCCCTCAGATTGAGTTTGCTGCTTTAGTGTAAACTATATAAAAAATCAGTACAGACAGAATAAATCAGAGGCTCAAACCAGGAACATAAAGGTTCCTGCATATCCAACAGGTCCTCTACAAGCCATTAGGTTGGAGGATGGCTGGGAGGGAAAGTGAGGAAGAAAGGAAATGGACAACACAGATGCCAAGTTATGGTAAGTACTTAACTTCTAAATCTGATATTGCCCTTTTCATTCTTTCTCACTACTGGGTCAGAGTCCCCAGCCAAGTTACTCTCGGGTGGTCTCAAGGAAGGATATATGCTGGAGCACTGTCAAACAAAGGAAGCTCTACTTCTGGAGAAAATGTCCAATTTATAATGTGTCACAAAGGTATGAGTCTTTGACTAGGTGGCTGCAGTAGAAATATCAATGATTGATGCTCTGGAAGAGAAAGCAGATGATGTAGCCACAGATCTAGCAGAATGGGCTTTTTGAGGGCGAGATAACTCCAAACCACTTCTGAAATAGATTAATGAAATGCAGTCTGTGAGCCACTTGGCAAATGTAACTTTGGATACTGCTCGACCTAGATGGTTTGGTGAAAAGGACATAAATAACTGGTCAGACTTTCTATACTGTTTAGTTCTATGAAGACAGAATCGTAGTTGTCTGTGAGCATCAAGCAGGTGCAAAATATATTCACTTTTGTTAGAAAATTTTGGAAAGAAGGGCAACTGTATAGTCAGGTTAATATCAGTCTCTGTTGCTACTTTAGGCATAAAGGATGGATTGGTATGAAGGAATACTCTATCTTTATGAAAAAATGATGTAAGGTAGTTTAGATGATAAGGCCTGTAGCTCAGAAATTCACTTGGCTGACATGATGGCTACCAAAAAGATGTTTTTCCACAAAAGGAATTTCATTTCACAATCTTTAGCTGGGTCGAATGTTTTTTCAGTTAGGCCTAGAAGAATAATAGTGATTTCCCACAGTGGGGAATGGTCCTTTAATTGGTGGTCTGAGCAGAAAAATCCCTTTCATTAATGCCTTACATAATCTAGACATAGCAAGGAACCCAACACATTTTCGGCATGAAAACTAGATATGGCTGCTAGCTGAAATTTTACAGTGGGAAAACTATCCCCTTCCTTGAACAGAGAATAAGTAAAAGCAGGATAGCTGAAACCAGTGTGTAGAAAGGATAGATATTCTCTTTTGAAGTCTAAATGGCGAATCTTTTCCATTTGTTTTGGTACACCTTTTTAGTAGAAGCTTTCTGGGAAGCTAAAACTATGCCTCAGTCAAGGAAAGCAAGCCTGGACCTTTGTACAATTATCAGAACTAGAGATACCAAGGAGTCAGTTTGAGGGTAAGCAGATGGTGATGTTGACTCTCCCATGGAGGAGACAGTAGGTGCTGCCTGGGCTCCAAAAGTCCATGAAGGGTATTTCAGATGAGACCAAAGAAAGGTAAATTATACCTGACAAGGCCAGCAGTGGGCAATGCGGATCACTACTCTTCAGCCTTCTGGTTTTCTGCAGAAATTTCAGGATCAATGGTAGAGGGGGGTAGGCATAGAGGAGACCGGAGGTCCAATCATGAAGTAGAGCATCCCTTTGGGACTCCCCTGAGGGGAAATCAGAGCAAAGTACTTGCTGAATTTGTTGTTTTGGGGGGGGGGGGCAAAGAGGATCAGCAAGGTTAGCCCCAATGGCCGAAAATCATTTGTACGGAGTCTGAATGGACCTACCAAGTCTGTCAATAAGAATGCTGATTTCCCCAGTACATGCACTGCAAGGAGAAAGCGTTCTGAAGATATTGTCATTTCCCAGACCCTCATGGCCTCTCTGCATAATGGGTAAGATTGAGTTCCTCCTTGTTTGTTGATATACCAGACTACTGACATGTTGTTTGTGTGTATCGCAAAAGTCCCAAAGGGGAGGCTGTCCTGAAAGGCTTGCAACATTAGAAGAACTTCTCTCAACTCTAGGTCACTGATATGCAATCTGGTCTATGAGGAAGACCACATGTCTTGAACCATCCTTCCCTTGAAATGTCCCCCACCCTACCTGGGAAGTGTCCATGGTCACTGTGGCAGTAGGGGGAAGAGGAAAGAATGGCCTGCCCAGGAACAGGTCATCCAAAAGAATCCACCATTGAAGATGTCACCTGAAGGAAGATGTCACCTGCAAATCAGAGTTAACTTGATAGGAACAGATAAGTGACGGTAAAGAGTAGACCACTGAACAGCCAATGTCCACTGGAGGATTCAAATAAAAAACCTTGCTGAGGGCATTACAATGACTGCAGCTGACACACAGCTAGAGCCTGTAGTATCAATCTTGCTGACAGAGATAAGGAGACTACACCTCTTACTTAGTGTCTCAAAGAGATTATGCAATATGAAGGCAAAGAGGCTATTTGATGTGACATATTTAAAAGGGTTCTGATGAATTCCAACCGCTGAATGGGAGAAAGGTTGGATTTTGCAAGGTTTATAGAGATACCCAGGGAGTTGAATACCTGCAACAAATAATCCCTAGCTTGAAGTAATTGATGCTGAGTTGGGACAGTGAGAAGCCAGTTATCCAAGTATGGAAACACCTGGAATCCTATCCTTTGCAGTCTCAGGTAAGCTGTGACTACTTCCATGCATTTGATAAATACCCTGGGGGCTCTGTTGAGTCCAAAGGGCAGAGCTCTGAATTGCTAATGACTGGCTCCCAACCTGACGTGCAGATGACTAGTATTTTGATGTGATAGTACGCATCCTGAAGGTCTATTCTTGCACAACAGCGATAGAATAGACTGAACCAAAGCCATCTGGAACCTTCACTTCTTTATATACTGATTTAGATTGCTTAGGTCTAGAATGGATCTCAGGTACCCTGTTTACTTTGACACTAAAAAGAAGTGGAAGTAAGTTCTGAATCCTCTTTATTTAGTTGGGACCCCTGGATGACTCTTTTTTTGCAATAATTTTTGAATTCCCAGTATTGCGTGGCACATCGGAGAGTTTATTTTGTTCCACTGGAGGTGGAAGGGAAAAAGGAATGTAATAACCTCTGGATATTATTTTTAGCACCCATGCATTTGTTGTTTGATTGGTCCAGGTGTCTAAGTGCATGGAACAATGACCCCCAAATACCTCCTGAGATGGACAGCCAGGCAGCACTTCAGGAGCACTGACAGGACTTGTCAGAGAAAAGTTCTCTGAAACTCTGATTCTGCAGACCCCCTCTGCCTCTAGGATGGTGTCTACCAGTGAAACTTCCTTCTCTGCCTCTGAAGGAAGAATCCCCAAGTTGATCCTGGAAGAACCTTGAGACTTTTGAAACCAAGTCTTCTTACCAAATCTCTGATTTCTGGAAAAGGTGTGCTGAGGGGTAGAAAACGTGATCCCAATGGCAGAGGTTCTTTCCTTCCTGCTCACTGTTGGTAAGAGTATCTTTGACAGATGGCCCAAACAAGGAAGAGCCATTGAATGGGGCATTAATAAATTACACCTTGAAGGGTCCTGCAAAATCACAAACCCTCATCCAGGCATGTCTTCTAACATCAATACCTGAGCTGGCTGCCTGCAGGATGCCCTTTGCAGTGTGGAAGACCAGCCTCATGAAGGAATTAGCCCCAGAAGCAACAGTAGCCAGTTAGGGAGACACTTTCTTGAAGCCCTCGTCCGACATGGTCTCTGCAAGAGAACTGGTGACTTCCTTCACCAAATCTCTTTGTAATTGAGAGAAATGAGCCAGATAATTCAAGAACCTCAAAGCAAAAGTAGCCGAGGCATGCATGTGTTTACCATCCGGCAGATGGACAAGGAGCTCTGCTCGCCAAGCTCCTTCTTGGTAGCTGCTGCCACAACAATGGCATCAACAGGAATACCTTTGGTCTGGTTGAAGTCTGTATTTAGGGGGTATTAAAAATTTGTCTGGGGGAGTGGGGATTGGTTCAATAGTGTCTGGCTACTTCCAAGTCAAGTAGGAAACCAAATCAATGAGTTAATCCACTGGGGGGGGGGGTCACCCAAGATGTAGATGTGCCAGCCCCGAAATCCCCAAGAACACAGATTCTTCAGGAGGAGGAGGTTGGGCCAACCATCCACCTTTCTATCTAAGGATCTCTGAGATGTCCCCAAAGGATACAACATCCAGTGGTGATCATGAGTACCCTTCTCCCTCATCAAAGTCTGTGTCCTTGGTGAGTGACTCTGTCGGGTAGTTTATGCGCTTCCTTTTGCATGTTTTCTTGTGAAGAACCTCATCTGTGGGATAATTAGTGGAAGTATCGGAAGAAAGGCAGACTTCCTCGAGGGAAGAACCTGCAGTTGTCTCAAGGCAGGCGGACCTTGGGCAGAGATGATGGGCTCAACACTCAAATCCAGAGAAGGATGACTGGGAGGATCAGAGGTAAGACAGCATGGTTCTCTGTTAACAGGGAAAGCCCTTTTAACAATCTGGAAAGCCGATGGACCTGGAGAAACTCCCGCCATCTCCCTCGGAGATGAAACAGATGAGGAAGAGAGGGTGGGAACAATTGCTGATCCCTGGCCTCCAGGCAGAATTGGACACGAGCTGTCGAGGGTCAAAGCACTGAGAGGAGGGGACATATCCAAGAAGGTTGGAGCTAAACTCCTCCCCCAGGCATGACGCTGATATCACAGATCTGAGACCCACTCTTATCTGACAAAATCAGAGCAGATACGGTCAGGGTAGCTGTCAAAGTCAAGAAAAGAAGCTTCCCCAGATCCAATGCCAAGTCTCTTGGATACCTAGGATCCTGGGGCTCTGTGATGACTGGCCAGATTGAAGAAGACTCAACAAGAGCAGTAGAAATACTCATGGATCCAACTCGGAACAGAGCTGACAAAACCACCATCTAGATTTGAGCTTTGAGGAACCTCCACATCATCCTGTCCACGTCCACATCAAAGAAGCTCCTAGAGGACCTAGAGGAAGCCACTGATGCAGGCCTTGAATATCTGAAGGGAGTTTTTAAGAGCTTCGAGGCCAAAGTTGGGAAAATGCCCTGTTGGAGTATTCCGGTGTCTGGGTCCTAACTTTTGGATCCAAAGTCTTAGGATCTAGTGTAGAGGAGGATGGCCTAGGAGAAGTTGTCATAATATTTTCACCTGCAAGATCTGAGGAGCACCTTTGATCCAATGGAGCTGAAGTAGGTCTTGGATCAGACAAGCCCAGATGGAAGGTCTTGGCTGATTTAACTGGAGGCTTCAAGGTTTTATGAGGATGTTTCCTTGGTTCCAATGATCCATCAAGACTCACAGAGGCGGTCTGAGTCCCTGAGGATAAAGATGCAGGTAAGAGACCTATCAGAATCAGCTTGTACCTGCAATCGGCAATGGCCCGAGGGTCAAAGCCCTCACAAATGACACAAGTTGATCAGAGATGGTCTTGAACCTAAATATTACACACATTTACTGTGTGCATGAGATTGAGGGATTTTATGTCCATAATCTGAGCAGCGCTTGAAACCAGCCAGTTTGTCAGTCACAATTGGAAAGAAACTGCAAAGCTGAAAATACACACACACACACACACACACACACACACACACACACACACACACACACACAAGAAATGATACAAGAGGTTAGAGGAACTTCAATACTAACAAATAGTAAGGTTTTTTTTTAAATGGAAAGAAAGGTTGAGAAATGGAGAAACGGAAGGCAGAAAAGTCAACAGCTCTGGAAAACAGAAGCAGGGATGAAAGAGATAGAATACAGTACTTGATGCATGTAGAAACTAATGGGAAGGAGAGAAGGGAAAATAAAGAATATTGTAGACCTAACAGAAGAATAAATAGGGAAACTTTACTTAAGAAAATTTCAGGAAGCAGTTCTCGCTTGAGACCAGAAATCCGCATCTGTACCCGATAGGCTGCAAACAAGATCTGAGGGAGTTATACAAAGTGTAGATCATTTTAGGTAGAGAGAGGAGTTCAAGACTAGGATCCAAGTCTGAAAAAATGTGGCTGGACTGGATCCAAGGATCAGATTCATAACCCAGGAGTGAGGAAGAATGAAAAGGACATCAGATCAAAAAGTTTTTTTAAGATATGACATAGGCTCAAATGGATATGACAAGAAACAATTGTATAAAAGATCCACCTGCTAAACAGCTTATGCGTGCAACACAAAAGATGGAGCTAGACACTTAACAAAAAAGCTATTATACATAAAAGATGGGAATAATAACTTTCTAACACAATGATGCTTTCTGTAATGTCTATAAGCATCAATGGTCGCACAGAAAAATACAAAAAAAAAGAATGAGTAATGAGCTATATTACAAAAATGCAGAGCACAAACCACTATGCTACAGGAGACATGCTTGGAAAGAAATGAACATGTGAATTTGATAAAGATTTTCAGGATGGCTACTCAGCAGAATATCTGGGACAAAGGAAAAGAATACTACTTACATTAATTGCAAGAGCGGCTCCAATAGTGAAAGAAGAGGATAAAAAAGATAATAAAGGTAGATTTGTAGTACAAAGAGACTACTGGCAAAGGAGGAGGATTACACTAGCCTGGTATTTATATTCCACTGAAACTGCTATAATGCAGCTTAAGAAAGTTCTGGAAGAAATAATCATCTTTCAGCAAGGAATATCACTTATAGGTGGGGAGTGGAATTTGATTTGCAGCAGTGGAGATTTCTCTGGGGAGCCCAGAAGGGAAAATATAACAAAGGGGGTACATTTTAAAAAAAAAATTATGAAACTATTTGGAATAGAAGATGTGAATTCAGTGCTAGGAGTTCATACTGAATTTACATGTTACTTCCCAATATACAAAAACTGGGCTAGGCTAGACAGAAATTACATTTCACAGGAATATGTGCATTTAATTGAAAGTCTTGATAGACAGCTAATACCCATTTCAAATCATGTGCCAATAATAACTAAAATAAAAACACATGGTAATGAAGTAAAAATGAGAAGTGATGCTTTCCCACTTATCTGTTGAAAAGAGAGGAATTTAAGAAATGGGTACTGCAAATTATTCAGGAGCTACTAGATAGAAATCTCTTCTGGAAATACAGCTAGGGAGTGGGATAAAATTAAGGTAGAGCTTAAAAATAAGAGTGGAAATAAAAGAACAGAACATATGCTTAAGAAGTAAAGAATTATATAGAGGAAGTGACAAATATTAAAGTACTGCAGAACAGGTGGAATCTCACAGAGCAAAAACCAGAACAACTGCAGAATGCTAAACAGAAAATAACAGATTACCTCGACAATATGCATGAGTTTAGAAAGATTGCTATTAAGCAACTGATGTTTGATAGTAACTCTAGAGCACAAAAACCTTTAACACAATGACTCAGGCAACAGAAAGTAGAAAGGACTGTCACTAAGCTTTAGGGAGCCTACAACAAAAAAGATAAGATATCCTGTAGGGGTATTAGAAATATTTTGGAAATTCTATTAAAGTCTGTATAAAGAAGAGAATTATGGAAATCAAGAAAAGATACAAATGGAAATGTTTATGGAAGAATCAACTATGCCAAGGTTAGAGACAGAAGAGGCTCAATTACTAACAGGATAGGAGGAGAGGAGAGGAGATAAAAATGGTGATGTATAACCAATCCATGGGAAAGTCTCCAGAAATACATGATATTCCTGTGGAAGTCTGGAAGCTAGGAGAGAAAAACTGATAAAAATCTGGAAATTTTTGAGGATTTCCAAAATGGCTGCACACTCATTAACAGCTTGTATCTCTCTCTCCCAGTGTGAAAATAAAAACTCCGCAGAGAAGGCCAGTAGACTATGGGGTAAATTTTAGTAACTGGCTAGTAACTGCACTGCCTGGATGCCTAGAATAAAGAAATACAGAAGATGTGGGGAAAAAACAGCTACAAAAAGTGAGGAAGAAACACTGAGTGGGGAAAGTTCTGCAGCTGTTCAGCAAAACACAACGCAACCTTCAGACACGACTTCCAGTAACCTACAGGAGGATATAAGACAACTGCATACAGACCTGCTTAAACTAAACAAAACACTGATGGAGTATATCAACACAAACAACAAAAGGTTGGAAAACTGGAAGACACTTTCAACAGATATTCAGATGAGATGATAAAGCTGCAAAAATCAGAGGTAGAAATGTCTGGCTAAATTTGAGACTGCTCAGGAAGTGATGTTTCAAAAGATAATAGAATTAGAGGACAGGGCATGTAGGGAAAACCTGAGCTTTTCAGCTATACCAGAGAAGCTGGAAGGAACAAACTACATTAATTTTATGAAAGTACAAATAAGCAAATGGATTGGTATTCTACAGCAAGAGCCGTTAGCTTAAAGGGCACATTGTGTGTATGCTCCAAACCTAGCTATAGGTTCATAGGTTTATAGGTAGGTACTAGGTTATTGGCCCTAGGGCCTATATAAGCCTAGCCAAAAAATGTACTCTGGCTTTCACCACCCAAGAAAATTATTTTCCTGTGCCCCTGTCAAGCAGAGCCACAGAAGTGATCCCTGGGGTGAATTTCCCATTTCCCATCCAATCATCAAGATTTTTCTTGAAGAGTGCTAATGAGGAGCTCTGTTTGACATAGATAGGTAGTCTATTCCAGAGTATGGGAAGTCTCTGGGACAGGAATCTATCCCTCCAGCATGTTCTGTTTATTGTGGTGACAAGGTTTAGGTCCCTAGAGCGTGTAGCTCGGAGGGATTGGGATTTCTTTAAGTGGAGCATGTCCAACAGCTCTGGGTTTGACATAGCTTTGTATGTTAGGCAGAGATCGCCCCTGATTAGGCGATATGCGATGGAGTAAAGCTGTTGTTTTTTGAGACGGTCTGCATAGGGCATCTGTTTGAGGCCAGTAATTCTCTTTGTGAGGTATTTCTGTGGTCTTTCCAGTTGTAGATGTCTTGTGAGGTACATACCAAAAGGGGCATTGTACTCTATAATGGGTCTAATGATTGATAAGTAGAGGGGAACAATGCCCTCTTTTTTTCTGGATGAGAATCCTTTTGTGATGAGATGAGCCACGCAGAAGGATTTCCTGACCACTATGGCGATGTGATTATCAAAGGAGAGACTACTGTCCACCTGTGTCCCATGGTCTCTTATCACATTTTCAGCATTAAGTAGACTACCAGCTATGTGGTAGTTCATGGGTACAGAGTTTTTACCAAAGGGGATGACAATACATGTTTTGGCATTGAGCTTCAGGCCATGGCTTTGACACCAGGTATCTGTCTCACTGAGGCCCTTTTGTAGTTTGTCCACATCGTTAGGAGTTTTGATTATGGCTCCTAGTTTGCAGTCATGTGCAAACTTTGTTAGCCAAAGACCTTCTGTGTTAGCCTGCACTTCAGAGAAGTAGACACCAAACAGGATAGGACCCAAGACTGAACCCTGTGGTACTCTCCACTTGTCATTGGTCTGAAGTCGGATTTGGAATTCGCTACTTTCACAGTGTGGGTTCTGTCCGTGAGCCAGTTGGCAACCCATCTTGTGACATAGGGATTTATACCTAGCTTAGTGAGCTTATCTATAATTCCAGAGTGGGGGATGGTGTTGAAAGCCTTGGTGAGATCTAGATAAGCTATGTGAACCATTTTACCCTCATCTATGGCTTTGGTGACTGCTTCAAAGAAGTCATGATCTGCCTTTTACAAATCCAAACTGGGTAGGGTCCAGAGTTTGGAGATTACCAATGTCAATGTTTATAAGTTCCATGATGATACATTACATAGCCTTGTAGACCAGGCTCATCAGGCTAATGGAGCGGTAGTTCCTGGGGTCCGTGGTGGCTCCCCCTTTGTGGAGTGGGATAACTGTCACTATGTGCCATTCAGTGGGCACAAAGCCTGAGGTGAGGCTATGACTGAACAGGGTACTTAGGTGGGGTGCCAGTTTGTTCTGTAGTTCATGTAGAATGCATCCTGGGATGTTGTCAGGTCCCAAGGATGCTGTGTTCTTGGCTTTGGAGAGTGTGTTTTTTACCTGTGCAGCCATGACTACAGGAACTTTGTATTCTACCAATATAGAGATTGGCCCTTTATGGGGTGAGAGGGGGGTAAAGTTAGCACTAAACCTATCTGCCAGGATGTTGGCAATATCAGTTGGTTCTGTATATTTAGTGTCATTGTGGTGTAACTCAGAGCAGATCTGAGTGTTGTCATTGAGATTCTTGACATAGGTAGGTATAAAATGCTGTGTGGTTGTCTTTAGAATCAGTGGTGCTTTTGTTTTCGTAACTAGCTTTGGAGGATTTTATTATGGATCTCAGCTTTTTACTGAGGCTGACCAGGGAGTTCCTTCAATCATGGGATTTTACTCTTTTCTGCAACAGTTTCTTTCTTCTGTTGTAGAGTTTATTTATGGCAGGGGACCACCAGATGGGCTTCCTTTTTTTTGGAGGATAGCATCTTGGTTCAGTTAGGGATTACACGATCCACACACTTGTGTAAGTGCTTATAAAGTGCATTTGTGTAGGATTCAGCCTCTAATACCTCTATTGTCTGTCTGTATGGATGTCATGAAGTTTGACACTTCTGTCTTAAGAAGCGTGAAGTTGGCTTTGGAGAAACTTTTTATGGTGGTTTCCCTAATGGGGGTGGGGGCGGGATGTGGATGTCTAGGGTGATTAGCTTGTGATTGGATCTGACCAACGAGGAATTGACCTCTGGTGTAGAACACTGGTTGCCCATGTTGGTAATGACCAGGTCTAGGATATTGCTACCCCTGGTGGGGGTGTGGATAAGTTGATCCAAGGCATTGGAATTTATGAATTCCACAAAACGTTGAGCAAAAGACTTGGTACATGAATAATTTTCCCAGTTAATGGTGGGGTAGTTGAAATCTCCCATTATTAGGGTGTTAGGTTGTACCTTAATATTTTCCAGTGTATCAAGAAATGAGGAGTGTGAATCCTGGGGCATGGTGGGGGATCTGTAGCAAGCTACAATTTGGATTGCGGTCTTGTGCAGAGTTAGTTGCACTTGGATAATCTCGGATGCATTATGCTGAGCAACAAGCCTGGAGGTATGGATATCCTTAATGAATATGGACAACATGTCTCCGCCTTTAGTGTTTCGGTCCAGGTTAGGTGGCCGAAAGGTGTAGTATGAATTATAGCCTGGTAATGCAGGGGTGCTCTCTGGAGCCTTGAACCAGGTCTCTGTCACTGCACAGATGCTGATGTTCTCCATTTTAAGGAGTGCCTCGAGTGAGTGCATTTTGAGGTTTAGACATCTAGCACTGAGTAGCATTACCTTCAGATTTCTTGCTTGTACCGGTTATGGTGGTGAGTTTGGCAATTGAACCTTGCCTAAAAAAAGGCACTATAGTGGTGGCAAGAGCCTTAGCCACTATCCAGAATCCCAAGGGTGAAAGGTGCAGGCCATCTCTGGCAAAGCATCGTGGTCTGTCGATCATGTCATCCCAGCCAGACAGATACTGGATTCCCTTAGAATGAGACCAGTAGCTTAGCCAATTGTTGAAGTCAATCACTTTGTCCTTGTACTGTGGTATCATTCTGGGTGATGGCAGGATGCTACTCAGGGCTAGGGTCATACCTGACTGGATTACAAGATCGGACAGCTCCTCCATGTCTCTTTTCATGTAGTCTAGGGAGGTAAATCTCAGGTCATTCACACCAACATGGACAATGACAGAGTCATATTTGTACTTGCTGTGGAGTGACCTGAGTGCGTGAGTTATGTGGCGGATCCTAGCACCCGACAGGCAGCTGACAGTAACTTTCTCCTTGTTTAGCCTGGTGAGTGGAAGATGTATAGTACTAAGGGGTTACTGGCAGGGGAGGAGGATTACACTGGCATGCATTTACATTCTACCTAAAACTGCAAAAATGGAGCTTAAGATTATTCTGCGAAAAATAATCAACTTTCAGCAAGTAATCGTACTTATAGTGGAGAATGTAATTTGGTTTGCAACAGTGGAGATGTGTCTGGGGGCCTACAAGGGAAAAATATAACAAAGGAGGGTAGATTTTTGAAGAATTTTATGAAAATGTTTGGCATGGAAGATGTGAATTCAGTTCTAGCAGTTAGGAGTGAATTTACGTATTATTCTCCAAGATACAAAAACTGGGCTAGGCTAGACAGAATTTATATCTCACAGGAACATGTGCATTTAATTGAAGGTCTTGAAATGCACCCAATAAGTATTTCAGATCATGCACCAATAACTAAAATAAAAAATGCAAGGTAATGAAATAAACATGAGACAATGACACTTTCCCACCTATCAGCTGAAACAAGAGGAATTTAAGGAATGGGTTTTGGAATTAATTCAGGAGTTACTAGAGAAGATAGAAATTTCTTCTGAAAATATAGCTAGGCAGTGGGATAAAAATTAAAGTGGAGTTTGAAACTAGGGTGGAAATAAAGGAAAAGGCGATATGGTTAAGAAGTAACAAGAATTATATAAAGGGACTGACAAATATAAAAAATATTGCAAAATAGGGGGAATCTCTCAGAATAGGAAAAGGAGCAATTACAGAATGCTAAACAGAAAATAAGTGATTACCTCGATAATATGCATGACTTTAGAAAGATTGCTGTTAAGCAACTGTTTTTTGACAATAATTCTAGAGCACAAAAACTTAGGGAGCCTATAACAAGAGATCCTGTGGAAGTAATAGAAATATTTCAAAAAATTTCTATAAGTTGCATAAATCAGGGAAATAAGGAAATCAAGAAAAGGTACACATGGAAATTATTATGGAAGAATTAAATATGCCAAGGTTAACGGTAGATGAGGCTCAATTACTAACAGTTAAGATAAGAAGAGATAGATAAAAATGGGTATGTATAACCAAACTACAGGAAAGTCCCCAAGAATAGATGGTATTTCTGTGAAAGTTTGTAAGCTTGGAGGGAAAAAAACTGTTTGAAGATCTGGAAGGTTTTGTTTAACAGTATTTTAAGAGGAGAAGTAGTACCAGCATCCTGGAGGAAGGCGGTGGTAACAGTAATACCTAAAGAGGGAAAAGATATAGTGGATCCAGCTTCATACAGGCCAATTTAGGTTCATAGGTAGGTACTAGGATATCTGCCTGAGGGCATTTATAAGCCTAGTCAGTGTGTGTCGGCTTTCGCCTCCCCATTGATTTATTAACTGATCCTCTGTCAAGCAGAGCCAATGAAGTGATCCCAGAGGTGTATTTTCTGTTACCCATCCACTCATCAAGGTTTCTCTTGAAGAGTGTTAGTGAGGGGCTCTGCCTGATGTAATTTGGAATTTTGTTCCAAAGCATGTGGAGTCTCTGTGACAGGAATCTATCCCTCCAGCATGTTCTATTTATTCTTGTGGCGAGGTTTAGCTCACTAGAGTGCGTGGCTCGCAGTGACTTGGACTTCTTTAGGTGGAGCATGCCCATCAATTCTGAGTTGGACATGGCTTTGTAAGTCAGGCAGACATCACCTCTGAGTAAGCGATATGCCACTGAGTACAGTCGGAGTTTTTTTCAGTCGGGCTGCATGGGACATATCTTTGAGACCAGTAATCCTCTTGGTGAGGTAATTTTTTGGTCTTTCCAGCGGTTGGAAGCGCCTTGTGAGGTACATCCCAAATGGGGCATTGTACTCTATGATGGGTCTAATGAGTGACGAGTAGAGGGGCACTATAACCTCTTTATTTCTAGATGCGAACCCTTTAGTAATTAGATGGGTCACATAGAAGGATTTCCTAACTACTTTGGTAATATGATTGTCAAAGGAGAGATTACTATCTACCTGGGTCCCCAGATCTCTTATTACCTCTTTTAATTTCAATACTAAACCATGATTATAAAGTGTTTATGACTATAATGGCTACAAGAATGGCAAAAGTGATGCTAAAATTGATTGATATGGATCAGTGTAGTTTTGTGAAGAGGAGGCAAACATTAGACAATACTAACAGAACACTGATGATCCAGAGGGAAGCAGAATGTAAGAAAATATCACTGTTATTGGTGGGTCTTGATGCAGAGAAAGCACTTGACTGAGTAGACTGGGACTTCATGAGAAGGGCAATGGAAGCATTTGCTTTCCCCTGATACAATTATAAGGATGATTAGGAATATATATGAAGGATCGGAGGCGAAAATTTAAGTGAGTAGGATCCTCCCTGATAACTTCTGCTTCAGTAGAGGAACCAGACAGGGCTGTATGCTTTCCTCTTTGTTGTTTGCATCATATTTAGAACAAAAGAAAATAAAGGAGTAAGAAATATAAGGATATAATTGGTATGGTAGTCAGGAAAAACTGGCTCTATTTGCAGATGATATTATTTAATACGTGACAAAACCAGAAGATTACAGTGTTGTGGAACATTTTAAGACTGTTTCAGATCTTCTTGGGATACAAAAGTAATGAAGCTAAAACAAAGGCAATAGCAGTAAATTATGTATTCACACATGAATTGGTTCAACAATATCCATATTTACTGGGACATGATAAAATGAAGTATTTAGGAGTATGGATTAGAAATTACTCTGTTTTGGCAGCTAAGGATATGTGGGAAGAGACTAAACAGAAGATAATACAAAAACTGAGAAACTGGAAGCTTTGTTATATGGATATGGATACTAAGATACAAGCAATTAAAATGTTTCGAGTCTCTTTAGTCTTATACACAGGTCAGTCATGCTTTTTTTTTATCAACCAGAGAAGAAAATGTGGATAGCAATTGAAAAAAAAAATGAGTTGAAGGATTTTTATCTGGGAAGGGAAGACAGCAAGGGTCAAGTGGAATAAGCTGATTCTTTCAATAGAACAAGGATTATCCAATTTGACGGACTAATTTAGAGCAACACAGTTAATGTTCTTATACACAGCACAAGCAGAAAACTATAATTCAAAGTGGAATGGAATGATGATACAGGGGTGGGGGAAAGCTCAAGAAATAAGGAAAGATTGGGGTTTTGGATGCAGGAGTCATACTTCTTTTCCTCTTACAATACTGTTAAACAAAACTTTCCAGATCTATTTTATTCAATAAATAAAACAAAAAAAATCATATAAGTATTATATTAATAAAATAGCAGGGAGTGTCCTATAACTAAAACAGAGCAAGAATAGAGAAAAGAGATTATGCCGATAGGGATAACTGTGGCTAGGGATGTAGATAATAGGCAAGAGGGGGCTGGAATTTACTGGAGAAAACTGGCAATGGAACCAAGGTATTGGGAGCAAATAACAAGAAAGGGAATGGTAATAGAATGGGGAGGGGGCCAAGAATTTATTTGGAATGCAAGTTAGAGATTGCCTTCCCTATCAAGGATTGATATCAGAGTATAGGCAAAGGGAAAGAAATAGGGGGGGGGGGGTTAAGTGAAAGAGTAGCACTGGTAGACTTTTTAATAGAATCTATAACAAAAGCGGTCATTAAAAAAGGAATAATTAGTAGAGTATATACAGTATTGCATGGTAATTATAAGAATCAATCAGAGGAGCTTAGAAAGGATTGGGAAGAGAGACTGGATAAGCAATTCACAAAGACAATGGGAGATTTATATATCTCCCAAATATGCAACAAAGTCAAGAAGATTTAGGATCTTTGCCTGAAAGTGTTTACATAGATAGTTTTATACCCCAAGTAGACTCCAAAGAATTTTTCCTCAGGTGGATAGCAAATGTTGGAGGTGTGACAGGCAAGTAAGAGGTGGCTTGGAACATAATTTTTATTAATGTAATGAGCTGGCAGACTTTAGGGATTCCCTGCGAACCTATCTGTCAGAGATGTTGGGTGAGTGGATTGGATTGACTGGGGAGATGTTTTTTTTAGCTATGATACAGAATCGGAATTGCCTAGACATAGTCAAGCCTTGCTGAGTTTAATTATGATGGCTGTCAAAAAATAAATTACTGGAAAATGGAAATCAAAGTCTAGACCAACTTTACTAGAAGTAATGAATATAGTTACAGAGCTAGAACAACTGGAAGTAGGATCTTTAGAAAAAGGGACGGAGCAAACTACAGAGAACAAAAATGGGAATTGTGGGAACAATATATGCAGAGAAGGAACAAGGTTTAAGAGGCAGGATTTGAATGAGTCATATGCTTAACTGACAATGACTGAAAAGATTATAAGTGATGTATATTTGCAAGTACAGTTTCAATGGTGTCTGTGATGTATTATGTTTGCAACTAAAGTGGTGTCAATGTTGTTTGTTTTTCATTTATATAAATATAAGATTGCCTATGCCATATGTGATAATTTAATAAAGATGTTTATTGAATAAAATAGATGTGGAAAGTTTTGTTTAACAGTATTTTAACAGGAAAAGAAGTATGGCTCTATATTCTTTGAAATTTTTAGGAATATATATATATATATATATATATATATATATATATATATATATATATATATATATATATTTAGCAATGCTCTTATTTAGATGCCTGTATTATTCTGCATCCCGGTATATTCATTAGAATTGTTTCTCTTTAAACTTTGATTTTAAATTGATGTTAATTGATTTTTAGTTGATTTCAATTACCTGCTAGGAGGCCTGTGCTTTTTTGTTATATAGCGCATTGTTTGCCTATTTTGAATTGAATGTGGAAGCAGTACCCAAAAGAATGGCAAAAGTGATATCAAAACTGATAAATGTGTGCCAATGTGATTTTGTGGAGGGATGAAAACATTTGGCAATATTAACAGAACACTTATAATCCACAGAGAAGCAGAATGTAAGAAATACCACTGTTGTAAGTGGGTCTTGATGCAGAGAAAAGATTTTATAGAGTAAGTAGGGACTTAATGAGCAGGGCAATGGAAACATTTGCATTCCTTGATAAAACTGTAAGTTTGATTAGGAGGATATATGAGGGATTGGTGGCGAAAATTAAAGTGGGTGGGTTCCTTTCTGATAATGTCTGCTTGAGAAGAAGAACAAGGCAGGGGTGTCCTTTTTCCCCTTTTTTATTTGCATTAAACTGAAAACCACTGGCAAATAATTATTTATGTATTTATTATTTCTTTGCATTTGTTTACTGGGATTGTCCACTGGGCCAAAAGGGGCTGGGTGTTGAATGGTATGAAATACCCTCTGGAAAAGATACTTTGTATCCAAATGTCATTTTTTATATCTATCCAGGCTTCTAGGTACAATGACAAGCGACCCCCGACTGTCTCCAGAATAGGACAGCAGGGCCTCCCTTCAGGAGCGCTGGTAGGACTGGCCAGAGAAGCGATCTCTGTCACCCTGGTGTTGCGGACCCCCTCTGCTGCGAGGGCGGTGACTTCCATTTTAACCCCCTCCTCTGCCTCTGGAGGGGGGGGCTCTTCACATGTGTCTTGAAAGGCTCCTTGGGCTTTCCGAAACCACATCTTTCCTCCCCTCTGACATTTAGGAAAGGGTTGAGTGGGGTGGAAAAATGGACTCCGACGGCAGACAGAGTCTTTCCTTCTTATTCACACCTGGTCAAAGTTTCCTTCACCTTTGGCCCAAACAAGCATGAGCCGTCAAACGGGGTATTCGTAAAGGAAGACTTGAATGGTTCCGCGAAGGAACAGAGTCACATCCAGGCATGCCTACGAAGAGCAATTCCTGTACCTGCAGCTCTACTTGAACCATCAGCTGCGTAAGACACGAGGCGCATCGATGAGTTAACTATTGAATTAAGGGTAGCGAGCTGGGTAGCAACTTTGTCGGATACACTCGTAGCTACAGCACACTGAAGAGTATCTCCCAACTCCTTAAGGAGATCTCTCTGCAGTCTGGTAAAATGGGTCAAGTAGTTCAGTGATCTGAGTGAGAAAGTCGCTGAACTAAAAATGCGTTTCCCATATCTATTCATGATCCTAGATTCTCTGTTAGGAGGATGGATAGACGAGGAAGTCTCAGACATTTCCTTTTTAGTGGCTGCCGCCACCACCATGGCATCAACAGGGACTCCCTTGATCAAAAAAGTCTCATCTACGGGGGCAGAAATAAACTTATTAGGTTTCCTAGGAACAGGTTCCATAGATTCTGATGACTCCCATGCCCTACGAGAGACCAGATCCATAAGCTCATCGTAGGGCGGAGACACCCAAGAGGTGGAAGGTTGAGACCCGAACGCCTTCAGGAGGACCGACTCGTCCTCAGTAGGGCTCTTGGTCTGCCAATCATCCCTCTGCCTAAGAATTTCAAGCATCTCTGCAAAGGAGATGTCCTCAGAGGGGGATCTAGGGGACCCTTCTGATTCATCCAAGTCGGTGTCTGATGTTAAAGACTCCTGTGGGGAGTCCAAATGCCTCCTCTTGCATAATCTCTTCCTGGGAACTTCTGGAGAGGTCTCAGAAGAGCAGGGAGCAGCCTGTGGGGCTACATGAGGCTCTGGGTCTCTACGTTTGGGATGACCGGAGGAAACAGAAACTGACACAGGCACTTTATGGGAGGAAGAGGCCAGACCTTGAGATGAGGAAGTCTTAGGAGACAACACTCACCTCATGGCTTCGAATGCACCATGGCTCCGATGAAAAGGAGTTGACGGGCCAGGAGCCGCGATCCCCTCCCGCACTGAAGCTGTGAGCTCCGAGCCCGAGGTAGGAGCCAAGCTCACCCGAACCTAAGCCCCGAGAGGAAGAGTCGGCACTGACAAGTCGGTGTGACTATCCTCCCCAGAACCGACCGGAGAGTGTCGGCTCCTAGAGTCCCCGGTTCACACAGAGGACATCCGAGCAGATGGAGCCAATGACACTGGAGCAGGTGTCGGCTCCAAGGGGTCCACAATCATCAGGTCTGGCCTCCTCCGGCTCCAAAGGTCCAGTATGGCTCAGAGGAGGAGTAGACAATTCAGGAGTAATAGTCTTCGGCTCAGACGGTTGGCTCTGAGCCAACAGCAATTTAGCTAGGCCTGGTGCCCTTAAGAGTTTCTGAACCAGCTGGTCTCTATCCAGATTGGACAGGCTGACAGAAGACCTGGAGGAGTGAATAGATGGAGCCGATTGGAGCATTAGAGAGGGAGGTTTTTTGGCAACCGGTTCCAGAGCAGTGTCCCGGTTCTGAAAAGAACTGACTGTTGGCTCCGAAGTCAGTGGAGCCGAAGTCACAACACTTTCCGACTTTTTTCCTTTCTTTGTCCTGGATTCTGAGGAAGATCTGGACGATTTGCTGGCCCCATCCTGGTCAGACAATGCATCTGAGAAAGGGTGTTTGATAATACCCCTATCAATTAACTTCCTCTTCCTTTCTGCAGGCACTCTAGTAGAAAAGGAGTGGCAGATACTTTATGACTCCTGCACGTGCACCTCACCCAAACAGTATACACACTGCACATGGACATCTGTAACGGACATCTTTTGTCCACAGTCTGGGCATTTTTTAAACCCAGACTTTGGATGCTTTTCCTTCTCGTCAGACATAGCACTAACTACTATCACAAAATCAAAAAAGAGAAAAAAAAACACACTAACTATATAAGATAGTTAAAATTAGAGAGGTTTAATCTAATTAACTACACACAGTGCACACCACCCAAAAAGGCAACTAGTAACAACACTATTTAGCTATATAATATAGTTAAAGTTAGAGAGGATTATAGCAATCCAATATCAAAAAGTCCAAAAGAGCAACTCTATCTAACAAGCTGTAAGAAAAGGCCCAAGGCCGAAAGGCTGAAGGCAATCAGAAGATTGTTACTGGGAAAAACAAAAAACAACTGCTAACTAGATAATAGTATATAGTCATAATAGTAAAAGATATAAAATTAAAATAGAAAACTTGCTGAAAGTTGGAAACTCCCAATAATAGTCTCGAGCAATGCTGGAAACCATAAGATCCATGCCACGGCAAACTAGATCTGGGGTAATTCCAGCAGTGCATTGTGGGATAAGGGGTTGGGTCTCGAGCTACTGGAAAACTTTGAACTTGCTAGTCGACAGTGTTAGAGCAGAGGATCGGCTCCGAACCCATCAGTGAAGAATGAACGGCGAGACTGAACTTCACACAGTCAGGTTATAGGAACTGAGAAGCTAGCACAGGAGCATAGCCAGTGAGAAGAAAGATGTCTCAAAGATGTTTGAAGAGAGAAGTATTAGTAGTGGATCTAAATGAGCACAGGAGTGAGTTCCACACGCTGGCAGTGGAAAAGGAGTGGAGCAAGTCACCAGCAAGGAGGTTAGGTTTTTGTACTAGTGAGAGAGTTTGCTTTTCAGAGTGGAGTGGTATAGCAGGGTGGTAGCGTGTAAAATAAGAGAAGAGGGCAGGGCAGCTGGATGGATTGAATATTAGTTTATGAGCAGTTGTGAGCTGAATGTAGGTAAGATGATGAGGAAGCTCTGACCAGTTCAGTAGTCGACAAGAGGTACAGTGGTGAAATAGGTGTTGTCCATTAGAGACAAACTTAGCAATTTTGTTATAGCATGAGTCTAGTTTGGATTTAAGGCCAGCCTGTACGTTTGTAAAGAGAGGAGCACAATAGAGAAAAGATGGTAGCAGGAAGGAGGAGGCAAGGGCTAGTTTTGAGGAGCAGTTGAGGAATGTTTTGTGACAGTAAAGCTTTCCTAGTTTCTGGTGAGCTTTTTTAATGTTGTTGAAGCTATGCATATCAAAAGTTAAGTGTTCATCTAAGGTTACACCTAGAAGTTTAGTATGTGTGATTATCTCAATGGTAGCATTATCATGGAAGAGAACAGAGAAAGAATCTTTGTTTATAGTGGGGGTCCTCTTAGAGGTATATAGCATAAGCTTAGTTTTCTTGGGTTTTAGGGCAAGGTGGTTGTTAGCCATCCATGTTTCTGTGGAGTGGGCAGACTGGGTAAGGAGTTCGAGTGGAGAGCTAGCAGTGCAGACGATAGTGGAATTGTCTGCATATTGGATTGACTGCGCTTTCAGTGAGAGAAGAGTAGAAGTCATTGAAGATGCTGAAGAGTATAGGCCCTAAGATGGATCCTTGGGGGACACCAATAGTGGTGCTGAGAAAAGGAGATAAAGAATGTTGCCATTTGGTAGCTTGATGCCTGTCTGTGAGATGGTTAGAGAACCACTAAAGTGTAGAGGTTGAGATTTTTAAGTTGGATAGCTTTCTAAGAAGGAGAGGGTGGGAGATAGTATCAAAGGCTTTGGAAAGATCCAGAAATAGAGACTGTTAATCGGGCTCGCAATAATGGGAAACTAGAGTCACAGAAGGATATTAGAGCTGTGGTGGTGGTATGTCCAGGTCTAAATCCATGTTGGGTTGCTGACAGTAGGTTATTGTCAAGTAGATAGGTAAGTAGTCGGCTGTCAATGTACTTATCAAGAATCTTAGAGATAAGGGAGAGAATGGCAATTGGTCGAAAGTTAGAAAAGTCATTATTGTTTCCACCTTTGTACAGTGGGAGGATGTATGCTTTTTTTCCAAACTGTAGGGACATAAGACTCCTGAATGGACCTATTAAGTAGTACACTGACTGGGTAGGCAATGAAATTTGCAGCTTTCTGGAGGAATTCTGGGGGCAGGTTATCAGGGGCATTATTGCATGGTTTAAGACTTAGAAGTAATTTCTTCACTGTGGCTGTAGGGATAGGCAATAGTGAGAATTTATGTGGGTGGGGAGTGGAAGAATCTGTAGTTGGGAGGTCAGAAGGGCTGGGAAGATTTTGAGGGAAGCTAGTGGTGAGATCAGCTATGACATTTATGAAATATGTGTTGAAAATTCTGGCTATTTCAATTGTTTTTTTTTCTGGATTTGGACAAGGGTTATTCTTTGATCCTGTGGATAGTAGTCTGCTGATTGAGCTCCAGAAATGTTTTGTATTTTGTTTGTGCTGGTCTTGTAAGGTATTGTAGTATTTTATTTTATCTTTAATAACTAGGTGCTTTACTTGGTTGCAAAGGTGTCTATAGGTTATGAGGTCAGACGGTTTGTTGTGCTCATGCCAATGCTTCCAGGCTTTGTCCCTGGAAGCCATGTTTTGTTTGGTTGCTCTAGTGAGCCAAGGGCATGATTAGCTTTTACACATTTTAGCCGGGCTGGTACAAGACTATTCAATATGTTGAGGAATGGAGAGTTGAAAAACTGCACTGCATCATTAGGGGAAAGTATTTTTAAGGGATCCCAGATGATATTATTTAAAGCATCATTGAAAGTTGTAGGGCAAAAATTAGATAAGTCTCTGGTGTTTCTGTAATAATGTCCGTTTAATGTGGATGTGGTGCTACGTATTACAAAGGCGGGAAAGTGGTCACTGATACTGTTTGGGAGAGGTCCTGTAGAGGAAATTTTATATGGGTCAGAGACCACAATCCAATCTAAGATTGTTCCACAGTTGTTTTTATTGAGTCTGGTGATATCAGTAATTAGCTGGGTGTAGTTATATAGGTTGATGTTAGAGGAAGAATGTTGGTGAGAGACATCCCAACCAGTTAATATTGACATCACCAAGAATTATTGTTTCTGTAGTTATGTTGTTGGATGTCCAGGCTAGGATTTCCTCTACGATGGGAATATTATTGCCCAGGGGAATATATAGGACAATAATACAGAGGTTTTTACTTTCATTAAGTTTTAGGAAGACTATTAGGATTTCTGCTGTTGAGAAGATAGGAATGGGTGAGCTGTAGGAGAGTATTTTGAAGGTAGGTGTTGGGGTAGAACAGTGCTACCCCCTCCACCTTTTTTTTCTGTGGTATTTTAGTACACAGGCATGCAGAGCCAGGGGGAGGAATTCTGAGCTTTTTATGCATGGTTTTAGCTAGGTTTCTGTAGTGGCAATAATGTTGGGCCTGTTATGTGTTATCCAGGCATGGAAAAAAATAAATGACTCAGAAATTCAAGGATATAACTTGCATGGTATACAAGCGAAGCTGGCTGTATTTGCAGATATTACTTTATACTTGATAAAACCAAAAAAGAACATTTCAATGTTGTGGAACTTTTTGAGACAGTTTCAGCTCTTTTCAGGATACAAAAATTAATGAAGCTAAAAAAAGACAAAAGCTGTAAATTATATATCCACATGTATCTACACATGAATTGGTTCAGCATATCCATATTTATGGGGACATGATAAAATGAAGTATTAGTAGTATGGATTAAAATTATTCTGGTGTGACAGCTAAGGATATACGGGATGAGACTAAACAAAAGATAATAGAAAAATTGAGAAGCTGGAAGCTCCGTTACATGGATATGAATATGGATAATAAGATGCAAACAGTTAAAATGTTTTTAGTCCATTTAGTCTTATACACAGGTCAGGCATATTTTTATCAAGCACAGGAGGAGTTGTGAATTGCAATTAATAAAGAGCTGAAGGGTTTTATCTGGGAGGGGAAGATGACAAGAGTCAATTGGGATAAGATGATTTTTCCAATAAAACAAGGCGGATTGGGATTACCTGATTTGAAGGAGTATTTCAGAGCTACACAGTTACGTCTCCTATACATAGCACAAGCAGAAAGCTATAATTCAAAAGTGGTAAGGGATGATGATGAAATAGGGGAAGCTGAAGAAAAAAAAGATTGGGATTTTGGATGCATATCTTTAAGAAGAATAAGAATAATTATACAGAATATTATAGCCATAAAGTGTCAGAAAGTATTCTAAGAACTAGGCCAACACAGGAATGGAGAAAGATGATTCTGCCGATAAGGATGACTGCAATTAGCAATAGACAAAAGGTAAGAGGGAGATGGAATTTATTGGAGAAAACTGGAAAAGGAAACAAGGTAATGGAAGCAATTAACAAAAAAGGAAAGGGTAACAGAATGGGAAGACACCAAGAATTTATTTGGACTGCAGGTTACAGATAAAGTTATGTACCTACCATAACGTTCCATGTTAGTTGCCTTCTTCTCGCCTTCTTTCTTGCTGGTTGGGTTCAGAGCCGATCCTCGGCTCTGACTCGGCCATCTTCAAAAGCTCGAGAGCTGCTTACTGGCTCAAGGCCATCCTATATCCCATGATGCCTGGCGCTAGATACCCAGATCTCATTTGGTAAGTCTAACTGCAGACATAATAAGAAAGGAATCCTATCCTAAAATGCATAAATCCTACTGGAGAGACTACTTGTCAGAAAGGAATAGCCAGAGAAGACTCAAGCCAGTGAAAAATCAAGAGGAACTCTTCTCGGTCCACTAGGATAGGGGTATGGAGGGTGGGGCGCAAGAAAGAAGGGGAGAAGAAGACAACTAACATAGAACGTTATGGTAGGTACATAACTTCTTTATGTTAAGTTGTCTATCTCGCCTTCATTCTGGCTGGTTGGGACAGCATCCCTAGCACCTAAAGACCTGGGTGGCTCATCGGAACAGACTCTTCAGAACAGTGGAACCAAAATCAGCTCTGCTCCTGGAAACAACATCCAACTTGTAATGCAAAATGAAAGTATGTGGGTTGGCCCACGTAGTCGCAGCACAAAAAGATTCCATGGGCAACCTAGCCTGAAAGGCCACCGAAGTGGCTAAAGCTCTGGTGGAGTGACCTTTTGGTTTGACTGGCAATTCTTTATTCCTCAGTTGATATATAAATGTGATGATAGAAGTCAACCACCTGGATAAGGTTACTTTGGAGACTGGAAGACCTTGTTTACCTGCAGCATAAGACAGGAAAAGTTGGTCCGATTTTCTAATGTCCTTAGTTCTATGCAAATAAAAGCATAGTTGCCTGTGAACATCTAACTGATGCAACTTATATTCCACCCTGTTGGAGTGGTTAGGAAAAAACACTGGAAGGTCTATGGACTGATTCAAGTTATTCTCTGAAGAGACCTTAGGAAAGAAGGAAGGATTAGTCCTGAGAGCAACCCTGTCATTGTGGAACACTAGGTACGGAAGATGGAAAGAAAGAGCCTGAAGTTCCGAAACTCTTCTGGCTGAAGTAATAGCTACCAGAAAAAGGATTTGCCAAGATAAGAACTTCAAGGAACAAGAAGCTGCAGGTTCAAAAGGGGGCAAAATTAGAGACGCTAAAATCAAATTTAGATCCCACGGTGGTGGAGGATCTCTCACTGGGGGCCTGAGCCGAGTGGTCCCTTTGAGAAAGGTTTTACATAGCTTATGAGACATGATATTGTTTTCTGACAGGCCAATGTGAAAACTTGAAATTGCAGCTAACTGAACTCTAATTGTAGTGGAAGCGGACCCAGCATGGAAGAGTTTCGCAAGAAATTCCAAAATGGGATGTGCAGGGGCTGAAAAGGGGTCAATACTCATAGCCTCTGCCCAGGAAAAAAAACGTTTCCACTTACTAGCGTACGTTTTTTCTAGTCGTAAACTTGTATGATGACAAAATAATTTTGTGTACAGAGGGGAGATATCTGGAAGCCTGGATAAAGCTGGAAGTGGAGCAACCAAGCAGTGAGCTGGAGAGATCGTAGGGACTGGTGCAGCCCACCTGATTAATGAATCAGAAGGTCTGGAACTAGGTCCAGAGTCCAAGGCTGCTCAAGAAGATGACGATGCAGGAACGGGAACCATATTTGTCGAGGCCAGTAAGGAGCAATGAGGATCATTTTGCAGCCCAGTACGGTAGCTTTCTGTATTAGCTTTGGGATTAGGGGAAAAGGAGGAAATTCATAAAGAAGTCCCTGAGGCCAATCGTAGACTAGAGCGTCTCTGGGGGAATGTCCAGGAAGTGGAAGGAGAGAGAAGAAATTGCTGCACTTGCTGTTGAAGGGAGTTGCAAAAAGGTCGCAGCAAGGTTGGCCCCATTTGCGGAAGATTTGGTCCGCAACTACCTGATTCAGAGACCATTCTTGAGGCACGAGAATTGCTCTGCTCAGCCTGTCTGCTATGACATTGGACCTCCCAGGGATGTGCGTTGCGATCAGAAACCGCTGGGAAGAGATCGCCCACTGCCAGAGTCTGAGTGCTTCTCGACATAGGGGGTAGGACCTGGTTCCGCCCTGCTTGCCGATGTACCACACTACTGACATTGTCCGTTTGAATTGCAATGGTCCCGGTAGGAAGAGAGTCCTGAAGAGCTTGCAACGCTAAGAGCACGGCCCTCATCTCCAAGATGTTTATATGCAGATGGTACTCGTGAGGTTGCCAGGTGCCTTGGACTGTTCTGCCCTGATAATGCCCCCCCACCCGATCAGGGAGGAATCCGTGGTCACCATAGCAACTGGAGGGGGGAGTACAAATGGTCTGCCGTGGGACACTGATGTGGAGAACATCCACCACGCAAGGTGCTTCTTGCATGCTTCTGTGATAATAATCATGTAAGACATGGGAAGCTGCTGGAAGGACCACTGGGTGAAAAGAAGCCACTGGAGAATCCTCATGTGAAAACGAGCTAGAGGGACAAGTACGATCGCTGCAGCCATGAGACCCAGAGTTTGGAGGACAAACCTGGCTTGAATTCTTTTGCATGCTAATAAAACCTTCACATGTTGGCGAATCACTAATACCCTGTCTGGTGGGAGGCTCGCTGACATGTCTTTGGTATTTAAATTTGCGCCTATAAAGGTGATAGATTGACAGGGTGACAGTGCAGACTTTTCGAAATTTATTGTGATACCTAACCTGCAGCAAGTCTCGATAGTGCAGTCTCTGGCTCGTAGAAGGTGATGCCTGGTGGTAGCAGTGAGGAGCCAGTGGTCTAGATATGGAAACACCTGGAATCCTTGCCGTCTCAGGTGAGCGGTAACTACTGCCATACATTTGGTGAACACCCTGGGGGCTGTGGTGAGACCAAAGGGCAGAGCTCTGAACTAATAATGGCTGGCTCCCAGCCGGAAGCGAAGGAATCTTCTGGAGCATCTGGCCATTTTGATGTGGTAGTACACATCCTGAAGATCTACAGAGCACATCCAAATGTCCTGACCTAGGAAGGGTAAAATGGACTGTAGCGTGACCATCCGAAACTTCGTTCGTTGTACAGACCTGTTCAGTCTGCTGAGATCTAGGATGGGTCTCCAGTCCCCTGTCTTTTTTGGTACCAAAAAGAACCTTGAGTAAATTCCGGATCATTGTTGGTCTGCTGGGACTTGCTGGATGGCCCTTTTTCTTAGCAGTTTTGAGACTTCTTGAACTGCTTGGTCCCTTAGATTGGGTGGAACGTCTGTTTAACCTTAAGGGGGTGCGAACAAGGGGAATTCTGTAGCCTCCGGATATAACAGACTGTACCCATTTGTCTTGTGTTATGTCTTGCCAGGCTCTTGGGTACAGCGATAATCTTCCCCCGACTACCTCCAGAGGTGGGCAGCCAGGCAAGCCTTCGGGGATGCTGGAAGGGCTTCTCAGAGAAGGATTCTCTGTTGCCCTTATTTTGCACAGCCCCTCTGCCACGATGGCAGCATCTATTATTGTTCCCTCCTCTGCACCTGGATGGGAGCTCACCACATGTGTCCAGCAAGGCTCCCTGGGATTTCCGGAACCACATCTTTCCACTCTTCTGACCCTTGGGATATGGTCTGGAAGGAGTGGAAAAATGGACTGCTACGGCAGAGAGAGTCTTGCCTTCCTGATCACACCTGGTAAGTGTGTCCTTCACCTGTGATCCAAAGAGAGAGGAACCATCAAAAGGGGTGTTGGTGAAAGATGCTCTGAAAGTTTCTGCAAAGTTACATAGCCGCATCCAAGCGTGTCTCCTTAGGGCAACGCCTGCGCCTGCAGCTCTACCTGCACCATCGGCTGCATACGAAATGAGCCTCATGGAGGAGTTTACCACTGAATTAAGAGTTGCCAGCTGGGAGGCTGCCTTAGCCTGGGCCCCCTCAGCAGATGGATCTTGGAGGGTATCTCCAAGCTCTTTAAGGAGATCCCTCTGAAGACGGGTAAAGTGGCACAAATAATTCAGGGACCTCATGGAAAAGGTCGCTGAAGAGAACATCCGCTTCCCATATATGTCCATCGTCCTGGACTCCTTGTTAGGGGGATGGACAGATGAAGATTTTCTGCCAACTCCTTCTTTGTGGCCGCTGCTACCACCATGGCATCAACGGGGACACCTTTGGTCAAAAACTGTTTGTCCTGTGGTGCAATTATGAATTTAGCAGGTCTTCTTGGGGTTCGGTTCCACTGTATCTGGAGATGACCTCGCCTTCCGAGTAACCATAGACATCAGTGGGTCGAAAGGAGGAGACAATCAGGAGGTGGAAGGTCGGGATCCAAACGCATCCAGGAATACCGACTCATCCTCGGAAGGGCTTAGGTCAGTTCAGTTTCCCCTCTGCTTAAGCATCTCAAGGATGTCTGAAAAGGAGACATCTTCAGATGGGGATCCTGGGGACCCTTCAGAATCCTCTAAGTCAGTATCTGATGTGACAGACTCAGGGGAGTCAACATGCTTCCTCTTGCATTTCCTCTTATGAGGTGGCTCCTCTGAATGATCAGGGGAGGCGTTGGAAGAGGAAGATACACCCAAAGGGGTGTCCTGGAGGGCTGGATCCCTACGCTTGGGATCTGGAAGAGGGGCAGAGGCTGATGCAGGCACCATAGAGGGAGAAGCCGATGGGGTCGATCGTGGGACTGACTTGGGGGCCAGTACACTCCTTATCACTTCGAAGGTGTCCCTGCCCGGACACAGAGAGGGCTCCGGTTCCGAAGAAACCGGATTACCTCTCCACACCAAGGGGGATGGCTCTGAGGCAGATGTGGGAGCCGAGCTCACCTGAACTGAAGCCCCGAGAGGGAGAGCGGGGTCGGACAAGGGTCCGATGCCACTCGCCCCCCCCCCCCGGAGCCAACGAGGGAGTCCCGGCGCCCAGATCCCTCCAGGAATGGTACCATGGAAGGGATCAGAGCCGACGATGGAACCAAAGGAGAAGGCATCGGAGCCGACGGTTCCACGACTTGAACCCCAACAAACTCCGGCTCCGAGCTCAAAGGATGAGTCGGAGGAGGAATATCGACAGACGTGGAAGAAGCCGACACCTGATGAGGGGGGCTGGACAACATTTGAGCTAGGGCCTGCGACTTTAACAGTCTACTGACCACTCTTTCCATGTCATGGTCTGAAAGTCTTGAGGACAGAGAAGAGCGGGATGAGCGATGACTACGCTCCGACTGGATCAGAGGTGATCTCGGAGCCGAACGTATCGACTCCAGAGAAGGAGACCTGGATCTTTTTCAACTCTCACACAGCTCCGAGGAACGTGTCAGAGCCGACTGGGAGGGAGCAACATCGGTTCCAGCCAGAGCCGAGATGGATGGTATAGCTTCATGCAACGATGGCTCCGAACTGGGAGCCAAAGGTTTAGGTGGCCCGGAAGATTTCACGGGCTGAGCCTTAGCCGGTGAATCTTGGGGTTTAAGCAAAGCCCTCAGGATCAACTTGTTTTTGCGCTCCTGCAGAACTCTTGGACTGAATGCATGGCAAATCGAGCAAGAGTCCTGCAGGTGCACGGCACCCAGACAATAAACACAATAAGTTTGACCATCTGTCAGAGACATCTTCTGACAGCATGAGTCACACTTCTTGAATCTGGACAGCTTAGGATCCTTGGACATCCTGAAAGAAAACCAAGGAACAAGGAAACATACACACAGAAAGGGTAAGGTAACTAACCACAAAAAATACACACTACAGTTACCACAACCAAAACTACACGCAAGGTTATATCTGCACTACTACAACCGAAATTAGAAGTTATGTACCTACCATAACGTTCCATGTTAGTTGTCTTCTTCTCGCCTTCTTTCTTGCTGGATGGGTTCGGAGCCAAACCTCGGCTCCAACTCGGCCACTCTAAAAGCTCGAGAGCTAGTTCCACTGGCTCGAGGCTCCCCTATATCCCACAATGCTAGGCGGTAACTCCTCAGATCTCATTTGTAAGCTAGGCCCAGCTAGGAAAAGTCCCACAATATGGAAGAAAAAGGGATAACCCACCTCTATAGGCTGACTAAAAGGTGTCCTAAACCTGACTGAGGAAACATATATATATATATATATATATATATATATATATATATATATATATATATATATATATATATATATATATATATATATATATATACCTATATAGAGGTGGTAGAAAGGATAAAGGTCACAAAACAAACTCCTCTAGGTCTGTCCAGGCTAGGGGGAAGGAGGGTGGGATGCAAGAAAGAAGGCGAGAAGAAGACAACTAACATGGAACGTTATGGTAGGTACATAACTTCTAAATGTTAAGTTGTCTATCTCGCCTTCATTCTTGCTGGATGGGACCGCATCCCTAGCACCTTGTCCCGGGTGGCCTATCAGAACAGACTCTTGAGTACAGTGGAACCAAAGTTGGCTCGGTCTCTAGAGACTAAGTCCAACTTATAATGGGAAATGAAGGTATGGGGAGAAGCCCAAGTAGCTGCTGCACAAATCGAATCAATAGGCAGTCTGTCTTGGAAAGCTATAGATGTAGCTAAAGCTCTAGTTGAATGAGCTCCAGGTTTGGTTGGCAACTGTTGATGTCTGATCTCATACACAAAGGTAATCAATGAAGTAAGCCATCTAGAAAGAGATACCTTAGAAACTGGAAGGCCCATTTTGCCTTCTGCATAGGAAACAAACAGTTGATCAGACTTCCTAAATTGTTTGGTCCTGTCTAAATAGTACCTAAGTTGGCGATGAACGTTGAACCAATGTAATTTTTGTTCCGATCTGTTCGAATAGTTAGGAAAGAACACAGGAAGATCAATGGTTTGATTCAAATTTGCCAGTGAAGCTACCTTAGGCAAAAAGGAGGGGTTGGTACGTAAGGACACCCTATCCTTATGAAACAAAAGATAAGGGGATCGAGTACACAGAGCATGAATTTCAGAGACTCTTCTGGCTGAAGTAATAGCTACCAAAAAGAGTGTTTTCCAGGATAGCAATTTCATTGAGCATGAAGCCGCAGGTTCAAAGGGGGGGAGAATCAAGGACGTCAGAACCAAGTTGAGATCCCATAGAGAAGGAGGATCCCTGATAGGTGGTTTGAGGAGAAAAACTCCCTTTAAAAAGGCTTTGCAGAGTTTGTGAGACATAATGGAGGACTCTGATACTCCAACATGAAAATTAGATATAGCTGCCAATTGAACCTTGATGGTAGAAGGAGACGAACCTGAGTGGAAAATTTCGGCTAGAAAATCTAGAACTGATTGAATGGAAGCAGTGAAAGGATCTATATCCTTTGAATGCGCCCAAAAGGAAAAACGTTTCCACTTACTAAGATAAATCCTCCGAGTGGAAGATTTATGAGAGGCTATTAAAATATCTCGAACTGAGTGAGATAGTAGAGGAAGCCTGGCTAGAGTTGGAACTGGAGAAACCATGCTGTGAGGTTCAGAGAAGGGAGGGAGCGGTGCAAATGACCCGACTGATGGGTCAAGAGGTCTGGAACTGGGTCCAGATGCTAGGGTTGCTCCAACAGATAACGGTGAAGAAATGGGAACCAAACCTGTCGAGGCCAGTAAGGGGCAATGAGGATCATGGAGGCTTTCTGAGCGATGGCTTTCTGTATTAGTTGAGATATCAGTGGAAAGGGAGGAAAGGCATACAGAAGTCCCCGGGGCCAATTGTGGACTAGAGCGTCTCTGCTGGGATGGCCTGGTTGGGGAAAGAGGGTGAAATAATCGTCGCACTTGCTGTTTTGGGGAGTAGCGAAAAGGTCGCAGCAAGGACGGCCCCACTTTCGAAAAACCTTGTCCAACACTGAATTCTTCAGAGACCACTCGTGAGGCATGAGAATAGCTCTGCTCAATTTGTCCGCAATCACATTGGACTTCCCGGGAATGTGAGTTGCTAACAGAAAAAGCTGAGAAGAAATCGCCCATTGCCACAGTCTGAGTGTCTCTTGACAGAAGGGGTATGATCTGGTTCCGCCTTGTTTGTTGATGTACCACACCACAGACATATTGTCTGTCTGAATTGCTATAGTTCCTTTGGGAAGAGAGTCTTGTAGGGCTTGCAACGCTAGAAGCACTGCTCTCATCTCTAGGACATTTATGTGCAAGTGGCGTTCGAAAGGTTGCCATATGCCCTGGACCGTCCTGCCCTGGTAATGCCCCCCCACCCAATCAGGGAGGCGTCCGTTGTCAGTGTAGCAACCGGGGGGGGGAGGAACAAAGGGTCTTCCTAGGAAGAGTTGGGGGGATGAGATCCACCAAGAAAGATGATTCCTGCACGATTGTGTTATCACAATGGAATGGGACATTGGAAGTTGTTGGTACGACCATTGTGTGAAGAGCATCCATTGTAAGATTCTCATGTGGAATCTGGCTAAAGGAAGAAGAGGGATAGTGGCCGCCATTATCCCTAAGACCTTCCGGACCAATCTGACTTTGATTTTGTTGCTTTGTAAAACCAGAGAGACTTGTCTGTGTATGTCTGCTATTCTCTGCTCTGTGAGTCTGGCTGACATGCTGACTGTGTCTAGATTTGCGCCTATAAAGGTAATAACACGACAAGGCGACAAGACAGACTTTTCGTAATTTATTGAAATGCCTAATGTTTGACATGTGTGAAAGGTATAGTCTCTGGCAAGAAGCAGAAGATGCTTGCTGGGGGCTGTAAGGAGCCAGTCGTCTAAATACGGAAACACTTGGAATCCTTGATGTCTCAGATGAGAGGCGACCACTGCCATGCATTTGGTAAACACTCGGGGGGCTGTAGTGAGGCCAAAGGGCAGGGCCCTGAATTGAAAATGACTGGTTCTCAGCCTGAAGCGGAGGAATCTCCTGGAGCGTCGGCTCATTTTGATGTGGTAGTACGCATCCTGGAGATCTATAGAGCACATCCAGTTGTCCCGCCCCAAAAGGGGTAGAATGGACTGCAGCGTGACCATCCGAAATTTTGTTTTCTTGACAGACTTGTTCAAGTTGCTGAGATCCAAAATGGGTCTCCAGTCCCCTGTTTTCTTTGGAACCAAAAAGAATTTGGAGTAAATTCCGGACCCTTGTTGGTCTGCTGGAACTGGTTGAATGGCTCTTTTGCAAGCAGCTTTGATATTTCTAGCGCTGCTTGCTCCCTTTGACTGGGTGGAACGTCTGTAAGGGATTTTTTTTTTGATTGCTTTGGAATGCGAAAGAATGGGATTGTATAGCCTTTGGAAATGATAGACTGTACCCACTTGTCTTGAGTTAGGGATTGCCAGGCTTCCGGGTACAGAGATAATCTTCCCCCGACTGCCTCCGAAGGTGGACAGTCGGGCAACACCTCATGGATGCTGAAAGGGCTTGTCGGAGAAGGTTTCTCGACTGCCCTGATTCTGCGGGCCCCCTCTGCCTCTAGGGCGGCGTCTACCATTATTGTTCCCCCCTCTGCCTCTAGAGGGGAACCGACTCTGTGCGTCAGGCAAGGCTCCTTGAGATTGTTTGCGGAACTACATCTTTCCCCCCTTCTGGCCTTTGGGGTAAGGTCTAGAAGGAGTAGAAAAACGGACTCCCACGGCAGAGAGAGTCTTGCCTTCAGTCTCGCACCTAGTCAGGGTTTCCTTCACTTGAGGACCAAAGATGGATGATCCATCAAACGGGGAGTTAGTGAAGGACGCCTTGAAAGGGTCCGCAAAATTACATAGCCGCATCTAGGCATGCCGACGTAAGGCCGCACCTGTACCTGCCGCTCTACTCGCTCCATCCGTCGCATACGAAATGAGGCGCATGGAGGATTTAACTATTGAGTTGAGGGTAGCTAGCTGAGAGTTCATCCTATCCTGAAAACCCGCAGCTGTTGGATCCTTTAACATTTCACTCGCTTCCTTGATCAAATCTCTCTGGAGATGAGTGAAATGACACAGGTAGTTCAGCGAGTGCATAGAAAAGGTCGCTGACGAGAACATCCGCTTCCCGTACCTGTCCATAGTCCTAGACTCCTTGTTAGGAGGATGGACAGGCACTGAAGGATCTGCTAGCTCCTCCTTGGTGGCTGCAGCCACCACCATAGCATCCACAGAGACGCCTTTGGTCAAAAATTATTTGTCCTTGGGAGCAGTAATAAACTTTGAAGGTCTCCTGGGAGTGGGGTCCACAGAGTCAGGAGCCGTCCAAGCCTTCTTTGCCACCACCTGCATAAGTGGGTCAAAGGGAGGGGACACCCAGGAGGTGGAAGGGCGAAAGCCAAACGCCTCAAGATACACCGATTCATCCTCTGAAGGGTTGAGGGCTGGCCAATTCCCCCTCTGTTTTAAGATCTCGAGGATGTCTGCAAAAGAGACATTTTCAGAGGGGGAATGAGGGGAGCCTTCAGAATCCTCTAAATCAGTGTCAGAGGTGACAGACTCAGGGGAGTCAATGTGCTTCCTCTTGCACTGCCTCTTCCTAGGAGGCTCTCCTGCTGGGTCAGGAGAGGCCTCGGAAGAGGTGGAGATCCCCACTGGGGATACTTGAGGAGCTGGCTCTCTGCGATCCGGGATGAGGGAGTGAGCAGAAATCACCGGAGGCACCGTGGAGGGAGGGGCAGATGGAGCCGACTGTGGGGTTGAACAAGGTTCTAACACGCTCCTCATGACCTCGAAGGCACCACTGTCAGGCATCCACTCCGAAAAGCTGAAAACCTCCCCCGGCACCGACAGTGATGGCTCCGAGGCCGATGTCGGAGCCGAACTCACCAGCGCCGAAGCACCGAGAGGGAGAGCGGGGTCGGACAAGGGTCCGATGCCACTCGCCCCCTCTGAGCCGACGAGGGAAACCCAGCGCCGAGATTCCTCCAAGGAAGAAATCGGAGCAGATGACGGTACCGAAGACAACGGTATCGGTTCCGACGCAGCCACAGTCTCGGGTCCGAGCCGCCCCGGCTCCGAACTCAAAGGAGTCGGAGGAGGAATATTCTGAGTGATAGGATTAGCCATAGATTGTTGAGTCGGGCTTTGAAGCATCTGGGCCAGTGCCTCGGATTTAAGAAGTCGACTCACTACCCTTTGAAGGTCATGATCAGAAAGCCTCGATGACCTAGAGGAGTGAGATCTATGGCTCCGTTCAGACAGCAATGGAGATGCTGGAGCCGAATGAACGGAGCCGATAGATGGTGACCGGGACCTTTTTCTGGAGGTCGGTTCCGACAATCTGATCGGAGCCAACTCACCAGTGTCTGCCTCGGCTCCGGCTGGAGCCGAGGAAATAGCAGGTAGAAGAGTTTGAGAATCATCGGCTCCGGCCGGAGCCGATGTTCGAACAGCCTTCGAAGCCCCAGAAGACGACTCAGATACCGGAGCCAATGGTCTGGTAGGCTTCGAGGGTTTCCCCGAAGACTGAGTCGGGGGACCCTCAGGCTTCAATAAGCCCCTTAGAATGAGCTTATTTTTACGCTTCTGCAGGACTCTAGGGCTGAAGCCATGGCAAACAGCACGAGTCCTGCAGGTGCAAAGGTCCCAGGCAGTACACACAAGAAGTGTGACCGTCTGTCAGAGACATCTTCTGACAGCACGAGTCACACTTCTTAAAGCCTGAGACCTTTGATTCCTTAGACATGTCTAAGAAGAAAAAGTGTAACACACAATCACACACACACCGATTACACTTATTAGAAATTAAATTAAATTTAAATTAAATTTAAATTAAAAGTAGTTTAGAAAATTAAATCCCTATAAACACAGTCACTCCAACTACTAGGAAGGGAGGGACTGGGCCTAAGGCCCAAGGGAAGAACTCTAGTGAGTTTTAGGAATAAAAGGCGGATTTTTGACTGGGAATGGAGGAAACTACTCACTGTATAAAACTATGAAGAAAACTAACTTAAAAGGGGAAATTATCTACGAAATTAACTAGTTTTTTTAAAACTAACCTGACGAGCCGGTTGAAACGCACTTCGATCGCTATAGCGGCAAACGAGATCTGAGGAGTTACCGCCTAGCATTGTGGGGTATAGGGGAGCCTCGAGCCAGTGGAACTAGCTCTCGAGCTTTTAGAGTGGCCGAGTCGGAGCCAAGGTTCGCCTCCGAACCCATCCAGCAAGAATGAAGGCGAGATAGACAACTTAACATCTACAGTTAACTATCACTAAACTAGCTAACAGTGATAATAAAAGAATTTTTTTTTTTTTTTTTTTTAAGGAAAGAGATAGAGAGAAAAGGTTATCCTCTAACTTAAATGGAAAACCTATCAGAGGTAAGGAATGGAAGAGAAAGGGGGAGGGGAAACTCTCTAATTAAAACGAGTTTCTGAGGGGAAGTAACAAGGATTCAGGAAGAGATTAGCTACAATACAAAAGTTTTATCTAAACGACAAATTCTACACTAAAACCAACAGTTTTATGACAAGAAAAATGATAATTATAAAGTTTTATACGACCTGAGCCAGTAGAACAACCTCGCAGCAGAAGCAGCAAATGAGATCTGGCACCAGGAATCATGAGATATAGGGTGGCCTCGAGCCAGTAAGCAGCTCTCGAGCTTTTGAAGATGGCCGAGTCAGAGTCGAGGATCGGCTCTGAACCCAACCAGCAAGAATGAAGGCGAGATAGACAACTTAACATTGTCTTTTCATATCAACAACTGATAGAGTACAGGCAAAGAGAAAGAAATAGGGGGGTCTTAAGACCTAAACAAAAGACCAGGACTGGTAGAGTTTTTAGAAGAATACAGAGCAGAAGCTGCTGTTGCAAAATGAATAATTATATATATATATATATATATATATATATAAATACATATATATACATGTATATACATACATATATATATATATATATATATATATATATATATATAAATATATAAGTAGATCAACTATTGCATGACGTCTCCCAAATAAGCAACAAAAAAACAGAAGATTTAGGACTTTTGCTTGGAAATGTTTACATAGGTATTTTTATACCCCAAGTAGACTCCACAGAATATTTCCTCAGGTAGACAACAAATGTTTGAAATATGATACGGAAGAAACAGGTAATTGGGAACATATTGTCTGGAAGTGTAATGAATTGGCAGACTTTAAAGAGTCCCTGCAGACTACTCTTTCAGGGATACCGGGTGGGCAAATTGGTGTATCTAGGGAATGATTTTTCTGAGCTATGATACAGAATTGGAATTGCCTAGACATAGTAAGGCCTTGGTGAGTCTAATTATGATGGCAGCCAAAAAAGCAATTACTAGAAAAAGGAAATCAAACTATAAACAAACTTTACTAGAAGTAGTGAATATAGTAACAGAGATAAAACAACTGGAATTGGGATCTTTAGAAAAGGGTAGGAGGAAATTACATAGAAAAAAAACTGGGAATGGGGGAGGGCAATACATACAGGGGAGGAATGAGGTTTAAAAGAATGCAGGATTTAAATGAGCTATGTAATGTTTGACTGACGATAACCTGATTAACAATGATTGGGTAGACTATAAATGATGTATAACATTTGCAAGAAAAATTGTTAGTATGGTTTGTGACATACAATGCTTGCAACTAAGATTATGTCAATAAGGTTTGTTTTCATTTATATAACTGTATGATTGCCTATGTCATAAGTGATAATTTAATATGATGGCTCTTGCTTAAAAAAAGGTTTTTGAGTCATACATTGAAATACCACTGTCAAACACCATAGAGGCAAAGGATTTTTACTGAAGATTTAAGGAGGAAAGTGCCCATCAAGAAAGCCCTACATAACTTAAAAGCAGTTGAAAAATAACTTTTATCTCCTGTATGAAAATTTGATATGGCTGACAACTATAGTTGATTCATAGAAAAACTAGCTCCTTCTTTGAAAAGAGCAGCCTGAAAAACAAGAACAATAGAAATGGGCATTAAAAGGGTCAGCAATGTTTCTTACTACCCAAAGGGAAAATCTTTTCCATTTGCTTTTGTAAACTTTTTGTGGAGTCTTTTTGCAAGGATAATAGAATGGTACATACTGGGGAAGAAAGCCTGGGCCGTCTTGCTATTACTGAAACTTGAGCAACCATGTGGTTAGTTTGAGAGCTGGGATATTGGGGTGATTCATCCCTGAGGGGTACATGGCTAGGCTTAAAAAGGCCCTTGTGGTCATTAGCCTAGTAAACACCTATAAACCTATGAACCTGAGGGGTATGAGAGAAGATCTGGAGCAAATTACATGGAAAAAATGGGAACTGAAGGAACAATACATACAGGGGAGGAATGAGGTTTAAAAGAAGGAAGGATTTAAATGAACTATGTAATGTTTGACTGAAAATGATATTCGGGAAAGAGAACAAAGATGAAACCAAAGGAAGCGGAACCACTCCTGGCAAGGCCAGAAAGGAGCAATGAGGGTGACTGAGCTCTTCAACTGAGCTGATTTCTGTAGAAATTTTGGGATCAAAGAAAGTGGTGGTGGGGGGGGGGGGGTAAGTGTAAAGAAAACCAGAAGGACAAAGGTACACTAGAGCATCTCTTAGTAACTCTCCTTGACGGGGGATCATGACAAAATACCTGCTGCTCTTGTTGCTGTGAGGGGATGCAAACAGATCACTGGAAGGGTGACCCCAATGATTGAAACTTTTCTCTGCCACTGAATGATTGAGAGACAGCTTGCGAGGCATCATAATGGACCTGCTGAGCTTGTCCTCTAGTACACTGGATTTCCCCAGAATGTGTGTTGCTACTAGAAAGCAGTCGCCATTTGTCACACACTTATAGCCTCTCGGCAGAGGTGGTAAAACCAGGTTCCTCCTTATCTGTTGATGTACCAGACTACAGGCATGTTGTCTGTTTGAATCACAAGTGTCCTTACAGTAAAAGCATCTTGAAAATGGCTGCAACAGTAAAAGGACTGCTCTCATCTCTATGACACAGATATGCAAAATTGGTCTATTGGGAGGGACCACGTGCCTTGGACTGTCCCTCCCAAGTATTGCCCCCCCCACCCCAATTGGGAGGCATCCATGGTCACTGTGGCCAGTGGGGGAGGAAGAACAAAGGGCCGGCCTAGGTAAATGTCATCTGACTGCATCCACCAGTAGATACATAGTTTGCATATTTGTGTAAGCTTGACTGGAAACGATAGGTGTTGTTGAAGAACAGACCATAAAATAGCTAGAGTCCATTGAAAGGCATGCACAAAATAGCATGCTAAAGGAACTAGAACTATTGCAGCTGCCAATGACCCCAAAGCTTGGAAAGCTAGCCTTGCTGTACGGGTCGAATGTGAAAGTAGTTGACAAACCTGAGATCTGAGTATGTATATGGGTTGAGAAGGCAAAGAGGATATTTGCATCATTGTGTTCAGATGTGCACCAATAAACTCCAGGCTCTGTACCAGTGTGAGGTTTGATATTACATAATTTACTGTGGTACCTAGTGAATAACAAATCTGGAGAAAATAGTCCCTGGACTGTTGTAGGAGATGCAAGGTAGGCGAGGTGAGGAGCCAGTCCTCTAGGTATGGAAACACTTGGAATCCTTTTACTGTCAAGTGAGCTGTCACCACTGCCATATACTTGGTGAAAATCCTGGGGGCTGTGGTATGTCAAAAGGGGAGGGCTCTGAATTGGTAGTGACTGGCTCCCAGCAGAAAGTATAAGTGTCTTCAGGAGCACCTGTCTATTTTGATGTGATAGTATGGATCCTGAAGATCTATGGAGCACATGCAGTCATCTTTGAGTAGAAACAGCAGAATGGACTGAACTGTGAACATTCGGAACTTTGACTTTCTCACAAACTGATTTACTTTACTTAAATCAAAAACTGGTCTGAGGTCTCCTGTATTTTTTGGCACTAAAAAGAAACGTGAGTAAGTTCTGAATCCTGTTTGGTCTGGTAGAACTCCAAAATGACTCTTCTGTCTAGCAGCTTCTGAATTTCATTTGCTGCAGCCTTCCTCTGACTGGGTGGGATGTTGGGAAGCTTCTTTCTCTTGGAGATTGGGGGCTGGAAAAATGGTATGAAGTAACCTCTGGATATTATTTTTAGCACACATGAATCTTTTTTTTATAGCAGCCCAGGCATCTGGGTGCAAGGACAAATGTCAGCTGACTGCCTCCAGAGGTGGGCAGTCAGGCATCTCTTCAGTTGCACTGAAAGGGTCTATCTGGGAAGTAATCTTGGCAACCCTGATTTTGCAGGCCTCCTTTGCTTTGAGGGTGACGTCTACCATTATAACTACCTCCTCTGCCTCTGAAGTTGTCGTCTCCACAAGGATCCTGGAAACATCCCTGAGCCACATTTTCTTATCACCTCGCTGATTTCTAGACAAAGTTGGGTGAGGGGTAAAAACTTAACTCCCACTGCAGACAGGGTCTTTCCTTGTTCTTCATTGTGGATATGCATTTCTTTCACAGATGGACCAAAAAATATGTTCCATCAAAGGAAGCATTGATGAAACAGCCTTGAAAGCCTCCTCAAAAGTTACACAGCCGCATCCAGGAATGTCTCCTTATGGCAATGCTTGAACCAGCTGCCCGTGAGGCACCTTTTGCTACTTGGGAAATTAACTCCATGGTCACATTGGAAATGTATTTATTTATTTGACATTTGTTTACCGGGAAAGTCCAATTGGGCAGGAAAGTGGCCGTTTTTACCATAGGCCGGGGGAGAAAAGTTCTACAATTACAATATTTCAGAAATAAAGTTTAGATATTTTCAATCACAAAGTATCATGTTACATTACAAAACAGCAAGTATAAATATTTTAAATCACAAAGTTTCATGTTACACTAAAAAACATAAGAGGGGAAAATGTTTAATGGGAAAAACATAGAAAAAGAAGTTATGTACCTACCATAACATTCCATATTTGTTGTCTTCTCCACCCTTCTTTATTACTGGATGGGTTCAGAGCCAATCCTCGGCTCCAACTCGGCCAAATACACTAGCGCGAAGTCTTTCACTTGGCTAGTGGCTGAATACCTATCCCATAATGCATTGCAGTAATCCCCAGATCTTGTTTGCTGCTATTCATAAATGTATATATACTTTTTTACCTATAATCTCTCATCTGGGTCCCCTAGGAGCCTTGGTTGGGGGAAGGAGCGGGTAAGTAAGAAAGTAGGGTGAGAGGACAACAAACATGGAACGTTATGGTAGGTACACAACTTCTTTGTTATGTTGTCCTTCTCGCCTTCTGTTTTACTGGATGGGACAGTGTCCCTAGCACCATATTCCTGGGTGGCTCACAGGACTACACCTTTGAGCACTGTCAACCCAAAAGAAGCTCTGTCCCTGAAGGCCAAATCTACTTTATACTGAGTAATAAATTTATGAGGTCTAGCCCATGTAGCAGCTGCACAAATACTATCCATAGATAATCTAACTTGGAAAGCAGAGGATGTTGGTAGAGCTCTAGTTGAATGGCCTTTGACTTTGAAAGGTAAACTTCTACTGTTTGAAGTGTATATGAAGGAAAGCCAATTAGACAGAGTAACTTTTGAGACTGCCTTGCTTCGCTTGAGAAAAGGAAGTAAATAGCTGGTCTGTTTTCCTGAAGTCTTTGGTTCTATGTAGTCAAAATCTCAATTGTCTGTGTACATCCAACTGATGTTTGTATTCTGCCTTGTTGGTATGATTAGGAAAGAAAACGAATAGACTGATTCAGATTGGTTTGTGAGCAGACTTTTGGCACAAAAGATGGATTAGTTCTCAAAGATACTCTATCCTTATGAAAAATTAGATATGGTGGCTTGATTGATAGAGCTTACAACTCCGAGACTCTTCGTGCAGAAGTAATTGCCACTAACAAAATGGTCTTCCAAGAGAAAAAAATTAAATTGCATGAAGAAGCAGGTTCAAAAGGGGATAAAGTTAGGCAAGTAAGAATGAAATATAGATCCCAAGGTGAGAGAGGTTCTTTTATGGATGGTCTCAAAAAACAAGTTCCTTTTAAAAAAGCTTTACACAGCTTGTGGGACATTAGATTAGATCTGGAGCATTTCTCCCCGGGCCGGGCCTCCACTGAAAACAGGCTCTGTGGAACCTAGTCAGACTTTCCCAGTCAACAAATGATAAATAAAATAAAAATAAATAAATAAATAGATTAGGAGTGTGTTCACCGATATGACACTTAGAAATTGCAGTTAACTGGACCTTGATTGTAGCTGCAGCGGAGCCTTGCTGGAAAAGTTCTGCCAGAAATTCCAAAATTGAACTAATAGAAGCATAGACAGGATCGATGTCTCTCATCCTTGCCCAGTAGGAGAACCTCTTCCATTTCCTGGAATATAATTTTCTGGTCAATGCCTTATGAGAAGAGACCAAAATATGTTTAACTGCTGGAGTCAAGATTTGAGGTCTGACTACGTTTGGAAGTGGAGCAGCCAAGCTGTCAAACTGAGGGTCTGGAGAGACGGATGAAGCGCTCTTGATATAGGAGTCAAAAGGTCTGGAACTAGGTCCAGAGCCCATGGCTTCTCCTGAAGATGAGGCCAGAGGAAGGGGAGCCAAATCTGATGAGGCCAACATGGGGCAATGAAAATCAGCCTGCTTCCCAAGGCTTTGGCTTTCTAAATGACTTAGGGTATTAGAGGCAATGGAGGAAAGGCATATAGTAGTCCCAAGGGCCAATTGTGGATGAGTGCGTCTCTTGCTGTCTCCCCCACTGGGTGGCTAGGGCAAAGTAGCTGCTGCATTTAGTAGTCAGGGGGGTTGGAAACAGATAGCAGCAAGGCTGGCCCCAAGTTCGGAAAATTTTGTCCGCTATGCTCTGTTTCAGAGACCACTCATGGGGAACAAAATCACCCTGCTGAGCTTGTTGGCCATCACATTGGATTTCCCCGAGATATGCTTTGCTACCAGAAAATGTTGGGAAGAGATTTCCCACTGCCAAACTCTCACGGCTTCTCGACAAAGAGGGTATGATTTATGTACCAGACTACAGACAAGTTGACTGGATTACAATCGTTCCTAGTGGGAGAGAGTCCTGAAGTACTTGCAACGCCAGAAGCACTGGTCTCATCTTTAGAATACTGATGTGCAACTGAGCCTCATGTTCTTGTCATGTGCCTTGGACTGTTCTTCCCAGATAATACCCCCCCATCAATACCACCCCCATATGAGAAACATCTGTGGTCACAGTAGCAACAGGTTGTTGTGGAACAAAGGGTCTTCTGATGGTCACATGATCGGACTGAAGCCACCAGAGCAGATCGCTCTTGCATGAATCTGTTATCCTTATCTGATGGGACATAGGAAGTTCTTGAAGAGACCATTGAGCAAACAGAGGCCACTAAAGGATTCTCATGTGCATCCTGGCTAGAGAAACTTTTAGTTATGTACTTACCATAACTTTAGATGTTTGGGATCCATCTCGCCTACATTCTGTACTGATGGGTTCGGAGCCGATCCTCGGCTCCGACTCGGCACGCTATGCTATAGAGCGAAGTCTCTAATTGGCTGAGCTATTCTATATCCCAGGATGCACCACCACCAATTCCCCAGATCTTGTTTGTCCGCACATATGCACCCACACATGCACTGCTGATATAACATTGCCAGATGTTTCAAGATGAAACGGTCGAACTCGAACCGTCCGGTCTCTTCTGATCTCCAAGGCAGGGGGAAGGAGGGTGGGTATTAGGAATGTAGGCGAGATGGATCCCAAACATCTAAAGTTATGGTAAGTACATAACTAAAAGATGTTATGTGATCCTATCTCGCCTACATTCTGTACTGATGGGACAGTGTCCCTAGCACCTGATTCCTGGGTGGCTCACTGGAAAACACTCCTGAGAACTGTGGAACCGAAGGAAGCTCGCCCGAGATGCCACATCCAATTTGTAATGAGAAATAAAGGTGTGAGGAGAGGACCAGGTAGCCGCAGCACAAATGTCACTAATGGCAAGCTTAGCATGAAATGCTGTTGAAGTAGCCATAGCCCTTGTAGAATGAGCTTTCACAGTGGTTGCAAGCTCTCTATTAGAAAGAAAATAAATATGACTGATACAGTCTCTGATCCACTTGGCAATAGTGACCTTCATGACGGCTTTGCCCAATTTATTGTCTGAAAAGGACACAAACAACTGATCTGTTTTCCGTGTTTGGTGCGTCCTATCTAAGTAGAAACGCAATTGTCTGTGGACATCCAATGAATGGAAGATATATTCTGCTCTGTCTGAGTAATTGGGGAAGAAAACTGGAAGTTCCAAAGACTGTTGAAGACAGAAACTAGAACAAACTTTGGGAACAAAAGATGGATTAGGCCTAAGGGATACTCTATCCTTGTGAAAAACCAGGTAGCGGTTTGACACATAGGGCTTGAAGTTCAAACTCTTCTGGCTGATGTAATTGCCACCAAAAAGCAGTCTTCCAGGAAAGAAATTTCAAGTCAGAAGTTGCTGCCGGTTCGAAGGGGAAGAGGTCAAGGCACCTAATACGAAATTGAGATCCCATGGTGGAGCAGGATGAGAAACTGGAGGACGTAGCAGCCCAGCACCTTTCATGAAGGCTTTACACAACTTATTGCTCATCAAAGGTGGGTCTATACTTTCATGAAAATTAGAAATAGCTGCTAATTGAACCTTAATGGTAGAGACCGAAGAACCTTGATTGAATAGGGAAGCTAAGAATTTCAAAACGTCCGCCACCGGGGCAGTAATGGGATCTAATCCCCGGAGTTGGGCCCAAATGGCGAATCTCTTCCATTTACTATTATACATCTTCTTAGTTGAATTCTTGTGGGCCGAGGACAAGATATGTATAACTTCTGAGTCCAAAACCTGGTTCCTGACTATAGTCGGAAGTGGAGGAGCCAAGCTGTTAACTTCAGTGAGTGAAGGGACTGGTGAAGCTGTCCTGACTGGTGGATCAAGAGATCTGGAACCTGGTCCAGGAACCATAGACCGTCCAGTGCGTATTTCCGAAGAAATGGCAGCCAGACTTGACGAGGCCAGTATGGGGCAACTAAAATCATCTTGCACTGCAAGTGAATCGCCTTCTGGATCACCCTGGGGAGAAGGGGAACCGGAGGAAAGGCGTACAGTAAGCCGGTGGGCCAAGCTTGGACTAGGGCGTCCCTGGGAAACCCCCCCGGAACTGGGGTAAGAGAAAAGAACTGTAGACATTTCGTGTTGAGGGGAGTTGCAAAGAGGTCGCAACAAGGAGTTCCCCATCTTCTGAAGATCTGAGATGCTACTCTGTCGTTCAGAGACCACTCGTGCGGGGAGAGAGTGGTTCTGCTCAGTCTGTCGGCTATCACATTGGATCTCCCCGGAATGTGTGTTGCTACCAAGAAACGGTTGGTTGCAACAGCCTAATTCCATACTTTCATGGCCTCTCTGCAAAGAGGGTAGGACCTGGTCCCTCCCTGCTTGTTCAGGTACCAGACTACTGACGTTGTCGGACTGAACGGCAATCATACCTTGGGGGAGGTAGCAGTGTAGTGCTTAAAGCGATAGAAGCACTGCCCTCATTTCCAGTATGTTGATGTGTAGGGAACTCTCGTCGGGGTGCCACTTGCCTTGAACTGACCTGCCCAGGTAATGTCCCCCCCACCCCGTCTGGGAGGCGTCCGTAGTCAAAGTGGCCACTGGAGGAGGAGGAACGAAGGGTCGCCCCTGATCCATGTTGGAGGAGGTAAGCCACCAACGGAGGTCCTGTTTGCATGTCTCCGTGATTATAATTTGGTGGCTGAGAGGAAGTTCCTGATACGACCACTGGACCGACAGGAGCCACTGGAGAATCCTCATGTGTAATCTTGCTAAGGGGACCAGGAGAAACGTAGCCGACATGGAGCCCAACAGTTGTAGGACCATCCTTGCTGAGGCTCGGCGTTTGAGGAGCAATGCTCGGACTTGAGATTGCAATGTTTCTATTCTCTCTGTAGGAAGATAGACCCGCATTTGCCTTGAGTCTACGTCTACCCCGATAAACCGTATATGCTGAGATGGCAGCAACATAGACTTTGCCCAATTGAAGGTGATTCCTAGGGAGGTTCCTAGAGATATAGTGGCTGCTAGGTTCTGTAATAGTAGATGCCTGGAGGTGGCAGTTAGGAGCCAGTTGTCTAGATACGGAAACACCTGGAATCCTAGACTCCTCAGGTGAGCAGTCACCACCGCCAAACATTTGGTGAACACCCTGGGGGCTGTGGTGAGACCAAAGGGCAGTGCGCAGAACTGGAAATGACTGTCTCCCAGGCTGAAGCGCAGATGTCTCCTGGACGCCTGATCTACCAGAATGTGATAATAGGCGTCCTTGAGATCTATGGAGCACATCCAAACACCTTTCTCCAGTAGCGGGAGAATGGATTGTAAGGTGACCATCCGGAACTTGGACTTCTTGACTGATTGATTCAGGTTGCTGAGATCCAAAATGGGCCTCAAGTCCCCGGTCTTTTTTGGCACCAAAAAAAATTTTGAGTAAGTCCCTAATCCGGTCTGGTCTACGGGGACTGGTTGGATGACTCCTTTTTGAAGCAGCTTTGAAATTTCGATGGCTGCAATATCCCGTTGACTGGGTGGCGGGTCCGGGATTTTCCTGGATGGAGGGGGGGGTGTGAAAAGGGGATGACGTAACCTCCGGCGATGATTCGGAGCACCCATTGGTCCTGAGTGATACTCTCCCAGGCCTTTAGGTGCCTCGAAAAATGACCCCCGACTGGCTCCGGAGCTGCGCGGTCGGGCAATCCTTCAGGGATGCTGAGAGGTTGAAGAGCCACGAAAGGACTCGCGGTCTCCAGTGTTGCGGGGGCCTCTGCCGCCTCTGGGACAGGGTCTTCCTGAAAAATTTCCCCCTCCTCTGCCTCTAGAAGGGGGATCGTCCTGCTGTGAGGGGTAATTCTTCTGAGATTTACGGAACCACATTTTCCCTCCTCTTTTAGCCTTGGGATAAGGCCGAAAGGGAGAGGAAAACCATGCTCCTACGGCAGTCAAAGTCTTACCCTCTTGTTCACAGTGGGTCAAGGTGTCCTTTACCTTGGGTCCAAACAAAGAGGACCCATCAAAGGGAGCGTCGGCAAAGGAAGACTTGAAGGCCTCCGCAAAATGACACAGGCGGAGCCAGGCTTGTCTCCGTAGAGCAACACCCGTACCCGCCGCTCTACTCGTCCCCTCGGCTGCATACGAAATGAGCCTCATGGACGAGTTCGATATCGACGATAGGGTAGCCAACTGAGAGCTAACCGTCTGGGCCAACTGCTCAGGTAGGTTACCAGAGAGGGTATCTGAGAGTTCCTTGATCAGGTCCCTCTGAAGTCTAGTGAAGTGCGTGAGGTAATTCAGAGACCTTAATGTAAAGGCTGCTGAAGTAAGGGTGCGCTTCCCGTACCGGTCCATGCTCCTAGACTCCTTATTAGGAGGATGGACGGACGACGAAGCCTCTGCCACATCTTGCTGGGTAGCAAATGCCACCACCATAGCATCTACAGCCACACCCTTGGTGAGAAAATCCTTTTCCGGGGGCGCTGACAAAAATTTGTTAGGGCAAGCAGGCACCGGTTCCACAGAATCTGGATGCTCCCACGCCCTTCGAGAGATCAAATCCAGGAGCTCATCGAAGGGCGGAGACAACCAGGAGGCGGAGGGCTGAGCCCCGAAGGCCTTGAGGAACACCGACTCGTCAGAGGAAGGGGGTTTGGTCTGCCAGCCGCCTCGTTGTTTGAGGACTTCCAGGATGTCCGCAAAGGAGACATCATCCGAGGACGACTTGGGGGACCCTTCCGCATCATCAAGATCGGTGTCGGAGGTGATAGACTCGTCAGGGGAGTCGACGTGCTTCCTCTTGCACTGTTTTTTTCTTGGGGGTTCCTCCGAAGACTCTTCAGAGGGACCTCCAGGAAGAGGCGGACCCCCAATGGGGGTGACCTCAGGCCCCAGGGCTCCGCTGTCTTGAGACAGGGGGACTACAAAGGACCCAGTCTCCATGCCTAGGGAAGGTGCCGGGGAGACAGTGGAGGTAGCCAAAGAAGATTTGGCCAAAACACTCCTCATGGCTCTAAAGGCCGGACCCCCACAATCCTGGGAAGGTCCGACCCCCAAAGCCATAACAGCAGACAGCACTCCCGCAGCCGACGCACCGAGAGAGAGGCTCGGAACCGAAAACATCGGTCCCGAAGCGTCACCCCCGGGGCCGACCGAAGAGGTCCGTGTACCGAACTCCGACCCGAAGGCCGGGGTAGGAGTAAGGGTCGGAGCCGGCCCGGACACCTCCATCGGCTCCACCAGCACCGACTCCAACGGTGCCGAGGCTGTTGGAGGAGGAACCAAGGCTAAAGGGTGGACCATCGGCTCCGAAGCCGACTGGGCTGGAGCCGAAACTAACTTTTTGAAGACTGGAGACTGAAACAGCCTTTGGAGCACCCTGTCAATGTCCGAATCCGACATCTTGGAAGACCGGGAGGAGATCGAACGGGTCCGAGTAGACTTCTTCACTGGCTCCGAAGGACTGGGGGACCGGCTCCGAATTGACTCGATCAAAATCTGTGCCGAAGGAGACTCCATTGTAATTTCCCTCGGTGCCGAAGAGGACTTCGGCGCCAAAGGGGAAGAGTCTGAGCGGGCAACTCTTATCGGCTCCGAAATCAGCGGAGCCGATGAAGGTGACCCGCCTCTCGAAGCTCCAGCCATTGGCTCCAAAGCCAGAGGAGTCGAGGCTGGAGGCATCGAGGCAGACCGTTCCGCCCTCGGCTCCGAAGTCCGTGGAGCCGATGGAGAAGCCTGCCGAGATTTCTTGGTGGTCGGTTCCGACGGACTGGTCAGAGCCGACAATTTCTTTTTCTTTAAGGGAGAAGAAGAGGAAGATAAGGCCTATTCAAAAGTAGGTTTGATAAGTCCTTTTAGTATCAATTTATTTTTCCTCTCTTGGAGGACTCGAGAGGAAAAAGCGTGACACACGCTACAAGACTCCTGAAGGTGTTTGGGTCCTAAACAGTACACGCATAGGGAGTGCTCGTCCGTTATGGACATCTTGTAGCTGCATCTTGTGAATTTTTTAAACCCTGAGGGTCTGTGCTCTTTAGACATAATGCCAAACAGTTAGAACAAACACAGGAAAAAAAATGTATCTAACCAGAACAATTTTACTTTGCAGTAAAGAGAAGTCAACAAGAATCTCACACAACAGGAGGGCCAAGAACCCTCTAACTAAAACGGGTACTTGACCACCTCACGAAAATCACACAAAAAAGGCTCACTCATGCACGAGGGGAAGGCCCCTCTAACTCAAACGGAAACCTTACCCTGAAAGACAATTTTTACCACAAAATATAATCAGAAAAACTCAATCATACACAGCGATAGCCGTTAAAACAGCTTTTGGTTAAATTTAAGAAAAATCCTGACAGAAAATTCTTAGAAAGAAAGCACTTAGCTCAGCCAAGCTCGAGACCACGTCTTTGCATGTAAGCGGCAAACGAGATCTGGGGAATTGGTGGTGGTGCATCCTGGGATATAGAATAGCTCAGCCAATTAGAGACTTCACTCTATAGCATAGCGTGCCGAGTCGGAGCCGAGGATCAGCTCCGAACCCATCAGTACAGAATGTAGGCGAGATAGGATCACATAACATCTAGAGTTATGGTTGATGCCATGGTTCCAAGGAGTTTTAGAACTACTTTCACTTTTACCTTGTTCTTGGGAAGTAGGCCAACTATTTGTTGCCTGAGGACCGAAACTCTTGTTGTCGGAAGACGAGCCATCATGGAAACTGTCTCTAGATCTTCTCCTATGAATGTAATACGCTGAAAAGGCAACAAGGCAGATTTTGAAAAATTCACTCTGATGCCTGAGCACAAATCTCCAGTGTAGTGTCCCTGGCCTGTAGAAGTAGATGCTTGGTGGAAGCTGTTAGGAGCCAGTCGTCCAGGTATGGAAACACTTGGAATCCCAGACATCTCAGGTGAGCCGTTAGTCTTGCCATGCATTTGGTGAACACTCTGGGGGCTGTAGTGAGACCAAAGGGCAGAGCTCGAAACTGATAATGACTGACTCCCAGCCGGAATCGTAAATGACTCCTTGATGCTCTGTCCATCTTTATGTGGTAGTACGCATCTTGCAGGTCTATTGAGCACATCCAATCATCTTTTCCTAAAAAGGGAAGAATTGACTGCAGTGTCACCATTCGGAACTTGGACTTCTTTACAGACTCTAACTTGCTGAGATCCAAATTGGGTCTCCAGTTCCCTGTTCTTTTTGGTACTAAAAGAATCGTGAGTAAGTTCCGAATCCTACTTGGTCTGTGGGGACTTCTTGGATGACTCTTTTGTCTAGCAACATTTGAACTGGTATGGTTGCTTGTTCCCTCTGACTGGGTGGAACATCTGGGATTTTTCTGATCTGTGGAATGGGCTGGCAAATCGGAATGGAGTAACCTCTGGATATTACACCTTGTACCTACTTGTCTCTTGTGATATCTCACCAGGCTTCTGGGTACAAAGCTAACTGCCCCCCAATTGCCTCCAGAGAAGAGCAGCCGGGCCTTTCAGAAGCACTGATAGCATCGGCCATGAAAGGAATTGCAGTCACCCTGGTTTTGCGGACCTCCCCTGCCTCATGGAAGTCTACCATTACTGCCTCCCCCTCTGCCCCTGGGGAAGGTTTCACCATTGGTGTCTTGAAAAATGCCCTGGGATCTTTTGAACCACATTTTCCCACTCTTCTGACCTTCAGGATAAGGTCTTGAAGGTATGCAAAAATGCGCTCCAACGGCAGACAGAGCTTTCCCTTCCTGCTCACACCTGGTGAGCGTGTCTTTGACTTTAGGTCCAAAGAGTGAAGAACCATCAAAAGGGGTGTTGGTAAAGGTAGACTTGAAAGGTTCCACAAAATTACACAAATGCATCCAAGAGTGTCTCCTAAGGGACACTCCTAAACCCGCAGCTCTACTCGCTCCACTGGCTGCATAGGAGATCAGTCTCATGGAAGAGTTAACTATGGAATTTAAGGTGGATAGCTGACAGGTCACTTTGTCTGAGGCCCCCGCAGCTAATGAACCTTGAAGCGTATCTCCTAACTCCTTCAGGAGATCTCACTGAAGTCTTGTAAAGTGTGTGAGATAGTTCAGGGATCTGAGGGTGGAAGTTGCTGATGAGGAAACACGCTTCCCGTATCTGTCCATCATATGAGAATCCTTTTCCAGCGGATGGACAGACGAGGATGTCTCAGAGAGTTCCTTCTTGGTGGCTGCTGCCATCACCATTGCATCTACAGGTACACCTTTTGAAAGAAAATCCTTATCAGAAGGGGTTGACAGAATTATTTGGCCTCCAAAAGACTGGCTCCATAGTGTCTGATGACTCCCATACCTTCCGCTTAACCAAATCCATAAGCTCATCCAAAGGCGGAGACACCCAGGAGGCTGAAGGTTGAGATCTGAAGACCTTCAGGTACACTGACTCCTCATCAGAAGGGTTAATGGGCTTCCAGCCACCTCTCTGTTTTAGGATCTCTAGGATATCTGAGAAAGAGATATCTTCAGAGGCCGACTGTGGGGATCCTTCTGCTTCCTCAAGGTCAGTGTCAGAAGTGATGGACTCATCAGGGGAGTCTATATGCTTCCTCTTGCATGTTCTCTTCCGAGAGGGCTCCTCAGACGGGTAGTCTGGGAAGGTCTCGGAAGAGTGGGGCTCGCCCAATGGGGCTTCTTGAGACCCTGAATCTCTGCTGTCCTGTGGATGGGGATAGTGCCAAAGCAGACACCGGTGCTTGAGGGGGAAAAATGCCAGTATCCTTGAGTAGAGCTGTAGGTGGGGACAGCACACTCCTCATCACCTCGAAGGCCGATCTCCCCGGTTCCAAGGACACCTTTGGTTCTGAGGAAACCCTTGGCCCCAAGGAGATCGGCTCTGAGACTGATGTAACAGCCAAGCTCAGCCACGCTGATGTACCGAAGGGTAGGCTCGGAACTTTAGAAGCTTGGGTCTGAGAGTCCCCCAAGGAGCTGACCAGAGAACTACAGCTCCTAGACACTCTGGATAGCACCAAAAGTGTCGGAGCAGGCAATGGCTCCGAAGAGCCCCGAAGGGGTCTCAGACCCGAAGGATCTACAGCAAGAGGTATTTGGCATTCTGACTCTGAAGATCCAGCTTGGCTCGTAGGAGGAATAGTGGATGTAGTCATCTTTGATGGCTCCAGGACTGGTGGGGTCAGAGCCGAAAACAATTTAGCCAGTGACTCCAAAAGCCTGCGCACCACCCTGTCCACGTCATCATCTGATAAGCTCCTAGAAGACCTAGATGAGAGAGTAGGGGATCGAGATCTTTGAAGGATAAGGGATCTCAAGGTCGGAGATACCAGTTCTAGTTCAATGAACCGGCTTCAAGAAGTAGTCTCTATCAGTTTTGAAGTCTTTGGGACCGATGGACTTGATTTGTCTGCACCAATAGTCTCTCTCGGTTCCACAGGTGGTGGAGCCCAGGAGATAGATTTTTCAGTCATTTTGGCAATTTTCTTTGGAGGGTCTGAATGATCCGAGGAAGAGGAAGGTCTCTTAGATTTGTCACTAGAAGATGAAGACTTACACACTTAAGTGGTTTGTAAAGCCTCATCAAAAGCAGGCTTTATTAAACCTCTTAAAATCAATTTGTTTTTCCTCTCATGCAACACTTGAGAGCTGAAGGAGTGACAAACTGCAAGATTCCTGAAGGTGAATAGCCCCTAAGCAGTACAGGCACACACTGTGCCCATCATTTATAGACATTTTCTGTGAGCATTGTTGAGATTTCTTGAACCCAGAGGGCTTGGGTTCCTCATCTCTGGACTCTTTAGACATATTGTACATTAAAAAAATGGAACTAGAATAAAAGGTTCTGACACTAGTAATATAATATGCCCCAAGATAACACACAGAAAAAAAACACTACAGGGAAAGACACAGCACTACCCTCTAAGTTAAATGGACTCTAGGCCCTCTAACTTAAACACACCTAGCTGAGCTAAGGGGAAAAAAACACACACAACATGAAACCCTCTAACTTAAACGGGTTAGTTTTAGCTATCTAACTTAAATGAGCCAAAAGGGAACACAAACTACAAACTACCACACAAGAGTGAAGGATAGGATTAGGCCTAGAGGAAAAATGACATCCAACAAACAACAGCACAACAGGCTATAAAATAAAGCCCATGAAATACTTATAGGAAGAATAAACTGTATAAACTATGATCTATAGCAACTCTAATAATACAATTTTGGCAAAAAAAACATTTATTAGTAATAAAACTGAAAAACATTTAGACACGGCCAAGGATTGAGCATCAGAACTCGTCAAGCGGCAAACGAGATCTGGGGATTACTCTAATGCATTATGGGATATGTATTCAGCCACGAGACAAGTGAAAGACTTCAAGCTAGTGTATTTGGCCAAGTCAGAGCAGAGGATCAGCTCCAAACCCATCCAGTAAGAAAGAAAGCGAGAAGGACAACATAACATCATGTTTCATAGTAGAGTGCAATGAAAAACTAACATGAGTTGAAGAGAATATGTGAGGAAAATTCAATAGTCATATTATTTGTTACATAGATTAGTATGTAGTAAATGAGACCTGAGACAATTCTAATAAAAAATTAAAGAGCTAGCAGAGATGACATAATTAGAGACAGTAAGCTGACATTAAGTGATGTCTTAGTATGAGAGAGGTGTTCATATTATGGTAATAAATGGAGAAAAGATATAGAGAAGGAGATTATAAGAAGAGAGCAGGGTAGGGTGTCTTCAGGTAGTTTAGGTGAGTAAGGAGGAAAGGGGTACAGAAAAGGTTGCAGAGATGAATTAAATAAGGTAAGGTAAATAGGAAAACAAAAAGAAGTGAAGTAGGACCCTGGAGAGGATTGTGAGTGTGATCTAGGTTGAAGGAGGTGAGTGAAGTATAGTGAATAAGTTCAGCCAGGATTAGCACAAGAGGAGGATTTTATAAGGTATTCTTAAAGGGAGCATTTAAAGGTGGGTAAGTTAGAAATTCTGGTGGTTACAGGCAAGGAGTTCCATTTTTTGCTACTGAGTATGAGTATAGGCTTTGTCCAGGGGATTTGTTCGATTTATTTAGTGAGAAGTTGTCTTCTGATCTAAGAGTTCTTTTTGGAAAATACATATTGATTAAAGGGGTAAGAGCTGGGCAGGCTAATGGTTTGTGTATGATTTTATGTAATGTTACAAGTTCAATGTAGGAGAGGTGGTGGGGAAGTTACAGCCAGCTAAGGGTATGCAGAGCTTTGCAGTGGTGGGTAAGAGAGGATGAATTAGTAGCAAACTTAGCAATTTTGTTGTAGCAGCTTTCAATTTTTTTTTTAAGGATGACTGTAAATTGGTTAGAACTGGTGGTCCATAGAGTAGGGTTTTGGCTAGAGTCATTTTTGTGTGTGCACTCAGAAAATGGTTGTTTCTGTATAGCATGCCTAATTTTGATGGGTTTTATTGACATTGCTTTGGATGTGGAGGTCAAATTTAAGATTATCATCTATTAAGACTCCCGATAGTTTGGTATGGTAGACTAACTCGATTTCAGTGTCATTTGCCAAAAAGATTTTGAAAGATACTTTGTTAGGGGTGTGAGTTTTTGGAGTAAAGAGAAGTAGTTTATTTTTTGGGGGTGGGGTTGAGCAGAAGTTGCACCATTGTAAGCAAAGTTTCAATGGAGATGAGAGCTTGTTGAGTGGTTTCTGGGAGGTGAGTTAAGGTGTTAGAAGAGCAGATGATGGTAGAGTCATCTGTATATTGAATTAAGGTGCTTTCACAAGAAGATGAATGCAGCTTATTGATACTGAAGAGTAGAGGGCCAAGGATGGATCCTTGTCGGACTCCGGTGAAAGTGGGAAGCTATGTGGAGATAGATTCTTGCCATTTTACAGCTTGCTAACTGTTGACAAGGTAACTACAGAACCATTGAATAGAAGGGAAATTCTAGACCCAGGGTGGAAAACTGATTAAGGAGTTTACTGTGTGAGACCATGTCAAAAGCTTTTGATAGATCTAGAAAAATTGCAGATACAAGTTTATTAGAGTTGCAAACTTTACTGACAGTGTCTGTAAATGATAGTAATGCAACAGAAATGCTGTGGTCTGGCCAAAATCCATGTTCAATATTGGTGATTAGATTATTTATACTGAATAAATTCTTGATGAATTCCTCTTTCAAGGAATTTAGAGCGGGGAGACAGTATGGCTATTGGAAGAAAACTTGTAATGTCAGTGGAATTACCTCCTTTATGCATGTTGGTAATGTGTGTCATTTTCCACAAGTTACAGACACAGGATTCTGTTACAGCTCTATTAATAAGAATGCTGATAGGATATGCTATTGCATCTGCAGTTAGATTTAAGTATTCCATGGGGAAGGCTGTCAGCTGAGGAAGAACAATGTTTTAGTTTATGTAAAAGCTTTTTTGTCAGAGTTATAGAAAACGGTTGAAAGGTAAAGTGGTTGAAGTTGTCTGCTTGTGTATTGTAGACGTTGCAGATAAGTGAGTTTTGTGAAGGAAATGTACTAGGGTCTAAGGTAGGGGAAGTTGGCTGTGTGGAGGGGGTGTATTAGGTGAGTTTGAGATTATAGTTGGCGATGCAATCTATGAAGTATGTATTGAAATAGGTAGCTGTCTGATGAGGGGGGATGTCTGGGTATGGGCTAGGATTCTTTTTTATGCTTGGACTGATGATAGAGGATATGGAGAACCAGAATTTTCTAGGGTTGTTTTTATGATTATCTTATAGCTGAGTATAATAAGACTTTTTATTTCTATTAACTTGTTTCCTAACTTGGTTTCATAGCTGTCTGAATAGTTACCAATTTGTGTCATTTTTATTTTATTTTTTGTTTGCCAGTTAATCCATGCTTTATCTGTCTTTCATAAGGAGTTTACATTGGTAGGTAAGCCATGGAATATGGCTGTTTTTAATTCTTTTTGTACACTGTGGGGCTAAGGTGTTAAGAATATTTAGAAATGCACTGAAGTATTCGACTGCATCATTTAAGGGGAGTATTTTTAGGATAGACCAGTTAACTGCCTCCAAAGAAAGACTCCTTGGAGAATTTGAAGAGATTATGGGTAGTTTTCATCTTATGTACCTTTGTTAGTTGTGTAATACTCCTGTGGTTATAAGCTGGGAGGTCATCACTTTGTGTATCAGGAAAGGTACCTGCAGAGGTAAAATTAGATGGGTTGGTAACCAGAATCCAATCCAGGATAGATTGTTGGGAGTTATTTTTGCCATGTCTTGTTGATGTATTAGGAAGCTGAGTGAAACCAAACAGGTTCATTCTGTTTATCACTGAATTTGTGGATAAAAACTGCCAGTCAATGCTTACATCACCTAGGAGGATAATTTCATTTGTGATTGCATCTATTATCCAGGATACCATGCTTTCAAGTATTGGAATGTTCCAGCCTGGGGGAGCTATAAAGGATGGCAATGCGTATACTCTTGGCTCTATTAAGTTTTGGATTGAAATTAGAATTTCTGCTTTTCCAAAAAGTTGGGATTGTGCCTCTACAGGTTGATATTGTGAGCACATCTAGAAAGATTATAGCTATTTCACCCATTTTTTTTTAGGTTTTCTGTCAAGCCTAATAATATTATAACTGGGGGATAATATTTCAGCATTTTTTATTTCAGGTTTTAGCCATGTCTCTGTTATGGCTAGGGTGTATGGGTTGTGTTAAGTCATCCATGCACAAAAATCTATGATTTTGTTGCATATACTTCTTATGTTTAGAATGATTATTTTTAAACTTTTAGGGTGTATTTTATGGTTTGGGGTTTAACTGGGATCTGTGTTGGGGTGGATGCCATCACATTGATGTATGGTAGAGAAAGAAGGCTTGTTTGTTACGGCATTTTTAGCAGAGATGGGTAGAAGCATTACCTTAACATTTGGACTGACATTTTTTAGTATTTTGAGGTTACAACAGTGGAATGGAGTTATGGGAAATAAGCTTGAAGAGATTTTTGAGTAGCTAGTGGGAAGATGGGCGAGGATGAAGTAATGGCAGAGGTGTGCTCATTTACTACTAGTATTGGTAGTGATGTTAAGAATGAGAGGAAGAGGATGAATAAGGTGATACAGGAATGAAAATAACACAATTAGTGCTGTAAAAAATATTGCATTGTGGTCAGGTGAGGTAATAAGCAGTGATAATAGTATGAAGAATAGGTAGGTTTTGGTGGGGAGGGAGCAGACTGAGATTTGGGAAGGAATTTAGAACAGAAGTGGGTGGAGATGATATTATGAGATCGGTTAATGATTGGATAGAAAATCTGGTGCAGGATGGGAGGCTGAGTAGAGGAGTTGGAGTAATAGTGGTATAAGTGTAGATGTGGGAGGTAGGAAATGGGGGGGTGGACAAGGGAGTGGAGTGCAGTGAAGCCCAAGTGTAGCAAGGGCTGAACAGAGCAGGTTGCCCCAATGGTGGAGTTAAGTGCCAGGAAAACTATCTGTAAAACTGCAGCAAAACTGGAGACAAGACAAATCCTGATAATTTTAAAGACAGTAAGACAAGCTGGTAAAATTTCTATTAACATACACCTAAGTTAACTTCAAAAGGCAGCTTTGTAGTGACTTTGGCTTGAAATAATGCTATAGTAGCTGGAGAAGCAAATGAGATGAGGGAAGGAGCAATCAGGTACTTCACTGGAATGCAGTTACCCCCCCCCCCCCATATGAATTATCACCAAAAACAATCAGTGATGTAGAATCTTTATGGAAACAAAGACAAGGTTTTTGAACTCTATAAATAATTGACATGAGTCACAGCATTCAGTTTTATGGTAATAGGCTTTTATTGCCTTTCCAGGGATGTTTTACACTGCTAGAATAAAATATGCTAGAGTGTCAGTTTAGATCCACTTTCAGTAGTAAAAAGCTTGTGGGTTGGGGGTGTCCCTCCATCAGATTCACCACTACAATATAGAACACAGTAATACATAAATGAGGAAAAACAATTAAATTTAGTCAGAGTCTTGGAAATTGCCTTACACAGATTTTAACCTAAGGTATTGTTTCTTCTGAACTTTTGCAACTGGAAATGAAATTCAGCTGTACAAGTTCCTTTGGTAGTGTGATTATGTTAACTTTTCAGCAACAGCTGTCAGATTTACTGGGTGCTTAGTACACTGTGAGACAGAGTGACAGAAATTAAAACAATTAGGATTGTTTGATGGTTGAACTAGGTAGATAATGCAGTCATACCTCTCAACCGTACCAAATTCTTTGGCATTTACCGGTTTTGAGGGCAAAATAAAGGGGTGCCAAAGATTCCCGAGTGGCCCCCTTCAATTCCGATTTTTTTCTATTTTTTTTTTTTTTAATTTTTAATTAAAAGTTTAAACAATGGCTGATTATGTTGCCATGCATCACCAGCAATGTGCAGGGGCAAACGTGATGACATTAGCTTCGTGAAACAGAGGACTATGTGTCACCAGATTCGTTTAGAGACACTCAGCCTGTCTCTGTCTGTAACTTTTTGGATTGTTTGTATTAGCAGCAGCAGCGAGTTAGGGAGCAGACTCTGGAATGTAGGAGATCTGTACTGTGTGTGCAGTGTGCACCATGCACAATTTTATTTAAGTTAATTTAGTTAAGTTAGCTTTTGCAGAAGAAAGGAAAGACCACCCAGGCACAGCACCCTCCCACCCATGTCCGCACTACAGGATGGATTGGAATCCACAATCCATTCCATTTACTTTCTCGATCTCCTCTAGGTAAGTAAAAGAATTAAAAAAACACAGACATAATTACACTTATGCCAACTGACGGATTCATTCTACTAACTCTTCCTCTCGGACTGTCTCTGTAATTTTTTGGATTGTTTTGTTTGTGTTAGCATGTAGCAGCAGCAGTGAACAAGGGAGCAGACTCCGTACTGGAGGGTATCTGTTCTTTGTGTGCAGTGTGCACTATACACAGTTTTATTTAAGTTAATTTAGTTCTGTGGAAAGAAGGGAAGACCACACAGGCCCCAGTGCCCGCCCACCTGTGTCCGCACTACAGGAAGGAATCCACAATCCATTCCATTTACTTTCTCGATCTATCATAATCATCTCCTCCAGGTAAGTAAAAGAATTAAAAAAAAAAACCCAAAAAAACATGCATTATTATGCATATCGCAAATGACCGATTCATTCTACTAACTCTCCATCTGCTGCACTGTGTTTCTGTGATGGTCACGGTAGTATTACTAAGCTAGTAGACTCTCTGTCTCCTTTCTCTTTCTCTGCATGTGCTCATGCAGTCTCACTGACAAATTTCAAGTTGGGTTCAGAAACAGAGCTGAGCAAAAATTAAACTTTGAAGGGGAAACTGTTGTCCGCTTTTCAAGTTTACTCACATCTCTTAATGCCACAACTTGTACATTTGGGAGCTAACAGAAATAACTGAAATGATTATCGGGAGAAGGGAGATATTCACTTAGAAATGAATAAAAAGTGGAATCATAATGAGAGAACTTACTTAGAGTATTCTCATGGACCTGACAGGAAACAAAATGATTTGCACTTGCTTCTTCACATGGATAAATCACCAGGAGAGTTCTTTGCCATTTTAACAAAGGTCCTATATATATAAAACCACACATGATTACTTTGCACATTAAGAAGAATGTTGATCACTGCAGGAACAGAGGCAATGCATATGGTGTAACATTAGCAGGGGTGTCCAAGACCTGCTGAGTCTCAGGAAGGTGATTGTTAGTGACAACTGCACTGTAATAAACTCAAGAGCCATTAATAGCTTAAATAGTGTACAAGAGTAAATGATCATTGCCTTATGACTAATGAATATAATTGTTGCATACAGTGTTTGGTTTCAGCAGAGTTGTCAAGAATAAGAAGTTATGTACCTACCATAACGCCTTCTTTCTTGCTGGTTGGGTTCGGAGCCAATCTTCGGCTCTGACTCGGCCATTTTTTAAAGCTCGAGAGCTATTTACTGGCTCGAGACCTCCCTATATCTCACAATGCCTGGCGCTAGATCCCCAGATCTCGTTTGGAAGACCTAACACCATAACAATACAAGAGGACAACTGTCCCAATAGCAAGACTTCAGCTATAGGGCTAAAGAAAAGATACAGGACATAAATCGGGTAAGACTCAGCCAGTGACAAGACTTGTAGGAGGACTCTTCTCGGTCTATCTAGGCTAGGGGGATGGAGGGTGAGACGGAAGAAAGACAATGAGAAGAAGACAACTAACATGGAACGTTATGGTAGGTACATAACTTCTTAATGTTAAGTTGTCTCTCTCGCCTTCATTCTTGCTGGTTGGGACAGCGTCCCTAGCACCTTAGTCCTGGGTGGCTCATCGGAACAGACTCTTGAGCACAGTGGAACCAAAATCAGCTCTACTCCTAGAGGCCACATCCAATTTATAATGTGAAATGAAGGTATGAGGGGTGGCTCATGTGGCCGCCACACAAATGGCTTCCATTGGTAGTCTTGCTTGAAAGGCTACCGACGTAGCTAAAGCCCTAGTAGAGTGGCCTTTAGGTTTAGCAGGGAGTTCTTTATTCCTCAACTGATAACTAAGGGTAATAATAGAGGACAACCACCTGGATAAGGTTACTTTAGACACTGGTCGACCCTGCTTACCCTTCGCATAGGACAGGAAGAGTTGGTCTGATTTCCTTATTTGCTCAGTCCTATGCAAATAGAAACGTAATTGCCTATGAACGTCCAACTGGTGTAATTTGTGTTCAGCTTTGTTGGAATAATTTGGAAAAAAAAACTGGTAGATCAATGGATTGATTCAAATTATTTTCGGAGGGGACCTTGGGAAGGAACGAAGGATTAGTCCTGAGTGAAACCCTATCCTTATGGAAAACTAAGTAAGGAGGACGAACACATAGGGCCTGAAGTTCAGAAACTCTCCTCGCTGAAGTAATGGCCACCAAAAAGAGGGTTTTCCAAGAAAGCAATTTCAAGGAACAGGAAGCTGCCAGTTCAAAAGGAGGCTGTATCAAGGAAGCTAGGATAAAATTCAAGTCCCACGGAGGCGGGGGATCTCTCACTGGAGGCCTGAGCAAAATTGTTCCTTTAAGAAAGGCTTTGCAAAGCTTATGGGACATGATGCTGGTTTCTGACAGGCCCGTATGGAAATTTGAGATTGCTGCTAACTGAACTCTAATGGTGGCAGAAGATGAGCCCGCTTGAAAAAGTTCTGCTAAAAAGTCTAGAACGTTATGGACAGGGGCCGTAAAAGGATCTATATTTCTAGCCTCTGCCCAGAAAGAGAAACGTTTCCACTTACTAGCATAAGTCTTCCTGGTTGTAGGTTTGTGCGAAGAAAGGATAATCTCACGCACAGAATGGGAAATACTGGGAAGCCTGGCTAAGGTTGGAAGTGGAGCAACCTAGCAGTGAGGTTGAGAGACTGAAGAGATTGATGCAGCCTGCCCGACTGATGGATCAGGAGGTCCGGAACTGGGTCCAGATTCCAAGGCTGCTCTAGAAGGTGATGATGCAGGAACAGGAACCAGATTTATCGAAGCCAGTAGGGGGCAATGAGGATCATCCTGCAACCCAGCATGGTAGCTTTCTGAATTAGTTTGGGAATTAGGGGAAAGGGTGGGAATGCATACAGAAGTCCCTGGGGCCAATCGTGAACTAGAGCGTCTCTGGGGGAGTGTCCGGGAAGAGGGAAGAGAGTGAAGAAACTGTCGCACTTGCTGTTGAGAGGAGTTGCAAAAAGGTCGCAGCAAGGCTGACCCCATTTGCGGAAGATTTTGTCCGCTACTGTCCGATTGAGGGACTACTCGTGAGGCATGAGAATAGCTCTGCTTAGCTTGTCCGCTATGACGTTGGACTTCCCAGGGATGTGCGTTGCTGTCAGAAACCATTGAGAGGAGATTGCCCACTGCCATAGTCTGAGTGCTTCTCTACATAAGGGATAGGACTTGGTTCCGCCCTGCTTGTTGATGTGCCACACTACAGACATATTGTCTGTCTGAATTGCAATGGTCCCAGTGGGTAGAGAGTTCTGAAGAGCTTGCAACGCTAAAAGCACCGCCCTCATCTCCAAGACATTTATGTGCAAGTGGTACTCGTGGGGTTGCCAGGTGCCGTGGACAGTCCTGCCCTGAAAATGCCCCCCCCCTGAATCAGGGAGGCATCAGTGGTCACCGTGGCAACTGGAGGAGGAAGGACAAATGGTCTGCCCTGGTGTACTGATGGGGAGACCATCCACCAAGCCAAGTGGTCTTTGCATGACTGCGTGATTATGATCTTGTGAGACATAGAAATTTTGAAAGGACCATTGGGTGAAAAGCATCCACTGGAAAATCCTCATGTGAAAACGAGCCAGGGGAACCAATATGATCGCTGCTGCCATGAGACCCAAGGTTTTTAGGATGAATCTGGCCTGAATCTTTCTACATCCTAATAATACCTGTACGTGTCAGCGAATGTCTGCCACTCTATTAGAAGTCTTGCGGACAGATCTTTCGTATTTAGTCTTGCGCCTATAAAGGTTAAAGACTGACAAGGCGACAATGCAGACTTTTCAAAATTTATTGAGATATCTAGGTTGGAGCATGTTTGGATGGTATAGTCCATGGCTCTCAGCAATTGATGTCTGGTGGTAGCAGTAAGGAGCCAGTCGTCTAGATATGGAAACACCTGGAATCCTTGCCGTCTCATGTGAGCGGTAACCACTGCCATGCATTTGGTGAACACCCTGGGGGCTGTGGTGAGACCAAAGGGCAGGGCTCTGAACTGGTAATGACTGGCTCCCAGCCGGAAGTGGAGAAACCTTCTGGAAAGCCTGTCCATTTTGATATGGTAGTATGCATCCTGAAGATCTATGGAGCATATCCAACTGTCCTGACCCAAAAAGGGTAGAATGGACTGAAGCATGACCATCCGGAACTTTGTTCTTTGAACAGACTTGTTTAGCCTGCTGAGATCCAAACTGGGTCTCCAGTCCCCTGTCTTTTTTGGTACCAAAAAGAACTTTGAGTAAATTCCAGATCCTTGCTGGCCTGCTGGGACTTGTTGGATGACCCGTTTTTTTAGCAGTTTCGAAATTTCTTGTACTGCATGTTTCCTTAGACCGGGTGGAACATCTGGGATGGGATTGTTTGATTTTAAGGGGGTGTGGACAAAAGGGATTTTGTAACCTCCGGATATGATAGACCGTACCCATCTGTCTTGTGTGACGAGACGCCAGGCTTCTGGGTACAGAGACAACCTTCCCCGACTGCCTCCGAAGGCGGACAGCTGGGCAGCCCCTTAGGGGTGCTGAAAGTGCTTGTCAGAGAACGATTCTCTGCTGCCCTGATTCTGCGGACCCACTCTGCCCTGTGGGCGGCGTCTATTGTTGTTCCCTCCTCTGCCTCTGCAGGGAAACTCGCCACGTGTGTCAGGCACGACTCCCTGGGGTTTCCGGAACCACATCTTTCCACTCTTCTGACCTTTAGGATATGGTCTAGAGGGAGTGGAAAAACGGACTCCCACGACAGAGAGAGTCTTGCCTTCCTGCTCACACCTGGTAAGGGTATCTTTCACTTGAGGTCCAAACAGAGCCGAACCATCAAAAGCGGTATTGGTGAAAGACGCCTTGAAGGGATCAGCAAAGTTACATAACCGCATCCAGGCATGTCTTCTCAAAGCCACGCCTGTGCCTGCGGCCCTACTCGCCCCATCAGCCACATACGAAATGAGCCGCATGGAGGAGTTGATGATAGAATTAAGAGTCGCCAGCTGGGAGTTCATCTTGTCTTGAGCCCCCGCAACTGATGGATCTTGAAGGGTATCTCCTAGCTCCTTGAGGAGATACCTCTGGAGATGGGTGAAGTGGCACAAGTACTTCAGCGATGGCATGGAGAAGGTCGCTGAAGAAAACATCCGCTTCCCGTATCTGTCCACCGTCCTAGACTCTTTATTAGGGGGATGGACAGGTACAGAAGTGTCAGCCAACTCCTTTTTCGTGGCCGTTGCTACCACCATGGCATCAACGGGGACACCCTTTGTCAAAAACTGTTTATCTTGAGGGGCCGTAATAAACTTAGTGGGCCTGTGAGGGGTTGGTTCCAGTGTGTCCGTGGCTGACCACACCTTCCGAACCACTACTTCCATCAATGGATCGAAAGGCGGAGACACCCAGGAGGTGGAGGGGTGAGAACGAAATGCGTCCAGGAATACCGACTCATCCTCAGAAGGGTTAAGGGCAGTCCAGTTCCCCCTCTGCCTAAGGATCTCAAGGATGTCTGAGAAAGAGACATCTTCAGACGGGGATCTTGGGGACCCTTCCGAATCCTCCAAGTCGGTATCTGACGTGACAGACTCGGGGGAGTCAATATGTTTCCTCTTACATTTCCTCTTACGAGGGGGCTCCTCTGAAATCTCAGGGGAGGCCTTGGAAGAGGAAGATACACCCAGAGGGGTGACCTGGAGCATTTGATCCCCTCGCTTGGGGTCTGGAGGAGGGGCAGAAACCGAAGCAGGCACCCTGGGGGGAGGAGCTGAAGGGGCTGATCGAGGTGCAGACTCGGAAGTCAGCATGCTCCTCATGACCTCGAAGGCGCCCTTGTCCGGCAGAAAAGAGGGGCCCCGCTCCGAAGAGACAGGAATCCTCTCCGGCACTGAAAGGGACGGCTCCGTGGCCGATGTAGGAGCTGAGCTTACCTGCGCCGAGGGTTCAAGAGGGAGAACGGGGTCGGACAAGGGTCTGATGCCACTCACCCCCTCGGAGCCGACAAGGGAATCTCAGCACCCAGATCCCTCCAAGGACGGAACCACTGAAGAAATCGGAGCAGACGACGGAGCCGAAAGGGGAAGCATCGGCGCCGTTTCCAAGATCCGAGCCCCAACAAACTCCGGCTCCGAACTGGCAGGAGGAGTCGCAAGAGGAACTACTTCAGAAACAGGAACAGCCACAGCCTGATGAGGAGGGCTAGTTAACATTTTAGCCAAGGCCTGCGATTTGAGGAGTCTACTAACCACTCTCTCCAAGTCATGATCGGATAGCCTCGAGGACCGAGAAGAATGGGACCGATGGCTCCGTTCAGATTGTAGTAAGGGCGACCCCGGAGCCAAGCGAATCGACTCTAGGGATGGCAATCTAGATCGCTTACGGCTCCCTGACAGTTCTGACACCAAGGTCGGAGCAGAGTGAGATTTAGATACTTCGGTTCCGGCTGGAACCGAAATGGAAGCAGACGCTCCACCTGGCGACGGCTCCGTACTGGGAGCCGATGGCTTGCTGGCTTAGGGGTTTTCGCTGGCTGAGACTTCGCCGGAGACCCCTCGGGTTTTAGTAACCCCCTGAGAATCAACTTGTTCCTACGCTCCTGCAGGACTCTCGGACTAAAGGCATGACATACCAAGCAAGAGTCCTGCAGGTGTACGGCGCCCAAACAATAAACACAAGAAGTGTGACCCTCTGTCAGTGACATTTTCTGACAGCACGAGTCACACTTCTTGAACCCTGATACCTTGGTATCCTTTGACATGCTAAAGAAAAAGGGATACCAATGGAAGTATATTAGACTAGTGTAAAGAAACACACACACACTAGTCTCACACCTTCACACAAAAAATTAGAGAGAGTAACAATACTAGCAAAAATAAAAATAAATTTATCTTTAACTACAAAGGCTAAACACTACTTCCTACTGGAAAAAGGGTTTATAAAAGGGAAGGGGATAGCCTCTAATTTAAACGACCTACTTTAGGGAGATGGGGGGGAGGGGAGAAACTCTGTAAGTAAGACGGGTTTCCTAAAAGGCAGAAAACACAGGTACAACAACTAATCTAACAGTACTACACTACTAAAACAAAAAAGCTTGAAATATATACTAAATTTTAACAACTAATTATCACAAAAAGATGAATACGACCTGAGCCAGTAAAGCGCAACCTCATAGCTGAAGTGGCAAACGAGATCAGGGGATCTAGCGCCAGGCTTTGTGGGATATAGGGAGGCCTCGAGCCAGTAAATAGCTCTCGAGCTTTAGAAAATGGCCGAGTCGGAGCCGAAGATCGGCTCCGAACCCAACCAACAAGAATGAAGGCGAGAGAGACAACTTAACATCCATAGTTCTACTGTACTCAGCTAAAGTTATTCTGTTTTAATACTCTATTAGAACAGATGTTAAAGAAAGAGAATGTCCAGGGTGCTCATCTATTTTTCTAGTGTACTGGAATTTATGTAGTAGGGTATTCCTTGAACTCTCAGAAATAAGTATTTAATTTAAGGCCGGTCAAGGCCTGGAGGACTAAGGAAAGGTCCCAAGGAGGAACCGCTTGCTTTACAGGGGGCCTGAGAAGGAAAGTACCTTTTAGGAAAATCTTACACAATTTGGCAGACATCAGGGGACTGGAGTCATGACCAATATGATAATGAGAAATTGCATAAGTTGTACTTTGACCGTGGAACTGCTGGCCCCATCATTAAAAAGAGTGGTTAAGAAGTCAAGCACCAAAGGGAGAGGAACTGTGAAGGGGTTTAGGCCTTGCCGCTCCGCCCACAAGGAGAACCGTTTCCACTTACTACGGTAGACTTTCCTAGTGGATGGCTTATGAGCTGCCACCAGGATGGTCTTAACAGGGGACGAAATACCGGGAGTCCTGATCAGGAGTGGAACTGGAGCAGCCAAGCGGTCAGCTTCAGGTTGTCCAGGTTCAGTGGAGATAAGCGGGATGGATGAGATATCAGATCCGGAATGGGATCTAGAATCCAAGGAGGATTCACTGAGTGAGACCTTAGGAAAGGGAACCAGATCTGTCGAGGCCAAAATGGAGCAATGAGAATCATTCTGCACCCCAACCGAGAGGCTTTCTGAAGAACTTGGAGCATCAGAGGCAAGGGGGGATAAGCATAAAGAAGACCGGGTGGCCAAGCATGCACCAGAGCGTCTCTTGGGGCACCTCCGCGAGGAGGTATTAGAGCGAAAAAACTGTCGCACTTGGTGTTTGAGGGAGACGCAAAAAGATCGCAACAAGGAGTTCCCCACTGTGCAAAGATGCGTTCCGCTACCTGAGTATTGAGAGACCACTCATAAGGGGTGAGAATGGTGCGACTGAGTTTGTCCGCCAGGATGTTGGACCGACCCGGAATATGCGTTGCTATGAGAAAGCGGTTGGTGGAGATTGCCCATTCCCACACTCTCATGGCTTCTCGACAAAGGGGGTAAGATCTAGTTCCTCCTTGTTTGTTGATATACCCCATTCCCACACTCTCATGGCTTCTCGACAAAGGGGGTAAGACCTGGTTCCTCCTTGTTTGTTGATATACCAGACAACAGACATGTTGTCCGATTGAATCGCAATTGTTCCCAAGGGAAGAAAGGCCTGAAGTGCTCGCAACGCTAAGAGCACTGCTCTCATCTCTAGAACATTGATATGCAGTGAGGTCTCTGAATCGTTCCACGTGCCTTGGACCGTCCGGCCTGCAAAATGCCCCCCCCCCACCTGAGGCGGGAGGCGTCCGTGGTCACCGTGGCGAGAGGGGGAGAGGCACAAAAGGGGCGGCCTCCGTGGAGATCTGGAGAGTGTAGCCACCACAGGAGGGACCGCTTGCAAGCCTTGCTGATTGCAATGGGATGATGCATAGGAAGAGCAAGATACGACCACTGAACTAGGAGTGTCCATTGAAGGATGCGCATATTGAACCTGGCGAGAGGAAGAAGCGATATCGCTGCCGCCATGGACCCTAGGGCCCTCAGGACCAACTCCGCCGGAACTGAGCTTGAGTGGAGAATGGCCCGCACCTGGAGCTGTAGGTTTTGAACTCTGTCCGCAGTGAGGAAGGCTCTCAATCTCCTCGTGTCTAACCTGGCACCTATAAAATCTATGAACTGTGTGGGTGCTAGGTTGGATTTTTTTGTGTTTATCGTGATGCCCAGACGAGGAGCAAGATGGAGAAAGGAGTCTCGCGCCAAGAGAAGTAGATGCCTTGTTGGGGCGGTGAGAAGCCAGTCGTCCAGGTAGGGAAAGACCTGCACCCCCTGAAGCCTCAGGTGGGCCGCTACCACTGCTAATACTTTGGTGAACACCCTGGGGGCTGTGGTGAGACCAAAGGGAAGGATCCAGAATTGGTAGTGACTGGCTCCCAGCCGGAAGCGGAGAAACCTCCTGGAGCGCCTGTCCATTAGTATATGGTAGTACGCATCCTTGAGGTCTATGGAGCACATCCAGTGGTTTTCTCCCAGAAGGGGAAGAATAGACTGCAATGTAACCATTCGGAATTTCTCCTTGGGAATTGCCAGGTTCAAGAGTGAAAGGTCTAAAATTGGTCTTAGATCCCCCGTCTTTTTTGGCACTAAAAAGAACCTGGAGTAGAACCCTGATCCGATCTGGTCTGGGGGGATGGGCTGGATGGCTCTTTTCTTTAGCAGATGGCCAATTTCTGCCAAAGAGGCCTCCCACTGACCGGGTGGAACGTCGGGGAGGGACTTCAATTTTGGCATGTGACGAAAAGGGATACGGTATCCTCTGGATATGATCTGGAGGACCCAGCAGTCTGATGTTATGGACTCCCATGCCGCTAGGTGCTCCGAAAAACGTCCCCCGACTGCCTCCAGAGTGGAGCAGCCGGGCAACCCTTCAGGGCTGCTGCGCGGGCTGTTCAGAGAAGGGTTCTCTGGACTCGAAGTTCCTGGGAGCCCCTCTGCCCCTAGGGTGGCGTCCTCCCTGTCCTCCTCTGCCACCCGTCCTTCTCGCTCTGGGTCAAAGTGTCACGAACAGTTTTGCCAAAGAGGGCAGAACCATCAAAGGGGGCGTTCGCAAATGACGCCTTGAAGGGCTCCGTGAAATCGCAATGACGGAGCCAGGCCTGACGTCTGGTAACTAGGCCTGCCCCTGCGGCTCTAGCGGCACCTTCCGTAGCATGGGACAGTAGCCGCATAGAGGTATTAGTGACGGACCTGAGAGTGGCCATACGGGTGGAGTGCAGCACTTTGTCCTCCTCCGACATGGACTCTGGGGGGGATGCAGCGTATTCTTTTATAAGATCGCGCTGCATCGTAATCACATGTGCCAGGTAGTTCAGCGCCCTCACTGAGAAGGTCGCTGAACTAAACATCCGCTTCCCCAAGCGGTCCATCATCCGAGACTCCTTGCTCGGGGGATGGACTGAGGGACTCTCCTGAGCAAGTTCCCTCTTGGTGGCAGCCGCCATCAACATGGCATCTACCGGAGGCCCCTTACTCCAATGGGCACGGTCAGCCGGGGGACTGAGAATACGGTCGGGCCTTTTTGGGACTGGCTCCACGGTGTCCGGTTCCTTCCACGCCCTGGTGGTAAAGAGGTCCACCAGGGGGTCGGCAGAAGGGGACACCCAAGAGGTAGACGGGCCCGCTTCAAATGCCTCCAAGAACACGGACTCGTCCGAGGAAGACTTGGGGGCAGACCACCCCCCCCTTATGCAGAGCATTTCCATGATGTCTCCAAATGAGACATCCTCAGGGGGTGATCTTGGGGAGCCTTCCCCTTCCTCCAAGTCCGTGTCTTCTGTGAGAGACTCGGGGGAGTCAATGTGCCTCCTTTTGCACGTATGTTTGCGGGGAACATCCTCCGGGGGGCTGTCAGAGGACTCCTCGCAAACAGTGACCTGTTCCAAGGGAACAGCTTGGGGCAAAGGAGCGGGCTGTCCCAAGGGCCGGATGGTGGAAGCCTGACCCAGTACAGATGGAGCGCGGGACGGAGCCGAAGCAAGTGCCGGGGGTCCGGAGACCCTCAACAGGGCCCTCTCCACTACATCAAACGCCGAAGGGGAGCCGACCTCGACCAAAGGATCCGACAATCGGCTCCCCCTCGGATCCGAGGAGTGGATCGGAGCCGGCGCCGAAGCGCTCGGATCCGAAGGGACAGTGCGCTCCGACACAGACGGCGCCGAAGGAGCACTGATCCCCCCGGACCCGAAGCTCGGATCCAGGCTCCGAGAGGTCGGATCCGAAGCACTCGAGGGCAGGGTCGGATCCGAAGTACCAAGTACTATCGGCGCCGACCCACCCCCGGCTCCGAAGCTGCTCGGCTCCAACTGCTCCGAACCCGGGTAGCGGGTCGGAGAAGGAGCAATTGGTTTAAAGAAAGGGGTCGAGCTCCCCCCCAGAGGGGGGGGAGGCAAGAGCACTCCCATCTGCATCTGGGCCTGGATGAACCTTCTCATCATCCGGTCCAGATCAGCGTCTGACAAGCTATAGGTCGATCTCGACGAGGCTACCGAGGTAGGCCTTGAGTGCCTCCTGGATAGCCTCGACGGAGATCGGGTCTCCTCCTCCTCAGGTCCCGGTGAAAAGCACACGGGTGACCGGAGCCGAGGAGGGGGAGAACCAGCAGACAAGGAGGCCGGAGGAGAAGCCAGCTTGGCAGCGGGGCCGAAACAGAGGTCTCGGCCGCCGCTTATGGTGCTTCTCCCTCCGGTCCTTCCTTCTAGCTTCCTCTCCTCCGAACCACTACAGGGAGGTTGAGTCCCAGGAGGAGGAGGGGAGCCGAGAGGAGGTAACCGTCAAACGGCTCCCCGAAGGAGCGGAGGCGGAGCGAATCCAGGGGCAAAAGTCCCGCCAGGACAAGCTTGGACCTCCGCTCCTTCAATGCCCTGGGGTTGAACCCTGCACAAATGGAACATCCAGAAGTGAGGTGTTCAACCCCAAGGCATCAAGCATCGAGTGTGGCCATCAGCAGGGGAAAGCTTATGGCAACACTGAGCACTTAGAAAACAGCTTTGGGTTGTTCTGACATCCCAAAAACTAAAAAGTTACTTAAACTAAAGGTAGAAAAGTAAAGTAACTAAACACACACAACAGGCCCAAACACACACTACGCTACCAGCGAGGGGAGGGAAACTAAGTAAAAATAATATTAAACACTAAACAAGTATAACTATGTAAAAGGGAAACCTAAACTTTCACTCAACTTTCACAAAAAAACTTTAAATTTTACTAGTATAAAACTTGAAAAATTCACTTAGCTGAAGAGCTCAAGAACAATAATCTGGTCACCAGCGCGGCAAACTAGATCTGAGGTCATGTAGGGAGAGCAGGGCATTATGGGTGAGGGGAGGAGCTGAGAGCTCGGATCCATAGCTGGTAAACCATGCCGGTTCGGATCCGATATCGGATCCATAACCCACAGGTTGCAGACAAATGAATCTCCTACTTCAGATGACGGGTTTCCTAAAAGGCAGAAAACACAGGTACAACAACTAATCTAACAGTACTACACTACTAAAACAAAAAAGCTTGAAATATATACTAAATTTTAACAACTAATTATCACAAAAAGATGAATACGACCTGAGCCAGTAAAGCGCAACCTCGTAGCTGAAGTGGCAAACAAGATCAGGGGATCTAGCGCCAGGCTTTGTGGGATATAGGGAGGCCTCGAGCCAGTAAATAGCTCTCGAGCTTTAGAAAATGGCCGAGTCGGAGCCGAAGATCGGCTCCGAACCCAACCAACAAGAATGAAGGCGAAAAAGACAACTTAACATCCATAGTTCTACTGTACTCAGCTAAAGTTATTCTGTTTTAATACTCTATTAGAACAGATGTTAAAGAAAGAGAATGTCCAGGGTGCTCATCTATTTTTCTAGTGTACTGGAATTTATGTAGTAGGGTATTCCTTGAACTCTCAGAAATAAGTATTTACAAAGAGTGCTTAATTTGTTTGTCAAGTCTCTGCACTGAGTATTGCCAGTGTATGCAGACTGGTGCATACATATCTCGCTGTGTGTGTGTGTGTGTGTGTGTGTGTGTGTGTGAGACAGGTGCCATGAATTCCTGATTTAAGCATACAATGTAAATGTGACAGCATAGAATCTAATAACATAAGAATTATGGACTAAAAGATTAGGTGAGTATCATGCTGCTGGATCCTCCATTATTTTACTTCAGTGAGTCTTTTTTTTTGTATAGTTTCTGTTCTGGAATGCTTTTAGTGATAATTGAAGGTCTGGTGCCTTTTATACTCGACATGGTGCTTAGGGACAATAATCTCAGATTTTTGAGTGCTAGTGTTTCATTAACTGCCATCTAGCTCAAATGGTTATATTATTGTACAAAGTATATTTGACAACATTGTCATTTTACAAAGAATGATGGAAGTTTATATACAATGCATCTTGAAACATGTTTTATAGTGGTGTAAATCCAAGATGTACTTTGTATATCATCTGATAAAATTAACTTTAAGTAAGATCCTCGGTACACTTCTTGTTTAATAAGTCAGAGGAAAAGCACTGGCAGTAAATTACAATCAGAGAACTTTTTTCCAGACTTGAGAGAAACTTAATGATTTTGACTTTTTTAGGGTTAATTTTTTATTGCCTATGGAATCACTCAGAAAACCAGCTTTTAAAATTCTAAGTCACCCAAGAAAAGGTATGTTAACTTAAATATGGACTGCAGGACATAACACATTTAAAACATGTTATTTTTACCTCCAGAGTAAATATATCCCTTAAGAATGCTACACTCCCTGAACTTACTACCGTAAAATACTTGCTTTTGATGCAGAAGGCTGTGGGTTCTGCTCCCACAGTATGTAGCTGGATTGCTGATACTGTACTGTGTTGTACTTTTAAAGGGGTGGATGCTGCAGTCCTGAGAATGTCCTCTCTGGTGGAGATACCTGGTAACTATAAACCTATTACCAGTTTGCCGTCCATTCCCTATTGCAGTATTACCAGCCTATCATTTTTTTAATGTAACATAGGCAATTTGTTTCTCAAGAAGAACAGGCACTTTATTTGTACATGAAACAATGAAATATAAAGTTGTTTGCTAGGATGTGGAATTATTTAGATGACTTTTACTTCTGCAGAGATTGTGCATATTTACTGATACTGGTCGATTGTAGAAGTTTGAGCAGACTTTTATGATGCAAATGTTCTGAATTGGGCAGTTTTGTCATTATTGGTTCATGCATTTTGTTTCACTGCTTACTGGAAAAATGTTCAAAACAATAAATTTAAAACGTACTCTAACAAGTGTGCTGTATTATACAAGGAATATAATTTAATACAATCAGGAAGGTGTATCAAAGAACATATGTATGTTTCATGTGCAAGGGGCCTATGATTTGAAAACAGCCCAAAGTTAATCTTTATCTGCCACTGGCTAGATGCATTTTCTTTGAATGTGGCTTTCAATGCTGTTTCAATGAATGTGAGTTTCAAGGGCAGAAAAGTTTTAATGATAAGTCTATTTTCATTGTGAGACTACACTGATTTGTTTAGCAGATGTTTATAAGTGTTTGTGCTATAAAATGTAAAATAAAAGTTTTAAATGAAATCTAGATAATCACTGTAGAAGTAACACAGTATGCACATTACAGTGTTTATAGTAAATGGGGCGAAACAGTCAAGTAATGGGACACTGGAATGGCTGCAGGGGGGTGGACTGTGATTTTGTGAAGGGGAGGGCGTCAAACCCAAAGACAGCCCCAGGTGGCACAAACTCTATCAATGTCACTAATCAATAGGCCATGGAGAATAACTTTTGGAGGTCCTACGAAACTACAATATTATTTTGCTAAGATTAGAATATTGCTTACTGTTAAATGCCCTCCTTTTTCCACAACACTCACATACTGCAAATCACCAAAAACAAAATCATAAGGTTCATCATCTTCACCCTTCCCAGTGAACATCATTGCTACACATTTAAAAAAATGGTTACCATTTACTACAGGGTCTGGGGCCATATTTTGGTTGTCTGTTCTTCAGTTTGGGTTTGAAAGTCTGTATCCCACAATTCCATTGGAGTGGGCAGGGTTACATGATTATGTATGCAAATGTTATGTTAATCAGTGTACAGATTTGTACCTATTTTTCATGGGCCTTTGTCCAGATTTTTGATGTTTCCGGGCTGAGAGGTATGGTGGTCTCTGTTTGTTGACAGGCTTACTGTCTGAGGAGTGGTGGTCTCCTCCTAAGCTGTGTGATTGCTGTATAGGGCATGGTGGTCTCTGCCTAGGCTGAGTGCTTGCTCTCTAGGGATCTGTGGTCTCTGTCTTTTCTGAGGGCTTGTTGTCTGTGGAGTGGTGGTCTCTGTCTAGGCTGAGGACTTGCTATATAAGGAGCTGTGATCTCTGTCTAAGGAGCAGTGGTCTCTATCCTGGGAGATGGCTTGCTGTCTAGGGAGAAGTGGTCTCTTTCTGTTGACAGACTTGCTATCTGGGGAGCTGTGGTCTCTGCCTAGGCTAACGGTTTGCTCCCTAGGTAACAGTAGTCTCTTTCTAGGGAGAGTGCTTGCTTTCTTGGGAGTTGTCATCTGTATCAGGAGAGAAACTTACTTTCTGAGGAGTGGTGGTCTCTGCCTAGGGTGAGCTTTTGCTGTCTAGAGAGCTGTGGCCTGTGTCAAAGATGAGGGTTTACTGATTGGAGAGTGGGGGCTTTGTGTCAGGAATGGGCTTGCTGTTTAGGGATGGTGGTGTCTGTCTGGGGGAGAGGGCTTGGTGCCTAGTGAGCTGTGGTCTCTGTCTAGGCTGAGGGCCTGCTGTCTAGGGAGAAGTGTCCTCTGTCTTCTCTGACAGCTTGTTGTCTAGGGAACAGTAATATCTGCCTAGGAAACAGTGGACTCTGCCTAGGCTAAGGATTTACTGTCTAGGGAACAGTGGTCTCTGCCTGAAGAGTGGGCTTGCTGTCTATGGAGTAGGCTTGCTGTTTAGGCTGAGGGCTCACTGTCTAGGAATAGAGGTGTCTATCTAGGTTGAGAGCTTGCTATCGAAGGAGCAGCGGTCTGTGTGTAGGCTGAAGGCTTGCTATCTAGGGAGCGGTAGTCTTTTGTCTTGTAAGAGGACTTGCTGTGTTGGGAGTGGTGGTCTCTGCCTAGTCCAATGGCTTGCTCTCTTAGGAGCAGTTGTCTCTATCTTGACTGAGGACCTGCTGTCTAGGAATTGTTGTCTTTGTGCGGAGTGGGCTTGGTTTCTAGGTATCTATTTAGCTTTGCTCACCATTCCAATATTTTGTAAATATCAAGCAGTGATCTACCTTTTTTAATCCATGCCTACAACAAAGCAGCCATAATTTACAACTGCTAATGCATTTTCCACATATTCATCTTTATAGATCTAGATCTAAAGATATTATGAACCTGCAGAAGGACCACATACAGCCAGTACTGTTTCTTGGATGCCACCACCTTGATTTCATTTTAGTGTTTCAAAGCAACAGAGCATTATTGAATTGTCATTGTATTAACCTAGTTTGTGTATCCTATTTTTATTTATGATCTGTGTTTTTATCTACATCATATACACTCTTTACATATCAGCAAGCAATGGAGATTTTCAACACTAAGAAGAGTGCTGAATTTTCCTACCACAATGTGCCACACATCAATTACGAAGGACAGGATGACATGATGGATGAGAACTTAGTTTGTGCTGATAAGCAGTATAGTTTGCTGGACTTTGCCTTTCCATAAGAAGATAGTGTGTATGACGGTCAAAGCAGTGATGAGGATACTTAGTATGGTGAAGATGACTCTTACCAGGCAACACTAAAGTGGCTGCACTTTCTTCAGAGAAAAGCCTCACCCCCCCCCCACCTCAGATAAGGCAGTTGCTGTGTTCCATGACAGCCATGGATCACCTGTCTCTCACACCCATTGCAAAGCAGAGGCAAGATATGGCTGATAGCAAGGGAAGGGTAACTCACTGAAGAATTAGAAAGCATTTGAAATATACTGAAGAGGAGGAGACAATATCAGTTGGTAGCAGCCAGCCACTGCAAAGTACTGTAGTCTTGAATTCTGTCAGCTCACAGGGATATGTGAATTCTAACTTGCCAGATCCATGTGAGTCTACAAGAACCCATATCCACTATCCCTTGCTCTCAGATGTGGAATCTGATGACATTCCCAGTGCATCTGACTCGGACTTAAAGTTTGCCCACTTTACATTTGATGTGGTTATGCATGCTGACCCAGTGCACTTTCAAATCAGCATACATTGGTGTGAATATCTCTGATGTCACCAGGTGATGGCAACAGTATGCCACATGATGAAACCCAGTCCCAGTGTGACATTTGGTAGTCCATCTTTTGGAAAGAAAGTTGTGCCAAGTCAGCTTACATTGGTGCAAACTTCACTGGTGTCTTCAGATGATGGCAGTAATACTTCAAGTGATAAGGCCCTGTCCGGTGTGATACTGTGTAGTCCGCCCTTAGGAAAGGTTGTTTCAGCTAGTGATGAACCCTTGTTAACTGATGACACTTTGCATTAATGTCACAGGGAGGAGACACGACATAGAACTCGCATTTCAAATAGATCTATAGGTGGCAAGCCCACACCCTTGAGTCAGTGGGAAAGTACACTGCATCATACACAAGTCCCAGATTTTGAGAGACTGGTTGGCCCAAGTACTGTAAATTCAAATCAAAATGAGCTCACCCCTCATTGTTTCACCACATCACACAGCAGACTAACCAGTATAGTTTGCATTGTCAGCAAGCTGCAGGTAATGAGGACCCACGGTGGACTCCTATCAGCACTGATGACATTAAAGCTTTCCTCAGAATGCAGTTTTATTTGAGCTTGGTATCACTTCCCAAGTGCAGTAAGTACTGGGAAACATGCCCTTTGTATGGGAGTTACCCCATTGTGAAGGTCATTCTACATGTAAGATTCCAAGAAAATCTTCAGCATTTTCATCTTAGTGAAAACATGTCCAACCCACCCAGGGTTTGCCAGGGTGTGACACGTTATACCACATAAGTCAGTAATGAATTTCCTGCTAGAGGCTTTCAAACTATAACCTTCATAGAGAGGTTAGTGTTGTTAAGGCTATGGTGGCATTTTGAGGTCATATGGAATTCTGCCAGTAGAAGTATGGTATTATGGTGTTGGTGCTGGCTGGGAGTCATAATAGGTATGTCAGTAACTTGCAGGTTTGCATTAGAAGGGAAGAAGGGACACCTAAGGTTGAACTTGTACACTGTGTGGTGATGGATCTGGCAAAAGATGTGTGTGGTAAACATCACCATGTATATTTCGACAATTTCTTCACAGCGGTATGTTTGGCATATGCATTAATGCAGCATTGACTCTACTGCTGTGAAACTATATGCAAACATTTTGCAGGGTGGCCACATGATCTGAACAGCATGTCCACAAGGAAGCTCAAGAGAGGAAACATTATTCAGTGGCGGAAACATTATTCAGTGGCAGAGTGGACAGTCTTTCTGCTGTCAAGTAACACCGATCCAATTGAACTAAGAGCAACTGTGTATAGAATGTAGAGTGATGGTGCACAGATACAGATTCCCTGTCTATCACTGTTGTCACAATGTAACAATTTCATAAATGGTACTGATGTGATAAACCACCTTTGTGTCCAGTATGCCACTTGAAGAAAATCTTCAAAGTTGTGGGTATATCTCTTTGGTTCCCATGAGCTGCGGCTATTGCTAATGCATTCCTTCTGTTTTGAGACAGTTAAAATCACCAGGTGCATTTTAAGCATGATGACCTTCACCATAGCACCCAACTTGACTTCTATGATCAGTTGTCAACCCTAAAGCTTGTTCAGCATCTGTGTGGATCCCTGGTGTACTGTAAAAGAATCCTCCACTTAGGGGAATGAACATGGCACTGCAAAGGGGAACACATTATCCCATACAAATGCAGCAATGCCATGACTGTCTAATGCAGAAGAAATGCCCACAGCCATGTCTGAAATGTGATGTAAATAAGAAGTTATGTACCTACCATAACATTCCATGTTAGTTGTCTTCATCTCGCCTTCTTTCTTTCTGTTTGGGATCGGAGCCAATCCTCGGCTCCGACTTGGCCATCTTCAATAGCTCGAGAGCTGTTTACTGGCTCGAGGCTACCCCTTATCCCATGATGCCTAGAGATAGCTACCCAGATCTTGTTTGAAATAGCTAATTCAGACATAATAAGAAAGAAACCAGTCATCAAAAAAATGGTTGTTCCATGCATTCTAATATCTAGAATAGGTTAGGAAGACCTGGCCAGAAGAATAACAACAAAAGAATACTCATCCAGTGAAAAAAAGGAACTCCTCTCAATCCACTAGGATGGGGGATGAGGGAGGGACGCAAGAAAGAAGGCGAGATGGAGACAACTAACATGTAACGTTATGGTAGGTACATAACTTCTTAATGTTAAGTTGTCTATCTCGCCTTCATTCTTGCTGTTTGGGACAGCGTCCCTAGCACCTAACACCCTGGGTGGCTCAGTGGAACAGACTCTTCAGAACAGTGGAACCAAAGTCAGCTCTGCTCCGGGAGACCATATCCACCTTGTAATGAGAAATAAAGGTATGAGGGTTTGCCCACGTGGCAGCTGCACAGATGGCAACCTAGACTGAAAGGCTACGGAGGCGGCTAACGCCCTAGTAGAATGACCTTTCGGTTTAATTGGTAACTCTTTGTTCCTTAAATGATAAATAAAAGTAATAGTGTGGGACAACTATCTGGATAAGGTCACCTTGGAAACTGGGAGACCTTGTTTGTTTAAGGCATAAGAAAGGAATAATTGGTCTGACTTTCTTATTTCTTTAGTTCTGTGCAGGTAAAAACGCAATTGTCTATGAACGTCCAATTGGTGAAGTTTGTACTCTGCCTTGTTGCTATAATTTGGGAAGAACACGGGGAGATCTATAGATTGGTTTAAATTATTTTCTGAACAGACTTTAGGAAGAAACGAAGGATTAGTCCTCAGAGCAACTCTGTCCTTGTGAAACACCAGGTAGGGAGGATGAACACATACTGCCTGAAGTTCTGAGACACGCCTAGCTGAAGTGATAGCTGCCAGAAAGAGTGTCTTCCAAGATAGAAACTTGATGGAGCGGGAAGCTGCTGGTTCAAAAGTGCAGTAAGTACTGGGAAACATGCCCTTTGTATGGGAGTTACCCCATTGTGAAGGTCATTCTACATGTAAGATTCCAAGAAAATCTTCAGCATTTTCATCTTAGTGAAAACATGTCCAACCCACCCAGGGTTTGCCAGGGTGTGACACGTTATACCACATAAGTCAGTAATGAATTTCCTGCTAGAGGCTTTCAAACTATAACCTTCATAGAGAGGTTAGTGTTGTTAAGGCTATGGTGGCATTTTGAGGTCATATGGAATTCTGCCAGTACAACCAGACAGTCCCTAGAAGTATGGTATTATGGTGTTGGTGCTGGCTGGGAGTCATAATAGGTATGTCAGTAACTTGCAGGTTTGCATTAGAAGGGAAGAAGGGACACCTAAGGTTGAACTTGTACACTGTGTGGTGATGGATCTGGCAAAAGATGTGTGTGGTAAACATCACCATGTATATTTCGACAATTTCTTCACAGCGGTATGTTTGGCATATGCATTAATGCAGCACTGACTCTACTGCTGTGAAACTATATGCAAACATTTTGCAGGGTGGCCACATGATCTGAACAGCATGTCCACAAGGAAGCTCAAGAGAGGAAACATTATTCAGTGGCGGAAACATTATTCAGTGGCAGAGTGGACAGTCTTTCTGCTGTCAAGTAACACCGATCCAATTGAACTAAGAGCAACTGTGTATAGAATGTAGAGTGATGGTGCACAGATACAGATTCCCTGTCTATCACTGTTGTCACAATGTAACAATTTCATAAATGGTACTGATGTGATAAACCACCTTTGTGTCCAGTATGCCACTTGAAGAAAATCTTCAAAGTTGTGGGTATATCTCTTTGGTTCCCATGAGCTGCGGCTATTGCTAATGCATTCCTTCTGTTTTGAGACAGTTAAAATCACCAGGTGCATTTTAAGCATGATGACCTTCACCATAGCACCCAACTTGACTTCTATGAGCAGTTGTCAACCCTAAAGCTTGTTCAGCATCTGTGTGGATCCCTGGTGTACTGTAAAAGAATCCTCCACTTAGGGGAATGAACATGGCACTGCAAAGGGGAACACATTATCCCATACAAATGCAGCAATGCCATGACTGTCTAATGCAGAAGAAATGCCCACAGCCATGTCTGAAATGTGATGTAAATAAGAAGTTATGTACCTACCATAACATTCCATGTTAGTTGTCTTCATCTCGCCTTCTTTCTTGCTGTTTGGGATCGGAGCCAATCCTCGGCTCCGACTTGGCCATCTTCAATAGCTCGAGAGCTGTTTACTGGCTCGAGGCTACCCCTTATCCCATGATGCCTAGAGATAGCTACCCAGATCTTGTTTGAAATAGCTAATTCAGACATAATAAGAAAGAAACCAGTCATCAAAAAAATGGTTGTTCCATGCATTCTAATATCTAGAATAGGTTAGGAAGACCTGGCCAGAAGAATAACAACAAAAGAATACTCATCCAGTGAAAAAAAGGAACTCCTCTCAATCCACTAGGATGGGGGATGAGGGAGGGACGCAAGAAAGAAGGCGAGATGGAGACAACTAACATGTAACGTTATGGTAGGTACATAACTTCTTAATGTTAAGTTGTCTATCTCGCCTTCATTCTTGCTGTTTGGGACAGCGTCCCTAGCACCTAACACCCTGGGTGGCTCAGTGGAACAGACTCTTCAGAACAGTGGAACCAAAGTCAGCTCTGCTCCGGGAGACCATATCCACCTTGTAATGAGAAATAAAGGTATGAGGGTTTGCCCATGTGGCAGCTGCACAGATGGCAACCTAGACTGAAAGGCTACGGAGGCGGCTAACGCCCTAGTAGAATGACCTTTCGGTTTAATTGGTAACTCTTTGTTCCTTAAATGATAAATAAAAGTAATAGTGTGGGACAACTATCTGGATAAGGTCACCTTGGAAACTGGGAGACCTTGTTTGTTTAAGGCATAAGAAAGGAATAATTGGTCTGACTTTCTTATTTCTTTAGTTCTGTGCAGGTAAAAACGCAATTGTCTATGAACGTCCAATTGGTGAAGTTTGTACTCTGCCTTGTTGCTATAATTTGGGAAGAACACGGGGAGATCTATAGATTGGTTTAAATTATTTTCTGAACAGACTTTAGGAAGAAACGAAGGATTAGTCCTCAGAGCAACTCTGTCCTTGTGAAACACCAGGTAGGGAGGATGAACACATACTGCCTGAAGTTCTGAGACACGCCTAGCTGAAGTGATAGCTACCAGAAAGAGTGTCTTCCAAGATAGAAACTTGATGGAGCGGGAAGCTGCTGGTTCAAAAGGGGGCAGAATTAAAGAAGTTAGGACTAAATTATGGTCCCAAGGGGGAGGGGGATCTCTCAATGGAGGTCTAAGAAGAGATGTTCCTCTCAAAAAAGCTTTACAGAGCTTATGAGACATAATGTTAGAATTTGACAAACCAATATGAAAATTAGAAATGGCCGCTAATTGTACCCTAATCATAGTGGAAGCAGCCCCGGAGTGAAACAGTTGTGCCAGGAATTCCAGAACTTCGTGGACTGGGGCTAAGAAGGGATCCACATTCCTAGACTCCGCCCAATAAGAAAAACGTTTCCATTTGCTAGCATAAGTTTTTCTCGTTGTAGACTTATGAGAGGAGACGATAATCTCACATTCTGCTAGGCAAATGCTGGGAAGCCTGGCTAAGGTTGGAAGTGGAGCAACCAAGCTATGAGCTGGAGAGTTTGGAGGGACTGATGCAACCCGCCTGTTTGATGAATCAGGAGATCTGGAATTGGGTCCAGAGTCCAGGGCTGATCGAGAAGGTAATGGTGCAGGAACGGGAACCATATCTGTCGAGGCCAGTAGGGGGCAATGACGATCATTTTGCAACCCAACGATATTGCTTTCTGTATGAGTTTCGGTATCAGAGGAAAAGCATAAAGAAGTCCCTGAGGCCAATCGTGGACTACAGCGTTTCTGGGTATGTGACCTGGAAGCGGAAGAAGGGAGATGTAGTTGCTGCATTTGCTGTTGAAGGGGGTGGCAAAAAGATCACAGCAAGGCTGTCCCCATTTGCAGAAAATAAGATCTGCAACTTCTTGATTCAGAGACCACTCTGTTGAGCCTGTCCTCTATGACGTTGGATCTCCCAGGGATGTGCGTCGCAATCAGAAAACGATGGGAGGAAATCACCCACTGCCAAAGTCTGAGTGCTTCTCGACACAGGGGGTAGGATCTGGTTTCGCCTTGTTTGTTGATGTACCACACCACTGACATGTTGTCTGTTTGAATTGCAATGGTCCCGAAAGGAAGAGAGTCTTGAAGAACTTGCAATGCTAGGAGCATGGCTCTCATTTCTAGGACATTTATGTGCAGATGGTACTCGTGAGGTTGCCAAGTGCCTTGGACTGTTGTGCCCAGATAATGCCCCCCCCCCACCCTATCAGGGAGGCGTCTGTCATCACTGTGGCTACCGGAGGGGGTTGTATGAAAGGTCAGCCCTGAGTAACTAATGGGGAGACCATCCACCAAGAAAGGTGTCTTTTGCAAGCCTCCGTGATCAGGATCATGTGAGACATGGGTAGCTCTTGGAAAGACCACTGTGTGAAAAGAAGCCACTGAAGAATTCTCATGTGGAAGCGTGCTAGTGGTATTAGAAGAATGGCAGTTACCATGAAGCCCAGAGTTTGAAGGACACACCTGACCTGGATCCTTTTGCTCTGCATTAGAATTTGCACTTGTTAACGAATTATGGGCACTCTTTCTAGTGGTAACCTTGCGATCATATCTCTTGTGTTTAAGTCTGCTCCTGTGTAAGTGATAGATTGACAGGGTAACAAGGTAGATTTTTCGAAATTTATTGTAATACCTAGCTGGGTGCAGGATGTGATTGTATAATCCCGCACTTGTAGGAGTTGATGCCTGGTGGTAGCAGTAAGGAGATAGTCATCTAGATATGGAAACACCTGGAATCCTTGAAGTCTCAGGTGAGCCGTGACCACTGCCATACATTTGGTGAACACCCTGGGGGCTGTGGTGAGACCAAAGAGCAGAGCTCTGAACTGGTAATGACTGGCCCCCACCCAAACGCGAAGAAATCTCCTGGAGCGCCTGTCCATCTTGATATGGTAGTATGCGTCCTGAAAATCTATTGAGCACATCCAATTGTCCTGACCCAGAAAAGACAGAATGGACTGTAGCGTGACCATCCGAAACTTTGTTCTTTGTACAGACTTGTTTAGTCTGCTGAGATCCAGAATTGGTCTCCAGTCCCCTGTCTTTTTTGGTACCAAAAAGAACCTTGAGTAAGTTCCGGATCCGTGCTGGTCTGCGGGGACTTCCTGGATGGCTCTTTTTTCTAGCAGTTTTGAAACTTCTGTTACTGCTTGCTCCTTCAGATTGGGTGGAACATCTGGAAGGATTTTCTTTGACTGAAAGGGGGGGTTGATGGAAAGGAATTTTGTAACCTCCGGATATAATGGACCGTACCCATCTGTCTTTTGTTACATTTTTGAAGGCTTTTGGGTACAGCGAAAGTCTTCCCCTGACTGCCTCCAGAGGTGACCAGCCAGGCAACCCTTCAGGGATGCTGGAAGGGCTCATCAGAGAAAGATTCTCTGTTGCCCTGTTTCTGCGGACCCCTCTGCCTCTGGAGGAAAAAATCACTATGTGTGTCAGGCAAGGCTCCCTGAGATTTACGGGACCACGTCTTCCCACTCTTCTGACCCTTGGGGTAAGGTCTAGAGGGAGTGGAAAAAATAGAAGTTATGTTCTTACCATAACGTTCCATGTTAGTTGTCTTCTTCTCACCTTCTTTCTTGCTGGATGGGTTCGGAGCCGACCTCGGCTCCGACTCGGCCACTCTAAAAGCTCGAGAGTTGGTTCCACCGGCTCGAGGCTGCCCCTATATCCCACAATGCTAGGCGTGAATTACCTCAGATCTCGTTTGTGAGCTAGGCCCAGCTAAAAATATATAACCAGGAATACTGGAAAATTTCCACCTCTAAACACAAAGGGAAGAGAAAGGGTGACCTAAGCCTGACTCTAGGAAATATGCACAGCAGAGCATATACCTATCGCAAAGAGGTGGTAGAAAGAGAGGTCACAATCAAACTCCTCTAGATCTGTCCTGGCCAGGGGGAAGGAGGTGGGGCCAAGAAAGAAGGCGAGAAGAAGACAACTAACATGGAACGTTATGGTAAGAACATAACTTCTATATGTTAAGTTATCTATCTCGCCTTCATTCTTGCTGGATGGGACCGCGTCCCTAGCACCTTGTCCCGGGTGGCCTAACGGAACAGACACTTGAGAACAGTGGAACCAAAGTTAGCTCTATGCCTAGAAGCTAAATCCAACTTATAATGAGAAACGAAAGTGTGAGAAGTAGCCCAAGTAGCCGCTGCACAAATGGTGTCAATAGGCAGTCTGTCTTGGAAGGCTATAGAAGTAGCCAAAGCTCTGGTGGAATGGGCTTTAGGTTTGTTAGGCAGCTTTTGGTGTCTAATTTCATAAACAAGGGAAATCAGAGATGTTAGCCATCTAGATAATGATACCTTTGAAACTGAAAGTCCCTTTCTGCCTTCTGCATAGGAGACAAACAGCTGGTCAGATTTTCTGAATTGTTTGGTTCTATCCAAATAGTACCTTAACTGACGATGAACATCTAGCCAATGCAATTTTTGTTCAGACCTATTAGAATATTCTGGAAAAAACACAGGGAGGTCAATGCTTTGATTCAGGTTAGACGTCGAGGCTATCTTAGGTAAAATGGACGGGTTGGTTCGTAAAGATACCCTGTCCTTATGAAACAACAGATGAGGTCGACAGCTGAGTGCATGAAGTTCTGAAACTCTTCTAGCTGAAGTAATAGCTACCAGAAAGAGAGTCTTCCATGATAGCAATTTTAAAGAACAGGAGACTGCAGGTTCGAAAGGGGGAAGAATCAAAGAACTAAGAACTAAATTTAGGTCCCAAGGAGGAGGAGGATTTCTTATAGGAGGTCTGAGTAGAAAACCTCCTTTCAAAAAGGCTTTGCAAAGCTTGTGGGACATTATGGCAGACTCTGAAATGCCCACATGAAAGTTAGAAATAGCTGCCAGTTGAACTTTAAGAGTAGAAGGAGATGAACCTGCATGAAAGAGTTCAGCTAGAAAATCAAGGACCATTTGGATGGAAGCAGTGAAAGGATCTATATCCCTTCCTTGAGCCCAACAGGCGAAACGTTTCCACTTACTCAAATAAATCTTTCTAGTGGAAGATTTATGGGAAGCTATCAAAATATCTCGAACAGAGTGAGATATTTGAGGAAGCCTGGCTAATGTTGGAATTGGAGGAACCAAGCAGTGAGGTTCAGAGAGGGAAGGGAGCGATGAAACTGACCCGACTGATGGATCAAAAGATCTGGAACTAGGTCCAGATGCCAAGGTTGCTCCAACAGAAATTGACGTAGAAAGGGGAACCAAACCTGTTGAGGCCAGTAAGGAGCAATGAGGATCAATGAGGCCTTCTGAGCGATAGCTTTCTGTATCACTTGAGAGATTAGTGGGAAGGGAGGAAATGCATACAGAAGTCCCCGAGGCCAAACTTGGACTAGAGCGTCTCTGCTGGGCTGGCCTGGTAGCGGGAATAGGGTGAAATGATCTTTGCACTTGCTGTTTTGGGGAGTAGCAAAAAGGTCGCAGCAAGGCTGACCCCACTTGAGAAAAATTTTTCTCACAATAGAATCTTTCAGAAACCACTCGTGAGGCATGAGGATAGCTCTGCTCAACTTGTCCGCGATTTGATTGGACTTCCCGGGGATGTGCGTTGCTATCAGAAAACGCTGAGAAGAAATCGCCCATTGCCACAGTCTGAGTGCTTCTCGACACAGGGGGTAGGACCTGGTTCCGCCTTGTTTGTTGATATACCACACTACGGACATATTGTCCGTCTGAATTGCTATCGTTCCCAAGGGAAGAGAGTCTTGGAGGGCTTGCAACGCTAAAAGCACTGCTCTCATCTCTAGAACATTTATGTGCAAGTGGCATTCGTCTGGTTGCCAAGTGCCCTGGACAGTTCTGCCCTGATAATGCCCCCCCACCCGATCAGGGAGGCGTCCGTTGTCAAAGTAGCAACCGGAGGGGAAGGAACAAAGGGTCTTCCCAATAAGAGCTGAGGGGAAGACATCCACCACAGGAGGTGATTTCTGCATGTTTGCGTGATCATAATGGTGTGGGACATCGAATGTTGCTGGTATGACCATTGCGTGAAGAGCATCCATTGAAGGATTCTCATGTGGAATCTGGCTAATGGAAGCAGAGGTATGGCAGCCGCCATAATCCCCAACACTTTCAGAACTAACCTGGCTTTGATTCTGTTGCTGCTGAAGAGGAGCGAGACCAGTTTGTGTATGTCTGCTATTCTCTGATGTGTTAGTCTCGCAGACATGTTGACTGTGTCTAGATTTGCACCTATGAAGGTAATAGTACGACAAGGCGACAAAACAGACTTTTCGCAATTTATTGAAATGCCTAACTTTTGACAAATGCGAAAGGTGTAGTCCCTGGCCATTAGAAGAAGATGCTTGGTGGGAGCTGTGAGGAGCCAGTCGTCCAAATATGGAAACAGCTGGAATCCTTGACGTCTCAGGTAAGAAGCTACCACTGCCATGCATTTGGTAAACACCCGGGGGGCAGTGGTGAGACCAAAGGGCAGGGCCCTGAATTGAAAATGACTGGTTCCCAGCCTGAAGCGGAGGAATCTTCTGGAGCGTCTGTTCATTTTTATGTGATAGTACGCATCCTGAAGATCTATAGAGCACATCCAGTTTTTCTTTCCCAATAGGGGGAGGATGGACTGCAGCGTGACCATCCGAAATCTTGTTTTCTTGACTGACTTGTTCAAGATACTGAGATCCAAAATTGGTCTCCAGTCCCCTGTTTTCTTTGGAACTAAAAAGAACCTGGAGTAGATTCCGGATCCTAGTTGGTCTGCTGGAACTGGTTGAACTGCTCTTTTTACAAGCAGCTTTGAAATTTCCAAAGCTGCAAGATCCCTTTGAGCGGGTGGAACATCTGGAAGGGATTTTTTTGATTGGTTTGGGATGCGAACGAAGGGAATGGAATAGCCTTCGGAAATGATGGACTGTACCCACTTGTCTTGAGTCAGGGATAGCCAGGCTTCTGGGTACAGTGACAATCTTCCCCCGACTGCCTCCGAAGGTGGACAGTCGGGCAACACCTCAGGGATGCTGAAAGGGCTTATCAGAAAAAGTTTCTCGATTGCCCTGGTTCTGCGGGCCCCCTCTGCCTCTAGGGCGACGTCTATCATTATTGTTCCCTCCTCTGCCTCTGGAGGGGAACCGACTCTGTGCGTCAGGCAAATTCCCTTGAGATTGTTTGCGGAACCACATTTTTCCACTTTTCTGGCCTTTGGGGTAAGGTCTAGAAGGAGTAGAAAAACGGACTCCGACGGCAGATAGAGTTTTGCCATCCGTCTCGCACCTAGTCAAGGTTTCTTTCACTTGAGGACCAAAAAGAGATGATCCATCGAACGGGGAATTAGTGAAAGACGTTTTAAAGGGGTCCGCAAAATTACATAGTCGCATCCAGGCATGCCGGCGTAAGGCAACACCTGTCCCTGCGGCCCTACTCGCTCCATCAGCCGCATATGAAAGGAGGCGCATGGAGGAGTTAGCTATCGAATTAAGGGTAGTCAGCTGGGTGTTCATTTTGTCCTGAAAATCTGCAGCTGTAGTATCCTTCAACATCTCACTCGCTTCCTTGATCAAGTCTCTCTGGAGACGGGTGAAATGGCATAGGTAGTTCAGCGAACGCATTGCAAAGGTCGCTGACGAGAACATCCGCTTCCCATACCTGTCCATAGACCTAGATTCTTTGTTAGGGGGATGAACAGGCACTGAAGGATCAGCTAGTTCCTTCTTGGTGGCAGCAGCTACCACCATAGCATCCACAGAAACACCTTTTGTGAGAAATTGTTTGTCAGTTGGTGCTGTTATAAATTTGGAAGGTCTCCTGGGGGTAGGATCCACTGAATCAGGAGCCGTCCAGGCCTTCTTTGCCACCACCTGCATGAGGGGATCAAAGGGGGGGGACACTCAGGAGGTGGAAGGGCGAGAGCCAAACGCCTCAAGATACACAGATTCATCCTCCGAAGGGTTAAGAGCTGGCCAATTTCCTCTCTGTTTCAGGATCTCTAGAATGTCTGCGAAAGAGACATCTTCAGACGGGGAACGTGGGGTACCCTCGGAATCCTCTAAATCTGTGTCAGAGGTGACAGACTCAGGTGAGTCTATGTGCTTCCTCTTACACTTTCTCTTCCTAGGGGGCTCCCCTGCCAATTCAGGGGAGTCCTCGGAAGAGGATGAGATCCCCACAGGGGATTCTTGAGGAGCTGGCTCTCTGCGGTCTGGGATGAGGGAGTGAGTCGACATAACCAAAGGCACCGAAGAGGGAGGGGCGGACGGAGCCGACTGTGGAGTCGAACAAGGTTCCAACACACTCCGCATGACCTCGAACGCACCCCTGTCTGGCAGAGCCAGAGGTCCCCGCTCCGAGAAGCTGAGAACCTCCCTCGGCACCGACAGAGATGGCTCCGAGGCCGATGTCGGAGCCGAACTCACCAGCGCCGAAGCACCGAGAGGGAGAGGGGGGTCGGACAAGGGTCCGATGCCACTCACCCCCTCGGAGCCGACGAGGGAAGCTCGGCGCCGAGATTCTTCAAAGGAAGAAATCGGAGCCGATGATGGAGCCGAAGACAATTGTATCGGCTCCGACGCTACCACAGTCTCGGTCCCGAGACGCCCCGGCTCCGAGCTCAAAGGAGTCGGAGGAGGAATATTTATAGGAATAAGTTGAGGCATCGACTGATGAGTCGGGCTCTGGAGCATTTGGGCCAGTGCCTCGGACTTTAAAAGTCGACTCACTACCCTCTGGAGGTCGTGATCTGAGAGCCTCAATGACCTGGAGGAGTGAGATCTGTGGCTCCATTCAGACAGCAAGGGAGACGCTGGAGCCGAATGAACGGAGCCAAGGGACGGTGACCTCGATCTCTTTCTAGATGTCGGCTCCGATGGTCTGATCGGAGCCGACCCAGGAATCTCTAATGCCTTGGCTCCGGCCGGAGCCGAGGGAACCACAGATACTGCAGTCAAAGACTCATCGGCTCCAGCCGGAGCCGATGAAGCAGTAGGCTTCGAAGCCTTAGGCCTCGACTCTGAAGCTGGAGCCGAGGTCTTGGAAGCCTTAGAAGGTTTCCCCGATGTCACAGAAAGGGAACCTTCAGGCTTAAGCAAACCCCTTAAAATGAGTTTGTTTCTTCTTTCCTGCAGGACTCTAGGGCTGAAGCCATGGCATACAGCACAAGAGTCCTGCAGGTGTAAAGGTCCCAGGCAATACACACAAGAAGTGTGACCGTCTGTCAGAGACATTTTCTGACAGCATGAGTCACACTTCTTGAAGCCTGAGACCTTTGAATCCTTGGACATACTCAAGGAACCGAAGTGTAATCACACACAGAAACACACACACACACAGATTACACTGATAGAAGTCTAAAAGGAATTACTTAAACTAAACTTTTGAAAGGTAAGTTAAGTTAAAGCTTCCTAACCAAACACATACACACCCTAAGGAAGGGAAGGAAGGGCCCGAAGGCCTAGGGAAAGAACTTATAAGTTCTTGAGAAAAAAAGGGGCTGGATAAAAAGTAGAAGGGATAATATCCACTACACTAAGGGTAAAAAGAAATACACTAAGCTAGTCTAAGTTTAAAGTATTTAAACTAATCTAACTTTCACTAACCTGGAGCCGGTAGAAAAACACCTCGATCGCTGTAGCGGCAAACGAGATCTGAGGTAATTCACGCCTAGCATTGTGGGATATAGGGGCAGCCTCGAGCCGGTGGAACCAACTCTCGAGCTTTTAGAGTGGCCGTGTCAGAGCCGAGGTCGGCTCCGAACCCATCCAGCAAGAATGAAGGCGAGATAGACAACTTAATTAGAAGTTATGTACTCACCATAACGTTCCATCTGAGTAGGTGTATTCATTTGTCTGCAACCTGTGGGTTATGGATCCGATATCGGATCCGAACCGGCATGGTTTTCCAGCTATGGATCCAAGCTCTCAGCTCCTCCCCTCACCCATAATGCCCTGCTCTACCCTCATGACCTCAGATCGAGTTTGCCAAAGCAACAATACCCTAAACAGGGTAACATAGAATATGCAGGAAACTGAAAGGCCAGGGGGATAGGAGGGCGGGATGGTTGCAGACAAATGAATACACCTACTCAGATGGAACGTTATGGTGAGTACATAACTTCTAAATCTGAAGTAGGATATTCATTTGTCTGCAACCTGTGGGACAGAGTCCCCAGCTACCTGAATCTTGGGCGGCCATCATGGAAGGATATTCCGGAGCACCGCGGAGCCAAAGGATGCTCTACCCCTAGATGCAAGATCCAACTTATAGTGGGAAATAAACGTATGAGATGAAGCCCACGTGGCTGCTGCACAAATATCATCTAGAGGAATCCTAGCCCTGAAGGCTGCCGAGGTAGATACTGACCGGGTTGAATGGGCATGAACACCCTCCGGTGCGGGCCTTCCTGAAGCTTGATAAGCCAATAAGATGCACTGTGAAATCCAGCGGGACAGAGAAACTTTAGAGATTGGTTTGCCCAAATTGAATTTTGCAAAGGAAATAAACAGCTGGTCGGATTGCCTATGACCAGCTGTCCTGTTCAGATAAAATCTAATTTGCCTGTGAACATCTAGTGAATGTAGCTTATATTCACCTTTGTTTTCATATTTAGGGAAGAAAACAGGGAGGTTAATGGATTGATTGATGTTTGCTTCAGAAGCGATTTTAGGAAGAAAGGACGGGTTGGTCCTGAGGGAGACTCGGTCCGGATGAAATACCAAGTAAGGAGGTTTAGCTGATAATGCTTGAAGTTCAGAAACTCTCTTGGCCGATGTAATGGCTACCAAAAGGCTGTCTTGTAGGACAAGAATTTGAGATCTACCGTAGCCGCTGGCTCGAAGGAGGCGGTCAAGGCCTGCAGGACCAGAGAAAGGTCCCAAGGAGGAACTGCTTGTTTTATAGGGGGCCTGAGAAGAAAAGTACCTTTAAGAAAAATTTTACACAATTTGGCTGACATAAGAGGATTAGAGTCATGGCCAATGTGATAGTGAGAAATTGCCGCCAGTTGTACTTTGACTGTGGAACTGCTGGCACCATCGTTAAAGAGAGTGGTTAGAAAGTCAAGCACTAAAGGGAGAGGAACCGTGAAGGGATTCAGGCCTTGCCGCTCCGCCCACAAAGAGAACGTTTCCATTTGCTTGGTAAACCTTTCTAGTGGATGGTTTATGAGCCGCCACCAAAATTGCCTTTACCGGTGAAGAAATACCGGAGTCCTTATCAGGAGTGGAACTGGAGCAGCCAAGCGGTCAGCTTCAGGTTGTCCAGATTCGGAGGAGGAATGCAGGATGGATGGGATATCAGATCCGAATGGGATCTAGAATCCAAGGAGGATTCACCGAGTGAGACCTTAGGAAGGGGAACCAGATCTGTCAAGGCCAGAATGGAGCAATGAGAATCATTCTGCAACCCACCGAGAGGCTTTCTGAAGAACTTGGAGCATCAGAGGCAAGGGTGGATAGGCATACAGAAGACCGGGTGGCCAAGCATGCACCAGGCGTCTCTTGGGGTACCTCCGGAGGAGGTATTAGAGAAAAACTGTCGCACTTGGTGTTTGAGGGAGATGCAAAAAGATCGCATGAAGGGGTTCCCCACCGTGCGAATATGCGTTCCGCTACTTGACAATTGAGAGACCACTCGTAAGGGGTCAGAATGGTGCGACTGAGCTTGTCCGCTAGGATGTTGGACCGACCCGGAATGTGCGTTGCTATTAGAAAGCGATTGGTGGAGATTGCCCATTCCCAAACTCTCATGGCCTCTCGACAAAGAGGGTAAGACCTTGTTCCTCCTTGCTTGTTGATGTACCAGACAACAGACATGTTGTCCGACTGAATCGCAATTGTTCCCAAGGGAAGAAAGTCCTGAAGTGCTAGCAACGCTAAGAGCACTGCTCTCATCTCTAGAACATTGATATGCAGTAAGGTCTCTGAATCGTTCCACGTGCCTTGGACGGTCCGGCCCGCAAAGTGCCCCCCCCACCCGAGGCGGGAGGCGTCCGTGGTCTCCGTGGCGAGAGGGGGAGAGGCACAAAATGGGCGGCCTTTGTGGAGATCCGGGGAGTGGAGCCACCACAAGAGGGACCGCTTGCAAGCCTTGCTGATCGCTATGGGATGATGCATGGGGAGAGCAAGGTTTGACCACTGTACTAAGAGCGTCCACTGTAGAATGCGCATATTGAGCCTGGCAAGAGGAAGAAGTGCTATAGCCGATGCCATGGACCCTAGAGCCCTCAGGACCAACTCCGCTGGAACAGAACTTGAATGGAGAATGGCCCGCACCTGGAGCTGCAGATTTAGAACTCTGTCCGCAGTGAGGAAGGCTCGTAAACTCCTTGTGTCTAGCCTGGCCCCTATAAAATCTAAGAGCTGTGTGGGCCAGGTTGGACTTTTGTATTTATTGTGATGCCCAGAAAGGGAGCAAGATGGAGAAAGGAGTCTCGCCAATAGAAGTAGATGCCTTGTTGGGGTAAGGAGCCAGTCGTCCAGGTAGGGAAAGACCTGCACCCCCTGAAGCCTCAGATGGGCCGCTACCACTGCTAATACTTTGGTGAACACCCTGGGGGCTGTGGTGAGACCAAAGGGAAGGACCCGGAACTGGTAGTGACTGGCTCCCAGCCGAGCGGAGAAACCTCCTGGGCGCCTGTCCATCAGGATGTGGTAGTACGTCCTTGAGATCTATCGCGCACATCCAGTGATTTTCTCCCGGGAGGGAGTGAATAGATTGCAGAGTGGCTATTCCGAATTTTTCTTTGGAGACTGCCAGATTCAAGAGAGAGAGGTCTAGGATTGGTCTTAGTTCCCCGTCTTTTTGGCACTAAAAGAATCTGGAGTAGAACCCTGATCCGATCTGGTCTGGGGAACGGGCTGGATGGCTCTTTTCTTTAGCAGTTGGCCAATTTCTGCCAAAGCGGCCTCACGTTGACCGGGTGGGACGTCTGGGAGGGACTTCAACTTTGGAAGGTGAAGGAAAGGAATGCGATATCCCTGGATATGATTTGGAGAACCCAGCGGTCCGATGTTATGGACTCCCATGCCGCTAGGTGCCCGAACGTCCCCGACTGCCTCCAGAGTAGAGCAGTCGGGCAACCCTCAGGGTTGCTCTTGCGGGCCGTTCAGAGAAAGGTTCCCTGGACCCGAAGTTTCTGGGAGCCCCTCTGCCTCTAGGGCGGCGTCCTCCCTGTCCTCCTCTGCCACAGAAGGACTGGTTGTCCGGAGCAGGCTGGGACTGCTGCGACTTCCAGAACCACATCTTCTTCTGACCCTTTTGGTTCCTAGAATAGGGCCTCTGGGGTGCAGAGAAGCGGATTCCGACGGCAGACAGCGTCTTCCCGTCCTTTTCGCTCTGGGTCAACGTCATGAGCGGTCTTGCCAAACAGAGCAGAACCATCAAAGGCGTTGCAAGCGGCGCTTTGAAGGGCTCAGAAAAATCGCAGTGACGGAGCCAGGCCTGACGTCTAGTGACCAGTCCTGTCCCCGCAGCTCTAGCGGCGCCTTCCGTTGCATGGGAGAGCAGCCGCATAGAAGTATTTGTAACTGACCTAAGAGTGGCCATACGGGTGGAGTGCAGAACTCTGTCCTCCTCCGAAATGGACTCAGGGGGGGATGCAGCGTATTCCTTAATAAGATCTCGCTGCATCCTAATGACATGTGCCAAATAGTTCAGCGCCCTTACCGAGAAGGTCGCGAACTGAACATCCGCTTCCCCAAGCGGTCCATCATCCGAGACTCCTTGCTCGGTGGGTGGACTGAGGGACTCTCCTGAGCCAGTTCCCTCTTTGTGGCCGCCGCCATCAACATGGCATCTACCGGAGGCCCCTTGCTCCAATGGGCCCGGTCGGATGGCGGACTAAGGATCCTATCCGGTCTTTTGGGAATTGGCTCCACGGTGTCCGGTTCCTTCCACGCCCTGGTGGTAATAAGGTCCACCAGGGGGTCGGCAGGGGGGGACACCCAAGAGGTAGACGGGCCCGTTTCAAATGCCTCCAAGAACACGGACTCGTCCGAGGAAGACTTGGGGGCAGACCACCCCCCCCTTATACGGAGCATTTCCATGATGTCTCCAAAGGAGACATCCTCGGGTGACCGTGGGGAGCCTTCCTTCCTCCAAGTCCGTGTCTTCTGTAAGAGACTCGGGGGAGTCAATGTGCCTCCTTTTGCACGTATGCTTGCGAGGGACATCCTCTGGGGGGCTGTCAGAGGAGTCCTCGCAAGCACCAATTTGCTCCATAGGAGCAACTTGGGGCACAGAAACGGGCTGTCCCAGGGCCGGATGGTGGAAGCCTGGCCCAGTGCAGAGGGAGCGGGACGGAGCCGGAACAAGTGCCGGGGGTCCGGAGACCCTCAACAGAGCCCTCTCCACTACATCAAAAGCCGAAGGGGAGCCGACCTCGACCAAAGGATCCGACAATCGGCCCCCCCTCGGATCCGAAGAGTGGACGGGCGGCGCGAGCGTTCGGATCCGAAGGGACAGTACGCTCCGACACAGACGGCGCCGAAGGAGCACTGATCCCCCCGGATCCGAAGCTCGGATCCAGGCTCCGAGAGGTCGGGTCCGACGCACTCGAGGGCAGGGTCGGATCCGAAGTACCAAGTACTATCGGCGCCGACCCACCCCGGCTCGAAGCTGCTCGGCTCCAGCTGCTCCGAACCCGGATAGCGGGTCGGAGAAGGAGCAATAGGCTTAAAAGGGTGTTGAGCTCCCGAGGGGAGGCAAGAGCACTCCCATCTGCATGTGGGCCTGGATGAACCTTCTCATCATGCGGTCCAGATCAGCATCAGAAAGGCTATGAGTAGATCTCGGCGAGGCTACCGAGGTAGGCCTGGAGTGCCTCCTCGATAGCCTCGACGAGATCGGGTCTCCTCCTCCTCAGGACCCGGTGAAAAGCACACAGGGGACGGGCCGAGAAGGAGGAGACCGAACCGACTGAGCCGGGAGAAGCCCGCTTCGCTGGCGCGGCCGAAACAGAGGTCTCGTCGCCCCGCTTGTGGTGCTTCTCCCTCCGGTCCTTACCAGCATCCCTCTCCTCTCCAGAAGCGGGAGGTTGAGTCCCAGGAGCAGGAGGGTGCCACAGGGGAACAACTGTAGCCACAGCTGTTCCCGAAGGAGCGGAGGCGGAGCCGAGTCCGGCGGTAAAGACCCGCCAAGACCAGCTTGGACCTCCGCTCCCTCAGTGCCCTGGGGTTGAACCCTGCACAAATGGAACAACCAGATGTGAGGTGTTCAACCCGACACTAACACACCGAGTGTGGCCATCAGCCGGTGAGAGCTTATGGCCACACTCGAGCTTTGAAAAATAGATTTAGGCTGATCAGCCATAATCTATAACTACTAAAAGCTACTAAAAGTAACTTAAAACAAAAGACACACAGGCCTAACACACACACTCCACGCAACAGCGAGGGAGGGAAAAAAATTACTTAATTTAACTCAAATTAAACTTTTCAGAAAGGGAAACCTAAACTTTCACACAGAATTACTCAAAGAACCAAAAATTTTCTGATTTTACAAGTAATAAAATACCACTTAGCTGAGAGCTATGTACCCAAATCCAGTCACCAGCGCGGCAAACGAGATCTGAGGTCATGAGGGTAGAGCAGGGCATTATGGGTGAGGGGAGGAGCTGAGAGCTTGGATCCATAGCTGGAAAACCATGCCGGTTCGGATCCGATATCGGATCCATAACCCACAGGTTGCAGACAAATGAATATCCTACTTCAGATCATCGGACTCCCACGGCAGAGAGAGTCTTGCCTTCTTGCTCACACCTAGTCAACGTGTCTTTAACCTGTGGCCCAAAGAGAAAGGAGCCATCAAAGGGAGTATTGGTGAAGGACGCTCGAAAGGGTTCCGCAAAGTGACACAGCCACATCCACGCATGCCTCCTAAGGGCTACACCTGTGCACGCGGCTCTACTTGCTCCATCGGCTGCATAGGAAATGAGCCTTATGGAGGAGTTAACTATAGAATTAAGCATCGCTAGCTGGGAAGCTACTCTGGCTTGTGCTCCCTCAGCTGTAGGATCTTGAAGGGTATCTCCATGCTCTTTAAGGAGATCCCTTTGAAGTCGAGTAAAATGACAGATAGTTCAGTGACCTCATGGAGAAGGTCGCTGAAGCAAACATTTGCTTTCCATAACTGTCCATCGTCCTAGACTCCTTGTTAGGGGGATGAACAGATGAAGAGGTCTCTGCTAGCTCTTTTTTGGTGGCTGCTGCTACCACCATGGCATCAACGGGTACACCTTTAGAAAGGAATTACTTATCCTGGGGAGCTCTAATAAATTTACCAGGTCTCCTCGGAGTTGGTTCCACTGTGTCCGGAGTTGACCAAGCCTTTCAAGCCACTACGGACATAAGTGGGTCGAAAGGCGGAGAAACCCAGGAGGTGTAAGGTTGGGAACCAAAAGCATCCAGGAATACAGACTCATCCTCGGTAGAGGCTAGGGGATTAAAGTTCCCCCTCTGCCTAAGCATTTCCAGGATGTTTGAGAAGGAAACCTCATCTTCAGAGGGGGATCTCGGGGACCCTTCCGATTCATCTAAGCCTGTATCAGAAGTGACAGACTCAGGGGAGTCAATGTGCTTCTTCTTGCACTTCTTCTCCTGAGGGGGCTCCTCTGAGTGATCAGGGGAGGCCTTGGAAAAAGAGGAAACACCCAATGGGGTGTCCTGGAGCATCGGTTTCCTAAGCTTGGGGTCTGGAGGAGGAGCAGAGGTTGGCACAGGCACTACCGGGGATGGAGCTGGTGGGGCTGGTAATGGAGCTGATTCAGGGGACAGCACACTCCGCATGACCTCAAAGGCATCCCTGCCTCGAAGCAGAGAAAGCTCTGGTTCCGAAGAAATAGGAATCTTTCTCCGCGCCGAGGGGGACGGCTCCGAGGCTGATGTTGGAGCTGAGCTCACCTGCACCGATGCTCCAAGAGGGAGAACGAGGTCAGACAAGGGTCCGATGCCACTCACCCCCTTGGAGCTGACGAGGGAGCCCCGGCATCCAGATCCCTAAATGGAAGGTACCATCAAGGTAATCGGAGCCGACATCAGAACCGAAGAAGATATGGTTATCGGAGCCGACGGTTCCACTACTCGAACCCCAACGAATTCCGGTTCTGAGCTCAATGGAGTCGGAGGAGGAACAGAAAGGGAGGTGGATGGAGCCGATACCTGTTGAGGAGGGCTAGACAACATTTTAGCTAGTGCCTGTGATTTAACAACCTACTCACTACTCTCTCCACATCATGATCAGACAGCCGAGAGGATTGTGAAGAATGGTGGCTACGTTCACTTTGCAATAATGGAGAGCCAGGAGCCAAATGAACTGAATCTAATGAGGGGGACCTCAGCCTTTTATGGGTCCGAGACAGCTCTGTAACATCTGATGGAGCCGACAGTGGGGTTGTCTTGTCAGTGCCAGCCGCAACCGACATACTCAGTAAATCCTGCACCGGGGTTGGCTCCAAAGGTGGAGCCGACGGTTTAGAGGATTTTGCGGATTTCACTCGCTGTGAACTCTTTGCCGGTGAATCATAAGCTTTTAAAAGACCCCTAAGGATCAATTTATTCTTCCATTCCTGCAGGACTCTTGGACTAAAGGCATGACAGATGGAATAAGAGTCCTGCAGGTGAACAGCGCCCAAACAATAAACGCAGCTAGTGTGCCCGTCTGTCAGAGACATTTTCTGACAGCACGAGTCACACTTTTTAAATCCAGATACTTCAGCCTCTTTAGACATATCAACCAGCAGAAAAGAAACGCAGATGGAAACAAATTTCTACTCTAGTCAAAGTACGATAGACTATGTAAAAAGAATATATCAAACAAACTGCTTTTTTTAAAGATAGCAAAAAAACAACAGAAAGGAGAGCCTCTAAGTTAAACGGCTTCCTTGGGGAGGGGAGAACTCTCTAACTTAAATGAGTTCTACTAAGAAGGACTAAAAGGTACTCAACAACAAACACTGGTAAATAAAACTAAGAAAAGGTAATTATCTAATAGTTTTAAGAAGTATAAGGATATATTTCTACACAAAAATTTGAACATTTTAAAATACAAGCCTGAGCCAGAAAACGACACACCTCACAGCTGAACCAACAAATGAGATCTGGGTAGCTATCGCTAGGCATCATGGGATAAGGGGTAGCCTCGAGCCAGTAAACAGCTCTCGAGCTATTGAAGATGACTGGGTCAGAGCCGAGGATCGGCTCTGATCCCAAACAGCAAGAATGAAGGCGAGATAGACAACTTAACATCGTATGCTATGAATGGTATGCAGTCAGGTGAGTCACCATGATTACTGCAGACTTTGCAAAATTAGGAATGATTGCGCACAAATACAGTATAATTTATACAGTGATATTAAAAAGATGCAATGACAAATGGCATAAGAGCAGCATAGATGTCCATATACTTCTACAGGTATGGCAGAAGCCCACTTGGACCAAAGCAAAAAAGCACTGCAAAGTACATAACAGTAGCATGAATGTCCATATACATCTACAGGTATGGCAGAAGACCACATGGACCAAAGCATATTAATAAAACAGGACAACATCTTCGCCATCAGCAAAAGAACTGCAAAGTGTATAGGACCTCTTCACATTTTCCACTGACAGGTTTTATTCAACATCTGCATGCAGTGCACACATTGTGACACATTTATACTAATGTGTGATCCATGCATCCTTACTGCTGTGTTGACCCACTTTGGACTGCTGCCTCTACTGGCCCAATGGCCATTTGTGCCTCATCTGCATGACAAATCCACATTGAACTACTGGCCTACTAGCTGTGTGACATCCCTTGCAGCATTCTTGTGTCTCTGTCCTTGTGTGTGACCTGTAACAGAGAACTGCAGAGATATACTACACTGACTCTGCCTCAGTACATTGGAAGTATAGGCTCAGGTCTTGCTCTCTGGAGGAGATGTTTGTGTCCAGGCTGTGGTCTTGCTGTCTGAGGGGAGGTATCTTTCTCCAGGCACAAGTCCTGCTGTCTAGAGGGAGGTGCCTATCTACAAGGCTCAGGCGTTGCTGTCTGGGGGAGGCATCTGTTTCCAGGCACTGGTCTTGCTGTCTGGGGGAATGTCTGTCTCCAGGCTCAGGTCTTGCTTTCTTTGGGGGTATCTGTCTCCAGACTCAGGTCTTGCTGTCTGGTGCAGGCGTCTGTCTCCAGGCTCAATTCTTGCTGAGAGGGAGGCACCTGTGTCAAGGCACAGGTCCTGTCATCTGAGGTGTCTTTGTCTAGGCTCCAGTCTTGCTCTGTGGGGGAGGGGTCTGTTTCCAAGTACAGGTCTTGCTGTCTCTGCGGAGGAGCTTGTCTCTAGGCTCAGGTCTTGCTGTCGGGGGGAGGCATCTGTATCCAGGCTCAGATCCTGCTGACCCTGCCCTTCCCTATTACATTGTCTGTCTGTTTTCCATTTTCTCTGTCTTCTGTCTGGTGTGACCTGTAGCAGAGAACAGAAGAGATGTAGAGCACTGAAACCAGGTATCCCCTGGAAGACTCTCTCTCTCAGTGCAATGGCAGTGGGTGTGCTTGCCATGGAAGGTGAAGCTGGCACTTTGTCCCTTGTACCATCACAACACAAGTGGAGAGGGAGGCTTCACTCTGCTCTTCCCCAGTACATTGTCTTTCTGTCTGTCTGCATGGTGTGACTTGTAACAGAGAACAGCAAAGGTGAACAGCACCGACACTGGGAATCCCTGGGTGACTGTCTCAGTGCAGTGGGTATTCATACCATGACAGGTGGGGCTGTTGCTTGGTCCAATGTACCATCACATCATAAGTGGAGAGGTGGGCTTTGCTCTGCCCTTCCCTGGTACACTGACTGTCTATCCACATGGTGTGTCCTGTAATGGAGAACAGTAGAGATGCACAGTGCCAACACTGGGTATCCCCCTGGGAGACTTTGGCTCAGTGCAATGTATGCGCATGCCATGGTAGGTGGGACTGTCTCTCAGTCCCATGTAACATTCCAACATGAATGGAGAGGTGGACTTTGCTCTGTCCTTCCCCATTACCTTGAATGCCTTTCACTTTGTTGGGTTTATGTGTATGTGTGTCTAGTGTGATGCACTGGGAGTAACAGACTACATATTGTAAAGTATCAGTGAATACTGCATGATTTGGCTGCTTATTGCTATTTCTCAAGTGGTGTCATGTCTTTTGGCAGGTATGGACAAAGAAGTGCATCTCTATATGTGGGCATTCATATGTGCATTGGAAAGCAGTTAGAGCAAAGAAGATATCTGGAGTAGACCTGTGGCTGCATAAGGAATCTGTCAACATTGAGTGGGTGAGCAGAAGAAGAGTGCGCTGGGATGGCCATATTTCTCTACTGAATAAAAAATGTGATGAAGACACAACACCCTGTGTTTTGGTTCTGCACATTGGAGGCACAATAATACAGTATGAGCACTATGCAAACTAAGGTGGACATTATGCAGATTCCTGTGCAATTGCATTCAAGGAAACCAGCAGTTAAGATAATTTGGTCCAGCACTATTCAGTGATGCTCATGGATGGGTGCTATGAAGCAGAAAGTGTCAAAGAATTCGCACATTGACCAATTGAAACTGATGATGGCATTTGGGTGATCCACATATAGGCACCTCTCCATAACTACATAATCTCCAGAGCTATACATTCATGATGGGTGCATTTGACCAACAAAGGTCTCATTTACTTCATGATGGACATCAGGAAGGCGATCCTTATGAAAGTGTGTAATCTGTAAAGTGTGACACCATGAAATACATTGATAATCCTTCAGTTTCATTTCTTTTATGCCTTCTTTTTCTTTTCTAAATACAACAAAAGTTTTGTGATAATAAAGTAATTTACTCAAGTAAGTCTGCCTCTATGTCCTTAATGTATGGAATGTATAACTGCATGTTTTTACAGCTGCAGTGCTGATTTTCATTACATGGCATTGTATTTCATGGCACTAAAAAAACATAGTGCTACAAAAGTGGTCACTAATATCTGCTGGCTACTTGCGAACAATCTGAAGATATTTAGACTTGTTTAGTATTATAATCTGCATATCTGCCTAAATATATGTTGTAAATTTTGTATTGGGGATGCACTGCAAAATAACATTTCACATGTCAAGTTGGCAGAGAGCTCATGAATGTCTCATTACCCCAATGTGGTACTTGTGAATGTATGGCATATGCACATAATTATATTATCTTGCTGAAACAGCATCCAGCTGCCATGTGACTTTGAACAGGATAATAAGGGTATCAGAAATCACTGACTATACAGGTTTATAGGTGGTTATGAGGTTATTGGCTCAAGAGCTTAGCTCAAATAAAGTACAAGCTAAGACCTTGATGAGATATGAACTGTAACTCTTGGTTTACAGAACCAGTGTTCTAACCCCTGAGCTACAAGACCTGAAAAACCTTTATCTGGATCCAAACCCAAGACCCTGCAGTTTACAGTCTGTAGCTATAAGCACTATACCACCAAACATAGTATAACATTTTGGGGGAGACATCAGCAACTGCAGCCTTGCATCCTTCAGATCTGTTTTCATATTATTGCTGTATTCTCCAAAGCACTGCATTGTGTTCATTTATCCAGTCATTTTGTAATACTCAGATTAACCTATTCAGGGTTAAATGGCAGCTAGATCTTGCTGTATGCCTCTCATACTGTTGGTAGTAATCCTAGTGAGGTAAATGCAGGGAATTAGGCTCCTCAGATGACGGGGTAATTGGTAACAAGAGAAAAAGAAGTTATGTTCTTACCATAACGTTCCATGTGAGTTGTTCATCTCGCCTTTTTGTTCTTACACGTGGGTTCGGAGACGATTCCTCGGCTCCGAGTCGGCCGCTTTTCAAGCTCAAACTCTCAGAGAAGCTCGAGACACAGTATATATCCCATGATGCTCTACTGTAAACCCCAGATCTAGTACGCTGCACACAAAGACAGCCTAAAAAAATAAGCACTGCAGTACCTACCTATCTAGGTACCTCTAGATTTGCAGAAAGGAAAAAAACAGTCTGTCTTAGGAAGACAGGCTGACAAGACCAACCAATCCACCAAGACAACCATCTTTCTCACCAGGAGGGGGAAGGTGGGAGGGAATGTAAGAACAAAAAGGCGAGATGAACAACTCACATGGAACGTTATGGCAAGAACATAACTTCTTTATGCGAAGTTGTTCTATCTTGCCGTTTTGTTCTTACACGTGAGTAGCGTCCCAAGCACCCTAAATCCTGGGTGGCTCAAGGGAGAACATTCCTGAGCACACTGGAACCAAAGGAAGCCCTGTCCCTGGAGGCCCTGTCCACTTTGTAATGAGTGATAAACGTGTGAGGTTTGGACCAAGTAGCAGCTGCACAGATGATACCCAAAGGTAAACGAGGTGCATGAGCTAATGACGTAGAAACAGCCAGGGTAGAATGGGCTTTGACATTAGTTGGTAATGGCTGGTTAGAGGAGGACTAAATGAATTTAATGCAGTCAGAAAGCCACTTAGATAATGTGACTTTTGATACCACAGAACCTTTCTTGTTCTCTGCGTAAGAGACAAAGAGTTGATCAGATTTCCTGAAATCTTTTGTTCTGTCCAAGTAGAATCTCAACTGTCTGTGAACATTTAGCTTGTGTAACATATATTCCAGTCTGTTGATATGGTGTCTAAAAAAAGTTCGGAGCTCAATGGACTGATTTGTTAGTTTCTGAACAGACCTTAGGAAGAAAGGTAGGATTGTCCTGAGGGACACCCTATCAGGGTGGAAGATCAATTATGGGGGCCTGGAAGATAAAGCTTGGAGTTCAGAGACCCTACGTGCAGATGTAATGGCTACCAGAAATATTGTTTTCCAAGACAGAAACTTCAAATCACAAGATGACGCGGGTTTGAAGGGGGTAAGCATCAATTGGGATAAAACAAGATTCAAATTCCAGGGAGAGACAGGGTGTCTGATAGGTGGTCTGAGATGGTGGGTCCCTTTCAAAAAGACCTTACATAGTCTGTGGGACATGAGGTTAGCTCCGTTAAACCCTACATGAAAGTTGAAAATGGCAGCCAATTGAACCCTTATGGTGGCAGCTGCTGCGCCATCATAGAACAAGGAGGACAAGAACTCTAATATGGTATGAATAGGTGCAACATATGGGTCAAAGTTGTGGTGAGAAGCCCAGTGAACAAATCATTTCCATTTGCTATTATATAGCTTCCTGGTTGACAGTTTATGAGAGGAAACTATAATATGTTGGACCACGGGAGACAAATCTTGAGACCTGGCTAATATGGGAATTGGAGCAGCCAAGCTGTCAGTTTTAGGGAGATGAGGGAGGGATGAAGAACTCCCGACGAATGAGTCAGAAGGTCTGGCACTGGGTCCAGAACCCATGGTTCTTCCACTTGATGCTTCTGTAGGAAGGGGAACCAAATCTGACGAGGCCAAGATGGGGCTATCAGAATAACAGTCCTTCCCAGACTTTTGGCTTTCTATATAAACTTGGGAATTAGGGTAATTGGCGGGAAGGCATACAGGAGGCCCGGGGGCCAATCGTGTACAAGCGCGTCCCTCGGGTTGCTCCCCGGTGGGGGATAAAGGGCAAAGTAACTTCTGCATTTGGCATTCATTGGAGATGCAAACAGATCACAGCAAGGCTGGCCCCACCTGTGGAAAATCTTGTCCACCACCTATTGTTTGAGGGACTACTCGTGAGGCAACAGGATGGCCCTGCTCAGTTTGTCAACTATCACGTTGGATGACCCCGGGATGTGCGTTGCTATCAGAAAGCGCCTAGTGGATACAGCCCACTGCCAAATTCTTAGGGCCTCTCAGCATAAGGGATACCATCTGGTTCCCCCTTGCTTGTTGTTGTACCAGACTATTGACATGTTGTCCGTCTGAATTGCAATTGTCCCTGGAGGAAGACAATCGTGAAAGTGTTGCAATGCTAGGAACACTGCTCTCAGCTCCAGGACATCTATATATAAATGTGATTCCATGCTTGACCAAGTACCTTGGACAGTCTTTCCCTGAAATAGCCCCCCCTCACCCTATCAGCGAAGCATCCATGGTCACTGTGGCTGTGGGCTGGGGAAGAACAAGGGGACATCCGACTACTATCTGGTCGCTGTTCAGCCACCAACTGAGATCCTTCTTGCAAAGATTTGTTAACAGAATCTCGTGCGACATGGGCAGTTGTTGGTAAGACCCTTGTGTGAAGAGTAACCACTGGAGTATCCACATGTGCATGCGCCCCAACGGGACTGCTATTAGCGTCGCTGCCATTGTGCCTAATAGTTTCAGTATCTGGGACACAGGAGCTTTGTTCTGGGTCAACAGATTGGGCAATTGACTTTTTAGGTATAAGATTCTTGTTTGAGGCAACCTGATCCTTGAATCAACAGTGTTTAGCTCTGCTCCTATAAAGGTAATACGCTGCGAGGGCGATAACGCAGATTTTTCGAAGTTTAAGGTTATGCCCAACTGGGAACACAGGTTGATAGTGTAGTCTCTTGTCTGAATTAGTTGAGGCCTGGAGGTGGCGGTGAGGAGCCAGTAGTCCAGATATGGAAACACCCGGAATCTTAAGCGTCTCAGGTGAGCCGTGACTACTGCCATACATTTGGTGAACACTCTGGGGGCTGTGGTAAGACCAAAGGGCAGGGCTCTGAACTGGTAATGACTGGCCCCCAGCCAGAAACGCAAGTGATCTCTGGATGATCTGGCCATTCTGATGTGGTAGTAAGCATCCTTGAGATCTATAGAGCACATCCAATCGCCCGTTTCTAAGAACGGAAGTATCGATTGAAGCATGACCATCCGGAACTTTTCCTTCTTGACGAAGGTGTTGAGTTTGCTGAGGTCTAATATGGGCCTCCAGTCCCCTGTTTTCTTTGGAACTAAAAAGAACCTTGAGTAAGTTCCAGATCCTATCTGGTCCGCTGGGACTGGCTGGATGACTCTTTTGTCTAGCAGGTTTTGAATCTCTATGGCTGCTAGTTTTCGCAGACTGGGTGGAACGTCTGGAATATTTGTACACATGGGAGGGAATTTTGTAAAGGGGATGTAGTAACCTCTGGAAATGATGCTTTTTACCCAAGAATCCGTTGTAATGTTTAGCCAGGCATTTGGGTATAAAGCCAAGCGACCCCTGACTGCCTCTACAGAATGACAGCCGGGCTTCCTTTCAGGAATGCTGACAGGGCTTACCAGTGAACTGCTCCCTGTCACCCTGATTTTGTAGACCCCCTCTGCCATTTGGACGGCATCTTCCGTTTTTACCCCCTCCTCTGCCCCTAGAGGGGGAATCCGTAGGTGTGTTCTGGAAAGCTCCTTGGCTCTTTCAAAACCACATTTTTCCATTTCGTTGCCCTTTGGGGTACGGTCTAGTTGGAGTGGAAAAATGGACTCCTACAGCAGACAGAGTCTTTCCTTCTTGTTCACACCTAGTAAGAGTTTCCTTAACTTTAGGCCTGAACAAGGCGGAACCATCAAATGGGGTATTGACGAAGGAAGACTTGAAGGCTTCCGCAAAGGAGCAAAGGCGCATCCAGGACTGTCTCCGAAGAGCTATCGCTGAACCTGCCGCCCTACTCGATCCATTGGCGGCATAAGAAATGAGCCGCATGGATGAGTTGACTATAGAATTGAGGGTGTTGAGTTGTGCAGTCACTTTCTCAGAAACTGCATCAGCTGTGTTACCCTGTAGAGTATCTCCCAGCTCTTTAAGGAGATCTCGTTGAAGGCGGATAAAATGGGTCAGGTAGTTCAGCAATCATATGGAAAATGCTGCAGAACTAAATATGCGTTTCCCATACCTGTCCATCGTCCTAGAATCCCGATTAGGAGGATGGACAGAAGAAGAGGTTTCCGACATCTCTTTCTTGGTGGCTGCCGCCACTACCATGGCATCAACCGGAACTCCCTTGGTAAGAAAGACCTTGTCAGCAGGGGAAGTAATGAACTTGCTGGGCCTCCGAGGGACCGGTTCCACTGAATCAGCGGACTCCCACGCCCTTCAAGCAACCAGATCCAAAGGGAGGAGTAACCCAGGAGGTGGATGGTTGAGACACAAAGGCCTTCAGGAGTACCGACTCATCCTTAGTAGGGGCAAGGGACTGCCAATCACCCCTCTGCCTTAAGATATCCAATATGTTTGCAAATGAGACATCCTCTGAGGGCGATCGTGGGGACCCTTCTGTTTCCTCCAAGTCGGTATCCGATGTCAGGGATTCCTGTGGGGAATCCAAGTGCCTCCTCTTGCACAGTCTCTTCCTAGGTACTCCATTGGTGGGAGCATCCAGTGAAGTCCCTGTAGAGGAGGGGCCGCCCAATGGGGATACCTGAGGCTCTGGGTCTCGGCGCTTGGTAAGGACCTGTGGGGAAGAGACAGAACGAGGCCTTTTAGGGGGAGGGGAAGAAAGATCCGAGGAGGTAGTGGTCTTAGAAGACATGACCTTCCTCATGGGATCGAAGGCACCAGAATCCCAGTCCGAGAAGTCCGTCGGCTCCGAAGAGGCCGGCAGCCCTCCCCGAGCCAAGACCCTGCACTCCAATCCAGAGGACGGAGCCGAACCCACCTGCGTCGAAGCCCAGAGGGGAAGGGTCAGAACCAAAGTGTCGGTCCGTCTCTCCACCCAGGAACCAGCGTGGGAGTGTCAGCTCCGAGAGACCCCGGTTGGAACTGAGGAGATCAAGGTCGACGGAGCCGAGGGAGCTGGATCGAACCTTGGCTCTGAGGGCTCTACCAACATCGGTTCTGTCTGCCCCGGCTCCAAGAGTTCGATTGGCTTCGAAGGAGGAGGAGTAGAAAGTAGGACTGGAATTTCAGGCTTAGAAGCCGAGTGGCTTGAAGCGGAAATCATTTTGGCCAGGGCCGGGTTCTCTAGCAATCTCTTAACCACGCGGTCCAGGTCCACATCAGATAACCTCGAAGAATGGGTCAAGGGATGGGTTGAAGGGGCCGAAGATGGCACCGATTGAAGAATCGGAGACTGAGGAGTCTCCAACACCGGATCCACAACTGGGCTCCGAGATAAAGGATCGTTACTCTGCTCCAAAGGCTGTGGAGCCGATGATCGAAACATACTAGAGGAGCTCAGAGCCAAGGACTTGGGCTCCAAGGACCCCTTGGACGACTTCAACCCCTTCGAAGCCTTGGAAGAAAGGTCGGTCTTGTCCAGCGCAGCCTGAAAATCAGGCTTCAGGAGTCTTCTATCCACCAGCTTCCTGCGCCTTTCCAGAAGAACCCTGGCTCCAAAGGAGTTGCAGATAGATCACACTTCCTGCAAATGAACAGATCCTAAACAGTACACACAGGTGGAGTGGCTGTCAATCACAGACATTTTTTGGCCACACTCACACCTTTTGAAGCCAGACTTTTGCTTCTCTGACATTTTAGAAGAAAGAGAGGAAATGTATATAAATATATATATATATATATATATATATATATATATATATATATATATATATATATATATATATAATTTCAGATCCCTGAACTCAAAACTTTAAGTATTAAGCACAAAAAGTTATTCAACTATTTTTATAAGTTTAACTCTCTACAGAACTAGCTAATCGAACTAATTTTAAACTACCACTAATAAAATTAGCACACACAAAGGAGTTGACAGAGCCCTGTCACGCACAAAAAACTAAGAAAGGCCTAGAACAAACAGCCGTTAAGAAAACACTCCAAAGGTATCCTAATCTATACACTAAGTCTAACTAAACTCTATTTTTTAAATACAATAATACTAGCTAAAACTCCAAGAGAAAAATATTTTTCAAAATATTTCTAAATATAGAAAAAAATAACACTGGCCCGAGCTTCCTCCGACGAGTCTGTAGATCCGTTGCAGTGGCAAACTAGATCTGGGGTTTACAGTAGAGCATCATGGGATATATACTGTGTCTCGAGCTTCTCAGAGTTTGAGCTTGAAAAGCGTCCGACTCGGAGCCGAGGGATCGGCTCCGAACCCACGTGTAAGAACAAAACAGCGAGATGGAACAACTTCACGTTTATGAGTTTTGGGGCTGATGTTACAACTTGTTCAGTTATAAGATATGCATATTAATATTATTATTCATATATCTGTTCATATCTCTGGCATTGTGCATTTATATGGAGTGTGATTCAATATTTCACATGCCAAGTCACAAGACAGGTCACTGATGGCTCATCATATGAGTGGGGTACTTGGTAACAACAAAATTATAATTTTTTTTCTAGGAATATTATGAGTGCATGACATACATAATCATATTAATAATGTGAACCATAAGGTGATTACATGGTATTTTGTGTTACCAAATGAAAGCTTACATAATGCTGCAAAAGATGTCGCTGATAACAGCTGTCTTCTTGCTACCATTTGGCATATATTTTAACTTGTTGGGTAATATGCATATTAGCATAATTATCATATTTCTGTACATATCTGTGGCACTGTGCACTTGGACAGATTGTGATTCAGTATTTCACATGTCCAGTCACCAGAGAAATCATGACTGGTTTCTCAGATGAGTGCAGCAATTGGTAACACAATTTTTTTGAGTTTTTGGGCTGGAAATATTATGAATATATGGCATATATCAATAAATCTGATGTCAGTTTTCATTCATTCCACAACTAATGGGGATCAGATGCAATCCTCTAATCCGACTCGGCTGTTATACTAGCTCATGGCCTCCAACAAACACTCAAGCACCTTCCCTACCCATTATGCACCACTTCTAAAATCCCTCAGATCTCATTTGCTGCTTTTGCATCTAGACAGAGTTGCCTTCTACTCTCGGGTTTTTCATGAGAAGATAAGTAATTCTTTCAGGTTTTTCTTCTCAAAAATCTTTATTTCAACTACTTCTTTACTCTTTAATAGCTAATTCTATTTTAAGCCATTCCTTCCTTTCCTTTCTATACACTTTCAAGTGTAACCTTCCCTACCATTGTTGGTAGGCCTATCCTACCTTGTCTATCCCTTTTTTCACTAAGTTTATTATAGCTTTTCACTACCATAGTCAGCAGTTCACCTTCCACTACTTCTAATTAGGTTCATAGGTAGGTACTAGGCTATTGGCCCAAGGGCCTACGTAAGCCTAGCTAACAAGGTTCCCTGGCTTACGCCACCCAAGGAAGTTATTTTCCTGTGCCACTGTCGAGCAGAGACACAGAAGTGATCCCCGGGGTGTATTTCCTATTTCCATCCACACATCAAGATTTTTCTTGAAGAGTGCTAATGAAGAACTTTGCTTGACATAGATGGGTAGCCTGTTCCAGAGTACGGGAAGTCTCTGGGACAGGAATCTATCCCTCCAGCATGTCCTGTTTATTGTGGTGACAAAGTTTAGGTCGCTACAGTGTGTAGCTCAGATTGATTGGGATTTCTTTAGATGTAGCATGTCCAACAGCTCTGGGTTTTACATAACTTTATATGTTAGGCAGAGATCACCTCGGAGTAGGCGATATGCTATGGAGTAAAGCTGGGGTTTTTATTTGAGACGGTCAGTGTAGAGCATTTGTTTGAGGCCAGTAATCCTCTTTGTGAAGTACTTCTGTGACCTTTCCAGCTGCTGCAGATGTCTTGTGAGGTACATTCCAAAAGGGCCGTTGTACTCTATAATGGGTCTAATGAGTGTCGAGTAGAGGGGAACAATGACCTCTTTTTTCCTAGATGAGAACCCTTTTATGATGAGGTGTGCCATGTAGAAGGACTTCCTGACTACTGTGGCGATGTGACTACCAAAGGAAAGACTACTGTCCACCTGGGTCCCAAGGTCTCATCACACATTCGGTGTTAAGTAGATTGGTGCCTATGTGGTAGTTCATGGGTACAGAGTTTTTTACCAAACGGGATGACATTGCACTTTTTGGCACTGAGCTTGAGGCCATGGCTATGACACCAGGCATATGTCTCAGCGAGGCCCTTCTGTAGGATGTCCACATCATTTGGGGACTTGATTATGGCTCCTAGTTTACAGTCATCTGTGAACTTCGTTAGCCAGAGGCCTTCTGTGGTAGCCTGTACTTCAGAGAAGTAGATACCAAACAGGAGAGGTCTCAGGACTGAACCCTGTGGTGCTCCACTTGTCACTGGTTTGAGATCAGATTTGGATTCTGCAACTTTTACAGTGTGGGTTCTGTCAGTGAGCGAGTTGGCAACCCATCTTGTGATGTAGGGATTTATACCTAGTTTAGTGAGTTTAGCTATAATTCCAGAATGGGGGATGGTGTCGAAAGCCTTGGCGAGGTCAAGATAGGCTGTGTGAACCACCTTACCCTCTCATCTACGTCTTTGGTGATTGCCTCAAAGAAATCGATCAGGTTCAGGAGGCATGCTCTGCCTTTCACAAACCCGAACTGAGTGGGATCCAGAGTTTGTGGGTTACCAGTGTCTTTATTTATGAGTTCCATGATGATATGTTCCATGGCCTTGAAGACCAGGCTCATTAGGCTAATAGGGCGATAGTTCCCAGGATCAGTGGTGGCTCCTCCTTTGTGGAGTGGAATAACTGTTGCTGTGCGCCATTCAGTGGGCACAAAGCCTGATGTGAGGCTATTATTGAACATGGTGCTTAAGTGGGGAGTCAGTTCATGTAAAATGCAGCCTGGGATGTTGTCCGATCCCATGGATACTGTGTTTTTGGCTTTAGAGAGTGCAGCTTTTACCTGCATAGTTGTGATTACAGAGACTATGCATTCTTCCTAGATAGATATGGGCCCTTTATAGTAAGGGGGGTAAAGTTAGCACTGAACCTATCTGCCAGGATGTTGGCAATATCAGTTGGTTCTGTAATTTTCATGCCATTGTGCTGTAACTCAGAGCAGATCTTGGTGTTGCCATCGAGATTCTTGACATAGCTACAGAATGCTTTGTGGTTGTCCTTAGAATTAGTGGCAATTTTGTTTTCATAGCTAGCTTTGGAATATCTTATAAGGGATCTCAGCTTCTTACTGAGGCTGACCAGGGAGCTCCTCCACTCATGGGATTTTACTCTCTTTTGCAACAGTTTCTTCCTTCTTTTGTACAGTTTGTTTATGGTAGGGGACTACCAGATTGGCTTCCTTTTTTTGGAGGATAACGTCTTGGTTCTGTTTGGGATAGCATGATCCATGCACTCGTGTAAGTGCTTATAGAGTGAATTTGTGTAGGATTCAGCAGTTGTAACTGTATTGTCCATCTGCATGGGTGTCATAAAGTTCACCCCTTCTGTCTTAAGAAGCATGAAGTTGGCTTTGGAGACATTTTTTACCATGGTTCCCTTAATGGGGGGAGGGGGCGGGATGTGGATAACAAGGACGATTAGCTTATGGTCGGATCGGACCAACGAGGAGTTGACTTCAGGTGTGGAACTCCAGTCACTCATGCTGGTAATGACTAGGTCTAGGATATTGTTGCCTCTGGTGGGGGTATGGATAAGTTGATCCAGGGCACTGGTGTTTAAGAATTCCAGAAAGTGTTGTGCTAAGGAGTTGGTACACGAGTAGTTTTTCCCAGTTAATGGTGGGGTAGTTGAAGTCGCCCATTATTAGGGTGTTTGGTTGAACCCTAATATTTTCCAGTACATCAAGAAAAGAGGAGTGGGAATCCTGGGGCATGGTGGGGGATATGTAGCAAGCTACAATTTGGATTGCAGTTTTGCCCACAGTTAGTTGCACTTGGATAACCTTGGATGCATTATGTTGAGCAACTAGCCTGGAGGTGTGGGTATTCTTAATGAATATAGACACACCTCTGCCTTTGGTGTTTCGGTCCAGGTTACATGGCCGAAAACTGTGGTATGAGTTATAGCCTGGTAGTGCAGGGGTGTTCTCTGGAGCCTTGAACCAGGTCTCAGTCACTGCACAGATATCAATGTTCTGCATTTTAAGGAGTGCCTCGAGTGAGTACATTTTGAGACTTAGACTTCTAGCATTGAGTAGCATTACCCTCAGTTTTTCGGTTGCCTGTTCCTGTTACGGTGGTGAATTTGTCATTTGAATCTTGCCTAAAAAAGGCACTATAGGGGCGGCAAGAGCCTTAGCCAGTATCCGGTATCCCAGGGGTGACAGGTGCAGGCCATCTGTGGCAAAGCATCGTGGTCTGTCGACCATGTCATCACAAGCAGACAGATACTGGATCCCATTAGAATGACACCAGAAGCTTAGCCAATTTGTGAAGTCAATCATTTTGTCCTTGTACTGCGGTATCATTCTGGGCGATGGCAGAATGCAACTCAGGGCTAGGGTCATACCTGCCTGGGCTACAAGATCGGAGAGCTCTTCCATGTCTCTTTTCATGTAGTCCAGGGAGGTACGTCTCAGGTCATTACCACCAACATGGACAATGACAGAGTCATATTTGTACTTGTTGTGGAGTGACCTGAGTGCATGGGTTATGTGGCAGATCCTGGCACCTGACAGGCATCTGACACTAACCTTCTCCTTGTTTAGCCTGGTGAATGGGACATCAGTGTGCCTGACTATAGAGTCACCTATGACTAGTGTGTTGGGCACATTGTTTTGTCTTATTGGCTGTGGTTGAGTGGCACACTGAGTCTGTGGGCCATTTGGGTTGTGTTGGGGGATTGAGGTTGCTTGCGTTTCTGCTTTGGAGGTCTCTGTTGCTCAGACAGATTATTATTGAGAGCCTCCGTGAATGTTTTTCTGTTACTATGTCTGGATGGATTTTGGTAGTGTAGATTTATTGAGACTATGTGATGAGTGTGGTGTGGTGCAAATGTTTACCTTCTCATTTTGACTGTCAAGTTCAGTCTTGGTTAGAGAGAGCTTTACCTCCAGTTTGGCCAGATAAGTGCATCTCTAACAGGTTATAGTGTTGGGTGGTAGGAGGAGAGGGTTGTCTGTATACAGAAGGCAATTTCTATATTGCCTCAAGATGCCCAGATTCATCAGATAGACAGGAGAGAACACTGGGAGCTGACCCTTGGACATGCCTGTATAAAAAACTATTTTCCTCTAGATAAGTGAGGAAAGTGAATACAAGAGATGTTTTTCTCTAAGCAAGTGAGAAATGTAAGTACAAAAACTGTTTTCCTCTAGGTAATGAGGAAAGTTGAGTGCTATAGTAATTAGTAGCTTATTTAGTGCTTACAAGTGCTGAGCACGAATAAGCAAATTTAAGTGCTAAAATTAAGAATCTGTATCTGCAATAGACGAGTTACAGGGCAGAAACAACTGGAAATGCAGGCTTTCAAATCAGACAGTTGAGAGAGATGGAAAAGAATGCCCAAATGGCCAATAATAAGAAGTTATGTACCTACCATAACGTTCCATGTTAGTTGTCTTCTCTCGCCTTCTTTCTTGCTGGATGGGTTCGGAGCCGATCCTCGGCTCCGACTCGGCACTTGCTAAGCTCGAGAGCTAATTTTACGAGCTCGAGGCAACCCTATATCCCATGATGCAAGGCGGAGACTACCCAGATCTCGTTTGGTAGCTAAGGAAATTAGGAATATATTCTTCCAACTGTAGAGGAGGAAGAAAAAGTAACAATACTAAATGACAATCATAAACATCATAATCCTCTAGAAAGGATCAACCTAATCTAGTGACACTAGAAGCTGATTAGCTAGAAAAAGGATAAAACCTCTTAATAGAAGAGGCATAATCTTCTCGGTCTGACCAGGCTAGGGGGATGGAGGGCGGGACGCAAGAAATAAGGCGAGAGAAGACAACTAACATGGAATGTTATGGTAGGTACATAACGTCTTAATGTTAAGTTGTCAATCTCGCCTTCATTCTTGCTGGATGGGACCACGTCCCTAGCACCTCTATCCTGGGTGGCTCAATGGAACAGACTCTTGAGAACGGTGGAACCAAAATTCGCTCTGTCTCTGGAGGCCGAGTCTAATTTGTTATGTGAAACAAAGGTATGAGGAGAGGCCCATGTGGCTGCTGCACAAATAGTGTCTATTGGAAGTCTAGCTTGAAAAGCTGTCGATGTAGCTAGAGCTCTGGTAGAATGGGCTTTTGGCTTAGAAATCAACTCTTTGCCTCTGAGCTGATAAATGTAAGTAATCACAGAAGACAGCCATTTAGATAAAGTCACCTTGGAAACTGGAAGGCCTTTCCTGTTCTCTGCATAGGATAGAAATTAGAAGTTATGTACCTACCATAACGTTCCATGTTAGTTGTCTTCTCTCGCCTTCTTTCTTGCTGGATGGGTTCGGAGCCGATCCTCGGCTCCGACTCGGCACTTGCTAAGCTTGAGAACTCCTTTTACCAGCTCGAGGCAACCCTATATCCCATGATGCAAGGTGAGACTACCTCAGATCTCGTTTGATAGCCAAATACCCTGCTAAATAATACTATTCCCAAAGGAAGAGCAAAGACTAGCCTAGAAGAACTAGGCAAAAAAGTTCCCAAGATAGACTCTTTCTACTGAAAACTCAACCTGAGAAAGAGAAGCCCTTCAAGATCTGTCCAGGCCAGGGAAGGAGGGAGGGGCCTTAAGAAAGAAGGCGAGAGAAGACAACTAACATGGAGCGTTATGGTAGGTACATAACTTCTAAATGTTAAGTTGTCAATCTCGCCTTCATTCTGCTGGATGGGACCGTCCTAGCACCTGTATCCCGGTGGCTCAATGGAACAGACTCTTGAGTACTGTGGAACCAAAACTGGCTCTGTCCCTGGAGGCCAAATCTAATTTATAATGAGTGACAAAGGTATGAGGAGTGGCCCAAGTAGCTGCTGCACAAATGGTATCAATAGGTAGTCTATCCTGAAAGGCTGTAGAAGTGGATAGGCTCCTGGTTGAATGTGCTTTCGGTTTTGAGGGTAGTTGCTTGCCTCTGAGCGAGTACACATAAGAAATGGAGGAAGACAACCATCTGGATAAGGTCACTTTCGACACTGGGAAACCTTTCCTGTTTTCTGCATAGGAAACAAATAATTGATCCGATTTCCTGAATTGTTTAGTCCTATGCAAATAATATCTGAGCTGACGATGGACATCCAAAAAATGAAGTTTTTGCTCAGCTCTGTCAGAATAATTAGGGAAAAAAACTGGTAGATCGATGGATTGATTAATGTTGGTCTGAGAAACAACCTTGGGCAGAAAGGATGGATTTGTTCTCAAGGATACCCTGTCCTTGTGAAAAACTAAGTATGGGGAACGGATGCAGAGAGCTTGAAGTTCAGATACCCTCCTTGCTGAAGTGACAGCCAGTAAGAATATTGTTTTCCAGGTCAGCAACTTTAAGGAGCATGAAGCAGATGGTTCGAAGGGGGGTAAAATCAAGGATGCTAACATTAAATTCAGATCCCATTGTGGAGGAGGATGTTTTATTGGAGGCTTTAGGAGAAAAACTCCTCTCAGAAAAGCTTTGCATAGTCTATGCGACATAATGTTATGATCTTGCAAGCCAACATGATATTTAGAAATTGCCGCCAGTTGAACTTTAACTGTTGATGAAGATGATCCTGACTGAAAAACTTCAGCCAGAAAATCTAAAATTGAATGCACAGGTGCCGTAAAAGGATCAATGTGCCTGGAGTTCGCCCGTAGGGAAAAACGTCGCCACTTGCTAGCATAAACCGTTCTCGTGGACGACTTCAAGGAAGCTATTAAGATATCTCTGACTGGATCAGAGATCATAGGAAGCCTGGCTAGGGAAGGAAGTGGAGCAACCAAGCAGTGAGGTTGAGGGAACGAATGGCCCGGTGCTGCTGACCCGTTTGGTGGATCAGAAGATCCGGAACTGGGTCCAGATGCCAAGGCTGCACTAGGAGGTGACGATGTAGGGTCGGAAACCAAATTTGTCGAGGCCAATAAGGGGCAATGAGAATCAACTTGGCTCTCAAAACGGTAGCTTTCTGAATGACCTGTGGAATTAAGGGGAAAGGGGGAAATGCGTACAGAAGTCCCCGGGGCCAATCCTGGGTTAGAGAGTCTCTCAGGGGTTGGCCTGGTAGGGGAAAGAGCGTGAAGAAGTCCGGGCATTTGCTGTTTTGGGGTGTAGCAAAAAGGTCGCAACAAGGGGTGCCCCATTTCAGAAATATCTCGTCCACTACCGATTGATTGAGAGATCACTCGTGAGGCATGAGAATGGCTCTGCTCAGTCTGTCCGCTAAGAGGTTGGACCTGCCGGGGATGTGCGTTGCTATCAGAAACCGATGAGAGGAGATTGCCCATTGCCAAAGTCTGAGAGCTTCTCGACACAAAGGATAGGACCTGGTCCCGCCCTGTTTGTTGATGTACCAGACTACAGACATGTTGTCTGTTTGAACTGCAACAGTCCCCGAGGGAAGAAAGTCGTTGAGGGCTTGCAACGTTAAAAGCACCGCTCTCATCTGCAGGACATTTATGTGCAGATGGTATTCTGTGGGTTGCCACGTCCCGTGGACCATCCTGCCCTGATAATGCCCCCCCCACCTGATCAGAGAGGCATCCGTAGTGACTGTGGCAACCGGAGGAGGGGGAACAAATGGTCGGCCCCGATGAAGCAGAGGGGAAGATATCCACCAGGTTAGATGAGTCCTGCACGATTAAGTAACCAAGATTTCGTGCCTCATGGGTAGGTTCTGGAACGACCACTGAGTGAATAACATCCACTGCAGAAGACGCATGTGGAAGCGAGCTAATGGAAGAAGTACAATGGCCGCTGCCATAAGACCTAGAACCTTGAGAACCAATCTGGCTTTGACTTTCTTGCTCAGTAAAATAATCTGAACGTATTTTTGGATGTCCAGAATTCTCTGATTTGTTAGTCTGGCTAACATACTGACGGTGTTTAGTTCTGCGCCTATAAAGGTGATAGATTGGCAAGGCAGCAGAGAAGATTTTTCGAAATTCACAGATATTCCCAACTTTTTGCAAAGCTGCAGAGTGTAGTCTCTGCTCTGAAGAAGCTGATGCTTGGTGGTGGCAGAGAGGAGCCAGTCGTCCAAATAAGGAAACACCTGGAATCCTTGACGTCTCAGATGAGCCGTAACCACTGCCATGCATTTGGTAAACACTCTGGGGGCTGAAGTGAGGCCAAAGGGCAGGGCTCTGAATTGATAATGACTGGTCCCTAGCCAAAAGTGGCGAAACCTCCTGGAGTGCCTGTGTATCTTTATGTGATAGTACGCGTCCTGAAGGTCTATCGAGCACATCCAGTTGTCCTTGCCCAAAAAGGGCAGAATGGACTGAAGCGTGACCATCCGGAATTTTGCCTTCTTGACAAATCTGTTTAGATTGCTCAGGTCTAAAATTGGTCTCCAATCTCCCGTCCTTTTGGGGACCAAAAAGAATCTTGAGTAGACGCCGGATCCTGCTTGGTCTGCTGGAACAGTCTGGACGGCTCTTTTTTCTAGGAGCTTTGAAACCTCCTGTTTTGCCAAATCCCTTTGACCGGGTGAGATGTCTGGAAGGGATTGGTGAGGTACGGGATACCTTTCGATGGGGATTTTGTAACCCTCGGATATGATCGACTGTACCCACATGTCTTGTGACAGAGAACGCCAGGCTACTGGGTACAGCGATATCCTTCCCCCGACTGCCTCCAAGGGTGGACAGTCGGGCAACACCTCAGGGATGCTGAAAGGGTTTGTCAGGAAGAGGCTCCCTGCTACCCTGATTCTGGGGACCCCCCTGCCTCTAGGGTGGCGTCTATTATTGTTACCCCCTCTGCCTCTGGGGGTAAACTGACCACGTGTGTCCAGCGCAACTCCTTGGGCTTTACGGAACCACATCTTTCCTCCTTTCTGACCTTTGGGATAGGGTCTAGAAGGAGTGGAAAAATGGACTCCTACGGCAGAAAGTGTTTTGCCGTCTTGCTCACACCTGGTCAAGGTTTCCTTCACCTGAGGTCCGAACAAAGCCGAACCGTCAAAGGGGGTATTGGTGAAGGACGCCTTAAAGGGGTCCGCGAAATTACAAAGCCACATCCAGGCCTGACGTCGAAGAGCCACTCCTGTGCCTGCGGCTCTACTCACTCCATCAGCCGCATAGGATATGAGCCGCATGGAGGAGTTGGTTAAAGAATTTAGGATTGCTACCTGTGAGGCAATCTTGTCTTGAGCCCCAGCAGCTGAAGGATCCTGAACCACTTCAACTAGTTCCTTGAGAATATCTCTCTGAAGTCTGGTGAAATGACAAAGGTAGTTCAGCGAACGCATAGCAAAGGTCGCTGAAGAAAACATCCGCTTGCCATACCTATCCATGGTCCTAGAGTCTTTGTTAGGAGGCTGGACAGGCACGGAAGGATCCGCAAGTTCCTTCTTGGTGGCCGCCGCCACCACCATAGCATCCACAGAGACGCCCTTAGAAAGAACCTGCTTGTCTGAAGGGGCCGTAATAAATTTGGATGGCCTCCTGGGGACAGGTTCCACAGAATCCGGGGCTGCCCACGCCTTCCGAGCCACTACCTGCATGAGTGGGTCGAAAGGTGGAGACACCCAGGAGGTGGAGGGTCAGGATCCAAAAGCCTCCAGGTATACCAACTCATCCTCGGAGGGGTCAATGGAAGGCCAGTTCCCCCCTCTGTTTGAGGAGTTCCAGGATGTCTGAAAAGGAGACATCCTCAGAGGGGGACCGAGGGGAACCCTCCGACTCATCTAAGTCGGTATCTGATGTTGCAGACTCAGGGGAGTCTGTGTGTTCCCTCTTACACTTCCTCTTTCGCGGGGGTTCCCCTGCAGGATCAGGAGAAACCTCGGAAGAGGAAGTTATTCCCAATGGGGAAACCTGGGGCGATGGATCCCTGGGCCTGGGAGCAAGAGGCTGGCAAGAGACATCAACAGGCACCGAAGAGGGAGGAGGTAAAGGAATGGACCGTTAACCTGGCTCAGGGGCCAGGACACTCCTCATCACCTCAAAGGCTCCCCTCCCAGGGAGACCGGAATACTCCCGTTCCGAAGAAAGAGGCATTCCCGGCTCCACTGAGACAGAAGGCTCCGAGGCCGATGTCGGTGCCGAGCTTACCAAAGCCGAAGCCCCGAGAGGGAGAGCGGGGTCGGACAAGGGTCCGATGCCACTAGCCCCCTCGGAGCCGACAAGGGAAACTCGACGACCGGATCTCTCCAAGGAAAGTCTCATGGAGGAGATCGGAGCCGAAGACGACGGAGCTGAAAGGGGGTGTATCGGCTCCGGCGCCGACACGGTCACTGTCCCAAGAAGCTCCGGCTCCAAACTCTGGTGGAGAGTCGGAGGAGGAATTTCAAAGGGAAGAGCAATAGCCGAAGTCTGCTGAGACGGGCTATGGAGCATTTGGGCTAGTGCCTGTGACTTCAACAGCCTGCTTACCACCCTCTCTAAATCGTGGTCAGACAGCCTGGAAGATCTCAAAGATCGGCTCCGATGACTCCGTTCCGATAAAAGAGGAGACCTCGGAGCCGAGTGAATCGACTCCAAAGAAAGGGACCGAGATCTCTTCTTGGACGAAGCCATAGGAGCCGACGTCCTCTGGGTTCCAGATGGAGCCAAAGACTTCTCAGCTCCGATACTGGATAACACGTCGGCACCAGTCGGTGCCAACAAGGCAACTGTAGACTGTGTGTCGGAGCCGGTAGGAACCGACACTACCATATCAGAGGAAGAGAGATCGGCTCCAGCCGGAGCCGATCTAGACTCCGAAGGAGTCGGAGCCACCGGGGAAGACTTAACCACTGTAGCCTGAACCTTAGGTGGCTTAGAAGGTTTACCCGATGCAGTCTTTGTGGGTGAACCTTCTGGCTTTAATAAGCCACGGAGGATCAACTTGTTCCTCCTCTCCTGCAGGACTCTCTGGCTAAAAGAATGACATAAAGCACAGGAGTCCTGCAGGTGTAAAGGCCCCAGGCAGTAAACACAAGAAGTGTGACCGTCTGTCAGAGACATCTTCTGACAGCACGAGTCACACTTCTTGAAGCCTGAGACCTTTCCTTCCCTAGACATAGTCTAAGAAACACACAAAAAAACACACACACTGAACAAGTCACACAATTAATCCCAAAAACACACACACACACTAACAGGGATTAAAGAACAGGGAGGCTAGGCCTAACTGAAAAACTTTAACTTTTAAATTTTAAATTTTAAAGGGAATATAGGGTGGGCACTAGTATAGGATAAACACTATCTAAATGCTAACAAAATATAAGAAGAAAAGGGAGGAAAACCCTTGACTAAACTGTTTGAATTATAAAACTCACCTGAGCTGGCAAAAAAGGAGACCTCTTCGCGAAGCGGCAAACGAGATCTGAGGTAGTCTCGCCTTGCATCATGGGATATAGGGTTGCCTCGAGCTGGTAAAAGGAGTTCTCAAGCTTAGCAAGTGCAGAGTCGGAGCCGAGGATCGGCTCCGAACCCATCCAGCAAGAATGAAGGCGAGATTGACAACTTAACATCAGTTGATTAGATTTCCTAAAAAGTTTAGTTTTGTCCAGATAATATCTGAGCTGGCGGTGAACATCAAGACAATGTAATTTTTGTTCCGCTCTATCAGAATAATTCGGGAAAAACACTGGAAGATCAATGGATTGATTTAAGTTCGTCTGCGATGCCACTTTTGGTAAGAAAGACGGATTAGTCCTTAGAGATACCCTGTCTTTGTGGAAGATTAAGTAGGGAGGACGAATGCAGAGAGCATGAAGCTCAGATACTCTCCTGGCAGAAGTAATGGCGACTAGAAAGAGTGTCTTCCAAGAAAGAAATTTCAACGAACAGGCAGCCGCAGGTTCGAAAGGGGGAAGAATCAAGGATGTTAAAATTAAATTTAGATCCCACTGTGGTGGGGGGTCTCTAATCGGAGGTTTAAGTAAAAAGATACCTCGAAGGAATGCCTTGCAAAGTTTATGTGACATAATGTTGTGGTCCAAAAGGCCTATATGAAAATTCGAAATGGCTGCCAGCTGAACTTTTACTGTGGAGGAAGAGGATCCTGAATGAAAAATCTCAGCTAGGAAGTCCAAGACCGAATGAATCGGAGCAGTATAGGGGTCTATGTTCCTAGCTTTTGCAAAGAAGGAGAAACGTCGCCATTTACTAGTGTAAATCCTTCTGGTAGAAGATTTTAGGGAAGCTACTATGATATCCCGGACAGGATTAGAAATCATAGGAAGCCTGGCTAAGGATGGAAGTGGAGCAACCAATCAGTGAGGTTGAGAGAAGGTATGGATTGGTGCAGCTGCCCCGACTGGTGGGTCAGAAGATCTGGAACCGGGTCCAGATGCCATGGCTGTACCAAGAGATAACGATGTAGGAACGGAAACCATATCTGTCGAGGCCAATAAGGGGCAATGAGAATCAACTTGGCACTCAAGGCGGTTGCTTTCTGAATTAGTTGAGGTATCAGCGGAAAGGGGGGGGAAGGCATAAAGAAGTCCCCGGGGCCAATCTTGGGTTAGAGCGTCTCTGGGGGGATGGCCTGAAAGGGGGAAGAGAGAGAAGAAGTCTGGGCATTTGCTGTTTTGAGGTGTAGCGAAAAGGTTGCAGCAAGGAAGGCCCCACTTCAGAAAAATTTCTTCCGTCACTGATTGTTTGAGAGACCACTCGTGAGGCATGAGAATAGCTCTGCTCAATCTGTCCGCTATGATGTTGGATTTCCCGGGGATATGCGTTGCTATCAGAAAACGCTGAGAAGAGATTGCCCATTGCCAAAGTCTGAGAGCCTCTCGACACAGTGGATAGGACTTGGTTCCGCCCTGTTTGTTGATATACCACACTACGGACATATTGTCCGTTTGGACTGCAATAGTTCCCAGGGGAAGAGAGTCGTTGAGGGCTTGCAACGTTAAAAGCACTGCTCTAATCTCTAGCACATTTATGTGCAGATGGTATTCGAAAGGTTGCCAAGTGCCATGGACCATCCTGCCCTGATAATGCCCCCCCCACCAGATCAGGGAGGCGTCCGATGTAACCGTGGCGACCGGGGCAGGAGGAACAAAAGGTCTGCCCTGATGGATTTGAGGGGATGATATCCACCAGGTCAGATGACTTTTGCAAGTTGGAGTGATTATGATCCTGTGACGCATGGGTAGTTGTTGAAAGGACCATTGGGCGAATAGCATCCATTGTAGAAGACGCATGTAAAAATGGGCGAAGGGAAGAAGTGTTATGGTGGCCGCCATAAGACCCAATACTTTCAGAGCAAATCTGGCCTGAATTTTGTAGCTGAGAAGAATCACCTGGATGTGACTTTGAATGTCCAAGATCCTTTGGTCTGTTAACTTTGCTGAAAGTTGTACGGTGTCCAATTTTGCGCCTATAAAAGTAATAGATTGACAAGGCGACAAGGCAGATTTTTCGAAATTTATAGAAATCCCTAGCCCTCTGCAAATGTGAATGGTGCAATCTCTGGCCTGGAGAAGTTGATGCCTGGTGGTGGCAGTGAGGAGCCAGTCATCTAGATATGGAAACACCTGGAATCCTTGACGTCTCAGGTGAGCCGTAACCGCTGCCATACATTTGGTGAACACTCTGGGGGCTGTAGTGAGTCCAAAGGGCAGGGCCCTGAATTGGAAATGACTGGTCCCCAGCCGAAAGCGGAGAAATCTTCTGGAGCGCCTGTGAATTTTTATGTGATAGTACGCATTCTGAAGATCTATCGAGCACATCCAATTGTCCTTGCCCAGAAAGGGTAGAATGGACTGAAGCGTGACCATCCGGAATCTTGATTTCTTTACAAACTTGTTTAGTTTGCTCAGATCTAATATTGGTCTCCAGTCCCGTCTTTTTTGGAACTAAAAAGAACCTTGACTAGATTCCGGATCCTATTTGGTCCACTGGGACTGGCTGGATGGCTCTTTTTGCTAGCAGTTTTGATATTTCTAGTACTGCTAGTTCCCTTAGACCAGGTGGAACGTCTGGAAGGGTTCCCTTTTGCTGATTTGGGGTTTGAATAAAGGAAATTTTGTAACCCTCGGATATAATCGACTGTACCCATTTGTCTTGAGAAAGGGAAAGCCAGGCTATCGGGTACAGCGATAATCTTCCCCCGACTGCCTCCGAAGGCGGACAATCAGGCAACATCTCAGGGATGCTGGAAGGGTTTGCCAGAAAGAGGCTCTCTGCTACCCTGATTCTGCGGACCCCCTCTGCCCCTAGGGCAGCGTCTATTATTGTTACCCCCTCTGCCTCTGGGGGTAAACTGACTTCGTGTGTCAGGCGTGACTCCTTGAGATTTGCGGAACCACATTTTCCCTCCCTTCTGTCCTTTGGGGTAAGGTCTTGAAGGGGTGGAGAAACGGACTCCTACGGCAGAAAGAGTCTTGCCATCTTGTTCGCATCTAGTCAAATTGTCTTTCACTTGAGGTCTGAACAAGGTCGAACCATCAAAAGGGGAGTTTGTGAAGGACGCCTTGAATGGGTCTGCAAAATTACAAAGCCCCATCCAGGACTGACGCCTTAAAGCCACTCCTGTGCCTGCAGCCCTACTTGCTCCATCGGCTGCATAAGAAATGAGCTGCATGGAGGAGTTAACAATGGAGTTAAGGATTCCTAGCTGTGAGCTAATCTTATCCTGAGACCCAGCAGCTGACGGATCCTGTAAAACTTCTCCCAACTCTTTAAGAACATCTCTTTGAAGGCGGGTGAAGTGGCACAAGTAGTTCAGCGATCTCATGGCAAAAGTCGCTGAAGAAAAAATCCGCTTGCCGTACCTGTCCATAGTCCTAGAATCCTTGTTAGGAGGATGGACAGGTACTGACGGATCAGCTAGTTCCTTCTTGGTGGCTGCAGCCACCACCATGGCATCAACTGGGACACCCTTTGTCAAATATTGTCTATCTGGTGGGGCCGTAATGAATTTAGAAGGCCTCCTAGGAATAGGTTCCACCGAATCCGGAGCCATCCACGCCTTCCGAGCCACTACATCCATAAGAGGGTCGAAAGGCGGAGACACCCAGGAGGTGGAGGATCGAGATCCAAACGCCTCCAGGTATACTAACTCGTCCTCGGAAGGATTAAGGGAGGGCCAGTTTTCCCTCTGCTTAAGGAGTTCAAGGATGTCAGAGGAGGACCTTGGGGATCCCTCCGACTCATCCAAGTCAGTAGCAGATGTAATAGACCCGGGGAAGTCTAGATGTTTCCTCTTATGTGTCCTCTTATGCGGAGGTTCACCTGACGGATCAGGAGAAGCCTCGGAAGAAGAAGATATTCCCAATGGGGAAACCTGAGGTGTTGGATCTCTGGGTCCGGGAGCAAGAAAGTGGGAAGAGACGTCAGCAGGCACTGTAGTGGGAGGAGCTGAAGGAACTGTCCGTTGACTAAGCCCAGGGGCTAGTACACTCCTCATCACCTCGAAGGCTCCCCCATCAGAGAGACCAGAAGGTTCCCGCTCCGAAGAGATAGGAACTCCAGGCCTCACCGAGAGGGAAGGCTCCGTGGCAGATGTCGGGGCTGAGCTCACCAGCGAAGCCCGAGAGGGAGAACGGGTCGGACAACGGTCCGATGCCACTTTCGCCTCGGAGCCGACGAGAGACCAGACGCCTGGATCCCTCCAATGAAGGCCTCAAGGAGGAAATCAGAGCAGAGGACGACGGAGCCGAAAGGGGTGGTATCGGCTCTGAAGCTACAACGGTCACGGTTCCGAGGAGCTCCGGCTCCGAGCTCTGTAAGAGAGTCGAAGGAGGAATGTTTGGTGGATGTGAAATAGCTACCGTCTGTTGAGACGGGCTATGGAGCATTTGGGCCAATGCCTGAGACTTTAATAGTCTACTCACCACTCTCTCGAGGTCATGATCTGACAGCCTGGATGACCGAGAAGAATGCCTCCGATGGCTACGCTCCGAGAGCAAGGGTGATCTCGGAGCCGAACATATCGATTCTAATGAGGGGGATCGAGATCTCTTTTTAGAGATTGATGGAGCCGAAGGAGCCGAGGATACGTCGGCTCCAGCCGGAGCCGACACTGAGTGTCCAGATTTGGCAGTATCGTCGCCGGATGGAGCCGATACTGTGACTGCTAGAATGGAAGGATCGGCTCCGGCCAGAGCCGATCTTGACACTGGAGAAGTTAAACCAGTAACCGACGGCTTGGGACTTGCAGCCGAAGGCTTGATAGGTTTCGAGGGCTTCCCCGGCGCCGACTTATTCGGGGAGCTCTCAGGCTTTAATAAGCCCCTCAATATCAATTTATTTCTGTGCTCCTGCAGGACTCTTGGGCTGAAGGCATGACAGATAGCACAAGAGTCCTGCAGGTGCAGAGGTCCCAGGCAGTAAACACAAGAAGTGTGACCGTCTGTCACAGACATCTTCTGACAGCACGAGTCACACTTCTTGAAGCCTGAGACCTTTGTGTCCTTTGACATAGCTGTGTCGAGGAAACACAAGTTGTCAAGAAAAAAAAAAAAACACTGACACACACACACAAAAAACACCCAATCCAAAAATCTAAATTAACAGGGATACAACACAGTCAGACAAAAAAATCCCTGACAGGAAAAATTTAGGAAGGGGAAGGCCTAAGGCCTAACCTAGGGAAAGGGGATAAATAACCCGAAAAAAAGGGAACACTCACGGGAATAGGGTTAAAATAAGCGTTAAGGTTAACAAAAAACAACTATAGTTATGAAATTTAAAGGGGTGAGTCTAAAAGTCTTATTATTAAGAAACTTTCCTGGAGCTGGTAAAAAAAGGCACCTCGTTAGCGAAGCGGCAAACGAGATCTGGGTAGTCTCCGCCATGCATCATGGGATATAGGGTTGCCTCGAGCTGGTAAAATTAGCTCTCGAGCTTAGCAAGTGCCGAGTCGGAGCCGAGGATCGGCTCCGAACCCATCCAGCAAGAATGAAGGCGAGATTGACAACTTAACATCTACAATTTCTGGGCCAGAACCACTCCTTATGTGGTAGACAGGTTACCTAGTGCTTACCACTCCCACTGATAAGCTAGAAGGCTTCCCTCCAATGCAGAAAGGCTTGGGGGGCTCAGAAGCTTACATACAGTCCTGAATACATAAAAATCTGTATCTGGAACACTAGTTACAGGAAAGGTAGGAAACAGGCTTACAATATATATATATATATATATATATATATATATATATATATATATATATATATATATATATATATATATTTTTTTTTTACAAAAAAGTAGCTAAAACAGCATAGCTAAAACAGCAGTAGAAACAATTCACATGTAGTGCCAAGCTAGCACACTTGAGTATGTAGCAATATTAGACTAAACACAGTTTAAAACATGCAATTAAATTAAAAAGGGCTAAAAGCAAATGCAGAAGGAGTTTATTAGGTAGAATATGGTAAAGAGATGGGACTGGGGGGGTGTCCCAGATCAAATCTACAGTGGGGCGGGCAACTGCAAAAGCCACCAAATTTAAACTATAAACCAGAAATAGGGTGGGTGGGTGGGACAAAACAGTTTCAGCAGAGATCTGAAAAAACTTTCTAATTAAAAAAAATTACTTTACCTGTCTATTCTTCTCATCATCTTCTTTCAGCTGTTCCCGTTAGGGGTCACCACAGCAGATCATCTGTTTCCATTTCTTCCTGTCCTCTGCATCTTGCTCTGTCACACCAACCACCTGCATGTCCTCTCTCACCACATCCATAAACTTTATCTTAGGCCTTCCTCTTTTCCTGTTACCTGGTAGCTTCATACTTAGCATCTTTTTCCCAATATACTGCGCATCCATCCTCAGCACATGTCCAAACCAATGTAATCTTGCCTCTCTGGCTTTGTCTACAAACCTTCCAACCTGGGATGACCCTCTAATATACTTATTCCGAATCCTGTCCATCCTCGTCACACCCAGGGCAAATCTTAACATCTTTAACTCTGCCACATCCAGCTCAAACTACTGCCTTTTTGTCAATGCCACTGTCTCCAACCCATATAACATAGCTGGTCTCACTACCCTTTTATAGACCTTCCCTTTCACTTACTGGTACTCGTCTGTCAAAAATCACACCTGACACTCTTCTCCACCCACTCCATCCTGCCTGTACTCTCTTCTTCACCTCTCTTCCACACTCATCATTACTCTGAACTACTGATCCCGAGTATTTAAACTCATCCACCTTCTCCACCTCTACTCCTTACATCCTCACCATTCCTCTATCCTCCCTCTCATTCACACACGTATATTCTGTCTTAGTCCTGATGACCTTCATTCCTCTTCTCTCTAGAGCATATCTCCATCTCTCCAGGGTCTCCTCCACCTATTCCCTACTCTCACTACAGATCACAATGTCATCTGCAAACATCATAGTCCACGGAGACTCCTGTCTGATCTCGTCTGTCAACCTGTCCATCACCATTGTAAATAAGAAAGGGCTCAGAGCATCCGTCACTCCCACCGCAGACCTCACTGCTGTCACACTACCCTTGTACATATCCTGTACCACTCTTACATACTTCTCTGACACTCCCGACTTCCTCATACAATACCACAACTGCTCTCTAGGCACCCTGTCATATGCTTTCTCTAAGTCTACAAAAACACAATGCAACTCCTCCTGACCTTCTCTGTACTTCTCCATCAACACAGTCAGAGCAAACATCGCATCTGTAGTGCTCTTTCCCAGCATGAAAGCATACTGCTGATCACTAATCATCATGTCACTTCTTAACCTAGCTTCCACTCTCTTTCCCATAACTTCATGCTGTGACTGATCAGTTTAATCCCTCTGTAGTTACTACAGCTCTGCACATCACCCTTATTCTTAAAAATCGGTACCAAAACACTTTTTCTCCATTCCTCAGGCATCCTTTCACTTTCCAAGATTCAATTAAACAATCTGGTTAAAAACTCCACTGTCATTTCACCTAAACACCTCCATGCTTCCCAGGTATGTCATCCAGACCAACAGCCTTTCCATTCTTCATCCTCTTCATAGCTTACTTCCTCCTTGCTAATCCATTGTACTTCATGATTCACTATCCCCACATCATCCAGCCTTCTCTCCCTCTCATTCTTTTCATTCATCAACCCCTTAAAGTACTCTTTCCATCTCCTCAACACACTCTTCTCGCTTGTGAGTATGTTTCCCTCATTATCCTTTATCACCTTTACCTGCTGCACATCTTTCCTAGCTCAGTCCCTCTGTCTAGCCAATCGGTACTGGACCTTTTCTCCCTCCTTAGTGTCCAACCTTTCATACAACTCTTCATATGCCTTATCCTTAGCCTTCGCCACCTCTCTCTTTGCCATGCAACTCATCTCCTTATACTCCTGTCTACTTTCTTGATATCTCTGACAATCCCACTTCTTCTTTGCCAACCTCATTCTCTGTATACTCTCCTGTATGTCCTCATTCCACCACCATGTCTCCTTGTCGTCCTTCCTCTGTCCAGATGTCATACCAAGCACCTTTCTAGCCATCTCCCTTACTAGCTCTGCTGTAGTTACCCAGCTATTTGGTAACTCTTCACTACCACCCAGTGCCTGTCTTAACTCATCCCTAAACTCCACCTCACAATTACACTTGTTCAATTTCCACCATTTGATCCTTGGTGCTGTCCTCACACTCCTCCTCTTCTTGATCACCAACGTCATCCTACAACCACCATCCTATGCTGCCTAACTACACTTTCCCCGGTCACCACTTTACAGTCTCCAATCTCCTTCACACTGGCCCTCCTACATAAGATATAATCCACCTCTGAGCATCTTCCTCCACTCTTGTATGTCACCCTATGCTCCTCCCTCTTGTTAAAATACATATTCACCACAGCCATATCCATCCTTTTCACAAAATCCACTACCATCTGACCTTCTGCAATCCTTTGTTTAACACCATACCTACCCATCACTTTCTCATCCCCTCTGTTCCCTTCACCAACGTGCCCAATGAAATCTGCTCCAATCACCACTCTCTCACCCTTGGGAACTGTCATCACCACTTCATCCAACTTACTCCAAAATTTTTCTTTCTCATCCATCGCACACCCAACTTGTGGAGCATGTGCACTAACAACATTCATCATTACACCATCAATTTCCAAATTTATAAACATCACTCTATCCAACACTCTTTTCACCTCCAAAACACTCTTAGCATACTGTTCCTTCAAGATAACTCCGATGCCATTTCTCCTCCCATCCACACCATAATAAAACAATTTGAACCCACCTCCGATACAACAAGCCTTACTCCCCTTCCATCTGATCTCTTGCACACACAATATACCAACCTTCCTTCTGTCCATCATATCGGCTAGCTCTCTCCCTATACCAGTCATACTGCCAACATTCAAAGTTCCAACCCTCACTACCACAGTCCTAGCCTTTCTCCTCTCTTCCTGCCTTTGGCCATGCCTTCTGCCTCTTTTCCTCCTTTGGCCAACAGTAGCCCAATTTCCGCCAGCACCCTGTTGGCTAACAGTACTGGTGGTGGTCGTTGTTAACCCGGGCCTCGACCGAGCCAGTATGTAAATATTTACTGCTGTCCACATGAATAATTTGGCAAAGTTTTATGCCAGATGCCCTTCCTGATGCAACCCTCCCCATTTATCCGGGCTTGGGACCGGCACAAAGAAATGCACTGGCTTGTGCATTTGTCTATTATTCTATATATAACTTATTTTATTTATTTATTTATTGTCATTTGTTAACTGAGTTAGTCCAACTGAGCCAGGGGCCCATTTTCAGCGGAGACCCAAGGAGAAAAGCTCCAGATACAAGTAACAATATCACGGAAGTATCACAAAAATGTTATATTTACAATGATATAGTTTCAAGTAGTTATACACTGAAGAATTTGAACCACTTTTTTATACAGTTTTGTTCAAGATGCAGAAAAATCAGGTACACAACAAATAAGTTCAATATGCCAAACTATATACAAGTAACAGCTAGAAACTTCATATTTAGCAGTATTTACAAGAAACGGGGAGTAGGGTAAAGAAAGTAAAGGAAATATGAGAGAGACAAGTAGGAAAAATAGGATACGTGCTTAGAGTGAGGAAGAAGAAATTAGGAAGAGTGCAGTATACTTCTCAACACTGTCCAAAGAAAGTCTGACAGGATTTAAGAAGTGTGGGAATAAGATGCCTTATTCTGATGCCCACAATCTTTGTGTTGATTGCTTGGGTCCAGATCATCTAAATCAGAATTGTTCTATCTGTCATGGGTTCAATCCCCAGCTCCTGCTAAGAGGAGCAAATTGATTTTAAAGGGTTTGCTATCAATGTCCTTTTCAGAAGCCATTTTGGGGTTCAGTCTCCAAACATAAATCTAAAGGCCCTTCAAAAATGTCTAAACCTTCAGATTCTCCTGCCTCTATTTCTTTTGAACCAAGAAGAAAGGAAGAAAAACTAGATCGAAAGCTACTTGCGGTCCGACCATCACTGGATTTGACTGCACAATTTCAGATCCTACATCCTCAGATCTGACCAAACATATTTTGGATCCAACATCTTCATATCCGAAGCCCTTGCCAAGGACTACCTATTCACCAAGTCTAAATCTGGCTCCTTCCAGAGTGCCCTCTCCCTTTTTAGAGAGGCACTCAAAATCGCCATCCCTGGTATCTTATCAGTCCTCCAGGAATCTCATGGAAGCAGATGTGGAGAGGATAAAAAGGAAATTCTTCATGGAGCAGATTCAGATAGGAGTTCTCATGGTTCCTACCCCTTCACATCAGGAATTCCATCCATCTACCATTCCACCGATAACAGCTCCTTCTCTAATCCAACCTGTGGTTTTAAAATCCTCGGTTCCAAGTGTTCTGAGTCCATCTGGTTCAGATCCAAAGAGAACATCGTCTTTGGATCTGACTGTTAATCTGAGTACACCGGCTCTAACATAAGTTCATAGGTATATACTAGACTAATGGCCCTGAAGCCTTTACAAGCCTATAAAAGTGCCCTGGCATTGTGCCACCAGACATTAGTTCCCAGTGCCTGGGCTGAACTTTCTATTTCCCATCCACTCATCAAGATTTCTCTTGAAGACGACCAGTGAGGTGCTCTGCTTGACATGTATGGGAAGTCTGTTCCAGAGCATGGGCAGTCTCTGGGTTATGAACCTGTCCCACCAGCATGTTCTGTTGATTGTGGTAATGAGGTTGAGGTCCCTGGAGCATGTGGTGCGGAAGGATTTGGATTTCTTTAGATGTAGCATTTCTAACAGAGATGGGTCAGACACGGCTTTGTAAGTCAAGCAGAGATCGCCCTCTCAGTAGATGACATAAGATAGAGAATAGCTGGAGTTTTTTGTCTGTCCATGTAGGACATGTGTTTAACACCTAAGATAATTTTCGTGAGGTACTTTTGTGGCCTTTTCAGCTGTTGCATGTGTCTAGTGAGGTACATGCCAAATGGGGCATTATACTCAATGACTGGCCTAATGAGGGAAGAGTAGAGAGAGATGATGACCTCTTTCTTCCTGGATGAAAAAGCCTTGGTAATGAGATGTGCCACATACAGAAAGACTTTCTGACCACAGTGGCAATGTGGTGGTTGAAGGAGAGGTTGCTGTCAACTTGTGTTCCCAGATCTCTTATAATACCTTCAGTGCTCAGTGGGCTCCCATCGATGTGGTAATTAGTCGGAACCGAGTTTTCCTAAAAGGGGATGACGACGCATTTTTTGGCATTAAGCGTAAGGCCATGGTTTTGACACCAGTCATTGGTCTCAGTGAGGCCTTTCTGTAGGATGTCCACATCACTTGGGGAGTTAATAAGGGCTCCCAGCTTGCAGTTGTCTGTGAACTTGGTCAGCCAGAGTCCTTCCGTGTTGGCCTGAACTCCCGAGAAGTAGATGCCAAACAGGAGGGGACCCAGAACTGATCCATGTGGGACTCCACTCATGACTGGTCAGCAGTCTGACTTGGAGTCCGCTACTTTCACACTGTGGGTTCCATCTCTGAGTCAATTTGCAACCCATCTAGTGATATAGGGGTTGATGCCTAGTTTATCAATAATTCCTGAATGGGGAATGGTATTAAAGGCCTTGGCCAGATCGAGATAGGCTCTATGAACTGCCTTGCCCTCATCAACAGCTCTGGTGACTGACTCACAGAAGTCAACCAGGTTGAGCAGGCATGATCTACCTTTCACAAAACCAAATTGCGTGGGATCTAGAGTTTGGAGATTCCCTATATGCTTGTTAATTAGGTCCATGATGATGCTTTCCATAGCCTTACATATCAGACTCATCAGGCTAATGGGGGTGATAATTCCCAAGGTCTGTAGTCACTCCCCCTTTATGGATAAGGATGACTGTAGCAGTGCACCATTCGGTAGAGACAAAGCTTGAGGTGAGGCTGTGATTGAACAGAGCACACAGATGTGGTGCCAGTTCACTTTATAGTTCATGTAGCCTCGTCCACTCACTATTTCTACACCCAATCTGTCCTGGACAACACAAATACCACCAATAACCTATATATGAGTGCATGTACGTGTGTGTGTGTGTGTGTGTGTGTGTGTGTGTGTGTGTGTGTGTGTGTGTGTATATGCTCTTACACGTAAATTTGCTTGAATGTACATATGGAAACTTATTTATATACACGTATTCAATTGAGAAATATCTTATCTTGCAATGCTCTACCAGGTTCTTATCTGCACTCACTGTATATTTTGTACACTTGTATTTTCAACCAAAAGGGGGAATATCCTCTTATTGTATACTAATGGCTGTAAAGTCTACAATCTGTATGCTACTACTCTGTAATGCCTCTTTTGCAAATTCTTCTCTCTGTAAACTTATGGAGTTTTTCTCCCCAGCACTCCTATGAAAATGGACACATTGTCTAGTCGGACTATCCTGGCAAACAAATTTTAACTAAATAAATAATAACTGTAGAACACATCCAGGGATACTGTCGAGTCCCATGGAAACTATATTCTTGGCCTTGGATAATGCAGCTTTAACCTGTGCTGCAGTAATGCTAGAACTCCCTAATCATCTTGACTACCTCCAACTTACTACTGCCCACAAACTAATTTTTAAACCCACTGCTTGCCCTGCACTAACTAATATCTTGCCTTTCTACACTCCTCTCAGGTCCCTAAGATCAGGCCACCAAAATCTTCTTTCAGTGCATAAACCTAAAGGACCCCCTGGCCACCTTCTACTTTCTTATACTAAAGCAAAAAAATGGAACTTGCTTCCTCCCCTGCTAAGAGTCACTACAAGCCCTGAACAATTCAAATCTCTACTCCATTCTCACCTCTCCCAAAACTGGAAATGTAATTGTATACTTCCTACCTAGATCCTATTACATCCCTGTTTCAATTTTTCTCCCTCCTGCCCCTCTTCTTCCAACTCTTTCTTCAAGTTCTCCACCCTCTACTTCTTTATCTTCTTTCCCCCTGTATAAACTCTATGTAAATTATTTTTATATCTTCACTTCCCCACTGCCTATATGCCTATTCTTGCACTGCATCGTTTACCATTTCCATAAGATGCATCTTTTACCACAAACATAAAATGAATCTTTGTATAACTGTTCTTTTTATCCTCCTCCTGGCATTCTCTGCACCTCCTTTTTCCTACATTTCTCCTCTGATTTACTTCATTTGCATTTTATATCTATGTCTATTTTTCTTCTATGCTAACAATACAAGTGTATAAAAATGTTATTTTTACTTGTTTGTAAATTGTTTGTGTGTGCAATGTGTTTAGGAATATGGAGCTTTAAGTGTGCAATGTGTTTGTAATATGGAGCTTTTCTCCCTGGGCCTCCACTGAAAACGGGCTTTCGGGTCCAGTGGATTTCCTCGGTTATCAAACTGGAAATAAATAAATAAATAAATAAATAAATAATGCTGGGTGGCTGGCATTCCTCAGGTATTGTGACTGGTCCTTTGGGGGGGAAAGAGTGGTAAAGTTGACACAATCTGTCAGCCAGTATGTTGGCAATATCTGTTGGCTCAGTATAGGAGGTACCATTGTGCAGTAACTTAGAGAAAGCCTGGGTAATGGTGTGGACATTCTTGATATAACTATAGAAGGCTTTGTGGTTGTTTTTAGTGTCTGCTGCAATTCTGCCTTCACAGCTCCCTTTAGAGGTTTTGATGAAGTATCTCAACTTTTTGTTGAGGCTAATAAGGGAGTTTTTCCAGTCTTGGGACTTCAACTTTTTCTGAAACAGTTTCTTCATTCTGTTGTAGAGTTTATTAATGGTGAGGGTTCACCAAATTGGCTTCCGTTTTTTGGAGGAGAGTGTCTTGGTTCTGTTGGGCATGGCTAGTTCCATGCATTTATGTACATGTTCGTACAGTGCTATGGAGCATGATTCAGCAGTCATGCATCTATTTCCCATTGACATGGGTGCCATGAAGTTAGCCAGCTCTGTTTTGTGGAGCCCAAAGTCAGCTTTGGAGAAGTTATTCACTGTGGTTACCTTTGGAGGGGGTGTGTGGGTGAGATGTGGATTTCCATGGTGATTAGTTTATGGTCGGATCTAACCAGGGAGGAATTAACTATTGGTGTAGAGCAACAGTTGCCTATGTTAGTAATAACCAGGTCAAGGATGTTGCTTCCTCTAGTGGGGGTAAGAATGAGCTGGTCCAGGTCATTGGAATTGAATAATTCTAAGAAGCATTGGGCCAGTGTATTGGTGTATGAGTAATTTTCCCAGTTGATAGAAGGGTAGTTGAAGTCACCTAGGATGAGAGTGTTAGGCTGGACCCTAACAGTTTCCAGGGTGCTTAGGAAACATGGAGTGAGAGTCTTGGGACATGGTTGGGAACCTATAGCAGGCTAAGACCTGAATCATCATCTTAACCAATGTTAGTTGTACCTGAAATATCTCAGATGCATTATGCTGGGCTACTAGTCTGGATGTGTGCATATCCTTTATGAACATGGAGACACCACCACCTTTGGAGCTTCGGTCCATGTTCTGGGGCCAAAAGGTGTGAAATGAGTTATAGCCTGGTAACGCAGGGATGCTTTCTGCTGCTTTAAACCAGATCTCTGTTACAGCACAAGTGTCGATGTTCTCCATTTTGAGGCGTGCTTCGTGCAAGTGCATCTTGAGATTTAGGCATCTAGCATTGAGCAGCATGACCCTCAGACTGCATTTATTTATAGCTGTTAGAGTGGTAAGTTGGTCTTTGGAACATTGTCTAAAAAAGGTACTACAGGGGTAGCAGGAGCCTTAGCCAGTATCCGGAAACCCAGGGGTGACAGATGCAGGCCATCTCTGGCAAAGCATCAAAGTCTGTCAGTCATGTCATCCCAAGCAGACAGATACTGGATCCCTTTAGAACGACACTAGAAACTTAGCCAATTGTTGAAGTCAATAATTTTCTGCTTGTACTGCGGTATCATTCTGGGCAAAGGTAGGATGCTGCTCAGGGCTACGGTCATACCTGCCTGGGCCACATAATCCGAGAGTTCCTCCATGTCTCTTTTCATTTAGTCCAGGGAGGTGTGTCTCAGGTCATTCACACCCACATGGACAGTGACAAAGTCATACTTGTACTTGTTGTGGAGTGACCTGAGTGCATGTGTTGTGTGTCAGATTCTGACACCTGATAGATAGCGAATTGTTACTTCTCCTTATTCAACCTAGGGAGTGGGACATCAGTGTGCCTCACTATTGACTCACCTATGATTAGTGTATTTGGCAAGCTGTTTTGCCTTAGGGGCTTAGGTTGAGGGGCACACTGTGTAGGTGAGCTATGTGTCTTGTGGTTTGTGCTGGATGACTCTCAGAACCGAAGCTTCCATGTCAGATCCGAGAGGATGGGATCGACTCCAAGGTTTTCGGAGCAGTCTCTTCCTCTTGAAGCTTTGGCACTGGACAGTTTGGCTCAGAGTTTTCCCTCAGGTGGCTTGCTCTTGGGGCAGAGAGAGGCGGTGAGGCAGAAACTCAATTTCTCAGCTCCATTGGCTTCCTTCTCCCTGGAGCAGTCTGTCTTTGAGGTTGCAATGCGAGTATTCTCTGCTCTGACAGGTCAGATGGATCCTTCCCCCTCAGTTCCACCCTGTACTTCTCAGATGACTTTCCACTGTGATCCTCAACATTCTGTCCCACAGGAACAGCCAGCCCAAAGCTTCCAGTCTACCCAGCTAGGTGTTGTAATCTCTTCTGATACTTCACCAGACTACCCCACCAAGGAAGTCCCTAGGAAGTGAAAGTGCAAAAAGAGGCACTTGCCGCTCAGACGTCAGTCACTTAGGATACTGATTTCGATGAAGGACAGGGGTCCTCAAAATCACCACCCAATGATGTATCATTTGGAGACATTCTTGAGATCTTTAATCAGAAGGGTGGTTGGTCTTCCCAAGAACCTTTTCCCAAAGAATCAGTATTTCTGGAAGCATTTGGTAAGTGCCCTATCTACTTCCTGGGTTACTCCACCTGCCAATGAACTTATTGATTTGATTTCCAAGCAGGCATGGAAGGAACCTGATATGATTGAGCCAATCCCCAATAGACCAGACTGGATTCTGGCTCCAACAGTAGGCTGGGAATACTGAAGTAAAGGGGTTCCAGTAGATGTCATAGCTGTGGCAGTGGCTAAAAAAAGGAACTTGTGGACAGAGTTCCACTGTCCATCCTCTAATAGAGAGTCTAGGGTGACATACAGATATGGGAAGCATGTTTATGCTTCAGTGATATTTGCACTCAGATCACTGAACTCTCTGGGACATTTTATGAGGCTACAAAGAGATTTGATTAAGGAGCTATCCAAATCTCTTTCTGGAACTGGAACCGCTGAGGTCCAATCTTCAATGGTCTCTAATTTGGCTAACCTGCAAGCTGTATCCAATTTGTCCATGAGGCCTTATCCTGCACACTGCAGAAGGCACCTCAAGGGCTGTGGGTTCAGATATTTCCATCAGGAGGCATGCCGGGATGTGCTTGCTTGATTTTGTGGAGCCCTTCAAGTCAACGTTTGTCAATGCCCCTATGACGACACTTATTTGATTGGCCCCACAGTAAAGGACACAACCTACATGTGTGAAAAAGACGTTAAGATCCTCTCTGCAGTGGGCGTACGTTTTTCAACCACATGAAGGACTTTTTCCAGGAATCAACAGGAAGGTCAAAAAATGTGGTTCAGAAAATCTCAGGGTCCTTTCCAAGAGGTAAGGTGGAAGTAGTTCTCCTAGAGGCAGAGGAGGGAGAGATAATGGTGATGACACCGATGTGGCAGAGGAGACCCACAAAACCAGGAGTCTAGGGATTCCTTTTCCAAAAGACTCTTTCAGCTCTCTTGAATGGAGGCCCAATTGCCTATCTCTGGAGGCAGTCAGGGGTGGGTCATCTCTGCACTGAACAGGCTGGCTAGAGATAACAAAAGACATTTGGGTACAGAGAATTATTTCCAGAGGTTATACAATTCCCTTTTCCCTACCTCCTCCATTGTCAAGACAATTTCCAGATGTTCCACCCAATTAGAAGTAGGCAGCAGCAGTAGAAACTCAAAAATTGCTAGAAAAAGAGTCATCCAAGAGGAACCACCAGACCAAATAGAATCCAGAACTTACTCAAGATTCTCTTTAGTGCCGAAGAAAACAGGGGACTGGAGACCAGTTTTGGATCTTAGCATACTGAACAAGTCGGTCTGACGCACAAAGTTCTGGATGGTCACAGTTCAGACCATTCTGCCCTTTCTGGGCAAGGATGACTGGATGTGTTCGATAGACCTTCAGGATACATACTATCACATAAAGATGAACAGATGATCTAGAAGGTACTTACTCTTCCGGCTGGGAGCCAGTCACTATCAGTTCAGAGCACTGTCCTTTGGTCTCATACAGTCCCCAAGGTGTTCACCAAGTGCATGGCAGTGGTGGCAGCCTAAATGAGACTGCAAGGATTCTGGGCAATTCCATATTTAGACGACTGGCTCATTACCGCCCTCACCAAGCTTTGATTGATAGATGCATGAGATCAGGTGTTACACACCTGTTCGTATTTTGGAATAGCCATAAATTACAAAAAGTCTCAATTGCAACCAAGATAAACATTAGAATTCATAGGACCAGTGTTCAACACACAATCTATGGTAGCTTCTCTTCCACTATCAAGAGTGCAAACAATATGAATGCTGGTCAGAAAGATAATTTGCAGTAGCAGAATTTCAGCCTGACTGATTCTGCAAGCCCTAGGGTTGATGTCAGAGGCAATAATTTCAGTCCCCTTAGCAAGATTCCACATGAGAATTCTACAGTGGATGCTAGTAACAAAATGGCCAGTGCTTTCTCAACCCATGTCAGCGAAGATAAGAATAATTCTGGTATGCAAACAGTACCTTTCCTGGTGGATGCAGTCACAACAGCCATTACAAGGTCGGCTTTTCATCCTCCCTCAGCCCAAGGCCTTAGTGACCATGGACGCTTCCCAGATTGGGAGGAGACTTCCTGGGGAAAACACTCCATGGCACTTAGAGCCCCATAGAGGTCAACTTACATATCAGTGTTCTGGAGATGAGAGTGGTGCGCTCAGTGTTGCAGGCATTCCAGGACTCTCTTCTTCTCGGAACAATTGCAGTCCAGACAGACAACACGAAATTAGTTTGTTACATCAACAAGCAAGGGTGAACCAGATCTTATCCCCTGTAGCAGAAGCCCTCAGAGTGTGGCAGTGGGAGATAACTTCCACTTTTTAATAGCAATGCATATTCCGGGGAAATTCACTGTGATAGCAGACAAACTGAGTAGGTCCATCTTACTACTGCATGAGTGCTGTCTCAACAACAAAGTGACGGAAATGATTTTCAGTCAGTGGGGCCAGCCTTGCAGCAATCTTTTATGCATCTAGCCTGAACAAGTGCAGCAGCTTCTTTGCCCAGATCACCCCACCGGGGGAATCACTGGGGAATGCTGTACTGCAAGAGTGGACCCCTGGTCTTCTGCATGCTTATCCTCCAACTCCCCTAATTCCCAAATTCCTTAAAGAGGCAGCCAGGTTGAAGAGCAAAGTCATTCTTATTGCACCTTTCTGGCCTCGGTAGGTTTGGTTCCCCTTCCTTTGGCCTCATCTACTATACCCACCTTGGATTCTGGGGCCACTGCCAGACCTTCTGTCTCACCCAACAGGCATCGTTCACCCTGATAACTCATATCTCAGACTAACAGTGTGTTTTCTCCAACTCCATTAACAGCTAGGCAACCAATGGTTTCTTTTCCTGTTCGTTCCATACTTCTATCTTCCCATAAACCTTCTATTAGGAAACTCTACAAGAGTAAATGTATAAGGCTTGTTTATTGGGCAGAGCAGAATCAGACAGACCACTTCTCAGCTCCAATTTATTCTATTCTAGAATTTTTAGTAAGTTTGTTTAATGAGGATGATAATTCATCAACTATTAAAGTTCAACTCACAGCAATATCCAACTTTCATGTGGGGTTTCAAAATTCTTCCCTAGCTTCCTCTAAACTATGCAAAGCCTTTTTAAAAGGTACTCTTTCTGCTAAGATCCCCTTAAAAAGACCCCATTCTACTATGGGATTTAAATTTGGTACTGCAAGCCTTGATACATTCTCCCTTTGAACCTGCAGCTAAATGTGACCTTACATTTTTGTCCTCGAAAACTATCTTTTTTAGCTGCAATTATGTCTGCTAGTATAATTTCAGAACTTCAAGCTTTATCTTCTAAGCCTCCATATTTGATTTTTCATAAGGATATGGTCAAGTTATGTACCAATGCTTACTTCCTGCCTAAGGTGGTATCAGAATCCAACATTAACCAGTCCATTAACTTGACAGTAATCTTCCCAAAATTTACAAATAAAGTAGAATATATTCTGCATTTAATGGATGTTCACAGACAATAATGTTTCTATCTACACAGAACAAAAGAGATTAGAAAGACAGATCAGCTATTTGTTTCCTTTGCACATAATAAACTGGGTGAATCAGTTAGAAAGGTAGTCCTAGCTAGATGGCTGATAATTTGCATCCTCTTTATCTATTGAATCTCCCCTTACCAAAACCATTAAAGGCACATTCAACCAGCTCTATAGCAGCTTCTGCTGTTTTCCAGTCTAGGGCATCTATGGATGATATGTGTGTGGCTGCAACTAGGTCAAATCCATATAAAAGCAAGAAGGAGCTGGAATTTATTGGAGAAAAATGGCAAAGGAACCAAGGTATTGGGAGCAAATAACTAGAAAGGGAAAGGTAACAGATTGGGAAGAGACCAAAATGTATTTGGACTGCAGGTTAGAGATTGCCTTCACTATCAAGGATTGATATCAGAGTATAGGCAAAGAGAAATAAATAGGGGGCTCTTAAATGAAAGACCAGCACTGGTAGAGTTTTTAATAGAATCTAGACTAGAACAGAAGCTGCTGTTAAAAAGGAATAATTAGTAGAGCATATAAATATTGCATGATAACTATAAGAATCCATCAGAGGAACTTAGAAAAGATTGGGAAGAGAGACTGGATAAGCAATTAAGATTGGGAAGAGAGACTGGATAAGCAATTCACAAAGAGACAATGTGGGGATATATGTCCATCTCTCAAACATGCAACAAAGTCTAAAAGATTTAGGATCTTTGCCTAGAAGTGTTTACATAAGTATCTGTATATCCCAAGTAGACTCCAAAGAATTTTTCCACAGGTGGATAGCAAATGCTGGAGGTGTGACGGGCATGAAAGAAGTGGCTGGGAACATATTTTTTGGGAGTGTAGTGCGCTGGTAGACTTTAGGGATTCCCTGAGGACTCCTGTTTCGGAGATGCTGGGTGAGCGGACTGGATTGACTGGGGAGATGATTTTTTTGAGCTATGATATAGAGTCGGAATTGCCTACACATAGTAAAGCCTTGCTGAGTCTAATTATGGTGGCTACCAAAAATCAATTACTAGAAAATGGAAATCAAACCGTTGACCAGCTTTATTAGAAGTAGTGAATATAGTAACAGAGATAAAACAACTGGAATCAGGATCTTTAGAAAAGGAATGAGCAAAGTACATTGGAAAAAATGGGAATTGTGGGAAAAATATATGCACAGAAGGAACGATGTTTAAGATTTAGGATCTGAATGAGCCATATGATGCTTAACTGATGACGACTGGATAGATTATAAGTGATGTATAATGTCTGCAACTAAAGTGGTGTCGATGTTGTTTGTTTTTCATTTTTATAAATGTAATACTACTGATGTGATACGTGATAATTTAGTAAAGATGTTTATTGGAAAAAAAATCGTCATACTTTTATCACTCATTACTAACTAGATCTGGTCTCGAGGGGAAGAGCCGCCTCTGGCTCAACGGTATTCAGGAATATCCTTCATTAGAGTCCACTCAGGAATTTAGGTAGCTGGGGACTCTGTCCCTTTAGTTGACGAATAAATGAAAACTACAAACAAAACTGCAAGATAGTTGAAGCAAAAACTTTACTGATGCATCTGGTACCACGGCTGACGCCTTCAAGGAATGTTCAGTACACCACGCAGCACATATTTAAATACATCTTTCATTAATTATTTGATTAAACAATTATTTAATGTAATGTAATATGACAATTCCCACCCTTGTTTGATACAGAAATATTTAAAGCCACATTTCTAAACTGCCTATATTCACATTAAATACTGTTTACAAAAATATTTTATTTAAGACAAAATATCGTAAAGTTCCTAAATATGGGGAAAGATTTGCAAACTTATCTATAATGCTGTTATACTAAAAATAATAATAATAATAATAATAATAATAATAATACTGATAACAGAACAAGGAAATGATATATTTATGCCACATTTAAGATGTCAAGATTTAACCCCCCCCCCCCCCAGATGTAAGGTGCCAAAGTTAATAATGCATTTTGTTTCTAATCGCATCAATCTCTTCACAAATTCATCTCTCTGACAAACCACGGGCTTGGCTAACACACTATAAGAAAATGTGGAATCTGAACCACCATGACATTTCATAAAATGTTCTGCTACAGGGCTGTCCAATCTACCTCTCCTAATGTCTCCTAAGTGTTCCATACTTCGTTTTTTCATTGCACTTTTGGTTTGTCCTATATACCACTGGGCTGGAAGACGTCCACACCCTATAATATAAATCACCCCCAAGACTCACAAGGGTGGGAATTGTCATATTACATTAAATTAAAATTAAATATTTGTTTAATCAAATGATTAATGAAAGATGTATTTAAATATGTGCTGCATGGTGTACTAAACATTCCTTGGAGGCGTAAGCCGTGGTACCAGATGCACCAGTAAAGTTTTTGCTTCAGCTATCTGTCAGTTTTGTTTGTGGTTTTTGGAAGAAGAATACGTGTGTGTGTTTGAATGAATGAAAACTGACAACATCAAATAAAGAAGTTATGTACTTACCATAACATTCCAGCTGTGTTGTCCATTTTCATTCTTACTCAACTCCCCACCAACCATCCCCCTCTATTTTTCGTTACTGACTTCTGGAGGAATGAGACTCTTCAGGACACCTATGTCCTTTGTGTTGAACTCCAGTTATGGCAATTCTTTTTTAGACTTTTTGTTAAGCTGCAAACAAGATGTGAAGGATGTTTGGGGAGGTGCATTATGGGTAGGAAAGGAGCGTGAGAGTTTGTTAGAGGCCACTATCTAGTATAAGTATAATGGCCAAGTTGGATCAGATCCAATCCCAGTTAGTTTAGGAAGAATGAAAATGTAGGCTCATCAGATGAATGGGGTACTTGGTAACACAAACATGATTTCTGGACTGTAAATATTTTGAATGCATGGCATATGTCAATAAGTCTATTAATATCTTGAACCATAAGGTGATTACATGGTACTTCATGGCATCAAATGAAAGTTTACATAATTCTGCAAATTTGTCACTGATACCAGCTGTCTGAATACTACCATTGTGCACACACTCATATTTGTTCAGTGATAAGCTATGCATATAAGCATAATTATCATATTTTTGTACATATCTGTGGCATATTGCACTTGGATGAACTGTGATGCAGTATTTCACTTGCCCAGTCATGACAGAGGTCATGAGTGGCTAACAAGATGAGTGGGGTACTTGGTAACACAAAAATTATGATTTTTTTCCTGGAAATATTATGTGTATGGCATGTGTTTATAAATTACATTAATAACGTCAGTCAGAGGGTATTTACGTGAGACTGCATGGTATCAAATGAAAGTATACACAATGCCTAAAAAGCTTTGCATGGATAGTTGGTGTCTAACCAGCACTGTGTGGCAGATAGTTACATTTATTTGTACATTAGGTATTGAGACATGCATAGCAAAAAGAAGTTACGTACTTACCATAATGTTCCATGTGAGTTGTTTATCTCGCCTTTATTCTCACTGATGGGTTCGGAGCTGATCCTCAGCTCCGACATGGCCGACAGCAAAGCTCAAGGTTTGCCAGTAGCTCGAGACCAAGCCCATTATCCCACAATGCACTGCTGGAATTACCTCAGATCTTGTTTGCTGCAAGTAACAGTGTACACACACACACACACACACATACACACACACACACACACACACACACACACACACACAAACACACACTTTTATTTATTTCTACCAAGAACACTTCCCGAAGGGGAAGAAGAAATACTGAATAACCAAGCTGGTACTAGCAGTCAACAGTCAGCCAGGAGGGGGAAGGAGGGAGGGATGTGAGAATAAAGGCGAGATAAACAATTCACATGGAACGTTATGGTAAGTACCAACTTCTTTATGTGAAGTTGTTAAATCTCGCCATTTATTCTCACTGATGGGTAGCGTCCCCAGCACCCTCAATCCTGGGTGGCTCATGGGAGTATGTTCTTCAGTACCGTGGAACCAAAGGAAGACCTGTCCCTTGAAGCCTTATCTACTTTGTAATGTGTGATAAAGGTATGAGGCTTAGACCAAGTGGCTGCAGCGCAAATACTGTCAAGGGGCAATTTAGCTTGAAAAGCACAAGACGTAGAGACGGCTCTGGTAGAATGAGCCTTGGGTTTGTGTGCTAATGGCATGCTCGCATTTTCATAAACAAAGGATATACAATCGGATAGCCATTTAGATAAGGTTGTTTTAGCCACTGGATTGCCTTTTCTGGCTTCTGAGAAGGATACAAAAAGTTGGTCTGATTTTCTAATATCCTTAGTTCTGTCAAGATAAAATCTGAGCTGTCTGTGCACATCAAGTTTGTCCAGCATGTATTCCAGTTTGCTAGAGTGGTTGGGAAAAAAGACTGGCAACTCAATGACCTGATTGATATTTGACTCAGAACAGACTTTAGGTAAAAATGAGGGGGTTGTTCTGAGAGATACTCTATCAGCATGGAAAATCATGTAGGGTGGTCTGATAGATAATGCTTGAAGTTCTGACACTCTGCGGGCAGAGGTAATGGCCACAAGAAATATAGTTTTCCAGGATAAATATCTGAGATCACAAGAAGATGCTGGTTCAAAAGGGGGAAGAATAATTTGTGACAGCATAAAGTTTAAATTCCAGGGAGAATAGGGAATTTTGATAGGAGGTCTCATATGAAGAACACCTTTAAGAAAAGTCTTAGATAATTTATGGCCCATAACATTTGAGCCACCAAACCCAAGGTGAAAATTTGAGATGGCAGCTTACTGGACTCAAACTGTAGCAGCTGCTGCCCCTTCCTTAAAAATTCTTGTCAAGAATTCTAAAATAGATCATAGTGGAGCTCGGAAAGGGTCAATGTTCTGCGTGTTGGCCCAAATTGAGAACCTTTTCCATTTACTGCCATATAATTTCCTGGTAGATGGCTTTTGAGTAGACAAGAGAATTTGTCTTGTATCTTCTGAAATTGAATGAAGCCTGGCAATTACGGGAAGTGGATTAGCAGTCAGATGTTCTTTGTGTTTCACTGTTGCAGTCATTACATTTGGGTTATCCTGCTGGCAGGTTGCCCTCAGTTGGCCTGAATTCCAAAGTCTTGGGTCCTGCGTCAGTTCCTGTTGCCTCTTCCCTGACGTCAGGTCGTCAGGGGTACAAAAGATGCAGCCGACGCCATTTTCTTCAGTCTTTCTTGCCGTGCGGTGCCTGAAGCAGAAGCAGTTCACAAGTGCCAGTCAGCCGACTCCTGAGATTTTCGTCTTCGAGTTTCAGATCCTAAGTCTTCATTAAAAGCTAAGTACCCCGTTGGGGAAACTTTTTTCTTGCTCCAGACTGATGTCAGAAAAAGTTAATAATTGTATTTCTTGTGGGAAGCAAATACCTCATAAAGACTTTCATTTTTACTGTATTCCTTGCCTAGGCCCTGACCACGACGTTTCTAGTTGTCATTTTTGTGCTAGATTTAACCAACGCACTATTAACTCATTAACCCTGAGTACCTTCTCATGGAGTCTCTGTGCTTAACACCGAGCGCGCCATGAGAAGATACTAATTGGAAGCTGTTACCCCCGAGTGCCTTCCACAAGCGTGAGAAACTGTTTTCCAGATTTGTAGCTGAGCTTAAAGTAAAACGCGCTGAAATGGTAACTGAATGTGTAAATTACATTATATAGTTATCATTCAGCATGTTTTTACATTAAGCTCGCATTAAAGATATTGCAGAAAATCCGGTTTAAAAGGGCTTCATAACGCAAGTGGTGGCAGCCAATTGGATTCTTGCAATCCAAGCCACCAGTTGCGTCACACCCCCACTTGACTCTGGCTCAGAAGTAGCAACTCACTTTTTGAAAAAAATAATAAAATTACTTGACTGATGCTGCTTATTTCAGCAGGTAGCAATGGTGCTGTATGTCATGTAGAGCTCAATTTTTCTTGTGGGTACAAGTATAACACTGTGAAGGTTATATGGCTGCTTCTGTGGAGTGCCTGGCCATATGTTTTGGACAACAGTATTTTTTAGTGCAGTTTGCCCCCATACAACGTCAAAGCATCTCCTCAATCAAGCACTAATACAGCGCATTCATTTCCGTACCTGGAAATTGCAAAATTTTAGGGCAAGAGCTTGTCCTCAAGATCATCAAAAAAGTAAAGGCATTTCACTTTTAACTTGATCTCCTAGCGTTACGACAAGAGCTATCAGCAGTACAAGCCCCTCCCCACCTGTATGAGTTTTCGCAGTTCTGTGTCTGACTGTCTGACTGGTTTGGTTTCCTTGTTTCCGATTCGGTGGGTGTGATACAATTTTGTAGGATGCTTGGAAGTTGTTGGCAAGTACAGTTTGTTTCTGTATCTTCTGTATCTGATGTAGGACATAGCTCGCAAACTTATGTTTAAACCAAAGGATGGCTAAAGTGTTAGTGCTGTTAAGTTTAGAAGCTGGGAATTAGTATTAATTTTCTGAAGTAAAAGTAGTCTTTAACTGAAGTTATTTATTGAGTTTAAGTCACTATCTTTTCTCCCAGAGGAGAACCAGCAAAATCCTGAGCTGAAATCGAGGACAGTTGAGATGGTGACCAGGCTGTGAATGAACGCAGATAATCTAAATGTCAATGCTATGAATGCAGTGTCTGAACTCGTTTCTTTTTAGTAATAATTTAGTTACTTAATCTGGACGACCTTATTAAAAGATATCATCAGTTGAATGCTCTCATTTTGCTGTATTACCCACAAACTGTCAGTGTTACGCACTATGCAGTACATCACAATTCATTTTTTGTGATTGCTTTATCATACTAAAGCATTTTGTGGCCGATATCAGAAAGTTGTCTGGGTCTGGGATTTTTTAAGAGTATTTAGTTGGAAAGATGAATGAATATAAAGTAAATGCTTTATGATTTTTTTTTGCATTTAAGAACATAAACCATATTGGCATGCAGGTTACTGCATTTTAGTTCTGTAACTTGCACTGCTGAATTGCTTTTGCCCAAAGTCTGTTATTTTTTCAAGTACACCCATGTGATTTAGGCTAATGAAGTGAACTGAATACTGAATATCAGATTTACAGAGATTTTTTTGTCCATAAGTGCACATCAGCGTATAGGTATGACTCAAGTAAGTTAGTATCTTTTCATAATGGTCTTGCTACTGCTATCTCAAGGGCTTACAACTGTCATAATCATAATGCATGTCAAAGGTTTGATGCATTTTTTTTGAAAGAACATTTAAATCCAACATTTTCTATTGTTCAGGCACATGGGATTGTTAAATTAAAACACCAGTCCTTTCATTAGTCCTGTTTTAGCTAGTCCTCTGTTAAGTATAATCTCTAAAGGTGTATTATTTATATGCAATTAAAACAGGATATGACTAATATTTGGAAGTTTTTACAGGCACTTAGTTTATGTTACAAGACCTTAGAGTAGACAAATGGGTCACATAGCAAAGTTATATACCAGAAAGGTTATCTAAGAATTACATAAAGACACAGCTCAGGAAAAATAGCACATATACCTCCAGGAGTAATTTATGAAGGCAAAATAGTAATTTTACTAACTGTTCAGACTATGCAAGATGACATAGGAATTTAAGCCTCAGGTCATAATGCTTGAATCATCTGTTTATGGCTTCCCAGAAACTGCTGGGAGAATTTTCTTTTATTATTTGCACATGACAAATCCTGATATAGACATCCTTCATATCATGATTTTGCCCCTCAGCCTTAGAAGAAAAGCACTGAAATATCTTTAGGAAACTGTTACTGTGAAAAAAGATCACATGACTGGTGGGGATTATAATGATAAAAACAAACATAAAAAATAGTACATTTATGTTACTGTGTTTCTTAACAGAAATGAAAACTACTAAAGTCAACAGCAAACAGCCATGGGCCAAAATGCTGTTTTTCGTATCTACATATACATTATATGTTTGACATAGTTTATGGATGGCACTCCCACTTTAATATCCTCTGTCTATCTTATTGTAACCCTAGGAGAGGGACAGTATATGTCGGTCACATCAGACATAAATAAATTATATGTCATTCATTTTGAATTGCTTTTTCTGCCATTCTCACATGGTTTGAATAGTTGGACACCACCTATGGATGATACTCTCCTATACTGACCACATAACTTGCTCCATATCCTTGCCATTGTTCCGCTAAATAAGATAATCCTCAAATTGAAACCATCTTGAATCTATCTTATCACAACTAACGTCTTCTTTCCCACATATCAAAGTGAATATGGCTACCTTGTATTTCTTCTCCCCTGAACCCTTATGCCTACCCTTTGTCTAGAAAATGTATTGATGTTAACTATATCATCAACCAGCTGCATGTATGTACTGCTGAATGAATGTCAATACACATTTCTGGGATATTCCTTTGAAAAAAAAAATTCCAGTGAGAGATTCTCCCCGAACATTTGCACTTCATTTATTTTGTTTCAATAATATATAACCCTCCTGGCCCACACTATTGTGTTTTTCTCAGTAATTTTGCACTTTGCAGGATTATTGTTGCACTTGCTATAGTTTGAATCAAGGAAGGGTCAACTCTCTTGAAAGCTCAAAGAACAACTCATCTCCCTGTAGCAAACCAAGAAGGATGGCCTGTAATATGGCTGTCGCTAAAGTTTCTTTTGGGATAAACTCATTTAGCTGTTCAAATCCAGTATGGGCATTTCTCATGGCTTTGTCAGTCATGTGTGGAATGTATGTGGGAGGAAGGGCTCAGTAATATCTAAATCTTATACTATTTGACTGACTCAGGTCTTCTCCTTACTGATGATACATGTGTCTGTGTTGCATAACAACTGCACCAGGTAATATAATGAATGCCTACTCAACAGATTATGTGCAGCAATTATCACCTGTGTCTCAGCATGCATACCTTTGCAGTAATGAAAGGAAGGTCATTATCACATTAGCAATACGTGCAGTTACAATATAACAGTGAGTCATTATCACTTTTCTGGGAAAAGTCTCAGCTGCTGTCACTGTTATTCACATAAGCAGAAGTCATTATCACTTTGGCATAAGCCAGGTTGTGTTTTTTTTCTCTGCTTGGAGTCATTGCAAGCAACCACCCTCATTCTTCATCAACTGCCTACCCTCCTAAACCCCTGATTTATGTTGTTCCTCTCTCTCTCTATATATATTTGTGCATATGTGTGTATAAGGATATATATGTATGTACATAATGTACTTGCTCATATATACATTGTTCACATGCGTATATATATATATATATATATATATATATATATATATATATATATATATAATCAATCATTTTGGTGATTGTGCGCATCTCAACATTTTCCTGAAGGGGTCATCTGGCTGAATGTTTCATTTAGGGACATGTGTATAACTTGTAGTAATGAAGATATTGGTAGGGGAAAACATTTATTTGTGTACCAGGGAAGTGCTTGTGCATACATGGTCAGACTGCTGAAGATCGTAATACAGATATGGTGTAACAAGTATAGGTTATCTATAGCTCAGGTTTCAGTGATGGTTATTATAATTTTTTGTTATGTATCCAGCTTTCAAGAATAATTTATTGTCTGTTAACAATATGCACATACTGCACTGAGAAAAACTGATGGGTCTTATTGTAACCAGAGTGATGGTCAGATGCGATAACTGGAATTATTACTTGTGTGACTAATTCTTACATGGATGAACCAGATACGTTTGACATTTCTGCTTGTATTACTGTACTTCTGCTTATACTCAGTAGTTGGGCATGTTTCCACGCTTTGTCAGTCATGGGTGGAAATTAGGTGGTAGGAGGAAGGGCTCAGTAACATCCAAGTGTTATACTATTTTGACTGAATTATAATGATATAGTATTTCTACTGAATGATAATGAATGCATCTGCACTCCACACTAACATGTACATATATCAGTTTTGTTAGGACTTAGGTTATGGAAATTTATGATTTTTTCATATTTTGGTAAATAACTTTGCAAGGGAGCATGTCAGTGTGCCAAGTAATACCTCAGTTTGAAGACAGTATTGATAGTTCCAACATGGTAAACAAACTGCCTGTATGTTGCACACATGTGCAGCTATCAAAGTTTGTTTCGGACTTGGGTTATGGAAGTTATGATTTTTTTTCATATTTTGGTAAAAAACTTTGCAAGGCAGCATCTGAATGTGCTAAGTAATACCTCATTTTGAAAACAGTATTGATAGTTCTAACATGGGAAAATAATGGTGCCTGTATGTTGTACTCATAAGCTGATATCAAAGTTTGTTTCGGACTTGGGTTATGGAAAGTATTATTTTTTTTTTCATATTTTGGTAAATAACTTTATAAGGGAGCATCTGAATGTGCCAAGTAATACCTCATTTTGAAGACAGTATTGCTGGTTCCAACATAGTACAAGAATTGTGCCTGTATGTGGGACACATATGCAGATATCAAAGTTTGTTTTGGACTTAGGTTATGGAAATTATGATTTTTTTCATATTTTGGTAAATAACTTTGCAAGGGAGCGTCTGAATGTGCTAAGTAATACCTCATTTTGAAAACAGTATTGATAGTTCTAACATGGCAAAAGAACAGTGCTTGTATGTTGTACTCATGTGCAGATATCAAAGTTTGTTTTGGAGTTAGGCTATGGAAATTATTGAGAAGTTATGTACCTACCATAACGTTCCATGTTAGTTGTCTTCTTCTCGCCTTCTTTCTTGCTGGATGGATTCGGAGCCGATCCTCGGCTCCGACTCGGCCAATACTAAAGCTCGAGAGCTATTTCCACCGGCTCGATGCTCCCCTATATCCCACAATGCTAGGCGGTAAATACCCAGATCTCGTTTGATAGCTGAAAGTATAGCAGTGCTGGTCTCCTAGAGACAGAGAAAAATGAAATCCACCTCTATAGAAACTACCTGTAGAACTATCAATCAGGGGCAATAGAGGTGGTTGACGCTGTGGAAGATAAAAGATCCCAAGGATCCTCTCGGTCTGTCCAGGCTAGGGGGATGGAGGGTGGAACGCAAGAAAGATGGCGAGAAGAAGACAACTAACATGGAACGTTATGGTAGGTACATAACTTCTCAATGTTAAGTTGTCAATCTCGCCTTCATTCTTGCTGGATGGGACCACGTCCCTAGCACCCTTATCCTGGGTAGCTCATAGGAACAGACTCTTGAGTACGGTGGAACCAAAGTTAGCCCAGTTTCTGGAGGCCATATCCAATTTATAATGTGAGATAAAGGTATGAGGAGAAGCCCATGTAGCTGCTTGACAGATGGAATCTATGAGCAGTCTGTCTTGAAATGCTACTGACGTAGCTAACGCCCTGGCTGAATGAGCTCTAGGTCGTGATGGTAGCTTTTGGTGTCTGAGTTCATAAATGAAGGAAATTACAGAGGCCAGTCATCTCGAAAGGGACACTTTGGAAACTGGAAGGCCCATCTTGCCTTCCGCATAAGATAGGAATAGCTGGTTAGACTTCCTAAACTGTTTAGTCCTATCCAAATAATAACAAAGCTGGCGATGAACATCTACGAAATGTAACTTTTGTTCTGCCTTGTTGGAATAATTAGGGAAGAAAACTGGAAGGTTGATTGTCTGATTCAGATTCGCCTCAGAAGAAACCTTGGGTAAAAAGGAAGGGTTGGTCCAAAGGGACACCCTGTCTCTGTGGAAAACTACATATGGAGGACGACTGCAAAGAGCATGAAGTTCAGATACCCGTCTAGCTGATGTTATGGCTACTAGAAAAAGGGTTTTCCATGAAAGCAATTTGAGAGAGCAGGAAGCGGCCGGTTCGAAGGGGGGGAGAATCAAGGAGGCTAGAACCAAATTTAAGTCCCACTGAGGTGGGGGGGTCTCTAATTGGGGGCTTAAGCAAAAAGATACCTTTTAGAAAGGCTTTGCAAAGTTTGTGGGACATGATGCTGGAGTCTGAAAAGCCTACATGGAAATTAGATATAGCCGCCAATTGGACTCTAATAGTAGATGAAGAAGAACCTGAGTGAAAAAGTTCTGCCAGGAAGTCTAGAATAGACTGGATAGGTGCAGTGAAAGGGTCTATGTTATTAGTTGCTGCCCAGAAGGAAAAACGTTTCCACTTGCTATTGTAAATCCTTCTTGTAGAAGACTTGTGGGAGGCTATAAGGATGTTACGGACCGAATGGGAAATTAAGGGCAGCCTGGCTGGGGTAGGAAGCGGAGCAACCAAGCTGTGAGGTTGAGAGATGGGAGGGAGTGGTGCAGTTGACCCGATTGATGGGTCAAAAGATCTGGCACTGGATCCAGATGCCAAGGCTGCTCCAACAGAAACCGGTGAAGGAACGGAAACCATATCTGACGAGGCCAGTAAGGAGCAATGAGGATCATGCCGACTCTCAATGCGGTAGCTTTCTGAATTACTTGAGAGATCAGTGGAAAGGGGGAAAAAGCATACAGAAGTCCCCGGGGCCAATCGTGGACTAGAGCGTCCCTGGCGGGTTGACCTGGTAGGGGAAAAAGGGTGAAGAAATCGTGACACTTGCTGTTTTGGGGAGTAGCAAAAAGATCGCAGCAAGGTCGGCCCCATTTCTGAAAGATTTCTTCCAGCACTGACTGTTTGAGAGACCACTCGTGTGGTATGAGTATGGCCCTGCTCAACTTGTCCGCTATCACGTTGGACTTCCCGGGGATGTACATTGCTATCAGAAACCGCTGAGATGAGATCACCCACTGCCAAAGTCTGAGTGCCTCTCGACATAAGGGATAAGACTTGGTTCCGCCCTGTTTGTTGATGTACCATACTACAGACATATTGTCTGCCTGAATTGCAATAGTCCCAGTGGGAAGAGAGTGCTGAAGGGCTTGCAACGCTAAAAGTACTGCTCTCATCTCCAGGACATTTACGTGAAAATGGCTTTCGAAAGGTTGCCATGTGCCCTGGACCATCCTGCCCTGACAATGCCCCCCCCCACCCGATCAGGGAGGCGTCCGTTGTCACCGTGGCAACCGAGGGGGGGGGGACAAATGATCTGCCCTGAAGAACTTGAGGGGAGGTCATCCACCAAGATAGATGCTTCTTGCATGATTGGGTCAGCAGAATACTGAGAGACATTGGGAGCTGTTGGGAAGGACCACTGAGAAAACAGCATCCACTGGAGGATCCGCATGTGAAAGCGGTCTAGGGGAAGAAGTGTAATGGCAGCTGCCATGAGACCTAAAACCTTCAAGACAAACCTGGCTTTGATCTTGTCGCATTGAAGAAGAATGTGAACATGTTGGCGGATATCTGATACTCTTTGCTCTGTTAGTTTCGCGAAAAGATGAATTGTGCCTAAGGTGGCGCCTATAAAGGTAATAGCCTAACAAGGCAACAAGGCAGACTTTTCGAAATTTATGGAAATGCCTAGAGCTTGACAAGTATGAATGGTGTAGTCTCTGGATATGAGAAGTTGATGCCTGGTGGTAGCGGTAAGGAGCCAGTCGTCTAAATATGGAAACACCTGGAATCCTTGTCGTCTCAGATGAGCCGTGACCACTGCCATGCATTTGGTGAACACTCGGGGGGCTGTAGTGAGACCAAAGGGCAGGGCTCTGAACTGATAGTGACTGGCTCCCAGCCAGAAGCGGAGGAACCTTCTGGAGCGTCTGTGCATCTTGATATGACAGTACGCATCCTGAAGGTCGATTGAGCACATCCAATTGTCCTGACCCAAGAAGGGTAGAATGGACTGAAGCATGACCATCCGGAATTTTGTTTTGTTTACAGACTTGTTTAGTCTGCTGAGATCCAATATTGGTCTCCAGTCCCCTGTCTTTTTTGGAACCAAAAAGAATTTGGAGTAGATTCTGGATCCTTGCTGGTCTGCCGGGACTGGCTGGATAGTTCTTTTTGACAGCAGCTTTGATATTTCTAGCGCTGCTTGTTCCCTTAGACAGGGTGGAACGTCTGAAAGGGGCCCTTTTGGTTGAGATGGGATGTGGACAAAGGGAATTTTGTAACCCTCGGATATAATCGACTGTACCCATTTGTCTTGAGTGAGGGAAAGCCAGGCTTCTGGATACAGTGATAACCTTCCCCCGACTGCCTCCGAAGGTGGACAGTCGGGAGCTTCTCAGGGATGCTGAAAAGGTTTGTCAGAGAGAGTCTCTCTGCTACCTTGATTTTGCAGACCCCCCCCCCCCTGCCCCTAGGGCGGCGTCTATTGTTGTTCCCCCCTCTGCCTCTAGAGGGGAACTGACTCCGTGCAAAAGGTGAGACTCCCTGTGATTTGCGGAACCACATTTCCCCCCCCTTCTGACCCTTGGGATACGGTCTAGAAGGGGTAGAAAACCGGACTCCCACGGCAGAGAGGGTCTTGCCATCCTGTTCGCACCTAGTCAATGTGTCCTTCACCTGAGGTCCAAACAACGCTGTACCATCAAAAGGGGAATTGGTGAAGGATGCCTTGAAAGGGTCCGCAAAGTTACAAAGCCGCATCCAGGCGTGACGTCGTAAAGCTACACCTGTGCCAGCGGCCCTACTCGCCCCAACGGCCGCATAAGAAAGGAGCCGCATGGAGGAGTTGACGATTGAATTCAGGGTTGCCAACTGGGAGTTCATTTTATCTCGAAACCCCTCAGTTGTTAGATCCTGCAAAGCATCACCCATTTCCTTGATCATATCTTTCTGAAGACGGGTGAAGTGACACAAGTAGTTCAGCGAACGCATAGCAAAGGTCGCTGAGGAGAACATCCGCCACTGCACCTATCCATAGTCCTAGATTCCTTATTAGGAGGATGGATAGGTACCGAAGGATCAGCTAATTCCTTCTTAGTGGCTGCGGCCACCACCATAGCATCAACAGAGACGCCCTTGGATAAGAATTCTTTGTCCTTAGGAGCTGTAATAAACTTGGACGGCCTTCGTGGGGTAGGTTCCACCATATCAGGGGTTGTCCACGCCTTCCTTGCCACCACTTCCATGAGGGGGTCAAAGGGAGGAGATACCCAGGAGGTGGAAGGGCGAGAGCCACAAGCCTCAAGGTAGACCGACTCGTCCTCTGAAGGGTTAAGGGTGGACCAGTTCCCCCTCTGTTTAAGGATCTCAAGGATGTCTGACAAAGAGACATCCTCAGAGGAGGACCGTGGGGACCCTTCAGACTCATCCAAGCTGGTATCCGAGGTGATAGACTCGGGGGAGTCAATATGCTTCCTCTTGCATTGTTTCTTCCGAGGGGGTTCCCCTGAAGGATCAGGAGAAGCCTCGGAAGAGGAGGATATTCCTAGTGGGGAAACTTGAGACATTGGCTCTCTACAGTCTGGGACGAGAGGGTGGTTAGAGACCATCGCAGGCACTGTAGTGGGAGCCGACCGTGGAGCAGACACCGGGTCTAGCACGCTCTGCATGACCTCAAAGGCGCCCCGATCAGGCGGGGCCGAAGATCCCCACTCCGAAGAGACGAAGACTCCTCCCGGCACCGAAAGGGATGGCTCCGAGGCCGATGTCAGAGCCGAGCTCACCAGCGCCGAAGCTCTGAGAGGGAGAATGGGCTCGGACAAGGGTCCGATGCCACTCGCCCCCTCGGAGCTGACGAGCTAAGCCCGGCGCCCAGATCCCTCCAAGGAGGAGATCGGAGCCGATGACGGAGCCGAAAGTGGAAGTATCGGCTCCGACGCACCAACAGTCACGGCTCCGAGAAGCTCCGGCTCTGAACTCATGGGAATCGGAGGAGGAACTGATGGGTATAGCCACTGACCATTGGGTAGGGCTATGCAGTATTTGGGCCAGTGCCTGGGACTTGAGAAGTCTGCTCACCACCGTCGTGGTCGGACAGTCTGGAGGACCGAGAGGAGTGGGACCTATGGCTCCTCTCTGATAATAGTGGAGATCCCGAGGCCGAGTGGATAGAGCCAATGGATGGGGATCTAGACCTCTTTCTAGTAGATGGCTCTGACAAAACTATCGGAGCAGTCTGAGTCTCGGACCTCTTGGCTCCAGCCGGAGCCGAGGTAACCGTTTTAGTCTTCGAAACATTGGCTCCAGACAGAGTCGATGCAGAAGCAGCCTTAGAGCCACCAGCGGACGGCTCCGAAGCTGGAGCCGAAGGCTTGGAAGGTTTTCCTGACGCGGTCTGGGTCAGGGAGCCTTCAGACTTTAATAAGCCTCGAAGTATCAACTTATTTTTGCGTTCCTGCAGGACTCTTGGACTGAAAGCGTGGCAGACAGAACAAGAGCCCTGCAGGTGCAAAGGTCCCAGGCAATATACACAAGAAGTGTGACCGTCTGTCAGAGACATTTTCTGACAGCACGAGTCACACTTCTTAAAGCCTGAGACCTTAGAGTCTTTAGACATCCTAAAGAACTGTGAAACACAGACACACACACAGAAACACCTTTAAAGAAAGGGGAAAATAATCCAACCACTCCCACAATAAGTATGACTAAGGGGAAGGGAGGAGGGCCCGAAGGCCTAAGGAAATTAACAGGGGATAAACGGGAAAAACAATTAGGGGAACCCGAAGGAAACTAGGGATAGATAACTAATAAACTGTTAAGAAACTATTCTAAGAAAAAATAAGGGGATTTTGAAGTTTTATAACTATAAAAAGTCACTAACCTGCAGAGCCGGTAGAAACAAGCACCTCGTAGCTAAAGCGGCAAACGAGATCTGGGTATTTACCGCCTAGCATTGTGGGATATAGGGGAGCCTCGAGCCAGTGGAAATAGCTCTCGAGCTTTAGTATTGGCAGAGTCGGAGCCGAGGATCGGTTCCGAACCCATCCAGCAAGAATGAAGGCGAGATTGACAACTTAACATTAATTTTTTTCATATTTTGGTAGATAACTTTGTAAGGGAGCATCTGAATGTGCCAAGTAATACCTCATTTTGAAGATAGTATTGCTGGTTCCAACATGGTAAAATAATTGTGCCTGTATGTTGGACACGTGCAGATATCAAAGTTTGTTTGGAATTAGGTTATGGAAACTATTATTTTTTTCATATTTTGGTAAATAACTTTGCAAGGGAAGCATGTCAGTGTGCCAAGTAATACCTCATTTTGAAGACAGTGTTACTCCTTACAACATGATAAAATAACTGTGTCTGTGCACTGTACACATGCATAGATATCACAGTTTCTTTAGTCTTGTTCAATTATAAAAATTATACATTTCCAATACTTCTCATTATTATACCCATATCTTTGCAAGGGAGCATAGTGATCACACAAATGATGCATCATTTTGCAGCTGACATTCAGATGCACAACTTCTACACTGATATGTAGGGTCTGTTACAGGTGATGAGATATTATGCTTTGTTTATTTATCAATTATGAGAAATAATATATTAATCATATTTCTGTGAATATCTCAAGAAAGGAGCACCCCACAGTAATGGTTAAGGTATCAATTTAAAGCTGACACTCATATTAACAAATTAAATTCAAATTGTATGGGTCTGCATGGTACACTGACCAAGATATTGTGCTTTGCTTTTCTGAAAATGTAAAAAATATGCACAATATCAGCCTTCCTTGCCAAATATTTAATAATGACATTGATATGCACTATCAACATTTACAGTGTTGGAAAGGTCAGTGTCTGCTGAACAACTTTCGGGTTTACATTTTTAGTCTAGCTCTTATAGTTAAAGAGTTATGAACATTTGTTTTCTGTACGGTATTACAAATGGATTTTCTGAAAATGAGCTCAGACTGCACTGTTGTTCCTATGGTGGAATTAAGCAGGCAGCTTTTCCTGAGCTGCTCCGGAATGAATGAGTTAAGCGTCGGTACGATTTTGCATTAAGCTATTTTGGGCGAATATTTAATTATACAATGTCGTCGGATAGCCATCTGACTACCAGAGTTCACAAAAAAATGCAAAGAAAAAGAAAAAGGCAACCGAGATCCAAAACCGACGATGAAGCTTCTCCTAAGAAAGTCGCCAGTTCGCAGGTTCTCAGTGAGGCGCTTTCGCAGCCCCTGATGCCCGCTACTTTAGAATCACAGGCTGCTGACTCCCACGTGGAATCGGCCATGCCGCTGGAAACTCAAGGTATTGGAGCCTCGGAGATTAATCCCTCAGATGGGTCCGGAGCCGCTGAGCAGGCATCGGCTTCTGAGGGTGTATTCAGACCTAAACAATTATATATTAAACCAACATCAAAGGCAAAGACTAAAACACCTTTAAAGGCAAAGAAACATGTTCCCCAGCCACATGGACAGGCCTCCATGCCCAAAAAACAGATGCTCAAAATGGCCAAAGACTTAATTACATTAATCAGGGGTTCCCATCCCCCTCCTGATAAGAGGCCTAGGCAAGAAACAGACTATGAATCTTCAGATCAGGTTTCCATTTCTTCTGATTCCTCTTCTGATCAGGAATATTCTCTTCCCCCCTATGAGGATTCTGATGCTGAAGAATCAATTCCTTCAGCTTCTCCTCCTGAGGATTACTCTTTTGGGGAAACCTTGCATGCCATGAGGGAGCACTTCCACTGGGAGAGCCAAGATTTTTCAGAATCTAAGAAAAAGCTCAGAGACTTCCTTTTACGACCTCAACACAGGCCTCTAGCTATTCCACCTGTGTTAGACATTGTAGATGATGTGTTCTCAGAGTCTAGTCTGACCCCTGACTCCTTAACTCCAGCTCCTGTTAAGCCGGACAGATACTACAGGGACCCTGACTCTCATAAATTTCTTTTCAAAAACCCTACTGGAGACCCAGAAACTATTTCTCAGGGTCCCAAAGGGGGTCAAGGCTTCCACTGCAAAAAAATCCTACCCCCTCTGACAGGGATTCTAGGGCACTGAATAGAGGGGGAAAAAAGATTTACACATCTGCTACCTTGGCTATAAGGGCCTTAAATTGCCAGTTTCATATGCTCAATTATCAGCAATATATCATGTCACTGCTTAAACAGAAAATGATGGTAAATTCTGAATGTGCAGAAAACAAAGAAATGTGGTATTTATTGCATGCAGCTGAACAAGTTGGAAAGCATACTTTGCAATGTGGTTTTGATTCTCTGGAGGCCTCCTGCAGGGCCGCTGTTACGGGTTCTGTCATCAGGAGGCATGCTTGGTTAAAGGAACAAAATCTGCCTGATCATGTTAAAGCCAAATTATTAGATGCTCCATTACAACATGATACCTTGTTTGGTGTTAAGGCAGAAGATGTGTTAAAGAAATGGAGGACAAAGCTAAATCTATGCAAACGGTCAAGGATTTCTTTCAGGTACAGCCACCTAGATTTAGCAGACACTAGCCTACAAAGAATTGGTCCTTTAGAGTCTCAGACAGACCTCAAAGGGGCAGATCCAGACACCCTAGAGGCAGATCACAGCCGCAAAGATCCTACAGGTCTAAGCAATGGGGTGCTTCTACCTCCAAAGGTGGAGAAGACAAATCACAACCATACAGGAAACAGTCCCAATGACTTCCCCCTGCCTGCACCAAGCACTTATCTTCTGGCAGCACCCTTGGGGGAAAACTAGTACTTATTTCCTCAAAATTAGCACATTATAACCCAGGACAAATGGGTTCTAGACATAGTGTCAAAAGGCTACAAGTTTCACTTACATACCCTGCCAAGGGTAAACAGTTGGCCAGACGTGCAAAAAAATTAATGGGCAGAGGCTCAAAAACAAGTCGCAGGTCTCATGAACATGAGGGCTATTCAACAAGTACCAGTGCAAGAGCAGGGACAAGGATTTTACTCAAGACTGTTCTTGATACCCAGAAAGGACAAAGCATGGAGACCAATACCGGACCTATCTATTTTAAACACTTTCCTGGATATACCAAAATTCAAAATGTTGACCTTGCAGCAGCTTCTGCCCATACTGGGCAACAAGGCTTGGCTCGTGACTTTAGATCTAAAAGAGGCATACTTGCATGTCCCAATCAGACAATCATGCAGAAGATACCTCAGATTCAAGGCTGGCTCAAAGCATTACCAATTCTCTGCACTGCCCTTTGGCTTATCTACTGCGCCCAGGGTCTTCACAAAGTGCCTGGCACCAGTAATTGCTTACTGCAGACAAACAGAAATACAAATATATCCTTACTTGGACGACTGCCTCATACAAACAGAGAACAAGGACATTCTACTACAGCATCTGATGTTTGTGAAAAGACATTTAACATGCCTATGGTACACAGTCAACAAAAAGAAATCAAAACTAGTACCCTCTCAAGAGATAATATTCCTTGGTGCAAGCTTAAATACGACTGCCCAGATGGCTTATCTCACTCCAGACAAACAAAGACAACTGACTACCTATTTCAAGGAAATGGAAACAAAGGCCCAGTTATCTGCAAGAAAAATTCTGCAGGCTTTGGGCTTCATGGCATCCTGCATCTTACTAATTCCATATGCAAGACTGCATATGAGGAAAATTCAATGGTACCTAAAAAGTGTCTGGACACAACATTGCCACAGCTTGGAAACAATGATTACTCTCAGTCCCTGCCTGCAACAGGAGTTTCGATGGTGGGCAAAGGCCTGTCAATAAAACAAGGGACAGCCATTCTCACTACCCCCAGCCAGGCAGAGCCTAATGACAGATGCAACAGATTATGCCTGGGGGGCACACATGGCAGGAAGAGGCATTCAGGGCACCTGGTCAACAAACCAAAAGAATCTACATATCAATCAAAAAGAGATGCTAGCTGTTCAAAATGCCCTGACAGTCTTCAAGGACCTACTTCATCCGGGACAACTACTGATAAAAACAGACAACACCACGGTCGTGGTACATAAACCAGCAGGGGGGCACTCATTCTTACCCCCTTTGCAGACTAGCCATGGCTTTATGGGACACAGCTTGACTTTCCAAGTTCATCTGCAGGCACAATTCCTGCCAGGAAAGGAAAATACTCTGGCAGACAAACTAAGCAGAAACCTCATGGATCCCCACGAGTGGCACCTGGATCCACAAGTCTTCAGCATGATAACAAAGAAATGGGGGTGCCCGGACATAGATCTATTTGTCTCCCCTCACAACAATCAACTAAAAAGATTCTGCACAAGGACTTATCACAGACAAGCATGGAAAGTGGACGCCTTATCTTTCAACTGGACAAACCTATCAGTATATGCCTTTCCTCCACTGCCTCTCCTCCCCAAGGTACTCCTAAAGGTCAGACAGGAAAAAACAAAAATGATTCTGATTGCCCCAGACTGGCCACGCCAGTTCTGGTATACGAGCCTAAGGAACTTGTCCCAATGCCCAGCCTGGACCTTACCTCAAATACCTCATCTACTGTCCCAGCAAAACAATCAGATTCTGCACAGCCAACTCAGGACCCTAAACCTGGCAGCATGGCGGATAATGTAGCCATACAAACTGCACCTCTCAGTAAAGCTGTGATGGATGTCATTTTAGAAGCCAGAAGGCCTAGTACTAGAAAATCCTATGCTGGGAAATGGAAGAGATTTTGTGCTTGGAACCAAGCTCAAGGAACTGAAACAGCTGTCCCAAATATTCCTCAGATTTTGAAATACTTAACTGAGATGCTGGACAAAGGCCTATCTTTTTCATCAATTAAAATCCATGCCTCTGCCATTTCGGCTCATTACAATACAGAGCCACCACTGTTTTCTCATCCTTTATTAAGGCAGTACCTCAGAGGAGCCAAAATCTTAAGGCATCCAAGGAGAACACCAACACCTACATGGGACCTCAATTATGTCTTGTAAAAACTCACCTTACCTCCTTTTGAGCCAGCTGCTACTGCGGATATAAAATTCTTATCTTGGAAAACAGCTCTGCTCCTAGCAATAACTTCTGCAAGACAACTGTCAGAGCTCCAGGCTCTCATGGCTGTGGAAACCTTTATCATTTTTTATCCAGACAGGGTTTCTCTGAGAACAAACCCTACATTTATGCCTAAGGTGGTATCCAGTGTAGCCCTTCACCAAACTATTCATTTGCCAACTTTTTATCCAAATCCACAGAACAAGGGGGAGAAAATTCTGCATTCTTTGGACGTACACAGGCACTTAGATTCTACTTGGACAAAATAAGAAGTTATGTATTCACCATAACGTTCCATCTGAGTAGGTAAACTTCATTTGTCTGCAACCTGTGGGATTCGGATCCGAGCCGGCAACTTTACAAAGCTTAGATCCTAGCTCCTAGCTCCTCCCCTTACCCATAATCCCCTGCCAACCCTGACTGACTTCAGATCAAGTTTGCCCGCAACCAATATAGTAGAAAACCAACTACCTTTTCGGAAATATACATCACTATATGTCATAAAACACATCTGAAGGTCAGGGGGATGGAGGTGGGGAACGGTTGCAGACAAATGGAGTTTACCTACTCAGATGGAACGTTATGGTGAGTACATAACTTCTTAATCTGAAGTAGTTAACTTCATTTGGTCTGCAACCTGTGGGACAGAGTCCTCAGCTACCTAAACCTTGGGCGGCCTTCATGGAAGGATATTCCGGAGCACTGCGGAGCCAAAGGAGGTTCTCCCTCTGGAGATAATGTCCAGTTTATAATGATTGATAAAGGTATGAGATGAAGCCCAAGTGGCTGCTGAACAGATATCATCCAAGGAAACTCTGGATTTAAAGGCGGCAGATATAGCCATAGCCCGAGTTGAGTGGGCACGAACTCCTTGAGGTGTGGGCCTGCCGGAATTTTGATAAGCCGTGATGATAGCACTGTGAAATCCAATTCGATAAGGAAACTTTCGAAACTGGTTTACCTAGATTAAATTTGGCAAAGGAGACAAACAACTGGTCGGATTGTCTATGATCAGATGTCCTATGAATGTAAAACCTAAGTTGTCTATGCACGTCCAAAGAATGTAATTTGTACTCCCCCTTGTTCTGGTAGTTAGGAAAGAAGACCGGCAAATTGATAGATTGGTTAATATTAGTGTCAAAGACTACCTTCGGAAGGAAGGAGGGATTGGTCCTGAAGTAAACCCTATCCTTGTGAAAAGCTAAGTATGGGGGTTTTACAGAAAGAGCTTGCAATTCAGATACTCTCCTGGCTGAAGTAATAGCCACTAGAAAGGCTGTTTTCCAAGACAAATATTTGAGGTCTACTGAAGCCGCAGGTTCGAAGGGAGGAGCTGTCAAGGCTTGTAATACCAGGGTCAAATCCCATGGAGGTACTGCTTCCTTTATTGGAGGCCTAAGTAGAAAGGTGCCCATTAAGAACGTCTTGCACAATTTTGTAGTAATCAAAGGACCCACATCAGTACCTACGTGATAATGAGAGATAGCTGTTAATTGAACCCTAACCGCAGAACAGCTAGCTCCCTCATTAAAAAGTCCTGAAAGAAAATCCAGCACCGCAGGCAAGGGGGCTGTAAAAGGATCCAAATTACGGCGTTCTGCCAAAATAGAGAAACGCTTCCATTTATTACCATAGACCTGCCTAGAAGAGGGCTTGTGCGCTGCTACTAGGATAGCTTTAACTGGAGATGAGATACCGGGAGTCCTAGCTACAAGTGGAACTGGAGCAGCCAAGCCGTAAGCTTGAGGCTGACCAGGTCGGGGACTGGGCGCCCCAGGGGGTGGGAAATCAGATCCGGGAGGGGATCTAGAATCCAGGGCGGATTCACTCGATGAGACCAGAGGTAAGGGAACCAAGCTTGGCGAGGCCAGAATGAGGCAATGAGGATCATCCTGCTCCCCAACCAACTGACTTTCTGAAGGAGTTTCAGCATCAGGGGAAGAGGAGGGTAGGCATAGAGAAGACCGGGTGGCCAAGCATGCACCAAGGCATCCCTCGGGGCTTCCCCGGCAGGGGGAATGAGAGCAAAGTAATTGTTGCATTTTGTGTTTGAGGGAGATGCGAAGAGATCGCAACAGGGCTGCCCCCATACGGCAAAAATTCGACTCGCTACTTGAGGATTGAGGGACCACTCATAAGGTGAAAGGATGGTGTGACTCAGTCTGTCCGCCAGGATGTTGGTCCGTCCCGGAATGTGCATTGCAATGAGAAAGCGGTTGGTGGAGATCGCCTATTCCCACACTCTCATGGCTTCTCGACAGAGTGGGTAAGACCTGGTTCCCCCCTGTTTGTTGATATACCATACCACAGACATACTGTCTGACTGGATCGCAATTGTTCCTGCAGGCAGAAGGCTCTGAAGTGCTTGCAACGACAATAGCACTGCCCTCATCTCTAGAACATTTATGTGCAATAAGGTCTCTGAATCATTCCAAGTGCCTTGGACCGTCCTGCCCGAATAATGCCCCCCCCCACCCAAGACGAGAGGCGTCCGTGGTCACCGTGGCGAGAGGGGGGGCCGTGGCAAAGGGGTGTCCCGCCTGGAGGTCCGGCGATTGAAGCCACCAAACGAGAACCCTCATGCAGGCCCTGCTGAGAGGAAAGGGGTGACTCAAGGGGTACTGATGAAGGGACCATTGGACTTGTAGAGTCCACTGTAAAATTCTCATGTTTAGATGCGCCATGGGAAGAAGGTTGATTGCGGCTGCCATGGATCCTAGGGCCCTCAGAACCAATCCCGCCGGAAGTTTTGAAGATTGAAAGATGGCCCACACATGTGCCCTCAGTGTGTGCAACCGGTCGGGAGTTAGGAAGACTAGTTCCCTGTTGGTGTCCAGTCTGGCCCCGATAAAATCTATCACCTGAGTCAGGGTGAGAGAGGACTTGTCTGAGTTTATAGTGATCCCTAGTTGTGGAGCAAGGTTGAGGAAGTAGTCCCTGGCTAAGCATAGTAGATGCCTTGTTGGGGCGGTGAGGAGCCAGTCGTCCAGGTACGGGAAAACCTGCATTCCCTGGAGTCTCAGGTGGGCCGCTATCACTGCTAATACCTTGGTGAACACCCTGGGGGCTGAGGTGAGACCAAAGGGAAGGACCCTGAATTGATAATGACTGGCTCCCAGCCGGAAGCGGAGAAACCTCCTGGATCGCACGTCCATCAATATGTGGTAGTACGCGTCCTTGAGGTCTATCGAGCACATCCAGTCGTTCTCCCGCAAGAGGGGGAGAATAGATTGAAGAGTGACCATCTGGAACTTTTCTTTGGTTACTGACAGATTTAATAGGGAAAGATCGAGGATGGGCCTTAGGTCCCCCGTCTTTTTTGCTACCAAAAAGAACCTGGAGTAGTAACCCGATCTGGACTGGCCTGGGGGGACGTGCTGGATAGCTCCTTTTTCTAAAAGCTGCCGAATTTCTGCAGCTGCAGCCTCCCTCTGATTGGGTGGAACATCGGGGAGGTGTTCGGGGGTGTGGGGAATGTAGGAAAGGGGAATTTTGTATCCTCTGGATATGATACGAAGCACCCAGCGGTCTGCTGTAATGGACTCCTAAGCTGCCAGGTGCCTCGAGAAGCTCCCCCCAACTGCCTCCAGAGTGGAGCAGTCGGGCAACCCCTCAGGGTTGCTGCGTGGGCTGATCAGAGAAGGTTTCTCTGGACCCAAAGTTCTTAGGGCCCCCTCTGCCTCTAGGGCGGCGTCCACCCTGTCCTCCTCTGCCACGGAAGGACTGGGAGTCCGGAGCGGACTGGGACTGTTGCGACTTTCAGAACCGCATCTTCTTCTGTCCCTTTTGGTTCTTGGAGAAGGACCTCTGGGGAGCAGAGAAGCGGACTCCGACGGCAGACAACGTCTTCCCCTCCTTTTCGCTCTGGACTAAAGTCTCGCAAACTGTCTTGCCAAATAGGGCAGAACCATCGAAGGGGGCATTCGCAAAGTACGCCTTGAAGGGTTCTACGAAATCACAATGTCGGAGCCAGGCCTGGCGCCTCATAACTAGGCCCGCTCCGCTGGCTCTAGCGGCTCCCTCTGTAGCGTGGGATAAAAGCCGCATAGAGGTGTTGGATATAGACCTAACCAACACTAAACACTCACTCAAGTTTAAGGGAGATAATAATAAAAAAGGGACTTATCTGATCGATTGACCAGGAGCTCGCAATCTAGCTGCTGTTCAGAAGCGTGGCAAACTAGATCGGAAGTCAGTCAGGGTTGGCAGGGGATTATGGGTAAGGGGAGGAGCTAGGAGCTCAGATCTAAGCTTTGTAAAGTTGCCAGCTCGGATCCGAGATCGGATCCGTATCCCACAGGTTGCAGACCAAATGAAGTTAACTACTTCAGATCTAAAGTTTTCAGAAAGACAGAACAATTACCAGTGGCATATGCCGCAGCATCACAAGGAAAGGCGATCTCCAAGCAGACTATTTCAAAATGGATAGGGTACTGCATTCGTTTCTGCTATTCTCAGCATGACAAACCAGTGCCTAAGGGCATTAGGCCACATTCAACCAGAGCTGCAGCCACTTCTGCAGCCTTTCTCAGGGGAGTACCAACCAAAGACATTTTAGAGGCTGCTACTTGGAGTTCAGTGCATACCTTTACAAAACATTACAGTCTGCCTCTTTATTCTAAATCCAGGGAAGGCTTTGCCACTGCAGTTCTGCAGGGCATCATAGCCATTCCTAATGCTGTTTAGCTCCAGCCACCCAACCATAGCTCTGGGACTCAACCCAAATGTAATGACTGCAACAGTAAAACACGAAGAACATAGTGCAGTTGTGTACACTTACCATAAATGTAGATGTTCGAGTGTATTCACTGTTGCAGTCCAGGTTACCCACCCGCCATCCCCCTTATTTTTGCTGGAACTTATCTTTACTTCTCTAATCTATACAACCTAGGTGGTGTATTTGCTTATAGATGAAGGTAAAGCTTATTTGGGTGCATATATGTTTTATTTACATATTCTTAGCCTATCCTTTTGGGGGCACCTGACATCTGGGGCAAGAAAAACTGAAGAAAATGCCGTCGGCTGCATCTTTTATACCCCTGACGACCTGATGTCAGGGAAGATGTGACAGCAACCGACGCAGGACCCAAGACTTTGGAATTCATGCTGACTGAGAGCAACCTGCCAGCAGGATAACCCAAATGTAATGATTGCAACAGTGAATACACTCGAACATCTACATTTATGGTAAGTGTACACAACTGTACTTTTCAGGGACTGCAATGAAGGATGAAGGTCCCCTGATGGGTGCGTCAAGGTGTGGAACTGGGTCCAAGATCCATGGATCTTCCAACAGATAATGGTGGAGAAACAGAAACCAAATCTGTCGAGGCCAGTAGGGGGCTATGAGTATAACAGTCCTTCCCAGCGATTTTGCTTTCTCTAAAAATCTGGGTATCAATGGGAAGGGTGGAAATGCATAAAGGAGACCCGGGGGCCAATCGTGTAAAAGCGCATCTCTAGTGGGATGACCGGGAGATGGAAGGGCAAAGTAGCTTCTGCATTCTGAATTGATGTGGCTGGCAAAGAGGTCGCAGCAAGGCTGGCCCCATTTGCAGAAAATCAACTCCGCAACCTGTTGTTTGAGAGACTACTCGTGAGGGAGCAATATCGCCCTGCTTAGCTTGTCCGCTATCACGTTGGATTTCCCCGGGATGTGCGTTGCTAACAGAAAATGCTGGGACGACACAGCCCATTGCCAGACCCTGAGGGCTTCTCGACAAAGGGGATAAGACTTGGTTCCGCCTTGCTTGTTCAAGTACCAGATTACTGACATGTTGTCCGTCTGAATTGCAATAGTTCCTAGAGGGAGAGAGTCCTGAAAGTACTACAACGCCAGAAGTACCGCTCTCAACTCTAGAACATTGATGTGCAGATGTGATTCTTGATCTGTCCATGTGCCTTGGGCAGTCTTTCCCTGAAAATGCCCCCCCACCCTATCAGGGAAGCGTCTGTGGTCACAGTGGCTACTGGGGGTTGGGACAAAGGGTCTTCAGATTGTGACATGAAGAGACGTCAACCACCACTGAAGGTCTCCCTTGCAAGAATCCATGATGAGAATCATGTGGTGCATCGGTAGTTTCTGGTACGACCACTGAGCAAAGAGGAGCCATTAAAGTATTCGCATATGCATCCTTGCGAGTGGTATAGCCAGGATTGCTACTGCCATCAAACCTAGCACCTTCAATACCTCTGCTGCTGTAGCTTTGTTCTTTGACACCAGTGAGCTGATGTTTTGGAGGAGAAATGAGACTCTTTCAACAGGGAGAAGTAGAGTGGTAGTTGAGGTATCTAACTCTGCTCCTACAAAAACGGTATGCTGCGATGGCAATAAGGCAGACTTTTCAAAGTTGGTTGTAATGCCTAATTGATGGCAGAGTGTCAGAGTGTATTGTGTTGCCTGAGTCAATTGATGCCTGGTGGTAGCGGTGAGGAGCCAATTGTCTAGGTATGGAAACACCTAGAATCCTAGACGTCTCAGGTGAGCCGTGACCACTGCCATGCATTTGGTGAACACTCTGGGGGCTGTAGTGAGACCAAAGGGCAGGGCTCGAAACTGGTAATGATTGGCTCACAGACAGAAACGCAGATGATTTCTGGAGCATCTGTTCAACTTTATGTGATAGTTCGCGTCCTTGAGATCTATGGAGCACATCCAATCACCTTTCCCTAGGAAGGGAAGAATGGACTGAAGCATGACCATTCGGAAAAAGAAGTTATGTACTCACCATAACGTTCCATCTGAGTAGGTAACTTCATTTGTCAGCAACCTTTGGGTATCGGATCCGAATCGGATCCGAGCCGGCAGCTTTATTCAGCTAAGATCCGAGCTCCAAGCTTCTCCCCCTTACCCATAAGCCCCTGCCATCCCTCTCTGTCCTCAGATCGAGTTTGCTATAGTATCATAGAATACTACAAAACAAAGGATCAGTTAAACATCCTAACCTGATGTCATCTGGAAAAGGAAGCACAAAGATCCTAAAAGGACGAACTACAGGTTAGGGGGACGGAGTCGGATGCTGACAAATGAAGTTACCTACTCAGATGGAACGTTATGGTGAGTACATAACTTCTTTATCTGAAGTAGTTAACTTAATTTGTTTATCAAGCTGTGGGACAGAGTCCCCAGCTACCAAATCTTGGTCCCCATGGAAGAATATTTCAGAGCACTGCAGAGCCAAAGGACGCCCTCCCTCTGGAAATTATATCCAACTTGTAATGGGTAATAAAAGTATGGGATGAAGCCCAAGTGGCTGATGAACAAATGTCATCCAAGGACACTCTGGACCAAAAAGCAGCAGAAGTAGAAATCGATCAAGTAGAATGGGCGTGAACTCCGACAGGTTCAGGTCTGCCAGAACTCTTATATGCAAGTATACATTGGGAAATCCATCTGGACAATGTAGCTTTTGACACAGGTTTACCCAAAAAGGGTTTAGCAAAGGATACAAGGAGTTGCTCAGATTTCCTATGTTTAGCAGTCCTGTGTAAGTAGAACCTCAATTGTCTGTGCACGTCCAAAGAATGTAATTTGTATTCACCTTTGTTTTGATAATTTGGGAAAAAAAACAGTAAATTGATAGACTGATTAATGTTGGACTCACAGGCAACTTTAGGCAAAAAGGAGGGATTGGGCCTGAGGGAAACTCTGTCTTTATGAAAGACCAGGTATGGAGGTTTGGCACAAAGGGCTTAAAGCTCCGAAACCCTTCTAGCCGAAGTGGTAGCAATGAGAAAGGCCGTTTTCCAAGATAAATATTTTAGATCCATCGAAGCTGCACATTCAAAGGGAGGGCCAATAAGAGCCTGGAGAACAAGGGTTAAATCCCACGGACGGACTGCATCCTTAACAGGAGGCCTTAACAAGAAAGTACCTTTTAAGAAAGTCTTGCAGATCTTAGAAGAAGCTAAAAGACCGAGATCACTTCCCACATGAAAGTGAGAAATCGCTGCTAATTGGACTTTGACCGTAGAGGAGCAGGCACCTTGGTCAAATAAATATGACAAAAAATCTAATACAGCTGGTATCGGGGCTGTAAAGGGATCCAAATTTCTATGTTCTGCCCAGATCGAAAAACGTTTCCATTTGCTCTTATAGGCCTTCCTAGTAGAAGGTTTATGAGTGGCTACTAAAATAGCCTTAACAAAAGAGGAGATGCCGGGAGTCCTAGCTATTATTGGAACTGGATCAACCAAGCTGTGAGCTTGAGATTATCCAGGTTTGGAGTTGTCAACCCAAGGGGGTGAGATATCAGATCCGGAGTGGGATCCAAAATCCACGGAGGATTCACTAGATGAGACCATAGGCAAGGGAACCACATTTGCCGAGGCCAGAATGGGGCTATGAGGATCACTCTACTCCCCAACTGACGAGCTTTCTGCAAGAATTTTACCATAAGAGGAAGAGGTGGATAAACATAAAGTAGACCGGATGGCCAAACATGCACTAGAGCGTCTCTGGGGGATTCCCCTGGTGGGGGAAGTAGAGCAAAGTAGTCGTTGCACTTTGCGTTCAAAGGCAACGCAAAGAGATCGCAGCAAGGTTTACCCCACTTGAGGAAGATTTGCTTCACTATTCTCGGGTTCAGAGACCACTCGTATGGTGAGAGGATGGTTCGACTCAGCCTGTCTGCCAAAATGTTCGACCGACCCGGGATGTGCGTTGCTATGAGAAAGCGGTTGGTGGTGATCGCCCATTCCCAAACTCTCATGGCCACCTGACAAAGCGGATAGGATCTGGTTCCCCCTGTTTGTTGATATACCAGACTACTGACATGTTGTCTGTTTGAATTGCAATTGTCCCTAAGGGAAGAAGGGCCTGGAGTGCTTACAATGCTAAAAGCACCACCCTCATCTCTAGGACATTGATGTGCAACAAGGTCTCCGAGTGGGTCCACGTGCCTTGGATGGTTCTGCCCATGCAGTGCCCCCCCACCCGAGAAGCATCCGTGGTCACCGTGGCTTGGGGTGGGGACATTTAGAAGGGGCACCCTTCCCGGAGATCCGAGGACTGGATCCACTAGAGTAGGAATTTCCTGCAAACCTTGCTGAGGGGGATAGATGCACTTAGCGGATGTTGCAGGATGGACCAGTGAACCTGCAAGGTCCATTGTAGGACCCTCATGTTTAGACGAGCTAGGGGTGACAGATTGATGGCTGCAGCCATGGAACCTAGCACCCTCAGGACCAATTCCGCTGGAGGAGCTGGGGATTGTAGGAGGGCCAGCACGTGGAGTGTCAAAGTTCGAAGCCTGTCCAGAGTTAGGAAGACCCTCAACAGGTTTGTGTCTAACCTGGCCCCTATGAAATCCAAGATTTGAGTTTGTTGAAGGGAGGATTTCTTGAGATTGATTGAGATTCCCAGATGAGAGGCCAAGTGAAGGAAGTAATTCCTGGCTGAACTTAGTAGATGCCTGGTGGGGACGGTCAAGAGCCAGTCGTCTAGGTACAGAAAGACCTGTATTCCCTGAAGCCTCAGGTGGGCCGCTACAACTGCCATAACTTTGGTGAACACCCTGGGGGCTGTGGTGAGACCAAAGGGGAGGACCCTGAACTGATAGTGGCTGGCTCCCAGCCAGAAGTGGAGAAACCTTCTGGATCGTCTGACCATCAAAATGTGGTAGTACACATCCTTGAGGTCTACAGAGCACATCCAGTCGTTCTCCTGCAGGAGTGGGATAATGGATTGAATGGTGACCATCCGGAACTTTTCTTTGGCAACCGACAGGTTTAGAGTGGACAGTTCGAGGATTGGTCTTAAGTCCCCCGTCTTTTTTGGCACCAGAAAAAACCTGGAGTAAAAGCCTGATCCGGATTGATCTTGGGGGATGGGCTGGATTGCTCTTTTTTCTAGCAGCTGCTTTATTTCTGTGGCTGCTGCCTCCCTTTGATTGGGTGGGACATCGGGAAGGCTCCAGGGTCTGAGAGGAAGATTCAGAAAGGGGATAGTGTAACCTCTCGATATGATTTGAAGCACCCAGTGATCCATTGTAATGGACTCCCAAACTGCTAGGTGCCTCGAGAAACGCCCACCGACTGCCTCCAGAGTGGAGCAGTCGGGTAACCCCCTCAGGGCTGCTGCACGGGCCAATCTGAAAAGGGTTCTCTCGACCCGAAATTCTTTGGTCCCCCTCTGCCTCTGGGCCAGCATCCACCCTGTCCTCCTCTGCCTCTGAAGGATGAGGGGTCCAGAGCGAAACGGGACTGTTGAGATTTCCGGAACCACATCTTCTTTTGTCCCCTTTGGTTCCTGGAGAAGGACCTCTGGGGACCCAAGAAGCGGATCCCGACGGCAGACAACGTCTTCCTGTCTTTCTCGCTCTGGACCAGCGTGTCGCGGACATTCTTGTCAAACAGTGAAATGCCGTCAAAAGGGGCATTTGCGAAGGACGCCTTGAAGGGTTCTGCAAAGTCGCAGAGATGGAGCCAAGCATGCCGTCATAAGACAATGCCCATTCCGCTAGCTCTAGCGGCTCCTTCCGTAGCATGGGAAAGAAGCCACATAGAAGTGTTCGAAATGGACTTAAGAGTGGCCATTCGAGCTGAGAATGTTTTCTTATCCTCGGCCGACATGGACTCTCGGGGCGACCCGGCATATTCCTTGATGAGATCACGCTGGAGTCGTATCACATGTGCCATACAGTTCAGCAACCTTACGGAGAAGGTAGCTGAAGCGAACATCCGCTTCCCTAGGTGGTCCATCGTCCGAGACTCCTTGTCGGGAGGGTGGACCGAGGAACTCTCCTAGGCTAGTTCTTTCTTGGTGGCAGCTGCCACCAACATGGCATCTACCAGAGCACCCTTGCTCCAAACCGTCCTATCTGTGGGTGGGCTGAGGATTTTGTCTGGTCGCTTTGGTATGGGCTCCACAGTGTCCAGTTCCTTCCATGCCCTGGTGGCGATCAGATCTACCAGGGGATTGGTGGGAGGGGACACCCAAGAGGTAGATGGACCTGCATCAAAAGCCTCAAGAAACACAGACTCATCGAAGGAAGGTTTTTGGGATGACCACTCCCCACTAATACAAAGCATTTCCATAATGTCTCCGAAGGAGATGTCCTCGGGGAGTGACCTTGGGGAACCTTCCCCTTCCTCTAAGTCTGTGTCCTCTTTCAGGGACTAGGGTGAGTCCAAGTGCCTCCTCTTGCACTTACGTTTGTGAGGAACCTCCTCAGGGGTGCTGTCTGAAGATGCCTCATCAACCACATCCTGTTCCTCTAAGGAAACCATCTGGGACGTAGGCCCAGGTTGTCCCTGGGGCCGGATGATGGGAGGTAGGCCCGTCTGAGAGGGAGTGGAGGGTGGAACCATAGCAGGAGCCTGGGGTCTCGAATCCCTCGACAAGACCCTCTCCACAACATCGAACGCCGAAGAGGAACTGCTCTCTCTGGGACCCGAGAGCAGTCCCCTCGGATCCGAGGTGTGGACCGGAGCTGGCGCCGATGCAATCGAATCCAAAGGGCCAGTATGCTCCGACCGAGACGGAGTCGAAGACACACTGACACATCTGGATCCGAAGCTCAGCTCACGGCTCCGAGAGCTCGGATCCGAAAAGGGACCCGACAAACTCGAGGGTGTGGTCAGAGCCGAAGTAGGGAGTACTATCGGCACCGAGCTTCCCCCGGCTCCGATGCTACCTGGATCCGACGGCTCTGAACCCTGGAAGTGGGTTGGAGAAGGAGCAATCGGGGTGAAAAATAGGGTTGAGCTCTCACCTGGAGGGGGGGGGAGGCAGGAGCACTCCCATCTGCAGTTGGGCCTGGAGAAACCTACACATCATCCGGTCCATATCTGCATCGGACAAACTTTGAGTAGATCTAGACGAGGCCACCGAGGCTGGCCTGGAGTGCCGCCTCGATGACCTTGAAGGCGACCGGGTCTCCTCCCCCGGCTCCGGGGAAAAACGAGGTGAATGAAGCCGGGAAGGAGAAGGCCCGGATGTCCTAGGAGAGGCCATCTGTTTAGCCGGCGGAGCCGAGGAGGAAGATTCGTCCCGCCGCTTGTGGTGTTTCTCTCTCCTTTTCTCCCTCCTAGATTCCCTCTCCTCCTGAGCCAAGGTGGGAGGGTGAGTCCCGGCCAGGGGAGCAGGAATGGAAGGCGCGACCGCCGCAGACGCAGCCGGTGCCGCCGAGGGAGAAGAGGACGAAGCCGAGTCCGGGGGCAGAAGTCCTGCCAGAATCAGCTTCTACCTCCTGTCCCTCAAAGCCCTGGGGTTGAAGGCTGCACAAATTGTAAAGCCCGAGGAGAGATGGTCAACCCCAAGGCAGATAACACACCGAGTCTGGCCATTCGCTGGGGATAGCTTATGGCCACCCTCGGTGCATTTGGAAAAAATTGCTTTCAGGGCCTCAGACATGGTAACAAAAGATAGGCCCAACCCGCACACACACCTTCACACACACGGGGGGGAGGGGGAAAGCCTAAACTAACTAAAAGATAGAAAAAAATTACTAACAAGTTTAGCAATTTAAGAGAAAAGGGGAAACAAAACTCACTCGCCTATCGATTAAACTAAAAACTAGGTCAAAAAGTAAATTTTGATATAAACTCACAAAGCCCTATGCTTGGAAACTCGTTCTAGATACTTGAATAAGCCACTGCTAATGAGATCTGAGGACAGAGAGGGATGGCAGTGGGCTATGGGTAAGGGGGAGGAGCTCAGATCTTAGATGAATAAAGCTGCCTGCTCGGATCCGATTCAGATCCGATACCCACAGGTTGATGAACAAATGAAGTTAACTACTTCAGATCTTCTCTTTCTTTATGAACTGGTTGAGTCTGCTGAGGTTCAAGATAGGTCTCCAGTCCGCTGTTTTCTTTGATACCAAAAAAAATCTTGAGTAAGTTCCGAATCCAACTTGGTCTGCTGGGACTGGTTGGATGACTCTTTTTTTTTTTTAGCAATCTGTGGACCTCTATGATTGCTTGTTCCCTGAGATTGGGTGGAACATCTGGGATTCTGTTTACAGGAATGGGAGGGGAAGAGAACAGTGTGAAATATCCTCTGGAAATGATGCTTTGTACCCAAGTATCTGATGTTATGTTTAGCCAGGCTTCTGGGTACAAAGACAAGCGACCCCCGACTGCCTCCAGATTCGAACAGTCGGGCCCCCTTTCAGGGGCGCTGGTAGGGTTGCCGGAGAACTGACCCCTGTCACCCTGTTGCTGGGGACCCCCTCTACCATGTGGGCGGCGTCTTCCGTTATAACCCCCTCCTCTGCCTATAGAGGGGGTTTCTCCACGTGTGTCCTGAAAGGATCCCTGTGCTTTTCGGAACCACATTTTCCCTCCCCTAGGGCCCTTGGGGTAGGGCTGAGTAGGGGGTAGAAAAATGGACTCCATCGGCAGATAAGGTCTTGCCTTCCTGCTCACACCTGGTTAAAGTTTCCTTTACTTTGGGCCCAAACAGTGATGAGCCATCGAATGGGGTATTAATAAAGGAAGACTTAAAAGGTTCCACAAAGGAACAAACACACATCCAGGCTTGTCTTCAAAGAGCAATGCCTGAACTAGCAGCTCTACTCGAACCATCAGCTGCATAGGATATGAGACGCATGGACGAGTTTACCACTGAGTTTAGGGTAGCGAGCTGGGAGCTGACTTTGTCGGCCACCCCTGCAGCTACTGTACTCTGGAGAGTATCTCCTAGCTATTTCAGCAGACCTCTCTGTAGTCTCGTAAAGTGGATTAAGTAGTTCAGTGATCGCAGAGAAAAAGTCGCTGAACTAAACATGCGCTTCCCATATCTATCCATGACCCTAGAATCTCTGTTAGGGGGATGGATAGAGGTGGATGTCTCAGACGCTTCCTTTTTGGTGGCTGCAGCTACCACCATGGCATCAACAGGCACTCCCTTTGTCAAAAATGGCTTGTCCACTGGGACAGACATGAATTTATTGGGCTTACGAGGAACAGGTTCCATGGCCTCTGGTGACTCCCACGCCTTATAAGAAATCAGTTCCATGAGCTCATCGTAAGGCGGAGACAGCCAAGAAGTGGAAGGTTGAGACCCAAAAGCCTTCAAGAGCACGGGCACATCCTCAGTAGGGGTCTTGGACTGCCAATCGCCCCTCTGACTAAGGATATCTAGTATCTCTGCAAAGGAGATATCCTCAGAGGGGGATTGAGGGGACCCTTCTGACTCATCTAAGTCCGTGTCAGATGTCAAAGACTCCTGTGGGGAGTCTAAGTGCCTACTCTTGCACAGTCTCTTCCTGGGCACCTCCTCAGTGGGGGGATCTGGGGAGGTCTCAGAAGAGCAGGGAACACCCTGTGGGGGTACTTGAGGCTTGGAGTCTCTACACTTAGAGGGACCGGTAGATGAAGAAGCAGACACAGGAGCTTGAGGGGAGAGGGAAGGCTGAACCGATGCTGACGTCTTTGGAGACAAATCTCTCCTCATAGCATCGAAGGCACCATGGCTCCAACGAGAAGGAGTGGACGGACCCGAGAGTACCGTCCTTTCCTCCCGCACTGAATCCCTGGGCTCAGAGCCTGATGTAGGAGCCGAGCTCATCCGAGCCGAAGCCCCGAGAGGAAGAGTCAGCACTGACAAATCGGTTCGACTATCCTCCCCGGACCCGATGGGAGAGCGTCAGTTCCTAGAGTCCTCGGTCGGTGCCAAGGACATCCGAGTAGATGGAGCCGATAACACCGGTGCGGGTATCGACTCCAACGCTCCGACAACCATCGGTTCAGTTTCCTTCGGCTCTGAGAGTCCAGTACGGCTCGGAGGAGGAGTAGACATATCTGGTTCCATGGTCTTCGGCACCGATGAGTGGGTCGGGGCCAACAACAATTTGGCAAGTCCTGGTGCCTGTAAAAGCTTCTGCACTAGCCGATCCATGTCCAAATCTGAAAGGCTGACTGAGGACTTAGCTGAATGCACCAAAGGTGCTGACTGGAGCAGAGGGGAAGAAGGAACTTCAGAGCCCGGCTCCAATACTGAGAGATGGCTCCGAATCAAAGGTACACGACCCTCCTCCTGAAATTTTTGCCTGTTTTGTCACTTTGTCTGAAGATATGGATTTTGAGGATTTGAAGGACGTGCTAGTACCCTCATGGCTACTCAACACCTCAGAAAAAGATTGCTGTAGCAATCCCCTGTCTATTAGCTTCCTCCTTCTCTCCAAGAGAACTCTTGAAGAAAAAGAATGGCAAATGCTGCAAGTGTCTTGGAGGTGTTTAGCCCCCAGACAATAGACACATTGAATGTGTCCGTCAGTGACGGACATTTTCTGCCCACAATCTGGGCATTTTTTGAATCCCGATTCAGGATGGGATTTCTCCTTTTCATCCAACATAGTTAAATAAAACAAACAGTAAACTGCAAAAAGTAAGACAGTAAAGTCCTTACTCACTTGTAAAGACCAACAAAACAACTAAGCCGAAACTGGGCACTATCTATAACAATATAATTATAGATTACAAATATAGGGCTAAAGAGGCACACAGAGAAAAACCCTGACTATTAGAAAGACTAATAAGAGTAAATAGGGATAAAGGCTCACACAAACCAAGAAGCCAACAGGGCACTAACTATTTAAAACTATTTAAAAAAGAAGTTATGTACTCACCATAACGTTCCATCTGAGAAGGTACTTCATTTGTCTGCAACCTGTGGGTATCGGATCCGATCTCGGATCCGAGCCGGCAGCTTTCCAAGCTACAAGATCCGAGCTCCTAGCTCCTCCCCCCTACCCATAATCCCCTGCTATGTGCTACATTACCTCAGATCGAATTTTTTGCCTCTTACACAACTCCTACCTTCAATAGAGGAAGCAACACCAGATAGACTGTCCTAAGGCAGAACAAGATCTCTTTGGTGATAGAAATCCCGAAAGGTTCGGGGGATGGCAGGGGGGGTCGGTTGCAGACAAATGAAGTACCTACTCATTTGGAACGTTATGGTGAGTACATAACTTCTTTATCTGAAGTAGTTACTTCATTTGCTCTGCAACCTGTGGGACAGAGTCCCCAGCTACCTAGGGAGAAACCCTGGGCAGCCTATGGAAGGATATTCCGAAGCACTGCAGAGCCAAAGGAAGCCCTACCTCTCGATACCAAATCCAACTTATTCTGAGAAATAAACGTATGTGAAGAGGACCAGGTAGCTGCAGAGCATATGTCATCCAAGGGGATCCTAGACCAGAAGGCTGCAGAGGTGGCCACAGCCCTCGTAGAGTGAGCGCGAATTCCCGTAGGAACCGGTTTGCCTGCAGATAAGTATCCGTGGACTATGCATTGACAAATCCAATTTGCTATAGTCACTTTGGAAATGGCCTTACCCATGGCTGATTTAGCAAAAGACACAAACAACTGGTCCGATTTGCGAAAATCCTTATTCCTGTGCAGGTAGAAACGCAGTTGTCTGTGCACATCCGATTTATGCAATGTGTATTCTCCTTTATTCTGAAAGTTTGGGAAGAACACAGGTAAGTTTATTGATTGATTGATATTTGACTCCGAAGCCACCTTGGGTAAGAACGATGGATTAGTCCTGAGGAACACTCTATCCTTATGAAAAATGAGATAAGGATGCTTCATACATAAGGCTTGAAGCTCTGATACCCTTTTGGCTGAAGTAATGGCAACCAAAAAGGCTGTTTTCCAGGACAAGAACTTTAATGGAACCGAAGCCGCGGGTTCAAAGGGTGGGCCTGTCAAGGCTTGTAAGACTAAGGCCAAATCCCATGGAGGCACCACCACTTTCAACGGAGGCTTCAAGAGGAAAACGCCCCGTAAGAAGGTTTTACATAATTTTGTAGAAGCCAAAGATCCTAGTTGGTCTCCCACATGGAAATGGGAGATGGCTGCCAAATGCACCTTAACTGTTGAGGCACTTGCTCCTTGTCTGAAAATCAGAGACAGGAAGTCTAGAATAGTAGGAACAGGAACTGTAAATGGATCCAGGCCTCTATCTTTGGCCCAGACACAGAAGCGTTTCCATTTACTGTAGTAAATCTTCCTAGTAGTCGGCTTATGTGCTGTGACTAGAATGGCCTTAACAGGAGATGAGATACCGGGAGTCCTAGCCATCAGTGGAACTGGAGCAACCAAGCCGCAAGCTTGAGGTTCACCAGGTTCAGGGTTTGTAATCCCGCCGTTTGTGAAATCAGGTCTGGAATGGGATCCAGTATCCATGGCGGAGATACACTGTGAGACCGCAGGTACGGGAACCAGATCTGGCGAGGCCAGAATGGGGCTATGAGGATAACTCTGCTCCCCAACCGACGGGCTTTCTGTATGAACTTGGTTATGAGCGGAAGGGGTGGATAGGCATACAGTAGACCGGACGGCCAAGCATGGACTAGAGTGTCTCTGGGATTCTCCCCTTCGGGGGGAAGTATTGCGAAGTACTTGCTGCATTTTGTGTTTAAGGGAGAAGCAAAAAGATCGCAGCAAGGTCAACCCCATTTGCGGAAGATCTGCTTCGCAACTGATGGATTGAGAGACCACTCGTACGGAGTGAGAATTACTCTGCTCAGTTTGTCTGCCAAAATGTTGGACCGACCCGGAATGTGCGTTGCTACCAGAAAGCGGTTGGTGGATATCTCCCATTCCCACACTCTCATAGCCTCCCGGCAAAGTGGGTAGGATCTGGTTCCTCCTTGCTTGTTTATGTACCAGACCACTGACATGTTGTCTGTCTGGATTGCAACAGTCCCCAGAGGTAGAAGGTTGTGGAGAGCTTGCAACGCAAGAAGCACCGCCCTCATCTCTAGGACATTGATATGCAAAGCGGTCTCCAGGGGAGTCCACGTGCCTTGGACGGTTCTGCCCGAACAATGTCCCCCCCACCCGAAGCGAGAAGCGTCCGTGGTCAGCGTGGCTTGGGGGGGAGGGACAACAAAAGGCCTCCCTTCCTTTAGCTCTGGGGCGTGGAGCCACCAAAGAAGGGAGTGCCTGCAAACTCTGCTTAGGGGAATCGGAGTACTCAAAGGATGGAGTATCAGGGACCACTGAACTTGAAGGGTCCACTGCAGAATCCTCATTCGCAGACGCGCGTGAAGGGCGAGAGTGATCACTGCTGCCATAGATCCTAGTGCCCTCAGAACTAATTCCGCCTTCGGGGCCGTGCTTTGAAGAAGAATTAGCACCTGACACGACAAGCTGTTTATCCTGTCCGCAGTTAGCATTGCTCGAGAAATGCGGGTATCTAACTTGGCCCCTATGAACTCCAGGACATGCATGGGGCAAAGAGAGGATTTCTGGAGGTTTACCGAGATGCCTAAGCTCTGGGCAAGGGTCAGAGCATAATCTCTTGCCAGGCAGAGCTGATGCCTGTTGGTGGCGGTAAGGACCCAGTCGTCTAGGTACGGGAAGACCTGAATGCCCTGAAGTCTCAGGTGGGCTGCAACCACTGCCATGACCTTGGTAAACACCCTGGAGGCTGAGGTGAGGCCGAACGGGAGAACTCTGAACTGGTAATGACTGGCTCCCAGCCGGAAGTGGAGAAACCTTCTGGATCGTCTGTCCATCAAGATGTGGTAGTACGCATCCTTGAGGTCTATCGAGCACATCCAGTCGTTCTGCCGCAGAAGGGGGAGAATAGATTGGAGGGTGACCATCCAGAACTTTTCTTTGGGAATGAACAGGTTCAAAGCGGAGAGGTCTAGAATGGGTCTGAGGTCCCCCGTCTTTTTTGGCACTAAAAAGAACCTGGAGTAATAACCCGATCCGGACTGGTCTGGGGGGATGGGCTGGATGGCTCTTTTTTCTAGCAACTTCAGGATTTCTGAAGCTGCTGCCTCCCTTCGATCGGGTGGAACATCGGGGAGGTGTCTGGTCGAGGGAGGGTGGTTTATGAAGGGGATGGAATAACCTCTGGATATGATGCGGAGCACCCATCGATCTGTCGTAATGGACTCCCAGTTTGACAGGTGCTCCGACAACCGCCCCCCGACTGCCTCCAGAGAGGGACAGCCGGGTAAGCCCTCAGGGCTGCTGCGCGGGTCTATCCGGGAAAGGTTCCCTGGACCTGAAATTACGCGGTCCCCCTCTGCCTCTGGGCTGGCATCCTCCTTGTCCTCCTCTGCCTCTAGAGGACGAGGGGTCCGAAGCCGGATGGGATTGCTGGGACTTAAGGAACCACAGCTTCTTTTGTCCCCTCTGATTCCTAGAAAAGGATCGTTGGGGATTAGAGAAGCGGACCCCGATGGCAGACAGCGTCTAACCATCCTTCTCGCTTTGGACCAGCGTCTCGCGAACGGTCTTGCCGAAGAGCGAAGATCCGTCAAAGGGTGCATTTGCGAAGGACGCCTTGAAGGGATCCGTGAAATTGCAAAGACGGTGCCAGGAGTGACGTCGCAAGACGACCCCGGCTCCACTGGCCCTAGTGGCTCCCTCCGTGGCATGGGAGAGTAGACGCATGGACGTGTTAGAGATGGACTTTAGAGTGGCCATACGAGTCGAGAAAACTTTTTTGTCCTCGACTGACATGGACTCCGGGGGGGGCTGCAGCGTATTCCTTAATTAAGTCTCGTTGCAGCCTAATGGTATGTGCCATGTAGTTAAGCGCCCTTACGGAAAAGGTCGCTGAACTAAACATCCGCTTCCCAATGCAGTCCAGTGCTCGAGATTCCTTATCTGGCGGGTGAACCAAAGAGCTCTCCTGTGCGAGTTCTCTCTTGGTGGCAGCCGCCACCAGCATGGCATTCACTGGTGTTCCCTTGGCCCAAGACAATCTATCCACTGGGGGGCTAAGGATCTTGTCGGGTCGCTTCGGGATAGGCTCCACGGTGTCAGGCTCCTTCCACACCCTGGTAGTAATGAGGTCTACCAGGGGGTCAGCCGGGGGGAGGACACCCAGGAGGTAGAAAGGCCTGCCTCAAACGCATCCAGGAACACAGATTCATCTGCGGAAGGTTTTTGGGCAGACCACCCCCCTCTAATACGCAACATTTCCATGATGTCTCCGAAGGAGACATCCTCAGGGGGTGACCTTGGGGAACCTTCCCCTTCATCTAAATCCGTGTCGGTTGTGACGGACTCGGGGGAGTCCAGATGCCTCCTCTTGCACCGACATTTTTGAGGGACCTCCTCGGTGGGACAGTCCGAAGAGGGCTTGTCAACGGGGTCCTGTTCCTCTAAGGGAACCAACTGGAGGGCTTGGGCAGGCTGTCCCGATGGTCGGATGATGGAGGATAGACCCACATGCAGCAGGGGTACGGGAGGATCCGACGCCTGGACCGGGGACCTGGAGGTCCTCGACAGTACCCTCTCCACAACCTCAAAAGCCGAAGGAGAGCTACTCTCGCCAGGCTCCGAGAGCAATCTCCTCGGCTCCGAGGTAGGGATCGGGGTCGGAGCCGATTCAGCCGGAGCAGAGAGAGAGGTGTGCTCCGAACCCAACGAAGCCAAAGACACACCAGCTCCCCCGGATCCGATGCTCAGCCCTCGGCCCCGAGAGCTCGGATCCGACAGACTCGAAGGCACAGTCGGCGTCGAAGCGATCGGAGCTATTGTCGCCAACGAATCCCCGGTTCCGAAAGAGCCCGGATCCGATAACTCTGAGACCCGAAAACGGGTCGGAGAAGGAGTAATCGGAGCAAATATGGGGGCCACACTCCCCCCCAGAGGGGGGGGAGGCAAGAGCACCCCCATCTGCATTTGGGTCTGGATAAATCGGCGCATCATCCGATCCATATCTGCTTCAGTGAGGCTTCTTGTTGATCTTGAAGAAGTCGTCGAGGCGGGCCGTGAGGGTCGCCTCGACGACCTCGAGGGAGACCGATCCTCCTCCTCCAGCTCCGGAGAAAAACAAGGTGAACGGAGCCGAGAGGGGGAGGATCCGTAGGCCCTCGAGGGAGACTTAGTCAGCTTAGACAGCGGGGCTGAGGGTTGAGTCTCAGCCCGCCTTTTGTGGGACTTATGTCCCTTGTTTTTATGCCTTTTTTCCACCGTAGTGGAAGTACCTGAATCCCCCGAACTCAAACCCAAAGAGGGAGGTTGAGTCACAGGTTGAGTCGGGGGCCCAGAAGGCACGAGGGCTGTGGAGACAGCCTGTGCCTGAGAGGGGGAGGAAGAAGAAGCTGATTCCTGAGGCAACAAGCCCGCTAGGATCAGCTTGTTCTTCCTGTCCCTAATAGCTCGGGGATTAAAGGCCGCGCAGATTGAGCAGGACGATGACAAATGGGCCGCCCCCAAGCATAAAAGGCACTGAGTGTGGCCATCAACCGGCGAAAGCTTATGGCCACACTCAGTACACTTTGAGAACACCGCCTTAGGCCCTTCAGCCATAACACCACTCACACCAAAAAACACACCCAAACACTAAGAGGGGGGAGGGTGAAAGGCGGGAACTAACAGAAACAAAACTAGTTAGAAAGGGGGGAACAAAGGTACCTAACTAACTACACTTTCGCTAACTAACCCAAGAAAACTAAACACTCACACAAGAAAGTTTTTTTTTTTTTTTACAAAGAAGAAAAAAAAAAGGATCAATCTCACCAAAAGCCAAGGAGCTCTTCAAAGGTAGCTGCTTCAGCCGCAGCAAAAAAACGATCTGATGTAATGTAGCACATAGCAGGGGATTATGGGTAGGGGAGGAGCTAGGAGCTCGGATCTTGTAGCTTGGAAAGCTGCCGGATCGGATCCGATACCCACAGGTTGCAGAGCAAATGAAATAACTACTTCAGATCTATAGATTATATTATGAAATGACCTAATACTAACACACAACTATCTTAGTAATAAAAAGGAAAGTTTTTTTTATGAAACTTGCTGTTATTTTTCCCACAAATGGTCCAAGCTAGCTGGATCACAGAGATCTCTCTTGCCGCGGCAAACTAGATCTGAGGTAATTCCAGCAGTGTATTGTGGGATAAGGGGCTTGGTCTCGTGCTACTGGCAAACCTTGAGCTTTGCTATCGGCCATGTCAGAGCCGAGGATCGGCTCCGAACCCATCAGTGAGAATAAGCCGTGAGATTTAACAACTTCACATTTATAATTATGCAAATATCTCAAAAATGGAATACCATCTATAAATCTCGTTTGCAGCCAAATGCTCATACCTGCTTGAAGAAAAGTCTTACTTACAGGTTCACAGGAGGTTATTAGGCTAACAGCCCTGGAGCCCTTACAAGCCTAGGCATATTTATCCTGAGTTGCTCCAACTGTCAGTGCTTGGGTAAGTGAAGTTCACAGAGATAATGGCCTGTGGTAATTAATACAGACTTCCTCTGTCCAGGAGGGACATGAGCACCAACCCCAGGAATAAATTTTGGTCACCATCCATTTTTCTAGGTTGCATTTGAAGAGGGTCAGGGAAAGGCTCTGTTTCATGTGAACTGGAAGCTTGTTCCAGAGAAGTGGCAGTCTCTGGGAGATGTTTCTGTCTCTCCAGCATGACCTGCTCATGTCAGAGGCTAGTTTAAGATCCCTGGAGCAAGTGACCCTCCTGCAGTTTGATTTACGAATGAGTAGCACTTCCATTAGGGCCGGGTCAGAGATTGCCCTGTAAGCCAGGTACAGGTCACCCCCTACCAAACTGTAGGAGACAGAATACAGTGACAGGGCTTTCAGTCTTTCTGCAACAAATTTCTGAAATTGGTACACCTTGTTTGCTGTAGCATAGACTAGATCCAGGCCTGCTGAATCTAGCTTTGTTTGTATGCTTGTTGTTTGTTTGCTTGTTATTTCCCTGAAACACTAATTCCACCTAAAGCACGGCTTTTCAGCGCTTCTGTGGATCCCTAGTGATATCTGCATTGCTTACTGTACTTATTTCCTTGTTTCACTTGAAAGAAAGTTACTGTTTGTCATTTTTACATTTAAGTTACCTGTAACACATTGCATTTAAGTTACCTGGCACTTGCTCACTAAGTCAGCACTAAAAAATTAAAAGCACTACACCCTCACAAACTCCCCTTGAGTACCTTGTTCCCCATTGGCCCTTTTTTTCAGATATAAAGGAATTCCCAATACTATTCTAGCATGTCCAAAGATCAGTTGTCAATCTCCTCTCTGGTCCAGCTGGTGAATCTGGGAATCTTGAGGCAATGTTACAACTGCCTCATGTACACAGACAACCCTCTCCTCCTCCCAACAAATTCCAACACATGTGAGAGATGCAACCATATAGCCAAACTGGAGGCTAAGCTCTCTCAACTCAGTACTGGCATAACCAGTCAGGAGGAGAAGGAAACCACACTCACTACAATTCCAGTCTCACATAGACCTACCACGACAGCAAACCAAACACATAAACACACAAAAACATACTCGGAGGCTCTAAATAAAAATCTGCCTAAGCAACAGAGACCTCCAAAGTAGACACCCAAGCAACCGCTACCCCAAAACAAAATACGTGCAACACATAGATCACAAAGCCAGTGTGCCGAACAGTCACAGCCCTTAAGGCTAAACAACACACCTGATACACTTGTAATAGGTGACTCTATCGTCAGGCATACTGACGTCCCGCTCACCAGGCTGAACAAGGAGAAGGTCACGGTGAGCTGCCTGTTGGGCGCTAGGATCCGCCATATAACACAAGCACTCAGGTTACTCCAAGGCAAGTACAAATATGACTCAGTCATTGTCCATGCTGGTGTGAATGATCTGAGACGTACCTCCCTGGACTACATGAAAAGAGACATAGAGGAGCTCTCTGAGCATGTAGCCCAGGCTGGTATGACCCTGACCTTGAGTAGCATCTTACCCTCACCAAGAATGATGCCACAATATGACGACAAGATGATCAATTTCAACAATTGGCTTAAGTATTGGTGTCATTCAAAGGGGATCCAATGCCTGTAAGCCTGGGATGACATGCTCGACAAGCCACGATGCTTCACTAGGGACGGTTTGCACCTGTCACCCCTGGGCTTTCGGATATTGGCAAAGGCTCTTGCTACCCCCATAGTGCCTTTTTTAGGCAAGGCTCAAAAGACAAACCCACCTCCATAGGTATCACAAGGGATAAGAAACTAAGAGTAATGCTACTCAACGCTAGAAGTCTAAACCTCAAGATGCACGCACTCAAAACTCTCCTTAGCATGGAGAACATCGATATCTGTGCAGTAACAGAAACCTGGTTCAAGGCTCCCGAGAGCACCCCAGCACTACCAGGTTATACCTCATACCATGCTTTTTGGCCCCAAAACGTGGACCGAACCACAAAAGGAGGGGGAGTATCAATATTCGTCAAAGATACCCACACCTCCAGGTTGGTGGCACAGCACAAAGCATCAGAGACTATCCATGTGCAACTAACAGTGGGTAAAACTGCCTTCCAGTTTATAGCCTCCTACAGACCACCCTCCCAAACCCAGGAACCCCACTCTACCTTCCTGAGAACACTGGAAAATATGAAGGTCTCTCCAAACACCATTATATTGGGCGACTTCAACTACCCAAACATAGACTGGGAGGATTACTCTAGCTCCAACACCCTAGCCCAAAGGTTCCTAGAATTTATAAACTCAAATGCTATGGAACAACTTGTTACCACTCCCACAAGAGGGGAAAACATACTGGACCTGATCATCACCAACATGGGGACTCTATGCTCCAGACCAGAAGTGTATCCCTCACTGGTAAGATCAGACCATAAACTAATCTCATTGGATATTCACATCCTGACCCCACCCCCTGCCCAGAAAACCACAGTGAAAAACTTCTCTAAAGCAAATTTCACACTCCTCAAAACCGAGGTGGAATCCTTCAAAGTCCCCGGGCCTGCGGAAAATACGTCCCAGACCGCAGAATCCTTTAAACGCATTCTATGAACACATTCAGGAATGCATGGATCATGCAATCCCAAATAAAACCAAGACCCAATCCTCCAAAGGCAGACGTCCTGTCTGGTGTACCCCAGCCATAAACAAACTATACAATAGAAGGAGGAAGCTACTACATGATAGAGCAAAATCCCAAAAAGGGAAGGTATCTCTTAGCAAAAAACTACGGGCACTCATAAAATTGTCTAAGGCCAGCTTCGAGAGAAACATTGCACAGGACACTAAGGATAATCACAAGGCTTTCTTTAGTTATGTTAGGAACCTGGGTGGGAATTCCCAGATATGCTCAGAATTAGTCCAAAATGACAAAAAATACACCGAACCCACAGACACTGCCAACATCCTAGCTGACAGGTTCAGCGCAAACTCCCCACCAAAAGGGCAAATATCTATCCCAGCAGAGTGCTGCCCCCCTGACATTTCAGATGCTCAGGTAAGAGCCGCCCTCTCCAAAGAAAAAACACAGCATCAATGGGACCAGACGGTGTCCCGGGCTGTGTCCTACATGAACTCCAAGAAGAGCTAAACCCAAACATAAAACTACTGTTCAATCTCAGCCTTACTACAGGATATGTACCCAAAGAGTGGCGTACAGCAACAGTGGTCCCTCTCCACAAAGGTGGTGCCTCAACGGATCCTGGAAACTATCGCCCCATAAGCCTGACTAGCTTGGTCTGCAAAGCTATGGAAAGGATCATCATGGACCTCATAAATAAAGATATTGGGGACTACAGACACTGGATCCTACCCAGTTCGGCTTTGTTAAGGGCAGATCCTGCCTCTTAAACCTGGTCGATTTCTTTGAAACAGTCACCAAGGCCAGTGACGAGGGGAAGGTGGGCCACACAGCCTACCTGGACCTCACAAAAGCCTTCGATACAATACCCCACTCGGGCATTATAGATAAGCTCATCAGCTTAAATATAAACCCCTATGTCACTAGATGGGTTGCAAACTGGCTCAAGGACAGAACCCACATGATTAGAATTGCTGGAGCTGTCAGACTCCAAACCATTTACAAGTGGCATCCCACAAGGCTCAGTCCTGGGACCTCTCTTGTTCGGTATATATTTCTCGGAGGCGCAGGCCTCTCTTGTTCAGTATATATTTCTCGGAGGTGCAGGCCAACACGGAAGGACTGTGGCTGACCAAGTTCGCAGATGACTGCAAACTGGGAGCCATAATCGACTCTCCAGCCGACACAAGCATCCTCCAAAAGGGCCTCATAGAAACAGACAACTGGTGCCAGAACCATGGCCTCAAGCTAAACGCCAAAAAGTGTATAGTCATCCCCTTTGGAAAAAATAAAGTGCCCACAAATTACCACAAAGGTGGTAATCCATTAAGTACAGAGGAAGTCATTAGGGACATAGGGACCCAAGTTGATAGCAATCTCTCATTTGATAACCACGTGGCCAAAGTGGTTAGAAAAACATTTTATACAGCCCACCTAATCATGAAGGGATTCACATCTAGATCAGGGGAGGTCATCGTGCCTCTTTACTCATCCCTCATCAGGCCCATAATTGAGTACAATGCCCCTTTTGGGATGTACATTACCAGACACCTGCAGCAACTGGAAAGACCCCAAAAGTACCTCACCAAGAGGATCAAAGGGCTCAATCAGATGCCATATGCTGCCTGGTTAAAGAAACTCCAGCTCTACTCAGTGGCATACCGCCTGCTCAGAGGCGATCTGTGCCTGACATATAAAGCCATGTCCATGGACATGCTGCACCTCAGAAAATCCAAATCCCATCGAGCTACATGCTCGAGAGACTTGAACCTCAGCACTGAAATAAATAGGACATGCTGGAGAGGCAGATTCATAACCCAGAGGCTCCCTTCACTCTGGAATAAAATCCCAGTCCAGGTTAGGCAGAGTCCCTCATTGACTCTCTTCAAGAGGAATCTTGATGAGTGGATGGGAGATCGTAGGTTTACCCCGGGTATCACTTCTGTGTCACTGTTAGACAGAGGCCCAGTATACTAACCTCGAAAAAGGGCATAGCAAAATTAATTTAAAATGGGTGGCGAAAGCCAAACACACTCTGGCTAGGCTTATAAATGCCCTGGGGCAGATAGCCTAGTATGAACCTATGAACCTATAAGATTTGTTTTGTGTATCCTGTAATTTCTTGGTGAGAAACAGCTGTGGTCTCTCTAGCTTTTGCAGCTGTCTGATGAGGTACAAGCAAAAGGGAGCACTGCACTCAATTATTGGTCTGATGAGGACCGAGTAGAATGGGATTATATCATCCTTAGATCTAGATGCGATGCCTTTACTTATAAAATGTGCCACATAGAAGGATTTCCTTACTACTGTGGATATGTGGTGATCAAAGTTCAGATTGCTTTCAACCTGAGTACCCAGATCATGTACCACTGGGTCTTCAAATGAGGGTGGTGCTGTCTATAATGTAATTGGAAGAGATGTCAGCTTTCCCAAAGGGAATAATAATGCATTTTTTGCATTTAGCTTTAAACCATGGCTTTGGCACCAATCATTTCTCTGCATTAACCCTGTCTGTAGTATAAACTTATTTTATTGCCAAATTTGTTGATAAACAATTAAAGGGGTATTTGGAAAATGCAGTAAACCACCAAAAAAGTCCAGAACACTTGATATAACAATACCACAGAAGAATAATAATGTTCAACGCATATGTCAAGATTCCTATGATTTTTTTAAGTCAATGCAATCACTTGGGTAATATTGATAACAGTTTTTTAGTGACAGTAGATGTAAAGGACCTATTTACATGTATTCCACATGATATAGGGCTACAGTGGTTTACAGAATATTTTACTGATCATGTTCATGTGCAGCAGGATCGTATTAATACCTTATCACATATGATGGAAATGGTATTAAGCAATAATTTTATCTACTATGAAGGTCAGGACTTTAAACAACTAATAGGGGTAGCTATGGGGTCCCCATACGGTCCTCTATATGCAAATGTAGTTATGCTGTTGTGGGATCTTTGTTATTTATTTCCCTGTGAGCTATTTAAGAATGTAAAATTATATGCTCGTTTTTTTAGACGATTTGTTTTTTGTATGGGCAGGGTCAATTGCTGAAGTTCATGTGTTTTTAGAGTTTATGAATAATATCACTTCCTTTTTGCATTTTACATGTCATATTGGTACCACATCTATTTCTTACTTGGATGTAATGTTAACGAAGAGTACAACAGGGTTAAAGGCTGTCATTTTTCGTAAAAAAACATATTCCAATAATTATTTGCATTATTCCAGTAACCATCCATACCATGTTAAGAAAGACGTTATCAAAGGGCAAATGGTGAGAGCAGCAAAAATAGTTACAGATCTACATGAATTTCTGGAGGAATGTCATTTTATAGGCAATATGTTTTTAAATAGAGGGTACCCAAAATGCTTAACTGATGAGATTAAACATGAGGTGTTTAGAAAAAGGCTTCATGGGGAATATTGCCCCTTATTAACAGCTACTACTATGGGTGGAATAGAGGGTATAAATGGTATAACTAGTATGGGCCCCTAAAATTTTGCAGTGGAAAATGTGAATTTGGCAAATGGAGAACATTTAATGGATTCTAGTGATTCAGGTGTACACAATTCTTTTATTTTTACACATAGTATGGATAGTACATGTATTACAAATATTGTGTAAAAATTAGAATATGATAAGACAAGATCATTTATTAGTTAAACAAGGTATGAATCCTAAGTTTGTTTTTAGACGTGGTGGTAATTTAAAGGACTGGTGCGATGGTGTACCCCCATCAGCATGTAGTTACAGTACACAAGATGCAAAAATGCAATATGTGCTCTCAATGTTCACATATTATGGAGTGTGAACATGTAAATATTGGAATTAAAAATATCTATATATCTGGATGGTATTCATTTCACACACAAGGTGTGCTATATGCTGCTAAGTGCTGCCTTTGTGCAGCATATTATATAGGGAAAACGAAGTGAAAGCTCAAACAACGTATATATGAACACACCAATGACATTTGGATAGGAAAAGATACAGGCGCAGTAGCCATGCACACAAAGTAATACCCTAAACATAAATTTAAGTTTTTAGTTTTAGAATAACTGCAGATTAATCCTAGGGGAGGACCATGGAAATTATTTTTAGAGCAACGTGAATTATGGTGGATATTGTTTTTAAACGCATCTACACCCCCTGGATTAAATGACATGGTATCAATTTCTAGTATACTGAAATTAAGAAGGTATGATAGATAATTCTAACAATCGTAATTTTTATTGAAAATGATTTTATTATATATGAGGTATGGTCCTTTAAATTAATTGTTTATGTGTGGTTATTTAAAGTGTGGTCATATGACTGTTTGAATCTGTTCTGAGGAAGGCTTGCATTGTTCTTGCCAAAAGCGCTTAACTACTATATTAATAAAATTAATTTGAGTGAACTTCCTTGTTCTGCCATCTCCTGAAGAGTCAGTATTTCTTGAAGCTTTCAGGTCTGGCTCATCTTTCTCCTGGGTCACTCTGCTCTCTCCCTATTGGAATGACTGTGATCCAATGAACAACACATCGGTAGTTTGGTACATAAACAAACAAGAAGGAATTAACTCACTGATTTGGTTTCTAGGTGGGCATGGAAGGAACCTGATATGATTGAGACAATCCCCAAGAGACCGGACAGGATTCTGACTCCTCCAGTAGGGAGAGAGCATTGGAGTAAGGGAGTACCGCTTGAGGCCATGGTCGTGCAGTAGCTACAGAAAAGGAACTTGCTGAACAGAGTTCCACTGTCCACCCCACTAACAAAGAATCTATGGCTGTGGACAGATTTGGGAAGTGAGTATATGCTTCACAGACTTTCGCTATCTGATTACTGAAGTATTTGGCGCATTTCATGAGGTTGCAAAGGGACTTAATTAAGCAACTTTCAAACTCCCTTTCAGGGACCACTACCACAGAGGCTCAAACTCTGGTGGCTTTACAGATGGCTACCCTTCAATCTATTGCAAATTCGTCCATGAGACTCATCTCGCATGCTGCAGAAGGTGCCTCAAGGGCTGTGGGTTCAGGCATTTCCATCAGGAAGCATGCCTGTATGCACCTATGTGATTTTGTGGAGCCTTTCAAGTCATCTTTCATCAGTGCTCCCTTTGATGGTTCTTCCTTATTTGGCCCCAGAGTGAAAGATACACTCTCCATGTGCGAGAATGATGGAAAGACCCTATCTGCTGTGGGCATACGGTTTTCAACCCAACTGACCTCTTCTAGAAATCAATGGGGAGGTCAAAAGATGTGGTTCAAGAAGTCATAGGGTCCTTTCTAGGACACACATGGCGGTAGTTCCCTCAGGGGCGGTGGGGGAGTGGTAATGGTAGAAGACAATCCCGTGGCAGAGGAGGTTCCAAAACCAAGGGTCTAGAGATACCTTCGCCAACAGACCCAATCAGCACTCCTAAACGGAGGCCCAACTGGCTGCCTCTAGAAGCAATCGGATGGCTTATCACTGCACCAAGCAAGCTGGCTAAACATAACAAATGACACCTGGGTGCAGAGGATCATTTCCAGAGGTTATATTATTCCCTTTTCCCAGAAAAATTCCAATGTTCCACCCAATCAGAGGGAAACAGCAGCCCTGGAAGTACAAAAGCTGCTAGGAAAAAGTTATCCAAGAGGTCCCTCCAGACCAAATAGAGTCTGGAACTTACTCAATTTTTTTTAGTGCAAATGAAAACAGGGGAGTGGAGACTGATTTTAGATCTCAGTGTGTTGAACAAATAAGTTCAACACACCAAGTTCCGGGTGGTCATGGTTCAATTCATTATTCCCTAGCAGAGCAAGGACAATTGGATCTCCTTGATAGACCTTCAGGATGCACACTATCACATAAAAATGAGCAGATGATCCAGAAGGTACTTAAGCTTCTGGCTGGGAGGCAGTCAGTACCAGTTCAGAGCACTGACCTTTGTTCTCACTACAGCCCCCAGGATGCTCACTACTGCATGGCAGTGGTGGCAGCTGACTTGAGACTGCAGGGATTCTGCGTATTTCCATATCTGGATGACTGCCTTATTACCAATCTGACGAGGCATCAAGTGGTATAAGCCTAAGATGCAGTGTTGCAGATCTTGGTATAACTATCAATCACAGCAAATCACAGCTGCAACCAACCCAGTCATTGGAATTCATAGGAGCAGTAGCCAACAGTCTCCTCTATGGTAGCATCAATTCCCATTTCAAGAGTGCAAACCGTAAGAAATCAAGACAAGGAAATAATTTGCAGTACCAAAATTTTAGCCCAGTTGATTCTGCAAGCCCTGGGATCAATGTCAGCAGTGATCGTCTTAATTCCTTTAGCAAGGTATCACATGAGAATTCTACAATGGATGCTACAAACAAAATGGTCAAATCTCTCTTAACCTATGTCAGTGAAGATAAGAATAACTCACATATGCAAGTGGTATCTTTCCTGGTGGATGGAGTCACAACTGTTGATAGACCATCCCTTCATTTATCCTCAGCCAAAGGCCACAGTGACCATGCATGCTTCCCAGATTGGGCGGTGGGTGTATTTTATGGGGAAGACTGTCCAAGGAGCTTGGTCACCTGAGGAGGCCAACTTGCATATCAATATTCTAGAAATGAGAGTGGTGCTTTTGGCGTTGTGAGCATTACAGAACTCTCTCCCTATTAGAATGACTGTGATCCAATGAACAACACATCAGTAGTTTGGTACATAAACAAACAAGAAGGAACCAGATCTTACCCCCTGTATCGAGAAGCCTTGAGTGTGTGGCAATGGGCAATTTCTTCCAACTGTTATCTAATTGCAACGCACATTCCAGGGAAGTCCACTGTGTTAGCAGACAATCTGAGCAGGTTCATCTTATTACCTCACGAGTCATCTCTCAGCAACAAAGTGATGGATATGATTTTCCATCAAGTGGGGCCAGCCTTGCTGCAATCTCTTTGCATCTTCCCTAAACAACAAGTGCAGCAATTTTTTTGCCCTAATACCCCCCTCTGAGGGAGTCACTGAGGAATGTTCTACTCCACAATGGGCCCCCGGTCTCCTATACGCTTATCCCCCAACTCCTTTAATTCTCAAATTCCTCCAGAAAGCAGCCAGGCTAAAGAGAAAAGTCATCCTCATAGCTCCTTAGTGGCCTCGACAAATTTAGTTCCACTTTCTTTGGCCTCATCTGCTGTACCTACCTTGGATTCTGGATCAGACTCCAGACTTTCTGTCTCACCCAACAGGCATGATTCACCCGGACATCACAAACCTCAACCAGACTGCGTGGTTTCTCCAGTTCCATTGATAACCAGGCAACCTATGCTCTCTTTGCCTGTCAGTTCCATTCTGGTATCATCCTATAAACCCTGTACTAGAAAACTCTACTGAAGTAAATGGAGGAGATTTGTTTATTGGGCAGAACAGAATCAATCAAGCAGAACCCTTTTCAGCTCTGATACATTCTGTTCTTGATTTTTTTGTGAGTCTATTTAAGGAGGGTTCTAGTTCACTGACTATCAAAGTCTAACTCAAAGCCATTTCAAATTTCCATGTGGAGTTTCAGAATTCTTCCCTAGCATCCTCTAAACTATGCAAAGCATTTTGAAAGGTACTCTTCTACTTATACCTGCTTACAAAGATCGTATACCACTATGGGATTTAAATTTGGCACTGCAAGCCTTAACACAGTCTCCCTTTGAAACGGAAGCTAAATGTGATCTAAAATTCTTAGCCTGGAAGACTATCTTTTTAACCAAGCCAGTAATCTGCCAATATTCTTGCCAAACTTTGTGAATAAAGGCGAGTATATGCTGCACTTACTGTATGTTCATAGGCAGTTACATTTCTACTTGCACAGAACAAAACAAATGAGACAGACAGACTGACCAGCTGTTTCCTTTGCTCATTGCAGGATGGGCAAAATTGGTGACAAAAGTAACTATAGCCAGATGGTTGATAAACTGAATCTCATTTATCTATACTAAACTGAATCTACTCCTACCAAAACCATTAATGAGAAGTTATGTACTTACCATAACGTTCCATGTTAGTTGTCTTCTTCTCACCTTCTTTCTTTCTGGATGGGTTCGGAGCAGAACCTCGGCTCCGACATGGCCTATTACTAAAGCTCGAGAGCTACTTTTACCGGCTCGAGGCTATCCTATGTCCCATAATGCTAGGCGTCATATACCCAGATTTTGTTTGATAGCTAACACTATGAATATACATGTCCCCACCATGACAGAAAATATATATATATATATATATATATATATATATATATATATATATATATATATATATATATATATATATATATATACCTCTATATATCTAAGCTCTTGTATATATATATATATATATATATATATATATATATATATATATAAAACTCTTATAAGAGTTACTAAGAAAAGCAAGAGAGGTAGCTAAGGAGATAACTCTCATGATAACACATCTCAGAAGATACTCTCGGTCTTGCCAGGCTAGGGGGATGGAGGGTGGGATCAAGAAAGAAGGAGAAGAAGACAACTAACATGGAACGTTATGGTAAGTACATAACTTCTCAATGTTAAGTTGTCAATCTCGCCTTCATTCTTGCTGGATGGGACAGCGTCCCTAGCACCTTAGTCCTGGGTGGCTCAATGGAACAAACTCTTGAGTACAGTGGAACCAAAATCAGCCCGACTTCTAGAGGTCATGTTCAGCTTGTAATGACAAATGAAGGTATGAGGAGAGGCCCATGTGGCTGCTGCACAAATGGAATCCATTGGCAATCTTGCCTGAAAGGCTACTGAAGAAGCTAATGCTCTGGTTGAATGAGCTCTGGGCTTAATAGGGAGATCTTTATGCCTCAATTGGTAAAGCAACATGATAACAGAGGTCAACCACCTGGACAAGGTTACTTTGGAAACTGGCAGGCCTTGCTTCCCTTCTGCGTAAGACAGGAAGAGCTGTTCTGATTTCCTCATCTGCTTGGTTCTATCCAGGTAGAAGCGTAATTGACGGTGAACGTCCAGGCAATGTAACTTCCGTTTAGACCTATTGGTATAAAGTGGGAAGAAGACAGGAAGATTGATGGTCTGATTCAGATTTTTTTCAGAGAGTACTTTGGGTAAAAAGGACGGATTAGTCTTAAGTGACACTCTATCTTTGTGAAAAACAAGGTAAGGAGGGTGAACACAAAGGGCTTGAAGTTCCGATACCCTTCTCGCTGAAGTGATGGCTACTAAGAACAGAGTTTTCCAAGAGAGCAACTTTAACGAACAGGAAGCCGCAGGTTCAAAGGGAGGGAGAATTAAAGATGACAGCACCAAATTTAGGTCCCATGGTGGGGGAAGATCTTTTACTGGGGGCCTAAGTAACAGGGTTCCCTTTAGAAAGGCTTTACAAAGTTTGTGTGACATAATGCTGGTCTCTGACAATCCAACATGAAAATTTGCAATAGCTGCCAACTGAACTCTGATGGTAGCTGAAGAAGAACCCATTTGAAAAAGTTCTGCCAAAAACTCTAAAACTGTATGGACAGGAGCTGTAAAAAGGTCAATTTGTTTCTCCCCTGCCCAAACAGAGAAACGCTTCCATTTGCTAGCATAAGTCTTTCTGGTAGTAGACTTGTGCGAAGCAAGGATGATGTCACGAACTGAATGAGAGATTGAGGGAAGCCTGGCTAGGGTTGGAAGTGCAGCAACCAAGCTGTGAGGTTGAGAGATTGAAGAGATTGATGCAGCCCGCCCGACTGATGTGTCAGAAGATCTGGCGCTGGGCCCAGATGCCAGGGCTGATCTAGTAGATGACGTTGCAGGAACGGAAACCAAATTTGTCGAGGCCAGTAAGGGGCAACAAGGATCATTCTGGATCTCAAAGCAGTTGCTTTCTGGATTAACTGAGTAATTAAGGGAAAGGGTGGAAAAGCATACAGAAGACCCCGGGGCCAATCATGGACTAGAGCGTCTCTGGGGGGAAGACCTGGGAGAGGGAAGAGGGTGAAGAAGTCTTGGCACTTGCTGTTTTGAGGGGTTGCAAAAAAGATCGCAGCAAGGCTGACCCCACCTTCTGAAAATTGTTTCCGCTACTAGCTGGTTGAGAGACCACTCGTGGGGCATGAGAATGGCTCTGCTCAGCCTGTCCGCTATGACGTTGGACTTCCCGGGGATATGCGTTGCTACCAGAAACCGTTGAGAAGAGATCGCCCATTGCCAAAGTCTGAGTGCTTCCCGACATAGGGGGTAGGACCTGGTTCCACCTTGCTTGTTGATGTACCACACTACAGACATATTGTCTGTCTGAATTGCAATAGTCCCTGTGGGTAGAGAGTCTTGAAGGGCCTGCAACGCTAAAAGTACCGCTCTCATTTCCAAGACATTTATGTGCAGGTGGCCTTCGAATGGTTGCCATGTGCCCTGGACTGTCCTGCCCTGAAAATGCCCCCCCCCCACCCGATCAGGGAGGCATCCGTTGTCACAGTAGCAACAGGAGGAGGAAGGACAAAAGGTCTGCCCTGAAGAACCTGAGGGGAGACCATCCACCACGAAAGGTGCCTTTTGCATGACTGAGTGATTAGAATGCTGTGTGACATTGGAAGCTGTTGAAAGGACCACTGAGAAAACAGCATCCATTGCAGGATCCGCATGTGAAAGCGAGCTAGGGGGAGTAATCTAATGGCTGCTGCCATGAGACCTAGGGTTTTTAGTACGAATCTGGCCTGGACTCTGCTCTCTTGTAGTAGGATTTGAACATGATCGCGAATGTCTGAAATCCTTTGTACAGGCAGTTTTGCTGACAGTTCCACAGTGTTTAAAATGGTGCCTATGAAGGTAATAGATTGACAAGGCAACAAGGCAGACTTTTCGGAGTTTATAGAGATACCTAGCTCGTTGCAAATTTGGAGGGTATAATCTCTGGAATGGAGTAGCTGACGCTTGGTGGTGGCAGTAAGGAGCCAGTCGTTTAAGTATGGAAACACCTGGAATCCTTGTCATCTCAGATGAGCCGCAACCACTGCCATGCATTTGGTAAACACCCTGGGGGCTGTGGTGAGGCTAAAGGGCAGGGCTCTGAATTGGTAGTGACTGGCTCCCAGCTGGAAGCAGAGAAACCTCCTGGAGCGCCTGTTCATTTTGATATGATAGTACGCATCCTGAAGGTCTATGGAGCACATCCAATTGTCCTGACCCAGAAAGGGTAGAATGGACTGAAGCATGACCATCCGGAATTTTGTTCTTTGAGCAGACTTGTTCAGCCTGCTAAGATCCAAAATAGGTCTCCAGTCCCCTGTCTTTTTTGGTACCAAAAAGAACTTGGAGTAGACTCCGGATCCTTGCTGGTCTGCTGGGACTGGCTGGATGGCTCTTTTTTTCTAGCAGCTTTGAAATTTCTAGTGCTGCTTGATCCCTCCGACCGGGTGGAACGTCTGGAAGGGGAGCTTTTGGCTGTTGTGGGGTGTGAATAAAGGGAATTTTGTAACCCTCGGATATGATCGACCATACCCCGCGTGAGGGAATGCCAGGCTTCTGGGTACAGTGGTAGTCTTCCCCCGACTGCCTCCGAAGGTGGACAGTCGGGCAGCTCCTCAGGGGTGCTGGAAGGGTTTATCAGAGAAGGATTCTCTGCTACCCTGATTCTACAGACCCCCCCTGCCCCTCGGGTGGCGTCTATTACTGTTCCCTCCTCTGCCTCTGGAGGGAAGTTCACCACATGCGTCAGGCAGTACTCCCTGAGTTTTGCGGAACCACATTTTCCCATTCTTCTGACCCTTAGAGTATGGTCTAGAAGGGGTAGAAAAACTGACTCCTATGGCAGAGAGAGTCTTGCCTTCCTGCTCGCACCTGGTCAATGTATCCTTCAATTGAGGTCCAAACAAGGCAGAACCATCAAAGGGGGTGTTAGTGAAGGACGCCTTGAAGGGGTCAGCAAAATTGCAAAGCCGCATCCAGGTGTGTCTCCTTAGAGCAATGCCCGTGCCTGCAGCTCTACTCGCTCCATCGGCTACATAGGAAATGAGCCGCATGGAGGAGTTGACAACAGAGTTCAGGGTCCCCAGCTGGGAGTTGATCTTTTCCTGAGACCCCGCAGCTGATGGGTCCAGTAAGGTATCACCCAGTTCTTTGAGAAGGTCTCTCTGGAGACGGGTGAAATGGCACAAATAATTCAGCGACCGCATAGCAAAGGTCGCTGAAGAAAACATCCGCTTGCCATACTTGTCCATAGTCCTAGATTCCTTATTAGGAGGATGGACAGGTACTGAAGTGTCAGCCAACTTCTTTTTAGTGGCCGCCGCCACCACCATGGCATGAACAGGGACGCCCTTAGTTAGAAATTGCTTGTCAGAAGGGGCTGTAATAAATTTTGTAGGCCTCCGGGGAGTTGGTTCCATAGTATCCGGAGCCGTCCACGCCTTTCGAGCCACCACATCCATGAGTGGGTCGAAAGGCGGAGACACCCAAGAGGTGGAAGGGTGAGAACCGAACGCATCCAGGTACACCGACTCATCCTCGGAAGGGTTAAGGGCAGACCAGTTTCCCCTCTGCTTAAGAATCGCCAGGATGTCAGAAAAGGAGACATCCTCAGAGGGGGACCTTGGGGACCCTTCTGACTCATCCAATTCTGTGTCAGACGTGACTGACTCAGGGGAGTCTACATGCTTCCTCTTGCATTTTCTCTTTTGAGGGGGCTCCCCTGAAGGATCAGGGGAGGCCTCGGAAGAGGAGGATACACCCAATGGGGCTACCTGTAGCGTCAGTTCTCCACGCTCAGGATCGGAAGGGCGGATAGAGACTGAAGCAGGCACCGTAGAGGGAGGAGCCGAAGGAGCCGACTGTGGAGCAGGCACAGGGGCCAGCACACTCCTCATGACCTCAAAGGCGTCCCTATCAGGCATGGAAGGAGGTCCCCGCTCCAAAGAGACAAGGACTCCTCCCAGCACTGAGAGGGACAGCTCTGAGGCTGATGTCGGGGCCGAACTCACCTGCGCCGAGGCTCCGAGAGGGAGAACGGGGTCGGACAAGGGTCCAATGCCACTCGCCCCCTCAGAACCGACGAGGGAGTCCCAGCACCCAAATCCCTCTAAGGATGTTACCAAGGAAGAGATTGGAGCCAATGAGGGAGCCGAAAAAAAGTGGTATCTGCTCCGACGGTCCCGACCCCTACGATCTCCGGCTCCGAACTCAAAAGAAGAGTCGGAGGAGGAATCGAAGAGGGAGTAGTGATAGCCACTGCCTGATGAAGAGGGCTATGCAACATTTGGGCCAGTGTCTGCGACTTAAGTAGTCTGCTAACCACCCTCTCAAGGTCATGATCCGACAGCCTGGAAGACCGAGAGGAATGGGACCTGTGACTCCGCTCTGATAACAAGGGAGACTTCGGAGCCGAATGGACAGATTCCAGGGAAGGAGACCTGGAACGCTTTCTGCTCGAAGACGGCTCCGACAGTAGAGTCGGAGCCGACTGAGGCCTCGAATCATCGGTTCCCGCCGGAACCGATGCAGAGGTAGTAGTAGTAGCGCTGCTCAGCGACGGCTCCGAACATGGAGCCGACGGTTTGGCGGGCTTGGAAGGTTTACCCGATGAAGACTTAGCCGGGGAACCTTCAGGCTTCAACAAGCCTCTCAAAATAAGTTTGTTTCTGCGTTCCTGCAGGACTCTTGGACTGAACGCATGGCAGACAGAACAAGAGTCCTGCAGGTGCAGAGGGCCCAAGCAATATACACAAGAAGTGTGACCGTCTGTCAGAGACATCTTCTGACAGCACGAGTCACACTTCTTGAAGCCCGAGACCTTGGTGTCTTTCGACATCCTGAAACAAGGATGAAGGGCAGAAAAAGACAACTCTAAGTGGTCTAGTCACAATCAGCCAACATACACACACACAAAGAGCTTGTAACAGACCAAGAAAAACAAAACCAACACTTTTTAACACAGTTTAACTTTAGGCACACACACACACACAAGAAAAAAAATCTATAGAAAAAATCCAAAGGGATTTACTACTACAGAACTGTAATAGAACAAGTTTAGCCAAAGGCCTAACTATTCAGTGAGGGGAAAACCGAAGAAAAAAAACTACCTAAGAGGGGATTCTAAACAGGGATCTATAGGGTAGTAACTAGGAAAAACTATCGCTAAGGTTAGAACCCAAAAAACTGACTAAATACAAGAAAAAGATTAATACAACCTGGAGCTGGCAAAAAGATGCAACCTCGTAGCTGAAGCGGCAAAAAAGATCTGGGTATATGACGCCTAGCATTATGGGACATAGGATAGCCTCGAGCCAGTAAAAATAGCTCTCGAGCTTTATTAATAGGCCGAGTCGGAGCTGAGGTTCGGCTCTGAACCCATCCAGCAAGAATGAAGGCAAGATTGACAACTTAACATCAGCTCATTCAACTACATCTATGGCTACTTCCACTGTATGCCAGTCTAGAGCATCCATGGACAATATTTGTGCGGCTGCAACTTGGTCAAATCCTCATACCTTTACCACTCATTAGAAATTGGAAAAAAAAAGTCTCGATGGGAAGAGCAGCCTTTGGCTCAACCATACTCAGAAAATTTTTCTGCAACTTTTTTCCTGCATACTCAGAAATATCCTTCCTTAGAGTCTACCCAGGAATTTAGGTAGCTGGGGATTCTGTTCTATATGTGGAGGAACAAATGAAAATTGACATCAGATAATGAAGTTATGCACTTAACATACTGTTCCATCTCTGTTGTCCATTTTCATTCTTCCTCAACTCCCCACCCTTCATTTCCTTCATATAACTCCGGAAGGAATGAGATTTTCAAGGTCACCAAGGACACCCCCTGTACCTTGTGTTGAACTCCAGTTATGACAATTCTTTTATGGTCTTTCTTTATCTCTTTCTCTCTCTCAAACTGTATACAAGATCTGAGAGGACTTAGGCTTGGTGAATTATGTGTAGGAAAAGCACTCAAGAGTTTGTTCATCTCCACAAGCTGAAGTAACTGCTGGGTCAGATCAGAGTATTGGATCCAAACTCATACTTTGAGGAAGAATGAAAATGGACAACACAGCTGGAACGGTATGATAAGTACATAACTTCATTTTTCTTTCTCTTGTCCTATAGCCTGTTTATACCAGGGGGTCCACCAGGGTGGCTTGTTTTTTTGGCAAGACCTGGTTTTAATCTGGTCAGGTACAGCCGATTCTATACAACTGCTTAAGTGGTTATACAGGGCATTGGTGTACACCTATGCATACGAATCCATGTTATCTGCGTTTGAGGGGGCTTTGAAACTTCTTAACAAATTACTTAGTAGGAAGTAATTTGTCTTAGAAAAATTCTTAAGCATGTTTGAGCTTGATGGGGTATCTAGTTTTATAATTACATCAAACAAGACTGATTTATGGTCTGATCTTACCAGGCAGGACATCACACAGAGGGGGTGCATTGTTCTGTTATGTGAGTGAATACAGTAGTGAGTCAATTATTCGAACGTCAGTTATCCAAACAGTCAATTATCCAAATGCAGCCTTACAAAGTTTTCAAATAGGAAAAAATCATAAAGTCTGAATAGGGAAACCTTATATGTATTCACTTGCATGTGTTTTTTGTGCTTGTAGCCTGCTCGTGTGTGAAAAATATTCTTTATTGTCCAATGGAATTGCTCAGTGGTTAAAAAGTGTATTCTGCGTGCAGAAAAAAAACAAGATTTTAGAAGTTTTTTATCTGGGTCAATGTATGTTTGATTATCCGAACAGTTTGATTATCCATACTACCCTAGGTCCCAATTAGTTTGGATAATCGACTTTCTACTATACTATGTTTCAGGACATTTGAGCCTCTTGTGGGTGTGCTGACTAGCTGTTCCAGAGCATTTGCACTGACAAAGTCCAAGAACTTCTGAGCTAGCATGTTTGTGGTTGTGTATGTTTCCCAGTTGGTGGTGGGATAATTAAAATCACCCATCAGTAAAGTGTGGGGCTGTATGGCAAGTGACTGCAGTAGGTCCAGGTATGTGGTATGCTATTCCTGTTTCACGGTGGAGGACCTATAGCTAGTTATAATGTGGTAGGGGGCTTTGCCTATACTTAATTGGACATGGAGTAGCTTAAGAGAGTCATACTGTATGAGCACTCTCGAGATGTACTCATCTTTAATGAAGATGGATACACCTCCTCCTTTGGTTCTTTCACACTCAGTTTGTGGTCTGAACATATGAAAGGCATTGTAGCCCTGCACGGCTGGGGTGATTTCCATGCCTTTGAACCATGTCTCAGTGACTGCAGAGAGGAGTGCTTCCAGGGAGTGCAGTTTCTTGTTGAGACACTTAGTGTTAAGCAGCAGTACCTTCAGTTTATCTAGAGAGGCTTTTGTTATATTGGGAAGTTAGTTATTTTGACACTGCCTAAAAATGCCACAATAGGGGTGGCTAATGACTTTGCCAGTGTCTGAAAGCTTAGAGGAAGCAAGTGCAGACCATCTCTGGCAATGCAGCATGGCCCAGGCTGACAGATATTGGATCCCTTTGGACTGACACCAGAAGCTAAGCAAATTGTTAAAGTCAATAATTTTTTATTTGTAATGTGGCATCATCGTTGGAGAAGGTAGAATGCTGCTTAAGCTTAGGTTTATACCTGCCTGTGACACAATCTTAGAGCTCAGTCATAGCTCTCTTCATATAGTGCAAGGAGGTAAGTCTCAAGTCATTCACCCCAACATGGACAATGAGGGAATCATGCCGGTACCTGTGGTTGAGTGACTTGAGAGGTTGAGTGACTTGACAGAGCCTGTCACCTGACAGGCAGCTAACAGTAACCCACTCCTTATCCAGCCTGGTGAGGCACATCCGTGTGTCTCGCAATGGAGTCACCTATGACCAGTACATAACATTTTGTGGTGTTATGCCTTATGGGCTTATTTGTTGAGACACTGGTGTGTGTATTATGTGCTGATTGTTTTTTTTGCATTGTTATATGTGTAAGTGGTTTCTGTTTGGGAGGCCTGTGATCTTTTGATAAGTTACTAGTAAGTTACTAGTGAGTACATCTGTATATGTGGGTTTATGTATCATGTCCTTGTTTAGTGTGTGTGTGTGTGTGTGTGTGTGTGTGTGTGTGTGTGTGTGTGTGTGTGTGTGCGTGTGTGTGCGTGTGTGTGTGTGTGTGTGTGTGTGTGTGTGTGTGTGTGTGTGTGTGTGTGTGTGTGTGTGTGTGCGTGACAACCTCTTTGGCATTCAGTTTATCCTTATGTCAGAGTCTTGCCTCCAATTTCATTTTGCAACTATATCTCTCACATAAAATATTTGTTTGTTTCAGGAGTAAGTAGATGTCAATATACATGAGACAATTGCTACATTGCCTCAGGATGCCCATGTCTATCAGGCTGGCCAGAGGGATGATGGGAAACTGCCCATCCATGATGGCAGGCTCTTACTGTGTGTTTTATTAGGGAATGGGTAAATTTGACAGGACTATACTGGTAGCACCAAGACTACAAGAGGAATCTACACTTTGTGTAGGCTAAGGTTGATCAATAAGGTAATTCTGCTTAGTGTGCAACTGAGTTGCTCCTAGAGCAGCAGAAAAGCTTGGAAGGGTTTCACAACTGTTTAAGGAAAAACAGAGCTTCTAGGCTTTTGCATCTATACAAGGGCACTGCTAACTGCCACTGCATGAAGAGAAGCCCCACACAAATGTGAGGCTTAAATACGAGCAAGAAGAAAAAAGAAGTTATGTACTCACCATAACGTTCCATCTGAGTAGGTAACTTCATTTGTCAGCAACCTGTGGGTATTGGATCCGAGCCGGCAGCTTTCTAAGCTACAGATCTGAGCTCCAAGCTCCTCCCCCTTACCCATAATACCCTGCAACCTCCTTCCAATCCTCAGATCTCGTTTGCCCATCTATATAACCTCACAACGACAAAACAACAACCTGAAGAATCCTAACCTAAGGATTAACAAATGACCTGAGAGACCATCCTAGGGTTCAGGTAATCAAAGAACCAGGTTAGGGGGAAGGAGGGAGGGTCTTACCTACTCAGATGGAACGTTATGGTGAGTACATAACTTCTTTATCTGAAGTAAGTAACTTCAGTTGATCATCAACCTGTGGGACAGAGTCCCCAGCTACCAAAAAACTTGGGAGGCCCTCAAGGAAGGATATTCCGGAGCACTGCAGAGCCAAAGGCCGCCCTACCTCTAGACACTAAATCTAATTTATAGTGAGAGATAAAGGTATGAGAGGATGCCCAAGTAGCCGCAGAGCAAATGTCATCCAAGGGAACTCTCGACCAGAATGCAGCAGATGCAGCCATAGAGCGGGTAGAATGAGCATGAACCCCTGTAGGCTCTGGCAGGCCAGATAGTTTGTATGTGAGCAGAATGCAATTCGAAATCCATCTGGCCAGAGTCACCTTCGACACAAGCTCACCTAAGATGGGTTTTGTAAAGGAAACAAAGAGCTGATCAGACTTGCGGAATGCAGCTGTTCTGTGTAAATAAAAACGTAACTGTCTATGAACATCTAACGAATGAAGTTTGTACTCCCCTTTGTTTTGATAGTTAAGGAAAAAAACTGGGAGATTAATGGACTGATTGATGTTCGCCTCAGAGGCCACTTTAGGTAGAAAGGATGGGTTAGTCCTGAGAGAGACCCTGTCCTTATGGAAAACAAGATACGGGGCTTTAATACAGAGGGGGCCTGAAGTTCCAACACCCTTCTAGCTGAGGTAATAGCTACCAAAAAGACAGTTTTCCAGAACATGAATTTCAAATCAACAGAAGCTGCAGGTTCAAAAGGTGGTCCAGTCAGAGCCTGAAGGACCAAAGTTAGATCCCATGGAGGTATGGGGTTCCTAGTAGGAGGTCTCAACTGGAACGTACCTTTCAGAAAGGTCTTGCAAATCTTGGTGGACGCGAGGGGATTGAGATGGTCTCCAATGTGAAAATGGTAGATGGCAGCCATTTGAACCTTTACAGTAGAAGAACTGGCCCCTTGCTGAAAAATATGAGATGGGAAATCAAGCACTACTGGGATGGGAGCAGTGAAAGGGTCCAAATTCCTATGAGACGCCCAAATGGAAAACCGCTTCCATTTACTAATGTAAATCTTCCTGGTAGAAGGCTTATGTGCCGCTACCAGGATAGATCTGACTGCAGATGAGATACCGGGAGTCCTAGCAACTAATGGAACTGGATCAACCAAGCTGAGAGCTAGAGATCGACCAGATTTGGGGGTATCTATCCCAAAGGATAAGATATCAGATCCAGGATGGGATCCAAGATCCAGAGAGGAGCTATAAGATGAGACCGTAGGCACGGGAACCAGGCTTGACGAGGCCAGAATGGGGCTAAGAGGATAACCTTGTTCCCTAACCGACGAGCTTTCTGTAAGACTTTTGTTATCAATGGAAGAGGAGGATAAGCATAAAGAAGACCGGGTGGCCAAGCATGAACTAGAGCGTCTCTGGGGCTTTCCCCCGGAGGGGAAATTAGAGCAAAAAACTCGCTGCACTTCAGCTGACCCCTTCGCCCCCAGGACAAAACCTCCTGTCCTTTTCCCTAGCGTGCCTATGGAACTCCCTCCCTTCCTCCATTCATACCATCACTAGCCTCCCTACCTTTAAAAAATCACTCCACTCCCACCTAACATCAACATGGGAATGCTCCTGCTCCCACCCCACATAATCATTCTCCACTTCCTACAGTCTTCCATCTCATAAATTCATTTCTGAAGCCAGTAATCAACTTCTTAATTGTACCTAGCAAACTGAAAGCCTTCTCCTAATCCTACTTGAACAATGTTCTCCTTCAAAAAAAAAAAAAAAAAAAAAAAAAAAAAATGTATTTTTGATTGTAACCTGAGTATTTTTGTTCTGCCTTGTAATCAGAAATGGTCTGAAATGTAAATATCTGTAATCTTTGTGTAATCTGTGTTGGAGCTTTTCTCCCCAGGACTCCAATGAAAATGGGTTATTTTGGCCCAGCGGACTACCCTGGTTAACCAACTGCAAATAAATAAAAAAAACTTTGCATTGGAAGGCGATGCGAAGAGATCGCAGCAAGGCTGACCCCCACTTGCAGAAGATCTGTTTCGCCACTAAGGGATTCAGAGACTACTCGTAAGGGGAGAGGATAGTTCGACTCAGTTTGTCTGCTAGGATGTTGGACCGACCCAGAATGTGCATTGCTAACAGAAAACGGTTGGTGGACACACCCAATCCCAAACTCTCATGGCCTCTCGGCAAAGAGGGTAAGACCTGGTCCCCCCGTTTGTTGATGTACCAGACCACTGACATGTTGTCTGACTGAAAGTCAAAATGAGAAACGGAGAGCGAAATCCAAATATTGAGCCACAGTTTATTCAGACAATGTTCCACGTAATAAATATACCACTCTATATGACACTCTATATAAAAACATACACGCGTTTTCGTCTGTTTAAATCAGACTTCATCAGATGAGCCATGAATTTAATTACACTCCTTTTATAACCTGACCAATGAAATCAATTAATGAACATAATTTAAACAATTAACAGTGTTTTAATTCAATTTTATACTTGCTTATGTGAAATATACGTCCCTGTCACATGAAGAACGATCTTTCATTGAAAAATAAATAAATAAATAGATACTTCCCCATTAATTAATATAATTTTATTCTCCTACATTTATAAAAATTAAAAAATGTCTATGTAAATAAATAATTCTTTTAAAATTCTTTTAATATTCCAACTGCCCTCTAGTGGAAATTCATATTGTTATCCTGTGACATCCTAGGTTAAAAACCTTTAAATAAAATGCCCTTTAGCATTATTTAAAACCACTAACTTGGTGTTATAAAATTTATAGAAATACAATGTTAAAAATTACATAAAAAATGTGTAAAAATGTATGAAAATTGTTCAACATAAATCTATTTTGGGAATTACAAAATATTGTTATAGCTTAGCTGCCCTTAATTTCAGAATCGGTATAATACTTGTGTATTCATTCAATCCTGGTGGGTTGTATGCTTCCAGTGTTACCTGCCACCAAAGCTCCCTATATTCAACTTTCTCCTCCCAGGGGCCACCTCTTATGTCTCTTTGAGTGTGTTCTGCCACTGTAAATTTGAACGTGGCTCCTGTACATTCCTTGCTATGTTTAAACAAAGCATTTGTGTCCTTACAATTCTTAATGTCATTGAGATGCTCGTATATCCTTCTTTTAAGTTTTCTTTCTGTTTTTCCTATATAGAAAGAATTGCAGGTCCCACAGGTGGCTATATAGACCAGTCCCATGGACTCACAATTATAATAATTCTTATTGTTAATAATCCATCTGTCCCTGCTTGCTATGTATAACCTATCAGAGTTTGAAATATAGGGGCATTGGGAGCATTTACCACATTTGTAAGTACCCGTCTTTTTTACATCTTGTGGAGCCATAGTATTCCTACTTTCTAAAATGTTTCTTATACTTTGAGCATTCTTATACACTATTTTTGTTGAAATCCCTTCTAATTTATCTATGTCAGTTATATTAATAAACCTATCCCATTCCTTAAAAAATATTCTTTTAATATTACTATTCAATGCATTGTATTCTAAGGTTAAAGCTAATTGAAAATTCTCATCTTTTCCCCCTTGATTTTTAAATTGCTCTATTCCAAAGTCAGTTGTTTTCACAATTGGGGTATATCTATTTTTCCTTCCCCCTTCTATTTCCAGTCTTATTTCCTTAATAAGCTTTGGTGGATATCCTCGATCCATAAACATTTTTTCCAAAAGGTCACATTCATTAAGAAAATCATTCTGGGAACTTGTCATTCGACTCCCTCTCACAAATTGTCCTTTTATAATGTTCCTTTTACAGTGTAGGGGATGTGCACTATCATAATGTAGAAACATATTGCAGTATGTAGGTTTTCTATATACTTTTGTTTCTAAGACATCTTCCTGCTTATAAATTTCCAAATCTAAATATTGCAGTACATTGTTTGATACTGTATATGTGAACTTCAAAAGATCTGTGGTTTTATTAAGGTAAACCATGAATTCCTTAAGCTTATCATGTCCACCAGTCCAAAATAGGACTATGTCATCCAAAAACCTGCGATAAAGCACCCAATGGGAATTAAATTGGGAATGTAATACATATTTCTCTTCCCATTTGGCAAGTACTAAATTTGCATAAGTTGGGGCACATGCAGCACCCATAGCCACTCCTTGCGTCTGTCTAAAAAATTCCCCATTGAAATATAAAAAATTATTCATTAACAACATTTCCATCAACCGCACATTCACCTGCTTTTCATTGTTAGTTAAAATATTACTTTCATACAGTATTTCCCCAAACATTTCTGTACCTTCGATATATGGAATGGATGAAAAAAGATCAATTACATCTATGGTAATAAATAAAATATTGTCCAAACCTTTAACTCCTGCAATAACTTTTAACAAATCCCAAGAATCTTTTAGAATTTGTTCCCTTTCTACCCATAGTTTTTTAACTTTGATATCTATATATTTAGCTAGTGGATGGGTTTTAGATCCATCAGCTGAAACTATGGGTCTTAAAGGGGGGTCTAGCTCATTTTTATGAATTTTTGGAATTCCAAAGATTGAAGGAATTTTGGGTTTCTCCACTTTCAAAAATAGGTAGGTTTCTTGGTCTATAAGCCCCTCATATAACATATCCTTTAAATTTATATCAATTTTGTTATAAGCAATGTTAATTTCATTTTTAGAGACTTGATTATATTTAGTATTGTCCCAAAGAATGTTGTACATTCTACTATCATATTCTATTTTATCCATAATAACCACTCCACCCCCTTTATCTGGTTTCATAACTCTTAAGTTGGGGTCTTTTCTCATTTCATATAACAACTGTTTCTCTTCTATCCCCAAGTTAGTTTGATATTTAATACCTTATTTTCCTTTTCTAATTTCCTTTTCAATTACTTTTTCTAAATTCTTTAATTAGGGGTGGATAGGTGGATTATAAGTAGTTCTACGCTTCAAAATTGGGGCAGTTTCAATTTTATTGTTGCTAGGGAATAAAATTTTCAAATTTATTTTTCTTAAAAACAACCTAATGTCTAGAAGAGATTTTGGGAAATCTCCCTTGGTGTAGGGTATAAACTTTAACCCTTTGGATAAATGCCTAAAATGTCCTTCCTCTAAAACCAAATGACTAAAATTGTAAATGGTAAAATTGTTAAAAGTCCATTTGTTACCCACATTCGTGATTTCTAAAATTTCAGGGTGGTTAGGTACTGCTAGTACTCCCCCCCCCTCTTCTCCCCCCCATTGAAAATTTGTCTGTTCCCTTGTTTGTTCATCAACCTTTCTGATCTCCTTAGGGGGGGATATTCGTCATCATATTCATAAACATCTTCCTGGGGGTTATTTTCCCCTTCTATTTCTAGAGGTCCTTTTTTGTCATCTCCTTTATAATATACCTCCCTACCATATCTCCTATGTGGTGGGTTAGGGTAACTCAGGTTGTGTCTGTATTCATATATATCACGGTCCATTTTCTTTATTTTCCTTTGTATTAAATTTTCACTTTCTTTATCTATGTCTTTTCTAATATTAAAATAATTTTCTTTTTCATCTTCTATAGAAAATATCAAGTCATTCTTAATACATTGGTCCAAAACTTCTATTTCTTTGTGTAAGTCTTCCTGAACGCGTGTGTTTTCCCTCACTATCAGTTTTAACACATCAATACCACATTTATTAAAAACCTCAATAAGTTCCTTATGAAATAAGGAACCTGGAACAATATTATTACGAAACGTATACACTTGTAGCCCTTTGGGCACAATTTCCTTTAAAATACATTCCGTTAAATAAGTATTTTCTATACTTAAAGTTCTGTGCTTATTCATTAACTTTGCAAGGGAGCTTAAATTCTCCCTATATGTATTGCTATTTGCTTGCACATTTTTATCATTGTTGTTACTTTTGAAAATGTATTTAAAATGTAGCCAGTCTTTTATCTCCTGGCATGGAGAAACAGTACCTTTTGCCTCAGCACCTCTCTGAGGTTTACAAGTACCTCCTTCACTCCATGGACAGGAATTATTCTCACCAGTTCCTATTAAGTCCCTTAATGCACTCAGTGTTTTGGCTGGATCAAAACACTCAATTGCAGGTTCTATATGGAAGCCGGCGTCCCCTCTTTCACCCATAAGCTCCATATTAGTGTTGTTTCTCTTACAATCCTTTTTAGATAACCCTTCGGTCCTTGGGGAGAGTTCTACAACATTTCTTTCCTGCGTACCAACTAGGGACAAGGCCACTGGTGTGAGTAGGTTAATAAGCTCGGTTAGGGGGCATTTTATTTAAAGGTTTTTAACCTAGGATGTCACAGGATAACAATATGAATTTCCACTAGAGGGCAGTTGGAATATTAAAAGAATTTTAAAAGAATTATTTATTTACATAGACATTTTTTAATTTTTATAAATGTAGGGGAATAAAATTATATTAATTAATGGGAAAGTATCTATTTATTTATTTATTTTTCAATGAAAGATTGTTTTTCATGTGACAGGGACATATATTTCACATGAGCAAGTATAAAATGGAATTAAAACACTGTTAATTGTCTAAATTATGTTCATTAATTGATTTCATTGGTCAGGTTAAAAAAGGAGTGTAATTAAATTCATGGTTCATCTGATGAAGTCTGATTTAAACAGATGAAAACACGTGTGTTCAATAGCGTTTATGTTTTTATATAGAGTGTCATATAGAGTGGCATATTTATTACGTGGAACGTTGTCTGAATAAACTGTGGCTCAATATTTGGATTTCGCTCTCCGTTTCTCATTTTACTTTCAATTCTGGTTTCCAGTTTAGTACCACCGCTTTTAATTTGGTTATGTTGTCTGACTGAATCGCAATAGTCCCTGGAGGGAGAAAGGCATGAAGGGCTTGTAACTCTAGAAGCACTACCCTCATCTCCAGAACATTGATATGCAGAACAGTATCTGTCTGAGTCCACGTACCTTGGACAGTTCTGCCCGCGTAATGCCCCCCCCCCCAAGACGAGATGAGTCCATGGTCACCGTGTCTTGGGGATGTGGCATAACAAACGGTCGACCTTCCCAAAGCTCTCGAGATTGGAGCCACCAGATAAGGGAATTTCTGCAAACTCTGCTGAGAGGAATCGGTAAGTCTAATGGGTGGTGAAGGATGGACCACTGAACCTGCAAAGTCCACTGGAGAATCCTCATGTGCAAGCGAGCTAAGGGCGTGAGATTGATTGCTGCTGCCATGGACCCTAAAGCTCTCAGGACTAACTCCGCTGACGGGGCAGGTGACTGAAAAAGGGCTAAAACATGTAAGGTCAAACTGCGAAGTCTGGCTGATGTCAGGAAGGCCTTGGTCTGAAGCGCGTCTATTCTGGCCCCTATGAACGCCAAGACTTGAACTGGTTGAAGGGATGACTTCTTCAAGTTTATGGTGATCCCCAATTGGGATGCTAGAAGTAGGAAGCAATTCCTGGCTAAGCAGAGTAGATGCCTGGTGGGGGCAGTAAGGAGCCAGTTGTCTAGGTAAGGAAAAACCTGTATTCCCTGAAGTCTCAGGTGGGCTGCTACAACTGCCATTACCTTGGTGAAAACCCTGGGGGCTGTGGTGAGGCCAAAGGGTAGGACCCTGAACTGGTAATGACTGACCCCTAGCTGAAAGCGGAGGAACCTCCTGGATCGCCTGTCCATGAGAATGTGATAGCACGCATCCTTGAGGTCTATGGAGCACATCCAGTCCTTCTCCTGCAGCAGGGGAAGAATGGATTGAAGCGTGATCATCTGGAATTTCTCCTTGGAAATGAAGAGGTTCATTGTTGAAAGGTCGAGGATCGGCCTTAAGTCCCCGTCTTCTTTGGTACCAAAAAGAACCTGGAGTAATTGCCTAATCCGGATTGGCCTGGGGGGACGTCCTAGATGGCTCTTTTTTCTAGCAGCTTTTTTACCTCTAAAGCTGCAGCCTTCCTCTGACTGGGTGATACATTGGGGAGGCGCCTCGACTGAGGAGGCAGGTTTATGAAAGGGACTGAGTAACCTCTGGATATTATTTGAAGCACCCAGCAATCTGTTGTGATGGACTCCCATTGGGCCAAGTGCTTCGAAAAACGCCCCCCGACTGCCTCCAGAGAGGAGCAGTCAGGCAACCTCTCAGGGCTGCTGTGTGGGTCGGTCAGAAAAAGGTGCCCGCGACCCAAAAATTTTAGGCCCCCCTCTGCCTCTGGGCCAGCGTCCACCTTGTCCCCCTCTGCCTCTGAAGGACGAAGGGTCCGTATCATAACGGGACTGCTGAGACTTCCGGAACCACATCTTCTTTTTTCCTCTCTGGTTCCTGGAAAATGACCTTTGAGGAGTCGAGAAACGGACTCCAACGGCAGACAGCGTCTTCCCGTCTTTCTCGCTCTGAACCAATGTGTCACGGATGGTCTTCCCAAACAGGGTAGAACCGAAGGGTGCGTTCGCGAAGGACACCTTGAAAGGTTCCACAAAATCACAAAGCTGGAGCCAGGAGTGATGCCTTAAGGTGATGCCGGACCCGCTGGCTCTAGCGGCCCCCTCCGTGGCATGGGAAAGTAGCCCCATAGACGTGTTTGAAACAGATTTCAGAGTGGCCATGCGAGCCGAGAAAGTCAGTTTGTCCTCGACCAACATGGACTCAGGGGGAGACTCAACGTATTCTTTCACCAGATCCTGCTGAAGTCTAATTACATGGGTCATATAATTCAGCGCCCTTATGGAAAAGGTAGCTGAAGCAAACATCGACTTCCTGATACGATCCATCGTCCGAGACTCCTTATCAGGGGGATGGATAGAGGAACTATCCTGGGCAAGTTCCTTCTTGGTGGCTGCCGCCACCACCATGGCATCTACCGGGGAACTCTTACTCCAAGCCGTCCTATCCACAGGGGGACTAAGAATCCTATCTAGCCTCCTGGGGATTGGCTCTACAGTATCCAGTTCCTTCCATGCCCTGGTAGTGATGAGGTTAACCAGGGGGGTCATCCGGAGGGGACACCCAAGAGGTAGACGAGTCTGCGTCGAACACCTCCAGGAACACCGACTCGTCCGAGGAAGGTTTTTGGGCTGACCACACCCCCTTTAGGCGAAGCATTTCCATAATGTCTCCAAAGGAGACGGCCTCAGGGAGTGACCTGAGGGAACCTTCCCCTTCCACCAAATCGGTGTCCTCCGTGAGGGACTCAGGGGAGTCCAAGTGCCTCCTCTTACACTTGCGTTTGTGAGGGGCCTCCTCAGTGGGACTGTCCGAGGAGGGCTCACCAACAGGGCAATTTTCCACCAGTGGAACGGGCTGGGCCATCAACGCAGGCTGTCCCTGGGACTGGATGATGGAAGACAAGCCCAGCTGCAAGTGAGTGGAGATGGGATCCGTAGAAAGAGCAGGGGGTCTCAAACCTTTTGAGAGGACCCTCTCCACCACGTTGAAAGCCGAGGGTGAACCGATCTCTCTGGGCTCCGTGGCTAACACCCTCGGATCTGGCACAGGGATCGGCATCGGAGCCGAAGCTCTTGGACCCGAGAGGGAAGTGTGCTCTGACCGAAACGGAGCCGAAGACACACTGGCCCCCTTGGATCCGATGCACGGCTCTCGGCCCAGAGAGCTCGGATCCGAAAGGGGATCCGACAAACTCGAGGGCATGGCCGGTGTCGAGGTAGCAATAACCATCAGCGCCGGCTCCCTGACTCCAACACTCCTCAGATCCGAAGGCTCTGAAACCTGGTAGTGGATCGGAGAAGGAGCTATCAGGGCAAAAAGTGTGGCTGAACCCCCCCCCCCCAGAGGGGAGGAATGCAGCAGCACTCCCATCTGCAGTTTGGTTTGGAGAAAATGACGCATCATCCGGTCCATATCAGCGTCGGAGTGGCTACGGGTCTACCTAGAGGAGGCCGACGAAGCTGGCCGGGAGGGCCGCCGCGACGACCTTGAAGATGGTCGGGCCTCCTCCTCCGGCAAGAAGTGTGGAGAATGGAGACGAGGGGAGGAAGGCCCAGAGACCTTCTGGGGTGAGGAGAGCAGCTTAGCAGGCAGGGCCAAGGGGGCCAAGTCGGCCCGCCGCTTGTGGCTTCTATGCCTCTCTTAATCCCTCTCTCTCTCTTTCTCTCCCTCTCTCTCTCTCTCTTGTCTTTTTTAGAGTCCCTCTCTTCTTAAGAAGAAGTGGGAGGTTGAGTCCCAGCCAGGGAGAGGGGACAGCAAGCTGAACAGCCACAGCCGCGGCTGTAGCCACCGAGGGAGAGGAGGAGGAAGCCGACTCCGTGGGTAGGAGACCCGCCAGAATCAGCTTATTCCTCCTATCCCTCAGGGCCCAAGGGTTAAAGGCTGTGCAAATTTGGCAGCCCGATAACAAATATGGTACCCCCAGGCAGAGGACGCACTAAGTGTGGCCATCCGTTAGGGAAAGCTTATGGCCACACTCAGTGCACTTAGAAAAGATGGCATTTGGGGCCTCGGCCATGATTTCTGAACTAAAACACACATGCGCACAAACACCTAAGGGGAAAAGGGGCGGTTTACTAAGCTTTAAACTATGAGGGGACGGGGGTTTAAACTAAGAAATTATACTATCCACACACACACCCAAAAACTAAGAAAGATTTTGAGAAAAATCTACTTACAATCGCCTAAACGCTAGGAGCTCGAGAAACTCGTGCCTGACAAAGCCGCAGCAAACAAGATCTGAGGATTGGAAGGAGGTAGCAGGGTATTATGAGTAAGGGGAGGAGCTCGGAGCTCGGATCTCTAGTTTGGAAAGCTGCCGGCTCAGATCCGATACCCACAGGTTGACGATCAAATGAAGTTACCTACTTCAGATCAAGTTTTAAGCTAACTACTAATCAGGAGAGCACAAAATAAGGCTTCCACTAGCAATCCCCAAATCAGACAGGCTAGATCAACACACTTCTGCCACAAGGGTGAAACACCATCTTAATGTAGAACAGCTGGGTTGGAGTCCAAGTGTAACAAGACCACACTAAATACCTACAACAGCGATACAACTAAAAAATACAATGTAATACAGTGCAATTAACTAATTAAAGCAGCAACAGACACTACACTTTTTTTGAAACTCCTAAGGTATATAAGAGAAGTGCAAAAAGATACTTAGAGCCTTTCTGTGTGTTTTCCAGCTCAATTAGACCAAGTAAACACATACTGCCACTAGATAAACAATCAGAGTTCTCCTAACATAAAACGAGTGTCTGGAGTGGAATGTTACCACAAACAAACAAACTTAAAATATAAGAAATGCTACAACAAACAAACTTAAGAATAAGGATACAACTGTGTACTTTAAATAGCTTGTAAAAGTGTGATTACTCAATAAAACTATTTGCTTTGTAAAAATTATGCAAGAGCCACTAAATTGACAGAATTTATAAAAGCACCAAAAGCAAGATACTCTGAATTATTAAGCCCTTCAGCCAGTAAAACTACATGCAGAAATCACAAGTGTTTTCCAACCTAAACAGACCAGGCCGCATCCCAGTGCAGTAGATGGAAAATCTACTGACCTCTTGGTGTAAAAACAAGTGCTTGCTAAAGTGTAAAAATAAACTACTTTATCCAAATGCTGGCTAGATAATGAATTCAGAGCAAGTAAATCAGTAGAACAGACAATGAGAGGCAAAATGCACTTTTTCAATATTAGCACAAGGAAAGGTAAATAAATAATTCAAGATATCAACAGCATTATAGAAAGGGAAGAGCTTATTAAGCTTAATTTACAGTAGGGTTGGGTAGCTTAAAATCACCAGCTTTAAAAAGCAGATCAATAAACAGGAGGGTGGGTGGGAAAAACTAGCAGAGAATCACCAGCAGTGCTTTAGTTTATGCAAGCTTGAAATCCTTTCAGATAAAGACAGAGGTCCAGACATTCACTGTGCATTTAAGTGTCACTCAAACAATTTAACCAATGAAAAACATATGAAATGTGCAGCCTAGCTAATTTAAGTGTTTATCTCTCACATAAAACAACAAAAAAAAACACCAGGACAAGCAGATTTTTTAGAACAGAAAATAAAGTGGAGCAGGTAAAACAGAAAGGAGCTTTATCACTCACAGACAAGAAAATACAGGTTTACTTTCCTCACCCAGCAGGGAATCACCAGCAGTGCTTTAGTTCATGTAGGCTTGAAATCCTTTCAGATAAAGACAAAGGCCCAGAAATTCACTGTATATTAAAGTATCACTCAGTTTGACCAATGAAAAACACATGAAATGTTCAGCCTAGCTAATTTAAGTGGCTCTCTGTCACATAGATTCGTAGGTAGGTACTAGGCTATTGGCCCTAGGGCCTATATAAGCCTAGTCAAAAAGGTACCCTGGCTTTCACCACCCAAGAAAACATGGAACAAAAACACAAAGTCAAGCAGATTTTTTTAAAACAGAAAGCAAAATGGAGCAGATAAAAAGAAGCTGTGTCTTACCAAAATGTTCCATCTGTATTGCTCATCTTTCATTCATCACTGTTCAGAGCCCTTGGAACTGAGTCGGCCTATTACCAAGCTCGCGACAGCCAAAAACACTCTCGAGCTAAGTCTCTACCCAAAATGCCCTTGTCCCTGTTACATTTTTGCATTTTGATAGTTTTCATCCCTATTACATCAAGAAAGGCATAGTCAAAGGCCAACTTATAAGAGCATCTAGGATGTGCAGTTCCCCCATTTTGTTTCTTAAGGAGGTAGAATTTTTGAGAACTTTATTTCTTGAAAGAGGCTATCCCATCCAACTGATCCAGAACATTATTTTGGAAATTGAGGCGAAAAGGGATTCTGTATACCCCCCTCTGTTAGATAAAGGTTTGCCCTTGCCTACATTGCCAGTAGTCAGTTCCTTGAACACACAGAGGAGTTTTGTGTACACATACACTAATGATGCACAACTGATTGAGAACACTATGCGTTCTTTTTGGCCCATATTGTCATCACAGGGAGACCTTGGCATAGCATTACCTGACAAAATACACTTCATAAGGAAGCGGGACATTAACCTTAAAGGCATGTTTGAACAATCATCTTACACCCAGAGCTCCTTCACCACCATTGTTTCATCTAAAAGGGCAGGGTCGTTTAAATGTGGGATGTGTAACCAATGTCCTTACATTTTAAACGACGATCATGTTCATTTACCATCTAGACATACAACTTTAAGGGCTCAAGATCATTACTCCTGCACTTCCTCCGGAGTGGTTTACCTCGGGATTTGTCTCACTTGTCACAGTTTTTATGTAGGTAAAACCGAAAGAATGCTTAAAAAGAGAATCTACGAACATGTTTATGAAATTGCTAAGAACAAAGAGACTAATGCTTTTTTCAAACACTCGCTTACTTGTAGTCACATGAACATAAAGTTTTTTGTTCTAGAACGAGTAACTCATGACCCCAGAGGTGGTGACTGGGAGACTCGTCTTGCCAATAGAGAATTGACATGGCAGCTTAAGTTAGACGCCACTAAGTTCCCGGGTATGAATGACAGCATTAGTCTTGCTTGTGTCCTTAGGGCAAACAGGGACAAACTATGATATTTTGTTGGAGTTTATCATATCAAACTGATGTGTGTTTTAAATTACTTTCCACACAATACTTATTTCTAGTGCAAACAAAAGTTCATTGACTTATGTCATCTCCTACTAGTTTTTGCTTCAGGGTGTTCTGTCAAAGTTGTTAAGCTTGATTTTTGATTTGACTTAGTAGTATATTATTTGTGTACCCTATTTTTTGGGGCACAATTAAAGCACAACACAACACAAGTTTATTAACATTTGGTTTTGTTATGTTTATTACATTAACATACTGTCCTTGTATTGACCATCAGCTGGTGCACACTGTGGCATAGTGTTTTCGCCCGGTTTAAGTCTTATCTCCTCATTTTTTTTGGCTCACATAGGTTTTGACAATAGAACAATAGATGTGGGTTTTAAACATCTTGTAACTCCTCACTGCACTCAAGCTAGCATTAGTTGAAAGCTGCAAAATCATTAGTTTTGCATTAGTACTAATGTCAAGGTTTATTATTTATGATTATTTTCAGCATTTTGTTTAAAGAAATTTTTTGGTTTTAAATCCAAGTTTTAGAGAGCTGTAATTGGCATTTTTAAGTTGTGCAAAGCATTTTAAAACAGTTTGACTGAATGTTTTATTTAATTAATTGACTCTGATTATTGTAATTGGTGATTTTTAATTGTTTAATTGGCTCAGCAGTTTAATATAAATGCACTGCACTGTCAGAACAACATTGTAACTTGACAAAGCCTGGGATTGCCAGGCGAAAGCGCTTGTTTTATTCTGTATTAAAGAAGATTTTGTTTTCTATGCTGTTTCTGGAGTTGGATTTTCACCAGTTTATCTGCTTTTACAAGGAGGTTTCTCAGTGAGATTTGTTAACTTTGGGCATTTTGCTCTACAACTACAATTTGTCCTGGAAGCCTTGGTACGCTGACTTCTTGCCAGCACTGTTTCTTAGTTTGTTTTTTGCCTTATTGCTTCCTTGTCCCTGTTACCTCAGATCTTGTTTGCTAAGAAAATGAAGTAAAGCAGAGGCCACTTCTGTGCAAGTATCCTAGGCACCACTTAGACCCAAAGCATCCCCCAGAAGCCTTTGGAGGGGGAAGGAGGGTGGGAAGTGATGAATAAAAGATTATGAACAACACAGATGGAACTTTATGGTATGACATAACTTCTTTATCTGATGCTGCTAATCTTCTTTCCATTCATCAATGAAGGGACAGAATCCCAAGCTACCTTGAGGTCCATGGGCAGCCCTTATGGAAGAATATTCCTGAGTACCAGTGAGCCGAAGGCAGCTCTCCCTCTGGAGACTAGGTCCAATTTGTAATTATTGATAAAGGTATGAGGCTTTGCCCAAGTAGCTGCTGCGTAGATGTCATCCATGGAGCCCCTGGAGTGGAACGCTACAGATGTTGCCATAGATCTAGTGGAATGGGCTTTGACTTTTGGCATGGCTTCATTATGGAGGCGATAGGTGAAACGTATGCAGTCCTTTAGCCATCTTGATGATGTAACCTTGGAAACAGCCTCTCCCATTTTGGGTCCCAAAAAGGAAATGAAAAGCTGATCAGATTTACTGATAGGTTTGGTCCTGTCTAGGTAAAATATCAATTGTCTATGTACATCTAAGGAGTGAAGGCAATACTCTCCTGTATTAGCAAAATTCAGAAAAAACACTGGTAGATCAATGGACTGGTTAATAGAGAATTCAGAAACAACTTTGGGAAGAAAGGATGGGTTCATCTGAAGTGACACATTGTCTTTATGAAAGACCTAAACAACAGCTCAAAGCGTGTAATGCCACAATAAAGGCAAATAAAAATTAGCGCTTTTTTTACTTATGGGCCGAAGATAATATGTGCACAACATCTGGATCCAATGCATGACTCCTGACTATCGTCGGAAGAGGAGGAGCCAAGCCGTCAATTTTAAGGTGTGTAGGGACTGGTGGAATAGTCCCGACTGATGAACCAGTAGGTCTGGGACCTGGTCCAGGAACCATGGACCTTCCAGAGCATGTTTCCGAAGATAGGGGAACCACACTTGATGAGGCCAGTAATGAGCAATCAAGATCATTTTGCTTCCCAAGAGAGATGCCTTTTGAATCACCCTGGGGAGGAGAGGAACTGGAGGGAAGGCATAAAGCAAGCCGGTGGGCCAAGGATGGACTAATGCGTCCATGGGGCTCTTCCCCGGAGCCGGGGTTAGGGAGAAGAATTCTTTGCACTTCGCATTCAGAGGAGTCGCGAAGAGGTCGTAACACGGAACTCCCCATTCGCTGAAAATCTGACTTGCCACTGTCATATTCAGAGACCATTCGTGAGGAGAGAGGATGGTCCTGCTTAATCTGTCGGCTATGACATTGGACTTGCCCGGTATGTGAGTAGCCACTAGGAAGCGTTTGGTCGTGACTGCCCATTCCCAAACTCTCATGGCTTCTCTGCAAAGAGGATAGGATCTGGTCCCTCCCTGTTTGTTCAGGTACCAGACAACTGACATGTCTGAGTGAATAGCAATTACGCCCTGAGGGAGATAATCGTGAAGTGCTTGAAGGGACAGGAGTACTGCTCTCATTTCTAGGATGTTGATATGGAAGAAGAGTCTCTTTCGGGTGCCATTTGCCTTGGACTGACCTGCCCAGGGAATGCCCCCCCCACCCCATCTGGGAGGCGTCCGTGGTCAAAGTGGCCGCCGGAGGAGGAAGAACAAAGGGTCGTCCCTGATCCAAATTGGAGGGCACTAGCCACCAGCGAAGGTCCCGTTTGCAAGATTCCGTGATCCATATGAGGTGACTGAGAGGGAGTTCCTGAAACGACCACTGAGCTGAAAGAAGCCACTGGAGGATTCTCATGTGCAACCTTGCCAAGGGGACTAGAAGAACCGTGGCAGACATGGATCCCAATAGCTGCAGGACCATTCTGGCTGGGGCTTTGGACCTGGGAAGTAAGGCTCGAACTTGATTTTGTATGGTTTGAATTCTGTCCGAAGGTAGATAGACCCGCATTTGATTTGAGTCTAACTCTACCCCTATGAATCTTATTCGTTGAGATGGCCGCAACACAGACTTTGGCCAACTGAAGGTGATTCCAAGGGAATTGCCCAGTGATATAGTGGCTTGTAGGCTCCGCAGAAGTAGATGCTTGGAGGTGGCAGTTAGGAGCCAGTCGTCTAGATACGGAAACACCTGGAATCCTAGACTTCTCAGGTGAGCAGTCACTACTGCCAAGCACTTGGTGAACACCCTGGGGGCTGTGGTGAGACCAAAGGGCAGCGCACGGAACTGAAAATGACTGCCTCCTAGGCTGAAGTGCAGATGTCTCCTGGACGCTTGATGTACCATGATATGATAATAAGCGTCCTTGAGATCTATGGAGCACATCCAAACACCTTTCTCCAGCAATGGGAGAATGGTTTGTAGAGTGACCATTCGGAACTTGGACTTTCTGACTGAACGGTTTAGGATGCTGAGGTCCAAAATGGGCCTCAAGTCCCCGGTCTTTTTTGGCACCAAAAAGAATCTTGAGTAAGTCCCTAATCCGATCTGGTCTACGGGGACCGGTTGGATGATTCCTTTTTGCAGCAGCTTTGAAACTTCTGAGGCTGCGGTATCCCGTTGACTGGGTGGCGGGTCCGTGATTTTTTTGGACTGAGGGATGGGGTGAGAGAATGGGATGGAGTAACCTCCGGCGATAATCCGAAGCACCCATCGGTCCTGAGTGATCCCTTCCCAGGCCTTCAGGTGCTTCGAGAAACGACCCCTGACTGGCTCCGGAGCAGCACAGCCGGGCAATCCCTCAGGGACTATGAAAGGCTGAAGAGCCACGAAAGGACTCACGGTCTCCAGTGTTGCGAGGGCCTCTGCCGCCTCTGGGACGGTGTCTTCCGGATGAATTTCCCCCTCCTCTGCCTCTGGAAGGGGAACCTTCCTGCTGAGAGGGGTAAGGCTTCTGAGATCTACGGAACCACATTTTCCCTCCTCTTTTAGCCTTGGGATAAGGCCGAAAGGGAGTGGAAAATCGTGCCCCTACGGCAGTCAGAGTCTTACCCTCCTGTTCACAGCGGGTTAGTGTGTCTTTTACCTTGGGTCCAAACAGGGAGGACCCATCAAAGGGGGCATCGGCAAATGAAGACTTAAAGGCCTCCGCGAAATGACACAGGCGGAGCCAGGCTTGTCTCCGAGAGCAATGCCTGTACTGCCGCTCTACTCGCCTTCGACCGCATACCTAAATGAGCCTCATGGACGAGTTGAAATGGACGACATTGTAGCCAGCTGAGAGCCAACCGTCTGGGCCAGCTCCTCAGGCAGGTTACCCAAGAGGGTATCGGATAGCTCCTTAATCAGATCCCTCTGAAATCTGGTAAAGTCGCAGGTAGTTCAAAGACCTCAGTTTAAAGGCCGCTGAACTAAGGGTGCGCTTACCGTACCGATCCATGCTCCTAGACTCCTTATTAGGAGGATGGACGGACGTAGAAGCCTCTGCTACATCTTGCTGGGTAGCAGATGCCACCACCAAAGCATCTACAGCCACACCTTTAGTAAGGAACTCTCTATCAGGGGGTGCCGAGAGAAATTTGTTCGGACGAGCAGGCACCGGTTCCACAGAGTCTGGGTGTTCCCACGCCCTTCGACAGATCAAATCCAAGAGCTCGTCAAAGGGCGGAGACACCCAGGAGGCGGAGGGCTGAGCCCCAAAGGCCTTCAGGAACACCGACTCATCAGCAGAGGGAGGTTTGGACTGCCAGCCGCCTCGCTGTTTTAGGGCTTCCAGGATGTCTGCAAAGGAGACATCATCCGAGGACGACTTAGTGGACCCCTCTGCATCATCGAGATCGGTGTCGGATGTCAAAGACTCATCAGGGGAGTCAACGTGCTTCCTCTTGCACGACCTTTTCCTGGAGGGTTCTTCCGAAGAGGCTTCAGAAGGACCTCCAGGAGGGGGAGAAACCCCAGCGGGGGTAACCTGAGGCCCGGGGGCTCCGCTGTCTAAAGACAGGGGGACTGCCAACGACCCAGTCTCCATATGCAGGGAGGTAGCTGGGGAAACCATGGAGGTAGCCAAGGAAGATTTGGCTAAAGCGCTCCTCATAGCCCTGAAGGCGGGACCACCAGAAACCTGGGAGGGTCCCACCTCCGTGGCCACGACAGTGGACGGTACTCCCGCCGCCGACGCACCAAGAGGGAGACTTGGGACCGAGAGCATCAATCCCGAAGCCTCCCCCCCAGGGCCGAAGGAAGAAGTCCGTGTAATGAACTCCGACCCAAGAGCCGGAGTTGGAGCAAGGGTCGGGCCCGACCCTAACACCTCCACAGGTTCCACCAGCACCGGCTCCAACGGTGCCAAAGCTGTTGGAGGAGGAACCACAGTAGGGGAGTGGACCATCGGCTCCGAAGCCAAATGGGCTGGAGCCGAAACTAGCTTTTGGAACACCGGAGACTGGAAGAGTCGAAGGAGCACCCTGTCGATGTCCGAATCAGACATCTTGGATGACCTAGAGGATACCGATCGGGCCCGAACCGATTTCTCCATCTGCTCCGAAGGGCTCGGGGACCGGCTCCAAAAGGACTCAACAACTATTGGCTCCGAGGAAGGTTTCAAGGAAATTTCCCTCGGTGCCAATAAGGACTTCGGCCCCGAGGGGGAAGAGTCTGAGCCGGTAACCCTGATCGGCTCCAATATCAGTGGAGCCGATGAGGGTGACCCGCCTCTCGATGCCCCAGACCTTGGCTCCGAAACCAGAGGGGTCGAGGCTGGAGGCATCGAGGCAGACCGTTCCGACCTCGGCTCCGAAGTCCGTGGAGCCGATGGAGAAGTCTGCTTAGATTTTTTAGCAGTCAGTTCCGACCGACTGGTCGGAGCCGATGCTTTCTTCTTTTTAGAAGGAGACGGAGAGGAAGATAAAGCTTCCTCGAAGGAAGGCTTGATTAATCCCTTGAGGATTAATTTGTTTTTCCTCTCCTGGAGGACTCTGGAAGAGAACGCGTGGCACACACTACACGACTTAAGTGCTTAGCACCTAAGCAATAGACGCACGAGGCGTGGTCGTCCGTTATGGACATTTTAAAACCACACCTCGTGCATTTCTTAAACCCGGAGGGTTTGTGTTCTTTCGACATAACTGCTTTGCCAAAGAACCAATATATGTGAAAAACAACACTAAACTTTTAGTTAAAGACAGTTCAATACAACAACTTTAACAAAAATTATATATATATATATATATATTTTTTTTAAACACTAACAGTAAACAGACAAAAAAAGAGTGAAAGATAGAGAGAGAGAGTCAAGACCCTCTAACTTAAATGGGTACTTGACCCAAGAAATTACACAAGCAGCAAAGTAACAGGGGAAGGCCCCTCTAACTAAAACGGGAAACCTTCCCTGACTAAAAAAATCACGAATTTACTAACAGAAATTCACCAAACACACTAATATAACAACAATAGCTGTTAAAACAGCTTTTGGGTTCAAAGAAAGGAAATTTGTGACAGGAAAAGCCTAATAACTAGTACTTAGCCCAGCCAATGTTGAGACCACATCTAAGCTTGACAGTGGCAAACGAGATCTGGGGGATTAGTGGTGGTGCATCCTGGGATAAAGATAGCTCAGCCAATTAGAGGCCTCGCTCTATAGCATAAGCGTGCCGAGTCGGAGCTGAGGGATTGGCTCCGAACCCATCAGTTCAGAATGTAGGCGAGATAGGATCACATAACATCGTAGGTTTACCCCGGGTATCACTTCTGTGTCACTGTTAGACAGAGGCACAGTATACTAACCTCGAAAAAGAGCATAGCAAAATAAATTTAAAATGGGTGGCGAAAGCCAAACACATTCTGGCTAAGCTTATAAATGCCCTAGGGCGGATAGCCTAGTATGAACCTATGAACCTCTCTGCTTTAATATCTCCAGGATGAGTCCAAAGGAGACATCATCAGGAGATGACCATTGGGGCTCTTCACCATCATCGTAATCCGTGTCTTCTGTTAAGGACTCCTCAGGTGAGTCCACGTGCTTCCTCTTGCAAGTCTTCTTACAAGGGGGCTCCTAAGTGGGGGTCTCTGAGAAGAACTCAGAAGAGTTGGTACCCTGAACAGGGGTGTCCTGCGGCTTTTCTGTCCGGTGTCCCGGGGGGTGGTCTGTGACAGCTGTAGCTCAGGGGGTGAAAATTGGGATTGCAACATCTAGAGAGTGCTACCAGAAGCAAGAGCCCTTTCCATCGGGTGGAAGGCAGGCCCGCATAAAGAGGGATGGGAGCCCTGACCCGAGAAAGACAACCTCGGGACCGGGGTCACACCCTGCTCCGATGGACCCACCCCCACTGATGCAGCCTCAAGCAGGATCAGCCAGGACACGGCTACTGGCACTGAGGGAGGAACTGAGGAGAGAGTTGGCACTGTACCCTGGGCTGACATGCCCATCCCACAATCCCCAGATTGAGGAAGGACCGGTTCGGCAGGAACCGAAGACCAAAGGGACAAACTTGGAGCTGGAGTGAAATGCACCGCAGGTGCTGAGATGGGTTCCAAGAAGGATGTTGAAGCAGAAGGCTTTGAAACAGAGATGGTCGAAGGATGTGTTAGATGGAGTCTGTGGATAAGGCAACCCAAGTCCTGTAGGTGGATGGGTCTTAGAAAGTGAAGTAATCCCCCTGACTACCAACAGCTGGTCTACAAGATGCACCGTGTCGTGTTCCGAAAGGTTCCTGGTGGATCTAGTGAATACCCCAGACAGGGAGCCAGGACGATTGAGAAAAGGGTTATAAGCTTGGCCCAAAAATGGGTCTAAGGAGGGGAAGTATCCGATCTGTGGTGCAAGGTCTGCTGGCACCGGTCTTTAGTTTGGAGACTGGAAGCAAAGGGGTCAGATCCAGTGAGGATGGTACAATGCTTGTTGCTGAAATGGCACTCTGAGCCAAAATGGTCGGTTCCAAAATGGAAACTGATGATGTAGTCAAAGGTGTGCCCTGCGCCGAAGTAGCTACAGGTGCCAAAGTCAAAGTAGGCATAGTAAGAGCTATCATCGGTGCCAGAGGCAGGACTGGTGCCAAAACAGATGTCAGTATCGAACGTTTTGACATGGTCGGAACCAAGGAAGGTGGACTGGAAGAGGCAGATTTATGCTCCGACGATAACTTAGGGACCTTAGATTTCCCTGGCTTGCTCTGATCACCCAATGGTGAAGAAGGAACAGAATGGGATCTCTTTTTGTCCTTAGAAGGAGGGGTTGAGACATCCATTGCAGAAATGGCCTCTCAGAAGGCAGACGAGTATTCTCTTCAGAATGAGTTTATTTTTGCTCTCATCAAGAGTGCGTTGGCTGAAACTCTGACAAATATCACATGGAGGCTGCACCGAAAGGTGGGCCACTCCCAAACAGCAAACAGTATACACAGTCATCAAGAGAATCACTGTTAGGTAATTAGAAGTTATGTACCTACCATAACGTTCCATGTTAGTTGTCTTCTCTCGCCTTCTTTCTTGCTGGATGGGTTCGGAGCCGATCCTCGGCTCCGACGCGGCACTTGCTAAGCTCGAGAGCTAATTTTACCAGCTCGAGGCAACCCTATATCCCATGATGCAAGGCGGAGATTACTCAGATCTCGTTTGGTAGCTAAAGAAATAGCAGTATTTTCTTTCAACTTAGGAGGAAGAAATAAAAAATACTAAATAACATCATAACCCTCTAGAAAGGATCCACATAATCTAGTGACACTAGGAGTTGAACAGCTAGAAAAAGGTAATAACCTCTTAATAGAAGATGTATAATCTTCTCGGTCTGACCAGGCTAGGGGGAGGGCGGGACGCAAGAAAGAAGGCGAGAGAAGACAACTAACATGGAACGTTATGGTAGGTACATAATTTCTAAATGTTAAGTTGTCAATCTCGCCTTCATTCTTGCTGGATGGGACCGCGTCCCTAGCACCTCTATCCTGGGTGGCTCAATGGAACAGACTCTTGAGAACGGTGGAACCAAAATTTGTTCTGTCTCTGGAGACCAAATCTAATTTGTAATGTGAGACAAAGGTATGAGGAGAGGCCCATGTGGCTGCTGCACAAATAGTGTCTATTGGAAGTCTAGCTTGAAAAGCTGTAGATGTAGCTAGAGCTCTGGTAGAATGGGCTTTTGGGTTAGAAACCAATTCTTTGCCTCTGAGCTGATAAATGTAAGGGATCACGGAAGACTGCCACCTAGATAAAGTTACCTTAGAAACTGGAAGGCCTTTCCTGTTCTCTGCACAGGGTAGAAAAAGTTGATCAGATTTCCTAAAAATTTTTGTCTTATCCAGATAATATCTCAGCTGACGGTGAACATCGAGATAATGTAACTTTTGTTCAGCTCTATCAGAATAATTCGGGAAAAATACTGGAAGATCAATGGACTGATTTAGGTTAGTCTGAGATGCTACTTTTGGTAAGAAAGACGGATTAGTTCTTAGGGATACCCTATCCTTGTGGAATATTAGATAGGGAGGGCGAACACAGAGAGCATGAAGCTCAGATACTCTCCTGGCAGATGTAATGGCAACTAGAAAAAGTGTCTTCCAAGAAAGCAATTTCAAGGAACAGGCAACTGCAGGTTCGAACGGGGGAAGAATCAAGGATGTTAAAACTAAATTTAGATCCCACTGTGGTGGGGGGTCTCTAATAGGAGGTTTCAATAAAAAGATACCTCGAAGGAATGCCTTGCAAAGTTTATGTGACATAATGTTGTGGTCCAAAAAGCCTATATGAAAATTTGAAATGGCTGCCAGTTGAACTTTCACTGTGGAAGAAGAGGATCCTGAATTAAAAATGTCAGCTAGGAAGTCCAACACCAAATGAATTGGAGCAGTATAGGGGTCTATGTTCCTAGCTTTTGCCCAGAAAGAGAAGCGTCGCCATTTACTAGGGTAGATCTTTCTGGTAGAAGATTTTAGGGAAGTTACTATGATATCCCGTACAGGATTAGAAATCATAGGAAGCCTGGCTAAGGATGGAAGTGGAGCAACCAAGCAGTCAGGTTGCGAGAAGGTATGGATTGGTGCAGTTGACCCGACTGGTGGGTCAGAAGATCTGGAACCGGGTCTAGATGCCATGGCTGTACCAAGAGGTAATGATGTAGGAACGGAAACCAAATCTGTCGAGGCCAATAAGGGGCAATAAGAATCAACTTGGCTCTCAAGGCGGTTGCTTTCTGAATTAGCTGAGGTATCAGCGGAAAAGGAGGAAAAGCATAAAGAAGTCCCCGGGGCCAATCTTGGGTTAGAGCGTCTCTGGGGGGATGGCCTGGAAGGGGGAAGAGAGAGAAGAAGTCTGGGCATTTGCTGTTTTGAGGTGTAGCGAAAAGGTCGCAGCAAGGAAGGCCCCACTTCTGAAAAATCTCTTCTGTCACTGACTGTTTGAGAGACCACTTGTGAGGCATGAGAATAGCTCTGCTCAATCTGTCCGCTATGATGTTGGATTTCCCGGGGATGTGCATTGCTATCAGAAACTGGTGAGAGGAGATTGCCCATTGCCAAAGTCTGAGAGCCTCTCGACACAGTGGATAGGACTTGGTTCCACCCTGTTTGTTTATGTACCACACTACGGACATATTGTCCGTTTGGACTGCAATAGTTCCCAGGGGAAGAGAGCCGTTGAGGGCTTGCAACGTTAAAAGCACTGCTCTCATCTCCAGAACATTTATGTGCAGATGGTACTCGAAAGGTTGCCAAGTGCCATGGACCATTCTGCCCTGATAATGCCCCCCCCCACCCGATCAGGGAGGCGTCCGGTGTAACCGTGGCAACTGGGGCAAGAGGAACAAATGGTCTGCCTTGATGGATTTGAGGGGACGATATCCAAGTCAGATGTCTTTTGCAAGTTGGAGTTACTATGATCTCGTGGCACATGGGAAGTTGTTGAAAGGACCATTGGGTGAACAGCATCCATTGTAGCAGCCGCATGTAAAAGCGGGCGAGGGGAAGAAGTGTTATGGCGGCCGCCATAAGACCCAGTACTTTCAGAGCAAATCTGGCCTGAATTTTGTTGCTGAATAGAATCACTTGGACGTGTCTTTGAATGTCCAAGATCCTTTGGTCTGTCAACCTTGCAGAAAGTTGTACGGTGTCCAAATTTGCGCCTATAAAAGTAATATATTGACAAGGCGACAAGGCAGATTTTTCGAAATTTATAGAAATTCCTAGCCCTCTGCAAGTGTGAATGGTGTAATTTCTGGCTTGGAGAAGCTGATGCCTGGTGGTGGTAGTGAGGAGCCAGTCGTCTAGATATGGAAACACCTGGAATCCTTGACGTCTCAGGTGAGCCGTAACCACTGCCATGCATTTGGTGAACACTCTGGGGGCTGTAGTGAGTCCAAAGGGCAGGGCTCTGAATTGAAGTGACTGGTCCCCAGCTGAAAGTGGAGAAATCTTCTGGAGCGTCTGTGAATTTTTATGTGATAGTACGCATCCTGAAGATCTATCGAACACATCCAATTGTCCTTGCCCAGAAAGGGCAGAATGGACTGAAGCGTGACCATCCGGAAATTTTATTTCTTTACAAACTTGTTGAGTTTGCTCAGATCTAATATTGGTCTCCAGTCCCCTGTCTTTTTTGGAACTAAAAAGAACCTTGAGTAGATTCTGGATCCTATTTGGTCCGCTGGGACTGGCTGGATGGCTCTTTTTACTAGCAATTTTGATATTTCTAGTACTGCTAGTTCCCTTAGACCAGGTGGAACGTCTGGAAGGGTTCCCTTTTGTTGAATTGGGGTTTGAATAAAGGGAATTTTGTAACCCTCGGATATAATTGACTGTACCCATTTGTCTTGAGAAAGGGAAAGCCAGGCTATTGGGTACAGCGATAATTTTCCCCCGACTGCCTCCGAAGGCGGACAATCAGGCAACATCTCAGGGATGCTGGAAGGGTTTGCCAGAAAGAGGCTCTCTGCTACCCTGATTCTGCGGACCCCCTCTGCCCCTAGGGCAGCGTCTATTATTGTTACCCCCTCTGCCTCTGGGGGTAAACTGACTTCGTGCGTCAGGCGTGACTCCTTGAGATTTGCGGAACCACATTTTCCCTCCCTTCTGTCCTTTGGGGTAAGGTCTAGAAGGGGTGGAGAAACGGACTCCTATGGCAGAAAGAGTCTTGCCATCTTGTTCGCATCTAGTCAAAGTGTCTTTCACTTGAGGACCGAACAAGGTCGAGCCATCAAAAGGGGAGTTTGTGAAAGACGCCTTGAAGGGGTCTGCAAAATTACAAAGCCGCGTCCTGGACTGACGCCTTAAAGCCACTCCTGTGCCTGCGGCCCTACTCGCTCCATCGGCTGCATAAGAAATGAGCCGCATGGAGGAGTTAGCAATGGAGTTAAGGATTCCTAGCTGTGAGCTAATCTTATCCTGAGACCCAGCAGCTGACGGATCCTGTAAAATTTCTCCCAACTCTTTAAGAACATCTCTTTGAAGGCAGGTGAAGTGGCATAAGTAGTTCAGAGATCTCATGGCAAAAGTCGCTGAAGAAAAAATCCGCTTACCGTACCTGTCCATAGTCCTAGAATCCTTATTAGGAGGATGAACAGGTACTGAAGGATCAGCTAATTCCTTCTTGGTGGCAGCAGCCACCACCATGGCATCAACTGGGACACCTTTTGTTAAGTATTGTCTATCTTGTGGGGCTGTAATAAATTTTGAAGGTCTCCTGGGGGTAGGTTCCACCGAATCCGGAGCCATCCATGCCTTCCGAGCCACTACTTCCATGAGAGGGTCGAAAGGCGGAGACACCCAGGAGGTGGAGGGTCGAGATCCGAACGCCTCCAGGTATACTGACTCATCCTCGGAGGGATTAAGGGAGGGCCAGTTCCCCCTCTGTTTAAGGATTTCAAGGATGTCTGAAAATGAGACATCCTCAAAGGAGGACCTTGGGGACCCCTCCGACTCATCCAAGTCAGTATCTGATGTAGTAGACTCAGGGGAGTCTAAATGTTTCCTCTTACATGTCCTCTTACGGGGGGGTTCTCCTGACGGATCAGGAGAAGCCTCGGAAGAGGAAGATATTCCCAATGGGGAAACCTGAGGTGTTGGATCTCTGGGTCCGGGAGCAAGAGAGTGGGAAGAGACGTCAGCAGGCACTGTAGTGGGAGGAGCTGATGGAACTGTCCGTTGACTAAGCCCAGGGGCTAGTACACTCCTCGTCACCTCAAAGGCTCCCCCATTAGAGAGACCAGAAGGTTCCTGCTCCGAAGAGATAGGAACCCCAGGCCTCACCGAGAGGGAAGGCTCCGAGGCAGATGTTGGGGCCGAGCTCATCAACGCTGAAGCTCCGAGAGGGAGAACGGGGTCGGACAAGGGTCCGATGCCACTTGCCCCCTCAGAGCCGACGAGAGAGACTAGACGCCCGGATCCCTCCAATGAAAGTCTCAAGGAGGAAATCGGAGCCGAAGACGACGGAGCCGAAAGGGGTGGTATCGGCTCCGAAGTCACAATGGTACCGGTTCCAAGGAGCTCCGGCTCCGAGCTCTGTAAGAGAGTCGAAGGAGGAATGTTCGGTGGATGTGATATAGCTACCATCTGTTGAGATGGGCTATGGAGTATTTGGGCCAATGCCTGAGACGTTAATAGTCTACTCACCACTCTCTCAAGGTCGTGATCAGATAGCCTGGATGACCGAGAAGATCGGCTCCGATGGCTCCGCTCCGAGAGCAAGGGTGATCTCGGAGCCAAATGAATAGATCCCACAGAAGGGGATCGAGATCTCTTTTTCGAGATCAATGGAGCCATCAGAACCGAAGATACGTCGGCTCCAACCGGAGCCGACACTGAGTGTCTAGACTTGACAGTATCGGCACCGGATGGAGCCGATACTGATACTGGTATAGAAAGATTGGCTCCAGCCGGAGCCGATCTCGAACCTGGTGAGGAAGAACCTGAAGCCGACGGCTTGGAAGCCTGTGCCGAAGGTTTAACAGGTTTCGAGGGCTTCCCCGGCACAGACTTAGTCGGGGAGCTCTCGGGTTTTAATAAGCCCCTTAAAATGAGCTTATTTTTTCGTTCCTGCAGCACTCTTGGGCTGAAAGCATGACAGATAGCACAAGAGTCCTGCAGGTGCGAAGGTCCCAAGCAATAAACACAAGAACTGTGACCGTCTGTCAGAGACATCTTCTGACAGCACGAGTCACACTTCTTGAAGCCTGAGACCTTAGTGTCCTTCGACATAACTGTGTCGATGAAACACTGGAAACACACTCACACACAAAACACACTCAGTCCAACAATTTAATTAAATTAAATTAAACTAACAGGGATAACAGACAGTCACACACAAAAAAATTCCCTGACAGGAAAAATTTAGGGAGGGGAAGGCCTAAGGCCTAACTAGGGGTAAGGGAATATTTACTTAAAAGAAGGGAACACTGACAGGAATAGGGTTAACGTGAGTCGGTAATTAACAAAAAATAATATTTATATGTAAAAAGTTAAAGGGGGTAGACAAAAGTCTCTGAAAAGTTCACTTACCTAGAGCTGGTAAAAGAAGGCACCTCGTTAGCGAAGCGGCAAACGAGATCTGAGTAATCTCTGCCTTGCATCATGGGATATAGGGTTGCCTCGAGCTGGTAAAATTAGCTCTCGAGTTTAGCAAGTGCCGAGTCAGAGCCGAGGATCAGCTCCGAAGCCATCCAGCAAGAATGAAGGCGAGATTGACAACTTAACATCTTGCCTTTACAAGAAGTACAATATTTAAAGCCTGAAGTATCCTTCTTATCTGACATCTTGGAAGAAAATAACACCACAGTCAACTGTATAATCCAAGTATAATAAAGTCAACTCCATTCAGAAAAATCACAAAATACCAGCAATATAGCAATACACTTGTAGGAAGACAAGAAAGGGAAACACTTGAATACAAATAAAAGCTAACAGATTAAACAGGACAAACAATACCAGCTATGGTATTGAAGAAATACCACAAGGGTAAGTGAAAAGGCCATACCAACAATGCTACTTGAAATTTACCAATGGTAACAATGGAAAGAATGAGGTTAGACAGAAGAAACCACACTAGCAATACTAACAGTTTAGTACAATATGAAGATATCCAAAAAGTTTTTCACAAATATCAAAAAAGATTTCACTTAGCTGAGAGCTCGTCTGAAACGCGGCTTTACGGCTACACAGCAAACAAGATCTGAGGTATGGCATTCTGGGTAGAGACTTAGCTCGAGAGTTTTTTGACTGGTGCAAGCTTGGTAATAGGCCGACTCAGTTCCGAGGGCTCGGAACCGAACCCATCAGTGCAGAATGGAAAGAAGATTAACAACATCAGATCAGGAAGCAGCTTTATCACTCAAAGACAAGAAAATATAGGTTTACTTTCCTTACCCAGCTGGGAATCATCAGCAGTGCTTTAGTTTATGCAGACTTGACATCTTTTCAGCTAAAGAAAAAGGCCCAGAAACTCACTGTATATTTAAATATTACTCACACTTACAGTTCAGGTCTGTCTAATATGGTTACAGATACTAATACTTGGTATAATTATATTAAGTAAATGTATATATTATCTAATTGTTAAATATAAAATTATGATAGCTGGCTGACATATTTAACATCACTCTTGTGAAGGGGAGTGTGTGCTGAATAAGTTTAGCATTTTAACTTTTTGGTAACATCGTTTTTGAGATGTATACATTTGTTTACCACTAGGTTGAAAAGGGGCATGCTCAGAACTGTAGCTCAGAAGAAGACTGTCCAGTCAGGAACTCTTCAGGTATGAGGAGGCGTTAAATTCCACTCAGGCTAGGTGAGAACGAGTCAAAAGTTTATTCTAACTAAATTGTGAATGGATATGGAATGTTTCATCTGTGGTTCCTTTAAGTGAGGAAAAAAGAAGTTATGTACTCACCATAACGTTCCATGTGAGTTGCTCCATCTCACCTTCATTCATCACTGATGGGTTCGGAGCCAATCCTCGGCTCCGACACGGCCGACTAGCAAGCTCAAAGTTCTCCGGTAGCTTGAGACCCCACCACTTATCCCATGATGCACTGCTGGAATTACCTCAGATCTTGTTTGCTGCGTACCATATAAAAGTACAATAATAATTCTGCCTAGTATGAATACACATTGAAAAAAAACAGGATGAGGATAGCCTCCAGGTCAACTGTCAGCCAGGAGGGGGAAGGAAGGAGGGAGGGACATGAGAATGAAAGTGAGATGGAACAACTCACATGGAACATTATAGTGAGTACATAACTTCTTTATGTGAAGTTGTTCAATCTCGCCGTTCATTCATCACTGATGGGTAGTGTCCCTAGCACCCTGATCTTGGGTGGCTCACGGAAGTACACTCTTCAGAACTGTAGAACCAAATGAAGCCCTGTCCCTGGAGGCCTTATCCACTTTGTAATGAGTTATAAAATTGTGAGGTTTAGACCAGGTGGCCGCTGCACAGATGTTATCCAAAGGCAATTTGGCTTGAAAGGCTGATGAGGTAGAAACTGCTCTGGTTGAATGAGCCTTCACCTTACTAGACAATGGCATATTATGAGAAGCATATGTATAAGTGATGATATCCGACAGCCACTTAGACAGGGTTGTTTTAGCAACTGGTTTACATTTCCTGGTCTTAGAAAAGGACACAAAGAGTTGATCTGATTTCCTAATGTCTTTGGTTCTGTCCAAATAAAATCGAAGTTGTCTATGAACATTGAGTTTATGCAACATATATTCCAATTTGTTGGTATGATTAGGGAAGAAAACAGGTAACTCAATGACTTGATTAATGTTAACCTCAGAACATACTTTGGGCAGAAAGGATGGATTAGTTCTGAGAGATAATCCGTCAGTATGGAAGACCATGTAAGGGGGCTTGATGGAAAGGGCTTGGAGCTCTGACATTCTACAGGCTGAAGTGATGGCTACTAAGAAGATAGTTTTCCATGACAAAAATTTTAGTTCACAAGATGATGCAGGCTCAAAAGGAGGAAGAATGATACGAGATAACATACAATTCAAATTCAAGGGGGAATAAGGTGTCTTCATTGGAGGCCTTATGTGAAAGGAACCTTTTAGAAAAGCCTTAGACAACTGGTGAACCATAATATTCAAACCATCAATTCCTAGATGGAAATTAGATATAGTAGCTAATTGTACTCGTACCGTAGCTGCCACTGCTCCTTTGTTGAAGATTTCTGTCAGGAATTGTAAGATAGAAGACAATGGCGCTTGATAAGGGTCAATGTTGTGGGAAGAAGCCCAAATGGAAAATTTCTTCCACTTACTACGATACAATTTTCTGGTGAAAGGTTTGTGGGAAGCCAACAAAATCTGACTAGTGTCATGGGAAAGATTATAGAGCCTGGCTATGCATGGAATTGGAGCAGCCAAGCGGTTAGCTTCAGTGTCTGCAATGACAGGTGAAGATCCCCTGACGGATGTGTCAACAAGTCCGGAACTGGGTCCAGGATCCATGGATCTTCCAGAATATGATGATAAAGAAATGGGAACCAAATCTGCCAAGGCCAATGAGGGGCTATGAGGATGACTGTACGTCCCAGCGACTTTGCTTTCTGTAAGAATTTGGAAATCAGGGGAATTGGTGGAAATGCATAGAGGAGACTCGGGGGCCAATCGTGGACAAGAGCATCCCTCAGGGAGTGACCTAGCATGGGAATTAGGGCAAAATAGCTTCTACATTTTTTGTTGATGTGACTGGCAAAGAGGTCGCAGGAAGGCTGGCCCCATTTGAGGAAGATTATGTCCACAATCTCTTGTTTGAGGGACCATTCGTGGGGCAACAACATTGCTCTGCTCAGTCTGTCCGCTATTACGTTGGATTTGCCCGGAATGTGCATTGCCAACAGAAAGCGCTGGGACGACAGTGCCCACTGCCATATTCTGAGGGCTTCTCGGCAAAGGGGATAAGACTTGGTCCCGCCTTGTTTGTTCAAATATCAGACCACTGACATGCTGTCTGTATTGCAATTGTCCCTAGAGGAAGAGAGTCCCTAAAGTATTGCAATGCCAGAAGTACTGCTCTCATCTCCAGGACATTGATATGCAGATGTGATTCTTGATCTGTCCATGTGCCTTGGGCAGTCTTTCCCTGAAATAGCCCCCCCCCCCCCACCCTATCAGGGAAGCGTCCGTGGTCACAGTGGTAACAGGAAGGAGAAGCATGAAAGGACGTCCTATTGTGACATGAAGAGACGTTAACCACCACTGAAGATCCTTCTTGCAAGAATTTATCAGGATCATGTGACTCATTGGAAGTTCTTGGTAAGACCATCGCATGAATAGAAGCCATTGAAGGATTCTCATATGCATCCTTGCTGAGGGGATTGCTAGAATAGGTGCCACCATCAATCCTAGAACTTTCAATACCTCTGTTGCTGGTGCTCTGTTCTTTGATATTAGGGACATGATGTGTTGGCGAAGAATAGAGATTCTTTCTGACGGAAGACGGAGAGTGGTGGCTGACGTGTCTAGTTCTGTCCCGATAAAAACGATATGCTGCGATGGCAACAAGGAAGACTTTTCGAAGTTGACTGTAATGCCTAGCTGATCGCAGAGTGCCAGAGTAGCCTCTCTCACTTGAAGAAGTTGATGCCTGGTGGTGGAGGAAAGAAGCCAACTGTCTAGATACGGAAACACCTGGAATCCTAGACGCCTCAGGTGAGCCGTGACTATTGCCATGCATTTGGTGAACACTCTGGGTGCAGTGGTGAGACCTAAGGGCAGAGCTCGGAACTGATAATGAGTGGCTCCCAGCCAGAAATGCAGGTGATCTCTGGATGGTATGGCCATCTTTATGTGGTAGTACACATCCTTGAGGTCGATCGAGTACATCCAATTGTCCTTCTCCAACAAGGGGAGTATGGACTGTAGCGTGACCATTCGGAACTTCTGTTTTCTCACAAATTGGTTGAGTCTGCTGAGATCCAAAATGGGTCTCCAGTCCCCTGTTTTCTTTGGAACCAAAAAGAACCTTGAGTAAGTTCCGAATCTAGTCTGATCTGCTGGGACTGGCTTGATGACTCTTTTTTTTTAGCAATCGGCGTACCTCTATTGCTGCTTGTACCAAATGACTGGGTGGAACGTCTGGGTGTTTTTTTGACGGGAAGAGGCTGGGTGGAGAATGGTATGAAATACCCTCTGGAAATGATACTTCATACCCAACTGTCATTTGTTACATTTAGCCAGGCTTTGGGGTACAAAGATAAGTGACCCCGACTGCCTCCAGAGTAGCATAGCCAGGCCTCCCTTCAGGAGCACTGGTAAGATTGACCAGAGAAGTGATCTCTGTCACCCTGGTGTTGCGGACCCCCTCTGCCACAAGGCCGGTGTCTTCCATTGAAACCTCCTCCTCTGCCTCTGGAGGGGGGCTCTCCACGTGTGTCTTGAAAGACTCCTTGGGCTTTCCGGAACCACATCTTTCCTCCCATCTGACCTTTGGGAAAGGGTCGAGTGGGTGTGGAAAAACGGACTCCGACGGCAGACAGAGTCTTTCCTTCTTGCTCACACCTGGTTAAAGTCTCCTTCACCTTTGGCCCAAACAAGGATGAGCCATCAAATGGGATATTAGTAAAAGAAGACTTGAAGGGTTCCACGAAGGAAGAGAGTCGCATCCAGGCATGCCTACGGGGAGCGATTCCTGTACCTGCGGCTCTACTCTAACCATCAGCTGCGTATGATACGGGATGCATGGACGAGTTGACTATCGAATTGAGGGTAGAGAGCTGAGTGGCAATCTTATCAGATACACTCGAAGCTACAGCACCCTGAAGAGTATCTCCCAACTCCTTGAGGAGATCTCTCTGCAGCCTGGTAAAATGTGTCAAGTAGCTCAGTGGTCTGAGTGAGAAAGTCGCTGAACTGAACATGCGTTTCGCATATCTATCCATGATCCTAGATTCTCTATTAGGGAGATGGATAGATGAGGAAGTCTCAGACATTTCCTTTTTGGTGGCTGCCGCCACCACCATGGCATCAACAGGGACTCCCTTGGTCAAAAAGGACTTATCCACAGGGGCTGAAATAAACTTATTAGGCCTCTGAGGAACAGGTTACATAGATTCTGAAGACTCCCATGCCCTATGAGACACCAGATCCATAAGCTCATCGTAGGGCAGAGATACCCAAGAGGTGGAAGGTTGAGACCCAAACGCCTTCAGGAGAACTGACTCGTCCTCAGTAGGGCTCTTGGACTGCCAATCACCCCTCTGCCTAAGGATTTCAAGAATCTCCGCAAAGGAGATGTCCTCAGAGGGGGATGGGAGACCCTTCTGATTCATCCTGGTCGGTGTCCGATGTGATAGACTCCTGGGGGGAGTCCAAATGCCTCCTCTTGCATAATCTTTTCCTGGGAACCTCTTCAGGGGGAACTTCTGGAGAGGTCTCAGAAGAGCAGGGAGCGCCCTGTGGGGCTACCTGAGGCTCTGAGTCTCAACGCTTGGGAGGACCGGAAGAAACAGACACAGGCACTTTAGGGACAGAAGAGGCCAGACCTTGAGATGAGGAAGTCTTGGGAGACAACACTCGCCTCATGGCATCGAAAGCACCTCGGCTCCAATGAGAAGAAGTCAGTGGCTCCGATGGAGCAGTGATCTCCTCCCGCACCGAAGCCATGGGCTCCGAGCCCAGGCCCCGAGAGGAAGAGTCGACACCGACAAGTCGGTGCAGCTATCCTCCCTGGACCCGACCGGAGAGTGTCGATTCCTAGAGTCCCCGGTCGGCGCCGAGAACGTCCATGCAGATAGAGCCAACAACACTGGAGCAGGTGTCAGCTCCAAAGGATCCACGATCATCAGGTTGGCCTCCTCCGGCTCCGAAGATCTGATATGGCTCGGAAGAGGAGCAGACAATTGAAGGGTAGTGGTCTTCGGCTCCGACAGTTGTGTCTGAGCTGACAGCAAATTTAACTAGGCCTGGTGCCTTCAAGAGTTTCTGAACCAGCCAGTCCATATCCAGATCAGATAAGCTGACAGAGGACCTGGAAGAGTGGACAGATGGAGCCGACTGGAGCAATATGGAAGGAGGTTTTTCGGTAACTGGTTCCAAGGCCGTGTCCTGGTTCTGAAAAAGAGCAGACTGTCGGCTCAAAGGGCAGTGGAGCCGAAATCACTACAATTTCTGACCTCTTTCCTTTCTTGGATCTAGAATCAGAGGAAGACTTAGAAGATTTGGATGATTTACTGGCTCCATCCTGGTCAGACAATGCCTCAGAAAAGGGGTGTTTAATGATACTCCTATCAATCAATTTCCTCTTCCTTTCGGCTAACAATCTTGTGGAAAAGAAATGACATATGCTGCAAGACTCTTGCAGATGTACCTCACCCAAGCAGTAAACATACTGCACATGGGCATCTGTGACTGACATTTTCTGTCCGCAGTCTGGGCACTTTTTAAACCCAGACTTTGGATGTTTGTCCTTATCTTTAGACATTACACAACTCAAGCACACTGATTAACTAAGAGCTGTTTTAAACTAAGTAACTCACACAAACATACACACAGCCCAAAAAGGGGCACTAACAACTAACAACTACAAACAGTAATTAGAGATCCAAAACGATAATCCCAAAGGGGATCACTGACCAATGACTAATCCTAAGACCAAAAGACCGAAGGTAAGATAGAAATACTGAGGAAAGGGGTACAAACACAGAAAAAAGTACTATTTACTAACTAGTATATCTGCTACTATGAATAGAACAAAAGTATATAAAAAAGTGAAAATATAACTTGCTGAAAGTTGAAAAACTCCCAATAAAGTCTCAAGCCAAGCTGGAAACCAAGAGATCCGTACTGCGGCAAACTAGATCTGAGGTAATTCCAGCAGTGCATCATGGGATAAGGGGTGGGGTCTCAAGCTACTGGAAAACTTTGAGCTTGCTAGTCGGCAGTGTCAGAGCCGAGGATCGGCTCTGAACCCATCAGTGATGAATGAACGGCGAGATTGAACAACTTCACATTATCTGCTTTGTCTGGTTTAGTTTCTTCTAATGTTTATCATTCACACTGCATCAAGTAGCATATGGGTTCTGTGCCTGCACAAGCACCTACAGTGGCAGCTTTCCATAGCTCAGAATCCCCTCCTTTGACTCCCTATGTTAGAGGGTTGACTAAGCCCGTACCATCAGGGGAAGCCTAACCCATGTTACAGAAAGTTAGATGCTTTTCATATTGATGACTCTGCAGTAGCCTTAGCTATATGGGTTATATCCTGCCAAGGATATAACAGCTGGCTAGCTTCCAAAACCTCAGGGCACATTCCACATGCCCAAACTGTCAAGCAGCTCAAGCTGAGCTGACTAAAAGACAATTATGGACATGAAGCCTACCAGGACTTTACTGCCACTGAAGACTATGCTTCTCTGAAGCTTCTGAGGATCAGTGGTCGGCTTGTGCTTTCCTTAGCTGGGCAGATAAGTTCCCTTTTGGGAAAAATCTTCCTTTTTCTTATTTTTTTTTACTGATGTTGTATTACTTTCCTCTTCAGGAAAGTTATTTTAAAGCTAGGAGTGTTGTGTTTTAACAGATTGTCTCAAGAATGTAAAAAGAAGTTATGTACTCACCATAACGTTCCATTTGAGTAGTTATACTTCATTTTTCTGCAACCTGTGGGTATACGGATCCGTATCGGATCCGAGCCGGCAACTTTTTTTCTAGCATCTGCTCCAAGCTCCGAGCTCCGCCCCTTACCCATAATGCCCTACCGTCTCCTACCTTCCGTCAGATCGAGTTTGCTGCAACTAACAATATATATGCAACTTCAACCTAATAACCAACCTGAAAACAGGATAAGGTCCGGGGGATGGATGGAGGGATTGTTGCAGAAAAATGAAGTATAACTACTCAGATGGAATGTTATGGTGAGTACATAACTTCTTTATCTGAAGTAGTTAACTTAATTTTATCTGCAACCTGTGGACAGTATCCCCAGCTACTCCGATCCTGGGAGGCCCTTATGGAAGGATATTCCTGAGCATCGCAGAGCCAAAGTATGCTCTACCCCTCGAAATCAGATCCAATTTGTAATGGGAAATGAAGGTATGTGAATTGGCCCATGTCGCTGCTGCACAAATATCGTCCAAAGGTACCCTGGACCAAAAAGCAGCAGAAGTCGCCATGGACCTGGTAGAGTGGGCCTTAACTATACCAGGAGGAGATAAACCTTTTGCTTTTCATGCATGTGAAATGCAAAGAGTGATCCATCTGGCTAAAGAAACTTTAGAAATATCTTTACCCATAAATGCTTTGGAAAAGGAAACAAACAATCGGTCAGTCTTGCGGAAAGACTTCATTCTATGAAGATAAAAATGAAGTTGTCTATGAACATCCAACAAATGGCGTTTGTATTCACCTTTATTTTGAAAGTTGGGAAAGAAAACGGGCAGATTAATGGACTGGTAATGTTTGATTCAGATGCCACTTTAGGTACGAAGGAAGGGTTAGTACGGAAGGAAACCCTATCTTTATGGAAGACCAAATACGGAGGCACGGCAGACAGAGCTTGAAGCTCAGAAACTCTCCTAGCTGATGTGATGGCGGCTAGGAAAGCTGTCTTCCAGGACAAAAATTAAGTCCACCGAAGCTGCGGGTTCAAAAGGAGGGGCTACCAATGCCTGTAAAACAAAAGTAAGGTCCTAAGGAGGTACAGAATCCTTGACAGGGGGCCGTAACAGAAACGTACCTTTAAGAAAAGCCTTACACAGCCTAGAGGAGGCTAAGGCCATGTTGTCTTCACCAACGTGAAAACTGGAAATGGCTGCCAATTGTACTTTCACTGTGGAGGAACTAGCTCCTTGCTGAAAGATACCAGACAGGAAGTCCAATACCGCTGGAACAGGGGCTGTAAAGGGATCTATTTCTCTCTGTGAAGCCTAAATGGAAAAGCGCTTCCATTTACTGCAATACAGTTTCCTAGTGGAGTCTTTAAGAGAGGCCACCATAGGTTCATAGGTTGGTACTAGGCTATCAGCCCTAGGGCCTAATACATGCCTAGCCATAACAATTCCCTGGCTATTTCTTCCCACATTATTTACTTTCCTGGACCCCTGTCTAGCAGGGTGACTGACGTGATCCCTGGGGTGAATTTCCTTTCTCCCATCCAATCGTCAAGGTTCCTCTTGAAGAGGTCCAAAGAGGCACTCTGCTTGACATGTATGGGCAATCTATTCCAGAGTCTGGGGAGTCTCTGGGTCAGGAACCTATCCCTCCAGCATGTTTTGTTTATTGTGATGACAAGGTTTAGATCCCTGGAGCGTGTAGCTCTGAGGGACTGGGATTTCTTTAAGTGTAGCATGTCCAACAGCTCTGGGTTTGACATGGCCTTGTATGTTAAGCAGAGATCGCCTCTGAGTAGACGATATGCGACAGAGTATAGCTGGAGTTTTTAAGGCGGTCAGCATAGGGCATCTGCTTTAGGCCTGTGATTCTTTTAGTGAGGTATTTCTGAGGCCTTTCCAGTTGTTGCAGATGTCTTGAGAGGTACATACCAAATGGGGCGTTGTATTCTATAATGGGTCTAATGAGGGATGAGTACAGTGGGACAATGACCTCCTTTTTCTGGATGAAAAGCCCTTCGTGATGAGGTGTGCCACATAGAAGGATTTCCTGACTGTTGTGGCGATGTGGTTATCGAAGGTGAGACCACTGTCCACCTGTGTCCCTAAGTCTCTTATCACACTTTCTGTGTTTAGTGTACTGCCACCTATATGGTAATTCATGGATACATGTTTTTTCCCAAAGGGGATAACAATACATTCCTTGGCATTGAGCTTGAGCCCATGGCTCTGGCACCAAGCATCTGTTTCTGTAAGGCCCTTTTGTAGAGTATCCACATCATTTGGGGATTCAATAATGGCTCCCAGTTTGCAGTCATCTGCAAACTTTGTTAGCCAGAGTCCCTTAGTGTTGACCTGTACTTCAGAGAAGTAGATGCCAAACAAGAGCGGCCCCAGGACTGAACCCTGAGGTACTCCACTTGTCACTTGTCTGGAGCTGGATTTGGAGTCGGCTACTTTTACAGTGTGGGTTCTATCAGTAAGCCATTTAGCAACCCATTGGATGACATAGGGATTAATGCCCAACTTAGTAAGTTTATCTATGAATCCAGAATGGATTTTACCTGGGTTGAAAGACCTGGAGTCCTGGCGATTAACAGAACTGGAGCAACCAAGCTGTTAGCTTGAGGCTGCCCAGATCGGGTGGACATGTCCCCAATGGATGGGAAATTAGATCCGAGCAGGGATCCAGAACCCACGGGGGAGCTAAGAGATGAGACCAAAGGAATGGGAACCAAACCTGACGAGGCCAGAATGGAACAATGAGGCTCACTTTGCACTGTAGTCGGCAAGCTTTCTGAAGAAACTTTGGAATGAGAGGTAAAGGTGGATAAGCATACAGAAGCCTGGGGGGCCAACCATGGACTAGAGTGTCTCTGGGGACATCCCCTGGTGAGGGAAACAGAGCAAAGAACTCACTGCACTTCGTGTTGGAAGGAGATGCGAAGAGATCGCAGCAAGGCTGACCCCATGCCAGGAAAATCTCCTCCGCTACTGACTGTTTCAGAGACCACTTGTAAGGCATCAGAATGGCCTGGCTCAATCTGTCCGCTAAAATGTTGGAGCGCCCCAGGATGTGCGTTGCTATCAGACACCGACCGGTGGAAATCGCCCATTCCCACACTCTCTTGGCCTCGTAACATAGGGGGGTAGGATCTGGTTCCCCCCTGCTTGTTGATATACCAGACGACTGACATGTTGTCTGACTGAATAACAATCAATCCGAGAGGGAGGACTGTGTGAAAGGCTTCCAAAGCTAAAAGCAGTGCCCTCATCTCTAGAACATTTATGTGCAAATTGGTCTCTGTCTGGGACCACATGCCTTGGACTGTCCTTCCTGAACAGTGTCCCCCCCACCCGAGTTGGGAGGCGTCCGTGGTCACTGTGGTTTGGACTGGGGGTGACGCAAATGGGTGTCCTTTTGATATCTCTGGTGAAGTTAACCACCAGAGAAGAGATGTCCTGCAGACGTGACTGATCTTGATCGGAAATTCCATGGGTAGGTCTAGCCAAGACCACTGAACAGCCAGAGTCCATTGAAGAACCCACATGTGAAGGCGCGCATACGGGAGAATAGATATGGCGGCAGCCATGGAGCCCAGAGCCTGGAGAACCTCACTTGCCTTTGAAGACTGGAGTTCACTATCTGAGCTATGTGGCCCCTGAGATGTAGAATCCTGTCTGGAGTTAGGAATACCTTCATCTGCAAAGTGTCTAACCGTGCCCCAATGAAGTCTAGAATTTGTACTGGTTGCAAATGGGATTTGTGAACACTGACTGTAATTCCCAGTAGGTCTGCTAACCGAATGAAATAATCTTGGGTCAGGCACAAGTGATGCTTGTTGTGTGCAGCGAAGAGCCAGTCGTCCAAGTATGGAAACACTTGAATACCCTGAAGCCTCAGGTGAGCCGCTACAACTGCCATTACCATGGTGAACACCCTGGGGCTGTGGTGAGACCAAAGGGTAGGGCTCTGAACTGAAAGTGACTGGCTCCCAGCCAGAAGCACAGAAACCTCCTGGAGCTTCAGTGTATTTTGATGTGGTAGTAAGCATCCTGAAGGTCTAATGAGCACATCCAGTCGCACTCTCGGAGATAAGGTAGAATGGACTGTAGGGTGACCATCCGGAATTTCTGTTTTGCTACCGACAGGTTTAATGCTGACAGGTCTAGAATGGGCCTGAGGTCCCCCGTCTTTTTTGGCACCAAAAAGAACCTTGAGTAGACACCTAATCCGGACTGATCGGGGGGGGGGGGGACCTTTTCGATGGCTCATTTGAGAAGCAGCTTTGAAACCTCTAGAGCTGCGGCCACCCTGTGAGCGGGTGGAACATCCGGGAGGTGTTTTGTAAAATTTGGAGGGGCAATGAAAGGAATAGAGTAACCTCTGGATATTATCTGAAGAACCCAGCGATCTGTCGTAATGGACTCCCATGCCGCTGGGTGTAAGGACAATTGTCCCCCGACTGTCTCCAGAGTAGGACAGTCGGGCAACCCCTCAGGGCTGCTGACCGGGTCTATCAGAGAAGGGTTCCCTAGACCCGAAATTCCTGGGACCCCCTCTACCTATGAGTCGGCGTCGATCCTATCCCCCTCTGCCTCTGGCGGAATAGCTGTCCTGAGAATCCCGGGAAAACTGAGATCTTCGGAACCACATCTTCTTCTGCCCTCTTTGATTCCTAGAGAAGGACCGCTGAGGGTTAGAGAAGTGGACTCCAACGGCAGACAGTGTTCCCGCCCTTTTCGTTCTGGACAAGTGTGTCACGTACTGTCTTCCCAAAGAGGGAAGAACCGTTGTAGGGAGTGTTGATAAACGATGCCTTGAAAGGGTCCGCGAACTGACACAATCTAAGCCAGGCATGATGCCTCATGGCTATGCCTGTCCCAGCCGCTCTAGTTGCTCCTTCCGTGGCATGAGAAAGTAGCCGCATAGATGTATTTGAGACTGACTTCAGAGTAGACATTTTCACCGAGAACAGCTGTCTCTCCTGCGGCAATAAAGACTCTGGGGGGGTGACTCAGCGAATTCCGAAGCAAGGTCTCGCTGAAGTCGAATCACATGTGCCAAATAATTTGGCACACGGATAGAAAAAGTCACTGAGGAGTATACGTGCTTCCCAAACCTATCCACCGACCTGGACTCCTTGTCCGGAGGGTGGACTAAGGAACTCTCCTGTGCTATTCCTTCTTTGTGGCCGCTGCGACCAACATAGCATCAACTGGGGCTCCTTTCAACCAGGGTTGTCTATCAGAAGGAGGAGATAAAACCTTGTCAGGACATTTGGGGGTGGGCTCTACAGTGTCGGGCTCCTTCCATGCCCTCGTGGTGATGAGGTCCACCAAGGGGTCTGCTGGTGGGGACACCCAGGAAGTAAATGGGCCCGTGAGACAGGATGAAGGGAGTCATGGCCAAATCCAGGGGGGCCTGGGTGGTATCTGAGAGGATGGGCTGGGGTCTCAATCCCTGGGAGAGAACCCTCTCCACCACTTCGAAGGCCAAGGGAGAAGTCATCCCCGGATCTGAAGCGGGGACCGGAGCCAAAGACAGGGTAGCCTGAGGTCAGAGGGAATGGATCGGGTCCGAAAGGGTCGGAGCCGAAGATTCCATTCCCCCGGGTCCGACTCCCTGTCCGCGGCTCCGAGAGTCACTCAAATCCAAACAAGTCGGATCCAAGGAACTCAAGGTAACAGCCGGAGTCGAGGTTGGAGGAACCTTTGGCGCTGAGCTACCAACTCCGAAAAACCTCGAATCCAAGAGCCCCGAAGCCAAAGCATAGATCGAGGAAGGAGAGATGGGGCGGAAAAGAGACATGGAGGTCGCCCCTCCAGAGGGAGAGGGACCTGGCAAGACTCCCATCTGAATTTGGGTCTGAAAAAATCTCCACATCATCCTGTCATTATCCATGTCCGATAGGCTCAGAGTCGACCTCGAAGAGGCCACCGACTCGGATTTGGCTGGTCTGCACTGAGGAGTAGAGGACCTCGGGTCCGAATGTTCCAACGGCTCCGGTGAGAAACACGGTGACCGGAGCCGAGGAGAAACAGGCCTTATGTTCTTAGATGGAGGGCTGAGAAAAAACTCCCTGTCTGGGTATCTCTTTCGATGCCTGTCTTTCTTTTTCTCCCTTTCTTCTCTGCGTCTTTCCATTTCCTGCTCTTTTTCTTTATCTTTGTCAGACTCACTGACTGAAGATCTGTCCTTCGAGGACCCATCACCAGACGAAGAGAGAGGTTGAGTCCCTGTCTGGGGTGGTGCACTAGCGACCGAGGCCGAGGCGGAATCCAGCATAGCAACAGGGAGAAGGTCTTTGGTAACTAGCTTGGCCTTACGATCCCTAAGGGCCCTAGGGTTGAAGCCTGAACAGTCAGCAAACTGAGTGGATAAATGTGCCACTCCTAAGATATCACACACAGAGTGTGACCATCAGCAGGGGGAAAGCTTATGGCCACACTCTGTACATTTTTTGAACACAGGCTTTGGCTGGTCAGCTATAGTCCTGCACTCAAAGGTATAAGTACTACCTTCCCAAAAAAAACACATACACACACAGGTAGGGGAAAGGCAGGCCTAACTACTACTCTAATACAAAAAACTTTTTTTTTTTTTACACTAATGACGAAATGCGTTACTACAGAAGGGGAGGACGGGTAATCCTAGACAAGCACACCTAGATAAAAGTAAAAGTTTCCCCTTACTATCCCTTTTTAGCTCAGAGCAAAGGAGACCACGATGCACACTACTGGTGCAGCAAACAAGATCTGAGGGAAGATAGGAGACGGTAGGACATTATGGGTAAGGGGAGGAGCTTGGAGCAGATGCAAGAAAAAAAGTTGCCGGCTTGGATCTGATACAGATCCGTATATCCACAGGTTGCAGATAAAATGAAGTTAACTACTTCAGATAATACTTTTAAATTGAGCACTTGTTTCTGTCAGTTTAAAAGTAGAGTTATCTAACGGATAAATTATTTTATGTGGAAAAATTCTGTTTAGTTGAAGTTGTGGGGCTGCCATAGTGTTTGAAAGTACTTTATTCTGTGTTTTTTCTGTGAAAAAAAGTAACTTTTGTGGACTGGTGATTTTACTGGTATTGTTGCTTGATTTCCCCAGGAGAGAGGCACCATTTGCAGCTTCACTATGGGACAGGATTGTCACTCCCAAAGTCGATCCTTCTTCCAACCTGTAAAAGAAAAAGTTAAGCAAACAGCATTTGCCACCACAGCAGGATAGCAATTTGCCTCAGCCACAGGTGGGTAACTCTGTGGCAATTTGTTGTACCTCACACTGCTCATCTTTAACCCTGGATCCCTCTGGTGTAGCACCTACAGCCACTATGGACCTGGGGTTAGCCACATCCTCTGCAGCTGTTGGGATCACCTCAGTGGACAAAGTAGAACTACTGTTGTTGGTCCTGGAAAAGCAGCGGCTGCCATTAGTAACAGGATTGGCCTCACTTTTCCTGTCAAAAAGAAACAGAAAATCAAGCATGTATCTACGCCTTCTCAAATTTCATTGGATGGGAGTAGATTACTGGGACTGGCTCTGGATTTGCCTCAGGCTATTGATCATTCTTTTAGGGTAGTTTCCTGTAAAAGAAAGAGGGATGCCTCTTTTCCTGAAGAGATTCAGGATTCTGACTCTGAACCGGAAGATGCAGGGACTGATTCAGGGTTTTGTCCTCAGTTTTCTGATTCAGACTCTGAGGAGAGTTCTCTTTTTGATTCTCCCTGTGGTGAGAGGTCTCTTTCTTTGAGAGTATTGTTAGAATATCCCAGTGCTTTCAGTGGGATATCCCTGAGTTTTCTCAGTCCGTCAAAAAATACTATGAGTTGTTAAAGGATTTTCCAGAATATACATCTATTTCTTCTGTCTTGTCTGTTTTATAGGATGTGTGTCTTACTGCCTGCAGTTTTCCTGACAGTCAACCAGATGTCCCTAAAAAGGCAGATAGGATGTATAAAGTTCCTAAGTCTTTTACATTTTTATACACTGTTCCCAAACCTGACCCAGCAGCTGTTGGCTTAGTTGACGACTGCTGCCAAGCACTTAGTTAATTTCAATCCTACTCTTTCTAATAAGGATGGGAAAATTATTGATAGGGTTGGGAAAAAAGTGTATACTTCTGCAACTTTGAATTTCAGAATTTTAAATTGCCAAGCTAGTATGTTAAAGTTTATTCTGAAACATTGTGAAAATATGAGGAATGTTCTATCTATGCTTTAAATAACATGTTTTTTCTCTATTGCACAGGTCACTAGGCATTGTTTGAAGTGGGTGTATGACTCTGTTGATGCTTCTTCCAGAGCTTTGGCTGCTGGTACGGTTTTAAAGAGGTTTGCTAGGCTGCATTTTTAGAACCTTCCAGATAATGTTAAAAAATGAGATTTTAAATTCTCCCTTGGATAGAGATTTACTGTTTGGTCCATCTGCTGCAGAGGTGATCAAAAAGTGTAATTAAAGAGGCAAGCTGATCCAGGGAATCTCTAAGATTTTTCAGCTCTCCTTTTCCAAATTGCACAAGGAATTTGTTTCTCTCCTCATCCAATTTCGGCAAACACAGAATAATCAGTGTAATGATATGAGGTAGTGCCATCTGAAAAAAAAAACAAAATAGGTAGTGTCATCTGTGCCAGGGGCAGTACAGCAGTGCATGTGTAACACTCCAGCATAGCTAGCTGGAGTTTTGTAAAGAATTTTATGTCATTGGACTATCACTCTGATTTGTACAGATGTTTGTGTTAAAAATGTATTTGTAAAGTTGCTTGCATTAAAAATGCATCAACAGTGGGTCTTGCTGAACAGAAAAGAGATATACATGCATGTCAGACAGTATTATTATAACTAATTAAATGTATATGTTTTAACAGAAAACTGTGTAAGGGAAGAGGTTAATCTCAGTCCAGCTAATTTTTAAAAATAGGTTGAAAATTAAATGGGTTGATTTAGGCCGTAAAGATTATATCCTACAGGTCTGCTGGCAGCCAAAGACAAAAATGTCTGGGGAAACCAGGACTAGGAATCTTAATGTATTGTCCTTTAGGAGTGAACTAATTTCTACACTGGAATAGTGGAAGTTTTTGAAATTATTTTGTAGCTTTCAGATGCTGCAACAGATCTTAGCAAAGCTGTGGGTGTGTATTGTACCAGAGCCAGGTGACCAGATGTGATGCCATTCTATTACCAACACTGAAATGATTCTTTAGAGATTAGTGAGAGATATGACAGAACTCTCTCAGCAGCACTTTGTCTTCCAGAACCTGACAGGAAAGATATCTCACAAAAAAAACTCACACCTCATCTTGCCTTGCTGTAGTAAGCAACTCAACAGTCAACATCTTGCCTTGCAGTACTAACTTAACCAGGGAACAGTAATTCTTCAGTCAGGAAGATATAGTGAGCTTACTTATGTATTGATCTGATGTTGTCAGTCTTCATTTATCCTTGACCTATGGGTTTGGTTCTGAATATAGAACTGACTCGGCCGTTACTACAGCCCTTGAGAACCAAAAACTCTTGAGCTTAAGTCCTATCAAGAATGCTCCTCTCCCATTTACCTTAGATCTCGTTTGCCACTTTCCTGTGACAGACGCGTACTGAGCTAGCTGTCAAGCTAAGTGTTATATTTCCTTATTTTTCTAGTCTTTTGTACTGTTATAGGTTTCTTCTTCCTTAATATCACTGTGATATTTTCTGTAGTCTACCCCTTTTCGATCATTATTTGCTTCTCCTCTCTGCCTTCTCTTATACACTTTGGTGTACTCTGTGCTACTATCATTGGTAGTCTTTAGTTTCTTACTTTTTTCTCCTAGTTTAAATAAAAAAAAATAAATAAAAATTAGTGATAGTATACGCCTTTATTTCTGCACTTCACTGTAGTCTTTCCTACCATTGCTGGAAGCTTTCTGTACCTTCAGGTATTCCTTTCCACCATTGTTGGTAGCCCCTTTTCCTCTCTGTCTATCTAGCTGATATAGTTTTGAAGTGTGTTCACATGTGGATGTGTGTTTATCATTGTAAAAACATGACTGACAAAGGAAAAGGTACTTCTGGTTTTAAGAAATGCCTAGAGTGTAACCGTAAATTGCACAGTTCTGATGGGCAGTCTCTCTGTGTTTATTGCCTGGGCCCAGTGCACTTACAAGAAGACTGTTCCATTTGCCATAATTTCAGTCACCAGGCCCTGGTGGAAAGGAAAAAAGAAGTTATGTACTCACCATAACATTCCATGTTTGTTGTCCTTGATCTCGCTTCCTTCTTGCTGTTTGGGTTCGGAGCTGATCTTCGGCACCGACTCGGCCATATACTATAGCTCAAGAGCTTTTACTTGCTCGAGGCTAGCCCCTATACCAGCATGCCTAGCGGTAGTTACCCAGATCTTGTTTGTGATAACCCAGTGCTAGACCATACAAATAGAAAAGAGATGTACTCTATTCTACATAACAGATGACACCTGCATATAAAGGTGTAACACCATCCGCAAGAGTAAGAAGGCGAGAGTAGGACTAACCAAGAGGTGTGATAAAAGGAAACCTAGCCAGTATAACCAATAAAAACAAGGGATTCCTCTTGATTCTCCAGGAAGGGGGAAGGAGGGTGGGACACAAGGAAGGAAGACGAGATCAAGGACAACAAACATGTAACGTTATGGTAAGTACATAACGTCTTTATGTTATGTTGTCCATATCTCACCTTCATTCTTGCTGTTTGGGACAGCGTCCCCAGCACCTGATTCATGGGTGGCTCACTAGAAAAAAACTCTTCAGGACCGTGGAACCAAAGGATGCCCTGTTCTGGGAGGCTAGATCTACTTTGTAATGAGTGATAAAGGTATGTAGATTAGCCCATGTAGCTGCCGCACAGATCGAATCCAAAGACAGTCTGACTTGAAAAGCAATAGAGGTAGCCAAAGCTCTTGTTGAGTGTCCTTTAATTTTCCCTGGAAGTTTTTGTTTACGCAAATCATAAACATGTTTTATAGTGTCTGAAAGCCACTTAAAAGTCACCTTTGAGACTGCACAACCTTTCTTATTGTCCGCAAAGGATATGAACAATTGGTCAGATATTCTAAAGGCCATGGTCCTGTGTAAATAGAAACATAACTGTCTATGAACATCCAATTGATGAAGCTTATACTCTGCCTTGTTGCCATGATTGGGGAAGTAAAACAGGAAGCTCTATGGACTGATTCAAATTGTAGTCAGAAAATACTTTTGGTAAGAAAAAGGGGTTGGTTCTGAGAGAAACCCGATCTTTATGGAAAAGCAAGTATGGGGGACAAATAGATAAGGCTTTTAATTCTGAAACCCTTCTGGCTGAGGTAATTGCAACCAAGAAAAGGGTCTTCCAAGTCAGAAATTTGAGCTGACAAAAAGCAGATGGTTCAAAGGAGGGAAGAATCAGAGCATCAAAGACTAAATTTAAGTCCGGGGGGGGGGGGGGTTCTCTTATTGGAGGTCTTAAGAGGGTAGTTCCTTTTAGGAATGCCTTGCATAGCCTATGGGACATGATATTGGACCACATTTCTCCCATATGGAAATTAGAAGTGTCAGCTTAATGAACTTGGATAGTAGCTGCAACTGCTCCTCGCTCAAAGGTTTCAGCAAGAAATTCAAGAATCTTAGAAATGGGAGCAGTAAAGGGATCAAACTGATTTTTGTCTGCCCAACAACAGAACCTCTTCCATTTACTAGCATAAAATTTCCTAGTAGTGGGCTTATGGGAGGAAATCAAAATGTGTTGAATTGCTGGAAAAACATCGGAAAGGCTGGATAAGACCAGAAGTGGATAAACCAATCTGTGAGCTTGAGAGTTTAGATGGAAGGATTAAGAGACCCCGACTGATGCATCAAAAGATCTGGCACAGAGTCCAGGATCCAAGGCTCCCCCTGCAGGTTAGGCCAAAGGAATGGGAACCATATCTGGTGAGGCCAGTAAGGGGTAATGAGGATTAGCTTGCAACCCAATGACTGCGCTTTCTGAAGAACCTTGGGAATCAGGGGAAATGGTGGAAAGGCATAAAGTAGTCCCAGGGGCCAATCGTGAACAAGTGCATCCCTGAGTGACTATCCCGGTGGTGGGACTAGGACAAAGTAGCTGTTGCATTTGTTGTTGAAGGGAGTGGCAAACTGATCGTAGCATGGCTGGCCCCATTTGCAAAAAATCAAGTCCGCACTTTCTGTTTCAGGGACTACTTGTGAGGCATCAGGATAGCCCAACTGAGCTTGTCCACTATCACGTTGGATTTTCCTGGGATGTGCATTGCAGCCAGAAAGCGTTGGGAAGACATCGCCCATTGCCAAACTAGTAGAGCCTCTCAACACAAGGGGTAAGATCGGGTTCCACCATGTTTCTTGATGTACCATACTACCGAAATATTGTCCATCTGAATTGCTACAGTCCCTGTAGGTAGAGAGTCCTGAAGTGCTTGCAATGCCACAGTCCCTGTACGTAGAGTCCTGAAATGCTTGCAATGCCAGAAGCACTGCTCTCATCTCCAGGACACTGATGTGCAAGTAGTACTCATGCTCCTGCCAAGTCCCTTGAATAGTCTGTTCCAGATAATGCCCCCCCATCTGGGAAGCGTCCATGGTCACTGTGGCTACAGGTTGGGGGGGTAGAAACGGCCTGCCTATTGTTACCTTAGGGGAGTGAAGCCACCACTCCAGATCCTTTTTGCAGGATTCCGTGATCAGAATCTTATGTGACATGGGTAAATCCTGGAATGACCATTGTGCAAATAGGAGCCACTGTAGAATTCTCATGTGGAAGCGAGCCATATGGACCAGAGTGATTGCCGCTGCCAGAGAACCCAGGACCTTGAGGACAAATCTTGCCTGGATTCTCTATTGTATGAACAGCATTGCAACTTGACGATGGATCGTTAATAACCTTTCTTGAGGCAGCTTTGCTACCATGGCCCTTGTGTCTAAATCTGCCCCTATAAAGGTAATATATAGACAAGGCAACAAGACAGACTTGAAGTTTATGGTGATCCCTAGTTGAGAACAAGAGCAACTTGTGAATTCCGTTGCCTTGATTAGTTGATGCTCGGTGGTGGCAGTAAGGAGCCAGTCGTCTAGATATGGAAACACCCAGAATCCTAGACGCCTCAGGTGAGCCGACTGCATTTGGTGAACACTCTGGAGGCTGTGTTGAGACCAAAGGGCAGAGCTCTGAACTAATAGTGACTGGCTCCCAGCCGGAAGTGCAAATATTTCATTGACCATCTGTCCATTTTTATGTGGTAGTATGCATCCTGGAGATCGATAGAGCACATCCAATTGTCGTGTCCCAGAAAGGGAAGATTAGACTGCAGAGTTACCATCTGGAACTTTGACTTCTTGACTGATTTGTTCAGACTGCTAAGATCCAATATGGGTCTCCAGTCCCCTGTTTTCTTTTGAACTAAAAAGAACCTTAAGTAAAGTTTCAGATCCAATCTGGTCTGCGGGGACTTCCTGGATGACTCTTTCTTAGCAACCTTTGACCCTCTAGGTTTGCTTGATCCCGAAGTCTGGGTAGAACACCTGGGATAGAGTGCTTTCTTTTTGACAGGGGAAGTTGAGAGAAGGGGATATTGTTACCTCCGGATATTACTGATAGTACCCATGTGTCTTCTGTGATTGTCTGCCAGGCTTTTGGGTACAAGGATAATCTCCCCCCTCCCCCCCAACTGTCTCTGGAGTCAGTCAGGCCTCCCTTTAGGAGTGCTGGAAGGGCCTACCAGAGAAGGTATTTCTGTCGCACTGATTCTGCGGACCCCCCTGCCACGAGATTGGCATCTTCTGTTATTTCCCCCTCTGCCCCTGAGGAAAATTCTCCATGTGTGTCAGGTGAAGCTCACTGAGCTTTCCGGAACCACATTTTTCCGCTCTTCTGCCCATTAAGGTAAGGCCTGGATGGAGGAGAAAAACATACTCCCACGGCAGACAGAATTTTGCCATCCTGTTCACACCTGGTAAGAGTCTCTTTTACCTGAGGCCGGAACAAGGATGAGCCGTCAAAGCGGGTGTTGGTAAGGGAAGACTTGAAGGGCTCCGCAAAATGACAAAGGCACATCCAGGAGTGTCTGCGTAAGGCTACCCCCTGTGCCTGCCGCCCTGCTTGCCCCATCAGCTGCGTAAGAAATTAGCCGCATGGAGGGGTTAACCACTGAAGTCAAGGTCGCAAGCTGAGAAGCCACCATGTCAGAGGCTCCTGCAGTTGTAGGATCCTGAAAGGTATCTCCAAACTCTTTGAGGAGATCCCTTTGAAGCCTTGTAAAGTGGGACAAATAGTTCAGTGACCTGAGTGTAAAGGTCGCTAAAGAAAACATACGCTTCCCGTATCCGTCCATCATATGAGACTCTTTATTCAGTGGATGGACAGATGAAGAAGTGTCCGCTAATTCCTTCTTGGTGGCTGCTGTCACCACCATAGCATCAACGGGAACATCTTTGGATAATAAGTCTGTCTTCAGGGGCTGTTATGAATTTATTGGGCCTCCGCAGAACTGGTTCCATCATGTCTGGAGAACTCCATGCCTTTCGACTCACTACGTGCAATAGTGGGTCAAACTGACTCATCTTCAGAGAGAGCAAGGGACTTCCAGTCACCCCTCTGTCTAAGGCTCTCTAAGATGTCTGAAAAAGAGACATTTTCAGAAGGGTACCATGGGGACCCTTCTGAGTCATCCAAGTCTATCTCTGATGTCAAGGACTCAGGGGCATCCACATGCTTCCTCTTGCAAGTCCTCCTCCGATGGATGCTCAGGGGAGGTTTCAGAAGATGTGGGCTTGCCCAATGGGGCATCCTGGGGCATGGGTTCCCTACGCCTGGGGTGGAGGGGAGGTTCAGAGGTGGACACAGGCACCGAAGGCAAAGGAGCCAATGGACCCAAGGGTGGAGCTATCCCAGCAGACAGCATGCTCCTCATCAGCTCGAAGGCATCGCGGTCCTGACCCGAAAGAATCTCTGGCTTCAAACTGAGGGCGACGGCTTCAAGGCTGATGTAGGAGCCGAGCGGACCTGCGCAGACGCTCCGAGAGGGAGAGTAGGGTCAGACGAGGGTTTGATGCCACTCCCCCCTCGGAGCTAATGAGGGAGCATCGGCCCCCAGATCCCTCGATAGAAGGGGGTATCGGGAGATCAGAGCAGTAGTCGGAACCGAAAGACCGGAGGAGGTTACCGGAACTGACAATTCCACCACTACGACTTCCATACACTCCAGCTCCGGAGTCGGAGGAGGAATCGAGACAGGTGTTGGTTGGGCTGTCGGCACCATTTCCATCTGGGATGGGACAAAAAGTATTTTAGCCAATGCACATGTCCTAAGAATCCTCTTCACCACCCTCTCTACATCATCATCTGAGAGGCTCTTAGATGATCGAGAGGAATGGGTTGAAGACTGGTGACTGCCTGCCACAGATTGTAACAAAGGAGACTGTGGAGCAGACCACATCGGCTCCAAGACAGGAGACCTGGATCTCTTGTGAGACCTTACTGGCTCAGAAACAACAGATGGAGCCGTAGGTGAGAGTGTCTTGTCAAAACTGACTGAGGTCTGAATTAGCTTGCGATTCTCTTTAGGCGGATCCGAACTCGGAGCTGAGGAGGATGAAGATTTGGATTTCTCCAGTTTTTTGGCTGGCTGAGTCCCCTCCATAACAGCATCAAAGGAGCTCTTCAGAAAACCTCTTAAGATTAATTTGTTCTTTCTTTCCTGTAGGACTTGTGAACTAAATGCATGGCAAATAGAACAAGAATCCTGCAAGTGAACAGGTCCTAAACAGTACACGCAAATCATGTGTCCATCTGTAAGGGACATCTTTTGACAGCACAAATCACACTTTTTGAAACCTGAAGGTTTCGATTCCTTGGCAGAGTCTATCAACATAATGCTGAATAGCAGTATCTAAGCTAGACAAAGACAAACAAAAGCAATACCAACAAGAACAAACTAGCTAATAACAGGCTAAAAATACCCCCCTTTTTTTAAACACATACAGGAAAAAAGAGAAAAGGGGAGAGAGCATCCAAGTTAAACGGTGAACTCCCCACCTAAGGACAGCCTCCAACTTAAACAGCAACTCCTTAAACTTGAAAGAAGGCAAGAAAAAACGAAGAACCCCCTAAGTTAAACGGGTTTAGAAGAGGAGAAAGGGCCAGAGAGAAAGACAGTTAGTCCACAACAAACACAAATCACTTGGGTAGGATAGGGAAGGTAGAAAAAAACAAGGGACAACTACTATTACAAGTCAAATAAGATAAATAAGAGATTTTCTTTAAAAAATACAACAAATAGCAAAACACTTAGCCTGAGCTAGTATTCGCAATCTCGATGCTGCAAGTGGCAAACGAGATCTGGGTAACTACCACTAGGCATGCTGGGATAGGGGCTAGCCTCGAGAGAGTAAAAGCTCTCGACCTATAGTATACGACCGAGTCGGAGCCGAAGATCGGCTCTGAACCCAAACAGCAAGAACAAAGGCGAAATATGGACAACATAAGATAATAGGTTATTGTTGAAGGGGATGATTACATCTGCCTTTGAGGAGGCCACCTCTGGTCATAGTAGCAAATGTAAAATGGATATTTCTTCCCCTTCCTCATCTTCCTCATTATCTAAAATTGACAAACCTAAAAAGAGGAGTTGATTTGTGTCAGCTTCTCCCTCGGCACCAGCGACCAAAAGACTTAAAAGCTTTGGTTCCTTGTACCAGTGCAGAACTGACAGTTACTTTAAAAGATACCTCGGTGCTGATCTCAGTACCGAAACTGCATCCTTCATTGGTGCTGAAGTTGTCGTCGCAAACACAAGACCAGACCATGAAACTGATGGTCTCAGTGCCATCTCCTATTTTGATGCCAGTGGAAAACACTGAATTCTCCTTTCTTGATCATTCTAGGAGCAGATACTCCCCGTCCATAGATCCTTTCACAGGTCATTTAGCTAGCCCCTTTTTGGAATGCCCAAAATCCTCTTCTACCTAGTCAATTTGTTCCAACAAGAGTCTGACAGGAATGGATGTGCCGAGATTGGTGGAACAGCTCTTTGCAGTGAAGAGACTCACAGGCATATCCTCGGTTCCAGCCCCTACCAGTGCCTGAACTCTATCTTCTTCAACCCCACCTAGTCTTCCTCCTCTGAGGCCTCTGAGGTCCTGGCTCTGTGTTTCCCAGTGCCTACTGTTTTGTTTCCAGCGAGATCTGCGGCTCCAGCTCCGATTTCTACCCTGAGCTCTTTGGCTCTTTTGGATCCGGAGAACTCATGGGGTTATGGTTATGCTGTCATGTCCTGCGGGCAGGGCTTGACTCCAGTATTTTTGGAGCTGTCTCTGCACTTCGGAGCTTTGGCATGCATTAGCTCTACCCCGGCTTCGGGAGTTGTTTCTTTAGAGCAGGAAGGACCACCATTCCAAGGCAGTCTTTCTTGACTCCGGGCTCTCTTCCTCTTTGGGGGACCAGTTTTCCAGGCCATGGAGAGGGCTGTGTCCAATGTGTGCAGTCAATCAGCTCCTTCCCATCAGAGTGGTTCCCCAACCCTATCCCACATCCAGAGCTTTAGCCAGTTCCAACAACTGGATAGCAAGCACCGAACCTGCAGGAGCCACCTATACATGTCTTGTCCTCTTCTGATACCTCCCCAGATCATCTCAGAGGAGGTTCCTTAGAAGAGGAAATGTAAGAGGAAACACCTACATTCCTCAGATTAAGCCATCACAGAGGAGACTGATTTTGATGAAGGGGAGGGTTCCCCATGGTCATCCCCAGAAGACATCTCCTTTGGAGACATCCTTGAGATCCTTAAACAGAGAGGTGGCTGGATGTCTCAAAAGCCCTCTTTGGAGAAGTCATTGTACTTGCATGCTTTCGGTGCTTGACCATCTACCTCTTGTGTAACTCCACCCACTGACAAGCTCATTAAGTTGATCTCACAGTGGGAGTGGAAGCCTCCTGACACCATAGAATCCATCCACAAGAGGCCAGACAGAATTCTAACTGAACCAGAGGATCATCAGTTTTGGGCAAAGGGGTTGCGAGTAGATACCATGATGGTAGTGGCAGCCATAAAAAAGGAACTAGCAGAGGAAAGTTCCACTATCCATCTTCCTCACAGAGAGTCTCTGATGGTGGATAGGTTTGGCAAGTGGGTTTACACTTCATCGACCTTTGCACTGCAGTCTATGGACTTCATGGCACACTTCAATAGACTCCAAAGAGATCTGATTAAAGAGCCATCAGACACCCTGCCAGGAGCCGTATCTGAAGAAGTCCAAGATAAAAAGAAGTTATGTCTTACCATAACGTTCCATCTGTATTGTTGATCCTCATTCAGTCATTATGCATGGGTATAGCTTCCGACCTTGGAACCGAGCCGGCCATTTTCCAAGCTCGCGTCAGCTTCAAACTCTCGAGTTAAACTCTTACCAATAATTCCCCTCTCCCTGTTACCTCAGATTGAGTTTGCAAGTCAAAAGAAGGTAGTGACTACCTCTGGTCAAATAACCTGAGAGAACCGGATGGTGAGATTCACTAGAAACCAAAGGAGGGGGAAGGAGGGAGGGTGGTAATGACTGAACGAGGATCAACAATACAGATGGAAGGTTATGGTAAGACATAACTTCTTTATCTGATATTGTTAATCCTCGTTCATTCCTTACGCATGGGACAGAGTCCCCAGCTACCTCTATTCCTGGGAGGCTCTCATGGAAGGACATTCCTGAGCACCATAGAACCAAAAGATGCTCTTCCCCTGGAGGCCAAATCCAATTTGTAATGATTGATGACGGTATGAGGCATAGCCCAAGTAGCAGCTGCACAGATGTCATGTAAAGAAGCTCTGGCATGGAAGGTAGCAGAAATTGCCACCAACCTTGTTGAATGAGCTTTCATGGTAATAGGAAACGAGATATTACGTTGTGTATAAATGAAGGTCACATATTCCTTCAACCATCTAGCTAATGTGACCTTAGCAACAGCAGATCCTAATCCAGGTCCAGAAAAGGCCAAAAATAACTGGTCAGATTTACGAAAGCACCTAGTCCTGTTTAAGCAAAAACAAATTTGTCTGTGAATATCTAGGGTATGTAGGCGATACTCTCCTCTGTTCAAATGATTGGGAAAGAAAACTGGCAATTCAATGGTTTGATTAATAAACATTTCAGAGATCACTTTTGGCAAAAAGGATGGATTAGTTCTCGGAGACAATCTATCTCTATGAAAAATCAAGTATGGACTCTTGATACATAAAGCTTGAAGCTCCGAAATATGTCTGGCAGAAGTAATAGTGACCAAAAACAAAGTTTTCCATGACAAATGCTTGAGGTCGCAAGAAGAGGCTGGTTCGAAGGGTGGCACTGTCAGAGCTTGTAGAACTAAGGATAAATCCCATGGTTGAATAGGTTCTCTAAAAGGTGGCTTCAGATGATTCACACCTTTTATGAAGGTCTTGCACAATTTGTGGGACATAAGAGAGGAATCTTGGACACCTTCATGAAAATTAGAAATCGCAGCCAAATGAACTCTAATGGTAGAGGCGGATAGACCCGATTGGAAAAGGTCGACCAAACAGTCTAGTATTATTGACACTGGTGCTGAGAAGGGATCTACTTGTTTATCTTTCAGCCAACAGGTAAATCTTTTCCACTTGCTCAGATAAGTAATTCTAGTGGAAGACTTATGAGATGCAATGAGAATGTCACGTACTGGTAAAGAAAAATCATTCTGCCTGGCGATCAAGGGAATTGGAGTAGCCAAGATGTGAGCTTCAGGCTGTTCAAGTTGGGATGAATCAGGTTTTGTGGATGTGAGATCAACTCCGGGGTTGGATGGAGAATCCATGGTTGATCTAGTAGGTGAGGCCAAAGGAAGGGGAACCAAATCCGTCAAGGCCAATATGGTGCTATGAGGATCACCTTGCTCTTCAACCAACGGGCTTTCTTCAGAAACTGGGGAATGAGGGGAAAGGGTGGGAATGCGTAAAGAAGACCCGAGGGCCAATCGTGGATTAGAGCGTCCTGGGTGACTGTCCTGGAGGGGGAATCAGGGCGAAGTAGTTGCTGCATTTGTAGTTGGTCGGGGATGCAAAGAGGTCGCAGCAAGGATGGCCCCAGCAGTGGAAGATCTCTGCTGCTATCAAGGGATTCAGGGACCACTCGTGAGGTTGAAGAACGCACCTGCTGAGTCTGTCTGCTATCAGGTTGGAACTCCCGGGAATGTGCGTTGCTAGAAGAAAACTTTTAGTTATGTACTCACCATAACTTCAGATGTTTGGGATCCATCTCGCCTACATTCTGAATGATGGGTTCGGAGCCGATCCCTCGGCTCCGACTCGGCACGCTTATGCCAAAGAGCGAAGTCTCTTATTGGCTGAGCTTACTATATCCCAGGATGCACCACCACCAGTCCCCCAGATCTAGTTTGTCCGCATACATGCACACATGCATACCCTGCTTATATAACATTGTCAGATGAAACAAGATAAAAACAGTAGAGCTCAAAACCGTTCAATCTCTTCTGATCTGCAAGGCAGGGGGAAGGAGGGTGGGTATCAGGAATGTAGGCGAGATGGATCCCAAACATCTGAAGTTATGGTGAGTACATAACTAAAAGATGTTATGTGATCCTATCTCGCCTACATTCTGAATGATGGGACAGCGTCCCTAGCACCTGAATCCTGGGTGGCTCACTGGAAAACACTCCTGAGTACCGTGGAACCAAATGAAGCTCGTCCTTTAGATGCCACATCCAACTTGTAGTGGGAAATGAACGTGTGCGGGTTGGACCAAGTAGCCGCAGCACAAATTTCTGAAATAGCGAGCTTGGAATGAAAAGCTATAGAAGTAGCCATGGCTCTGGTAGAATGAGCTTTGATAGATGATGCAAGTTGCTTATTCGAAGAAGAATAGGCCTGAGTTATGCAATCTCTGATCCATTTTGAGATTGTAGCTTTTGTGATGGTTTGGCCCAATTTATTATCTGAGAAGGACACAAACAACTGGTCTGACTTACGAAGTTGCTGAGTCCTGTCTAAATAGAAGCGTAATTGCCTGTGAACATCCAATTTATGGAGAGTGTATTCTGCTTCATTAGAGAATTTTGGAAAGAAAACTGGTAGTTCTAGAGATTGTTGAAGACAGAAACTAGAGCAGACCTTTGGGACAAAGGATGGATTAGGCCTAAGTGATACTCTATCTTTGTGGAAAATCAAATACGGTGGTTTAATAGACAGGGCTTGAAGCTCTGAGACCCTTCTTGCGAAGTGATAGCCACTAAAATGCCGTTTTCCATGACAGATATTTTAACTCGCACGTAGCAGCCGGTTCGAAGGGGGGAGATGTTAATGCGCGCAGCACCAAGTCAAGATCCCACGGAGGTGCAGGATGAAAAACTGGTGGTCTTAACAGGCTCGCACCTTTAATGAATGTTTTGCATAATCTGCTGCTCATCAAAGGAGGATCCGTGGATTCATGGAATTTAGAGATAGCAGCTAGTTGAACTTTAATAGTTGAGACAGAAGATCCCTGATTAAATAGGGATGTTAAGAATTTTAAAACCTCTGGGACAGGAGCAGTGATAGGGTCTAAGCCCTTGAGTTGAGCCCAGATAGCAAACCTCTTCCACTTACTGAGGTACAATTTGTTAGTGGTAGGTTTGTGGGCGAAGATAAAATGTGAACAACTTCCGGGTCTAGTGTGTGACTTCTAACTAAGGTTGGAAGTGGAGGAGCCAAGCTGTCAATTTCAGAGATTGAAGGGACTGATGCCAATGTCCCGACTGATGGATTAGCAAATCCGGAATCATGTCTAAGGTCCACGGATCGTCCACTGCATGCTTTTTCAGGTAAGGAAACCATATCTGACGAGGCCAGTATGGGGCAATCAGAATCATTGAAGACCCTAGCTGAGAAGCTTTTGAATAACTTTGGGAAGGAGTGGAATTGGGGGAAAAGCATAAAGCAACCCTGTTGGCCAAGGTTGTGCTAGAGCATCCATGGCTGGTACTTCCTGATGTGGAATCAAGGAAAAGAACCTTTGGCACTTGGTGTTTTGTGGAGTCGCAAATAGGTCGCAGCACGGCGTCCCCCATCTCTTGAAAACCTGGGCTGCTACTGCGGTTTAGAGACCATTCGTGAGGAGAGAGAATTGTCCTGCTTAATTTGTCCGCCAATACATTTGACTTTCCCGGGATGTGGGTCGCTACCAAGAAGCGGTTGGTAGCTACAGCCCATTCCCACACTCTCATGGCCTCTCTGCAAAGGGGATACGATCTGGTCCCTCCTTGTTTGTTCAGATACCAAACCACCGACATGTTGTCTGTGTGGATGGCGATGATGCCCTGAGGAAGGAACTTGTGTAAGGCCTGTAGGGATAGAAGTACAGCCCTCATCTCCAACACATTGATGTGGAGAAGAGCTTCGTCCGGAAGCCAGGATCCCTGAACTAGCCTGCCCAGACAATGCCCCCCCCACCCTATCTGGGAGGCATCTGTCGTCAGGGTAACCACTGGAGGGAGAACAAAGGGTTTTCCCTGATCCAAGTTGGATGTCTGAAGCCACCAGCGAAGGTCCCTTTTGCATATTTCCGTAATCATGATGTGATGATTGAGGGGAAGATCTTGAAAGGACCATTGAGCTGATAAGAGCCACTGAAGAATCCTCATGTGTAACCTTGCTAGAGGAACTAAAAGTACCGTGGCAGACATTGAGCCTAGAACCTGTAGGACCATCCTGGCTGGGGCTTTGGATCTTGAGATCAGAGCTAGAACTTGGCCCTGTAAAGTTCGAATCCTTTCGGCAGGAAGAAAGACACGCATCAATCTTGAGTCTATCTCTGCTCCTATAAACTTTATGCTGAGAGGGCAGCAAGACAGACTTTGACCAATTGAATGTAATCCCTAGGGAAACACCCAGGGAGATGGTGGCTTTGAGGTTGTCCATAAGTAGATGCCTGGTGGTGGCAGTCAGGAGCCAGTCGTCGAGATAGGGAAACACTTGGAATCCAAGACTCCTCAGGTGAGCCGTCACTACTGCCAAACACTTGGTGAACACCCTGGGGGCTGTGGTGAGACCAAAGGGCAGAGCACAAAATTGGTAATGACTGGTTCCCAGGCTGAAGCGCAGATACCTTCTGGACGCCTGATGTATCGGTATGTGATAATAGGCGTCCTTGAGGTCTATGGAGCACATCCAAACATCCTTCTCCAACAACGGAGAATGGATTGCAACGTGACCATTCGGAATTTGGATTTCGTGACGGATAGGTTTAGTCTGCTGAGATCCAATATTGGTCTCAGGTCCCCTGTCTTTTTTGGCACTAAAAGAACCTGGAGTAATTTCCTGATCCGATTTGGTCTGTGGGGACCGGTTGGATGACTCCTTTTTCTAGCAGCTTTGAAGCTTCTGCGGCTGCTATTACCCTTTGACTGGGTGGTGGGTCCGGGATTCTCTTGGACGAAGGGGGTGAGGACTTGAATGGGATGGTGTAACCTCCGGCAATTATCCGAAGCACCCATCTGTCCTGAGTGATTGACTCCCAGGCTTCTAGGTGCTTGGCAAAACGACACCCGACTGGCTCCGGAGCAGCACAGCCGGGCAATCCCTCATGTCGTATGGGAGGCTGAAGAGCCAAGAAAGGACTCGCGGTCTCCAGAATTGCGGGGCCCTCTGCCGCCTCTGGGACGGCGTCTCCCTGAAAAATTTCCCGCCCTCTGCCTCTGGACGGGGAATCTTCCTGCTGTTGGGAGAAAAACTTGCGAGATTTTCGGAACCACATTTTCCCCCCTCCTTTGGCCTTGGGGTAAGGCCGAAAGGGAGTGGAATAACGGGCCCCTACGGCAGATAACGTTTTTCCCTCTTGCTCACAGCGGTAAGGGTGTCTTTCACCTTGGGTCCAAACAATGAGGACCCATCAAAGGGAGCGTCGGCGAAGGAAGACTTGAAGGCCTCCATGAACTGACACAAGCGGAGCCAGGCTTGTCTACGAGAGCAACGCCTGTGCCTGCCGCTCTACCGCCTTCGGCCGCATAAGAAATGAGCCTCATGGACGAGTTAGCAATTGACGTAAGGATAGCCAACTGAGAGCTAACGGACTGGGCTAGCTGCTCAGGTAGGTTACCCGAGGGAGTCTGACAACTCCTTGACCAGATCCCTCTGAAGCCTGGTAAAATGTGCCAAATAGTTCAGAGACCTTAAGGTAAAGGCCGCTGAAGTCAGGGTGCGCTTCCCGTACCTATCCATACTCCTAGACTCCTTATTAGGAGGATGGATGGACGTTGAAGCCTCTGCCACGTCCTGTTGTGTAGCAGATGCCACCACCATGGCATCTACAGCCACGCCTTTAGTAAGGAACTCCTTCTCGGGGGGAGCAGATAAGAATTTGTTTGGGCGAGAAGGGACTGGTTCCACGGTATCCGGGTGTTCCCACGCCCTTCGACAAACTAAATCCAGAAGCTCGTCGAAGGGCGGAGACACCCAGGAGGCGGAAGGCTGAGCCCCAAAGGCCTTGAGGAGCACTGATTCGTCCGCAGAGGGGGGTTTGGACATCCAGCCGCCTCGTTGTTTGAGGATCTCTAAGATGTCTGCAAAGGAGACATCGTCCGAGGACGACTTAGGGGACCCCTCCGCATCATCCATATCCGTGTCCGATGTAATAGACTCGGGGGAGTCCACGTGCTTCCTCTTGCACGATCTCTTCCTTGGGGGTTCCTCTGGAGATGACTCCGAAGAACCCTCAGGAAGAGGGGAACCCCCACTGGGGGTAACCTCAGGCCTCGGGGCTCCGCTGGCTACGGACAGGGGAACTGCCAAAGACCCAGTCTCCACGCCCAGGGAAGGTGCTGGTGGAACCGGAGAGATGGCCGAAGAGGATTTGGCCAAGGCACTCCTCATGGCCCTGAAAGCCGGACCCCCAGAATCCTGGGAGAATCCGGTCTCCGGGGCCATGATGGCAGGCGGAAGTCCCGCAGCTGAAGCACCGAGAGGGAGGCTCGGAACCGAAAGCAAAGGTCCCGAAACATCACCCTCGGGTCCAGCCGAAGAAGTCCGCGTACCAAACTCGGACCCGAGGGCCCGGGTTGGAGTAAGGGTCGGAGCCGACCCTGAGATCTCTACCGGCTCCAAGAGCACCTGCTCCGACGGAGCCGAAGCAGTCGGAGGAGGAATGGCAATGGGGTGGGTCATGGTCATCGGCTCCGAGGCCAACTGGGTCGGAACCGAAACAAATTTTTGGAAGACTGGGGACTGGAAAAGTCTTTGGAGCACCCTGTCTATATCAGAATCCGACATTCTCGAAGACCGAGAGGAAATAGAACGGGTTCGAGAAGACCTCTCCCTCGGCCCCAAGGGACTAGGGGACCGGCTCCGAGGCGACTCGATGAGAATCGGCGCCGAGGAAACACACACACCAGATTCCATCGGTGCCGAGGTAGACTTCGGGGCCCAGGAGGCAGTGTCTGAGCGGCGACCCTTGTCGGCTCCGAGCAGTGGAGCCGACGAAGGTGACCCGCCTCTCGATGCCCCAGCCATCGGCTCCGAAGCCCGAGGAGTCGATACTGGTGGCATCGAGGCAGACCGTTCCGACCTCGGCTCCGAAGTCTTTGGAGCCGAAGGAGAGGCCTGCCTAGATCTCTTGGCAGTCGGGTCCGACGGACTGGTCGGAGCCGAAGCCCTTTTCTTTTTGGCAGGAGTCGGAGAGGCAGCCAAGGCTTCTTCGAAAGAGGGTTTAATCAAGCCTTTGAGAATCAATTTATTTTTCCTCTCCTGGAGGACCCTAGAGGAAAAAGCGTGACATACGCTGCATGACTCCTGCAAGTGCTTTGCCCCTAAACAATACACACACAGTAGATGGTCATCAGTAACAGACATCTTAAAAGCACATTTAGAACATTTCTTAAAGCCCGAAGGCCTATGGGGTTGAGACATGTTGATACACAAATCTAGTCACTCTGACAGGAAAGTACACTAAATTTTAACTACTGATATAAGCTTACAGTAATAAATAAAGCCAACTCTTCCTGTAAAAAGAACAGGTAACTCTAACCCAATTCAAACAATTATTAGAGACCCTGTAATTCAAATATTAACAGTCCGGGAAGGCCCTGAATGGAGGGGGGCCGAAAACAAACTGAACTCAATCACACACAACAATTCCAAGTCCAAATCGTACACAAAGTTAACGAAAGCTGTTAAAACAGCTTTTGTGAGCAAAAACAGCAAAAAACTGACAGAAAAGTTAGTTTAATAAACTACTTAGCCCAGCCAGCTCGAGACCACGTCTTCGCAGGGAAGCGGCAAACGAGATCTGGGGGACTGGTGGTGGTGCATCCTGGGATATAGTAAGCTCAGCCAATAAGAGACTTCGCTCTTTGGCATAAGCGTGCCGAGTCGGAGCCGAGGGATCGGCTCCGAACCCATCATTCAGAATGTAGGCGAGATAGGATCACATAACATCAGTTGGTAGCCATCGCTCATTGCCATATCCTCATGGCCTCTCGACAAAGGGGGTAAGATTTGGTTCTACCTTGCTTGTTGATGTACCAGACCACTGCCATGTTATCTGATTGAATCACAATTGTCCTAGACGGCAGCAGGGGATGGAATGCTTGCAACGCCAGAAGCCCCGCCCTCAGCTCTAGAACATTTATATTCAGATGGGCCTCTAGTTCGGACCAAGTGCCTTGGACTGTTTGTCCCTGACATAGTCGCTCCACCCCATCAGGGAGGCGTCCATGTTCACTGTGGCCTCGGGTTGCTGGGGGAAGAAGGGGCGAGACCATTGTGACAGATTGTGTGTCATCCACCAATTTAGATCCTGTTTGCACCTGTGGGTTAAACGAATCATGGCTGAAAGAGGATGCTGAAAGGGATACCACTGGGTGAGCAGTAGCCATTGTAGAAGCCTCATGTGAAACCTGGCCAGGGGGACAATGGTGATAGAGGCTGCCATGGAACCCAACAGCTGTAGAACCGAGTGAGCCATGGATGTCTCCCTTGAATGGATTGGAATCCGTTGTTGTTTTATCCTTAAAATTCTGTGCTCTGGAATGGCAGCTCTGCAGTTCTTTGTGTCCAAGATAACCCCTATGAATTCTGTCGACTGCGATGGGGTGAGGTTGGATTTTTGCCAGTTTGTGGTTATGCCTAGCCTTTGTGCAGCAAGGAGAGAGTATGCCAAGGCTTCTTCCAGTAGATGTCTGGTGGGGGCGGAAATGAGCCAGTTGTCTAGGTATGGAAACACCAGGAATCCTTGAAGTCGCAAGTGAGCTGTGAAAACTGCCATGCACTTTGTGAACACTCTGGGGGCTGTAAGAGAGTCCGAATGGCAGGCTCCCGCATGGAAGAGCAGAAATCCTCTTGATGGCCTGTCCACTTTTATGTGGTAGTACGCATCTTGAAGATCTATCGAGCACATCCAATCATCTTTTTCCAAAACCGGGAGAATAGACTGTATTGTGACCATCCGGAATTTTTGTACTCTCACAAACGTGTTCAATACACTGAGATCCAAGATTGGTCTCCAGTCCCCGGTTTTCTTTGGCACTAAAAATAGTCTTAAATAGAATCCGGATCCTATCTGGTCTGGACGGACTATTTGGATGACTCTATTTCTTAGCAGCTTTTCTGTCTCTAGTGCTGCTTCTTCCCTTTGACTGGGTGGAACGTTGGGAAGGTTTTTTGAAGGGACAGGAGAAATATTGAAGGGGATATGATAACCTCTGGTTAAAATCCTTTGTACCCAAGAATCGGTGGTAATGGTTAGCCAGGCAGAAGGGTACAAGGAGAAACAACCCCCAACCACCTCTAGAGGAAAGGAGTTGGGCCGCTCTTCAGGAGCGCTGGTAGGGTTGGCCAGAGAAAGAGTCCCTGGAACCCTGGTTACGCGGACCCCCTCTGCCCCGAAAGGTGCATCTTCCCTTTGAGTTTCCCCATCTGCCTCTAGGGAAGAACTCAGCCTGTGTGTCAAGGAAAGGACCCTGAGATTTTTTGAACCATATCTTCCCACTCTTTTTTGGTTTCAGGAGAAAGCACGTTGAGGGGAAGAATAAAGGACACCTACTGCAGAAAGGGTCTTACCGTCCTGTTCACATCTGGCCAGTGTGCTTTTAACTTTGGGTCCAAACAACGAAGAGGCTTCAATGGGAGCATTAAGAAAGGAAGCCTTAAAGGGTTCCGCAAAATTGCACAAGCGCATCCAGGCATGTCGTCTCAAGACTGTAGCTGAACCCGCTGCTCTAGCTGCTCCTTCTGATGCATGAGATATCAGTCGCATAGAGAAGTTAGATATTGACTCAATGGTGGCTAGCTGAGAGGCCACTTTGTCACGGACCTCATCAGACACGGCACCAGCCAAGGTTTCAGAGAGCTCAGAAATCAGATCCCTTTGAAGCCTGGTAAAATGTGCCATATAATTCAGGGACATGATAGTAAAGGTCGCTGACGGAAAGGTGCGCTTCCCTATCCTGTCCAGGGCCCGGGACTCTGTTAGACGGATGGACAGTCTGGCTTTCTCCTTCTGCCAGATCCTTTTTTTTGCGGCCACCACCACCAAAGCATCCACAGGAAGACCTTTTGACCAATGTGGATCTGTAGCAGGAGGGGACAAAATCTTGTCTGGCCTCCGAGGAATAGCTTTGACGGTGTCAGGAGCCTTCCAAGCATGCTGCACGATAAGTCAGACAAGTTCACCGGCAGGTGGAGTAACCCAGGAGGGAGGGGGCCGGGTGCGAAAAGCCTGCAGGAACACAGATTCCTCACAGGTTGGATTAGAGGACTGCCAGTCACCTCTCTGTTTCAAGATTTCGGGGATATCACCAAAGGATACCTCAGAGGGTGACCGAGGGGATCCTTCCCCCTCATCAAAATCTGTGTCTTCAGTGAGGGACTCCTCTGTGGAGTCCATGTACTTCCTCTTACACAAACTTTTCCGGTGGACTTCCTCAGCGGGAGAAGCTGGGGAAGACAGCAGAAAAGGGGTTTCCCATGGGAATATGTCCTGAGGCCCTTGCACCCGGTGTCCACTCGGTGTGACTTGTGAAATCAGTGTACCAGAGGAGGGCGGAGAGATAGACAGTCCAGTATCACCAGCAGCAGTGAAAGCCTTCTCCATCAGTTGGAAGGCTGGTCCACCTGAAGAGGAGTGAATGTCCAGGACATGGGTCACCCCTCCCCTAAGTGGCTCAGCCTGCCGACCCGAAGTCCCCGGATGGCTGTGGAGCAGCAAACTATGCATGTCACAACTGACACCCTGGGTCATAGCAAAACTTTCGTGCCATGAAGGCAACTGCGGTTCCTTAGTGAGATCCATAAAGGGAACCGCAGAAGGGGAAGACTGTGCTATATCCATGGACTTCAAAGGCAAAGAAGGAGGAGAATAAGAAGGGGTCTTTGGAGATGGGTCATCACCTCCCAAGGAAGGATAGCTCCTGGGGGGTGGGATACCCCTGGCCAAGAGCACCTGATCCACAAGACGCAACACATCATGTTCGGAAAGGCTTCTAGTGGACCTCACGGAGACTGAGGGAGAAACAGGCCTGTCCACAGAAGAGGCAAACTCAGTGCCCATCTCAACAGTCTGCACCAAGAACAACAGTGCCAAGAGAGACTGGACTACGGGTATCTGCACCGAAGAAGTCATCGGTGCCGAGGTCACGGTCTGCACTGACACAGGGGTCGGTGCCGAAGTGGTTGTCGGTACCGAAGCTGGAACCGACAAAACTGGAGTCAACAATAAAGGCGTCGGTTCCGAGTAAGATGTCGGAACAGACGAGGTCAAGGTCTGCGCCAACTGAGCGGCCGGTGCTGATACAGTGGTAATAGTCTGAACTGAGGAGCCCCTCAGTGCCGATACAATGAAGGCTGCAGGAGAAGATGGAGCTGAGATCACTAATGGAGACGAAGGCCTCGGTGCCTAAGGTCTAGGCACCGACAGCACTGGGGCTGACTTAGTGAGCTCCAGGTGAAATTTTAGCCTTTTAGGTTTTGGCTGGCGGGAGTCCCCAGCTGGGGACGAAGGCAAAGATTTAGCCTTGGTAGGAACATCAAAGATTTTCTTATGGGCTCTAGGAGGGGTTGAGGCCTCCGACCCAGGAATAGCCTCTGAAAAGGGAGATTTAAGAAGTCCCTTCAGCAACAGCTTATTTTTCCTTTCCAGCAAAGTTCTATTTGAAAAATTTTCACAGATAATACAGGGTGAGTCAACAGAGAAGTGGGACGCCCCCAAACAATAAATGCACAAAGAGTGTGCATCAGATGTAGGTACTTTGTGTCCACAATCAGAACACCGTTTATACCCTGGACTACCTTTCTTATCTGCCATTATTGTAAAAAATAGTAGAAAAAGGGTACCAGCAATGGTACAAAAGAATACCCAAAGGTATGAAAAAAAGGGAAAGATTACCAATGATGGCAAGAGGAGAAATACCTTGTGGTAAAAAAGTAGAGAAAGGAGAAGAAAACCTAAAGAAAATATGGTCGCTAGATGTGATAGGTAAGAGACAACGAAAAATAAACTTTTCTGACAGAAAAGTAATATAAATGACTATTATACAACAAATAACTGTACTTAGCTCAAGAGAAGCAGCTTGACACAACCGAATGGCAATGCAGCAAACGAAATCTGAGGTAACAGGGAGAGGGGGATTATGGGTAAGAGTTTAGCTCGAGAGTTTGAAGCTGACGCGAGCTTGGAAAATGGCCGGCTCAGTTACGAGGTTGGAACTGATACCCATGTGTAAGGAATGAATGAGGATTAACAATATCAGATGGTTGCTTCTCAGTTAGCCACCCTAGAGTCCATTTCAAATTCATCCATGAGGTTCATAGCACATGCAGCCGAAGGGACAACAAGAGCAGTGGGATCAGGTGTAGCCATAAGGAGACATGCCTGTATGCGCTTATGCGAATTTGTGGAGCCATTCATGTATTCATTCTTCAATGCCTCCTTTGATGGATCATCCCTGTTTGGCCCTAAACTTCGAGAACTCTAGTCCAGGTGTAAAAAAGATGGAAAGACCCTTTCTGCAGTGGGTGTACGTTTTTCTGCTCCTCAACAGTCCTATTCTAGGAACCAGAAGAGTGGAAAAATGTGGTTCAAAAAGTCCCAAGGGCCTTTCTAGGACACACGGCCGTGGCTCCCCCAGGGGCAGAGGGGGTGCTTTAATGGAAGACACCATCCACATGGCAGAGGTGGCCTGCAAAATCAGGGTTCAAGGGACATCTTTCCTGGAAAACCCTACCAGCACTACGGGGGGGGGAGCTTTAATGGAAAATGCCATCCATGTGGCAGAGGTGGCCCACAAAATCAGGGTACAAGGGACACCATTCCTGGAAAACCCTACCAGCACTCCTGAGAAGAGGCCCAATTGCTTTCTCTTGGAAGCAGTTGGGGGGGCATTTATCCTTACAACAACACAACTGACTCCAGTTAACTTTGGATGTTTGGGTGCAAAAGATTATAACCAGAGGATATACCATATCCTTCCTTTCTCTTCCAGACAACTCTAGCAAGGTCCCCAATGTTCTACCCAGTCAGAGGGATCCACAGCAGCATTAGAAATTCAAAAACTGCTAGAGAAAAACAGTCATTCAAGATGTCTCACCAAGCCAAATAGAATCTGGGATTTACTCAAGATTCTTTTTACTGCCAAAGAAAACAGGGGACTAGAGACGAATCTTAGGTCCAAGTGTTTTGAACAACTCAGTTAGACAGACAAAATTCCGGATGGTCACAGTTCAGTCTTTTCTCACATTTCTAGGGAAAGATGACTGGATGTGCTCAATACATCTCCAGGATGTGTATTACCATATAAAAAATGGACACATGCTCCAGGAGATTTCTCTGCTTCCAGCTGGGAGCCAGTCATTATTAGTTCAGAGCTCTGCCCTTTGGTCTCACAACATCCCCCAGGGTGTTCACCAAATGCATGGCAGTTGTAGCAGCACACTTGAGACTAGAAGGATTCTGGGTGTTTCCGTACTTAAGACAATTGCCTCATTACTGCTCCCTTCAGGCATTTTCTAGAAAAAACAACAGACTATGTCCTCCAGACCGGTGCCAACCCAGGAATCACTGTAAATTATGAAAAGTCACAACTGACTCCTACCCAAACTTTGGAGTTTATAGGAGCTATACTAGACACCAAGTCTTGCATAGCTTCCCTCCCTTATCTAAGACTGCAAAAGATCAGGGCCCAAGTGAAAAGAGTCCTCAGAAACAAGACAGTAACCAATCGATTAGGGTCTATGGCAGCGGCCATAATGTCAGTTCCCATAGCAAGATTTTACATGAAAATTCTTCAATGTCTTCTAACATCCCAGTGGTCTATACTGAATCAACCAATGTCAGATCAGATCTTGATTACCAACTGTTGCAAGAAAGACTTAGCTTTGTGGATTCATTCAAATGAAATTCACCTTTCACAAAGACACCCAAAAAGCACTCCAAACCTCAGTCAACCACATCATTCATCAGGTCTTCCAGGAGTCTATCTGAAACGGAAGTGGACAGGATGATGCTAAAGTTCCTCATAGCTCAGATCCAGATTGGGGTTATCTCTGCTCCATCCCCTATTGGACCCTTGCATCTTCCAGCCACTACACACACAGTCTTATCTCCTTCTCAGATCAGTCCTTTTCAGTTTTGGAGCTGACAGCTCTGAGAGTTCCAGAGTTGGAGACTAAGAGAATTACTTCCTCTACTCTGACAGCATCCCTGACCAGATCTGCTGCTATGCCAGAGCCAAAGCATCAGCGTCAGATCCATAGGGCCAGGGTCTACTTTGACATTATCAGATCCATCCTTGCCCCCTGGAGCCTCTGCGCTGGACAGCTCAGGTCCAGTTTCCTGCTCCAAGCAAGGATCGAGTCGGAGTCGTGATCTACCCATACTGGAACACTCAGCTCTGGTGCGGGTGACCATGGCTCCTCCAGGTCCATCTGCCTTTGACTTTGTGGAAAGGGCTTTTTCTCATTCTAGAGATCATCCTCACCCTATTCCCTCCTTGGTTCAGAGTCCATCAGACCTATTCCACAGGGCAGCCAGTTCCATCTAGCTTCCATTCGGTTCCCATGGAGGAACAGCCCCTCTCTTTTGATACCTCCTTTTAACTTAGCCCCAAGGAAGTGCATCAGAAGAAAACATGCAAGAGGAGGGACATAGATTCTCCATTGGAATCTCTCACTGAAGATACTGATTTTGAAGAAGGAGAAGGGCTCCCAGATCACCACCTGATGAAGAGCTCAGTCATCCTCATTACCCCCGTCTGACCTTGACCGGTGTGGTTCCCCTTCATTTGGTTTCATTTTTGTTATCCTCCCTGCATACTGCACTCAATTTCAGATCTTCTCTCACATCACTGAGGGATAAGTAACCCCAGTATCCCAGCCTTCAAACAAACTGGATGATTTCTCAAGTTAAAATAACAGCCAGACAGCCAAGGCTTTTTTCCCCAGTATGTACCATTTTATTATCCTCGCAAATAGACTCCACCAAAAAGATATATAAGAGCAAAGGGAAAAGATTTTCCCTTTGGGTGTTAAGAAGCAATGTTGACCTTTTTTGCTGGCCTTGTCTCTGCTGCTCTTGATTTTCTGGCTGCTCTTTTCAAAGAAGGAGCTAGATCTGATGTTCTTCTTTTCATTCTTCCTCAAAGAATGGGTTACAGATCAAATCCTTGGATCCGACTCAGCCACATACTTCAGACTTTAGATCCAACTCTTGAGCTCCTCCCTCTACCCACAGTGCCCTAGTCTATCCCCAGTACATCAGATCTCGTTTGCCACCATCACCCACAGACATGGGATCCTTCTCTCATGGCATTTACGATTGCTTTTTTAGTGTTTCTAATGTAAGAATTTCTTTCTTTCCATCTAACTTCTTTCTCTTTGTTATACCTCCCTCTTAGTCGTTCGGTTTTCTTGCATCAGGTTTTTTGCTAGTTAAATAGTAAATTCTTCCAAATATCATTGTTGGCAATTTCTCTTTTTCTCTGTCCTCTATTTTTTCCTACTCTGTTCAATAGGGTCATTCTTCTATACCATTGCTGATAAGCTCTGTTTCTTAAAAAAAAAAAAAAAAAAAAAAAGTTATTTTCGCTATTGGTTTATTTCCTACAGTTCCTATTATGCTATATTGCCTTTCAAGCTGACAAGTTAAAAAAAAATGCATTTCTTGTGGACATAAAATCCCTAATTCAGATTACCACAAGGAGTGCGTTTATTGCATGGAGCCAAGTCACTTAAATATGAGGTGCTCAATCTGTGCAGCCTTTAATTCTTGTGCCACATCTCACCGGTGAAACAAACTAGTGCTCAAAGGTTTGCTTACTCCCTCATCTTCAGGGGCACAAACCCCCAGTACGTCATCAAAAGCTCCATTGGAGCTTTGGAAGCAGTTGCCCCTGAAGTCTTTCAAGACTCTGTCAGAGCCACCCTTCAAAGTCTCTAAATTATTGTATCCGATTCTATTGGTTCCGAAATTACATGCATTTGACCACTTAACTTACAGATCCTAAGCCTACGAATCCAAAATCTAGTACTTCATACACTTCGAGGACTCATTCTGAGTTTCTCATTGATCCTATTTCCCCTAGGCTCCATTCTCTAGTCATGCATACCACAATAAAGCACTCTGGACCTCAGTTGAGCACATCAACCATCAGGTCCTCCAGAAGTCTATCTGAAGGGGATGTGGATAGGATGATGTACAAGTTCCTCAAGGTTGAGATCCAGATGGGGTTTATTCCAGCTCTGTCCCCTATTGGTTCTGTGAGTCTTCCTGCCACTACTCACACAATCTTATCTCCTTCTCCAATCTGACCTTCAGTTTTGGAACCACAGGATCCATCAGCCCCAAGAGTTCCTGAGTTGTATCCAAAGAGAATTTTACTTCTTCGACTCTGACAGCTTCCCTGTCCAGTTCTGCTCCTCTGCCTTTGGATTGGAACAGGTCCCGGAGCTTAAGCATAGGTGTCAGATATGTGGGGCCAGGATCTACTCTGATGTTGTTGGATCCAATCCTGCCCTTTGGAGCCTTGGAGCTGGACAGCTTAGGCTTGGTTCTCTCCTCTAGGTATGGATTGGGTTGGGTTGGAGTAATGATTTACACATACTGAAACACTCTGCTCTGGTGCGGGTGACCATGGCTTCTCCTGGTCTGTCTGCCTTCAAGGTTGTGGAAAGGGGCTTTTTCTCTTTCTAGAGATCTGGTGTCTTAACCCTTAGATCCACCTTTTATCCCCTGTTCGGTTTTGAGCTCTGAGTCCACCAGGCCTATTCCACAGGAACAGCCAGTTCCACCTAGCTTCAGTCAGTCTCCATGGAGGAACTCCCCCAACCCCCCTCCCCAAGGTCCTTTGGAAGAGGACATGCAAGAGGAGGTACTTAGATTCCCAGCTGGTATCTCTCACTGAAGATACTGATTTTGTGGAAGGAGAAGGATCCTCCAGATCACCACTTGATGATGTCCTCCTTTGGAGACATATTGGAGATCCTTATGCAGAAAAGTGGTTGGTCTTCCAGTAATCCTTCTCCAGAGGAGTCAGTATTTTTGAAGTCTTTTGGTTCTGGCCCATCTTCATCTTGGGTGACATGACACCCGGCAGATGAGCTTATTGATTTGGTCTCTCTCCAGGCATAGAAGGAGCTGGATTCTGTTGAGCCAATAGCGTGTCACCTGGACAAGATTATTACCCCTCCAAAAGATAAACCCCACTGGAGAAAAGGAGTCCTTGTAGATGCAATAGTTGTGGCGGCAGCCACCAAAAAGGAGCTAGCAGAGCAAAGCCCCTCTGTCCACCGCCCAACAGAGAGTCTACGGCGCTGAAAATATTTGAATAGTGTGTATTTGCTTAAGCAACTTTTGCCTTGGGGTTCCCGAACTACCTGCCACACTTTACAAGACTACAGAGAGATGTGATGAAAGCGCTATCAAACGGTCTCCAGGAGTCCATGTCTGCAGTGGATTTCAAAAGATCATCTTCTCAGCTGGCCAATCTATTGTCAAGTGACACTTTAGCATATTTGACTCTAGCAATGTAAAACATCACTGGAAAGGCAATAAAAGCCCATTACCATAAAATGAAATGCTGTCACTCTTTGTCAAATATGTATAGAGTTCAAAGACCTTGTATCCATAAACATTCTGCCTCACTGACTGTTTATTTTTGGTGATAAACCATATGGGGGGGGGGGTAAGTGCATTCCATTGAAGTACCTGATTGTTCCTCCCCTCATCTCAGTTGTTCTCCAACTACTTTTGCCTTTGGGCTACAAATTCAAAATCACCTGTCTGTCCCATGACCCAAGTGTATTCCTGTCAATCCAGCTGTTTCATTCTACAGTAAGATTGCGTTTTTGAATTTCTTAACATATATAGTTTATTTTATTCTGGTTCAACCATATACTAGAAACAATTATAAATAAGTTTCTACTATGTTATATACTGGTAGGTGTTGTCTTTCTGCTGTTAATGTTTAGCAAATACATTAGCAAGTTTCTACTGGATTTTTGTTGTAGGATTCTGTGAAACCATCCAATTTTTGCTTTATTTACTGCACTGTTACAGCATATAAGTTTGTAGTGTGTTGCCATCTGGTTAAGTGTTATTTTTCTCTCTGCTGCTAGTTTCTAGCATACATGTTTGCATGTTTCTCCTTGCTTCTACTGAAGATTTCCATTATAATACCCAATTTTATGTTTTATGAACAGCACAGTTACTGACAGGTCTGGTCAATTTGTTAGTATTATCAGACAGTTCTGTTTGTGAAGAGTTTGGTCATTGCCTAGTTTTTCTTTATATGTTACAAACTCAAGATGCTTATTCTAAAGTGCTTAAATATCACATTTACAGACTGTATGTTGTGTAGCAAAAAGTGGGAACTGAGATACTCATTGTGCCTGTCCTTCTAAAATCTGTAAACCTCCATCTCAATAATCCCACACATGCATACTAACACATATCTCTTGTAAGTTAATTTTCCTTCTGTCCTTCTAAACTGTGGAAGCTTCCATTTTTTGTTTTTAGTAATCCCAAACTTACATACCTAGACATATCTCCTGTTAGCTTCCTTATTTCCTATTTTAAGGCTATGAAGCAGAAATGCACAACTGTGAAATATAGTGCGTTACTCATGTTTGCCAAACACTACTTAACAGTACTATTGTCTGTACTGTACTGCATTCATACCTCTCAACCTGGAAACATAAAAACATCTGGACAAAGGCCCATGAAAAATAGGTACAAATCTGTATGCTGATTAACATAAAATGTGCACACATAAATATGTAACCCCCGCCCACTCCAATGGAATTGTGGGATACTTTTGAGTGCAAACTAAAGAACAGACAACCAAAATATGGCACCAGACAGGGTAGTAAATGGTAACCATTTTTTTTTAATGTGTAGCAATGATGTTAACTGGGAAGGGTGAAGATCATGAACCTTAGGATTTTGTTTTTAGTGACTTGCAGTATGTGGGTTTTGTGGTAAAAGTAGGGCATTTAACAATAGGCAATATTCTAATCTTACCAAAAGATTATTATAGTTTGCTAGGACCTCCAAAAATCATTCTCCATGGCCTACTGATCAGTGGCATTGCTAGAGTTTGTGCCGCCTGGGGCTATCTTTGAGTTTGCCGCTGTTCCACCCTCACAAAATCACAGTCCTCCCTTCTGCAGCCATTCCAATGTCCCATTACTTGGCTATTTCACCCCATTTACCATAAACACTGTAATGTGCATACTGCTTTACTTCTACAATGATTATTTGGATTTCATTTAAAACTTTTATTTTACATTTTATAGCGCAAACACTAACAGATATCTGCTAAACAAAGTGATACAGTCTCACAATGAAAATAGACTTAGCATTAAAACTTCTCTGCCCTTGAAACTCATATTCATTGAAAAGTACAGTTGTGTACACTTACCATAAATGTAGATGTTCGAGTGAATTCACTGTTGCAGTCATCACTATTGGGTTATCTGCTAGAAGTAGCCCTCAGTCGGCCTGATTAACAAAGTCTTGGATCCTGCGTCGGTTGCTGTCCCCTCTTCCATGACGTCAGGTCGTCAGGGGTATAAAACATGCAGGAGACGCCATTACATCCGTTTTTCTTGCCCCAGATGTCAGGTGCCCTCTTAATAGGAAGCAATTAAATCTATAAATATACAAGGTTATACCTCCAACAAAAAAGCAAAGACACCAAAAAGCTTTTGAAGATAGTAAGGGAAAGTAGAGGTATATCCAAAAAAGAAAAAAAAGGGGGGCTGGAGGGAGGGTAACCAGGACTGCAACAGTGAATACACTCAAACATCTACATTTATGATAAGTGTACACAACTGTACTACATTCTTCGTGTTTCACTGTTGCAGTCGTCACTATTGGGTCGATTCCCAAAGCTAAGGATGGGAGGAGGAATTTAAATAGAATTAGTACCAGCTTAAAGGCCCTGTAAGACTGCAGTGGCAAAGCCAGCTGTGGATTTAGAGAAAATTGGCAGATGGTAATGCTTGGTGAAAGTATGTACAGAACTCCAGATAGCAGCTTCTAGGATGTCCCTGGTAGGGATGCCTCTGAGAAAGGCTGTAGAGGTAGATGCAGCCCTGGTAGAGTGGGGTCTGATCCCCTGTGGGACAGGTTTTCCATGGTGTTTGTAGCAAAAAAGAATTGCAATGGCCTATCCATTTGGAAATGGTTTGCTTTGAAATAGCTTTCCTCTCTGCCCCTGCAGCAAATGCCACCAGCAGTTGATCAGATTTCCTTTGAGGTTTAGTTCTGTCCAAGTAGAATCTAAGTTGTCTGTGCACGTCTAAAGAGTGCAGAATCTGTTCCCCTTTATTCTGTGGATTAGGAAAGAAGGTTGGCAAATGTATGGATTGATTAAGGGCCACACTGGATACCACCTTGGGCATGAAGGAGGGATTGGTCCTGAGGAACACCCTGTCCGCATGAAAGATGATGACAGGCTCCACTGCCATGAGGGCCTGTAATTCAGATACCCTTCTTGCTGAAGTGATTGCTAAAAGGAAAGCTGTTTTCCAAGAAAGGAATTTTAAATATGCAGTGGCAGCTGGCTTGAAAGGAGGAAGGGTGAGCTTTTCCAATACAAAATTGAAGTCCCAGGCTGGAGTTGGAGCTCTCCTGGGTGGTCGTAGACTTTTTGGCCCCTCTGAGGAACTGCTTAAGCAGTGGATGAGAGAAGAGGGGTAGTTCTGTGTTATAATGAGCTGAGATGGCTGAGGTGTGAATTTTGATGGAGGAGAAAGACAGGCCCCTATGAAGCATCTCAGTTAAGTATTGTTAAATTTGAGGTAAATTGGGAACTGTTGTGCTCGTCCCTTGCAATTGGTTCCAGGCACAGAATCTTATCCATTTTTCAGCGTAAAACTTTCTGGTACTAGGCCTCCTTGCCTCTAAAATGATATCCATCACTGGTTTACTGAGGGATGGTAAAGGAGAAATTATGTAATTAGCCAGGCTGCTAGATTCAGTGTTTGAAGCCGAGGATGTAGAATTTGGTTCTCCTGCTGAGACAATAGAGTAGGAGTCTGAGACAGGTGCCATGGGGCCCACAGTGACACACTGCGCAATAGGGGATACCAGTGTTGGCGTGGCCAGTCTGTTGCAATTAAAATCGTACTTGGTTTGTCTTGTTTGATCTTTAGTAGTACTTTGGAGAGCAGAGGCAGAGGAGGAAAGGGATAAACTGATAGGTTTTTCCAGCTGAAGGACAGAGCATCCACTTTCCAAGCTTGTTTGTGGGGAGTCCTTGTGCAGAATTTGTCCAACTGATAGTTTTGGCGGCAGGCAAACAGGTCTATATCTGGGCTCCCCCAGTTGATTGTCAACATATTGAAAATCTTGGTTCCAGTTTCCACTCGTGTGGGTCCATGAGATTTTTGCTTAGTTCATCTGCCAGTGTATTTAGTTTTCCTGGCATGATTGAGCTTGTAAATGTACCTGATAGCTCAGGGCTGTGTTCCACAATGCCATGGCTAGTCTGCAGAGGGGGTAAAATGCGTACCCCCCTGCTTGTTTATGTACCACATAACAGTGGTTTTGTCCGTCTTTATCATTAATTGTCCTGGAAGAATGTGGTCCTTGAAGGCTGTCAGAGTATTCTGTACAGCTAACATTTCTTTTTGATTGATATGCAGGTGCATTTGACTTGGGTTCCATTTGCCCTGAATGCACTTTCCTGCCAGGTGGGCCCCCCATGCATAGTCTGATGCTTCTGTTGTTAAGGTTTAGGCGGCAGGGGGTAGTGTGAATGGTAGTCCTCTGTTTTGGTGGCAGGCCTCTGCCCACAAAAGGAACTCTAGGCGTAGGCAAGGTATGATAGGAATTACTGCCTCTAGATTCTGTGAATGTTGACACCATAGGCTTTTGAGATACCATTGCAGTTTCCTCATATGCAGCCTTGCATATGGAATTAGAAGAATGCAGGAGGCCATGAACCCCCAAGGCTTGCAGTACTTGCCTTGCAGATAACTGGGTTTTTGTGGCCACTTGTTTGAAGTAGGTTGTCAAATGAATCTGTTTCTCTGGCGTGAGGAAAGCCATCTGGGAAGTTGTATTCAAGCTTGCTCCCAGGAATATAATTTGTTGACAGGGTACCAGTTGTGCTTTCTTTTCATTTATGGTGTACCCCGGACAAGTCAGTACCATTTGAACAAAGGCCAGATGATACAAAAGTATGTCCTGGCTTTCTGCCTGAATTAGACAATCATCCAGATATGGGTATATTTGAATATTTCATTGCCTGCAGAAGGCAATGACTGGAGCTAGGCACTTTGTGAATACCCTGGGCGCAGTAGATAAGCCAAAGGAAAGTGCAGACAACTGATAGTGCATGTAGCCTGCTTTGAAGCGTAGGTATTTTCTGCAAGACTCCCTGATAGAGATGTGCAGGTATGCTTCTTTTAAGTCTAGTGTTGCCAACCATGCATCTTTGCCTAGCATTGGAAGCAGCTGGTGAAGAGTCAGCATCTTGAATTTTGGAATCACCAAAAAGGTATTTAGAGTAGAAATGTCCAGGATAGGATGCCATGTATTGCCTTTTCTGGGTACCAGGAAAAGTCTTGAATAGAACCCTTGTCCCTTTTCTCTTCTGGTACCAAATGAATAGCCCCCATGCTTAAGAGAGAGAGTACTTGATTTTGGGCATCTGCCCACTGATTTGGGAGTAGATCTGGCCACTTGCTTGGTGTTGGAAAGGTGTGGAAGTGAAATCTGTATCCTTGGGACACTATATTTAAAACCCATTTGTCCTGGGTAATGAGTTCCCAGTTTTTGGCCTGCAGACCAATCTTTCCACCTAAAGGAGCATTTGGTTGGGAAGTGCTTGGAAGTTTTAGAAGCAAGTCATTGAGACTGTTTTCCATAGGGGGAGTCTTACTACTCCCTGACATGGGTGCAGAAACCCCCCACTGCTTAGTTTTGTGTGTTCCCTGGGACTCTAACCTTGCGTTACTGCTATGTCTGGGTTTGGCTTGAGAAGACCTTGAAGAGGCTGAAAAGGAGCAATTCTTAGAGGGCCAGTGCCTACTAAATCTAAGAGGCTGAACTTGTAAGAAATCTTTAACAGTTTGTATAGATTTAGCTTTATCGTCCATCTTTTTAAGAACTTCCTCAGCCTTGTTGCCAAACAGGCAGTCCTGATTTAAGGGAGCATCCAACAATTTAGCTTTAACATGATCAGGTAAAAATTGCTCCTTAAGCCAAGCATGCCTTCTGAGCACAGAACCAGTAACAGCAGCCCTGCAAGAGACCTCTAAAGAATCAAATCCACATTGCAAAGTGTGTTTTCCAACCTGTTCAGCAGAATGCATTAAATCCTGTAATTCTTTACTTTCCTCACAGTCAGGAATCAACATAATTTTCTGTTTAAGCAATCCAATAACATGTTGTTGATACTTTAACATATGAAACTGGCAGTTTAAAGCCCTAATGGCCAAGGTTGCAGAAGTGCAAACCTTCTTACCCCATCTATCCAGCGCCCTGGAGTCTCTATCAGAAGGGGTAGCAGTAGAAGCCTTAATGCCCTAGGGTCCCTGTGAAATAGTCTCTGGATCAGCAATAGGATTTTTAAAAAGGAACTTGTGTGAATCAGGAACCCTGTAATATCTGTCAGGCTTTCTGGGAGCAGGAGGCAAGGAATTAGGAGCCAAACTAGATTCTGAAAAAGCATTATCAACAATGTCTAGTACTGGAGGAATAGCTAAAGGCCTATGCTGAGGCAGGAGTAAAAAATCCCGAAGCCTCTTTTTTGAATCAGAAAAATCCTGGCTTTCCCAGTGGAAATGCTCCCTTAGAGTATGCAAGGTTTCACCAAAAGAAAAATCCTCTGGAGGGGAAGCAGAGGGAATAGAGTCCTCTGCATCAGAATCCTCATAAGTAGAAAACGGCAGATCCAGATCATTAGAAAAATCAGAATCCTGGTCAGAAGATTCATAAACAACTTCAGTCCTAGGTCTCTTAGAAGGGGGAGGCTGGCTTCCCCTGATTAGAGTTACAAGATCTACAGCCATTCTTATCATTTGTTTTTTAGGCATAGAGGCCTGAACATGCGGCCTGGGCGTCAGTTTTTTAGGCGTGGTTCGAGATTTAGGCCTAAAAGAAGAAGGAGGCGTCGGTTTAATATGCAGGTCCATAGGCCTGAATACACCCTCAGAAGCCGGTGCCTGCACAGCGTCTCCGGACCCATCCAAGGTAGAGACATCCGCAGGGTCTATAGTTGAAGCATCTCGCGGCATACCGGACTCCGAATGGGTCTCAGTAGAGGCCTGCGAATCAGAAGTAGTGGGTATCAGGGGCTGCGAAAGCGCCTCACTGAGTACCGGCGAACTGGCTTAGGGGAAGCGTCGTTGGCAGTTTTGGACCTCGGTGGCCTGTCTCTGTCTTTATCCTTGCATTTTTTCGGAATCCCGGTAGTCGGATGGCTAACAGATGGCATTTCTGGATAATTAAACCGAGAACTGAAATATTTTGAGGCAAAAATATACCGACGACGGATAGTGCGGTGATTAAATAAAGCACAAAACTGACAGGACGGTACATTGTGGTCAGGGCCTAGGCAAGGAATACAGTACGAATGAAAATCTTTATGAGGTATTTGCTTTCCACAAGTAATGCAATTATTAACTTTTACTGACATCGGTAAGGAGCAAGAAAAAGTTTCCCCAATGGGGTACTTAGTGTTAGTTGAATACTTCAGTTCTGAAACTCGAAAATGAAAATTTCAGGAGTTGGCCGACCGGCACCTGTGAACTGCTTCTGCTTCGGGCACCGTACGGCAAGAAAGACTAATATAATGGTGTCGGCTGCATGTTTTATACCCCTGATGACCTGATGTCATGGAAGAAGGGTCAGCAACCGACGCAGGACCCAAGACTTTGTTAATCAGGCTGACTGAGAGCTACTGCAAGCAGATAACCCAATAGTGATGACTGCAACAGTGAAACACAAAGAACATTCCACATTCAAAGAAAATGCATATAGCCAGTGGCAGATAAAGATTAACTTTGGGCTGTTTTCAAATCATAGGCCCCTTGCAAATGAAACATACACGTGTTCTTTGATGCACCTTCCCGACTATTAAATTATATTCCTTGTATAACACAGCACACTTGTTAAAGCACATTTTAAATTTATTGTTTGGAACATTTTTCCAGTAAGCAATGATCCAATAATGACAAAACTGCCCAATTCAGAACATTTCCATCATAAAAGTCTACTCAAACTTCTACAATCCACCAGTATCAGTCAATATGCACAATCTCTGCAGAAGTAAAAGTCATCTAAATAATTCCACATTAAAGAGATCTGTAACTAATGAAGAGGTTAATGCTAGCAAACAACTTTATATTTCATTGTTTCATCTGCAAATAAAGTGCCTCTTGTCCTTGAGGAACAAAGTGCCTATGTTACATTAAAAAAAAAATGATAAGCTAGTAATACTGCAATAGGGAATGTACAGCAAACTGATAACAGGTTCATAGTTACCAGCTATCTTCACCAAAGAGGACATTCTTAGGACTGCAGCATCCAGCCCTTTAAAAGTACAGCACAGTACAGTATCAGCAATCCACCTACATAATGTGAGAGTAAAACCCCACAGCCTTCTGCATCAAAAGCAAGTATTTTACAGTAATTAGTTCAAGGATTGTATGCAGCATTCGTAAAAGATATATTTACTCTGGAGGTATAACAACATGTTTTAAATGCATTATGTCCTGCAGTCCATATTTATGTTTTCATACCTTTTCTTGAGTGACTTGCTTTGAATTTTAAAAGCTGGTTTTATATGTGATTCCCTAGGCAATAAAAATTTAAACCCTAAAAAAGTCAAAACCATTAAGTTTCTCTCAAGTCTGGAAAAAAGTTCTCTAATCATAACTTACTGCCAGTGCTTTTCCTCCGACTTATTAAACAAGAAGTGTACCGAGGATCTTACTTAAGGTTAATTTTATCAGATGGTGTACAAAATACGTCTTGGAATTACACCACTATAAAACATGTTTCAAGATGCATTGTATATAAACTTCCATCATTCTTTGTAAAATTACAATGTCATCAAATATACTTTGTACAATAATATAACCATTTGAGCTAGATGACAGTTAATGAAACATTAGCACTCAAAATCTGAGATTATTGTCTCAAGCACCATATCAAGTATAAAAGGCACAAACCTTCAAGTATCACTAAAAGCACTCCAGAACAGAAACTATACAAAAAAAGACTTACTGAAGTAAAATAATGGAGGAACCAGCAGCATGATACTCATGTTAGTCTTCTAGTTCATAATTCTTATATTAGAGTCTGTGCTGTCACATTTACATCGTAAGCTTAAATCGGGAATTCGTGGCACCCATCTCACACACACACACACACTCACACTCACACACACACACACACACACACACACACACACACACACACACACACACACACACACACACATACACACACACACACACACACACACACAGTGAGATATGTATGTACCAATTTGCATACACTGGCAATACTCAGTGCAGAGACTCATCAAACAAGTTCAGCACTCTGTTTGCAAATACTTATTTTTGAGAGAAGTTCAAGGATTACCCTACTACATAAATTCCAGTACATGAGAAAAATAGATGAGCACCCTGGACATTCTCTTTCTTTAACATCTGTTCTAATAGAATATTAAAAACAGAATAACTTTAGCTGAGTACAGAAGAATTATGGTTCTTTTTTTTTAAAACAAGTTTATTGTTTTAACATATAAGAGAAATATCATAACAATTTTATACAAATAATTAAAAATAGGTATTATTATAATATTCAACAAAACAACTAAAGTATTTACAAAGACATCCACTACAATCAGATCAATTAATTAAACTAAAATACTGTGCTATTGAAATTAGAATTTTTTTAACAAATTTTGTAAATTATCCCATACAATAAAATGTGATGTTTTTCTAGTTGTTCTCATTCTAATTGTGCTTATTTCCATATGACACATTATATTCATAACATTTTTAAATTCATTGAACGAAGGAGGTGTATCTGAAATCCAATTTCTAGTTATTATTTTCCTAGCCACTGCTAGGATAGACCATAACAAGGGAAGCTTAATCTTTTTAACACATTGAGGTACAGGTGTGTTGAATAATATAAGAGACTTAGAAATAATGAAATTATCTGTAAAAAGAGCCTGCAAAAATTAATTAATTGACTTCCAGTATTCTTTCAACTTCATACAGTCATAAAACATATGAGCCCAGTCAGCATTAATTTCTACATTACATCTCTTACATAGATTATCTTTATTATTAATTTTATTCATCATCAAAGGTGTATAAAAAGATCTATGTAAAAATTTCCATGTATAAAGTCTCCAGACAATGGAAGATGTAGTTCTATAAGCAGATTCCAATATATATTGTTTATCTTGTTGAGTTGGTGGGTCCCCATTAATAGAGGTGAAATAATTCCAGTATGAATCTACATTGTAAAAAGTTTCTTGTCTGATAATTTTATGTATATATGAAAGTTTACCTTTATCAGAAGCGTTATGCTGTAAATTTATTATCAAGTAATCAATCAGTTTTGGAATAGATTCTTTAACTGTTATAGACATTAGATCTATTCTATCAATGAGATGTTGTCTAAAGATCTGAACCTCTAACCAGCAAGTTTCTCTTAGATCAAATTCTTGTTTTAAGAAATCTAGATTTTAACTTTATTATCAGATATCAGCTGATACCAGTACTTTAGATTATTATCTATAGCTAAATGAGCTCCTTCAGAAGTAGATGACATAAGCATACCCTGAGTATAAATTATAGGGAATACAATAAAATTCCATTCCCTATACTTAGGGTGCATGAATATAAAGTTACGATAACTAATAATAATATTTAATGGGTAACAGACCATATGTTTAGGTGTAATAGGTGAAGTACAAAATTCCTTTAGCAACCACAACATGGAGTTATTTATAATCATATTTGTATGTGTTAAGGAGATTTTCATGAAGTGCATACTAATTAGCTCCCAATAATCTTTCCATTTTGCGACATATGACCGATCTATTAATAAAGTAATAACTTTTATAATAGAAGAGATAATATATAAATTAAAGTCTGGAAAAGAAATACGTCCTTGAGACCAGCTATTAGTATGTTTCTTTAATGCAATCCTAGGTCTATTAGGTGCCCATAAGAAATTTAACATTAGTGTATTCAGTTTCTTGATAGTTATTTTTGTAGGTGAAAGTATTATTGATTGTATTAAGTATAAAATCTTGGGAATATTATCATTTTAATAATTGTAAGTCTCTCCTCCATAGTAAAAAACATATTATTCCACGTATTAAAAAGATTTTGTATATTAAGAAAACAGGTATTATAGTTATTATATATAATAGATTTAATATCTTTAGATAGTATTATACCTAAATAAGTTATCTGACCTGAGTTGGGTACATATTTAGTAAAATCACTAATGAGAGTATTTTTCGTGTATATATAGGTAGTATTTTAGTTTTTTCTTCATTGAATATTAAACCAGAAATACTTTGAAAATTCATCATTTTATCAAATAAAGACTGCATAGAAGAATTAGATCCTGCTGATGTAATTAGAACATCTTCTGCAAAAAGTTGAATTTTTGATGTTGTATTTTCTTCTATTTCAAAACCCTCTATGTCAGTACTGTTTCTAATCAAATTAGCCCAAGGCTCCATTACTAAAGTGAATAATAGTGGAGAAAGTGGACATCCTTGCTTTGTACCTTTAAGAATGGGTATTTTTTGTGAAACATATGTTCCTACCTTAATATAAGCCAGTGTTCCTTTGTATAAATGCTCAATTAAATTTACAAATGCATCAGAGAAATTTGTGCACTTCAGTAAGGTAAACAGATAGTCCCAACTTACTGAATCAAATGCTGAACCTATATCAAGACTAATAAGTGTTAAATCTTTCTTTTTCCTATTTGCAAAATCAATTAATGTTAAAGTTCTTCTTATATTATCAAAAGTATTTCTATTTACAATGAAGCCCGTCTGATCTATGTCTATAATGCCGGGGATAATTGTCTTCAATCTATCAGCAAAAATACTCATAAACATTTTATAATCAACATTAAGTAATGAGATGGGTCGATATGAAGAACATCTAGTTGGATCTTTATTAGGTTTTAAAATTGGTGAAATAAATGTATATTGCCAAGATGTGGTGTCGTTATTAACTCAGTTTGGGCCAGAATAAAAACCTTATGTATTAATGAATATGTAGTTTTAGAAAGGATTTTATATATCTCTGGTATAATACCATCATTACCCGGTGCTTTGTTTGATTTAAGCTTATTTATTTGTGTAATAACTTCTGTATATGAAATACTCTTGTCCAATAGTTTAATCTGTTGTTTATTAAGCTTTTTATTCATGTTTGTGGTTATAAACGCCTTTATTTTATCTTTAGGTTCCATGTTAATGTTGTTATGGTTAATCTTGTGAAAGTACTGATAAAACCACGAAATGGCTGGTTGCACAAGGAATGGCACAGTACCCGGAATGATGTTTAACAGCTTTATTGATGATCCTCTCCACAAAAACAATGCTGTACTGAGTAACAGAACACAATACACATACGGTTGAGCGCTTTCATCTGCAAAGCAGATTTCATCAGAACAAAGAAACTCCCAAATAGAGTTCTTAAATATCCCATTTGGCGCAAAAATAAATTAATTAATTGAATGATTGAATTCACTCAATTTATACATCCTTCAGGGTTTATACCATATATAAAATGAGTAAAAGTATGAATGCAATAAAAAACTGTTTACTATGTGGCTTATTTAAAAAATAATAAATAATAAATAATAAACTAAGACTGATAACTGATAAAAGTACTAATATTACTATCTCATTTGTAAGTATAAGGATGGGGTGCAATATTATAAAAAATCATATGCAATGACTTTATAGAAATAAGTATATGTCAATATGAATGAATAAAAATGAAAAATTCATGATATTGTGTATGTAAATAAATACACAAAAACATATACACAAAGTTAAATGTATACACAAGAATAAATGTGCTAAAAAATATGCTAAAAAATATGCTAAAAAATATGCTAAAAAATACTCGCAAGGACTAAAATGCCTCAAAAGATGGCGTGAAACCACCAAACAAAACAGTCAGTGCGTGGGTCAATGTACATTCAATAATAACAACCCGTCAGTGCATGGGTCAATGTACATTCAATAGTGACAAAACAGTAATGCAATTGATAGGACAATCAAAAAATGTCCCATGATAAAAATATCACACAATAAAAAATATATACACAAAGAAAAAATACACATATATATCGTCCTGATCTACATAACTGGTCACATCTCAACTGTAGCATATAGAATATAGAATAAATACTTGATCATAATCATAACAATAATAATAACTATATTAATAATAATAATGACTATTCTACATAAGGAGAGAATAATGAATGAAAACTAATGACTAATAATTGGCTGAAACTGAGATCACAACATTAACTATCAAATATAAGGAAGGGTTTAATGCTTATGTGATCATTGAGGCCAGGTTTGGTGGTTGCATCACAAATCATTTGCCATTTACTTTCCAGGAGAGTTAAATAACATTTCCAATTTCCCCCTGCAGTTGTTGTATCAATATGATCTATAATGCTAAACAAAAGGAGTGCTCGCTTCCCCTGTCTATAATATGCCTGCTTAATGCATTGTTGGGGTCCTTCTTTTTTATCCTATATGTATGTTCATAGATGCGAGTCTTGAATCTCCTTTCTGTTTTGCCTATATAAAATGCATCACATCTCTCGCAGGTGGCAACATAAACTAATCTAGATGTATTACAGTTGCCGCCTTTGCTGTGCAGGATGTTGTGCATGATGTTATTTAATTTCACTTCCTTACTGGTGTTGATTAATCTGCACTGTTTGCAAGATCCACATTTTGTGGTGTGTCTTAGCATTGTGGCCTCCCTGTGTTTCTCCTGTGGCTTTTCCAATAACCTTTTAATATTGAAAGAAGTTTTATACACAAACTTGGGGCCATTCCCCACGACACTAATAAAGTCATCTGATATATTAAAAAGGTTCCAGTGTTTTAAGAGTATCTCCTTAAGGGTATACACATATGGACTATATGTAAGGACACAGTAACAACCTTCTTGAACTCTCTTCTTTTCTTGTGAAATGAAAGGTTTGCCTAATAAGGGTGGGTATTTGTTCCCCCATTCCTTCATGATATAGGTTTGTATTGGTTTTAATAAATTATTAGGATAACCCCTATTGGAAAACATTTCTGATATCATATTGAGTTCTCTCTCCATAATCTCCCTGGTCGAGCTCATGCGTGCAGCTCGAATGCACTGACCTTTAAAAATATTTTTGAATATATGTGGAGGATGACAACTGTTGTAATACAGGTAATCATTCGAAAATGTTTTTTTCTATAAATTTGTGATTGAAATCCACTCTCCGTGGTGGAAATATATGTATCCAAATATGCTATACCCTGAGACTCCACATTGTAAGTGAATTTTAAAAATTGAGTTGTGTTATTTAGATAATCAATAAATTCTGGTATCAAACTGGCTGGTCCTTTCCATAAGACAAATAGATCGTCCAAATATCTGCTGTAGTAAGAAACATGCTTATAATAAATAATTGGGAATACAAACAAGGATTCCCATTCGAGCATTACTACATTAGCGAAGATCGGGGCACATGAGGCCCCCATGGCAACTCCTCTACTTTGTCTATATACTTCCCCTTGGAATTTCAGATAATTGTGTTCCAGGACCAATCTCATCATGTCGACCAACAAATTGATTTTCTCATAACTCAACCCTGAAAATCTCTTTAGACCGTCAAAGAAGAGATCAAGGCCCTTCTCCTTCGGAATACAGGAGAAAAGGTCGATGACATCGATGGTAATGAAAATTTGGCCTGGGTGCCAAATCAGGGGAGTGAGCCTACTCAAAAAGCTCCAAGAATCCTTGATGAGATGATCGGCATTGTGGTATACCTGCTTAGTCCAAGAATCAATGGTCACTCCAATGTTGTATGTTTTGGACTTAGACCCAGAAATGATGGGTCTAAAGGGGGGTCGGTTTGCATTCTTGTGTATCTTCGGAATGCCTATGATTGTAGCCATCTTGGGAAATTCATTTCTCATGAACTCATAAGTATCATTCGTGATCCTATTGTCAAGTAAAAAAGCTTCGATGGCTAGGTCAATGTGTTGATAGCCTATATTGACCTGGTTGAGGGACACTTCTTCATAGTTTCCGGATTCGTGTAGGATGTTCAAAATTTCCTGATGATAGTCAACAGTGCTGAAAACCACAATCCCTCCACCTTTGTCCGGTTTCATGATCCTTAAATCTTTGTTACCTATAACGGTATTCAAGCACTCTCTTTCTGCCACTGTAAGGTTGTCCAATGAATAATCAGATGATTGTGATTCGTGCTTCCTGATGTTTTTCGAGTGCCAATATATATCATTTGCTACCATCTTTTCATACTGAGCAACCATAGGATTGTATCCTGGAACATAAGTGCTCTTCCTTTTGAGTCTGGATTGATGACCTTCTTCATGCTGTTCCGTAGAAGCTTCGTGATTGTTGTCCTTAAAGTGAAAGGCCAGGTTCATTCTCCTTGTGAGAAGTTTGATCTCCTTTATGGTGTCGAAAATGTTAAACTTGGAAGTGGGAATAAATTTCATGCCCTTGCAGAATAAGGAACAAAATTCTTCTGTAATAACAAAATCAGTGTAGTTGTAAACCTGCAGGCCTTTATAGGTGTGTGTGGCGACAAGTAGACCTTGGGTGGTAATGGGACAGGAGGAAAGGTTGTGGGAATCTGGAGATTGAAGTTGAAGCGGTGGAACACTAGAATCTAACCTACCTAGCCCCACATGGGAACCAGAAATTAGTATCTTGTCCTGTATTTTTTCGGAGCAGGGTGAAATCTTCCCCCCTGAAAATTTTGTTCCCCCTCAACCCTCCATGTATCATTTCTTTCTCTTCTGTGTGCCTCCTGCCTTGTACTAAATCGACTACCATAGCTCTTATTGTGAGGCCAAACATACGCCCTCTGCTGTTTATAAGCCGTTATATCTCTTTCAATTTTGCCTTTCTTTCTATTGACTATAGTGTTCACTTTATATTCCACAGCACTAAATTGTTTGTGGTATAAATCGCTCCATAAATTGAATTGTTCATCACTCAAAATTTCTTCATTAAGCTTATCTATTTCATTTGAAAGGTGTACCAGTTTTTCTTCATTACATGTTATTAACTTTTCTATGTATAATGTACCAAACTGGTCAAACAGTTTGTTAAAATCTTGCACCACATTGTCTGTATATTCCAACCCTAACGGTAGTTTAAAGAATCTTAACCCCTTTGGAATAATACCCAACTCTATGCACTGTATTAGGTAAGAGTTGTCAATTTTAATACTTTTGGCTTGTAAAAGCCTTTTCCCTAAAGCATAAATTTTTTGCTTAACACTACCCTCATCAAATCGTGTCGGGGTTTTAATACAATCAGCACAATTGTCATACTTTGTAAATACAACATCTTCATGAATAAAATTATTAACATTATAATGTTTAAAATTTTTGTCATTCACAACATAACCACTTTTCTTTTTCTGAACATATTGCGAAGTTCTAGGAGTCGACCCTGTTTTCCTATAATTATATGAAACAGTACCTTTATGTGACCCAACACGCTGAGCCACAGACGAATATGTTTTCAACACTTCCTTTCTTTTAGGTTTAGCTCCCAGTCTTTGGGACTCATCATCCAGATGGAACAGACTAAAATCAAAAGTGCATTCAGCGTCCAAAGAAATGTTTAAATGGTTATCCTCCACGCTGGTGTCTCTCAGATTAAGTCTGGTTGCCCGCTTGTTGACTTCTCCTTCCCCTTCCGTGACCGAACCTCTGGTATGGTGGGGTTGGGCATTTGGAATGTCAATGGAGCTGTTATAATGTCCGTCAGTATGCACGCTGCCATTTCGCCTCGCTCGATCGTTCATCTCGGTACTATTGTCACTCCTAGTACCAATGGGTACATTTTTACTTCCTTTGCAGGCATTTTGAACAGTGTCCTTATCCAGATTGGTGAGGAACGAGAATTTACTGACCATCGCTAACAGTTTGCTGACGTCGGCCTGTAAAGACGTCACCTCCGCCCTTAAAGAGGCAAGCTCTTCATTTCCAGCAGGAACCGGCGATCCCTCGAACACTTCAGCCATCGCAAATTGCAACTAAGAACAAGCAGAAGAAGAAACCACTTATAAAACCACGAAATGGCTGGTTGCACAAGAAATGGCACAGTACCCGGAATGATGTTTAACAGCTTTATTGATGATCCTCTCCACAAAAACAATGCTGTACTGAGTAACAGAACACAATACACATACGGTTGAGCGCTTTCATCTGCAAAGCAGATTTCATCAGAACAAAGAAACTCCCAAATAGAGTTCTTAAATATCCCATTTGGCGCAAAAATAAATTAATTAATTGAATGATTGAATTCACTCAATTTATACATCCTTCAGGGTTTATACCATATATAAAATGAGTAAAAGTATGAATGCAATAAAAAACTGTTTACTATGTGGCTTATTTAAAAAATAATAAATAATAAATAATAAACTAAGACTGATAACTGATAAAAGTACTAATATTACTATCTCATTTGTAAGTATAAGGATGGGGTGCAATATTATAAAAAATCATATGCAATGACTTTATAGAAATAAGTATATGTCAATATGAATGAATAAAAATGAAAAATTCATGATATTGTGTATGTAAATAAATACACAAAAACATATACACAAAGTTAAATGTATACACAAGAATAAATGTGCTAAAAAATATGCTAAAAAATATGCTAAAAAATATGCTAAAAAATACTCGCAAGGACTAAAATGCCTCAAAAGATGGCGTGAAACCACCAAACAAAACAGTCAGTGCGTGGGTCAATGTACATTCAATAATAACAACCCGTCAGTGCATGGGTCAATGTACATTCAATAGTGACAAAACAGTAATGCAATTGATAGGACAATCAAAAAATGTCCCATGATAAAAATATCACACAATAAAAAATATATACACAAAGAAAAAATACACATATATATCGTCCTGATCTACATAACTGGTCACATCTCAACTGTAGCATATAGAATATAGAATAAATACTTGATCATAATCATAACAATAATAATAACTATATTAATAATAATAATGACTATTCTACATAAGGAGACAATAATGAATGAAAACTAATGACTAATAATTGGCTGAAACTGAGATCACAACATTAACTATCAAATATAAGGAAGGGTTTAATGCTTATGTGATCATTGAGGCCAGGTTTGGTGGTTGCATCACAAATCATTTGCCATTTACTTTCCAGGAGAGTTAAATAACATTTCCAATTTCCCCCTGCAGTTGTTGTATCAATATGATCTATAATGCTAAACAAAAAGGAGTGCTCGCTTCCCCTGCGCTGCACGCATGAGCTCGACCAGGGAGATTATGGAGAGAGAACTCAATATGATATCAGAAATGTTTTCCAATAGGGGTTATCCTAATAATTTATTAAAACCAATACAAACCTATATCATGAAGGAATGGGGGAACAAATACCCACCCTTATTAGGCAAACCTTTCATTTCACAAGAAAAGAAGAGAGTTCAAGAAGGTTGTTATTGTGTCCTTACATATAGTCCATATGTGTATACCCTTAAGGAGATACTCTTAAAACACTGGAACCTTTTTAATATATCAGATGACTTTATTAGTGTCGTGGGGAATGGCCCCAAGTTTGTGTATAAAACTTCTTTCAATATTAAAAGGTTATTGGAAAAGCCACAGGAGAAACACAGGGAGGCCACAATGCTAAGACACACCACAAAATGTGGATCTTGCAAACAGTGCAGATTAATCAACACCAGTAAGGAAGTGAAATTAAATAACATCATGCACAACATCCTGCACAGCAAAGGCGGCAACTGTAATACATCTAGATTAGTTTATGTTGCCACCTGCGAGAGATGTGATGCATTTTATATAGGCAAAACAGAAAGGAGATTCAAGACTCGCATCTATGAACATACATATAGGATAAAAAAGAAGGACCCCAACAATGCATTAAGCAGGCATATTATAGACAGGGGAAGCGAGCACTCCTTTTTGTTTAGCATTATAGATCATATTGATACAACAACTGCAGGGGGAAATTGGAAATGTTATTTAACTCTCCTGGAAAGTAAATGGCAAATGATTTGTGATGCAACCACCAAACCTGGCCTCAATGATCACATAAGCATTAAACCCTTCCTTATATTTGATAGTTAATGTTGTGATCTCAGTTTCAGCCAATTATTAGTCATTAGTTTTCATTCATTATTCTCTCCTTATGTAGAATAGTCATTATTATTATTAATATAGTTATTATTATTGTTATGATTATGATCAAGTATTTATTCTATATTCTATATGCTACAGTTGAGATGTGACCAGTTATGTAGATCAGGACGATATATATGTGTATTTTTTCTTTGTGTATATATTTTTTATTGTGTGATATTTTTATCATGGGACATTTTTTGATTGTCCTATCAATTGCATTACTGTTTTGTCACTATTGAATGTACATTGACCCATGCACTGACGGGTTGTTATTATTGAATGTACATTGACCCACGCACTGACTGTTTTGTTTGGTGGTTTCACGCCATCTTTTGAGGCATTTTAGTCCTTGCGAGTATTTTTTAGCATATTTTTTAGCATATTTTTTAGCATATTTTTTAGCACATTTATTCTTGTGTATACATTTAACTTTGTGTATATGTTTTTGTGTATTTATTTACATACACAATATCATGAATTTTTCATTTTTATTCATTCATATTGACATATACTTATTTCTATAAAGTCATTGCATATGATTTTTTATAATATTGCACCCCATCCTTATACTTACAAATGAGATAGTAATATTAGTACTTTTATCAGTTATCAGTCTTAGTTTATTATTTATTATTTATTATTTTTTAAATAAGCCACATAGTAAACAGTTTTTTATTGCATTCATACTTTTACTCATTTTATATATGGTATAAACCCTGAAGGATGTATAAATTGAGTGAATTCAATCATTCAATTAATTAATTTATTTTTGCGCCAAATGGGATATTTAAGAACTCTATTTGGGAGTTTCTTTGTTCTGATGAAATCTGCTTTGCAGATGAAAGCGCTCAACCGTATGTGTATTGTGTTCTGTTACTCAGTACAGCATTGTTTTTGTGGAGAGGATCATCAATAAAGCTGTTAAACATCATTCCGGGTACTGTGCCATTCCTTGTGCAACCAGCCATTTTGTGGTTTTATCAGTGGTTTCTTCTTCTGCTCAATCTTGTGAAAGTGATTTCTAAATTCATCCAGTATTTCTGGTATACTAGAAACATTCTTCTTTTTCCTTAGAGAAAAGATTTCTTTGATATGGTTTTGTTTATTCAATCTTTTTGTTTTATTTTTAAGTCTATGTAAGTATTTGGGGCTTATTGAATAAGACAAAAACTTGTATTTCTCTAAAGTTATTTTAACTTTATGAGTTAAAATTTCTTTGTATTTCTCATTTAGTTTGTTTATTTCTTCAATAACTTTCTTGTCCATAATATTTTCTTTATTATTATGTTTATAAGAGTCTAGTTTACTTTGAATATCTAACAATTCCTTATCCCAAGATTTCCTTTTGTTATTATACCATCTGATACTTTGTCCATATAGATATGATTTTAAGGCATCCCAAACATAGACAATGGAGACTTCAGGAGTATTATTTATGTCTAGAAAATGTTGTACTTCTGAAAGTATATATTCTTTATAGTCTTTTAGCTGAGTTAAGTATGCTGGTATCCTTTTGATCTGAACATTATGAGTATTTTTATCATGAATTCAAAAACAATTGAGTTATGATCAGATATAGGACATGAAATGATTTTGGAATTAATTAAATCTGTTACCATCTGGTTAGAAATAAAGACCCTATCTATTTTTGAATAAGTTTTGTATCTGTTAGAAAAAAGGTGTATGGTAATGATTTTGACTCTATCTGATTATTAATATCATTCAAATGATAAGAATTAGCAAAATCATTTAAATGTTTTGCATTAGATGTAATTCTTCTTTTCTTTTATAGTGGTAGTATCACTTTCATGTAGTATACAATTAAAATCACCAGCTAAAATAATATCCCCTATAGAGAATGATATGATCTTATCAATATGATGTTTCACTGTATTAATACCAATTCCAGGTATCCAGTATACATTAATTAAAGTGTAAGTCTTCCCATTAATTTGTATTGTAACCATACAAAACATTCCTTTGTCATCCTGATAAGACTTAATGGTTTTAGGAATGGGCATACTTTTATTCCATAAAATAGCCACTCCTCTTTTTCTGAGTGTGCTCTGAACTAACCAATACTGCATACTTATTAGTGGCTAGTTTATCAATATCTTTTTTCAAGAGATGGGTTTCCTGCAGGAAGACTAGATTGGCCTTGTGTAGATTAATGTATCTTATTAGGCTTGCCCTTTTACACGGATTATTCAATCCATTAATGTTTAAAGAAATTCCTTTTAAAGATGTCATTTGGCATTTTAAAACTCAAGAATCTTATGATCGAAATAACAAATAACAAGATAAATAATGTTACATCTCCTCTTTTAGGTGTACCTTTAAATATAACTGTATTTATTAAATCTCTTATGGGATTTTGTATAGGATTCAATTTTGCTTGTAGTGACAATGAGTGTACAAAATATATTGTGGATGTCAAAACTATATACATATAACAATGAACAAGTGAAAATAATGTAAGGATTAAACCTTGCATCCCGCCTGGAGTTGAAAACTCCAACTTAGAGCAGTATTTACTACTCAAGTTAACCCCCTACCCTAAGCAGCAGTACCTCAGCTACCACCTTATCAATTTAATACTAGTTATATTTAACTGAGGTTAACAGTTTTCAATTCAATTATCTATCAAGACAAAACTACACATTTGGTAAAACAGCATCATATAAACTAAAATAAACTTTTTTTTTTTTTTTTAAAAACTGTTCATACTATTATATAGATCTATGTAATATATAACACTTGAATTCTAATAGCATTCAAATAATCTTAATGTTAGAAATCAAGAGGAGAGAAAATTATGTTCTAACATTCATTTAAATCAAAAACTTTGGCTAATATGATTTAGACATTACATACATTAAGATGCATCTATTTTCTGTCATGTGAATTCTATCAACAGCTTCCAAAAAAAATCTTGAATTGTTTGTATATGAGCATTTACTTAAACTCATTATTGTCAATAGAGTAAAATATTGTATTCATAAAAATTATTATAAATCATATTGCATAGTTATGCAGATTCTCAGAAACACCTGCGTTATTACCTAAAAAAAAAAAAAGCCATCACACACATAAACACAGACACACACACATATATATACACACACCCACACACACACACACACACACACATACATATACACATACACATATATACATAGATACACACACACACACACACACACATATATATATATATCTGATCTCACTGAGTTGTGTGTTAGTAGAGCACTATCCTACTTGCTGTCCCTAGAATAAATCTGTCTGCTTTATACAAAATAATGCACAGCAAACACATATTAGTAACCAGATTTTACAATCATGCTAACCTACTGCTTTAAAATATATCACATGACATTTCTTCCAGAATAGAGTTATAAGATTATTTATGCTTGCCAATCAGATGAATTAAATGAGTTATAGTAAAGTATATGTTTGGGACACAAGTTTTAACACAGATTATTATGCTACTGTTAAGTAGATTTTCAAAAACATTTAAATAAATGTTTCATTTTCTATGCCTTCTAAAATAAGATATTTACTTGCTACAAGAAACTACATAATCTAAACTCATCATAACTGACATATTTTATGAATAGAGTATTTTTCCTGAATCTGTGGTGTGTCAGTGTGATAACCTTGTCAATGTTTATACTAACTGCTTTCAGTTTCTCTGTGAAAATTCTGTGAGTGAAGCTTCTGAGAAAACTCATGGACACTATGCATGAGACAGCCCACATCCCAGATTGTCTCCCTTAACATTTTGGCGGGAAACTTATTAAAACTTGTGGCAAACATTCATTTTGTCAATAGAGTAAAATATTGTATTCATAGAAATTATTATAAATCATATTGGATAGTTATGCAGATTCTCAGAAAAAAAGCCATCACACTCACACACACACACACACACACACATATATATATATATATATATATATATATATATATATATATATATGATCTCACTGAGTTGTGTGTTAGTAGAGCACTATCCTACTTGCTGTCCCTAGAATAAATCTGTCTGCTTTATACAAAATAATGCACAGCAAACACATATTGGTAACCAGATTTTACAATCATGCTAACCTACTGCTTTAAAATATATCACATGACATTTCTTCCAGAATAGAGTTATAAGATTATTTATGTTTGTCAATCAGATGAATTAAATGAGTTATAGTAAAGTATATGTTTGGAACACAAATTTTTAACACAGATTATTATGCTGCTGTTAAGTAGATTTTCAAAAACATTTAAATAAATGTTTCATTTTTTATGCCTTCTAAAATAAGACATTTACTTACTACAAGAAATTACATCATTTAAACTCATTATAACTGACATATTTTATGAACAGAGTATTTTTCCTGAATCTGTGGTGTGTCAGTGTGATAACCTTGTCAATGTTTATACTAACTGCTTTCAGTTTCTCTATGAGAATTCTGTGATTTGAAGATTCTGAGGTAACTCAAGGACATTGTGCATAAGACAGCCCACATCCCAGATTGTCTCTCTTAACATTTTGGCTGGAAACTTATTAAAAACTAGTGGCAAACATTCATTTAGCAGTGTAAATGCATCTAAACATGACAGAACCTCCACAATGTATTCCACAGATCATCACAGCCTCTATGCAAGTGAAATTAAACTCAAAATTACCAACAAGCAATAAAACTCAGCATTCTTCTCCCAACTCAATTTTCATACAAATCCTATTATTCACTGTGCCCACACAGTCTAAAGCATTTCTATATATTAATAAAGAAAAGAAAAAGAGAGTAGAAAATAAAAGGGAGTGAGGCAGAAATAAAAATGTAAGAGAAAGCTGTAAGAAGTATATACAATGGAATGTTACTTACTGTTTATATTAATAGAGTTAAAAATAAAACATATTATTTACTCTTATTTAGTTCTGATTATTATTAGTTAAAGCATGACAGATTATTTACAAACAAGCATAAGCAGTATAATCAAGAAAGTATAATTAGAAATAGCATTTGAAGAACTTATAAACTTTTACAAGAAATAAATATGTTATTATTCTATTAATGATATTTTCATTACTGTTCTCTCCTGCCCTCCCCACCCTTTACCCACTACATAATCTAAATAGAATGTCATTGTTTAAACAAAGAAAATAATAAAAGAAGAAGGAAAAAAAGGTAAAGATAAAAAATGTATCAAATTACTAACCTTACTTTTCAGAAAGAAAACAAATCGAGTCACAGCCTGCCATTAAATCCTCAGGCATTTTGACTGGTTATGAAACAAAACATTTCTTTGCACATAGAAAATAACTTTGATTAAATCTTTTCCAAAATATTTGTGGCTTTCTGGAAATGCAGGAACTATATTCAAAAGATTAATAATGAACTAAAATGATGAGAGAGAAAAAACATATAACAAATCATTTGTTTTTAGTCTCTTCTTCTTCTCTGAAGTCTTCCAGGAAGCTTCAGTTGCCAATCTCTTTAATGAAGAACTAGCCCATTCCATTTCTTCTATTTTATCCAAAATCCTTTTTTCTTTGACAAACAGTAAAGCAGAGTCTAAATCATCGAAGACCTTAGGACCATCAGGAAGGAAGATTTTAAGCTTGGCAGGAAACATAAGGTATGTTTTAAACTGTGCTTTTTTAAGCTCCCTTATTAGTGGCAGAAAAACTTTTCTTTTAGCAATTACCATGGAAGAATAGTCATTGTCAAAACGCACAGTTGTCTCATTAAACTTAACAGGAGCTTTAGCCCAAGCAGATTTAAGAACCATCTCTTTATCAAAAGATGATAGAAATCTAACTATAACTGATCTAGGATAGTTTTTGTTAGAGTTAGTATTAGCTATAGATCTATGTGCTCTTTCGATACCAAAAGAGAATGCTTCTGGTAAATCTAAAGTTTTAGGAGCCATGTTGTTAAAAAGAAGTAATATTGTTACCTTCAATATTTTCTGGCAGTCCAAAAATCCTAATGTTATTGCCTAGATCTATTTTCCAGGTCATCCAGCTTTGTTTGTAAATGTGTATTTTGTTTCAGCAGAAACTCAATGTTGATTTCCTGTTCTTGTATTTTATTTTCCATGTCATTCACAGCTTCTTCTATGCCTGTCATCTGGATCTTCTGTTGTTGCAGGTCCATATGTAACAAGTCTATTTGTTTTGTAGTTTTTCTATGAAAGTGTCTATTTTAGTATCCATTTTATCCATCTTAGCAGTAAGTTGCTGGACTATAATTATCAGAGACTGAAGTTCTTTCTTGATGCTGGAGTCTTGAGAATTTGTCTTACTGGAACTCATTTCAGACCGATAAACTGACAGGAAAATTTCCAAAGTAATTTCTGACAGGAATATTATTAAGATTTCCTTTCTTTTTTAGATATAGTTCAAGAACTATATAAAACAAACATATTTAGAAAGAAAATTACTTCAAGAATTAATTTTTTAAGTAATTAATTCCTGTCAATGTAATGAAATTGGTGGAGCTGAAGAAATCTGCTGCTATCCTGTGTTCATCCTTGGCCACGCCCCCAAGAATTATGGTTCTTGACAACTCTCCTAAACACTGCACGCAACAGTTATATTCATTAGTAATAAGGAAATGATTATTTACTAGTGTACACCATTTAAGCTCTTAATGGCGCTTGAGTTTATTATAGCACAGTAGTCATTAACAATCACATTCCTGAGGCTCAGCAGGTCTTAGACACTCCTGCTAATATTACACCATATGCATTGCCTCTGTTCCTGCAGTGATCTGCACTTTTCTTAATATGCAAATTAATCGTGTGGTTTTATATATAAAGGACCTTTGTTAAAATGGCAAAGAACTCTTTTGGTGATTCATCCATGTGAAGAAGCAAGTGCAAACCATTTTGTTTCCTGTCAGGTCCAATAGAACACCATAAGTAAGCTCCCTCATTATGATTCCAGCTAAGCTCAAAAAAATTAATTAAAACACTTTTTTTCAGTTCTATGTGAATATCTTCCATCTCCCGATAATCCTTTCAGTTATTTCTGTTAGTTCCCAAATGTACAAGCTGTTGCATTAAGAAATGCGAGTCAACTTAAAAAGTGGACAGTTTCCCCCTTCAAAGTTTCATTTTTGGTCAGCTCTGTTTCTGAACCCGACTTGAAATTAGTCAGTGAGACTGAATGAGCACATGCAGAGAAAAAAAGGAGAGAGAGAGAGTGAAAGAAAGACTGAGCAGCAGTTAGCTTAGTAATACTGCCGTGACCTTCACAGAAACACAGTGCAGCAGATGGAGAGTTAGTAGAATGAATCGGTCGTTTGCGATATGCCTAATAACGCATGTTTTTTTCTATTTTTTTACTTACCTGGATTGTGGATTCCATACTGTAGTGCAATGAGTTTAAATACTTGGGGTCAGTGGTCCAGAGTAACGGTGAGTGTGGAAGAGAGGTGAAGAAGAGAGTACAGGCAGGACGGAGTGGGTGGAGAAGAGTGTCAGGAGTGATTTGTGACAGACGAGTACCTGTAAGAGTGAAAGGGAAGGTCTACAAGAGGGTAGTGAGACCAGCTATGTTATATGGGTTGGAGACAGTGGCAGTGACAAAAAGGCAGGAGTTTGAGCTGGATGTGGCAGAGTTAAAGATGTTAAGATTTGCACTGGGTGTGACGAGGGTGGACAGGATTAGGAATAAGTATATTAGAGGGTCAGCCCAGGATGGAAGGTTTGGAAACAAAGCCAGAGAGGCAAGATTACGTTGGTTTGGACATGTGCTGAGAAGGGATGCTGAGTGTATTGGGAAAATGATGCTAAGGATGAAGCTACCAGATAACAGGAAAAGAGGAAGGCCTAAGATAAGGTTTATGGATGTGGTGAGAGAGGACATGCAGGTGGTTGGTGTGACAGAGCAAAATGCAGAGGACAGGAAGAAATAGAAACAGGTGATCTGCTGTGGTGATCCCTAACGGGAACAGCCGAAAGAAGATGATGACTTACCTGGAGGAGATCGAGAAAGTAAATAGAATGGATTGTGGATTCCATTCCATCCTGTACTGTGGACATGGGTGGGTGGGTGCTGGGCCTGGGTGGTCTTTCCTTTCTTCTGCAAAAGTTAACTTAATTAAATTAACTTAAATAAAATTGTGCATAGTGCACATTGTGCACACAGTACTGATCTCCTCCAGTCCGGAGTCTGCTCCCTCGCTTGCTTCTGCTGCCGCTGATGCAAACAATCCAAAAAGTTACAGACAGAGACAGTCCGAGAGTCTCTAAATGAATCCAGCAACAAGTAGCCCTCTGCTTCATGAAGATGATGTCATCACACTCACCCCTGCACATTACTGGTGATGCGTGGTAATGTCATCAGCCATTGTTTAAACTTTTAAATAAAAATTTAGAAAAAAAAATGCAAAAAAATTGGAACTGAAGGGGGCCACTTGGGAATTTGTGACACCCCTTTATTTTGCCCTCAAAACTAGTAAATACCAAAAAATTTGGTACGGTTGAGAGGTATGGCTCAGACCATCGCTGCCTAGACAGCAAGTCCTCTCCCAAGATAAAGATCACCACTCCCTAGACAGCAAGCCCTCAGCCTAGACAGAGACCACCATTCCCTAAATAGAAAGCCATAAGCCTAGACAGAGATCACTGTTCCATACACAAGCCCCCAGCCTAGATAGCAAGCCCAATCACCAGATAGAGACTATTGCTCCCTAGACAGCAAACCCAAAGACTAGGCAAAGATCACTACTCCCTATACAGTAAGCCCTCAGTCTAATGTAGAGACTACTGCTCCCCAGACAGCAAGCCTCTCCCCAGAAAGACAACCACTCCCAATACAAAAAGTCCTATCCACAGTTAGAGACCACTGCTCCATACACAGCAAGCCCACAGCCTAGTTAGAGACCAGAGCTCCCCAGAAAGCAAGTCTCTCCCCACAGACCACCGCTACCTAGACAACAAGCCCTCTCCCCAGACAGAGACCACCATTCCTTAGGCAGTAAGCCATCAGACTAAACAGAAAATCTGTTCCCTACACAGCAAGTACTGTCCCAAGACAGAGACAACCACTCCCCACACAGTAAACCCTAACTCTAGACTTCCAAGATGGCTACACATTGAATAACAGCTTAATTCTAGCTTTCCCAGTGTGAAAACAGAAACTCAGCAGAGATCATCACTGGACTTTTGTGTTTCTGTGCAACTTCCAGTAACTGACTAGTAAGTCCACTGCCTGCATGCCAGGAAGAAAGAAATACAGTATCTAAAGGAAATCAGCTACAAAAGGTTAGGAAAAAAACACTGATTGGGAAAAGTGCTGCAGCTGTTCAGCAAAAAGCAGTGCAAGCTCCAAACATGACTTCCAGTACTCTAGAGGAAAGCATAAGACAACTTGCACAGAGACCTGGTTAAAATAAATGAAAAACTGACGGAGTATATCAACTCAAACAACAGAAGGCTGGAAGAATGGTAGAAGCTGTAAACAGGCATTCAGATGAGGTGATAAAACTGCAAAAAAGCAGAGGTTAAAATGAAGAAAAGGCTGGCTGAACATGAGACTGCTCAAGAAGATATCTTTAAAAAATAATATAATTAGAGGACAGAGCATGTAGGGAACCCTGAGATTTTCAGCTGTACCAGAGAACCTGAAAGAAACAGACTGTATTAATTTTATGAAAGCACAAATAAGCAACTGGACTGGTATACAACACCAGGAGTTATTAACTGAAAGGGCACATTCAGTATATGATGCAAACCTGGCTATGAGAAAGCAACCTAGAACTTTTATAGTAAAGATGCAATCCTACCAACAGAAGGAGCTGATTCTAACAAAACTGTGGCAAAAGGACTAAGTACTACGAGTGGGAGACAACAAAGTGTTTGTGGAGAAAGACTACTCGTTCTATACCATGCAAAAGAGGAGTAAATTTATTACACTATTCAGGGAATGTCAAGAAGCAGGCATAAGATTCAAACTGCTGCACCTAGCTATCTTCAAAATATTCTTCCCTGGTGGGACAAAATTATTTTTTGACGAAGTACATCCTAAGGAGGAAATAAAAAGAAGTTACGACTTACCATAACTTTTCATCTGTGTTGTCGATCTTCATCTATTCTTGACTTCTGGGTCCAAGATTCTGATCCTAGGAACTGATCCAGCTGTTAAATAGCTTGAGTCAGCAAAAAAAAAATCTCACTACAAGTACCCATAACCCCCCCTCACTACATTACCTCAGATGAGTTTGCAGACTTAGAGAAGAAAAATACCCTAGCTCAAGTCAGAAGCCATGTCCAAGATGTATCCTAACAAGGAAAAAAAATCCAGGACAGCATGTCACTCCGCCAGAACTCTATAGGAGGGGGCAGGTGAGGTGAGATGCAAGAATAGATGAAGATCGACGACACAGATGGAACTTTACGGTAAGTCATAACTTCTTTATCTGATGTTGTCAATCTTCATCTATTCTTGACTTGTGGGACAGAGTCCCCGGCTACCTTAGATCCTGGGTGGCCCTATGGAAGAAAATTCCTGAGACCCATAGAACCAAAGGAAGCTCTCCCCTTGGAGACTTATCCAACTTGTAATGAGTGATAAAAATATGTAGAGTAGACCATGATGCAGCTTTGCAAATTTCTGACATGGATATTTTAGAATGAAAAACAGATGAAGTCACTATAGATCTGGTAGAATGTGTCTTCACCAGCATTAAGAGTCTCAGATTCTTTTTCATGTAAATAAAGGAAATGCAACCCCTTAGCCATTTTGACAGAGTAACCTTGGAAATAGATTTGCCCAATGTTGCAAAAGACACAAATAACTGTTCTGATTGTCTAAAATGCCTAATTCTGTACAGATAAAAACATAACTGCCTGTGCACGTCCAGAAGGTGCAAATAGTACTCGAGTTTATTAGAAAATTTTGGGAAGAATACAGGCAAATCTATAGCTTGACTGATATTAGTCTCTGAAATCACTTTAGGAAGAAAAGACAGGTTTATTCTGAGAGACACACTGTATTTATGGAAAACATAGGTCATAGTCTCCCTATACTCATCACTCATCAGACCAATGATTGAGTACAATGCCCCATTCGGAATGTATCTGACCCGACACTTGCAGCAGTTGGAGAGGCCACAAAAGTTCCTCACCAAAAGGATAAAGGGTCTCAAATATCTGTCCTATGCTGCCCGACTGAAAGAACTCCAGCTCTATTCAGTCGCTTACCGCTTGCTCAGAGGTGACCTTTGCCTAACATACAAGGCCATGTCAAACCCAGATATGATGAATATGCTTCACCTCAAAAAATCTAGATCTGTCAGAGCCACAAGGGCGGGAGACTTAAACCTCGACACGGCTATTAATAGGACGTGCTGGAGGGATAGATTCATCACCCAAAGACTCCCTATGCTGTGGAATAAAATCCCGGTATATGTGAGGCAGAGCACTTCGCTGGCCTTGTTCAAGAGAAATCTTGACCAATGGATGGGAGATCGCAGATATACCCCAGGGATTACCTCAGTGTCACTGCTCAACAGAGGCACAGCAAAATAATGGGTATAGTTCCCCATACTAAAGGGGTGGCGTAAGCCACAAAACTATGGGCTAGGCTTGTAAATGCCCTCGGGCAGATAGCCTAGTATGAACCTATGAACCTATGAACCTATGATAAGGGGCTTTAGAACATAGAGCCTGTAATTTGGATCCTCTTCTCGCTGAGGTGACAGCAATAAGAAGCAACGTTTTCTAAGAAAGAAATTTTAAGTCACAGGTAGCTGCAGGTTCAAACAGAGGGAATGTAAGAGACTGCAAAACAACAGTCAAGTCCCATGGTGGTAGAGGACCCTTGAATGCAGGCTTTAGATGAATGCTGCCCTTAAGAAAAACCCAGCAAAGCCTGTGGGAGATTAAGGGCTGATCATTGAAACCATTACAGAAATTTGAAATAGCTGCTAAGATAACCTTAGCAGTGGAAGCTGAAGCTCCTTTACCAAAGATGGTAGCTAGAAACTCAAACTTGTTCTACTGGTGCTGAAAAAGGATCCAGACCATTATCAGAAGCCCAGATAGAAAATCTCTTCCATTTACTATGGTGGAGGTTCCTGGTAGATTTTTTACAGGATGCCAACAAATGTGTTGTACAGGAGATGGGATGTCATTATGCCTGGAGACTAACAGAATTAGAGAAACCAAGCAGTCAGCTTGAGGGTCTGTACATTGGGGATGCACTATTCCCTGAGGATGGGACAGAAAGTCTGGAACTGGGTCCAGAATCCACGGATGGTGGAGTAGATGAACCCAAAGGAAGGGAAACCATATTTGTCAAGGCCAGTAAGGTGCAATGAGGATTACTTTGCTTATCAACCGAGCTGCTTTCATGAAGAAAAGAGGGATCAGAGAGAAAGGTGGAAAGGCATAAAGAAGACACAGGGGCCAATCGAGAAGAGCGTCTCTGGGGGACTCCCCCTGAGGAAGATTAGGGCAAAGCAGCTTCTGCACTTGTTGTTCAGGGGTGAAGCAAACAAGTCGCAGCAAGGCTGGCCCCAGTGAAAAAAGATCGTCTTCGCCACCCTGGAGTTTAGAGACTACTCATGACGCATGAGGATACACCTGTTCAATTTGTCTGCAATCACGTTTGAACTCCCTGGGATGTGCATTGCTATCAGAAAGTGGTTGGAATTTATGGCCCACTGCCACACTCAAAGGTCTTCTCGTCACAGCGGGTAGGACTTGGTTTCCCCCGTTTGCTGATGTACTACACCACAGACATGTTGTAAGATTGAATACCTATCATCCCTTGAGGTAGGGCAGCATGAACTGCTTGCAGCACTAGAAGCACTGCCCTGAGATGTAGAACACTGATATGAAGATTGGCCTCAGTGGGGGACCAGATAGTACCCCCCCCCCCAATCTGGGAAGCATCCATGGTCACTATGGTCGTGGGCTGAGGGAGGACAAAGGAATGGCCTAGAAGATTCTCCTTGGATGCCTGGAGACCATCCACTAGGATAGGTCAGTTTTGCATTGGCTGGATATAAAAACTAGGTGATTCATGGAGTGGGTTAAAATAGACCATTGGTTCACAAGCAGCCACTGAAGAAGTCTCATGTGAAATCTTGCCAGTGGGACTAATGTAATTGCCGCTGCCATACAGTCCAATGCTTGCAGAATTTTCTGAGTCGGTATTTTGTTTGAACTAAGAACAGGGTGAACCTGTGATTGTATTTTCTGCAACCTCTGGAGGGGAAGAGGTGCCACACAAGACAGAGTGTTGAGACGAGCTCCGATTAATTCATTATCTTGAGAAGGGGTTAGTTGAGACTTCGTAAGATTGACCATGATACCAAACTGTTGAGATAGCTCAAGAATGAAGTCCTTTGTTTGCAAAAGTAGTTGCCTGGTGGAAACGGTGAGGAGCGAGTCTAAGTAAGGAAACACCCAGAAATCAATGCAGCATCAAATGTGCTGTGACCCCTGCCATGCATTTAGTGAAAACCCTGGGGGCTGTGGTGAGATCAAACAGCATCACTCTGAACTGGTAATGACTGTCTCCCAGCCAGAAGCGGAAAAACTTTCTTCAGCATTTGTCCATATGTGGTAATACGCATCTTGAAAGTTGATAGAGCACATCCAATCATTTTTCTCTAAGAAGGGAAGTATTGACTGAACCATGACTATCCGTAATTTTGACTGCTCAACAAATTTGTTTAGAATGCTGAGATAAAAAATTGGTCTCCAGTACCCTGTTTTCTTTGGCATTAAAAAGAATGATGAGTAAAGTCTGGATCCTATTTGGTCTGGTGGGACTTCTTGGATGACTCTTTTTTTCTAGCAGCTTTTGTATTTCTAATGCTGCTTGATCCCTCTGACTGGGTGGAACATCAGGGAGTCTTGTTCGGGTTCCCAGGTAAAGGGTGAAGGGGGTTGAATGACCTCTGGAAATAATCCTTAGCACCCAGGCATCAGTAGTTATGCATCAACAGGCAGTTGGGTGTAAGGAGAATCTTCTCCCAACTGCCTCCAGAGGCAAGCAATCAACCCCCTTTCAAGAGCACTGGTAGGGTCGACCAGAGAAGGACTCCCAGGAACCCTGATTCAGCAGACCACCCCTGCCTCTTGGACAGCGTCTTCCATTGTAACTCCCCCCTCTGCCCCAAGGGGAGTCCATACAACATGCATCCTGGAAAGACTTCTTGCACCACATTTTGCTACTCCTTTGATTCCTGGAGTAGGACTGTTGAGGAGTGGAAAAACACACGCCCACAGTAAACACAGTTTTTCCATCCATTTCACACCTGAACAGAGTTTCCTTAACTTTGGGCCCAAACAACGAGGATCTGTCAAAGTGAGCATTGATGAAGGAAGACTTGAATAGTTTCACAAACGTGCACAGGCGCATCCAAGCATGTCGTCGAATAGCAACATCTGAACTTGCTGATCTGGTCACCCCTTCAAGCTCCATGCGCAATAAGCCTCGTGAACGAGTTCCGAATAGACTCCAGAGTAGCTAACTGGGAGGCCACCTTATCTTGAACCCCCTCAGCCACTACTCCCGCCAGGCTATCTGACAACTCCTAGACCAGATCCCTCTGAAGTCTAGTAAAGTGTGCCAAAAAACTCAATGACCTGATGGAAAAAGTTGATGATGCACACACCCGCTTCCCAAACCTGTCCCATCGCCCTGGACTCTCAGTTAGGGGGATGAACAGTAGAACTTTCCTTGGCTAGTTATTTCTTGGTGGCAGCCACTACCACCATGACATCAACTACCAATCCCTTCAACTAATGTCAATAGTCCTCAGGAGCAGAGAGTATTTTGTCAGGTCTCCGGGCAACAAGTATTACAGAATCAAGAGCCTTCCAAGCTCACTATGTGATCAATTTAATTAGATCGTCAGTAGGCAGGGTCACCCAGGAGGTAGACGGGTGAGCATCAAAGGCCTGCAAAGTACATGGATTCCTCATAGGAAGGGTCTTTGGGCTTCCAATCACCCCTCTGTTTTAGAATCTCAAGAATGTCTCCGAAGGAGAAGTCTTCCAGAGGTGACAGTGGGGAATACTCCCCCTCATCAAAATCCATGTCCTCCATGACAAATTCTTCAGGAGAATCAAGGTGTTTTCTCTTACACAATCTCTTCCGAGATGGCTCTTCAGTGGGTTGGGAGGGTGGCCTAATGGTTAAGGTGTTTGCCTTACAAACACTGAATGCAGGGTTTGAATCTCACAAGGGATAATTGGCAAGGCTTAAAATGGCTCGCAAGGGCAGTTAGCTTAGTACTAATTTATGAATCTTCCACCAATTTTTGGTTGGGAGGGTGGCCTAATGGTTAAGGTGTTTGCCTTACAAACACAAGGTGCAGGGTTTGAATCTCACAAGGGATAATTGGCTAAGCTTAAAATGGCTTGCAAGGGCAGTTAGCTTAGTACTAATCTATGAACCTATGAAGAGGACTCAGAAGAGGGTACGCCTTTAGTACGCAAGTCTTGCGACTTTGGAGCTCGCTGTCCAGGGGTAGAGGTTGGTGGAAAAACCAATAAACCTGGGGTCAACAGGTGAGATGCCGGTAACACAGAAGCCACCTGAGATGGGGCAGTGGCCAAGGCTCTTTCCATAGCTTGAAAGGCAGGACCATCTGGGGAGGGATGGGAGCCCGGAACAGAGACAAACAAACTCGGAACTGGGGTCACACCCTGCCCCAAGAGACCCACCTAACAAACTGGAACCGAGGATGGGTCCTAAGGTGGCGCAGTCTGAAGAGACAAGGCCAGCTCCAGAGAAAAATATCAGAGCAGACACGAACCTCTCTCAAGTCCAATGGCAAAGACACAGTCCCGGGGACCCGTTGGTCATGAAGGCACCAAAGCCATACATAGCAGTGAAGAGACAAAGATTATCAGAGCCGAAGTTATTGGAACCTGTGAAGTTGGAGTAGAGAGCTCTAAAGCCTGTGAAGAGGTCAGAGGAGGAGAGTAAGAAGGGGTTGTGGGCGAGAAACCCCAGCATCTGAAGAGTGAGGAGGCTGAGAAGATGAAGACCGACCCCTGGCTGTCAGGATTTGATTCAGCAAACTAACTATATCAATCTTTGAGAGACTTCTGGTGGAGCAAATGGACAATCTAGAGGAGACTCGGGTCTTTCTAGAAAGGGGCTAAGGAGTTGTCTAATGGAGGGATCTAAGGAGGGGGAATAAGTAGTCCTGGGCTGAGTAGAAATGTCAGTCTTCTGCACTGTCTGCAGAACCGTGGGAGATACCAGCGCCAACGTGGTAGCAGTAACAGTCAGTGCTGGTGTCAGAACAGTAGTCTATGTGGGAAAGGAAGGAGTCGCAATTTGAGAGAACGTCGTAGTTGGTGTCAATGGCACTGGTAAGGTTAATAGTGCCAAAGATTCAGTTTGCTCCGAAAGCTATGGAACCTTCAATTTTGGTTCCAAAGAGGAACCTGCAGATGCATGCCTGTGATTTTTAATGGCTAGTGCTGAAGGAGATGCCAGCACCATACTGGTAGCTTTGGAACCAGAGGCCAGAGGAGACTGGTTGGCCTTAGACAATGCTTCCTCGAAAGGGGCTTTAAGAAGCCCTTTGAGAATAAGCTTATTTCTACTTTCTACCAGGGCTCTATTACTGAAACCCTGGCAGATTGTACAGTCAATACTTAAGTGGGGCACTCCCAAACAATATACACAACAATCATGGCCATCTGAGTTTGGCATTTTCCTGCCACATTCTTTACATTGTTTAAAGCCAGTAGTAGAGCTTTTAGATTTTTCTGTCATCACCCTACATAAAAATGTAGGAGAGGTAGAAGAAAAGGCAGAGGACAGAAAAATCCAATAACCAGTCACATCACAAAAGAAAGCACTACCAGCAATGGTAGGGAAAAAAAATTACCTAACGGTAAAGAAGAGGGGGAGGGAACTACCAACAATGGTAGTGAAGATTACCAATGGTAAAAGGAAAAAGGAACACACACACTCATATTAATGGTAGACCAGAATAGACAAAGGGTTCTAAGAAGCTGAGAGATTAATACCAGTTTTAGAAAAGAGACCAAAAAATACAAAGTTTTACTTAGCTAAGAAAGAGGAGTCACCTGCCACATCTTGCTGTAAGAGCAGCAAACAAGATCTGGGGTAATGTAGAGAGGGGGATTATGGGCAGACTTGTAGCTATACACACACACACACACACATATATATATATATAGTTTTGTGTGTCAGTATTAAGTTAATTGGTTTTAGGGGGGTATTGGAGAGGGTTTTTTTTTTGTTCAATGGCTTTCAATAAAACAAAACGTTTTGTAAGATGTGACATAGGCTCAAAGTGATATGACAAGAAAGAATTGTATAAAAGTTCAACCTGCCAAACTATGTATGTATGTAACAAAACCTGGAAGTAGACACTTAACAAAAAAGCTGTTATACATAAACGGTAAGAATAATAACTTTTGATACAATGATGCTTTCTATAATGTCTTTAAACATCAATGGTCTCACAGATAAATACAAAAAAGAAAGAGTAGTTAACTACATTAAAATGTAGAGTGCAAATAGCTATGCTAGTGGAGAGATTTAACTATAAAATCAATATCTCTTCAGAAGTTATTATTTACCCAATTAATGATTCTTAATAATGCTTACTATACTCGTCTTAGCTTGCATAAATTCAATTCTAAAAATTCGCCTAAATGTCCATACTGTAAGGATCAAGTGGCTGACCTTTTACACATGTTCTGGAGCTGTAAATGCATATACAAACTTTGGAATTCCCTAAAAATTCAGTTACAAAAGATGGGTTATCAACATTCTACACTTTCCTGGGAATTTATGATTCTACATATTCCTCCGAATAATTTGGATAAATCCCAAATAATTATACTGATAAATATTTTCTTGCTAATGAAACTTTATATAGCTACAAATTGGTTGAACCCATCCCAAACTTCATGGGATAACTTTAATAGCGATGAAACATATTTTAGCTCACAAATTATTAATTAAGGATCATAGGAAAAACATAAATAATCTGAAAATATGGGAAAAAAATTTTAATATTCTGTTGGCTTAAGATTCTAATCCACTTTAACCCCTGGACATGTAAGTGTATATCTGTGTTTAGCATCAATTATCTGTTTAGATTGATCTTGTTTAATTGATGGAAGCATTCATGTATATAGTGTATATATTTTGTAGTAGCATCTGGGCTTTGTTTTATTTTCTTGGGTTTGTTTATGTAATATTGTTAGTTTATTCAGAAAAATAATAAAGATTGATTATGGAAAAAAAAAAAAAAAAGAAAGAACTGAAAATGTGAATTTGATAAAGAAGGGTTTTTAAGATGGTTATTCAGCAGAATATCTGGGACAGAGGAAAAAATGAGTACTTATATTAATTGCAAGAGGAGCCCCAATAGTGACAGAAGAGAATAAAAAAAACCAGATAATAATGGTAGATCTATAGTACTAAGGGGCTACTGGCAAGGGAAGAGGATTGAACTGGCAGGTATTTAAATTTCACCAAAAAATGCTATGATGCAGCTTAAATAAATTCTGGGAGAAATAATCAGCTTTCAGCAAAGAATAAGAAATTATGTACCTACCATAATGTTCCATGTTAGTTGTCTTCATCTCGCCTTCTTTCTTGCTGTTTAGGGATCAGAGCCGATCCTCGGCTCCAACACAGCCATCTTCAATAGCTCGAGAGCTGTTTACTGGTTCGAGGCTACCCCTTATCCCATGATGCCTAGTGACAACTACCCAGATCTCGTTTGAAATAGCTAATCCCAGACATAATATGAGAAAAACCAGTTAAAAAAAAACTGGTTGTTCCATACATCCTAAAAACTAGAATAGGTTAGGAAGACCTAGACAGAAGAGTAACAATAAAGAATACTCAACCAGCGAATAAGGACTCCTCTCGATCCACTAGGACGGGGGACGGAGGGAGGAACGCAAGAAAGAAAGCGAGATGAAGACAACTAACATGGAACGTTATAGTAGGTACATAACTTCTTAATGTTAATTTGTCTATCTCGCCTTCATTCTTGCTGTTTGGGACAGCGTCCCTAGCACCTAACATCTTGGGTGGCTCAGTGGAACAGACTCTTCAGAACAGTGGAACCAAAGTCAGCTCTGCTCCGGGAGACCATATCCACCTTGTAATGAGAAATAAAGGTATGAGGGTTTGCCCACGTGGCAGCTGCACAGATGGAATCCATGGGCAACCTAGACTGAAAAGCTACGGAGGTGGCTAATGCCCTAGTAGAATGACCTTTCGGTTTAGTTGGTAACTCTTTATTCTGTAACTGGTAAATAAAAGTAATAGTGTGGGACAATCATCTGGATAAGGTCACCTTGGAAACTGGGAGACATTGTTTGTTTAAGGCACAAGAAAGGAATAATTGGTCTGACTTTCTTATTTCTTTAGTCCTATGTAGGTAAAAACGCAACTGTCTATGAACGTCCAATTGATGAAGCTTGTACTCTGCCCTGTTGCTATGATTTGGGAAGAACACAGGGAGATCTATAGATTGATTGAAATTATTTTCTGAGCAGACTTTAGGAAGAAAAAAAGGATTAGTCCTCAGAGCAACTCTGTCCTTGTGAAACACCAGGTAGGGAGGACGAACACATAGTGCTTGAAGTTCTGAGACACGCCTAGCTGAAGTGATAGCAACCAGAAAGAGTGTCTTCCAAGACAGAAACTTGATGGAGCAGGATGCTGCTGGTTCAAAAGGAGGCAGAATTAAGGACGTCAGGACTAAATTAAGGTCCCAAGGAGGAGGGGGATCTCTCACTGGAGGTCTAAGAAGAGATGTTCCTCTCAAAAAAGCTTTACAGGGCTTATGAGACATGATGTTAGAATTTGTCAAACCGATATGAAAATTAGAAATGGACGCTAATTGTACCCTAATCGTAGTGGAAGCGGCCTTGGAGTGAAAAAGTTGTGCTAGGAATTCCAGAATTTCGTGGACTGGGGCTGAGAAGGGATCCACATTCCTAGACTCTGCCCAACAAGAAAAACGTTTCCGTTTGCTAGCATAACTTTTTCTTGTTATAGACTTATTAGAGGAAACGATAATCTAGCAGACTGCTGGGGAAATGCTGGGAAGCCTGGCTAAGGCTGGAAGTGGAGCAACCAAGCTGTGAGCTGGAGAGTTTGGAGGGATTGATGCAACCCGCCTGATTGATGAATCAAGAAATCTGGAATCGGATCCAGAGTCCAGGGATGATCGAGAAGGTAATGGTGCAGGAACGGGAACCATATCTGCCGAGGCCAGTAGGGGGCAATGAGGATCATTTTGCAACCCAACAATTTTGCTTTCTGTATGAGTTTCGGTATCAGGAGAAATTGAGGAAAAGCATTAAGAAGTCCCTGAGGCCAATCGTGGAATAGAACGTCTCTGGGTATGTGACCTGGAAACGGAAGAAGGGAGAAGTAGTTGCTGCATTTGCTGTTGAAAGGGGTGGCAAAAAGATTGCAGCAAGGCTGTTCCCATTTGCAGAAGATAAGATCCGCAACTTCCTGATTCAGAGACCACTCATGAGGCATGAGGATAGCTCTGCTGAGCCTGTCCGCTATGACATTGGATCTCCCAGGGATGTGCGTCGCATTCAGGAAACGTTGGGAGGAAATTGCCCAATGCCAAAGTCTGAGTGCTTCTCGACACAGTGGGTAGGATCTGGTTCCGCCCTGCTTGTTGATGTACCACACCACTGACATGTTGTCTGTTTGAATTGCAATGGTCCCGGAAGGAAGAGAGTCTTGAAGGGCTTGCAACGCTAGCAGCACGGCTCTCATTACTAGGACATTTATGTGCAGATGGTACTCGTGAGGTTGCCAAGTGCCTTGGACTGTCCTGCCCAGATAATGCCCCCCCACCTTATCAGGGAGGCGTTTGTAGTCACTGTGGCTACCGGAGGGGGCTGGATGAAAGGTCTGCCCTGAGTCACTAGTGGGGAGACCATCCACCAAGAAAGGTGCCTTTTGCATGCCTCCGTGATCAGGATCATGTGAGTCATGGGTAGCTCCTGGAAAGACCACTTCGTGAAAAGAAGCCATTGAAGAATTCTCACATGGAAACCCGCTAATGGAAGTAGAAGAATGGCAGCTGCCATGGAGCCCAGAGTTTGAAGGACATACCTGACTCTCTCTCTAATGCTAATGCTAATCTAATGCTCTGCATTAGGATTTGCACTTGTTGACGAATTGTGGACACTCTTTCCAGTGGTAACCTTGCGAACATTTATCTTGTGTTTAATTCTGCTCCTATGTAAGTGATAGATTGACAGGGCAACAAAGCAGATTTTTCAAAATTTATTGTAATACCTAGCTGGGTGCAAGATGTGACTGTATAATCCTGCGCTTGTAAGAGTTGATGCCTGGTGGTAGCAGTGAGGAGCCAGTCGTCTAGATATGGAAACACCTGGAATCCTTGATGTCTCAGGTGAGCCGTGACCACTGCCATACATTTGAACACCCTGGGGGCTGTAGTGAGACCAAAGGGCAGAGCTCTGAACTGGTAATGACTGGCCCCCACCCGAAAGCGAAGACATCTCCTGGAACGTCTGTCCATCTTGATATGGTAGTACGCATCCTGAAGATCTATTGAGCACATCCAATTGTCCTGACCCAGGAAGGGTAGAATGGACTTGTAGCGTAACCATCTGAAATTTTGTTCTTTGTACAGATTTGTTTAGTCTGCTGAGATCCAGAATCGGTCTCCAGTCCTCTGTCTTTTTTGGTACCAAAAAGAACCTTGAGTAAGTTCCAGATCCATGCTGGTCTGCGGGGACTTCCTGAATGGCTATTTTTTCTAGCAGTTTTGAAAAAAGAAGTTATGTACCTACCATAACGTTCCATGTTAGTTGTCTTCTCCTCGCCTTCTTTCTTGCTGGTTGGTTCGGAGCCAATCCTCGGCTCCGACTCGGCCATCTTCAAAGCTCGAGAGCTGCATACTGGCTCGTGGCCACCCCATATCCCATGATGCCTGGCACTAGATACCCAGATCTCTTTTAGTAAGTCTAACTGCAGACATAATAATGAAAGGATCCTATCCTGGAATATAAAAATCCTCCAGAGAGGCTACTAGACAGAAAGAAATAGCCAGAGAAGACTCAACCAGTGAAAAACCAAAAATAACTCTTCTGGGTCCACAAGGTTAGGGGGATGGACGGTGGGACGCAAGAAAGAAGGCGAGAAGAAGAAGACAACTAACATGAAACGTTATGGTAGGTACATAACTTCTTTATGTTGTCTGTCTCGCCTTTATTCTTGCTGGTTGGGACAGCGTCCCTAGCACCTGAAATCCTGGGTGGCTCATCGGAACAAACTCTTCAGAACAGTGGAACCAAAATCTGCTCTGTTTCTGGAAACCACATCCAACTTATAATGCGAAATGAAAGTATGTGGGTTGGCCCACGTAGCCGCAGCACAAATAGATTCCATGGGCAACCTCGCCTGAAAGGCCACAGAAGTGGCTAAAGCTCTGGTGGAGTGACCTTTTGGTTTAACAGGTAATTCTTTATTTCTCAGTTGATAGATAAAAGTGATGATAGAAGTCAACCACCTGGACAAAATTTATGTTTGAGACTGGAAGACCTTGTTTACCCTCAGCATAAGAAAGGAAAAGTTGGTCCGATTTCCTGATATCTTTAGTTCTATGCAAATAAAAACGTAGTTGCCTGTGAACATCTAACTGATACAACTTATATTCCGCCCTGTTGGAGTGGTTGGGAAAAACACAGGAAGGTCTATGGACTGAATCAAATTATTTTCTGAAGAGACCTTAGGAAGGAAGGAAGGATTAGTTCTGAGAGCAACCCTATCATTGTGGAACACTAGGTATGGAGGATGGGTACAAAGAGCCTGCAGTTCTGAAACTCTTCTGGCTGAAGTAATGGCTACCAGAAAGAGAGTTTTCCAAGATAAAAACTTCAGGGAACAGGATGCTGCAGGTTCGAAGGGAGGCAATATTAGAGAAGCTAAAATCAAATTTAGATCCCACGGGGGCGGAGGATCTCTCACTGGAGGCCTGAGCAGAGTGGTCCCTTTGAGAAAGGCTCTACATAGCTTATGCGACATGATGTTATTTTCCGACAGACCCATTTGAAAATTTGAAATTGCAGCTAACTGAACTCTAATTGTAGTGGAAGCGGACCCAGAATGGAAGAGTTCTGCAAGAAATTCCAATATGTGGTGTATAGGGGCTGAAAAGGGGTCTATACTCTTATTCTCTTCCCAGGAAGAAAAACGTTTCCACTTAATAGCGTAAGTTTTTCTAGTGGTAGACTTGTGCGATGATAAAATAATTTCCTGCACAGATGGGGAGATAGCTGGAAGTCTGGCTAGGGTTGGAAGTGGAGCAACCAAGCAGTGAGCTGGAGAGATAGCAGGGATTGGTGCAGCCCGCCCGATTGATGGATCAGAAGGTCTGGAACTGGGTCCAGAGTCCAAGGCTGCTCGAGAAGATGATGATGCAGGAATGGGAACCATATGTGTCAAGGCCAGTAAGGAGCAATGAGGATCATTTTGCAGCCCAATAAGGTAGCTTTCTGTATCAGCTTTGGAATAAGGGGAAACGGAGGGAATGCATAAAGTAGTCCCTGAGGCCAATCGTGGACTACAGCGTCTCTGGGGGAATGTCCGGAAAGTGGAAGGAGAGAGAAGAAATTGTTGCACTTGCTGTTGAAGGAGGTGGCAAAAAGGTCGCAGCAAGGCTGGCCCCATTTGCGGAAAATTTGGTCCGTAACTACTTAATTCAGAGACCACTCATGAGGCATGAGAATTGCTCTGCTCAGCCTGTCTGCTATGACGTTGAACTTCCCAGGGATGTGTGTTGTGATCAGTAACCGTTGGGAAGAGATTGCCCCCTGCCAGAGTCTGAGTGCTTCTCGACATAAGGGGTACGACTTGGTTCTGCCCTGCTCGTTGATGTACCACACTACTGACATATTGTCCGTTTGAATTGCAATGGTCCCGGTAGGAAGAGAGTTCTGAAGAGCTTGCAATGCTAGAAGCACAGCCTTCATCTCAAAGACGTTTATATGCAGGTGGTACTTGTGAGGTTGCCAGGTGCCTTGGACTGTCCTGCCCTGATAATGCCCCCCCACCCGATCAGGGAAGCGTCCGTGGTAACCGTAGCAACTGGGGGGGGGGGAGTACAAATGGTCTGCCTAGGGGTACTGATGTGGAGACCATCCACCATGCAAGATGCTTTTTGCATGCTTCTGTGATCATAATCATGTGAGACATGGGAAGCTGCTGAAGGACCACTGGGTGAAAAGCAGCAACTGGAGGATCCTCATGTGAAAACGAGCTAGAAGGACAAGTATGATCACTGCTGCCATGAGACCCAGAGTTTGGAGGACGAACCTGGCTTGATTTCTTTTGCATGCTAATAAGACCTGTACATGTTGACGAATCACTAATACCGTGTCTGGTGGAAGGCTCGCTGACATGACTTTTGTATTTAAATTTGCGCCTATAAAGATGATAGACTGACAAGGCGACAATGCAGACTTTTTGAAATTTATTGAGATACCTAGACTGGAGCAAGTCTCGATAGTGTAGTCTCTGGCTCGCAGAAGGTGATGTCTGGTGGTAGCAGTAAGGAGCCAGTCGTCTAGATATGGAAACATCTGGAATCCTTGCCGTCTCAGGTGAGCAGTAACTACTGCCATACATTTGAACACCCTGGGGGCTGTGGTGAAACCAAAGGGCAGAGCTCTGAACTGGTAATGGCTGGCTCCCAGCTGGAAGCGAAGGAATCTTCTGGAGCGTCGGTCCATTTTGATATGGTAGTACGCATCTTGAAGCTCTATAGAGCACATCCAGTTGTCCTGACCCAGAAAGGGCATAATGGACTGTAGCATGACCATCCGAAACTTGGTTCTTTGTACAGACCTGGTCAGTCTGCTGAGATCCAGAATGGGTCTCCAGTCCCCTGTCTTTTTTGTTACCAAAAAAAAACCTTGAGTAAATTCCGGATCCTTGCTGGTCTGCTGGGACTTGCTGGGTGGCCCTTTTTTTAGCAGTTCTGAAATTTCTTGTACTGCTTGATCCCTTAGATTGGGTGGAACATCTGGAAGGGACTTGTTTAACACTAAGGGAGTGCGAACAAAGGGTATTCTGTAGCCTCCGGATATAACTGACTGTACCCATTTGTCTTGTGTTATGTCTTGCCAGGCTCTTGGGTACAGCGATAATCTTCCCCCGATTGCCTCTGGAGGAGGGCAGTCGGGCGACCCTTCAGGGATGGTGGGAGGGCTTCTCAGAGAAGAACTCTCTGCTGCCATGGTTTTGCGGACCCCCTCTGCCATGAGGGTGGCGTCTATTATTGTTCCCTCCTCTGCCTCTGGATGGGAACTCACCACGTGTGTCCGGCAAGGCTCCCTGAGATTTCCAGAACCACATCTTTCCACTCTTCTGACCCTTGGGATATGGTCTGGAAGGAGTGGAAAAATGGACTCCCACGGCAGAGAGAGTCCTGCCTTCCTGCTCACACCTGGTAAGGGTGTCCTTCACCTGTGATCCAAAAAGAGATGAACCATCAAAAGGGGTGTTGGTGAAAAATGCTCTGAAAGGTTCTGCAAAGTTACATAGCTGCATCCAGGCGTGTCTCCTTAGAGCAACACCTGTGCCCGCGGCTCTACTCGCACCATCGGCTGCATAAGAAATGAGCCTCATGGAGGAGTTCACCACTGAATTAAGAGTCGCCAGCTGGGAGGCTGCCTTAGCCCAGGCCCCCTCAGCTGATGGATCTTGGAGGATATCTCCAAGCTCTTTAAGGAAATCCCTTTGAAGGCGGGTAAAGTGGCACAAATAATTCAGAGACCTCATAGAAAAAGTCGCTGAAGAAAACATCTGCTTCCCATATCTGTCCATCGTCCTGGACTCCTTGTTAGGGGGATGGACAGATGAAGTTTCAGCCAACTCCTTCTTTGTGGCCGCCGCTACCACCATAGCATCAACAGGGACACCTTTGGTCAAAAACTGTTTATCCTGTGGCGCCATTATGGATTTAGTGTGTCTTCTGGGGGTTGGTTCCACTGTGTCTGGAGCTGACCACGCCTTCCAAGCCACCACAGACATCAGTGGGTCGAAAGACGGAGACACCCAGGAGGTGGAAGGTCAGGACCCAAACGCATCCAGGAATACCGACTCATCCTCTGTGGGGTTTAGGGTAGTCCAGTTCCTCCTCTGCCTAAGCATCTCAAGGAAGTCTGAGAAGGAGACATCTTCAGAGGGGGATCTCGGGGACCCTTCCGAATCCTCCAAGTCGGTATCTGATGTGACAGACTCAGGGGAGTCAACATGCTTTCTCTTGCATTTCCTCTTACGAGGTGGCTCCTCTGAATGATCAGCGGAGGCCTCGGAAGAGGAAGATACACCCAAGGGGGTGCACTGGAGCATTGTTTCCCCATGCCTGGGGTCTAGAGGAGGGGCAGAGGCAGACGCAGGCACCACAGTGGGAGGAGCCGGTGGGGATGATCGTGGGGCTGACTCAGGGGCCAGCACACTCCTCATGACCTTGAAGGCATCCCTGGTCGAATGCCGAGAAGGTTCCGGCTCTGAAGAGACCGGAATCCCTCTCCACACCGAGGGAGGACGGCTCTGAAGCTGATGTAGGAGCCGAGCTCACCTGCGCCGAAGCTCCGAGAGGGAGAATGGGCTCGGACAAGGGTCCGATGCTCCTCGCCCCCTTGGAGCCAATGAAGGAGTCTCGGCGCCCAGACCCTTCCAAGGACGGTACCAAAGAAGTGATCGGAGCCGACAATGGAACCGAAGCAGAAGGTATCGGTGCCGACGGTTCCACGACTTGAACCACAACAAACTCCGGCTTCGAGCTCAAGGAAGGAGTTGGAGGAGGAATAACTGCAGATATGGACGGAGCTGACACCTGATGAGGGGGGATGGACAACATTTTTGCTAGGGCCTGCGATTCTAACAGCCTACTGACCACTCTTTCCACATCATGATCGGACAATCTTGAGGATCGAGAAGAGTGGGACCGATGACTGTGCTCCGATTGGAGCAGAGGAGGCCTCGGAGCTGAGCGTATCGTTTCCAGGGAGGGAGACCTAGACCTCTTTCGACTCCCGGAACCAACTGGGAGACCGGTAGATCAGTACCGGCCGGAACCGAGGCTGAAGGAACAGCTTCACCCATCGATGGCTCCGAACTGGGAGACGAAGATTTAGGTGGCTTAGAGGCCTTCACGGGCTGAGTCTTAGCTGGTGAATCCTGCTTAAGTAATCCCCTTAGGATTAACTTATTTTTGCACTCCTGCAGGACTCTCGGGCTGAAGGCATGGCAAACCGAACAAGAGTCCTGCAGGTGCACAGAGACACCTTCTGACAGCATGAGTCACACTTCTTGAATCCGGACACCTTGGTATCCTTAGACATCCCTGAAAAAGAAATAGAATACCAATGACAACACACAAAAAACTAGTGTGTAACTACTACCACACACACTAAGTTAACCACCTAAAACACAGCCAAGAAAACTGACAATATTCTATGTATATAGCTAAATAAAACTAACTAGGTAAAGGCTAAAAGATTTTTTTTTTTTTTTTTAAATAGAGAAAGGGGAAAAAGGGTTAGCCTCTAATTTAAATGGCTACCTAAGAACGTGAAGGGGAGGGGAAAACGAGTTTTCTGAGGGACAGGCGAAGGATCAAGAAGGAATTAAAGATACAGCAAGTATATATCTATAGAAAGGTTAACTACTATGAAAAATCTACACTAAAGTTCTAATTATTTTTATCAAAAACGAGTATAATAATGAAAATATATGACCTGAGCCAGTAAGACAACTTCACAGTAGAAGTGGCAAACGAGATCTGGGTATCTAGCGCCAGGCATCATGGAATATGGGGTGGCCTTGAGCCAGTATGCAGCTCTCGAGCTTTGAAGATGGCCGAGTCGGAGCCAAGGATTGGCTCCGAACCAACCAGCAAGAATGAAGGCGAGATAGACAACTTAACATCGTCTATTACTGCTTGCTCCTTCAGATTGGGTTGAACATCTGGAAGGGCCTTCATTGACTGTAAGGGGGATTGATGGAAGGGAATTTTGTAACCTCCGGATATAATGGACAGTACCAATCTGTCTCTTGTTAAATTTTGCCAGGCTTTTGGGTACAGCGAAAGTCATCCCCAGACTGCCTCCAGAGGTGAGCAGCTGGGCAACCCTTCAGGAATGCTGGAAGGGCTTGCCAGAGAAAGATTCTCTGTTGCCTTGGTTCTGCGGACCCCCTCTGCCATGAGGGCGGCGTCCATTATTGTTGTTTCCCCCTCTGCCTCTGGAGGAAAAATCACTACGTGTGTCAGGCAAGACTCCCTGAGATTTGTGGAACCACATCTTCCCACTCTTCTGACCTTTGGGATAAGGTCTAGGGGGAATGGAAAAACGGACTCCCACGGCAGAGAGAGTCTTGCCTTCTTGCTCACACCTAGTCAATGTGTCTTTCACCTGTGGCCCAAAGAGAAAGGAGCCATCAAAGGGGATATTGGTGAAGGACACTCGAAAGGGTTCCACAAAGTGACACAGCTGCATCCAAGCATGCCTCCTGAGGGCCACACCCGTGCCCGCTGCTCTACTCACTCCATCGGCTACATAGGAAATGAGCCTCATGGAGGAGTTAACTACTGAATTAAGAGTCGCTAGCTGGGAAGCTACTCTGGCTTTTACTCCCTCGGCTGTAGGATCTTGAATGGTATCTCCAAGCTCTTTAAAGAGATCCCTTTGAATGCGAGTAAAATAACAGATAGTTCAGGGACCTCATGGAGAAGGTTGCTGAAGCAAGCATTCGCTTTCCGTACTGTCCATCGCCCTAGACTCCTTGTTAGGGGGATGAACAGATGAAGAGGTCTCTGTTAGGTGGCTGCTGCTACCACCATGGCATCAATGGGCACACCTTTAGAAAGGAATTGCTTATCTTGGGGGGCTGTAATAAATTTACCAGGTCTCCTCGGAGTTGGTTCCACTGTGTCCAGAGCTGACCAAGCCTTTCGAGCTACTGCAGACATAAGTGGGTCGAAAGGAGGAGAAACCCAGGAGGTGGAAAGTTGGGAACCGAAAGCATCCGGGAATACAGACACATCCTCAGTAGGGGCTAGGGGATTCCAGTTCCCCCCCTGCCTAAGCATTTTCAGGATGCCCGAAAAGGAAACATCTTCAGAGGGGGATTTCAGGGACCCTTCCGATTAATCTAAGAAGTGACAGACTCAGGGGAGTCAATGTGCTTCCTCTTGCACTTCTTCTTCCGAGGGGACTCCTCTGAGTGATCAGGGGAGGCCTCGGAAGAAGAGGAAACACCCAATGGGGTGTCCTGGGGCATCGGTTCCCTATGCTTGGGGTCTGGAGGAGGAGCAGAGGTTGGCACAAACACTATGGGGGACAGAGCCGGTGGGGCTAGTAGTGGAACTGTCTCTGGGGAAAGCACACTCCGCATGACCTCAATGGCATCCCTGCCTCGAGGCAGACAAAGGTCCGGTTCCAAAGAAATAGGAATCTTTCTCCACGCTGAGGGGGACGGCTCCGAAGCCGATGTTGGAGCTGAGCTCACCTGCTCCAATGAAACGAGAGGGAGAACGGGGTCAGACAAGGGTCCGATGCCACTCGCCCCCTCAGAGCCAATGAGGGAGCCCTGGAGTCCAGATTCCTCAATCGAAGGGACTATTGAGGTAATCGGAGCCGAAGTCGGAGCGGAAGGAGAGATGGTGATCAGAGCCGACGGTTTCACTACTCGAACCCCAAGGAACTCCGGCTCCGAACTCAATGTAGTCGGAGGAGGAACAGAAAAGGAGGTGGATGGAGCCGATACCTGTTGAGGAGGGCTAGACAATAATTTTGCTAATACCTGTAATTTAAGCAACCTACTCACTACTCTCTCCACATCATGATCCAACAGCCTAGAGGATCGAGAGGAGTATGATGAATGGTGGCTATGTTCACTTTGCAATAATGGAGACCGAGTAGCCGAATTAACTGACTCTAATGAAGGGGACCTCAGCCTCTTATAGCTCCAAGTCAGCTCCGAAATATCCAATGGAGCCGACGGAGGGGTGGTCTTGTCGGTGCCAGCCGGAACCAACGTACTCGGCAAATCCTGTACAGGAGTCGGCTCCGAAGGTGGAGCCGACGGTTTAGTGGATTTTGGGGATTTCACTGGCTGGGAACTCTTTGCCGGTGAATCCTGAGGCTTTAACAGACCCCTAAGGATCAATTTGTTCTTACGCTCCTGCAGGACCCTTGGACTAAAGGCTTGGCAAATAGAACAAGAGTCCTGCAGGTAAACAGCGCCCAAACAATAAACGCAGCTAGTGTGCCCATCTGTCAGAGACATTTTCTGACAGCATGAGTCACACTTTTTAAAACCAGCTACTTTAGCTTCCTTAGACATGACCCAACTACAAAAAACTAAGTACCACAAGGTAAACACAGACAGACAAATAAGTACTATTATAAACAAGATACACCTATAAAAATACAATCTCTGTCTTTTTTTTTTTTTTTTTTTTTTTAAAGATAGCAAAACAGGAAAGGAAAGCCTCTAAGTTAAACGTCTGTCCTAGGGAGTGGGGGAGGGGGGAGAACTCTCTAACTTAGAGTTCTAAATAAGAGGGAAACTAAGAGGAACCAAGTATTTCAACAACAAGTACAGAATAAAACTAAGAACAGTAAAATATCTATTAGTTTAAAGGGGTCTAAGAGAATATTTTTACACAAAAAATTGAAATATACAAGCCTGAGCCAGAAAAAAACACACCTCGCAGCTGAAGCGGCAAACGAGATCTGGGTAGCTGTCGCTAGGCATCATGGGATAAGGGGTAGCCTCGAGCCAGTAAATAGCTCTCGAGCTTCTGAAGATGGCCGAGTTGGAGCCGAGGATCGGCTTCAATCCCTAAACAGCAAGAATGAAGGTGAGATAGACAACTTAACATTATTACTTATAGGTGGGGAGTGGAATTTGATTTGCAGCAGTGAAGATGTGTCTAGGGGGCTGAGAAGGGAAAGTATAACAAAGAAAGTACCTAGGAATAGATGGTATTCCTGTGGAAGTTTGGGATCTAGGATATAAAAACCTGATAAAGATCTGGAAAGTTTTGTTTAACAGTACTTTAAGAGGAGGAGAAGTACCAACAGCTTGGAAGAAAGCAGTGGTAGCTGTAATAACTAAAGCAGGTAAAGATCGATCAGATCTGTTATATGGATATGGTTATTAAGATACAAGCAGTTAAAAAGTTTTAGCCCCTTTAATCTTATACACAAATCAGGCATATTTTTATCAACCAGAGCAGAAGTTGTGGACAGCAATTAATAAAGAGCTGAAGGATTTTATCTGGGAGGGGAAAATGGAAAGAGTCAAGTGGGATAAGCTGATTCTTCCAGCAGAACAAGACGAATTGGGATTACCCGATCTGAAGGGGTATTTCAGAACTATACAGCTAAGGCTCCTATACATAGCACAAGCAGAAAGCTAAAATTCAAAGTGGAAAGAGGTGATGAAACAGAGGGGGAAGCTCATAAAACAAGGAAAGACTGGAATTTTGGATGTAGATCTTTAAGGAGAATAACAATAATCATACAGAATATTATATTCATAAAGTAGCAGAAAGTATTCTAAGAATTAAGCCAACACAGCAATGGAGGAATGAGATTCTACCAATAGAGATAACTACAATTAGGGATACAGACAATAGGCAAGAGGGGTCTGGAATTTATTAGAGAAAACTGCAAAGGAAACGAGGGATTGGAAGCAAAAAACTAGAGATGGAAAGGTAACAGAATGGGAAGATGCCAATAATTTATTTGGACTGCAGGTTACAGATTGCTTTCCCTATGAAGGATTGATATCATAGTATAGGCAAGGAGAAAGAAATTGTGGAATCCTAAAGGAAAGACTAGCACTGGTATATTTTTACTAGAATCTAGAACAAAAACTACTTTTAAAAAAGGAATAATTAGTAGAGCATATAAAATATTGCATGATAACTATAAGACTCAATCAGAGGAGGTTATAAAGAATTAGGAAGAGAGTTTGGATATGCAATTCACAAAGAAACAGTGGGAAATATATGCATGTCTCCCAAATATGCAATAAAATCTAGAAGATTTAGGATTTTTACTCTGAAATATTTACATAGTTATTTTTATACCCCAAGTAGACTCCAGAGAATTTTTCCTTAGATAGAAAGCAAATGTTAAAAGGTGTGATGGGGAAGAAAGAGATAATTGGGAACATATTTTCTGGGGGTGTAATGAGTTGGCAGACTTTAAAGATGCCCTGCCGACTACTGTGTCAGAGATACTGGGTAAGCAAATTGGTGTAACTAGGGAAATTATTTTTCTGTGCTATGATAAAGAATCAGAATTGCCTAGACATACTAAGGCATTTGAGTCTAATTATGGTGGCTGCCAAAAAAGCAATTACTAGAAAATGGAAATCAAAGTCTAAACCAACTGTACTAGAAGTAGTGACTATAGTAACAGAGATAAAACATTTGGAATTGGGACCTTTAAAAAAAGTGTAGGAGCAAATTTCATAGGAAAAAAATGGGAATTGTTGGAACAATACATATAGGGGAGGAATGAGGTTTAAAAGGAGGCAGGACTTGAATGAGCTATGTAATGTTTGACTGGCAATGATTGGGTAAATTATAAGTGATGTATAATATTTGCAACTAGGATTATGTCAATATGGTTTGTGATGCAAATTGCTTGCAGCTGGGATTATGGTTAGTTTTCATTTACATAAATGTATGACTGCCTATGTCATAAGTGATAATTTAATGGAGCTGTTCTTGTTAAAAAATAAATAAACCCCAAGCCTAAATACAGGCCACTGTTGTCTAGACACCAAGTCCCCAGCCTAAGAGCAAGCACACTCTATAGACAGCAAAGCCGACCACTACACAGCAAGCCCTCAGCCTAGACAGAAACCACCACTCCCTGGACAGTAAACCCAGAACCTGCACGGAGGCCATCACTCCCTAGAAGACACGCCGTCTCCCCAGACAAAAACACTGCAACCACAAAGTCATTCAATACAATACCCCACTAGGGTATAGTTGACAAACTCACCAAATTTGGCATAATGACCTACAGAGAGGACCCAGGAAGTCATGACTGGTGATACCACCTACATGAAGAGACCGGTCACAAGCGGATTACCTCAAGACTGCATGCTGGGCCCCCTCCTATATGGCATTTACTTCTCAGAAGTAAAGGCTAATGTCAAGAGCCTTTGGCTACCAAGACAGAGACAATCTCCATAGACAGATATCAGTGTTTCCTAGACAGGAAGTCCTCAGCCTAGACAGAGACCATTGCTTCCTAGACAACAAACCATCAAGCCTGGGCAGAAATTAATGCATCCTAGGCAACAAGCTGTCTGCCAACTCAGAGATCTCTGCTCCCCAGCCAGCAAGCCTCTCCCCAGAGACCACCACTCCACAGACTGAAAGCCCTCAGCCTAGAGAGAGGCCACTGCTTCCTAAGCAGCAAGCCCTATCCCAAGACAAAGACCACCATTCCATAGGCAGCAAGCTGTTTCCACAGGTAGCATGCCTACTCCCAGACAATAATCCCTCAGCCTAGACAGAGACCACATTTTCTGTTAGCTCAGTAACCACTTTTGGCAAGAAAGATGGATTGCTCCTGAGGCTTACCCTGTCTTTGTGTAAGATGTGGGAGGGTGAAATAGCCATGACAGCATGGTGGTCAGAGACCCTATGGGCTGAAGTCAAGGCCAGGAGAAGCACTGTTTTCCAAGTGCAGAAGTTTAGAGTAGACGAAGCAGCCGGTTCAAAAAGGGGTAAAGTGAGCTTTTCCAAAACAAAATTAAGGTCAAAAGATGGAGTGTTAGGCTTCTTTGAGGGATGAAAGTGTAAAACTCACTTCAGAAAAAGCTTAATCTCTGTCCTGGACATGAGAGGGGGGACTGGAGAGGTAGGCAAGTATTAATGGCAAATAAATAAGCCTTAATGGAGGAGTAGGGTAACCCCGAATGTACCAAGTCACACAAGCATTGGAGTATTGTGGAGGTGTCTGAAATAAGGGGCTGGAGTTGGTGATTAGGGCACCAGATGGAAAAATCTCTTTCACTTGGCGGTGTAAGATTTGCTGGTGTCAGGTTTCCTGGCTTCTTGGTCAGACTCAAACATCATCTTTAGAAAAGGTGTTTCTTGCAGGGATTAGAATCCTGTCATCCAGAGGGTTAGATTGAGTGAGGTCAAACTGGCATGAAGGAGCTGCCCTTCTTGTTGACTGATAAAATCTGGTTTTGGAAGGATTCTCCAGTAATTTCCATTTGATAGGTGAAACAAGAGTGGGAACCAGTGCTGTTTTGGCCAGAAGTGTGCTAGAAGAAAAGACAGAGACCACTGCTCCCTAGACAACAAGCCATTAGCTATCAGCATGGGCAGAAATTAATGCATCCTAGGCGATTCCTTCTGGACCTTAAGAAGGAGCCTTGGAAGCAGGGATAGAGGGGGTTATGCATAAAGAAACTTCCCTGCCAACTGGAAGAAGGCATCTGTTCTCCACGAAAAGTAGGAGCAGGTGAAACTGGGGGGAGACAAAGAGGACTGATTGTGGAGTCCTCCATCTGAAAGTTATGGATCTGAAATCCTCTGTGTTTAAGGACCATTTGTGAGGGTCTTCCATGTCCCTACTTAAAGAATCTGCCACTACGTTCTGCTGAGAGGGGAATATATAGCACAGTAAGTGTAAGAGTCAGGTGAGAGTCTAGGTGCCAGACCTCCTGTGCCAGTCTGCACAGGGGAGTGGGATCTTGTGCCTCCATGCTTGTTTATGTACCACATCATCATGGTGCTGTCTGTGTGCACCAGAGTGCCTGGTTTCCAAAGATGTAAGAATGTCTGTACGGCTCGTAAAAGTGACCTAACTTCCTTTAAGTATATGTGGTCTTTTAGTACATGGGCAAGCCACTCCCCTTGCATTCTGTGGTCTCCTGTCTAAGCCCCCCATGCCCTGTCTGAAGCATCTGTAACAGGACTTGGTTGTGTGGGGCTGAAGTGAAAAGGAGACATGGGTTGAGTGTAACCTGGTTGTTCAACCAAAGGATTTCCTTCTTGATGCAAGGAAGAACAGGAATCCAGGTATCATGAGAGTGAGTGTGTTGGGACTACACTGATTTTACATACCATTGTATTTTCCTCATGTGTTGTCCAGCAATGGGCAGTATAGGGATGGTGGCAGCCATGAGTCCCAGGGTCCTGAGAGTTGTCTGGCCTAGCAATGATCCTCACTGGAAGACATTAAGAACTTGTTGGCTACAGAGGAATACTGGCACGCAAGGCAGATGTGTCCAGGCTGCATCCCAGAAAGGTCAGCTGATGGGTGGGAGTGAGCTGGGATTTTTGGTAACTGACAGTGAACCCCAGGAAAGTCAAATGTCACACAGTGTAATGAAGGTGCTTTAGAAGCATGTCCCTGGATAAAGCTTGGAGTAGAAAAGTCATCCATTTAAGGGAATATTTGTATGACCCAAGCACGTCAGAAAACCATTACTGGGGCCAGGCACTTTATGAAAAGCCTAGGAGCTGTGGAAAGACCAAAGGTCAAAGCAGTAAAGAGAAAATGTGACGAGCAACTAGAAAACCTGAGAAATTTTTTGCAGGAAGGGTGGCTAGGGATATGAAGATAAGCATCCTTTAGGCCTAAAGTTACCAGAAAAGCCTGAGGAAGTAAAAAGGGTAAAAGAGTTTGTATAGACAGCATTTTGAAAGAGGGAACTTTCAGAAAGGTATTTAGCCAGGGAGTCTATATTAGAACATCAAATATTTAACAGTTCGAATCACTAAAGGTCGACCTTTAGTGATCGAACTGTTGAAACATTGAATGTTCAGAAAAAAAAAACAAAAAAAAAAAACTAAACAGTGTAGGCAGGGGGGCAAGCCACCCTGCACCCCCCACCCCCCACTGCTTAAATATACCAACTCTGAGACCACACTACATTGAAGTAAACGGAAATGTCCCCTTACTGAGATTTCCGTTTACTTGTTCGTTGTTGTGCAGTTTCGTTATTCTCGTGTCGACAATGTCAGATTAGACATTGTCTGCTTTTGAGAATGTAACATAGACCCTTTAGCCAGGAGAGGTCTGGAAGAGGTCTCTACTGGCCCTATTCCACTGAGGCAAGAAAGATCATTAAGTAAAAAAAACTTTCCTAAACAGGATATGGGCACCACTTCCATGTCCCCTGGACCAGTAAAGCTTGCACAATAGGGTCTAGCAGGTGTATCTACTAGAGAGGAAGTGGGGTTATTCCCCAAAACATACTGCAACCCTCCTTGATGATGCTTAAGATCTAATGTCCGAGGTTATTACTTCCTATACAGGAAAAGAAAAAGAAAGCCTTTTTGAGAGCGGAGAGTTTGGAGAGGGTGGGTGAAATATATTCACTGGGGTCTACTACCAAACTGAAACCTCCCAAAAGGAGTATGCCTCTGGGTTTTTTCCTGGAAATCTTTCTGTAGGAATTTTCCTTTGCCTATGAAGTATTCTAGGATTCTCTTGGCAAAGGAATTAGCTAGATAATTTCTATGGCACCTGGGGACTGTAAGAAGCTGAATCTGATGGCAGCATTTTATTGCCTTGCTCTGTTCCTCCAAAGCCTTGAAAAGACTGGCAGCTTGTGAGTCAAAAAGGAAGTTTTTATTCAAGTGTGAGTCTAGAATCTTAGACGTGAAATCTTCTGAAGTAGGTTAGCCTCATAGCCAGGCATACTACATGATCACTTATCCAGTAGCAGCCACTGTGGTAGAGGCATCCACAGCATCATAGCTGCATATTATACTATGCCTGGCTATTTGAGAAGCCTAGGCCACTAGATACTTCATATACTGTTTTCATTACAGTGTCTGGGGCTCTGCGATTGTCTTGCTTAAGGACTGTAGCACAGACACTAAGTATTTGGTAATTTGAGTTTGGTAGTTTACTGCTCTAAAGCTAAAGTGGAGTAAATATACACTTTTTACCCCACCTGTCCATTGCTCACCTGTTCTTCTCATTGGGTAGAATGTTAGTGCCCAGGAGCAGCTTGGAAGGTGTGTCTGAGGCCAGGGATACTGCAGCTGGGTCTGCTACAGGACTTTTGTAGACAGTTTAATTCATCAGGAACTTTGCAGAACATATACAGCCTTTTTGGAGTAGAAGGCTGAGAATCAGGTACAAAAGAATTGGCTTGAAGTATGTCTAGATAAGAATCTAGCACTGGGCAAACTAGAGGAGTATCTCTTTTGCACCACTGACACCTGTCTGGGTTGCCATTCAAAATGCTTCAACATGCTTTGTAAGGTTTCTCCAAAGGGGGAATCTAGAGGGAGTGAGTCTCCCTCATCAAATCTATTCTGGGCAGTGTAACTGGGAAGAGTAGTCAACATAAGGATCAGAATCCCTGTTCAGTTACTCGTCAGAGAAGGAAGAATCAAAGGTCTGTTTGTCTGGTGCAGCCTGCGAAGGCTGGGTCAGAGAGGACAGAAACTTCAGAGACATGATTGCCTTGAATAACCCCTGAGAAAAATCAATCCATTTATTCTTTTTGGATACAGAAGGCAAAGTTGAGTACTTCAGTTTTTGCTTTTTTCTTCTTAGGAGTGTTGTCCACCTGAATCAGCTTAGGGAGATCTGAGCCTTAGCACATTTCTGTCAAGGAATCTGGAATCTCTTCTCACACAAGGATCTGAGGGATTCCTTGAGGTCCTTCTGAGATAATGAGTTGCAGTTCATTGGAGGAGGAAGCCATCTGCAAGCCCTCAGGAGCTGTACTAGCCTCTGGCTGGGTCACAGTAGGGGGCTTGTGAGAAGAAGAGTGGAGAACTGAGGATTCGATCACTCAGCAGGTACATCCAATTCAGAGACAACAGAAGGAGAATCTTCTCTAGGTCTTTTAATTTTTTTCTTAAGCAGAAGGCTAATGTCTGGGCCTTCTGACATGGTGGAGTGAGCCAAGCATTTCAGATGTTGGTTATCAAGGAAGGTATTAAGTGCAGACAGCCTAGACCGTAGTGTTTTATGAACAAACAACTGGCAGATGTAGCAGGATTTATGGTTTGTTCAGTCTACACAGAACAGGCACTTAATGTTCAAGTCTTTCTATGGAATTTGTCTGCCACACTCAAACGTACTGCTCCAAGCTGATATCTGATAACAGTGCAAAACAGTCAAAAGTTTAGAAAGAAAGGAACCCCAACAGGATACTTATGTGATCCAAAAAAATGAAGTTATGTACTCACCATAACATTTCATGCGAGTTGTTCCATCTCGCCTTCATTCTTCACTGACGGGTTCGGAGCCGATCCTCGGCTCTGACACGGCCGACTAGCAAGCTCAAAATTTTCCAGTAGCTCGAGACCCAACCCCTTATCCCACAATACACTGCTGGAATTACCTCAGATCTTGTTTTCTGCGTACCATATACAGATACTATAATTATTCTGCCTAGGAATGAAGACACACTGAGAAACCAGAATGAAGACAGCCTCCAGGTCAACTGCCAGCCAGGAGGGGGAAGGAGGGAGGGACGTGAGAATGAAGGTGAGATGGAACAACTCACATGGAACGTTATGGTGAGTACATAACTTCTTTATGTGAAGTTGTTCAATCTCGCCGTTCATTCTTCACTGATAGGTAGCATCCCTAGCACCCCAACCCTGGGTGGCTCACGGAAGTACACACTTCAGAACCGTAGAACCAAATGAAACCCTGTCCCTGGAGGCCTTATCCACTTTGTAATGAGTTATAAAAGTGAGAGGTTTAGACCATGTTGCTGCAGCACAGATGTTGTCTAGAGGTAATTTGGCTTGAAAGGCTGAAGAGGTAGAAACTGCTCTGGTTGAATGAGCCTTCACCTTAATAGACAAGGGCATGTTATGACAAGAATAGTGTAAGTGATACAATCCGACAGCCACTTAGAGTTGTTTTGGCGACTGGTTTACCTTTCCTGGCCTCAGAAAAAGATACAAAAAGCTGATCTGATTTCCTAATGTCTTTTGTTCTGTCTAAATAAAATCTAGGTTGCCTGTGAACATCGAGTTTGTGCAACATATATTCCAATTTGTTGGTGTAATTAGGGAAGAAAACAGGCAACTCAATGACTTGACTGATGTCAATCTCTGAACATACTTTAGGCAAAAAGGATGGGTTTGTCCTGAGAGATACCCTGTCAGCATGAAAGACCATATAAGGAGGCTTGATGGATACGGCTTGGAGCTCTAACACTGTTCGGGCTGAAGTGATGGCTACTAGGAAGATAGTTTTCCACAACAGAAATTTTAGCTCACAAGATGACGCAGGCTCAAAGGAAGGAAGAATGATGCGAGATAACATAAAATTCAAATTCCAGGTAGAATAAGGAGTCTTCACTGGAGGCCTCATGTGAAAGGAACCTTTTAGAAAAGCTTTAGACAATTGGTGAGCCACAATATTCAATCCATCGATCTCTAGATGGAAATTAGATATAGCAGCTAGTTGTACCCGCACCGTAGCAGCCGCTGTTCCTTTGTTGACAATTTCTGTCAAGAATTGTAAAATAGAAGACAATGGTGCTTGGTAAGTGTCAATATTATGGGAGGAAGCCCAAATGGAAAATCTCTTCCACTTACTACCATACAACTTTCTAGTGAAAGGCTTATGGGAAGCCAACAAAATTTGACTACTGTCATGGGAAAGATTATAAAACCTGGCTAGGCAGAGAATTGCAGCAGCCAAGAGGTTAGCTTCAGTGTCCGCAATGATGGATGGAGATCCCCTGATGGATGTGTCAATAAGTCCGGAACTGGGTCCAGGATCCATGGGTCTTCCAGAATGTGATGGTAAAGAAACGGAAACCAAATCTGCTGAGGCCAATGAGGGGTTATAAGGATGATTGTCCATCCCAGCGACTTTGCTTTTTGTAAAAATCTGGGTATCAGAGGAATTGGGGGAAATGCGTAGAGGAGACCCGGGGGCCAATAATGGACAAGAGCATCCCTCGGGGACTGACCTGGCGGGGGAATCAGGGCAAAATAGCTTCTGCATTTGTTGTTGATAGGACTGCCAAACAGGTTGGAGGAAGGCTGGCACCATTTGCGGAAAATCCTGTCCACAATCTCTTGTTTGAGGGACCATTCGTGGGGCAATAAAATTGCCCTGCTCAGTTTGTCCACTATGATGTTGGATTTTCCCGGGATGTGCATTGCTAACAGAAAGCACTGGGATGACACTGCCCACTGCCATACTCTGAGGGCTTCTCGGCAAAGGGGTAAGACTTGGTCCCACCTTGCTTGTTCAGATACCGGACTACTGACATGCTGTCTGTCTGTATTGCAATTGCTCTTAGAGGAAGAGAGTCCTGAAAGAATTGCAATGCTAGAAGTACTGCTCTCATCTCCAGGACACTGATATGCAGATGTGATTCATGATCTGTCCATTTGCCTTGGGCAGTCTTTCCCAGAAAATGCCCCCGCCCTATCAGGGAAGCATCCATGGTCACAGTGGCAACTGGAGTGGGTAGCATGAAGGGATGTCCTATTGTGACATGAAGAGACGTCAACCACCACTGAAGATCCTTCTTGCAAGAATTTATCAGGATTGTGTGATTCACTAGAAGTTCTTGGCAAGACCATTGCATGAATAGGAGCCATTGAAGAGTCCTCATATGCATCCTTGCTAACGTGATTGCCAAGATTGCTGCTGCCATCAATCCTAGTGCTTTCAATACCTCTGCAGCTGGTGCTCTCTTCTTTGATAGCAAGGATGTGATGTGTTGGCGAAGAATACAAACCCTTTCTGGTGGAAGACGAAGAGTGGTGGTTGACGCGTCTAATTCTATCCCTATAAAAATGATATGCTGCGATGGCAACAAGGCAGACTTTTCGAAGTTGACTGTAATGCCTAGCCAACTGCAGAGTGTCAGAGTAGCCTCTCTCGCTTGAAGAAGTTTATGCCTGGTGGTGGAGATAAGGAGCCATTCATCCAAGTACGGAAACACCTGGAATCCTAGATGCCTCAGGTGAGCCGTGACTACTGCCATGCACTTGGTGAACACTCTGGGGGCTGTAGTGAGACCAAAGGGCAGTGATGATTGGCTCCCAGTCGGAAATGCAGGTGATCCCTGGATGGTCTGGCCATCTTTATGTGGTAGTACGCATCCTTGAAATCGATTGAGCACATCCAATTGTCTTTTCCTAAAAAGGGAAGTATGGACTGTAGCGTGACCATTTGGAACTTTTCTTTCCTCACAAATTGGTTGAGTCTGCTGAGATCCAAAATGTGTCTCCAGTCCCCTGTTTTCTTTGGAACCAAAAAGAATCTTTAGTAAGTTCCGAATCCTGTTTGGTCTGCCGGGACTGGCTGGATGACTCTTTTTTTTCTAGCAATCAGCGTACCTCTATTGTTGCTTGTTCCCTGTGACTGGGTGGAATGTTCGGGATTTTTTTGACGGGAAGGGTCTGGGTGGAGAACGGTATGAAATACCCTCTGGAAATGATACTCTGTACCCAGTTGTCATTTGTTATATCTAGCCAGGCTTCTGGGTATAATGACAAGCGACCCCCGACTGTCTCCAGAGTAGGACACCCGGGCCTCCCTTCAGGACCAGAGAAGTGATCTCTGTCACCCTGGTGTTGCAGACCCCCTCTGCCGCGAGGGTGGTGTCTTCCATTGTAACCCCCTTCTCTGCCTCTGGAGGGGGGCTTTCCATGTGTTTCTTGAAAGGCTCCTTGGGCTTTCCGAAACCACATCTTTCCTCCCCTCTGACCTTTAGGAAAGGGTCGAGTGGGGGTGGAAAAACAGACTCCGATGGCAGACAGAGTCCTTCCTTCTTGTTCACACCTGGTCAAAGTCTCCTTTACCTTTGGCCCATACAAGGATGAGCCGTCAAACAGGGTATTCATAAAGGAAGACTTGAAGGGTTCCGGGAAGGAACAGAGTCGCATCCAGGCATGCCTACGAAGAGCAATTCATGTACCTGCAGCTCTACTCAAACCATCAGCTGCGTAAGATATGAGATGCATGGACGAGTTAACTATTGAATTAAGGGTAGCAAGCTGGGTAGCAACTTTGTCGGATACACTCGTAGCTACAGCACCCTGAAGAGCATCGCCCAACTCCTCAAGGAGATCTCTCTACAGTCTGGTAAAATGGGTCAAGTACTTCAGTGATCTGAGTAAGAAAGTCGCTGAACTAAACATGCGTTTCCCATATCTACCCATGATCCTGGATTCTCTGTTAGGAGGATGGACAGACGAGGAAGTCTCAGAAATTTCCTTTTTGGTGGCTGCTGCCACCACCATGGCATCAACAGGGACTCCCTTGGTCAAAAAGGACTTATCTACGGGGGCAGAAATATACTTATTAGGCCTCCTAGGGACAGGTTCCATAGATTCTGGTGATTCCCACGCCCTATGAGAGACCAGATCTATAAGCTCATCGTAGGGCAGAGACACCCAAGAGGTGGAAGGTTGAGACCCGAACGCCTTCAGGAGAACCGACTCATCCTCAGTAGGGCTCTTGGACTGCCAATCACCCCTCTGCCTAAGAATTTCAAGAATCTCCGCAAAGGAGATGTCCTCAGAGGGGGATCTAGGGGACCCTTCTGATTCATCCAAGTCAGTGTCTGATGTTAGAGACTCCGGTGGGTAGTCCAAATGCCTCCTCTTGCATAATCTCTTCCTGGGGACTTCTTCAGGGGGAACCTCTGGAGAGGTCTCAAAAGAGCAAGGAGCACCCTGTTGGGCTACTTGAGGCTCTGGGTCTCTACGCTTGGGATGACCGGAGGAAACAGAAACTGACACAGGCACTTTAGGGGAGGAAGAGGCCAGACCTGGAGATGAGGAAGTCTTAGGAGACAACACTCGTCTCATGGCTTCGAATGCACCATGGCTCCGATGAGGAGGAGTCGACGGATCAGGAGGAGCCGCAATCCCCTCCCGCACCAAAGCCATGGGCTCCGTGCCTGAGGTAGGAGCCAAGCTCACCTGAGCCGAAGCACCGAGAGGGGGAGTTAGCACAGACAATTCGTTGCGACTGTCCTTCCCAGACCCGACCGCAGAGTGTCGGTTCCTAGAGTCCCCGGTTGGCACCGAAGATGTCCGAGCCTCTGAAACTGGAACTGGTGTCAGCTCCAAGGGATCCATAATCATCAGGTCGGCCTCCTCCAGCTCTGAAGGTTTGGTATGGCTCGGAGGAGAAGCAGACAATTCAGGAGTAATGGTCTTCGGCTCAGATGGTTGGGTCTGAGCTGACAGCAATTTAGCTAGGCCTGGTGCCTTTAAGAGCTTCTGAACCAGCCGGTCCATATCCAGATCAGACAGGCTGACCAAAGACCTGGAGGAGTGAATAGATGAAGCCAATTGGAGAAGTAGAGAGGGAGGTTTTTCAGCAACCAGTTCCAAAGCAGTGTCCCGGGTCCGAAAAGAACAGACTATCAGCTCCGAAGCCAGTGAAGCCGAAGTCACAACACTTTCCAACTTTTTCCCTTTCTTTGTCCTGGATTCTGAGGAAGATTTGGACGATTTGCTGGCCCCATCCTGGTCAGACATTGCCTCTGAGAAAGGGTGTTTAATAATACCTCTGAGAAAGGGTGTTTAATAATACCCCTGTCAACTAACTTCCTCTTCCTTTCTGCAAGCATTCGAGTAGAAAAGGAGTGGCAGATACTACATGACTCCTGCAGGTGCACCTCACCCAAACAGTACACACACTGCACATGGGCATCTGTAACAGACATCTTTTGTCCGCAGTCTGGGCACTTTTTGAACCCAGACTAAAGATGCTTTTCCCTTTCTTCAGACATAGCAACTAACTTCCTGAAAAAAATTCACAAGATCAAAAAACAACACTATTTAACTATATAAAAATAGTTTAACTCAGAATTGAGTAATCTAATTCAGTACAAACAGCAATGCAAAAGGAGAGCACAAACAGCCCAAAAAGGCAACTAGTAACAAGAGTAATCCAAATATCCAAAAGCCTAAAAAGGGCAACTCTAATCTAACAAGCTGTAAGAAAAGGCCCAAGGCCAACAGGTCGAAGGCAAGCACTAGAGATTTACTGGGAAAAGGGGAAAAACAGAAAAATCTGCTAAACTAGGTAATACTATGTAAATATAATAGTAGAAAGATATAAAAATGCAATAGAAAAACTTGATGAAAGTTGAAAATTCCCTCAATAGTCTCGTGCAATGCAGGAAACCAAGGGATCCTTGCCATGGCAAACTGGATCTGGGGTAATTCCAGCAGTACATTGTGGGATAAGGGGTTGGGTCTTGAGCTACTAGAAAACTTTGAGCTTGTTAGATGGCCGTGTCGGAGCTGAGGATCGGCTACAAACCCATCAGTGAAGAATGAACGGCGAGCTTGAACAACTTCACATGCAAAGTTACAGTGATTAAACAATCACAGCACACTGGATGCAACAACTTGCATTTGGGCTGGCAGCAACATAGTCTGCAGATGTCGTACATATTTCTGGCTTTATACCCCCACTGAGGAGCTGACATCAGCATCCAGACATACATCCTAGGAAGGCAAAGCTTTGGTACCCCGCCTGGATGTCAGCGAGCTACAACTTATCTGTTAGGTACACTGCAACAGTGACTCAGACAAGACATCAACGCTTCCCAGAAAGCAAGGCTCTTCCCAGACAGAGACCACCACTTCCTAGACAGTAAGCCATCTGTCTAGACACAGACCACCATTCCCTAGACAGCAAACACTCAGCTTAGGCAGTAAACACTGCAACTTAGACAACAAGCTCTCAGTCTACACATAGACAACTGCTCCTATGCATTAAGCCCTCTGCCTACACAGAGACTACTGCTCCACAGACAAGCAGCCCTCACCTTAGAGATCACTGCTCCCTATACAGCAAATCATAAGCTTAGACACAGACCACCGCTCCATAGACAAAATGCCCATAACTTAGACAGAGACCACTGCCCCCTAGACAGCATGCATTCTCCCTCGCCAGAGACCAATGCTCCTTAGAAAGCAAGACCTCCGCTTGAACAGAGACCACCACTCTCTAGATGGAAAACCATCAGCCTAAGCAGAGACAACCACTCCCTAAACAGCAGGCCCTCAGCCTAGGCAAAGATCACCACAGCAAGCCTCTCATCAAACAGAGACCATTGCTCCCCAGATAGCCAGGCCTCTCCTTACACAGAGGCCACTGCACCCTAAACAGCAAGACCACCGTTCCACAGAAAGCATTTCCTGAGCCTAGGCAGAGATCACTGATTCTCCAGACAGAGACCACCACTCGCTAGACAGCAAGCCCTCTGGCTAGGCAGATATCACTGCTCCCCAGACACCAAGCGCATCCCCAGACAAAGACCAGTGCTCCCAAGACAGCAAGCCCTCTCCCTAGACAGAGACCACTTCTCTCTAGAGAACAAGCCCTCAGCCTAGACAGACACCACTGCTCCCTAGAGAGCAAGCACTCAGACTACACAGAAACTACCAGCCCATAAACCAGAAGCTCTCAGCCAAGATGGAGACCACCACCCCCCAGACAGCAAGCCCTCAGCCTAGGCAGACATGACTACCACTCATTAGAGAGCAAGTCCCATCCTCTAACTAAGATCATCACTCCCTAGCATATCTCTCAACTGGATTCAAATTCTGGTTGTAAGAACAGATTGAGAACCTTTCTCACTTACTCTTATAAATTTTCCTGGTGGAGGGTCTATGGGAAGAGTTCAAAAAGTACAGTAGTGTAAAGTTTTACCATAACAGTAGATGTCCTCCTTTTCACTGTTGCAGTATTCCTTACAGAAGGGATCCCCTGCTAAGGGTAGCCCAACATCTGTCCAGTATACCAAAGCCTTTGACTGTAATAGGGACATTGTAAATCACATGACTGCTTCCCGTGCATGGCATAGGACATAAAGGTGTCATACAGATGTACCTTCCTCAGAACTGATAATACCCAGGAGGAACAACAGTCCAAGGAGTAAGAGAGGAAAATGTGCATCCAGATGAAGAAAGAAAAATGGGGAAGGAGGGAGGCAGTGAATTCTGCAACAGTGAAGAGAAGGACATATACTGTTATGGTAGGACTTTACAGAACCATACTATGTCCTTCCATATCTCTATTGCAGTATTCCTTACAGAAGGGAAGAGTACAAAAGCTCATGAGGAACATAGGGAGGAGGAGGAAGGTCCAGCAGAGCCCTTAAGAAAGCCATGCAGGATAGCCCTGGCAGATCTGGCTCTAGTCCTGGAAACCATATCCAACTTATAGTGCCTGGTAAAAGTATGTGCAGAAGTCCAAACAGCTGCCTCAAAGATGGAGTTGGTATCCAGTCCTTTGAAAAAAGCACCAAAAAGAAGTCACAGCCCTAGTAGACTGAGCCTCAACAGAAAAAAAAAGGCTCTACACATGAAAAGTGTAACAAAAGGAAACGGCGTTAGAGATCCAAGAAGAACTAGTTTGCTTAGAAACAGCCAAACCTAAAGATCTAGGATGAAAGGAAACAAAAAGGTTCTCAGATTTACAAAAATCTTTAGTCTTATCTAAACAACATCTGAATTGTTTATGCAAATCCAAAGTGTGAAACCTTCTCACTAGCAGACTGTGGAAAAGAGAAAGCAGTGGACAGATGAATAGACTGATTACGAGACAACTCATTAACCACCTTGGACATAAAAGAAGGATTAGTACAAGGAGAGGCTTTGTCCCTATGAAAAACTAAAAAGTGAGGAACAGCCATAACGGCCTGAAGCTCAAACACTCCTTTAGCTGAAGTAAGGGCCAAAGAACAACAGTCTTCCAAGTACAATGCTGTAAGGAAGCGGAAGCTGCAGGCTCAAAAGGGGCCTGAGTCAATTTTTCAAGAACAAAATTAAGGTCCCAGGAAGGAGGAATAGGCTTCCTGGGAGATCTAATATGAAGAACGCCTTTAAGGAACTGTTTGACCTTAAATCTAGAGGCCAAAGGAGGAGTCAAAGGCAGGCATGCAGAAATAGCTTTAACTGAATAGCATGCCAACCCAGCACTGATCAATTCACAAAAATAAGAGAGAACCAAAGGAGCTTCCACATAACATGGATCACTTTACAAGCAAGACACGAAACAGAAAATCTCTTCTATTTGGACAAATAAGATTTCCTGGTAGTGGGTTTACTGCTCTCCTGCAGAACATGAAGTACATCCACAGAAAAAGGGTGCCTAAAAGGGATCAAACCCTATCAGCTACAGTGTCAGATGAACAGTGGACAAGTGGGATGGATGAGAGACCCATTGCCTTGTGTGAGTAGGTCTTCCCTGTGAGTTAACTTGTGAAGACTTTCCCTGGATAAATACAGAAGGAAAGGGAACCAATGCTATCTGGGCCAAAAAGAAGACACCAACAAGATTTTGGGAGAATCTTGTTCTATCTTGAACAGGACCCTTAGTAAGAGAGGAAAGGGGTGGAAGGCATAAAAAAATCCCCTTCCAGTAAAAAGATAGGGCGTCCACCTTCCATGCAAGAAGACATGGGACTCTGGTGCTAAAGAGAGGAAGTTATCTGTTCAGAGGGGAAGCAAAAAGATTTACCTGAGTAGTAACCAAAAGGTAACTGTCAACTCTCCTACACTAAAAGCAGTCAACAAACTTTCAAATATCTCCTGGCATCTTCAACACCACCATCATAGGCCAACATAATAAAGTGCCACCACCCAAAATAACACATTTAGGTACCACAAACATATATGCAAGTCACATCAGAACAGCAGTAAACATTGCCAAGAAAATGCTTGCAAGTGGGTACATAAACCCAAGTCCTGGATCCAGTACCCTTACTTCATCCATTTCTCAGACACCACATATACATAATAATAATGTCTTTCGGCTTTTCCCGGTTAGGGGTCGCCACAGCGGAACTCTGGTCTGCTAATGATTGGCAGTGGATTTTTACGGTGCCGAGTTGCCAGCTCGATGCCCAACCTTCAAAGAAGGCACACCCACTCACGCACGTACATACATACATGTCTTTATAAGTCACTCAACCATGGAGAGGACATGGACTCCACACAGAAGGCGGTCCAGCTGAGAATCGAACTGGAAAACCTCTTGCTGTGAGGCGACAATGCTAATTGCTGCACCATTGCAGCGGCCACCACATATACTTAATATACCTCACAAAAGCACTGACTTATTGTTTTTAAACATAAATGTTAGAAGTCTGGTTAATAAAGTTCATGAACTAGATCTATCCTATCACATTATTCCACAGAAATAGCCATCCTAACAACGACTTGGCTTAAACCCCATATCTCAGACAACAAAATTACACCTTCAGGGTATAATAAACTTCGAGCAGACAGAAATGACAAAAGAGGAGATGGAATAGCTATACTTTTCAAAAACAGCCTAACTGTGATGCCTCTAAATCTACAAATATCTACCCTTACTAATACTAACCTACTTCTTGCTAAATTACAAATTAATGAAACAAGCACATAACTATACTAGCCATTTACATCCCACCAGGCAATAATATTTCCATCACTAAATGCATCCTTCAATGCATCTCTAATAACACCACCCAATAAACTATTATCATGGATGATCTTGATACTGACTGGTTTACCTGTAACTCTAACAACCCTAACAACCACATTAATCTCTATGGCTTCTCACAAATTATCCAGTTCCCTACCAGAATAGACAAAAAATCTAACAAGTACTCCATTCTCAACTGGGCCCTAACAAATAAACCTACCCATGATCAAAATGCTGGCTGTTTATCACACATCAGTGATCATAACCTACCTATCCCTACTCAGGCAACACATGAAAACCCTACTAAGCACACTATATAACATCAAATCTGTAATAACAAACATTTAAAAACACAGGAATTAATATACAGTCTAAAACACTGTAAGTGGAGCCCACTGAAGACTTTACCCTTAGATGCAGCAGTTGAACATTTTAATAATATTTTCCTCATATACTCAACAGTATGGCACCCGCTAGAATAGTTCATGCAAAGCAAATTCTGCTCCATGGCTTACTACTGAAACAAAAAAAAAACCTTTAGCAAAGGGACAAGGCCTGGATCTCCTGGCATACTAGCAAACTCTACCTGATCGTATAACTTATCAACAGCTCAGGAACAAAGTTAAACACCAAATCAAGTTAGACAAAAATAAGAAGTTATGTACCTACCATAACGTTCCATGTTAGTTGTCTTCTTCTCGCCTTCTTTCTTGCTGGATGGGTTCGGAGCCGATCCTCGGCTCCGACTCGGCCAAAACTAAAGCTCGAGAGCTAATTCCACCGGCTCGAGGCTCCCCTATATCCCACAATGCTAGGCGGTAACTACTCAGATCTCGTTTGATAGCTATACCAAGCAATCCTAGTCTCCATAGAATGGAGTAGGGAAACCCACCTCAAAACAATCTGCGTAAAAAGTATCGCAGACCGCAGTAAGGATAAAAGAGGTGGAAGAACGTGTGGGAATGACAACTTCCAGAGGAAGAACACAAACTGAATTCCTGTTGGTCTGTCCAGGCTTGGGGGAAGGAGGGTGGGGCCTTAAGAAAGAAGGCGAGAAGAAGACAACTAACATGGAACGTTATGGTAGGTACATAACTTCTTAATGTTAAGTTGTCAATCTCGCCTTCATTCTTGCTGGATGGGACCACGTCCCTAGCACCTTATCCCGGGTGGCCTATCGGAACAGACTCTTGAGAACAGTGGAACCAAAATTGGCACGGCTTCTGGAAACCATTTCCAATTTGTAATGTGAAATGAATGTATGAGGAGAAGCCCAGGTGGCTGCTGCACAAATGGAATCTATTGGCAGCCTATCCTGAAAAGCTACGGATGTAGCTAATGCCCTAGTTGAATGAGCTCTAGGTCTTGAGGGTAGATTTTGGTGTCTGATCTCATAGATGAAGGTAATTGTAGAGGTGAGCCATCTAGAGAGGGATACTTTAGTAACTGGAAGGCCCAATTTCCCTTCCGCATATGACAGAAACAATTGATTAGATTTCCTGAATTGTTTAGTCCTGTCTAAGTAATATTCTATGTTGGCGATGAACATCCAAAAAATGTAGCTTTTGTTCTGACCTGTTCGAATAGTTAGGGAAAAAGACGGGGAGATCAATAATTTGGTTTAGGTTTATTTGAGAGGAAACTTTAGGCAAAAAGGATGGATTAGTACGGAGGGATACCCTGTCTTTGTGAAACACTAAGTAAGGAGGACGACTGCAAAGAGCATGGAGTTCAGACACCCTTCTCGATGAAGTTATAGCTACCAGAAAAAGTGTCTTCCAAGAAAGCAACTTCAAAGAACATGAAGCCGCCGGTTCAAAGGGGGGAAGAATTAAAGATGCCAGAACCAAGTTCAAATCCCATTGAGGCGGGGGATCTTTGATTGAAGGTTTGAGAAGAAATACGCCCCTTAAAAAGGCTTTACAGAGTTTGTGAGCCATGATGCTAGACTCTGAAACACCAACATGAAAATTTGAAATGGCAGCCAATTGAACTCTAATAGTAGATGCAGAAGATCCTAAATGAAAGAGTTCTGCTAGAAAGTCTAGAATAGTCTGGATAGGTGCAGTAAAGGGATCTATGTTTCTTGATGTTGCCCAAAAAGAGAAGCGTTTCCATTTGCTACTATAAATCTTCCGGGTAGAAGATTTATGAAAGGCTATCAAGATATCTCGGACCGAGCGAGATATTGAGGGAAGCCTGGCTAAGGTTGGAATCGGAGAAACCACGCTGTGAGGTTTAGAGAAGGCAGAGATTGGTGCAGCTGACCCGATAGGTGGGTTATCAGATCTGGTACTGGGTCCAGATGCCAAGGCTGCTCCAAAAGGTAACGATGAAGAAAGGGAAACCATATCTGTCGAGGCCAGTAAGGGGCAATGAGGATCATTGTCACTCTCAAGGTGATGGCTTTCTGAATTAGTTGAGATATCAGTGGAAAGGGGGGAAAGGCATATAGAAGTCCCCGGGGCCAATCGTGGACTAGAGCGTCTCTGGTGGGATGGCCTGGTAACGGGAAGAGAGTGAAGAAGTCGTGACACTTGCTGTTTTGGGAAGCAGCAAAAAGATCGCAGCAAGGCTGGCCCCATCTTAGGAATACTTCTTCTAGAACTGATTTCTTTAGAGACCACTCGTGGGGCATGAGAATTGCTCTGCTCAATTTGTCTGCAATAACGATGGATTTCCCGGGAATGTGCATTGCTATCAGAAAACGCTGAGAAGAGATCGCCCATTGCCAAAGTCTGAGTGCCTCTCGACATAAAGGGTATGATCTGGTTTCGCCTTGTTTGTTGATGTACCACACTACGGACATGTTGTCCGTTTGAATTGCAATAGTCCCAGTGGGAAGAGAGTCGTGAAGGGCTTGCAACGCTAAAAGCACTGCTCTCATCTCTAAGACGTTTATGTGCAAGTGGCACTCGAAAGGTTGCCACGTGCCCTGGACTGTCCTGCCCTGATAATGCCCCCCCCCCCCCACCCGATCAGGGAGGCGTCTGTTGTCAACGTGGCGACTGGGGGGGGGGGAGTGAAGGGTCTTCCTCGGAGAAGTTGAGGTGATGTGATCCACTAAGACAGTTGATTCTTGCATGATTGAGTTATCAATATGGTATGGGACATCAGGAGCTGTTGAAAGGACCATTGAGTAACAGCATCCATTGGAGGATCCTCATGTGAAAGCGAGCTAAGGTGAGAAGGGGAATAGCTGCTGCCATGAGTCCTAACACCTTCAAAACTAGTCTGGCTTTGACTTTGTTGCATTGTAAGAGAAGGGAAACTTGGTTCCGAATGTCTGACACTCTCTGCTCTGTGAGTCTGGCTGAAAGACTGAGTGTGTCTAAGATGGCGCCTATAAAGGTAGTAGATTGACAAGGCGACAAGGCAGATTTTTCGAAATTTATCGAAATGCCTAGAGCTTGGCAAGATTGGATGGTGAAGTCCCTGGATAGAAGAAGCTGATGTCTGGTGGTGGCGGTAAGGAGCCAGTCGTCTAAATATGGAAACACCTGGAATCCTTCACGTCTCAAGTGAGCCGCGACCACTGCCATGCATTTGGTAAACACACAGGGGGCTGTAGTGAGACCAAATGGCAGGGCCCTGAACTGGTAGTGACTGGCTCCCAGCCTGAAGCGGAGATATCTCCTGGAGCGTCTGTTCATCTTGATGTGGTAGTACGCGTCCTGAAGATCTATCGAGCAAATCCAATTGTCCTGACCCAAGAAGGGTAGAATGGACTGTAGCGTGACCATCCGGAATTTTGTTTTCCCTGACATACTTGTTTAAGTAGCTGAGATCCAGTATGGGTCTCCAGTCCCCTGTTTTTTTTGGTACCAAAAAGAATTTGGAGTAGATTCCAGATCCTTGCTGGTCTGCTGGGACTGATTGGATAGCTCTTTTTGATAGCAGCTTTGAAATTTCTAATGCTGTTTGTTCCCTTAGACCGGGTGGAACGTCTGGAAGGGATCTTTTGGGTTGGGATGGGATGTGAACAAAGGGAATTTTGTAACCCTCGGATATTATCGACTGTACCCATTTGTCTTGCGTAAGGGAAAGCTAGGCTTTTGGGTACAGGGATAATCTTCCCCCGACTGCCTCCGAAGGTGGACAGCCGGGCAGCCCCTCAGGGATGCTGAAGGGTTTGTCAGAGAACATTTCTCTGCTACCCTGGTTTTGCGGACCTCTTCTGCCTCTAGGGCGGCATCTATTATTATTATTCCCCCTCTGCCTCTAGAGGGGAATCGGCCTTGTGCGTCAGATGAGACTCCCTGGGATTGTTTGCGGAACCACATCTTTCCTCCCCTCTGACCTTTGGGATAAGGTCTAGAAGGGGTGGAAAAACGGACTCCTACGGCACAGAGAGTCTTACCTTCTACCTCGCACCTGGTCAATGTATCCTTCACCTGTGGACCAAACAAGGATGATCCATCAAAGGGAGAATTGGTGAAGGACGCCTTGAAAGGGTCCGCAAAGTTACATAGCCGCATCCAGGCGTGACGTAAGGCAACACCTGTGCCTGTGGCTCTACTCGCCCCATCTGCAGCATATGATACCAGCCGCATGGAGGAGTTAACGATGGAATTCAGGGTTGCCAACTGGGAGTTCATTGTGTCTTTGAACCCCTCAGCTGTAGGATCCTTTATCAATTCACCCATATCCTTGAGTAAATCTCTCTGGAGATGAGTGAAGTGGCATAAGTAATTCAGCGAACGCATTGAAAAGGTCGCTGATGAGAACATCCACTTGCCGTACCTGTCCATGGTCCTAGATTCCTTATTAGGAGGATGGACAGGAACCGAAGGATCAGCTAACTCCTTCTTAGTGGCTGCAGCCACCACCATGGCATCAACAGGGACACCTTTGGATAAAAAATCTTTATCTCTAGGGGCAGTAATAAATTTAGATGGTCTCCTCGGGGTGGGTTCCACTGAATCAGGAGCCATCCAAGCCTTCCTTGCCACCACTTCCATAAGGGGGTCAAAGGGAGGGGACACCCAGGAGGTAGAAGGGCGAGAGCCAAATGCCTCAAGATACACTGACTCATCCTCCGAAGGGTTAAGGGCTGGCCAGTTCCCCCTCTGTTTCAGGATCTCAAGGATGTCAGCAAAGGAGACATCCTCAGAGGGGACTCGAGGGAACCTTCGATTCCTCTAAGTCAGTGTCAGAGGTGATAGACTCAGGGGAGTCAATGTGCTTCCTCTTGCACTGCCTCTTCCTTGGGGGATCTCCTGCCGGGTCAGGAGAGGCCTCGGAAGAGGAGGAAATTCCCAATGGGGAAACTTGAGGAGTTGGCTCTCTGCGGTCTAAGACAAGGGGGTGAGTAGAAATCACCGCAGGCACTGTAGATGGGGGGGGCTGAAGGAGCCGACTGTGGGACAGAAACTGGTTCTAGCACGCACCGCATGACCTCGAAGGCACCCCTGTCAGGCAAGGCCAGAGGCCCCCGCTCCGAAGAGACAAGGACCTCCTCTGGCACCGACAGGGACGGCTCTGAAGCCGATGTCGGAGCCGAACTCACCAACGCCAAAGCCCAGAGAGGGAGAGGGGGTCGGACAAGGGTCCGATGCCACTCGCCCCCTCGGAGCCGACGAGGGAAGCCCGGCGCCGAGATCCCTCCAAGGAGGAGATCGGAGCAGACGACAGAGCTGAAAGGGAAGGTATCGGATCCGACGCACTGACAGCCATGGCTCCGACAAGCCCTGGCTCCGAACTCAAAGGAGTCGGAGGAGGAATGTATTGGGGAACGGAAATAGCCACTGACTGGTGAGTCGGGCTATGCAGCATTTGGGCCAGTGCCTCGGACTTGAGAAGTCTACTCACTACCCTTTGCAAATCATGGTCAGATAACCTGGAAGACCGTGAGGAATGAGTTTTATGGCTCCGTTCAGAAAGGAGAGGGGATCCTGGCGACGAATGCACGGAGCCGATAGAGGGGGATCTGTACCTCTTCCTAGACTGTGGCTCCGATAAAATTATCAGAGCCGACGGAGTTTTATCAGCCTCGGCTCCAGCCGGAGCCGAGGTAACAGTATGAGGCTTGGAAACATCGGCTCCAGCCGGAGCCGATATCGAAGCCGACTTAGTCTTTCCAGCAGTCGACTCTGGAACCGGAGCCGACTGTTTGGAAGTTTTGGAAGGCTTCCCCGACACAGACTGAGTCGGGGGGCCTTCAGGCTTTAATAAGCCCCACAAGATTAGCTTGTTCTTGCGTTCCTGCAGGACTCTAGGGCTAAAACCATGACAAACAGCACAAGAGTCCTGCAGGTGCACAGATCCCAGGCAATACACACAAGAAGTTTGACCGTCTGTCAGAGACATTTTCTGACAGCACGAGTCACACTTCTTGAAGCCTGAGACCTTGTCTTTTGACATTGTAAAAAGGAGTGCCTGACACAACACAAACACACTACAGACACACCCTTTACAGAAAAAATTATTAAATTATTAAATTAAATTATTAAAGGCGAAAACAAGCCACAAACACACACACATGAGCCCTTAACAGAAAAAAGGACAACTAATTTAGTCACTAATGGACTGGGGGAAGGGTAGGGGCCGAAGGCCTACAAGATAAGGGAAGAAAGGGAAAAAAGACTCGACAAACAGGGGTCGATTGATCTAAATACTTAAATTAAACTAAAAGGTTATGTATGACAACAAAAAAGGGGGTTTTAGAAGTACCTAATAAGGTAAAAGTCTAACTCACCTGCCTGAGCCGGTAGAAAAGCACCTCGTCAGCTATAGCGGCAAACGAGATCTGAGTAGTTACCGCCTAGCATTGTGGGACATAGGGGAGCCTCGAGCCGGTGGAATTAGCTCTCGAGCTTTAGTTTTGGCCGAGTCCGAGCCGAGGATCGGCTCCGAACCCATCCAGCAAGAATGAAGGCGAGATTGACAACTTAACATGAATTATTATACTAACATGCAAGTTAAGTATCAAAATAACCCACAACATTCTGGGCTACAATCAAAAATAAGAAGTTATGTACTCACCATAACGTTCCATCTGAGTAGGTAGCTTCATTTGTCTGCAACCTGTGGGTCTTGGATCCGATATCGGATCCGAGCCGGCAACTTGTTTCAAGCTAATGGATACGAGCTCCTAGCTCCTCTCCTCACCCATAATCCCCTGCTAACCCTCCATGACCTCAGATCGAGTTTGCCCCTCAATATATACCCAAAAACGGGTATCCAACTAAAATAGATCCGAAGAAGGCCAGGGGGAAGGAGGGGGGGATAGTTGCAGACAAATGAAGCTACCTACTCAGATGGAACGTTATGGTGAGTACATAACTTCTTAATCTGAAGTAGGGAGTTCATTTGTCAGCAACCTGTGGGACAGAGTCCCCAGCTACCTGAACCTTGAGTGGCCATCATGGAAGGATATTGCGAAGCACCACAGAGCCAAAGGATGCTCTCCCTCTAGAAATCACGTCCAGTTTGTAGTCGTTAATAAAGGTATGAGATGAAGCCCAAGTGGCTGCCGAACAAATATCATCCAATAGAACTCTAGACTTGAAGGCCGCAGAAGTAGAGATGGAACGAGTGGAATGTATGCGAACTCCTTCCGGTGCGGGTCTCCCAGAGGCTTGGTACGCCAATAGGATACATTGAGAAATCCAGCGTGATAGAGATACTTTTGATATTGCTTTCCCCAAATTAAAATTGGCAAAGGAAACGAACAGCTGGTCGGATTGTCTATGACCAGCTGTTCTATGAGTATAAAAGTGAAGCTGCCTATGAACATCTAATGAGTGCAGCTTGTACTCTCCTTTATTCTGATATTTAGGGAAGAAAACCGGTAAATTTACGGATTGATTTATGTTGGTTTCTGATGCTATCTTGCAAAGAAAAGAGGGATTGATCCTGAGGTACACTCTGTCTGGGTGAAAGATCAAACAAGGAGGCTTCACAGAAAGAGCTTGAAGCTCCGAAACTCTTTTTGCTGAAGTGATGGCTACAAGGAATGCTGTTTTCCAGGACAACAATTTGAGATCTACTGAAGCAATGGGTTCAAAAGGTGGAGCAGTCAAGGCTTGAAGAACTAGTGAAAGATCTCACGGTGGTACGGCTTCTTTTATAGGGGGGTCTAAGCAAGAAGGTGCCCTTGAGAAAGGTTTTACACAACTTGGCCGACATCAAAGGCCCTGTATCATGTCCCACATGGTAATGTGAGATGGCTGCCAATTGCACTTTGACAGTTGAACAACTAGCGCCTTCCTGAAAAAGTTCTGTTAGGAAGTCTAATATGGACGGAAGAGGAGCCGTAAAGGGATCTAGATCATGATGCTCCGCCCAGATGGAGAAACGTATCCATTTACTGCGGTACACTTTCCTGGTGGAGGGCTTATGCTCTGCCACAAGGATGGCTTTGACTGGTGAAGAGATACCGGGAGTCCTAACTAGGAGTGGAACTGGAGCAACCAAGCTGTCAGTTTCAGATTGTCCAGGTTTGGGGTCGGTAAGTTCGACGGATGGGAGATTAGATCCAGAATCCAAGGAGGATTCACTAGGTGAGACCACAGGTAAGGGAACCAAATTTGCCGAAGCCAGAATGGGGCAATGAGGATCATCCTGCTCCCCAACCGGGAGGCTTTCTGTAAGAGTTGCAGCATCAGGGATAGAGGAGGATAGGCATAAAGCAGACCGGGTGGCCAAGCATGCACCAGAGCGTCTCTTGGAGTTTCCCTTGGAGGGGGAATCAGAGCAAAGAAATTGCCGCATTTGGTGTTTGAGGGAGACGCAAAAAGATCGCAGCAGGGTTACGCCCATATTGCGAATATTTGCTTCGCTATTAGTGGATTGAGAGACCATTCGTACGGGGTAAGAAGGGTGCGACTGAGTTTGTCCGCTAGGATGTTGGTCCGTCCCGGAATGTGCGTTGCAATCAGAAAGCGGTTGGTGGAGATCGCCCATTCCCACACTCTCATGGCTTCATGGCATAGAGGGTAAGATCTGGTTCCCCCGTTTGTTGATGTACCAGACAACCGACATGTTGTCTGACTGAATTACAATCGTTCCTATGGGGAGGAGATCCTGAAGTGCTTGCAACGCGAACAGCACCACTCTCATCTCCAAAACGTTGATATGCATGGAGGTCTCCGTGTCGTTCCACGTGCCTTGGACCGTCCTGCCTGAATAATGCCCCCCCCCCACCCAAGGCGGGAGGCGTCCGTGGTCACCGTGGTGAGAGGGGGAGAGGTGCAGAAGGGACGGCCCGTATGGAGGTCCGAAGTTTGGAGCCACCATAATAGAGCCCTCCTGCAAGCCTTGCTGATAGCAATGGGGTGGGGAAGAGGAAGGGATAGAAAGGACCATTGCACTGGAAGTGTCCATTGCAGTACCCGCATGTTCAGACGGGCGCATGGAAGGAGCGTAATCGCTGCCGCCATGGAGCCTAGTTCCCTCAGGACCAATTCCGCTGGTGAAGTCTCTGATTGGAGGATAGCCTGCACATGGAGTTGCAAATTCCGGATTCTCTCGGAAGTTAGAAAGGCTCGTAGCTCTCTGGTGTCTATTCTGGCTCCTATGAATTCCATGACTTGTGTCGGGGCCAGAAGGGATTTGTCGGCATTGATGGTGATGCCTAACTGTGGGGCTAGGCGGAGAAAGAAATCTCTGGCTGAGCAAAGTAGATGCCTTGTTGGGGCGGTCAGGAGCCAGTCGTCCAGGTACGGAAAGACCTGGAGTCTCAGGTGGGCCGCAATCACTGCTAATACCTTGGTGAACACCCTGGGGTCTGTTGTGAGGCCAAAGGGAAGGACCCTGAACTGGTAGTGACTGGCTCCCAGCCGGAAGCGGAGGAACCTCCTGGATCGTCTGTCCATTAGAATGTGGTAGTACGCATCCTTGAGGTCTATAGAGCACATCCAATTGTTCTCCCTTAGAAGGGGGAGAATAGATTGAAGAGTGACCATTCGGAATTTTTCCTTGGTTACTGACAGGTTCAAGCGGGAAAGGTCTAGGATCGGTCTCAAGTCCCCCATCTTTTTTGGCACCAAAAAGAACCTGGAGTAGAACCCTAATCCGAGCTGGTCTTGGGGGACGGGCTGGATGGCTCTTTTTCTTAGCAGCTGCTGAATTTCTGCGGCTGCGGCCTCCCTCTGATCGGGTGGTACATCGGGGAGGTTCTTGAATTTGGGGACATGGAGTAATGGTATTTTATACCCTCTGGATATAATGCGAAGCACCCAGCGGTCTGTCGTGATGGACTCCCATGCCGCTAGGTGCTCCGAGAAGTGCCCCCCGACTGCCTCCAGAGTGGAGCAGCCGGGCAACCCTTCAGGGCTGCTGCGTGGGCCGTTCAGAGAAAGGTTCTCTGGACCCAAAGTTTCTCGGAGCCCCTCTGCCCCTGGGGCGGCGTCCTCCCTGTCCTCCTCTGCCACGGAAGGACTGGCTGTCCGGAGCGGGTTGGGAATTTTGCGATTTCCGGAACCACATCTTCTTCGGACCCTTTTGGTTCTTCGAAAAGGACTGCTGGGGACCAGAGAAGCGGACTCCGACGGCAGACAACGTCTTCCCGTCTTTTTCGCTCTGGACAAGAGTCTCGCGAACCGTTTTGCCAAATAGGGCAGAACCATCGAAAAGGGCGTTCACAAAAGATGCTTTAAAAGGCTCCGCAAAGTCACAATGATGGAGCCAGGCCTGACGTCTCATGACTAGGCCTGCTCCGCTAGCCCTAGCGGCTTCCTCTGTGGCGTGGGACAACAGCCGCATAGAGGTATTTGAAATTGATCTCAGAGTGGCCATTCGGGTTGAGTACAATTGCTTGTCATCCGCCGACATGGACTCAGGCGGGGAGGCAGCGTATTCTTTGATAAGATCCCGCTGCATCCTGATGACATGTGCCATATAGTTCAGAGACCTTACCGAGAAGGTCGCTGAACTAAAAACTCACTTCCCTAAGTGGTCCATTGAGCGGGACTCCTTGCTCGGTGGATGGACTGAGGGGCTCTCCTGAGCCAGTTCCCTCTTCGTGGCTGCCGCCGTCAACATGGCATCTACGGGGGGGCCCTTACTCCAGTGCGATCGGTCTGAGGGGGGGCTAAGTATTCTGTCCGGGCGTTTTGGTATTGGCTCCACGGTGTCCGGATCCTTCCACGCCCTGGTGGTAATGAGGTCCACCAAGGGGTCGGCCGGAGGGGACACCCAAGAGGTAGACGGGCCTGCTTCGAATGCGTCCAGAAACACTGACTCATTGGAGGAAGACTTGGGGGCAGACCACCCACCTCTGATCCTAAGCATCTCCATGATGTCTCCAAAGGAGACATCCTCAGGGGGTGATCTTGGGGAGCCTTCCCCTTCCTCCAAGTCCGTGTCCTCAGTTAAGGACTCAGGGGAGTCCACGTGCCTCCTCTTGCACTTATGCTTGCGGGGCACTTCCTCGGGGGGGCTGTCCGAGGAGGCCTCGCCAGCTACATCCTGTTCCAATGGAACCATCTGGGACATTGAAGCAGGCTGTCCCTTTGGCCGGGTGATGGAAGCCTGGCCCAGCAGAGAGGGAGTGCAGGGAGGAGCCGAGACAAGGACCAGGGGTCCGGATGCTCTCAACAGAGCCCTCTCCACAACATCGAAAGCCGAGGGGGAACCACTCTCTCTTGGATCCGAAAGTAGGTTCCCACTCGAATCCGATGAAGGGATCGGAACCGGCACCGAGACCATCGGATCCAAAGGACCAGTGCGCTCCGACCTGGGCGGAGCCGAAGGCACACTGAATCCCTCGGATCCGAAGCTCGGGCCACGGCTCCGAGAGGTCGGATCTGACAGGCTTGAGGGCAGGGTCGGATCCGAAGTACCAAGTACTGTCAGCGCCGACCCACCCCCGGCTCCAACGCTGCTCGGCTCCGAACGCTCCAAACCTGGATAGCGAGTCGGAGAAGGAGCAATAGGATGGAAAAAAGGTGTCGAGCTCCCCCCCGAAGGGGGGGGGGAGGCAAGAGCACTCCCATCTGCAGCTGGGCCTGGATGAACCTTCGCATCATCCGGTCCAAGTCTGCAATGGACATACTAAAGGTCGATCTCGAAGACGTCACCGAGGCAGGCCTGGAATGCCGCCTCTATGACCTCGATGGAGATCGGGCCTCCTCCTCCTCGGGCCCTGGGGAGAAACAAGGGGATTGGAGCCGAGGAGGAGACGACCTAGAAGCAGTGGAGGGAGAAGCCCGCTTAGCTGGCGGGGCCGAAACGGAGGTCTCGGCCCGCCGCTTGTGGTGCTTCTCCCTCTGTTTCTCCCTCCTGGCCTCCCTGTCCTCCGACACTTTAGTGGGAGTTTGAGTGTCGGACGGAGGAAGGGGGGCAGGAATGGCAGCAACCACAGCCTGTGGTGGAGCCACGGGAGCAGCGGAGGCCGGAGCCGAGTCTGGGGGTAAAAGTCCCGCCAAGACCAGCTTCGATCTCCGCTCTTTCAGTGCCCTGGGGTTGAACGCTGCACAAATGGTACAGCCTGAGGTGAGGTGTTCAACCCCAAGGCACCGAGGAGACAGCCGGGGAGAGCTTATGGCCACACTTGGTACATTTAGAAAAAATGGCTTTTGGGGCCTCAGCCATACTTAAAGAAAAGTAATGTAACACACACACACAGGCCCCAAAACACAACACACACACTCTAACGACCAGCGAAGGGAGGGAAAACTACTTAAAAGAAATTATTTTTACTCTAAAGGAAACCTTACACTTACACACTTAATATTTTTGAGAAAAAATAAGAAAGTTGACAGAAAAATATCAACTTAACTGCCAAGTACTAGACGAGCTCACAGGAATCCAGCTATCCACAAGCACGGCAAACTAGATCTGAGGTCATGGAGGGTTAGCAGGGAATTATGGGTGAGGGGAGGAGGTAGGAGCTCGGATCCATTAGCTTGAAAAAAGCTGCCGGCTCGGATCCGATATCGGATCCAAGACCCACAGGTTGCTGACAAATGAACTCCCTACTTCAGATCATACCATACCTGGACAAAGCACAACCCCCCCCACTTCCTTACCAAATAACTCAGAAACCACTGCTGAACAGTTTAACAAATACTTTATAGAAAGCATTCTTGCATTAACCAGAGATAACCCAAATAACCTACAAACAACTAACAATCTAAATAACAATAATACTTGCATCTCATTTCAACCCATCCCCACCAAAACCATAGAAAAACTCCTAAAAAATTAAACCAACTACAACTGCAGCTGATAATTTACCAGCTGTGTTCCTAAAAATTCCAGCTGAAACTTTATCTTATCCCATATCAATACTGACTAACCGTTCTTTCTGAAAACTACATCTCTACCATATGGAAAATGTCTTATATTATCCCACTACATAAAGGTGGTAAATCAACTGAACTAAGTAATTATCACCCCATACCTATCCTATCCCCACTTTCAAAACTCCTGGAGAAATGTATACATTCACAACTTATGAGATATCTCACATCCAATAAATTACTTGCCATCTCCCAACATGGATTTAGAATGTCCCATAGTACAATCACTGCTCTACTTAGCTTTACCAACACCATAAACCAATACAGGAATGAGGGAAACAGTCTCATCAGTTTTCTTGGATAAGTCTAAAGCCTTTGACACAGTCTCCCACAACAAACTTCTAACTACTCTCTCAGAACTAAAGATACACCCTTTGTGTGTCTCATGGCTCCATAGTTACTTAAGAGGTCGTCAGCAGGCAGTTAAGTGGCAATATGACCGCTCCCCACTTCTCTCCGTTACCTTTGGGATCTCACAAGTATCCATACTTGGCCCTCTTTTCTTATTTTCACTAATAACCTCAACTCAGCCACCTCACTTGCAACCATTATCCAATATGCAGATGATTCAACATTAATATGTGCAGCCCCTACCATGCAACAACTTCAGGACAAATCACAACAGGCCTTTACAGAAATTGAAACATGGTTGGCTAACTAACAACTTATTCTTAACCCCCCCCCCCCCAAAAAAAACTTATGATCTTTCAACCCACCAGACCACTAGATCCCCCCCACAGTTACACATCACAGCTAACAACAACAAACCATCTACCAAACTACTAGGAGTCATTGTAGATGAGCTAAGATTTGAATTGCATACATCACAAACAATTTAAAGAAGTCCACAAAAAATGGGCACCCTTTACAGAAACCAAAAAATTTTAAGAGACTCCTCAAGAGTTGCCACAGCCAGTACCCACCTACTAGCAACTCTATTATACACTTCACCTATCCTGATCAACCTCAAAAAAAAAAAAAAAACAGATTTAGATAAATGGAATACATGCTATAACAAAATAGCTAAATTTGCTACTGGATCATTACACAGGTCACATCACTGTCTAGCTCTTAAAAAACTCTCCTGGCTTGAACTAACTCAGCTTCTTGCATACAACCAATTAATCATGGCCCACAAATTACTCTATAACCCCTAATAAACTCCAGCTCTCCAAACTTACTACAACCTTATTCTAACAATCAAATGAGAAGTTATGTACCTACCATAACGTTCCATGTTAGTTGTCTTCTCTCGCCTGCTTTCTTGCTGGATGGGTTCGGAGCCGATCCTCGGCTCCGACTCGGCCACTTACTAAAGCTCGAGAGCTAATTTTACCGGCTCGAGGCAACCCTATATCCCATGATGCTAGGTGATAACTACCCAGATCTCATTTGGTAGCTAAGGAAATATTATGCAATATAGTCCTCCAACTGGAGAGGAGGAGGAAAAGGGGAATAATCCCTCGAGAGAGACCAATCTAATCTAGTGACACTAGTAAGCTATTTAGCTGGAAATGTTAGATCAGGACTCTTAAAGGAAGAGGAACAATCTTCTCGGTCTGACCAGGCTAGGGGGATGGTGGGCGGGACACAAGAAAGAAGGCGAGAGAAGACAACTAACATGGAACGTTATGGTAGGTACATAACTTCTCAATGTTAAGTTGTCAATCTCGCCTTCATTCTTGCTGGATGGGACCGCGTCCCTAGCACCTTTATCCTGGGTGGTTCAATGGAACAGACTCTTGAGAACGGTGGAACCAAAATTTGCCCTGTTTCTGCAGGCCAAGTCCAATTTGTAATGCGAAACAAAGGTATGAGGAGAGGCCCATGTGGCTGCTGCACAAATAGTGTCTATTGGTAGTCTAGCTTGAAAAGCTGTAGATGTAGCTAGTGCTCTAGTTGAATGGGCTTTTGTCCTAGAAGTCAACTCTCTACCTCTGAGTTGATAAATGCATGTAATCACAGAAGACAGCCACCTAGATAGGGTTACCTTGGATACCGGAAGGCCTTTCCTGTTCTCTGCATACGATAAAAACAGTTGATCAGATTTCCTAATTTGTTTGGTTCTGCCCAAATAATATCGGAGCTGGCGGTGAACATCCAGATAATGTAGTTTTTGCTCCGCTCTATTAGTATAATTTGGGAAAAAAACTGGGAGATCAATAGATTGATTTAAGTTTGCCTGCGCCGCCACTTTGGGTAAGAAAGACGGATTAGTCCTTAGAGAAACTCTGTCTTTGTGGAAGATTAAGTAGGGAGGACGAATGCAGAGGGCATGAAGCTCAGATACTCTCCTAGCAGAAGTAATGGCGACTAGGAAGAGTGTCTTCCAGGAAAGAAATTTCAATGAACAGGAAGCCGCAGGTTCAAAGGGGGGAAGAATCAAGGATGTTAAGACTAAATTTAGATCCCACTGTGGTGGAGGGTCTCTAATCGGAGGCTAAAGTAAAAATACACCTCTAAGGAATGCCTTGCAAAGCTTATGGGACATGATGTTGTGGTCCGACAAGCCTATATGAAAATTTGAAATGGCTGCCAACTGAACTTTTACCAGACGGGATTAGAAATCATAGGAAGCCTGGCTAGGGACGGAAGTGGAGCAACCAAGCAGTGAGGTTGAGAGAAGGTATGTATTGGTGCAGCTGCCCCGACTGGTGGCTCAGAAGATCTGGAACTGGGTCCAGATGCCATGGCTGTACCAAAAGATAACGATGCAGGAATGGAAACCATATCTGTCGAGGCCAATAAGGGACAATGAGAATCATTTTGGCTCTAAAGGCGGTTGCTTTCTGAATTACTTGTGGTATTAGAGGAAAAGGTGGAAAGGCATAGAGAAGTCCCAGGGGCCAATCTTGGATTAGAGCGTCTCTGGGGGGGATGGCCTGAAAGGGGGAAGAGGGAGAAGAAGTTGGGCATTTGCTGTTTTGAGGCATAGCAAAAAGATTGCAGCAAGGAAGGCCCCACTTCTGAAAAATCTCTTCCGTCACAGATTGTTTGAGAGACCACTCGTGAGGCATGAGAATAGCTCTGCTCAACCTGTACGCTATGATGTTGGACTTCCCGGGGATATGCGTTGCTATCAGAAACCGCTGAGAAGAGATTGCCCACTGCCAAAGTCTGAGTGCCTCTCGACACAGGGGATAGGACTTGGTTCCGCCCTGCTTGTTGATATACCACACTACGGACATATTATCCGTTTGGATTGCAATAGTCCCCAGGGGAAGAGAGTTGTGGAGGGCTTGCAACGTTAAAAGCACTGCTCTCATCTCCAGGACATTTATATGCAGGTGGCATTTGAAAGGTTGCCAAGTGCCATGGACCATCCTGCCCTGATAATGCCCCCCCCCCCACCCGATCAGGGAGGCGTCCGATGTTACCCTGGTGACCGGGGCAGGAGAAACAAAGGGTCTGCCTTGATGGACTTGAGGGGACAATATCCACCAGGACAAATGCCTTTTGTAAGTTGGAGTTATCATGATCCTGTGATGCATAGGGAGTCGTTGAAAAGACCATTGGGCGAAAATTAGAAGTTATGTACCTACCATAACGTTCCATGTTAGTTGTCTTCTCTCGCCTTCTTTCTTGCTGGATGGGTTTGGAGCCGATCCTCGGCTCTGACTCGGCACTTGCTAAGCTCGAGAGTCACTTTTACCAGCTCGAGGCAGCCCCATATCCCATGATGCAAGGCGGTATATACCCAGATCTCGTTTGGTACTTATAGGGGAAAAACACCTAGCACAAAAAACTTTCCACTAAGGAAAGAAGAGCAATTAGCCTAAACAAAAAAGGGCTATAATGGGAAGCCAGATAACTAACTGGCGCCCAAAGAAGCAATCTTCCTGACAAGGGAGATCAAAGTCTGTCCAGGCAAGGGGGCAGGAGGGAGGTTCGCAAGAAAGAAGGCAAGAGAAGACAACTAACATGGAACGTTATGGTAGGTACATAACTTCTAAATGTTAAGTTGTCAATCTCGCCTTCATTCTTGCTGGATGGGACCGCGTCCCTAGCACCTCTATCCTGGGTGGCTCAATGGAACAGACTCTTGAGAACCATAGAACCAAAACTGGCTCTATCCCTGGAGGCCAAATCCAATTTGTAATGAGAAACAAAGGTATGAGGAGTGGCCCAAGTGGCTGCTGCACAAATAGTATCTAAGGGAAGTCTAGCCTGAAAAGCTGTGGAAGTGGCTAAGCTTCTGGTGGAATGTGCCTTTGGTTTTGAGCACAGCTGTTTGCCCCTAAGTTGATAGATTTCGGAAATGGTGGAAGAAAGCCATCTAGACAAGGTCACTTTGGAAACAGGAAGGCCTTTCTTATTCTCAGCATAAGAAAGAAAGAGTTGATCAGACTTTCTGAATTGTTTTGTTCTGTCCAAATAATATCTGAGTTGGCGGTGAACATCAAGATAATGTAATTTTTGTTCTGATCTGTTGGAGTAATTGGGGAAAAATACAGGGAGATCAATAGATTGGTTTAAATTTGATTTTGAAGCAACCTTGGGCAAAAAGGAAGGATTAGTTCTCAAGGATACTCTGTCCTTGTGGAAGACCAAATATGGGGGATGAACAGAGAGGGCATGCAGTTCTGACACTCTCCTAGCCGAGGTAATAGCGACAAGGAAGAGTGTCTTCCATGAAAGAAACTTTAGAGAACATGAAACAGCTGGCTCGAAGGGAGGAAGAATTAAGGATGTCAGCACTAGATTTAGGTCCCATTGAGGAGGAGGACTCCTGACAGGAGGATTAAGGGGAAAAACTCCTCTTAGAAAAGCTTTACAAAGCCTGTGGGACATAATGTTGTGGTCTGCAAAACCGACATGCAAGTTCGAGATCGCAGCTAACTGAACTTTGACAGTGGAAGCTGAAGAACCCGAGTGAAAGATTTCCGCTAAAAAATCCAAAACTGCATGAACAGGGGCAGTAAAGGGATCTATATTCCTTGATTTCGCCCAAAGGGAGAAACGTTTCCACTTGCTAGTGTAAATCCTTCTAGTAGAGGATTTAAGGGAGGCCACTATGATATCCCTAACAGGGTTAGAGATCATAGGAAACCTGGCTAAGGAAGGAAGTGGAGCAACCAAGCTGTGAGGTTGAGAGAAGGAATGGACCGATGCAGCTGACCCGATTGGTGGATCAGAAGATCTGGCACTGGCTCCAGATGCCACGGCTGTGCCAAGAGGTGATGATGGAGGAACGGAAACCAAATTTGTCGAGGCCAATACGGGGCAATGAGAATCATTTTGGCTCTCAAAACGGTAGCTTTCTGGAGTACCTGTGGTATCAAAGGAAAGGGAGGAAAGGCATAAAGAAGTCCCTGGGGCCAATCTTGGGTAAGAGCGTCTCTGGGGGGATGGCCTGGAAGTGGGAAGAGAGAGAAGAAGCCCGGGCATTTGCTGTTTTGGGGAGTAGCAAAAAGATCGCAACATGGGCGGCCCCATTCTTGAAAAATCTCCTCCACTATAGATTGTTTGAGAGACCACTCGTGAGGCATGAGAATAGCTCTGCTCAATCTGTCCGCTAAAATGTTGGTTTTCCCAGGGATATGCGTTGCTACCAGAAACCGATGAGAGGAGATCGCCCATTGCCAAAGTCTGAGAGCTTCTCGACACAAGGGGTAGGACTTGGTTCCGCCCTGCTTGTTGATATACCACACTACGGACATATTGTCCATGTGAACTGCAATTGTTCCTAAGGGAAGAAAGTCGTTGAGGGCTTGCAACGTTAAAAGCACTGCTCTCATCTCTAGGACATTTATGTGCAGGTGGTATTCGAACGGTTGCCACATCCCATGAACCATCCTGCCCTGATAATGACCCCCCCCACCCGATCAGGGAGGCATCCGTAGTGACTGTGGCTACCGGGGCCGGTGAAACAAAGGGTCTGCCCTGATGAACCTGGGGAGAAGAAATCCACCAGGATAGATGGTTTTTGCAAGTTTGTGTCACCAGAATTTGATGACGCATGGGGAGTTGTTGGTAGGACCATTGGGTGAACAACATCCATTGAAGGAGACGCATGTAAAAGCGGGCCAAAGGGAGAAGAGTAATGGCAGCTGCCATGAGGCCCAATACCTTTAGGACCAGTCTGGCTTGCACCTTTTTGCTGGCAAGGATGATCCGCACATGGTTTTGGATATCTAGGATTCTGTTGCTTGTGAGGTTTGCGGACATCCGGACAGTGTCTAAATTTGCGCCTATAAAAGTAATAGATTGGCAGGGCAATAAGGAGGATTTTTCGTAGTTGATAGACATTCCTAAATGAGTGCAGAGATTTAGGGTGTAATCTCTGGCTTGGAGAAGTTGATGCCTGGTGGTGGCTGAGAGGAGCCAGTCATCGAGATACGGAAACACCTGGAATCCTTGACGTCTCAGGTGAGCCGTGACCACTGCCATACATTTGGTGAACACTCTGGGGGCTGTAGTGAGACCAAAGGGCAGAGCTCTGAATTGGTAATGACTGGACCCCAGCCGAAAGCGGAGAAACCTTCTGGAGCGTCTGTGGATTTTTATGTGATAGTACGCATCCTGAAGGTCTATTGAGCACATCCAGTTGTCTTTGCCCAGAAAGGGCAAAATCGATTGAAGTGTGACCATCCGAAATCTTGTCTTTTTCACAGACTTGTTGAGCCTGCTGACGTCCAATATTGGTCTCCAATCTCCCGTCTTTTTGGGAACCAAAAAGAACCTTGAGTAGATTCCGGGCTCTGAATGGTCTGTTGTAACTGGCTGAATGGCCCTTTTGTGTAGAAGTTTTGATACTTCTAATTTTGCGATTTCCCTCAGAGCGGGTGGAACATCTGGAAGGGAATTTTGTGAGTGAAGGAGTTTCCTCGAAAGGAATCTTGTAACCCTCGGATATGATCGACTGTACCCATTTGTCTTGTGAGAGGGAACGCCAGGCTTCTGGGTACAGCGATAATCTTCCCCCGACTGCCTCCAAGGATGGAAAGTCGGGCAACACCTCAGGGATGCTGGAAGGGCTTGTCAGAGAGAGGCTCTCTGCTTCCCTGGTTTTGTGGACCCCTCTGCCCCTACTGTGGCGTCTGTTATTATTACCCCCTCTGCCTCTAGGGGTAAACTGACCACGTGTATCCGGGTGACTCCCTGAGATTTACGGAACCACATCTTTCCGCCCTTCTGTCCTTTAGGGTAAGGCCTAGAAGGGGTGGAAAAACGGACCCCTACGGCAGAGAGAGTCTTGCCGTCTTGCTCACATCTGGTCAACGTATCCTTCACCTGAGGACCAAACAATGTTGATCCATCGAAGGGAGAGTTTGTGAAGGACGCCTTAAAGGGATCTGCAAAATTACAGAGCCGCATCCAGGACTGACGCCTAAGAGCCACTCCTGTCCCTGCAGCTCTACTCGCTCCATCTGCTGCATACGAAATCAGCCGCATGGAGGAGTTGGCTATGGAGTTAAGGATTCCTAGCTGCGAAGCAATCTTGTCTTGAGCCCCTGGAGCTGTAGGATCCTGTACTACTTCACCTAATTCTTTAAGGATGTCCCTTTGAAGTCTGGTGAAGTGACATAAGTAATTCAGCGAACGCATAGCAAAGGTCGCTGAGGAAAACATCCGCTTACCATACCTGTCCATGGTCCTAGAATCTTTGTTAGGAGGATGGACTGGTACGGAAGGATCTGCAAGTTCCTTCTTAGTGGCGGCCGCCACCACCATGGCATCAACAGGGACACCTTTTGTAAGGAATTGCTTTTCGGAAGGGGCTGTAATAAATTTAGAAGGCCTCCTGGGAACTGGTTCTACGGAATCAGGAGATGCCCACGCCTTCCGAGCTATTACCTCCATGAGGGGGTCAAAAGGCGGAGACACCCAGGAGGTGGAGGGTCGAGATCTGAACGCCTCTAGGTATACCGACTCATCCTCGGAGGGATTTATGGAGGGCCAGTTTCCCCTCTGTTTTAGGAGTTCTAGGATGTCTGAAAAAGAGACAACCTCAGAGGGGGATCTTGGGGACCCCTCCGACTCATCTAAGTCGGTATCTGAAGTTGTAGACTCAGGGGAGTCTAGGTGCTTCCTCTTACAGGTCCTCTTATGCGGAGGATCTCCTGAAGGATCAGGAGAATCCTCGGAAGAGGGGGTTCTTCCCAGTGGGGAAACCTGAGGCGGTGGATCTCTCGGTCTGGGAGCAAAAGAGTGGGAAGAGACATCTACAGGCACCATAGAGGGAGGAGCTAAGGGGATAGACTGCTGACTGAGCCCAGGGGCCAGCACACTCCTCATCACCTCGAAGGCTCCCCTGCCAGGGAGATCAGAGAGACCCCGCTCTGAAGAAACAGGGGCTCCCGGGTCCACCGAGAGGGAAGGCTCCGAGGCAGATGTCGGGGCCGAGCTCACCAAGGCCAAAGCCCCGAGGGGAAGAGCAGGGTCGGACAAGGGTCCGATGCCACTCACCACCTCGGAGCAGACCAGGGAAGCCCGACCACCGGATCCCTCCAATGAAGGTCTCGAGGAGGAGATAAGAGTAGAAGCTGAAGGAGCAGAAAGGGGTGGTATCTGCCCCGCAGCCGTAGCAGTGACTAATCCCATAGACTCCGGCTCCGAGCTCTGGAGGAGAGTCGAAGGAGGAACTTGAAGAGGGTGTGGACTAGTAGTCGTCTGTTGAGACGGACTATGAAGCATTTGGGCTAGTGCCTGTGATTTCAACAATCTGCTTACCACTCTTTCCAAATCGTGGTCTGACAGCCTGGAAGACCTAGATGATCGGCTCCGATGGCTCCGCTCCGAAAGAAGAGGAGAGGTCGGAGCCGACAATATCGGTTCCAAAGAGGGAGACCTGGACCACTTCCTCGAAGGAACCATCGGAGCCGACGAACCCTCGGCTCCAGACGGAGCCGACAACTTTTTGGCTCCGAGTGTAGTCAAGGATGTATCGGCTCCAGCTGTAGCCGATACAGGCAAGGAAATTATGGTATCGGAGCCGGTCGGCGCCGATACCGAAGCCTTAGCCACATGGTGGTCAGAGCCGGTCGGAGCCGACACCAATGTGACAGTCAAAGTGTCGGCACCGATAGCCATCGGTGCCGAAGATTTAGCCAAAATAGGATTGGCTCCAGCCGGAGCAGATCTCGACTCCAAAAGAGTCGGAGCCAAGGCCGAGGGCTTAGAAACAGAAGCCTGGGCCTTGGTGGTCTTAGAGGGTTTGCCCGGAGCCGATTTGGCCGGGGAGCCCTCCGGTTTAAGAAGCCCTCTCAATATTAATTTGTTTCTCCTTTCCTGCAGGACTCTCTGGCTGAAAGAGTGACAGATAGCACAGGAGTCCTGCAGGTGGAGAGGTCCCAGGCAGTAGATACAAGAAGTGTGACCGTCTGTCAGAGACATCTTCTGACAGCACGAGTCACACTTCTTGAAGCCTGAGACCCTCTGTTCCTTTGACATAGTGAGTACACACACACCTAGACGCACACAGTCCCAGTCAGAAAATTTAATTTTAAATTTTAAATTTTAAATTTTAATATAAAGGGGAATATATATAAACCCACACACACACCCTGACAGGAAGGGATGGGTAGGGAAGAAGGCCTGACTAAATAAAAACAAGTAGGGAAAACGGGTAAAATGGCTTAGAGACCCTACAACTACGTACAAATGACAATTATACTGAAATAATTAAGAAAAACTTGGATTGGGGAGTCTAACAACAGTAAAAAGATTTACTTACCACGAGCTGGCAAAAGGAGTACCTCATCAGCGAAGCGGCAAACGAGATCTGGGTATATACCGCCTTGCATCATGGGATATGGGGCTGCCTCGAGCTGGTAAAAGTGACTCTCGAGCTTAGCAAGTGCAGAGTCGGAGCCGAGGATCGGCTCCGAACCCATCCAGCAAGAATGAAGGCGAGATTGACAACTTAATATGCATCCACTGTAGGAGACGCATGTAAAAGCGGGCAAGGAGAAGAAGTGTTATGGCGGCCGCCATAAGACCCAATACTTTCAGGGCATACCTGGCCTGAATTTTGTCGCTCTGAAGAAGAACATGGATGTGGTTTTGAATATCTAAGATCCTCTGATCTGTTAACTTTGCTGAAAGTTGTACGGTGTCCAAATTGGCACCTATAAAGGTAATAGATTGACAAGGCAGATTTTTCTAAATTTATAGAGATTCCTAGCACTCTGCAAATGTGAATGGTGTAATCTCTGGCTTGGAGAAGTTGATGCCTGGTGGTGGCAGCGAGGAGCCAGTCGTCTAGATATGGAAACACCTGGAATCCTTGACGTCTCAGGTGAGCCGTAACCGCTGCCATACATTTGGTGAACACTCTGGGGGCTGTAGTGAGCCCAAAGGGCAGGGCTCTGAATTGGTAGTGACTGGCCCCCAGCCGAAAGCGGAGAAAACGTCTGGAACGCCTGTGAATTTTGATGTGATAGTACGCATCCTGAAGGTCCTCCGAGCACATCCAATTGTCCTTGCCCAGAAAGGGTAGAATGGACTGTAGCGTGACCATCCGGAATCTTGTTCTCTTTACAAACTTGTTTAGTTTGCTGAGATCTAATATTGGTCTCCAGTCCCCTGTCATTTTTGGTACTAAAAAGAACCTTGAGTAGATTTCGGATCCTATTTGGTCTGCTGGGACTGGCTGGATGGCTCTTTTTGCTAGCAGTTTTGATATCTCTGGTACTGTTAGTTCCCTTAGTGGGAACGTCTGGAAGGGTTCCCTTTTGCTGAATTGAGGTTTGGATAAAGGGAATTTTGTAACCCTCAGATATGATCGACTGTACCCATTTGTCTTAAGTAAGGGAAAGCCAGCCTTTTGGGTACAGCGATAATCTTCCCCCGACTGCCTCCGAAGGTGGACAATCGGGCAACATCTCAGGGATGCTGGAAGGGTTTGTCAGAGAGAGGTTCCCTGCTACCCTGATTCTGCGGACCCCCTCTGCCCCTAGGGCGGCATCTTTTTTTGTTACCCCCTCTGCCTCTGGGGGTAAACTGACCTCGTGCGTCAGGTGTGACTCCTTGAGATTTGCGAAACCACATTTTCCTTCCCTTCTGACCCTTTGGGTAAGGTCTTGAAGGCGTGGAGAAACGGACTCCTACGGCAGAAAGAGTCTTGCCTTCTTGTTCGCATCTGGTCAAGGTGTCTTTCACTTGAGGTCCAAACAAGGTCGAACCATCAAAAAGAGAATTTGTGAAGGACGCCTTGAAGGGGTCTGCAAAATTACAAAGCCGCATCCAGGCGTGACGCCTTAATGCCACTCCTGTGCCTGCGGCCCTACTCGCTCCATCGGCTGCATATGAAATGAGCCGCATGGAGGAGTTAACAATAGAGTTTAGGGTTCCAAGCTGTGAGTTAATTTTATCCTGGGACTCAGCAGCTGACGGATCCTGTAAAACTTCCCCCAACTCTTTGAGAACATCTCTCTGAAGGCGGGTGAAGTGACACAAGTAGTTCAGCGACCGCATGGCAAAGGTCGCTGAAGAAAAATCGCCACCGTACCTATCCATAGTCCTGGAATCCTTGTTAGGAGGATGGATAGGTACTGAAGGATCAGCTAGTTCCTTCTTGGTGGCTGCAGCCACCACCATGGCATCAACCGGGACACCTTTTGTCAAAAATTGCCTATCAGGTGGGGCCGTAAGGAATTTAGAAGGCCTCCGAGGAGTGGGTTCCACCGAATCCGGGGCCGTCCACGCCTTCCGAGCCACCACGTCCATAAAAGGGTCGAAAGGCGGAGACACCCAGGAGGTGGAGGGTCGAGAGCCAAACACCTCCAGGTATACAGACTCATCCTCGGAAGGATTAAGGGAATGCCAGTTCCCCCTCTGCTTAAGGATTTCAAGGATGTCTGAGAAAGAGACATCCTCAGAGGGGGACCTTGGGGATCCCTCTGACTCATCCAAGTCGGTATCGGATGTAATAGACTTGGGGGAGTCTAGATGTTTCCTCTTACATGTCCTCTTATGCAGAGGCTCACCTGACGGGTCAGGAGAAGCCTCGGAAGAGGAAGATATTCCCAGTGGGGAAACCTGAGGCGTTGGATCTCTGGGCCTGGGAGCAAGAGAGTGGGAAGAGACGTCAGCAGGCACTGTAGTGGGAGGAGCTGATGGAACTGACCGTTGACTACGCCCTGGGGCTAGCACACTCCTCATCACCTCGAAGGCTCCCCCATCAGAGAGGCCAGAGGGCTCCCGCTCCGAAAAGATAGGAACCCCAGGCCGCACCGACAGGGACGGCTCCGTGGCCGATGTCGGGGCCAAGCTCACCAGCGCCGAAGCTCCGAGAGGGAGAACGGGGTCGGACAAGGGTCCGATGCCACTCGCCCCCTCGGAGCCGGCGAGAGAGACCAGATGCCCGGATCCCTCCAATGAAGGCATCAAGGAGGAGATCGGAGCAGAGGACGACGGAGCCGAAGGGGGAGGTATCGGCTCCGACGCCACAACAGTCACGGCTCTGAGGAGCTCCGGCTCCGAACTCTGTAGGAGAGTCGAAGGAGGAATAATAGGTGGATGTGTAACAGCTACCGTCTGATGAAACGGGCTATGGAGCATTTGGGCCAATGCCTGAGACTTTAATAGCCTACTCACCACTTTCTCAAGGTCGTGGTCAGAAAGCCTGGATGACCGAGAAGATTGACTCCGATGGCTCCGCTCCGAGAGCAGGGGTGATCTCGGAGCTGAATGAATAGACTCTAACGAAGGGGATCTTGACCTCTTTCTGGAGGTGGGTGGAGCCGAAGGAGCCAAGGATACGTTGGCTCCAGTCGGAGCCGACAGTGAGTGCAGAGATTCAGCGGTATCGGCGCTGGTTGGAGACGATACTGGAAGCTGTGACACAGAAGGATCGGCTCCGGCCGGAGCCGATCTCATCACAGAAGGCAAGCCAGTAGCCAATGGCTTGGGACTCGGAGCCGACGGCTTTGCTGGCTTCGAGGGCTTCCCCGGAGCAGACTTAGTCAGGGAGCTCTCAGGCTTTAATAAGCCCCTCAGTATTAGTTTATTTCTGCGCTCCTGCAGGACTCTAGGGCTGAATGCGTGGCACACAGAGCAAGAGTCCTGCAGGTGCAGAGGTCCCAGGCAGTAAACACAAGAAGTGTGACCATCTGTCAGAGACATTTTCTGACAGCACGAGTCACACTTCTTGAAGCCTGAGACCTTTGTGTCCTTCGACATAACAGTGTCGAGGGAGTACCAAATAAAAAAACACACACACACAAACACCCAATCCAAATATAAAAAATAAAACAGGGATACTAACACATCCAAACACTACACAGAATCCCTGACAAGAATTAGGAAAGGGGCAGGCTTAAGGCCTAACCTAGGGGAAGGGATAAATAACTGTGGATAAGGGGAACCACTAACGGGGAATAGGGTTTAAAATTTAACCGTTACCAGTTAACACAATAAAAGGAGTGGACTAAGACAAAAAGGGAGTGACTAAAAGTCTGAAAAATTGAAACTTACCAAGAGCCGGTAAAAATGCACCTGCAGTTTAAAGCGGCAAACGAGATCTGGGTAGTTATCGCCTAGCATCATGGGATATAGGGTTGCCTCGAGCCGGTAAAATTAGCTCTCGAGCTCTAGTAAGTGGCCGAGTCGGAGCCGAGGATCAGCTCCGAACCCATCCAGCAAGAATGAAGGTGAGATTGACAACTTAACATTAAAGGTTTACTACAAGACTCTAAAACTAACACCACTGCAGAAGACTCCTTATATTCTTCCTGTATCTCAAAAACCTGGAACTCCCTCCCCCATAATATTGGAACCACTGACAACACACACTAGTTTAAAAAACTACTCAAAAATTATCTGACACTTAGCTCTGCTCATGCAACACCCCTGGCTGATCCCCTGTTATCATAAGTATACTCTCCATCAATTATTCAGCCCATCTCTTGGACAATGATCTTGTTTGCATTATGATTTTTCTTTTTTAATTTTTCTTCTTAAATGTGATAAATCTACAATTATTTTCCTTTTACAAATCTACATTAATACTCATAGGTACTAGGTTAATAATATCACTATGTTAAGCTCCATATCTGATGTTTTATCTACTGTTAGACTGGCTACATCTACTGTAACTTATGTTGTATATATTGTTTGTCATGCTGTATTTACTGTTACTAATGTTGTATGTACTGTCACTTTGTGTGGAGTTTTTCTCCCTGGGCCTCCACTGAAAATAGGCTCTACCCAGTCGAACTTTCCCAGTAAACAAATTTAAAATAAAATAAATACACCACTGGTGGACAATGTCCAAAAACACATCTCTGTGAAGTATCCACTCATGGTTCTGTGTTACAGATCTGCTAAGAGAGTCTGCCACAAAGTTCTTATCTGAGGAAATAAAAACAGCCTGAAGAGTCACCTGAAACTGGATGGTCAGAGTCTAAACATGAAGAGTTGGTTTGCACAAGAGGTAATACTGTGTCCACATCACTGTGGTATTGTCCATAAAGATTTTTAGGGCCCTGGAAGGAATACAGAATGGAAGGCATGAAAGGCCAGAAGAAGAGCTCTTATCCCTTTTATGTTGATGTGGTCCTTCTTTTGGCAAACAGACCAGAGGCCTTGAACGTTCAGAGGGCCAAAGGAAGCTCTCCACCTCATGTCTGAGGCATCTGAAAACAGTGGCAATCAGCTGATTAAAGAGCATTTAGACCGACTACCCGAGATGGCATTCGGACTGGCAGCAAAGAAGTTCTGAGGAAGGTATGTCAGTATGTCACCTTTATACCCTATGCTGTGTGAGGGGAGCATACATGTGATGTCCCTTTATAACCTAAAACTTTGGTATACTGGCCGGATGTCAGGCTATCCTTGGCAGGGGATACCTTCTTGTCAGGAGTATTGCAACAGTGATACGGAAGGACATTGTGAATGACTGGTAAAGACAGCCTCTACTGCATGGCCATCACTGGAATTGGAGAAATAATGCAGTTAGTTTGAGGGAGTGAATGTCTGGGTGAGGCAACCCTGAATGGTGAGATAGGAGGTCTGAAGTTGAGCCCAGTATCCAGAAAAGATGAATTAGATGAGGATAGAAGAAGGGACATCACACCTGTCAAGGCCAGTAAGGGGCTATGAGAATCACCCTGGCATTTCTCACCAGTGCTTTCTGGAGAAACATGGGAATTGGAGGAATTAGGTGAAACTTACAGGACTCTGGAGGATAACTGTGAATGAGAGCATCCCTCAGTGCCTCGCCATCCTGGGGAATCAGAGGAAAATATCCACTGCATTTGGTATTGTGGGGGGATGGAGAGAGGTCACAGCAAGAGTGACCACATCTGTCAAGATCTAATTTACTACTTTAGGATTGAGAGGCCACTCATGAAGGACGAGGACAGACCAGCTCAACCTGTCTGCCAAAACACTGGACTTCCTCAGAATGTGCATTGCTATCAGAAAACTGTGAGATGACATCACCCATTACCATACTCTTATGGCCTTTAGACACAGATGGTATGATCGTATTCCTCCCTATTTGTTGATATACCAGACCACCGACATGCTGTCAGTCTTGATGGATAATGCACCTGAGGGGAGTGTGGCTTGGAAAGTCTGTGATGCTAGGAGGACTGCTCTCATCTCTAAAATGCTGATTTGAAGACTGGCCTCAACTGCAGACCACATACCTTGGACAGTCTTCCCCAAGCAATGCCCCACTCCCACCCCAGGTATGAAGCATCTGTTGTCACCTGGAGGGAAAACATAACAAACAGTTGACCCTGAGACACTGCTGATGACTCCAGCCACCACTGAACATGAGATCAGCAGACCTTTGTCAGCAACACCTGAAAAGACATGGGCTGTTGCCTGATAGATCAAGGGATTGAGGGGGTCCACTCACTGGAGAACTCTCATGTGGTTTCTGGCCAGTGGAACCAAGGTAAGAGCTGCTGCCATGGAAATAAGGAAGCACAGAATTAGTCTTGCTGGTGGCTTCTGAAATGAGAGTACCTCTAAGGCTTCCTTGTAAATTGTTAAAATTCTAGCTGGAGGAAGCTTAGCAATCGTAAGTTTCATATCCAAGAAAGTCCAAAAAATTCTAGTGTCTGAAAAGGCTGGATCTTGAATTCTGTTGTATTATCTGTAATGCAAAAAGTTGAGCAAAGAAGGAATAAGGAGCATCATGTATACAGAGATCTCTAGAAGGGGTGGTGATGAGCCAGTCATCTAGATAAGGGAACATCCAGAACCCTTGCAGTTGGAGATGAGCTACTACTACTGCCATAAACTTGCTGAATACCAGAGAGGCTGTGGTGAGGAGAAGAAGTTATGTACTTACCATAACATTCCATGTTTGTTGTCTATTTTGCCTTCATTCTTTGCTGGTTGGGTATGGAACTGACAATTTTTTCCAACATCGGCCTTATACAAAAGCTCAACAGCTTCCACCAGCTTGTGGCTATACCCTATCCCATGATGCTCAGGGAAGATTACCCAGATCTTGTTTGCAGATACCATAAAAATTATACAGTAGTATATAACCATATCAAAAAAGAGACCAAAAAGGGAGTCAGAGACATAATAACCAATCTTAATAAGAACCACTCGATCCTCCAGGAATGAAGGTGGGGGAAGGGGGGTGGGATGCAAAAATGAAGGCGAGATGGACATCAAACATGGAACGCTATGGTGAGAACATAACTTCTTAATGTTATGCTGTCCTATCTCGCCTTCATTCTTTGCTGGTTGGGACAGCGTCCTTAGCACCTTCTTTCTTGGGTGGTTCAATGGAGAAAAGTCTTCAGAACAGTAGATCCAAAAGAGGCCCTGTTCCTGGAGGCCAAATTAACTTTGTAAAGAGTGATAAAGGTATGAGGCTTTACCCATGTTGCTGCTGCACAAATGGAATCCATAGGTAGCTTTGCTTGAAAGGCATATGACGTAGACATAGCCCTTGTGAAATGGCCTTTCACTTTCCCTGGAAGTTCTCAATTCTGAGATACATATGTGTAAGTTATACAGTCTGTAAGCCATTTGGAAAGTGTCACTTTTGATATTGGGGGCTCCTTTCTTTTTGTCTGAAAAAGGATACAAACAACTGGTCCAATTTTCTGAAGTCTTTTGTTCTATGCAGGTAGAAACGTAACTGTCTATGTACGTCTAACTGATGTAATTTATACTCTGCCTTGTTGACATAGTTTGGGAAAGACAGGTAAATCAATGGATTGATTTAAATTGGCTTTTGAACACACTTTTGGTAAAAAGGAGGGGTTGGTTTGTAAGGAAACTATATCTTTGTAAAAGATCAAGTAAGGGGGATATACTGACAAAGCTTGAAGTTCAGACACTCATCTAGTGGACGCAATAGCCAATTCCACGATAAAAACTTCATGTCACAAGTGGATGCGGGTTCAAAGGGAGGAAGAATCAACATAGACAGAACAAAATTTAGATCCCATGGTGCAGGATGTTCCTTTACTGGAGGCCTCAGTAAAAAGGTACCATTCAAGAAAGTACAAAGTCTGTGGGACATGATTCTTAGACCCATTTCCCCAATATGATAGTTAGATATAGCAGCTAATTGAACTCAAATAGTAGCTGCTGCCGCGCCTTCATTAAAAAGCTTAGCCAAAAAGTTTAACACAACTGTTACGGGGGCAGTAAAGGGATCAATATGATTTTTGCAACAGGAAAATCTTTTCCACTTGCTAGAATATAATTTTCTGGCTGAAGCCTTATGAGACAAAATCAATATATGTTTTACTGCTAGAGAAATATCAGGAAGCCTGGCTATTTGTGGAACTGGAGCAGCCAAGCTGTCAATTTGAGGGTTTGAACAGATGGATGGAGTGCCCCTGACAGATGGGTCAGGAGATCTGGAACTGGGTCCAGAATCCACGGCTCCTCCAGAAGATGGGGGCATAGAAAGGGAAACCAAATCTGACGAGGCCAGTACGGAGAAATGAGTATTATTCTGCTTTTCAATGTGCTGGTTTTCTGCAGCAGTTATGATATCAAGGGAAAAGGGTGAAAGGTGTACAGGAGACCCGTGGGCCAATCGTGTACAAGTGAATCCCTTGGTGACTCCCACAGAGGGGGGATTAGGGCAAAGTACCTGCTGCATTTGGCATTTATGGATGTGGTAAAGAGGTCGCAGCAAGAATGGACCCACTTGTGGAAAATCTCTTCTGCAACCTCCTGTTTTAGGGACCACTTGTGAAGCATCAGAACAGCTTTGCTGAGTTTGTCCGCTATCATGGTGGACCTCCCGGGGATGTGCGTTGCTATCAGAAAGCATTGGGAAGAGACTGCCCATTGCCATACTCTCTGGGCCTCGCATCATAGGGAATAGGATTTGGTTCCTCCTTGTTTGTTTATATACCACACCACCGACATGTTGTCTGTTTGAATTGCAAATGTTCCTAGTGGAAGGGAGTTCTGAAATGCCTGCAATGCCAACAGCACCACTCTTATCTCTATGACATTGATATGCAAGTGGTACTTGTTTTCCTGCCAAACACCTTGGACAGTCTTCCCCGGATAATGCCCCCCATCCTATCTGGGAAGCGTCCGTAGTCACTGTGGCTACAGGCTGGGGAAGGACAAACCATCGACCTAAGGTCACTTGAGTGGAGTGAAGCCACCATCGCAGGTCTTTCCTGCAGGATTCTGCTATGATAATTTTGTGAGACATGAGTAGCTCCTTCCTGGACCACTAGGTGAATAATAGCCACTGAAGGATCCTCATGTGTAAGCAAGCTAAAGGTATCAGGATTATTGCTGCCACCATGGTGCCCAAATTTTCAAAACAACCTTTGCCTGTACTTTCTTCTTGGTTAAGAGGTTCTTGCCTGAAGATGTAAGGTTTGAATCCTCTCGGGGGGGGGGAGGGGTGTCTGGCCAACATTTCTCTTGTATCTAAGTCTGCCCCTATAAATACGATATGCTGTGATGGCAACAAGACAGACTTTTACGAAGTTTAAATGATGCCTAGCTGGGAACAAAGGTGAATAGTGGTGTCTCTCGTTCTTGTTAGTAGAGGCTTGGTGGTGGCGGTTAGAAGCCAGTCGTCTAAATGCGGAAACACTCAGAATTCTAAATGTCTCAAGTGAGCTGTAACTACTGCCATGCATTTGGTGAACACTCTGGGGGTTGTAGTGAGACCAAGGGGCAGCGCTAGAGACTGATAATGGGTGGTTTCCAGCCAAAAGCGCAAATGTCTCCTGGATCGCATGTCCATTTTTATGTGGTAGCACACATCCTGGAGGTCTATCGAGCACATCCAATCATCTTTTCCCCATTAAGGGGAGTATAGACTGCAGTGTCACCATCCGGAACTTTGACTTCTTGATGAACTTGTTTAGTTTGCTGAGGTCCAAAATGGGTCTCCAGTCCACTGTCTTCTTTGGAACTTAAAGGAACCTTGAGTAGGTTCCGGATCCAATTTGGTCTGCAGGGACATTTTGGATGACTCTTTTTCTAGCAACCTCCTTTGACTGGGTGGAACATCTGGGACTGTTTTTCTTTCTAAAGGGGGAGAGGGAAATGGTATGTAATAACCTCTGTATATGATCGTTCATACCCATTTGTCTTTTGTGATCTCTAGCCAGGTGTTTGGGTACAGCGACAAGTGACCCCCAACTGCCTCCAGAAAAGGACAGTGGGCCTCCTCTCATAGGCATGATAGGGTTTACCCAGGACGGTATCCCTGTCACCCTGGTTTTGCAGACCCCTTCTGCTGCGTGGTCAGTGTCTTCCATTACTACTACTGGGGGAAAAATCACCATGTGCATCTAGGAAAACTCTCTGGGACTTAAGAAACCACATTCCCCCCCCCCTTTCTGACCTTTGGGATAAATGTCTGGTAGAGAGGAAGAAATGGACTCCCACGGCAGAGAGAGTCTTTCCCTCCTGTTCGCACCTGGTCAGGGTGTCTAACTTTTGGCCCGAACAAGGATGAGCCATCAAAAGAGGAGTTAATAAAGGAAGACTTGAAGGTTCCACGAAATTGCATAAGCGCATCCAGGAATGCCTCCTGCTCATTCATTCAGCTGAATAGTTAATAAGACGCATGGAGGAGTTCACGACGGAATTTAAGGTGGAGAGCTGGGAGGTAACCTTGTCCGAGACCCTTGGAGCTACAGAACCTTGGAGGGTATCTCCTAGCTCCTTCAGGAGATCACTCTGAAGCCTGGTGAAGTGAGTTAGCTAGTTCAGCAACCGAGGGGCAAAGGATGCTGAAGAAAACATACGCTTTCCATATCTGGCAATCATTCAAGACTCTTTATTCGGTGGATGGACAGATGAGGATGTCTCAGACAATTCCTTCTTAGTGGCTGCTGCCACCAAAATAGCATCTACCAGGACACCTTTACTCAGAAAATCCTTGTTTGCAGGTGCAGTAATGAACCTATTTGATCTCCTACGAACAGGCTCTACTGAATTGTGACTGACTACACTCATGAGCTGGTCGAAAGGCGGAGTCACCCAAGAGGTGGAGGGGCGAGACCCGAAAGCCTCCATGTACACAGACTCATCCTCAGAAGGGTTAACGGGCTTCCAGCCACCTCTCTGTTTAAGGATCTCTACGATGTCTGCAAAAGAGACATCCTTAGAGGGTGACCGTGGGGACCCTTTTGACTCATCCAGGTCCATGTCTGAAGTGATGGACTCCTCAGGGGAGTCTAGATGTTTCCTCTTACATAACCTCTTCCGAGGGACCTCCTCAGAGAGGTACTCAGGACAGGTTTCGAAAGAGATAGCATCACCCAGTGGGACTTTGGGTCTCCACACCTGGGAGGGAGCAATAGCAGAGACAGACTCTGGCTTTCTGAGGGGAAGTGCGCTAAGATCTGAGAGTGGAGCCATCTGAGGTGACAGCACTCTCATGACCTCAAAAGCACCACGGCCCCACTCCTAGGAAGCTTCCAGCACAGAGGAACCAGAAGAATCCCCCCGAGCCAAGGCGGTGGGCTCCGAGGCCGATGGAAGCGCCGAGCTCACCCACGCCAAAGCCCCGAGAGGTAGATTCGGGTCAGACAACTGTCCAACTCACTCCTCCCCGGACCCAACAGAGGAGTGCTGGCTCCTAGATCCCTTGAAATCCAAGGAGGTCAGAGCGGTAGAGGCCAAAGAACCCAGAGCAGGTCTCGGCACCGACGGTTCCACTACAAGTGGATCCAAGCACTCCGGCTCCAAAGCCACAGAATGGGTCAGAGGAGGAATTGACGAAGGGGAAGTGATGTTGGTCGGACCCAAATCCTTTTGGGTCCGTGTCAACAGAAGCTTGGCCAGCGCCAGTATCCGTAAAAGCCTCTTGACCACCCACTCCACATCTTCGTCCTAAAGGCTCCTGGAGGACCGAGAGGATGGGGTCGAGGACCTCACTGACTGAAGGAGTGGAGAATGCACACAGAAGTGACCAGTTCCAGAACTGGGGACCGGCTCCAAAGATGGAACACTGTAGGCATTAAAAACACTAGGGGAGCTGAAGAGGTAGCTTTCTTGGGCCCATAGATGACTCTTTCACACGTTTTTAATAGGTTCCGATGATGGAGCCATGGAAGATGATCTTTTTGAAGATTCCTCCAATCTTTAAGATGGAGACTGATGGGAGGATTTAAATGGACTCTAATTCATTTCTAGAGCCTCAGTAAAAGGTACATTCAACAAGCCCATGAGTATCAGCTTATTCGTTCTCTCCATTAAAAGTCTAGAGCTGAATGCATGGCAGAATGAACATGAGTCGTAGGTGGACAGCACCTAAACAATACACACAACTGGTGTGTACATCTGTCAAAGACATTGTCTGACTGCATTTGTCACATTTTTTAAGGCCCAAAGGCTTTGTTTCTTCAGTATCCTTAGGCATAACTCAACAAGAAGCCAAAAAACTAAAACAACTTTACCAGAAAAAGCAGAAGAAAAAGCCACAACAACTTTTTTTATATACAATATAAAGTTAACACACCAAAAGAGAAAGTGAAGTATAGGAAGTAGTAACAAGACGAGAAGTCTCTAATTCAAACAACAAACTTCTCAGAGAAAAAGGGAAGGTGGAAGGAAGAGAAAGCCCTCTAAGTTAAACAGGCCGAAGGGAGGGAGCCCTCTAACTCAAACGGACTACCCAATGATAAAGGGATAAGAAATAAAAATTAGTTTTAACAGCAAAAAGACCCCAAAACTCTCTGATTTAAGCGAGTTTGGGACTGGGATAGGGAGAAAATGCAAACAGGCCTAGCGGTAGACAACGGCCAACAACAAACAGTACAATCGCAACAACGGAAAAGAAAAGTATGTATCAAACAACTCTAATAAGAAACTGTATAATATATACACTAAATATTTGTATGAAAAATACAAGAAAAAAAAGAAAATGTTTCCACTTAGCCTAGAGCCAAGAGGAAGCACCTGATCTTGTTTAGTGGCAAACGAGATCTGGGTAATCCTCCCTGAGCATCATGGGATAGGGTATAGCCACAAGCCGGTGGAAGCTCTCAAGCTTTTGTATAAGGCCGAGTCAGAACCGATTCTCGGTTCCGTACACAATCAGGAAAGAATGAAGGTGAGATAGGACAACATAACATCAGCAGGAAAGTGATTGGCTTCCAGCCGGAAGTAAAGAAACCTGCTGGACCACCTGCCCGTCTCTATATGATAGTACATGCCCTGGAAATCAATCAAGCACATCCAGTCATCCTTTTTTAGCAGCGACTGTTCTGCTTGTTTCACAAATCTGTTAAGATGGCTTAGATCCAAGACTGGCCTCTAGTCCCCATTCTTTTTTGGACTGAAAAGAAACTTTGAGCAAATTCCAGACCCCTTTAGTATGGTGGAAAGTCTAGGATGACTTGATTTTTTAGAAGTTTGCTTATTCTGAAGCAGCTGCTTCCCTTTACAAGGGTGGAACATCGGGAAGTTTCTTTGAAGGTGTAGGGTTGTAAAGAAAGGGAATGAAATATCCTCTGGTAATTATCCTTTGCACACAGGTATCTTGAGTGATGGATGTCCATGCAGATGGGTGCAAGGACAACCACCTCTAATGGACTCTGACTGTCTCCAGAGAGTAGCAGTCAGGTAAATGTACAGGAGCACTGGTAGGACCTCTCAAACAGGGGACCCCAAAAGTCCAGGTTTTGCAGACCACCTCTCCTTTGGGGGTGATGTCCACCATTGAAGTTCCACCTTCTGCTGTGGAAGTGTTTCTCTCCAGAAGTGTCAAGCAAGAACCCCAGCAACTTATGAAAATAGAAGTTATGTTCTTACCATAACGTTCCATGTTAGTTGTCTTCTTCTCGCCTTCTTTCTTGCTGGATGGGTTCGGAGCCGACCTCGGCTCCGACTCGGCCACTCTAAAAGCTCGAGAGTTGGTTCCACCGGCTCGAGGCTCCCCCTATATCCCACAATGCTAGGCGTGAGTTACCTCAGATCTCGTTTGTAAGCTAGGCCCAGCTTATAATAGCAATAGAATAATTATAAACAAAGTCCACCTCTATAAACCAGGGAGAAGAGAAGGATGACCTACATCCTGATCCAGGAAAATATGCACAGCAGCATATACCTAAAGTAAAGAGGTGGTAGAAAGAGAGGTCACAATCAAACTCCTCTAGGTCTGTCCAGGCCAGGGGAAGGAGGGTGGGGCCTTAAGAAAGAAGCGAGAAGAAGACAACTAACATGGAACGTTATGGTAAGAACATAACTTCTATATGTTAAGTTGTCTATCTCTTCATTCTTGCTGGATGGGACCGCGTCCTAGCACCTTGTCCCGGGTGGCCTAACGGAACAGACTCTTGAGAACAGTGGAACCAAAGTTAGCTCTATGCCTAGAAGCTAAATCCAACTTATAATGAGAAATGAAAGTGTGAGGAGTAGCCCAAGTAGCCGCTGCACAAATGGTGTCAATAGGCAGTCTGTCTTGGAAGGCTATAGAAGTACCAAAGCTCTGGTGGAATGGGCTTTAGGTTTGTTAGGCAGCTTTTGGTGTCTAATTTCATAAACAAGGGAAATCAGAGATGTTAGCCATCTAGATAATGATACCTTTGAAACTGAAAGTCCCTTTCTGCCTTCTGCATAAGAGACAAACAGCTGGTCAGATTTTCTGAATTGTTTGGTTCTATCTAAATAGTACCTTAACTGACGATGAACATCTAGCCAATGCAATTTTTGTTCAGACCTGTTAGAATATTCTGGAAAAAACACAGGGAGGTCAATGCTTTGATTCAGGTTAGACGCCGAGGCTATCTTAGGTAAAAAGGACGGGTTGGTACGTAAAGATGCCCTGTCCTTATGGAACAACAGATAAGGAGGTCGACAGCTGAGTGCATAAAGTTCTGAAACTCTTCTAGCTGAAGTAATAGCCACCAGAAAGAGTGTCTTCCATGATAGCAATTTTAAAGAACAGGAGGCTGCAGGTTCGAAAGGGGAAAGAATCAAAGAACTAAGAACTAAATTTAGGTCCCAAGGAGGAGGAGGATTTCTTATAGGAGGTCTGAGTAGAAAAACTCCCTTCAAAAAAGCTTTGCAAAGCTTGTGGGACATTATGGCAGACTCTGAAATGCCCACATGAAAGTTAGAAATAGCTGCCAATTGAACTTTAAGAGTAGAAGGAGATGAACCTGCATGGAAGAGTTCAGCTAGAAAATCAAGGACCATTTGGATGGAAGCAGTGAAAGGATCTATGTCCCTTCCTTGAGCCCAATAGGCGAAACGTTTCCACTTACTCAAATAAATCTTTCAGTGGAAGATTTATGGGAAGCTATCAAAATATCTCGAACAGAGTGAGATATTTGAGGAAGCCTGGCTAAGGTTGGAATAGGAGGAACCAAGCAGTGAGGTTCAGAGAGGGAAGGGAGCAATGAAACTGACCCGACTGATGGATCAAAAGATCTGGAACTAGGTCCAGATGCCAAGGTTGCTCCAACAGAAAATGATGTAGAAAGGGGAACCAAACCTGTCGAGGCCAGTAAGGAGCAATGAGGATCAAGCAGGCCTTCTGAGCGATAGCTTTCTGTATCACTTGAGAGATTAGTGGGAAGGGAGGAAATGCATACAGAAGTCCCCGGGGCCAAACTTGGACTAGAGCGTCTCTGCTGGGCTGGCCTGCTAGCGGGAATAGGGTGAAATAATCTCTGCACTTGCTGTTTTGGGGAGTAGCAAAAAGATCGCAGCAAGGCTGACCCCACTTGAGAAAAATTTCTCTCACCACAGAGTCTTTCAGAGACCACTCGTGAGGCATGAGGATAGCTCTGCTCAACTTGTCCGCAATTTGATTGGACTTCCCGGGGATGTGCGTTGCTATCAGAAACCGCTGAGAAGAAATCGCCCATTGCCACAGTCTGAGTGCTTCTCGACACAGGGGGTAGGACCTGGTTCCGCCTTGTTTGTTGATATACCACACTACAGACATATTGTCCGTCTGGATTGCTATCGTTCCCAAGGGAAGACAGTCTTGAAGGGCTTGCAACGCTAAAAGCACTGCTCTCATCTCTAGAACATTTATGTGCAAGTGGCATTCGTCTGGTTGCCATGTGCCCTGGACAGTTCTGCCCTGATAATGCCCCCCCCACCCGATCAGGGAGGCGTCCGTTGTCAAAGTAGCAACCGGAGGGGACGGTACAAAAGGTCTTCCCAATAAGAGCTGAGGGGAAGACATCCACCACAGAAGATGATTTCTGCATGTTTGCGTGATCATAATGGTATGGGACATCGGAAGTTGCTGGTATGACCATTGTGTGAAGAGCATCCATTGAAGGATTCTCATGTGGAACCTGGCTAATGGAAGCAGAGGTATGGCAGCCGCCATAATCCCCAACACTTTCAGAACTAACCTGGCTTTGACTCTGTTGCTGCTGAAGAGGAGTGAGACCAGTTTGTGTATGTCTGCTATTCTCTGATGTGTTAGTCTCGCAGACATGTTGACTGTGTCTAGATTTGCCCCTATGAAGGTAATAGTACGACAAGGCGACAAAACAGACTTTTCGCAATTTACTGAAATGCCTAACTTTTGACAAATGCGAAAGGTGTAGTCCCTGGCCATTGGGAGAAGATGCTTGGTGGGAGCTGTGAGGAGCCAGTCGTCCAAATATGGAAACACCTGGAATCCTTGACGTCTCAGGTGAGAAGCTACCACTGCCATGCATTTGGTAAACACCCGGGGGGCAGTGGTGAGACCAAAGGGCAGGGCCCTGAATTGAAAATGACTGGTTCCCAGCCTGAAGCGGAGGAATCTTCTGGAGCGTCTGTTCATTTTTATGTGATAGTACGCATCCTGAAGGTCTATAGAGCACATCCAGTTTCCCTTTCCCAAAAGGGGAAGGATGGACTGCAGTGTGACCATCCGAAATCTTGTTTTCTTGACTGACTTGTTCAAGATACTGAGATCCAAAATTGGTCTCCAGTCCCCTGTTTTCTTTGGAACTAAAAAGAACCTGGAGTAGATTCCGGATCCTTGCTGGTCTGCTGGAACTGGCTGAATTGCTCTTTTTGCAAGCAGCTTTGAAATTTCCAAAACTGCAAGATCCCTTTGAGCGGGTGGAACATCTGGAAGGGATTTTTTTGATTGGTTTGGAATGCGAACGAAGGGAATGGAATATCCTTCGGAAATGATGGACTGTACCCATTTGTCTTGAGTCAGGGATAGCCAGGCTTCTGGGTACAGTGACAATCTTCCCGACTGCCTCGAAGGTGGGCAGTCGGGCAACACCTCAGGGATGCTGAAAGGGCTTATCAGAGAAGGCTTCCCGATTGCCCTGGTTCTGCGGACCCCCCCTGCCTCTAGGGCGACGTCTACCATTGTTGTTCCCCCCTCTGCCTCTGGCGGGGAACCGACTCTGTGCGTCAGGCGAAGACCCTTGAGATTGTTTGCGGAACCACATTTTCCCACTTTTCTGGCCTTTGGGGTAAGGCCTAGAAGGAGTAGAAAAACGGACTCCGACGGCAGAAAGAGTCTTGCCATCTGTCTCGCACCTAGTCAAGGTTTCTTTCACTTGAGGACCAAAGAGACCATCAAACGGGGAATTAGTGAAAGACGTTTTAAAGGGGTCCGCAAAGTTGCATAGCCGCATCCAGGCATGCCTGCGTAAGGCCACACCTGTCCCTGCGGCCCTGCTCGCTCCATCAGCCGCATAAGAAAGGAGGCGCATGGAGGAGTTAGCTATGGAGTTCAGGGTAGCCAGCTGGGTGTTCATCTTGTCTTGAAAACCTGCAGCCGTAGGATCCTTCAACATGTCACTCGCTTCTTTGATCAAGTCTCTTTGAAGACGAGTAAAATGGCATAGGTAGTTCAGCGAACGCATAGCAAAAGTCGCTGATGAGAACATCCGCTTCCCGTACCTGTCCATAGACCTAGATTCTTTGTTAGGGGGATGAACAGGCACTGAAGGATCAGCTAGTTCCTTCTTGGTGGCAGCAGCTACCACCATAGCATCCACAGAAACACCTTTTGTGAGAAATTGCTTGTCAGTTGGTGCTGTTATAAATTTGGAGGGTCTCCTGGGGGTAGGGTCCACTGAATCAGGAGCCGTCCAAGCCTTCTTTGCAACCACCTGCATGAGGGGATCAAGGGGGGGACACCCAGGAGGTGGAAGGGCGAGAGCCAAACGCCTCAAGATACACAGATTCATCCTCCGAAGGGTTAAGGGCTGGCCAATTTCCCCTCTGTTTCAGGATCTCTAGAATGTCTGCGAAAGAGACATCTTCAGAAGGGGAACGTGGGGAACCCTCGGAATCCTCTAAATCTGTGTCAGAGGTGACAGACTCAGGTGAGTCTATGTGCTTTCTCTTACACTTTCTCTTCCTAGGGGGCTCCCCTGCCAATTCAGGAAAGGCCTCGGAAGAGGATGAGATCCCCACAGGGGATTCTTGAGGAGCTTGCTCTCTGCGGTCTGGGATGAGGGAGTGAGTCGACATAACCAAAGGCACCGATGTGGGAGGGGCGGACGGAGCCGACTGTGGAGTCGAACAAGGTTCCAACACACTCCGCATGACCTCGAATGCTCCCCTGTCAGGCAGAGCCAGAGGTCCCCGCTCTGAAAAGCTGAGAACCTCCCTCGGCACCGACAGAGATGGCTCCGAGGCCGATGTCGGAGCCGAACTCACCAGCGCCGAAGCACCGAGAGGGAGAGGGGGGTCGGACAAGGGTCCGATGCCACTCACCCCCTCGGAGCCGACGAGGGAAGCCCGGCGCCGAGATTCGTCAAAAGAAGAAGACGGAGCCGAAGACAAATGTATCGGCTCCGACGCTACCACAGTCTCGGTCCCGAGATGCCCCGGCTCCGAGCTCAAAGGAGTCGGAGGAGGAATATTTATTGGAACAAGATGAGGCATCGACTGATGAGTCGGACTCTGGAGCATTTGGGCCAGTGCCTCGGACTTCAAAAGTCTACTCACTACCCTCTGGAGGTCGTGATCCGAGAGCCTCGATGACCTGGAGGAGTGAGATCTATGGAGGAAACCACGGATACTGCAGTCAAAGACTCATCGGCTCCAGCCGGAGCCGATGAAGCAGTAGGCTTCGAAGCCTTAGGCCTCGACTCTGAAACTGGAGTCGAGGTCTTAGAAGCCTTAGAAGGTTTCCCCGATGACACAGAAAGGGAACCTTCAGGCTTAATTAAACCCCTCAAAATGAGTTTATTTTTTCTCTCCTGCAGGACTCTAGGGCTGAAGCCGTGGCATACAGCACAAGAGTCCTGCAGGTGTAAAGGTCCCAGGCAATACACACAAGAAGTGTGACCGTCTGTCAGAGACATTTTCTGACAGCACGAGTCACACTTCTTGAAGCCTGAGACCTTTGTATCCTTGGACATATTCAGGGAACCGAAGTGTAATCACACACAGAAAACACACACACACAGATTACACTAATAGGGTTCAAAGGGAATTATTTAAACTAAAGGTAAGTTAAATAAGAACTCCCTAATTAAAACACATACACACCCTAAGGATAGGGAAGGAAGGGCCCGAAGGCCTTGGGAAAGAACTATAAGTTCTTTAGAAAAAAAGGGGGCTGGATAAAAGGTAGAAGGGATAATAAGTCCACTACACTAAAGGGAAAGAAAAATACACAGAGCTAGCCTAAGTCTAAGAATTTAAACTAGTATAACTTTCACTAACCTGGAGCCGGTAGAAAACACACCTCGATCGCTGTAGCGGCAAACGAGATCTGAGGTAACTCACGCCTAGCATTGTGGGATATAGGGGAAGCCTCGAGCCGGTGGAACCAACTCTCGAGCTTTTAGAGTGGCCGAGTCGGAGCCGAGGTCGGCTCCGAACCCATCCAGCAAGAATGAAGGCGAGATAGACAACTTAACATCCAACGTTTCTTCCTACCTTTCTGGTTGCTAGAGAAGGTCCTCTGAGGGCTAGAAAATTTGATAACTGTGGCAGGCAGGGTCTTATTATCTTGTTCACTTTTCGAAAGTGACTCTCTCACTTTTGGACTAAAGAGTGCTGATCTATTGCAAGGGGGTGTGATGCCCATCACTGTTACCAATATGTGACATCCCCATGCTGGACCAGTAATCATGGAGCCTGAATTCTCACCACTGACACTGGAGAAGAATGTACACTTGGAATACAAATGGATATACTCAGTATTACCAGATGCAGACCTCTCTGCATCAAGCACAATTTCCCTTAAGAGCACACGGGGAACACACACAGCCTGGGATCTAGATGTCTCTGTCTCTCTCCAGGTCCCTAGCCCCACTGGTACAGCTGTAGGGTTAGGTCCTCAGCAGAGTATCCAAGCCAAGTTCTGCCGCACTCTCTCTGTGAACCCAGTGCTTCATTTTCCAGCTGAAAAGTAGCTGACACACACACATTATGAGATTTGATTCTTCAAACACACACACACACACACACACACACACACACACACACACACACACACACACACACACACACACACACACACCTGGGAAAGGCTGGCACAGATTTACCTGCTTTGTCCCCTTCTGCCCAGAGTACAAGGTAGTTATCACTGCCACCAGACACTCCAAAATCAGCTACACTAAGGCCCTTAACAAAGGGTATCCAATTATACTCTGCAATATTAATACTAATACAAATAATAGTACTTGACCACGACAGCTAGGCCTTCTGAAGTGGCCCACACAGTGTCACCAAATAAATGTAAGTACTCTCAAAGGTTAGATACTTTCTACAAGAACCAGTCATAATAGAAGCTTTAAATATATTTAATAATAAGAACATGAAAATACTGAATATATATTCACAGTAAACCATAGAGTTCAGATCGCAGGAAATATTGAAAAGAACACTGATGGATAGACTCAGACAAATGAAGAAAAACAATATCTAAACTAAGCTTCACTAGATTCCTGACTAATCTAAAAGAATTACTGTTCCCTAGTTAAGTTACTCACTATCACAAGGCAAGATGCTGTGGATGAGGGTATTTCTAGTCAGGTTCCCCAAAATAGAATACTCAATACTCAGATTTCTCTTTTTACTACCTAAAATATAATTTCCAAGAGGGCTGTCAGAATGACCTCTTCTGGTCACCTGACTCTAGATTCTCACAGTATTTCCCTTTGAAGCTGAGAAAGGAATTTAGCATAGATGGCTACAATACACATCTAAATGTTTACGGCAGTGCCTGGGGCTTCTCCTCTTTTTTACTGAGCTAATGAACAAAGGCTTTTCCACAGACCTAGCATCTCCAGTCCTATTCAACACTGTAGGGTGCTGTTTTAATGGTTTAACGGCTCATTTACATTTACATTATTTTTCTTAAAGTAAGCTAGCTGTTAACATTTAATTCAGTTGCAATAATGTGTACATTTCTTTTCATTCCAGCAGGATGCAGTGTTGATACATTTTAACACAAGCAAAGCTCACAAATACGTTTTCAGCATAAGCATCTGTAAAAATCAGTTTGATATACAAATGAGACACAGTTCTAATCATACCTCTCAACTGTACATATTTTTGCAGAATGTCCAGATTTTTGCCTTGTATTTTTGGTCCATTTTTCATAAAATTGTGGCTTTCTGGCAAATTAGTGGCAAATCATTAAAGATTGAAGTGAGAAAATAATGACAGACATTTGAGTTTTAGACTTCATACCCTTCAGAAAATTCACGCTAATGCAAAACCTGTCATTCCATCAACTTTCTAAGTTTATAAGAGCAATATTTAAAATGTGTCCCTATTTGCACCACTTTTTTATGACTTTGTCCAGATTTCTTACTATAAGAGGTTGAGCAGTATGGTTCTAATACATTTGTAACACATGCACCTTATATAAATCAGTTTGATATGCAAAGGACATATCATTCTTTACAAAACTCCAGCTGGCTATGCTGGCACTTGCCATATCATAGGGGCATTGATGAATGACATCTTGAAATACCATATAAAAATCACAAAACTTTTAGTTATGTACTTACCATAACTTTAGATGTTTGGGATCCATCTCACCTACATTCTGTACTGATGGGTTCGGAGCCGATCCTCGGCTCCGACTCGGCACGCTATACTATAGAGCTAAGTCTCTTATTGGCTGAGCTAATCTACATCCCAGGATGCACCACCACTGCTTCCCCAGATCTTGTTTGTCTGCACACATGCACACACACATAGACTGTTGATATAACATTGCCAGATGTTTCAAGATGAAACAGCTGAACTCGAACTGTCCGGTCTCTTCTGATCTCCAAGGCAGGGGGAAAGAGGGTGGGTTATTAGGAATGTAGGCGAGATGGATCCCAAATATCTAAAGTTATGGTAAGTACATAACTAAAAGATGTTATGTGATCCTATCTCGCCTACATTCTGTACTGATGGGACAGCATCCCTAGCACCTGATTCCTGGGTGGCTCACTGGAAAACACTCCTGAGAACTGCGGAACCGAAGGAAGCTCGCCCCCGAGATGCCACATCCAATTTGTAATGAGAAATGAACGTGTGAGGAGAGGACCATGTAGCCGCAGCATAAATGTCACTAATGGCAAGCTTAGAATGAAAGGCTGTCGAAGTAGCCATAGCCTTTGTAGAATGAGCTTTTACTGTGGTTGTAAGCTCTTTATTGGAAAGGAAGTACGTATGACTGATACAGTCTCTGATCCACTTGGCAATAGTGACCTTCGTGACGGCTTTGCCCAATTTATTGTCCGAAAAAAACACAAACAACTGATCTGTTTTCCGTGTTTGGTGCGTCCTATCCAAATAGAAACACAATTGCCTGTGAACATCCAATGTGTGGAAGATGTATTCCGCTCTGTTTGAGTACTTTGTTAAGAAAACTGGAAGTTCCAAAGACTGTTGCAGACAAAAACTAGAACAAACCTTAGGAACAAAGGATGGATTAGGCCTGAGGGATACTCTATCCTTGTGAAAAACCAGGTACGGTGGTTTGAAACATACGGCTTGAAGTTCCGAAACTCTTCTGGCTGATGTAAGTGCAACCAAAAAAGCAGTCTTCCAAGAAAGAAATTTCAAGTCACAAGTTGCTGCCGGTTCGAAGGGGGAAGAGGTCAAAGCACCTAACACCACATTAAGATCCCACGGTGGAGCGGGATGAGAAATCGGAGGTCGTAGCAGCCCAGCACCTTTCATGAAGGCTTTACACAGTTTGTTGCTCATCAAAGGAGGGTCTATAGTTTCATGAAAATTGGAAATAGCTGCCAATTGAACGTTGATGGTAGAGACCGAAGAACCTTGATTGAACAGAGAAGCTAAAAACTTCAGAACCTCTGACACCGGGACAGTTATGGGATCTAATCCCCGGAGTTGGGCCCAAATAGCAAATCGCTTCCATTTGCTGTTATACATTTTTTTAGTAGAAGTCTTGTGGGCCGAGGACAAGATATGTATGACTTCCGGGTCCAAAGCATGGTTCCTGACTATGGTCGGAAGAGGAGGAGCCAAGCTGTTAACCTTAACGAGTGAAGGGACTGATGATGTTGTCCCGACTGATGGATCAAGAGGTCCGGAAATTGGTCCAGGAACCATGGATCGTCCAGTGCATATTTCCGAAGAAAGGGAAACCAGACTTGACGAGGCCAGTATGGGGCAACTAAAATCATCTTGCTCTCCAAGTGAATCGCCTTCTGGATCACCCTGGGAAGAAGGGGAACAGGTGGAAAGGCGTACAGCAGGCCGGTGGGCCACTCTTGGACTAGGGCGTCCTTGGGAATCTCCCCCGGAACTGGGGTCAGAGAAAAGAACTGTTGGCATTTGGTGTTGAGGGGGGTTGCAAAAAGATCGCAACAAGGAGTTCCCCATCTTCTGAAAATCCGAGTTGCCACTCTGTCGTTCAGAGACCATTCGTGAGGGGAGAGAATAGTTCTGCTCAGTCTGTCGGCTATCACGTTGGATCTCCCTGGAATGAGTTGCTACCAGAAAACGATTGGTTGCAATCGCCCAATCCCATAAATGGCCTCTCTGCAAAGGGGGTAGGATCTGGTCCCTCCCTGCTTGTTCAGGTACCAGACTACTGACATGTTGTCGGACTGAATGGCAATCACGCCTGGGGGAAGGTAATCGTGTAGTGCTCACAGCGATAGAAGTACCGCCCTCATTTCTAGTATGTTGATGTGGAGGAGACTCTCGTCGGGATGCCACTTGCCTTGGACCGACCTGCCCAGGTAATGACCCCCCCCACCCCATCTGGGAGGCGTCCGTAGTCAAGGTGGCCACTGGAGGTGGTGGAACAAAGGGTCGCCCCTGATCTAGGTTGGAGGAAAGAAGCCACCAACGAAGGTCCCGTTTGCACGTCTCCGTGATCGGAATGAGATGATTGAGAGGGAGATCCTGATAAGACCACTGGACTGACAGGAGCCACTGGAGAATCCTCATATGTAACCTTGCCAAGGGGACTAGGAGAACGGTGGCCGACATGGAACCTAACAGTTGTAGGACCATCCTGGCTGGGGCTTGGCGTTTGAGAAGCAAGGCTCAAACTTGAGACTGTAATGTTTCTATCCTCTCTGTAGGAAGATAGACCCGCATTTGCTTTGAGTCTATCTCTACTCCGATAAACCGTATGCGCTGAGATGGCAGCAACACAGACTTTGCCCAATTGAAGGTGATTCCTAGGGAGTTGCCTAAAGAAATAGTGGCTGCTACATTTTGTAAGAGTAGACGCCTGGAGGTGGCAGTTAGGAGCCAGTCGTCTAGGTATGGAAACACCTGGAATCCTAGACTTCTCAGGTGAGCAGTCACCACCGCCAAACATTTGGTGAACACCCTGGGGGCTGTGGTGAGACCAAAGGGCAGTGCACGGAACTGGAAATGACTGTCTCCCAGGCTGAAGCGCAAGTGTCTCCTGGACGCCTGATCTATCAGGATGTGATAATAGGCGTCCTTGAGATCTATGGAGCACATCCAAACACCTTTCTCCAGCAGCGGGAGAATGGATTGTAAGGTGACCATCCAGAACTTGGACTTCTTGACAGATCGGTTTAGTTTGCTGAGATCCAAAATGGGCCTCAAGTCCCCGGTCTTTTTTGGCACCAAAAAGAATCTTGAGTAAGTCCCTAATCCGGTCTGGCCTTCGGGGACCGGTTGGATGACTCCTTTTTGAAGCAGCTTTGCGATTTTGATGGCTGTGAGATCCCGTTGACTGGGTGGTGGGTCCGGGATTTTCCGGGATGGTGGGGGGGGCTGAGAAAAAGGGATGGTGTAACCTCCAGCGATGATTCGGAGCACCCATCGGTCCTGGGTGATGCTCTCCCAGGCCTTTAGGTGCATCGAAAAACGACCCCCGACTGGCTCCGGAGCTGTACAGTCGGGCAATCCTTCAGGGATGCTGGAAGGTTGAAGAACCACGAAAGGACTCGCGGTCTCCAGTGTTGCGGGGGCCTCTGCCGCCTCTGGGACGGCGTCTTCCTGAAAAATTTCCCCCTCCTCTGCCTCTAGAAGGGGGATCGCCCTGCTGTGAGGAGTAAGCCTTTTGAGATTTATGGAACCACATCTCCCCCCCCCTCTAGCCTTGGGATAGGGCCTGAAGGGAGTGGAAAACCGTGCTCCTACGGCAGTCAAGGTCTTACCTTCCTGTTCACAGCAGGTCAAGGTGTCCTTTACCTTGGGTCCAAAAAGAGAGGACCCATCAAAGGGAGCGTCGGCAAAGGAAGACTTGAAGGCTTCCGCAAAGTGACACAGACGAAGCCAGGCTCGTCTCCGTAGAGCAACACCTGTTGCTGCCGCTCTACTCGCCCCCTCGGCTGCATACGAAATGAGCCTCATGGACGAGTTCGATAATGATGATAAGGTAGCCAGCTGAGAGCTAACCGTCTGGGCCAACTGCTCAGATAGGTTACCAGAGAGGGTATCTGAAAGTTCCTTGACCAGATCCCTCTGAAGTCTGGTGAAGTCTGTCAGATAATTCAGAGACCTTAAAGTAAAGGCTGCTGAAGTAAGGGTGCACTTCCTGTACCGATCCATGCTCCTGGATTCTTTATTAGGAGGATGGACGGACGTAGACGCCTCTGCCACATCTTGTTGGGTAGCAGATGCCACCACCAGGGCATCTACAGCCACACCTTTAGAGAGGAATTCCTTTTCGGGGGGGGGGGGCTGAAATAAATTTATTGGGGCGAGCTGGCACCGGTTCCACAGAATCCGGGTGCTCCCACGCCCTTCGAGAGATCAAATCTAGAAGCTCATCGAAGGGCGGAGACACCCAGGAGGCGGAGGGCTGAGCCCCGAAGGCCTTGAGGAATACCGACTCCTCAGCAGAAGGGGATTTGGACTGCCAGTCGCCTAGTTGCTTCAGGATTTCTAAGATGTCTGCAAAGGAGACATCATCCGAAGACGACTTAGTGGACCCCTCCGCATCATCGAGGTCGGTGTCCGAGGTGAGAGACTCGTCCGGGGAGTCGACGTGCTTCCTCTTGCACTGTCTCTTCCTGGGAGGTTCCTCCGAAGAAGCCTCGGAAGGACCTCCAGGAAGGGGAGAACCCCCAATGGGGGTGACCTCAGGCCCCAAGGCTCCGCTGTCTTGAGACAGGGGGACAACAAAGGAACCAGTCTCCGTGCCAAGGGAAGGTGCCGGAGAGACGGTGGAGGTAGCCAAGGAAGATTTGGCTAAAGCACTCCTCATGGCCCTGAAGGCCGGACCCCCCTGAGTCCTGGGAAGGTCCGACCCCCGAGGCCACAACAGTAGACAGCACTCCTGCAGCCGACGCACCGAGAGGGAGGCTCGGAACCGAAAACATCGGTCCCGAAGCGTCACCCCCGGGGCCGACCGAAGAGGTCCGTGTACCGAACTCCGACCCGAAGGGCGGGGTTGGAGTAAGGGTCGGAGCCGACCCGAAAACCTCCACCGGCTCCACCAGCACCGACTCCAACGGTGCCGAGGCTGATGGAGGAGGAACCAAAACAACAGGGTGGACAATCGGCTCCGGAGCCGACTGGGCTGGAGCCGAGACCAACTTTTGGAAGACTGGAGACTGAAACAGCCTTTGAAGTACCCTGTCTATGTCCGAATCCGACATTCTCGAAGACCGAAAAGAGATCGAACGAGTTTGAGTCGACTTCTCCACCGGTTCCGAAAGACTGGGGGACCGGCTCCGAATCGTCTCAATGAATATCGGTGCAGAGGGAGACTCCACAACCATAGTAATTTCCCTCGGAGCCGAAGTGGACTTCAGCGCCGAAGGGGAAGAGTCTGAGCGGGCAACTCTCATCGGCTCCGAAGTCAGTGGAGCCGATGAAGGTGACCCGCCTCTCGAAGCCCCAGCCGTCAGCTCCGAAGCCAGAGGAGTCGAGGCTGGAGGCATCGAGGCAGACCGTTCCGCCCTCGGCTCTGAAGTCCGTGGAGCCGATGGAGAAGCCTGCCGAGATTTCTTTGTGGCCGGTTCCGACGGGCTGGTCAGAGCCGACGATTTCTTTTTCTTCGATGGAGAAGAGGAAGAAGATAAAGCCTCCTCAAAAGTAGGTTTAATAAGCCCTTTTAATATCAATTTGTTTTTCCTCTCTTGGAGGACCCGGGAGGAAAAAGCGTGACAAACGCTGCATGACTTCTGAAGGTGTATAGGGCCTAAACAATACACGCATAGAGAGTGATCATCCGTTATGGACATTTTGTAGCTGCATTTAGAGCACTTCTTGAACCCAGAAGGTCTGTGCTCTTTCGACATATTGAGTTCTAAACACTATACCAAAAAGGAAAACTTTCTACCAAAAACTGTCAAAGAAGAAACAAACAAGGACAAGATCCCTCTAATAGAAAACGGGATTACTTGTCCAACTATAACACTCAACAATACTCACTAAAAAAATATACATCTCACGCGCGAGGGCAAGGCCCCTCTAACTAAAACGGAAACCTTTCCCTCAAATAAAAGATCAATTTACCACAAAACTTTGTTCAAAACCAGTCACACAACAACGATAGCTGTTAAAACAGCTTTTGGGTATGTTAATCAAAAATTTCTGACAGAAATTTGTTGAAAAAAATAGAAGCTTAGCTCAGCCAAGTCCGAGACCACGTCTTTGCTTGTAAAGCGGCAAACAAGATCTGGGGAAGCAGTGGTGGTGCATCCTGGGATGTAGATTAGCTCAGCCAATAAGAGACTTCGCTCTATAGTATAGCATGCCGAACCCATCAGTACAGAATGTAGGCGAAATAGGATCACATAACATCTGAATCTAAGCATGTCTCCTGGGGGTTATGTCAGTGCCCGTTGGTCTAGATGCACCTTCCATGGCATTAGAAATCAGACACATCAAGACATTAGAAAGAGACTACAGGGTGTCTAACTGTTTGTTGATGGATTTCCTCTGCTCAACAGACAGGGACACGGAGAGAGACATGGAGAGCTCCTTGGTTAAATCTCACTAAATATGTGTGACATGTGACACACAGTCCAGCACCCTGATGGCGAAGGTCACTGAAGCATATATTTGCTTCTCAAATCTGTCCTACCCGCAAGACTTTGTGTTCGCTGAATGGAGAGATGAACTTTTTTCTGCTAGTTCCTTCTTTGTGGTCACCACCACTACCATAAAATTCATGAGGGTCCCTTCCTCTAGTAAGTATGGTCTTTTGGAGAAACGTGGAACTTTCAGGTTTGTGAGGGAGTGGCTCTGCTACATCTGGCTTCTTCCATGCCTGCTTTGAGATGAGGTCTATCATCTCTGTTGGAAGGACAACCCAAGAAGTAGATTGGCCACCTCCAAAATCTTGGAGGATCATTTACTCCTCCTGGGAAGGAGCTTCAGAAGACCACCCCTTCTCTGTCTGAGTAGTTCTAAGATCTCTCTGAACAAGACATCCTCAAATGGGAATATTGGGGATGCTTCCCCTTCATCAAAGTCAGTATCTTCATCGAGTGATTCCTGTGCGGAATCAATGTCTCTCCTTTTGCACTTCTTCTTTTGATGAACCTCTAAAGTGGAAAGTTCCGGAGAAAGCTCAGATGCTGACTGAGGTCCCTCAACCCAAACGGCTTGAAGCTTTTAGGAGCTGGCTGCCAGATGGGATAAGATGGGCAGGCTCAAGACTCAAGGAAATCCTGTGGGGGGGCAGGGGAATAAATCTAAAATTCAAAAGAGATGTCTGCTCTCTAGAATGAGAGAGCACTATTTCAAAAGGCTCAAAGGCTGAGCCTGCAATGGAACTAGAGACCTTTACAGAAGGAGCTGAGGCTCCTAAGGAAGACTTGTCCTCAAGAACCATCTGGTTCAGCTCCAAAGTTGACATTCGTAACATGCTGTCTAATGCCAAAGCCCCTGGGAGAAAGAAGTAGCTCCGTGGGTCCCGGTGCTGAACCAGCACCCTCTGAGCTGATGTCAGTAACTCAGCTCCAAGATTTAGTTGAGTAGGAGCTGACTGGATCAGAGAGTTCCAAACCATCAGATCCGACAAAGACAAGTCCGAGAGAGAGCTCAGATCTGACAGTCCCGGTTCAGAAATACAGATCAGAGAAGAAGCAATAACCTGGTGAGGAGAAGTGAGCAATCCCCCTGTAAAGGCAGAAACTGGAACCAGGACCCCCAGTTGGATCTGGATCCTGAGAAACTTCATCATCATCCTATGCACATCAGCCTCAGAAAGACCCCTGGAGAATCTAAATGAATGGAAAGAGGAAGGAGAGGAAGAGGGCCTAGAGATTAAATTTAAATATCTCTCCTGGAGAATGGGGGCTCTCAATCTCAAAGATACTGGCCCCAGAGAAAAACAGGCTCCTGTAAAGTTGAAGTACTAGATCTGATAAAGACTGGTTCTAAAGATGGAATTGGATCTGAAGCTTTAGATATTTTGGGAGCTGGAGCCGATGAAGGAGGATGATCCAGGGACACATTCTTAGCTTCCTTAGACTTTACTTTCTCTCTTTCTCTTTTTCTTTAGGCTTAGCACCTCTAGAGTGATCAACTGATTTCTTGAAAGGATGACAGATAGCAGAAGAAGCAGGAGACTGTGAAGAGGGAAATTTTGTCATGGAGGCAGGGAAAAGCTCCTTCAAAACCAGTTTGTCTCTCCTCTCTACAAGGATTTGGTGCCCAAAGGCCTAACAAATGCTGCAATGCTCGTCCAAGAGTGCAGCTCCCAAGCAATAAACACATTCTGAATGTGATTCAGAGTTATGCAACTTATGTCCACACACCACGCACACTTTTAAAATTGGGCAGCTTTTCACCCATAATTAGACCAAGGGAAAAAAGCTGTATGGAGAAGAAAGACTACAAATACACACACACAAAATACACACAGCTAAAGTATTAGTGAGGGATCACTAACATGTACCCAAAGTGCAAGAGAAGATAAAAAGAAGTTATGTACTTACCATAACGTTCCATCTGTGCTGTTGATCTTCATTCATTCACTAATGATGGGCCTCGGTTCCGTCCTCGGAACAGATTCGGCTGATATAACAAGCCTACACCAGCCAAAAACCCTTGAGCTAAGTCTTACCCATAGTGCCCCTCTCCTCATCTCCTCAGATTGAGTTTTCCCTTAAGGATAGAAAAGCAGAGGCTTTATCTGAGCAAATACCCTATAAGATAACCAGGACCAAATCCAAAACTCCAGGAGTCTTTTGGAGGGGGGGGGGTAGGAGTGTGGGACGTAATGAATGAATGAAGAACAACAACACAGTTGGAACATTATGGTAAAAACATAACTTCTTTATCTGATGATGTTAATCTTCATTCATTCCTTACTGATGGGACAGAGTCTCTAGCTACTTTATGTCCTGGGAGGCACTATGGAAGGATATTCTTGAGTATCACTGAGCCAAAGGATGCTCTTCCCCTGGAGACCATATCCAATTTGTAATGAGTAATAAAGGTATGAGGTGTTGCCCAGGTAGCTGCTGTGCAAATGTCATCCATAGGCACTCTAGAATGAAAGGCCACTGAAGTGGACACTGATCTGCTGGAGTAAGCTTTGACCTTAGTTGGTAGAGTTATCTTGTTTTGCTGATAGTCAAAGGTAATACAATCTCTTAATGATTTTGATAAAGTGACTTTGGATACTGACTTGCCCAATCTTGGACCTGAAAAGGATATGAATAGCTGGTCCAATTTCCTGAATGATTTGGTTCTGTTTAAATAAAAACGTAATTGTCTATGTATATCTAGCAAATGTAAATTGTATTCACCCTTGTTAGAAAGATTTAGGAAGAAAATTGGCAAATCAATGGACTGGTTGAGATGTGAATCTGAAATAACACTGGGCAGAAAGGTGGGGTTAGTCCAAAGTGATACTCGCTCTTTGTGGAAAATGATGTATGAGTGATTTACACACAAAGCTTGCAACTCTAATATTCTCCTGGCTGAGGTAATGGCTACCAAGAGTAAGGTCTTTCAGGATAAAACCTTTATGTCGCAGGTGGCTGAAGACCCAAATGGTCGACAAGTTAACATTTGTAAGACTAGCGTCAAGTTCCAAGGCTCAATGGGATTTTTAAGAGGTGGTCTCAAATGCATGACTCCCTTTACGAAGGTTTTGCAGAGATGGTGGGACATTAATGAAAAATCATTAGATCCATTACGAAAATTGGAGATAGCTGCTAAGTGAACTGTGATGGTACAGGCTGAGACTCCTGACTGAAGTAAAGTTGACAAGTATTCTAAGACCTTATGGATCAGGGCTGAGAAGGGGTCTAGTCCTTGTTCTTTTGTCCAGATCACAAACCTGTTCCACTTACTATGATAAAGTTTCCTGGTGGATGGTTTATGAGAGGTCAGTAGTATCATTTGCACTGGGGAAGACAGATTATTTTACCTGGCAATTAATGGAAGTGGATAAACCAAAAGGTCAGTTTGAGACTTGGTAGGTCAGGATGGTACAGCCCCTGTGGATGAGACAAGAGTCCTAGGGTTGGATCCAGAGTCCACGGGCGGTGAACCAGGTGAGGCCACAGGAAGGGGAATCAGATTTGACGGGGCCAGTAGGGTGCAATGAGAATTACTTTGCTTCTCAACCGTTGTACTTTCTTCAAGAAGTGCAGAATGAGGGGAAGGTGAGGAAAGGCAAAAAGTAGACCCGCGGGCCAATTGTGTATCACTGCATCTCTCAGTGACTCCCCCTGAGGGGGCATCAGGGCAAAGTAGCTGCTGCATTTGTGGTTCTAGGAAGAGGAAATGAAATCGCACCAAGGCTGGCTGCAATGACGAAATATTTGTGTCGCTACTACGGAATTGAGAGACCACTCATGAGTCATCAGAATGTTTCTGCTCAATTTGTCCGCAATCACAATGGAGTTCCTGGGAATGTGAGTTGCTAAGAGAAAGTGGTTGTAATCTATCTCCCATTGCCACACTATCAGGGCTTCCTGGCATAATGGGTAGGATCTGGTTCCCTTTGGTTGTTGATGTACCAGACTACTGACATATTGTCTGATTGGATAGCAACTGTCCTGACGGGAGGGTCACTTGGAATGCTTGCAACGCCAGAAGCACCACCCTCAATTCTAGCACATTGATATGCAGATTGGCCTCTAAGGGGGACCAAGTGCCTTGGATGGTTTTTCTCTGAAAATGCCCCCCCCCACACCCTATCAGGGAGGCATCTGTGGTCACTGTGGCTTTGGGTTGAAGGGGTGAAAAAGGATGGCACCATAAATCCTCTTCTGGCTTCGTCCACCAATTCAGATCTTGTTTGCATTGGTTTGTTATGCGGATTGGGTAAGACACTGGGTGTGTCATTATAGACAACTGAGATGCTAGGAGCCATTGAAGCAGCCTCATATGGAACCTCCCTAGTGGGACCAGTGTGACTGTTGCCTCCATGGAATCCAGAAGGTCTAAGACCAGTTGGGCTGGAACTAGGTGTTGAGAGAGTATCGCTTGGAGATGAGATCTCAACCTTTGTAACCTGTGATGAGATAAAGCAACTAGGCAGGATTCTGTGTCGAGCGTCGCCCCAATGAACTCTTAAGGATTGAACTGGTACCAGCTTTGATTTTTACTTGTTTATTGAGATTCTTAGCATGTCTGCCAGTTTTAGAGTATAGGATACGGCTTGAAGCAGTACACTCTTGGTTGGAGTGGTAAGGAGCCAATCGTCTAGATATGGAAACAAGCAGAATTTTTGCAGTCTCAAATAAGCTGTTACTACTGCCATGCATTTGGTGAACACCCTGAGGGCTGTAGAGAGACCAAAAGGGCAGTACTCGAAATTGGTAGTGACTGGCACCCAGCCATAAGTGGCGATAACTTCTGGATCGTTTGTCCATTTTTATGTTTTAATACGCTGCCTGAAGATCTATGGAGCACATACAATCATCTTTTTCCAGAAATAAGGATAGACTGAACTGTGACCATCCGGAATTTTGTTTGTCTGACGAACTTGTTCAGAATGCTGAGGTCCAAAATTGGCCTCCAGTCCCCTGTCTTTTTTGGCAGTAAAAAGAACCTTGAGTAAAATCCGGGTCCTATTTGGTCTCGTGGGTCTATTTAGATGATTCTTTTTTCTAGCAGCCTTAGAACTTCTTGTGCTGCTGCATCCCCTCTGACTGGGTGGAACGTCAGGGATTTGCCTTAGTGGTTTAGGGTAAAGGTCGAAGGGAATATTATAACCTCTGGTCATTATCATCTGCACCCAGGAGTCTGATGTTATCTAGTGTCAAGTCAAGTGGTGCAGAGAAAAACGTCCCCTGACTGCTTCCAGAAGTAAGCAATCGGGCCGCTCTTCAGAAGCATTCATACGGCTATCCAGAGAAGGAATCCCTGGAGCCCTGGTTTTGTGGTCCCTCTCTGCCATGGAAGGGGCATCTTCCAGATGAGATCCCCCGAGGGCTCTCCACGTGTGTCATGAAAAGACCCTTGGGATTTTTTGAACCACATCTTCCTGCCTCTCTGATTTCTGGTAAAGGATCGTTGAGGGGTGGAGATGCGTATGCCCACAGCAGACATAAAGTGTCTAACTTTTGGGCCAAACAAAGAGGACTCATCAACAGGTGTGTTGGTGAAGGAAGACTTGAAGGGGTCTGCAAAGTCACACAAGCACATCCAGGTGTTACATCTCATGACAACACCTGTACCGGCTGCTCTAGCTGCCCCCTTGGTTGTATGGGCAATCAACTGCATGGAGGAGTTAGAAATGGACTCTAGGGTGTTAAGCTGAGAGGTAACCTTGTCAGGTACCCCATCAGGCAGTACCCCTGCCAAGGTTCCTGAAAGGTCTGTAATCAGGTCCCCCTGAAGATGGGTAAATGTGCCACATAGTTCAGCAACTATATGGCAAAGGTCGTTGAAGTGCAAGTCCACTTTCCTAGTCTGTCTATTGTCCAGGACTCCCTGTTTGGAGGATGGACAGTTGAACTTTCTTCAGCAAGTTCTTTCCCAGTGGCCGCTGCCACCACCATAGAATCTATTGCCAAGCCTCTGGACCTGTGGGGCTGATCTTGTGGAGGAATTGGCTCAACGATGTCAGGGCCCTTCCAAGCATGCTGCATGATGAGCATGACCAGCTCATCAGCAGGTAGGGTCACCCAGAAAATAGAGGGTCAAGCACAGAAAGCCTGCAAGAATACAGATTCCTCAGTAGAAGGGTTGAAAGACTTCTATTCACCTCTCTGTTTGAATATCTCTAGTATGTCTCCGAATGAGACATCCTCAGGCGCTGACCATGGGAATCCTTCTCCCTCATTGAAATCTGTATCTTTGGTAAGGGATTCCTCAAGGGAATCAATGTGCTTCATATCTTGCACGTTCTCTTGTGAGGTGTGTCTTCAGGGGGAGCATCTAAAGAGGACTCTGGAGAGTGGGTGCCCTGAAATAGGGTGTCTTGCTGCTCCCATGCCCAATGGCCCAGTGTAGTGGGCTGTGTCAGCTGCATACCAGAGGAAAAATGAAAGTCAGGTTCTGATGCCAAAGGGGCCAACTACATGCTTGCGGATGCCAAAGCCCTCTCCATCACCTGGAAGGCAGGCCCACCTGAAGAGGGATGGGAGCCTGAAACTGAGGAGGACAACCTTGGAACCATGGTCACAACCCCACTATGATGAGCCTGCCTCCAGGGTTGGAGCCCCGAAAGGACTCAAAACTGTCAAAACAACCAGAACCGTAGATGGCGCCATAGAAAATATTGGTGCCGAACTAGGGGTCACAGTGCCGACAGGCCAGTCATGGTCCTGAGGGTGGATCGGGTCCAACTGAACTGTGGTCCACAGGGTAGGCTCCAGAACCATGGAAAGGTGCAATGCAGGAACCGAAGCAGTTGGCACCAGGATAGGATTCAGTACCAAGGGCTCCAAAGCCTGAGCGGTTGAAGGAGGATCATATGATGGAGTCTATGGAGAGAATCCTTTGGCTCCAGGTGGGAAGGAGGTCTTGGATGGGGTTGGAATGCCTCTGGCTGCTAGGAGCTGATCAATAAGCCTCACTACATCGAGCTCCGAAAGACTCCTGGTTGAACAGGTGGATAATTCCGAATGAGACTCTGGCCTTTCAAGAAAGGGGCTGAGTTGATGTCTAGAAAAGGGGTCGATGGACAGGGACTATCTAGTCCTGGCTAGAACTTCATCTTTCAAAACCAAGGTCAAAGGACCTGAATAATGTGATGGAGATGGGGAGATAAGATTAGAAGGAGACACTATTGTTAGTGCTGAAACGGTGTCTGGTACTGAGGAAATTTTCAGTACCGTAGGAGAGGTTATGGTCATCGGGTCTGTAAAAGATGTTGTCGGCACCATGGAGGGAGCTTTAGGCTCTGGTGCCGAGATTGTCAGTGCTGACAGTTTAGAGAGTTTTGTCTTCAGTTCAGTATGAGTCTTACAAAGGCTTCAGATCTGTAGCACTAGGAGATGTTGGAACCAAATGGCTTCTATTTTTAATGTCTTTCTTTGGAGGTGTTGAGACCTCCACCTCAGACAGTGCCTCCAAAAAAGGAGTGTTCAAGAGTCCTTTCAAGATTAATTTATTCTTGGGCACTCTCTTATGAGCGCTGAATCCTTTACATATCTCACAAGGAGGTTGGACCTGGATATGGGGAACTCTGAGACAATACACCCAAGAAAGATGCCCATCGGAGTTGGACATCTTTCTAGCACATTTATCACATTGCTTAAAACTGGTTGTCCCCTTTTTATCAGACATTATGACTATTCCAGCAAGAACAAAAACAGTTACTACAAGCAACAATATGACAAAACCAACTATCCAAAGAATGTAAATTAAGGCGAGAGAGGGAACACTGGGAGAAGACTAAAAATAGATATATTATTTTTTTATTATTTTTTTGAAGCATTAAGTAAGGATAAAAGGGAGAAGGGGGGAATACCAATGATGGTATGACAATTACCACAGTGGTAAGGGAGGGGCCTGTACCAACAATGGTATGAAGAATACCAAAATGGTAAGAAAAGGAAAGGAAAAAAAAAACACTAGATGATATGAAGGGTAAGAGAAGCTGTCAACAACCAGTAAAGAAAAACTATCTAAGAAAGGTTAGAGTATTTTTTTTGAGAAATAGAAAAAAATGTGAACTAAGCTGAGAGTTGGCTTGACACGTCTTGTATATTACGCAGCAAATTAGATCTGGGGAGATGAGGAGAGGGACACTATGGATAAGACTTAGCTCAAGAGCTTTTGGCTGATGTGAGATTGTTATATCGGCCGAGTCGGTTCCGAGGACAGAACCGAGACCCATCAGTAAGGAATGAATGAAGATTAACATCATCAGATGTCCTATTAAAAGGGAAAATACAGCTGACAAAAGTTTTTTTTTTTAACTATGCAGGGAAGATAAGAAAAAAGAAGACAGTTCCCAGATTAAATAAAGTCTAAATTTACTTATCCTTAAACCACTGCTGAGCACCAAGTACTATGTCTGTAGCAAACGAGCAACAAATGAGATCTGATTTGTCATCTTACAGGGGGATTATGGGTAAGCGTAGGAGCCTGAGCACTGGAGCCAAGTCAGACCAGAGTCAGATATGAAGACCCATCTGTCGAGAAACAGACAGAAGAGACTAAGTCAGATCTCAGCTTAAACAACTGTAAAATAATGTGAAAGGTTTTTCCATGAAGGTAACTTATTTGTCTAGCACTGAAACAGTGTTGGCCTACTGTTGATCCTAAAAAGCCCACAGAGGAGTGCTCTACTCAGTGGCAAGAAGGATCTGAAGGGTTTGTCCTCCAAATTGGACTTTTAGTCAGATCATCTCAAGCTGACTAAAGCTTTCAGCATGTGGAAGGTCTCCTGAAGCTTTGGACGCTGGCCAGCTGTTATAGCCTTTGCAGGAAATAACCCATACAACTTAGGCTACTGCAACAGTGATCAATATGAAGAATGTATAAGGGATTTTTAAACTTCCAGAAAAACCTTTAAAATTCCAAGGGAAACTGTCAGTGATATTCAACTGGCCTCTGTATAACTGCAGGAAAGAAACTGGGCAGGGTAGGTCCACTAAGGGTTACCACCTGTCCCACTTTGTGATGGACAGTCCCTCTTTGGACAGTTGTGTCCTGCAAAGAATTTGTAAAAATGGCAAATGTCCTGAAATTTTAGAGCAAAATTATTTCCTATATTTTATATAAAAGTTGCATAAAACAGTTATTCTGTACCTGAAACACCTAAATATTATAAGAAACAGAATAAGCAACTAAAATGCTACAAGAATAAGCTTTTATAGGCAAAAAAGTTAAGTTTTGTCCTTTGTACTGGCCGTGGGTATGTTTCAGCCTGCAAAATCTGACGTCTGTACCAAAAATGTCCCACTCTGGACATTTGAAAATTTGGCAACCCTGGGCCCATACCTCCCTTTTATCAGCATTTCTCTTAAGCAAGAACATCAGACTACCAATGAAGATGACAAAGGACCACAATGTATAACTCACAACAATTTAGTGCTCCATCTGACTGCTGGAGGAGAGTTGCATGGTACCTTGCCCTTGTGATCCAGAACCCAAAAAAGCTAAATAAATAGTTAAAAATACTGTCAGCAGACAAAAAACAAAATAAAGTGCCTGGAAGTAAAACATCTCCCATAAAGGCAAATATTACATGTTTATGAATAACAGAACAAAGCAGCAGAAGACTGACAGAAATTACTGAGCCCAGTAGATAGTTTAAAAAGAAAGAAAATAATATGTAACTTTCTGAACCAACAAAAAAGACACAATAGTGAGTAACAAAAAAAGTACATTTGTATAAGTTGCACTTAACTATAATAGCAGATGTTCAAATTCCTCACTGCTGCAGTGGCCTTTAGGCTATATGGATTGTGATTTACACAAGACAAAAAAGACAGCCACCTCCCTGGACTACATGAAAAGAGACATGGAAGAGCTCTCTGATCTTGTAGCCCAGGCAGTTATGACCCTAGCCCGAGTAGCATTCTGCCATCGCCCAGAATGATACCGCAGTACATGGACAAAATGATTGACTTCAACAATTGGCTAAGCTTCTGGTGTCATTCTAAAGGGATCCAGTACTGGTCTGCTTGGGATGACATGGTCAACAGACCACGATGCTTTGCCACAGATGGCCTGCACCTGTCACCCCTGGGATTCCGGATACTTGCTAAGGCTCTTGCTGCCACTATAGTGCCTTTTTTAGGTAAGGTTCAAATAACAAATTCACCACCATAACAGGAACAGACAAGCAAAAACTGAGGGCAGTGCTACTCAATGCTAGAAGTCCAAATCTCAAAATGCACTCACTCGAGGCACTCCTTAAAATTGAGAACATCGATATCTGTGCAGTGACTGAGACCTGGTTCAAGGCTCCAGAGAGCACCCCTGCACTACCAGGCTATAACTCATACCATACTTTTCGGCCATGTAACCTGGACCGAAACACCAAAGGAGGAGGTGTGTCCATATTCATTAAGGATATCCACACCTCCAGGCTAGTTGCTCAGCACAATGCATCCAAGGTTATCCAAGTGCAACTAACTCTGGACAAAACTGCAATCCAAATTGTAGCTTGCTACAGATCCCCCACCATGCCCCAGGATTCCCACTCCTCTTTTCTTGATGTACTGGAAAATATTAGGGTTCAACCAAACACCCTAATAATGGGCGACTTCAACTACCCCACAATTAACTGGGAAAACTACTCGTGTACCAACTACTTAGCTCAACGCTTTCTGGAATTCATAAACTCCAATGCCCTGGATCAACTTATCCACTCCCCACCAGGGGCAACAATATCCTAGACCTAGTCATTACCAACATGAGTGATCGGTGTTCCACACCTTAAGTCAACTCCTCGTTGGTCCGATCCGACCATAAGCTAATCACCCTTGATATCCACATCCGGCCCCCACCCCCCATTAAGGAAACCATGGTAAAAAATTTCTCCAAAGCCAACTTCATGCTTCCTAAGACAGAAGTGGTGAACCTCATGACACCCATGCAGATGGACAATACAGTTACAACTGCTGAATCCTACACAAATGCACTCTATAAGCACTTACACGAGTGCATGGATCGTGCTATCCCAAAAAGAACCAAGATGCTATTCTCCAAAAAAAGTAAGCCAATCTGGTGGTCCCCTGCCATAAACAAACTGCACAACAGAAGAAGAAACTGTTGCAAAAGAGAGTAAAATCCCATGAGTGGAGAAGCTCCCTGGTCAGCCTCAGTAAGAAGCTGAGATCCCTTATAAGATCCTCCAAAGCTAGCTACGAAAACAAAATTGCCACTAATTCTAAGGACAACCACAAAGCATTCTATAGCTATGTCAAGAATCTCAATGGCAACACCCAGATCTGATCTGAGTTACAGCACAACGGCATGAAAATTACAGAACCAATTGATATTGCCAACATCCTGGCAAATAGGTTCAGTGCTAACGTTACCCCCCCTCACCCCCTAAAGGGCCCATATCTATACAGGAAGAATGCAGAGTCCCTGTAATCACAACTACGCAGGTAAAAGCTGCACTCTCTGAAGCCAAAATCACAGCATCCATGGGACCGGACAACAATTCCAGGCTGTGTTTTACACGAACTTCATAACGAACTGGCTCCCCACTTAAGCACCATGTTCAATAATAGCCTCACATCAGGCTTTGTGCCCACTGAATGGCGCACAGCAACAGTTATCCCACTCCACAAAGGGGGAGCCACCACTGATCCCGGGAACTATCGACCTATTAGCCTGACGAGCCTGGACTGCAAGGCCATGGAACGTATCATCATAGAACTCATAAACAAAGACATTGGTAACCTCCAAACTCTGGATCCCACCCAATTCGGGTTTGTGAAAGGCAGATCATGCCTCCTGAATCTGATCGACTTCTTTGAGGCAGTCAGCAAAGCCGTAGATGAGGGTAAGGTGGTTCACACAGCCTATCTTGACCTCGCCAAGGCTTTTGACACCATACCCCATTCTGGAATTATAGCTAAACTCACTAAACTAGGTATAAATCCCTACGTCACAAGATGGGTTGCCAACTGGCTCACTGACAGAACCCACAATGTAAATGTTGCAGACTCCAAATCTGACCTAAAAAGCAGTGACAAGTGGAGTACCACAGGGTTCAGTCCTGGGACCTCTCCTGTTTGGTATCTACTTCTCTGAAGTACAGGTTAACACAGAAGGCCTCTGGCTAACAAAGTTCACAGATGACTGCAAACTAGGAGCCATAGTCAAGTCCCCAAATGATGTAGACATCCTACAGGAGGGCCTCACTGAGACAGATGCCTGGTGTCAGAGCCATGGCCTCAAGCTCAATGCCAAAAAGTGCAGTGTCACCCTCTTTGGTAAAAACTCTGTACCCATGAACTATCACATAGGCAGCAATCTACTTAACACCGAATGTGTGATAAGAGACCTTGGGACCCAGGTGGAAAGTAGTCTTTCCTTTGATAGTCAAATCGCCACAGTAGTCAGGAAGTCCTTCTACGTGGCACACTTCATCATAAACGGGTTCTCATCCAGGAAAAAAGAGGTAATTGTTCCTCTCTACTCAACACTCATTAGACCCATTATAGAGTACAACGCCCCTTTTGGAATGTACCTCACAAGACATCTACAGCAGCTGGAAAGGCCACAGAAGTACCTCACAAAGAGGATTACTGGCCTCAAACAAATACCCTACACTGTCCACCTCAAAAAAACTCCAGCTTTACTCTGTAGCATATCGCCTACTCCGAGGTGATCTCTGCCTAACATATAAAGCTAGTTCAAACCCAGAGCTGTTGGACATGCTACACCTAAAGAAATCCCAATCCCTCCGATCTACACGCTCTAGGGACCTAAACCTTGTCACCACAATAAACAGGACATGCTGGAGGGATAGATTCCTGTCCCAGAGAATTCCCATACTCTGGAACAGGCTACCCATGTATGTCAAGCAAAGTTCTTCATTAGCACTCTTCAAGAAAAATCTTGATGAGTGGATGGGAAATAGTAAATACACCCCGGGGATCACTTCTGTGTCTCTGCTCGACAGTGGCACAGGAAAATAACTTTCTTGGGTGGCGTAAGCCAGGGAACCTTGTTGGCTAGGCTTACGTAGGCCCTTGGGCCGATAGCCTAGTACCTACCTATGAACCTATGAACTTCCAAAAGCTCTGGCTCCCTCACACACCTTCACTCTGACTGCTGATTAGACAGCCCTGTGGAGGCAAAATCATCAGTCACAGTAAAGAAACTTTGGGATTTTCTTGACTAAAAGTTGAAAAGGAGAATTCATATCCCAACAAATAACTATAACAAAAATAAGGGGATGGAGGGAGGGTGGGTGGGTGGGTGTCGCTACTGCAGCAGTAAGGAATTCAAATATTTACTGTAGTGAGTAAGTGGAACTTACACAGCTATACTAAGTTCATCATTCCCATTGCTACAATAGCCAATAGGCTATATGGGTTGATTACCAAAAACTATCCAACCTGGGAAGAGAAAGGATATTTATCTGCAAACCACTGGAAATGACGCTAGCAAAGCCTGTCATGTATCTAGAAAATTAATTGCCTTGTAAACATATGTACAGAGGACCGAGTACCTGCCTCTACAATAATTTTAGAGTCCACCCTTTCCCAATATTCCAACAAAGAAGATAAGGCCCTGGTAGAGTGAACCTTGGCACTGTCTAGAACAGGTTTACTATGTTAGGTATAACAAAAGACAACAGTTGAGAACAATCATGTGGAAATAGTATGTTTTGACATGGGTTATCCTTTGTCACAGCAAAAGAAACAAAAAACTCATCAGCTTTTGTAACAGACTGGATTCTGTCAAGACAAAGCATCAGCTGCCTTTGCATATCCAGAGTATATAGTATGTGGAAATAGTCTGTTTTGACATGGACTGTCCTTTCATTGTCCCAACAAAATAAACAACTAGATGATTAGCTTCTGCAAAGGACTTGGTTCTGTCAGAACAGAACCTCAGCTGCCTCTGCATATCCAGAGAATGTAGGATTGTTTCTCCCTGGTTCTGACAATCTGGACAGAGAAATGGGAGACTGATGATGATGATGATGATTTGATTCAAAGTGAACTCTGAAATAACATTAGGCGTGACTGAGAAATTTGTTCTTAAGAGACCCTGTCCCTACGGAAGACCGGGTAGGGTTCACCCATCATAACAACTTGCAACTCAGATACTCTTCTCGTAGGTTTCAGAGTGATGAGAAGAGCAGTTTTCCATGTAATAAATCTTAAATCTGCTTGATGTGCTTGTTTAAATGGAGTCATGGTCTCAAGTGTAAAACTTCTTTAAGCAACTATTTTAAAAAAAAATACAGAAGAAAGTATAGGACACATGGGTAGATGTGCTGAAATGGCCGCAAGATGTACTTTGACAGTGGAATAAGACAGGCTAGAAATCACTAACACAAATATTTGACCTCCTGCTAGTACATAATCCCTGACAGGGCCCTGGTTATTGGCTAGACACCAATAAGAAAATGTTTTCCTCTTGCAAAAATAAGATTTTCTTGTAGCAGATTTTCTTTCCTCCTTTACTACTGGCTGCACTTCTTCTGAAAAGAGGTACCTAAAAGGACTTAGAATTGAATCATCCATGAACGTACTTGAATATGTCTGAGGTTGGGGTGTATCATATTCCCCTTGTCTTGTGTGAGTAGTTCCAGTCAGTGAAGAAACTTGTGAAAAATGACATTGGCCAAGTCCAAAAGAAGGAAGAACCAGTACTGCCTGAGCTAAAAGGGAGTCACCACAGTTACTTTTGAATTATTTTTGAGAGTTCATCTGAACTGTCAGAACTTCCCAGGATATTAGTAGAATGGGTGGAAATTTATACAGGAACATTACCACCATGGAAATGAATATGCATCTGCTTTCGAGGCCTGCTTGTAAGAAGTTCTACAGAAGAAATTGTTCAGTTGTCTGCTTTGAAAGGAGGCAAATAAACCTACTTGAAGTGTTCCTCGCAAATAGATCAATTTCTGGAAGACCCCTTTGTTCAAATTCCATTTGTGAAGGTCTATCCTGGTTCTGTTCAGCTTGTCCAAAGTATTGCTTGAATGAATGTAAGATGCTTGGAGAGTTAATGAGTACCTCCCAAGCCACCATAGCCAGCTTTCACAGAGGGTATGATCCGGTAACCTCTTGCTTGTTGTTGTATAACACTACTGTAGTGTTGTCTGTAATAATATGAAGAGGTTAGGGGGCTGCAGATGATGAAGAGGATTTTAAGGTATGAATCACAATCAACATCTGTTTGACATTTATGTGCTTTGGTCTGTCTGTGGAATCCCATAAGCCTTGCACCTTTACCCCCATTGAAACTGCCCCCAAATGAAATCTGGTGTGTCTATAATTACAGATTGGCTTGGATATAGGGGAGAAAAGTGGGATTACTGAATTTGCTTTTATCTCTAGTCTCTACCAGTGCAGTTCCTTTTTTACGAAGCCTAAGACTGGAATGTGAAATTTCAGAGGATGCAAATGTTAGGACCATGTGTTTTTAGAAACCATTGAATTGTTTTCATGTTTAACCTGGCAAGAGGAATCATGGGAATCATACACACCATGCACCCCATAATGATGATACACTCTTTAGCTGAAGTCTAAGAATGAGCTAAGAAGCCCAGGAAAGTTTCTAGATAAAAATCTATCTTCTCCTGTCAAAAAAAAGCCTTTTTGCTGCTGAGTGCCTACAGAAAGACAGTCACGTATGATGAGGTCAAGGAGGATTTCTGAATGTTTATCTGGAACTCAAGAATGCTGAGAAAAGAAGAAACTCCTTGTAATGACTCAACACCTGGGAAAAGACAAGATAAATCAGTCATCTAAATAAGGAAACATAAAAATGCCAATTAATCTGCAATCAGCAGTGATGGCTGGAGGTAGACAGTTTGAAAACACCCTTGGAGCAGTAGATAAGTCAAAGGGTAATGTAGAGAACTGAAAATGTGACCCAGACACAGGAAGCCTGAGAAATTTCCTGGAGACTTTGGCTATGGTAATGCAATGGTATGCATCTTTTATATCTAATGATACCATAAATCTTCCCTTGGGAATGAGAGGTAACACATTTTGAAGGGTGATCAGCTTGAATTTTTAAATTTTCACATACAGATTTAGAAAGAAAAGATCGAGAAATGTTCTCCAAGAAGAATCTTTCTTTGGAACCAGAAACAATCTGGAATAGAAGTTTTCACCCCTTTTATTGAATGACACCTTTCCTATGACTCCTAGGGTAAGTGCTGAAGACCCAAGGTTCAATGGCGCGGAACTCCCCTGAAAGGAGGAATTTGCATCCAGTGCCAACTGTAATCCCTCCTGAACCATCTTAAACACTCAAGAGTCTGCAACAATCTGTTGCCAAAGTGGAATGTACAGAGGTAGTTGCCGGGACAGATTTTGAAAGACAGGGACAGGAAGGGAAGGGATGGGGAAAGAATGCTGGTATAGTTATTTTGAAGTTGTATATTATCCCTTTTTTTGGAAAGGAGCCTTGTTTCTTTTTCCTATCCTTTAGCCATCTATTTTTACTATGCTGTTTTGTTTAAGAAGGCAGGGATTGTTTGTGTTGTTTCTTAGATTAAAAGTGGATCTGTGAGATTTGTAAATAGGGGCTTGAAAAATCTTGGAAACTCTCTCAATTAATTTCCCTCTCTCATCAAATTGTAAGAAGACCCAAGTAACATATGGGCCAAATACAACTTCCATATCTAAAGTTGAATTCAACATTTTAGACTTTACATCATCAGAAACATTTTGGTTACATACCCAGGAGTACCTCCTTAAAATTGTAGCAAAATAGTGTCCCTAGACACAGTCTGCACAATCATACACACTCCTTAAGGCATATTTAGATACTTGAGAAATGTCTGAAACAATATAATTCAGAAAACTGCTACCTTCAGATGTAAGTGTGGTAGTTAATTCCCTCAAACTGTCTATACAGAATGTTAATAGGTTATGGGAGTATTTGAAAATATATTTATGTTTTTGTTTGAGGGTTTTCATTAAAATAAAAACTCTTGAAAAATGTGATGACAAGAACCAATGGCATAAAAGATAAGCCTGCCAAACATTAGTGTGTGCATATAACACAAAAGCTGGAAATACGTGTTCAAAAAACTATCATGTATAGTAGGTGGGAAAATAACTTATCATAATGGCTACAATATCCATATTATTGTGGAACATAACTGGCCATTCAGATACAGACAAAAATGAAAGTGTGTTGAATTACATTAATAAATGCAGAGTGCAATTAGAAATTCTGCATGGAACACATTTAGAAAAAAAGGAGCATGTGAATTCCATACTGAAATGATTTCAGGATGGATATTAAGCAGAATATAAGGAACAAAGGAAAAAAAAGGAGTAATACTAATTGATAGAGGAGCTCCAAAAGTGGTAGAGGGAAAAAATAATGATAGATTTGAGGTAGTAAGGGGCTACTGGCAAGTGAGGGGGATTACTCTGGCATGTATTTATATTCCATCAAAAAGTGTATTATGCAGATTAGGAAAATTTGGGGAGAAATAATCAGCTTTCAGCATGGAATATTACTTATAGGTTGTGACTGGAACTTTATTTGCAACAGTGAGGCTGTATCTGGGGGACCTAGAAGGAAAAATATAACAAAAGAGGGTAGATTTTTAAAGACAATTTATGAAAATATTTGGCATGGAAGATATGACTTCAGTTGTAGGAACTCCAAGACAATTTACATATTATTCCTCACAATATAATAACTGGGCTATACTAGACAGAAATTATATTTTAAAAGAACATGTGCATTTAATTGAAAGCTTTGATGCACATCCAATAACTATTTCTGATCATGCACCCATAAAAAAGAAGTTATGTCTTTCCATAACTTTCCATCTGAGTTGTCCGTCTTCATCTGTCATCATCTGGGGTTCGGTTCCGATCATTCTGAACCGACTCAGCTGTTTTTATAGCTCGTGGACTCAAAAAAACTTTCGAGCACATCCCTTACTCATAATGCTTAGGATAGATTACTCAGTTCGAGTTTGCTGATGAGAGAATGAAAGATGTAAAAGTAATGAAAGAGACCATACCTGGAGTAGAATTATATTCCAAAAGGAAACTCACAGGTAAATGTCTGTTCTTCCAGGAATCTGGCAGGGGGAAGGAGGGAGGGGAGTTGGTAACAAATGAAGATGGACAACTCAGATGGAACATTATGTAAGACATAACATCTATATCTGAAGTTGTCAATCTTCATCCTGTCATCAACCTATGGGACAGTATCCCCAGCTACTTAGAACCCTGGGTGGACTCAAGAAAGTGTAATCCTGAGCACCATAGAACCAAATTATGCTTTTTCCCTAGAGATTACATCTAACTTGTTATAAGTAACAAAGGTATGGGGAGATGCCCAAGTTGCAGCTGCGCAGATGTCATCCATGGAAGCTCTTGACTGGAAGACAGAGGAAGTAGCTACCACTCTAGTTGAATGTTCTTTTGGTGGCATAGGTAAAGAAGTACCCACTTGTTCTATCAACGAAGGGAATACGGTTTGTAATCCACAGAGGAAGTAGCTATTGCTCTAGATGAATGTTCTTTCAGTGCCATAAGTAAAGAAGTACCCCTTGTTCTATCAACAGAGGAAATACAGTTTGAAATCCATTTAGCTAAGATTACTTTGTTCACAGATTGTCCCAATTTTATATGTGAAAAGCAAATATAAAAGCTGATCAGACTTCCTGATATCCCTGGTCCTGTCAAGGTAGAATCTCAGTTGCTTGTGAACATCTAAGAGATGTAGAGTTTTCTCCCTCTTGTTACAGAAATTTAAGAACACCAGAAGGTTAATGCATTGATTTAGGTTGGCTTCCGAAACAACCTTGGGTAAAAAGGATGGGTTGGTTCGGAACTACACTCTCTCCTTATGGAATATCAAATATGGTGGTGTAGATGAAAGTGCCTGGATTTCCAAAATTTGTCTAGCTGAGGTGATAGTTACCAGAATTTCCAGGGTACAAACTTTAGATCACATCTAGAGGCAGGTTCGAAGGAAGGCTAATTTAGAGCTTGCAGCATCATTGCAAGGTCCCAAGGAGGAATATGGTCCTTGTAAGGTGACTTTAGGAGAAGTGCACCTTTTAAAAAGGCTTTACAAAGCCTATGTGAAGTGACGAATGAACCACGGAAACCATTGTGAAAATTAGAAATGACAGCCAGTTGGACTTTAACTGTAGAAGTGTAAGCACCATCATTGAAAAAGGAAGCTAGAAAATTAAGAATTTAATGAATAGGTGCTGAAAAAGGATCAAGGTGATGTGTACAGGCCCAATAAATGAATCTTTTACTTGCATACAATTTATGTGTAGATAGTTTATGGGATGTCAAAAGTATGCGTCTGACTGGGGAGTAGAGCATATCATGCCTGGCCACTAATGGAATTGGAGATAACCAAGATGTCAGCTTGAGAGTTGTACTGTCTGGGTGACTGATGCCCGTCGGATGTGACAGCATGTCCAGAGTTGGATCCAGAATCCAAGGTTGTTTTATCAGATGAGGCCAAAGGAAGGGGAACCAAATTTGCCAAGGCCAGAAAGGGGCAATGAGGATAACTTTGGTCTTTAACTTGCTTGCTTTCTGTAGAAATTTGGCAATCAGCAGGGTCAGAGGAAAGGTGCAAAGGAGAACAGGGGGCCAACTGTGGAGAAGAGTATTCCTCTGTAATTTCCCTCTCTGGGGGGATGAGGGCAAAGTAGCTGCTGCATTTGTTGCTCAGAGGGGAAGCAAAAAGGTCACAGCAAGGCTGGCCCCATGTGTGGAAAATCATTTCTGACACTTTTGAACTGAGGTACCACTCATGAGATAGAAGTATACACCTCCTCAGTTTGTCTGCTATCATACTTGACTTCCCTGGAATATACATTGCAATCAGAAAGCAGTTGGATGAGACCGCCCACTCCTACACCCTGAGGGCTTCTCGGCACAATGGGCAAAATTTGGTTCCCCTGTTTGTTGACGTACCAGACCGCTGACATGTCTGTCTGAATTGCAACCATCCCTAGATGTAGAGTCCTGGAGTGCTTGAAAAGCCAACAGCACTGCTCTTATTATACGCACATTGACCTCTGTTGGGGACCAAGTGCCTTGGACAGTCCTTCCCTGGAAATGCCCCCTCAATACAAGCTGAGAAGCGTCTGTGGTCACTGTGGCCTTGGGTTGAAGGGGAATAAATGGACATTCTTGCAAGACCTGTTTTGAATGAATCCACTAAAGGAGATCTCTCTTGCATGTATTGGTGATCAAGACTGGCATACACAAGGGATGCTAAAGGATTGACCACTGTGTTGCAAGACGCCATTGTAAAATACTCATGTGAAACCTGGCTAGGGGGACAAGAGTTATGGCAGCCACCAATGAACCAAATGCTTGAAGTACCAGGCATTCTGGAACTCTGTTTCTTTGTAGTAACATGCAGACTTGATTCTGGATAGTTTCCAACCGAGACAGGGAAAATGAGGCAATGAAGGTTCTTATGTCTAACAGAGCTCCTGTGAATGACAGACTTTCCGATGCTTCCAGCAAGGATTTTTCAAAGTTTATCATGAAGCCTAGACAGTTGCATACGTGCAAGACTTCCTGTTTTGCTGTCAGTAGTAGTTGCCCGGTAGTAGCAGAAATGAGCTAGTCATCCAAATATGGAAGCACTCGAAATCCTCACAATCTTAAATGAGCTGCGACTACTGCCATGCATTTGGTGAACATCCTGGGGGCTGTTGTGAGATCAAAGGGCAGAACTTTGAATTGGTAATGTCTGGCTCCCAGCTGGAAGTGAAGGAATCTTCTGGAGCATCTCTCCATCTTTATGTGATAGTACACATCTTGAAGATCTATAGAGCACATCTAGTCATCCTTTCCAAAAAGTGGAAGAATGGACTGAACTGTGACCATCCGGAATTTTGTTTTTCGAACAGATTTGTTCAGTTCACTGAGATCCAAAATTGGTCTCCAGTCCCCTGTCTTTTTTGGTACTAAAAAGTTTGAGTAAAATCTGGATTCTATTTGGTCTGGTGGAACTTCTTGGATGACTCTTTTTTTTTTTTTTCTAGCAGCTTTTGAATTTGAATGGCTGCTTGTTCCCTCTAACCAGGTGGAATACTGGGGAATTTCTATGAACAGGGAGGAGGAAGGGAAAAGGGAATTATACAGCCTCTGAAAATGATCATCTGTAAACAAGTATCAGAGGTGATTTCTTGCCAGGCTTTCAGGTGCAGGGATAAGCGACCCTCGATTGCCTACATAGGTGGACAATCAGGCATCTTTCAGGAGCGCTGAAAGATTCCTGAAAGAGAAATCCCACAAACCCTGGTTCTGTAGGCCACCTCTGCCGCCCACGCAGCAACTTCCAACATTGTTCCCCCTACCCCATGGAGGAACCATCACCACATGTATTCTAGGAAGACCCTCAGGATTTTTTGAACCACATTTTTCTGGTTCCTTGTTGGTTCCTAGAAAAAGATCTTTGAGGAATGGAAAATTGTACTCCTATGGCAGAAAGGGTTTTCCCCATCCTTCCCACACCTAGTTAGAGTGCCTCTAACAGCTGAACCAAAAAGGTATGAGCCATCAAAGAAAGCACTGACAAACGAAGACTTGAAGGGCTCGGTAAAAGCAGACAAGTACATCCAGGTGTGCCTCCTTAGGGAAATACCTGAACCTGCTGCGCTAGTCGTTCCTTCAGCTACATGAGAAATGAGCATCATGGAAGAGTTACAGCTGGAAGTAGGGTAGCTAACTGGGAGGTGACTGATTCCTGTACTTCCTCCAAAACAGCTCCTGAGAGGATCTGACAGCTCCTTGATTAGATCGCTCTGTAATCTAGTAAAGTGCGCTAAGTAATTCAAAGACTGTACGTTAAAGGTAGATGAAGCATAAACCTGCTTCCCAAATTTATCCATCACCCGTGACTCCTTGTTGGGAGGATGGATATAGGAACTCTCCTCTGACAGTTCCCTCTTTGTGGCCGACACTACCACCATGGCATCTACAGCAACTCCTTTTGACCAGTAGGGTTTATCCTCTGGGGCTATGAAAAGTTTGTCTGGCTTTTTGGGGATTGGTTCAACTGCATCCCGGACCTTCCACGCCTGCTGAGAGATCAACTCAAAGAGCTTGTTGGTGGGTGGAGATACCCAGGAAGTAAATGGGTGGATACAGAAAGGCTGCAGGTACAAAGATTCCTAGCTGAAGTGTTGAGGGGCTTCCAATCACCTCTTTGTTTAACGATTTCCAGGTTATCTCCAAAGGAGACATTGCAAGGAGATGACCTGGTGGACCCTTCACCCTCATTTAAATCCATGTCTTCTGTTATGGACTCTTCTGGAGAGTCTAAGTGTTTCCTGTTAGACAACGGCTTCCAAAGGACCTCCTCAGGGGGGACATCTGGGGAAGTTTTGGAAGAAGAAGGGGTACCCTGCTGGTAACCCGAGGCTGCAGTACCCACTGACACTGTGGAGGAAGTGGTTGATACTCAGGGGCTAAGGGAGTCAGAGACAGGGGTTCCAAGGAGGAAGGAAGCAATCTAGAGCTAGAAGAAGCCAATGCCCTTTTCACAACATCGAAGGCTGATCCATCAAGGGACAAATGGGACTCTAGAACCAAAATGGAGGCCCTAGGTATTGAAAGTCCAGGCTCCATACTGGTTGTAACTGAGGTTAGGAGATGCTGACCAATATTCCTAATTTTTGACTAAGTTGGAGCAAACAGTCCCTGAACTGTTCTAAGAGATGCCTGGTTGGGAAGAAACACCCTGGGGCTGTAGTGAGACCAAAGGGCAAAGCTCTGAACTGATAGTGACTGGCTCCCAACCAAAAGCTCAGATATCCTCAGATTGTCAGTACATTTTGATGTGAAAATACGTGTCCTGAAGACTGAAGGAGCACATCCAATCATCCTTGTGCAAAAAGGTTAGTATGGACTGACGTATGACCATTTGGAACTTTGACTTCTTCACAAATTGATTCAGGCTGCTTAAATCCAAGACCAGATCTCAGGTCCCCTGTCTTCTTTGCCACTAAAAAGAACCTTGAGCAAGTTCATAGGTAGGTACTAGGCTATCAGGCCAAGGACCTAAAAGCCTAGCCAACAAGGTTCCCTAGCTTATGCCAACCAAGAAAGCTAATTTATTGTGCCCCCTGTTGAGCAGAGCCACAGAAGTGATCCCCGGGGTGTATTTCCTATTTTCCATCCAGTCATCAAGATTTTTCTTGAAGAGTGCTAATGAGGAACTTTGCTTGACATAGATGGGTAGCTTGTTCCAGAGTATAGGAAGTTTCTGGGACAGGAATCTATCCCTCCAGCATGTCCTGTTTATTGTGGTGACAAGATTTAGGTCCCTAGAGCATGTAGCGTGGAGGGATTGGGATTTCTTTAGGTGTAGCATGTCCAACAGCTCTGGGTTTAACATAGCTTTATATGTTAGGCAGAGATCTCCTCAGAGTAGGCGATATGCTACAGAGTAAAGCTGAAGTTTGAGACGGTCAGTGTAGGGCATCTGTTTTAGGCCAGTAATCCTCTCTGCGAGGTACTTCTGTGGCCTTTCCAGCTGCTGCAGATGTCTTGTGAGGTACATTCCAAAAGGGGTGTTGTACTCAATAATGGGTCTAATCAGTGCCTAGTAAAGGGGAACAATTACCTCTTTTTTTTCCTGGATGAGAACCCTTTTGTGATGAGGTGTGCCACATAGAAGGATTTCCTGACTACTGTGGCGATGTGATTATCAAAGGAGAGGCTACTGTCCACCTGGGTCCCAAGGTCTCTTATCACACATTCGGCATTAAATAGACTGCCATTTATATGGTAGCTCATGGGTACAGAATTTTTACCAAAGGGGATGACAATGCACTTTTTGGCACTGAGCTTGAGGCCATGCCTCTGACACTAGGCATCTGTCTCAGTGAGGCCCTTCTGTAGGATGTCCACATCATTTGGGGACTCGACTAGGGCTTTTAGTTTGCAGTCATCTGCGAACTTCATTAGTCAGAGGCCTTCTATGTTAGTCTGTACTTCAGAGAAATAGATACCAAACAGGAGAGGTCCCAGAACGGAACCCTGTGGTACTCCACTTGTCACTGGTTTGAAGTCAGATTTGGAGTCTGCAACTTTTACAGTGTGGGTTCTGTCAGTGAGCCAGTTGACAACTCATCTTGTGACATAGGGATTTATACCTAGTTTAGTGAATTTAGCTATAATTCCAGAATGGGGGATGGTGTTGAAAGCCTTGGCAAGGTCAAGATAGGCTGTGTGAACCACCTTACCCTCGTCTAAGGCTTTGGTGACTGCCTCAAAGAAGTCCATCAGGTTCAGAAGGCATGATTCTGCCTTTCACAAAACGGAACTGGGTGTGGCCCAGGATTTGGAGGTTACCAATGTCTTTGTTTACGAGTTCCATGATGACACATTCCATGGCCTTGCAGACCAGGCTCGTCAATCTAATAGGGTGATAGTTCCCAGGATCAGTGGTGGCTCCCCCTTTGTGGAGTGGGATAACTGTTGCTATGCACCATCCAGTGGGCACAAAGCCTGATGTGAGACTATGATTGAACATGGTGCTTGGGTGGGGAGCCATTTCGTTTTGAAGTTCATGTGAAATGCAGCCTGGGATGTTGTCCCTTCCCATGGATGTTGTGTTTTTGGTTTTAGAGAGTGCAGCTTTTACCTGCATAGATGTGATTACAGGGACTGCATTCTTCCTGTATAGATATGGGCCCTTTAGGGGATGAGAGGAGGGTAAAGTTAGCACTGAACTTATCCGCCAGGATGTTGGCAATATCAGTTGGTTCTGTAATTTTCGTGCCGTTGTACTGTAACTCAGAGCAGATCTGGGTGTTGCCATTGAGATTCTTGACATAGTTATAGAATGCTTTATGGTTGCCCTCAGAATCAGTAGCGATTTTGTTTTTGTAGCTAGCTCTGAAGGATCTTATAAGGGATCAAAGCTTCTTACTGAGGCTGACCAGGAAACTCCTCCACTCATGGGATTTTACTCTATTTTGCAACAGTTTCTTCCTTCTGTTGTAGTTTGTTTATGGCAGGGGACCTTTTTTTGGAGAATAGCGTCTTGGTTCCGTTTGGAATAGCATGATCCATGCACTCATGTAAGTGCTTATAGAGTGCATTTGTGTAGAATTCAGCAGTTGTAACTGTATTGTCCATCTACATGGGTGTCATGAAGCTCGCCACTTCTGTCTAAAGAAGCATGAAGTTGCCTTTGGAGAATTTTTTTACTGTGGTTTCCTTAATGGTGGGTGGGGGTGGGATGTGGATATCAAGGGTAATCAGCTTATGGTCGGATCTGACCAACGAGGAGTTGATTTCAGGTGTGGAACACTGGTCACTCATGTTGGTAATGACTAGGTCTAGGATACTGTTTGCCCATGATGGGGGTGTGGATAAGTTGATCCAGAGCATTGGGATTTATGAATTCCAGAAAGGGTTGAGCGAAGTGGTTGGTACACGAGTAGATTTCCCAGTTAATGGTGGGGTAGTTGAAATTATCCATTATTAGGATGTTTAGTTGAATCCTAATATTTTCCAGTATATCAAGAAAAGAGGAGTGGGAATCCTGGGGCATGGTGGGGGATCTGTAGCAAGCTACAATTTGGATTGCAGTTTTGCTCAGAGTTAGTTGCACTTAGATAACCTTGGATGCATTATGCTGTGCAACTAGCCTGGAGGTTTGGATATCCTTAATGAATATGACCTTTGGTTTTGACCAATATTCCTAGTCTTTAACTAAGTTGGAGCAAATAGTCCCTGGACTGTTCTAAGAGACTATTCTGAATCTTCTTAATTTGGTGGATGACACTTTTGTCCAGAATTTTTTGAATCTCCTGAGCTGTAGCTTCTCTCTGACTGGGTGGGATGTTGGGAAGCCTTCTTCTTTATACTGGGGTAGTCTGGAAAATGGTATGAAATAACATCTGGATATTATTTTGAGCACCCAGTAATCTTTTGTTAAAGGAGCATAGGCATCTGGGTGCAAGGATAAGTGCCCCCCGACTGCCTCCAGAAGTGAGCAGTCAGGTAACTCTTCAGGAGCACTGAAAGGGTCTATCCAAAAAGGAATTTTGGAAAACCTGGCTTTGCGGGCTTTCTCCGCCACAAGGATGGTGTCTTCCATATGAACTCTCCCACCTACCTCCGGAGGTCCCAGCGTGAATCCTGGAAAAATCCCTAGGATTTACAGAACCACATTTTCTTGTCTCCTCTCTGTTTCTTGCCTCCTCTTTGTTTCCAGGAAAAGGATCATTGAGGGGTAGAAATGCGAATCCCTACAGCAAACTGGGTCTTTCCTTCCTGTTTACTCCAGGAAAGTGTCTTTTTCACAGAAGGGATAAACAAGGGCATTCCATCAAAAGGAGCACTGATGAAAGAAGACTTGAAAGGCTCCACAAAACTTCATAGCGGCATCCAGGCATGTCTCCTAACAGCAATGCCTGAACGAGCAGCCTGTGATGTACCCTCAACTGCACTGGATATTAACCTCATGGACGCATTGGAAAAGGGTTATAGAGTGCCCAGTTGTGACAATGATCTTTTATAGCCCTCCACAGACATTGACTCTGTGAGGTATCGCAGAGTTCCTTGGTCAAATTCCTCTGCAGTCTCAAAGTGTGCTAAATAATACAGGGGCCTCAAAGCAAAGATAACTGAAGCAAATACGCGCTTCCCAAATCTGTCCAACTCCTTCGATTAGGGGGAATGGATAGAGGAGCTCTGTTCCACCAGCTCCTTTAATGTGGCTGCCACCACAACATCAACAGAGACTTCTTTGCTCCAATGGAGTCTGTCTTTCAGCGATGCCAGAATTTTGTCTGGTCGTTGGGGAATTGGTTCAACACAGTCCAGTTCCTTCCATGCCCAGCGAGAGACCAGGTCAATAAGCTTGTCAGCTGGGGGAAACACTCAAGATGTAGATGGTCCAGAACCAAAAGCTTCCAGAAAAAAATAACTCCTCTGGGAAGGGAGTATCTGAAGACCATATACCCTTTTGCTTATGAATCTCTAGGATATCTCCAAATGAGATGTCATCCAGTGGAATCCTGGGCGACCCTTTCACTTCATCGAAGTCAGTATCCTTTGTAAGAGATTCCATAGGGGAATCTATGTGTCTCCTTTTACATGTTCTCTTTTGGGCAATCTCCTCAGCAGGATGATCTGGAGAGGTATGTGACGAGAGGGGAATTCCTCTTCAGAAACTGTCTGGATGCTAGTTGGCACTGGCTACTTTATGAATATAATATAATAACATAACAGCTGCATTCAAATTGCTGGAACCTGTGTTCTGAGAGACTGCCTTACATATTATCTGCAATTATACAGAGCTGAGTATATTTTATTTGGTTATAGAGTTTAATTGTTGCTTAGATCTGTGTTGAAACTGTTGTCTCACTGTTCTGACAGACTGATCGGCAAATATACAGAGCTGAGAATATTTTTTTTGGTTTTAAAGTTTGTACTGTTAGTTTTTGCTTAGATCTCTGTTGAAACTGTTTTGTTCCACCCACCCTCCCTATTTTTGGTTTGTAGTTTAAATTTGGTGGCTTTTGCAGTTGCCTACCCCACTGTAGATTTGATCTGGGACATCTCTTTACCACATTCTACCTAATAAACTCTTTCTGCACTTGCTTTTAGTCCTTTTTAATTTAATTGCATTTTTAAACTGTGTTTGGTCTAATATTGCGCATACTCAAGTGTGCTAGCTTGCACTGTATGTGAATTGTTTTTTACTACTGTTTTTGCTACTCTTCTGTAGAAAAAAAAAACTGTAAGCCTGTTTCCTACCTTTCCTGTAACTAGTGTTCCAGATACAGATTTGCTGTATCCAGGACTGTATGTAAGCTTCTGAGTCCCCCAAGCCTTTCTGTGTTGGAGGGAAGCCTTCTAGCTTATCAGTGGGAGTGGTAAGCACTAGGTAACCTGTCTACCACATAAGTAGTGGTTCTGGCCCAGAATTTGTAGTTATTGACCGTTTGGGCAATCTTTTCCATCTCTCTCAACTTTCTGATTTGAAAGCCCATATTTGCACTTGTTTCTGTCCTGTAACTCATCTAGTGCAGATACAGATTCTTAGTTTTAGCACTTAAATGTGCTTGTTCATGCTCAGCACTTGTTCAGAACTTGTAAGCACTAAATAAGCTACTAATTACTATAGCACTCTATCTTCCTCATTACCTAGAGGAAAACAGTTTTTGTACTTACTTTTCTCACTTGCTTAGAGAAAAACAGCTCTTGTACTCACTTTCCTTACTTATCTAGAGGAAAAAAACCTGCAACTCTCTTTTTGCATGGTCTTGCACACAGAGCAGTGTCGGGCAGCGCCGGTTAGCTGGGGTATACTATTCCCGGCCCCACAAAGACTGCACTGTAAATTTTCCCTCAGAACTAGGCAAGCCTCAATTCAAGTGCTTCAGATCAGCTGCTCTTATTGCAGCACTTGCAAAACAGAAATTAGCACTTGTCCTAATCTCCTAGATAGCAGTATTATTCTCCAAATTTCCTAGACAGCACTATTATAATATATCATAAGACCCTCGATCGTCCGCAGGACTTAAGTTCAATTTACTCTTCAAAGCATGTCCAAAGGTAAGCTTCAGGTGTACTCTCCAGTTCATCTGGTGGAATTGGGCATCCTGAGGCAGTGTCACAACTGCCTCATGTATACAGACAACCCTCTCCTCTTACCTCTAGACAAACACTTGTGAAAGATGCAAATACACAGCCAGACTGGAGGCTAAGCGCTCTCAACCCATGACTGTAACAGACAGTCAAGAGGATAAGGGACACACTTGCATCACACCACCTGTCACACATGAATCTACAAAACAAGCACTGGCAAAACATATGCATAAATACACAAAAACATATTCGGAGGCACTAGGTACCAATCTGAAAAAGAAACAGTGCCCTCCAAAGCAGACAAGCAAGCAACCTGCACCCCAAACACAAGCCAGAAAACACATAATTCACCTCAGCAGTGTGCCTCACAACAGCCCTTAAGGCAAAACACCATACCTAACACGCTAGTAATAGGATACTCTATAGTAAGGCACACAGATGTTCCACTCACCAGGCTGAACAAGGAGAAGGTTACTGTCAGCTGCCTGTCGGGTGCTCGGATCCGCCACATAACACAGGCACTTAGGTCACTCCAGAACAAGTACAAGTATGACGCTGTCATTGTACATGTTGGTGTGAATGATCTAAGACATACCTCCCTGGACAACATGAAGAGAGACATTGAGGAGCTCTCTGATCATGTAGCCCAAGCTGGTATGACCCTGACCTTGAGTAGCATACTACCTTCACCTAGAATGATACCACAATACAAAGACAAAATAATCAATTTCAACAATTGGCTAAGCTTCTGGTGTCATTCTAAGAGGATCCAGTGTCTGTCTGCCTGGGATGACATGATAGACAAGCCTCGCTGTTTTGCCAGAGATGGGTTGCACCTGTCACCCCTAGGTTTTCGAATACTGGCCAAGGCTCTTGCCGTCCCCATAGTGCCTTTTTTAGGCAAGGCTCAAAGGATAAACCAACCACTGTAACCAGCACAGGTAACCAAAAACTAAGGGTAATGCTACTCAAAGCCAGAAGTCTCAACCTCAAAATGCACACACTCAAGGCTCTCCTCAGCATGGAGAAAAATCGATGTTTGTGCAGTGACGGAAACCAGGTTCAAGGCTCAAGAGAGCACCCCAGCACTGCCAGGTTACAATTCATATCATACCTTCCGGCCTCAGTTACCGTATCGCAGTACAAAGGGCGGAGGTGTATCCATATTTATCAAGGATACCCATATCTCCAGGTTAGTAGCACAGCATGATGCCCCAGAGATCATCCATGCGCAACTATCAGCAGGCAAAACCACATTTCAAGTCGTAGCCAGTTATAGATCGCCCACCATGTCCCAAGATGCTCACTCTGCATTCCTTGAGACAATGGAAAATATAAAGGTCCTACCCAACACCATAATCTTGGGTGATTTCAACTACCCTGGTATAGACTGGGCAAACTAGCAATGTTCCAACTCCTATGCTCAGCAATTCATAGAATTTATAAATTCAAATGCCCTTGAACAACTAGTATGCTCCCCCACTAGAGGGGACAACATATTGGATTTAATCGTCACAAATATGGACGCCCATTGTACCACACCCGTTATCACCCCCTCCTTGGTCAGATCCAACCACAAACTGATAACCCTGGACATCCTCACTCCTCCACCTCCCCCAATCAAAGAAACCATAGTCAAAAACCTTTCCAAAACAAACTTCAAACTACTTGCATCCGAAGTGGAAAGCTTCACTATTCCCTTGAAGAAGGATAATGATATCCAGGATGCAGAATCCTACACCAAGGTACTCTATATGCATCTTCAGGATTGCATGGACCATGCTATACCAAATAAAACCAAGACTCCTTCCTCAAGCAAGAAGAAACCAGTCTGGTGGACCCCGGCCATAAGCAAACTTTACAATAAAAGGTGGAGACTTATACAAAAAAAGGCAAAATCTCAAGTAGAAAAATCATCCCTGATCAGCATTAGTAAGAAATTGAGGGCCCTCATCAAGTCAACTAAAGCTAATTTTGAAAAGAAAGTTGCCAAGGATAACCATAAGGCCTTCTATGGCTACGTCACAAACCTAAATGGCAATGCTCAGGTCCGTTCTGAGCTAGTACAAAATGGAATGAAATACACTGACCCTTCTGACATTGCCAACATCTTGGCTGACAGGTTCAGTGCAAATTTTTCCCCCCCACACCACCTACAGGGCCTATTACCATTCTAGGGGATTGCGTAAGTCCAATTATTACTGATACGCTGGTTAACAAGGCTCTATCAAAAGCTAAAAACACTGCCTCCATGGGACCAGATGGTGTCCCAGGCTGTGTCATATACAAGATCCAAAAGGAATTAACCCTGCATCTTAATACCCTGTTCAGTCTCAGCCTCTCCATAGGATATGTGCCCATAGAATGGCGCACGGCAATGGTGGTCCCACTACACAAGGGTGGGGCCGCAACTGACCCTGAGAACTACCGACCAATAAGCCTTACCAGTCTGATCTGTAAGGCTATGGAGCGAATCCTTATGGAACTCATAAATGGAGAGATTGGGAATCTCCAGTCACTGGACCCCACACAGTTCGGCTTCGTCAAGGGCAGATCATGCCTCCTGAACCTGGTGGATTTCTTTGAGACAGTTACTCAGGCTATAGATAAGGGAAAGGAGGTACACACTGCTTACCTTGACCTTGCTAAAGCATTTGACACCATTCCCCATTCAGGTATTATTGATAAGCTCACCAGCCTGGGCATAAACCCTTATGTCACAAGGTGATCGCAAACTGGCTCTCAGACAGATCCCATAAAGTAAGAGTAGCGAGACCTATGTCCAAATCCAGACCAGTAACGAGTGGTGTGCCTCAGGGCTCTGTCCTGGGGCCCCTCCTGTTTGGCATATACTTCTCAGAAGTATAGGCAAGCACAGAAGGGCTGTTAAGTTTGCGGACGACTGCAAACTGGTTGCTATAATAGAGTCTCCGGCCAGCATGGAGATCCTCCAGAAGGGCCTAAATGAGACTGATGCATGGTGTCAAAGCCATGGTCTCAAGCTAAATGCAAAAAAATGCGTAGTAATCCCCTTTGGAAAAAATAGAGTACCCGCAAACTACAACATAGGAGGTAATCCCCTGAAATTTGAAGAAGAAATAAGGGATCTAGGGACCCAAGTAGATAGTCAGCTTTCCTTTGATAACCATGTTGCCAAAGTGGTTAGAAAATCCTTCTATGTGACCCATCTGATCACGAAAGGGTTCGCATCAAGATCTAAGGATGTAATGGTGCCCCTCTACCCTTCCCTCATCAGACCCATTATTGAGTACAATGCACCAATTGGAATGTACCTGGCTAGACATCTCCAGCAGCTGGAGAGACCACAAAGGTACCTAACCAAGAGGATTACTGGCCTCAAACAGTTGCCCTATGCAGCACGATTGAAAAAGCTAAGACTGTTCTCTGTTGCATACCGCTTTCTCAGAGGTGATCTCTGTCTAACGTACAGAGCCATGTCCAACCCAGAATTGTTGAACATGCTCCATTTTAGCAAAACCAAATCTACTCGAGCTACACGCTCTTGGGATATAAACCTCAACACAACAATGAATAGAACATGCTGGAGGGATAGATTCCCTTCGCAGAGACTTCCCTTACTATGGAACAGGGTCCTGATCTACATAAGACAGAGCCCCTCACTATCACTCTTCAAGAGGAACCTTGATGAGTGGATCGGTAACTGAAAGTTCACACCGGGGATCACACCAAGAGCACTACTAGATAGGTGCCAAGGGTACTAGCTGCTAATACAAGGGTCTAGGGAACTACTAAAGGGGCGGTGAATACCGCACAACGTGGCTGGGCTAATATATGCCTTCGGGCAGATAGCCCAGTACCAACCTATGAACCTATAATGCATGACTCTTGTTATTCAGCTTTAGGAAATGCACCAAAAATCCCACTCTCTCCTTATTTTTTTGAATTTCCTCCCTGCTTCATCCATCATCCTTTTATCTCTGTATTACAGTTTTCTGCTTATGTTATGTATAAGAGCCCTAACTGTGTAGCTCTAAAATAAACCATCAAATCAGGTAATCCTAAACCACCTGCTTCTGCTGGAAGGATCTTATCCAACTTGACATGTTTACTCTTCACCTTCATGATAAATTCTTCAACTGTTTAATTACTATCCAAAAAATATATATGGATGACCTGTAAAAACTAAAGGGACTAAAAACATTTTTTACTGGTTGTATCTTTCTACCCATATCTACAGGCAAAAGCATCCAGTTTCTAAGTTTTTGTATTACCTTTTGTTTAGTCACTTATCACATATCCTTAGCTGCTATAAATAGAAGTTATGTTCTTACCATAACGTTCCATGTTAGTTGTCTTCTTCTCGCCTTCTTCTTGCTGGATGGGTTCGGAGCCGACCTCGGCTGCGACTCGGCCACTCTAAAAGCTCGAGAGTTGGTTCCACCGGCTCGAGGCTCCCCTTATATCCCACAATGCTAGGCGAGAGTTACCTCAGATCTCGTTTGTAAGCTAACCCCAGCTTCTAATAGTAACAGAATAACTCTAGAAACAGAGTCCACCTCTAACAACAGGAAGGAAGAAGGGTGACCTACATCCTGATCCAGGAAGTATGCAGAACAGCATATGCCTAAGAAAGAGGTGGTAGAAAGAGAGGTCACGATCACAACTCCTCTAGGTCTGTCCAGGCCAGGGGGAAGGAGGGTGGGACGCAAGAAGAAGGCGAGAAGAAGACAACTAACATGGAACGTTATGGTAAGAACATAACTTCTATATGTTAAGTTGTCTATCTCGCCTTCATTCTTGCTGGATGGGACCGCGTCCCTAGTACCTTGTCCCGGGTGGCCTAACAGAACAGACTCCTGAGTACAGTGGAACCAAAATTAGCTCTATGCCTAGAAGCTAAATCCAACTTATAATGAGAAATAAAAGTGTGAGGAGTAGCCCAAGTAGCCGCTGCACAAATGGTGTCAATAGGCAGTCTGTCTTGGAAGGCTAAAGAAGTAGCCAAAGCTCTGGTGGAATGGGCTTTAGGTTTATTGGGCAATTTTTGTTGTCTAATTTCATATACCAGGGAAATCAAAGATGTTAGCCATCTGGATAATGATACCTTTGAAACTGAAAGTCCCTTTCTGCTTTCCGCATAGGAGACAAACAGCTGATCAGATTTTCTGAATTGTTTTGTTCTATCCAAGTAGTACCTCAATTGACGAAGAACATCCAGGCAGTGTAATTTTTGCTCAGACCTATTGGAATACTCTGGAAAAAAGACAGGGAGGTCAATGCTTTGGTTTAGATTTGATGTCGAGACCACCTTAGGCAAAAAGGACGGATTAGTCCGTAAAGATACTCTGTCCTTATGAAACAAAAGATAAGGAGGACGACAACTGAGTGCTTGAAGCTCTGAAACTCTTCTAGCTGATGTAATAGCTACCAGAAAAAGAGTTTTCCATGATAACAATTTTAAGGAACAGGAAGCTGCAGGTTCGAAAGGGGGAAGAATCAAAGAAGCAAGAACTAAATTTAGGTCCCAAGGAGGAGGAGGATTTCTTATAGGAGGTCTGAGAAGAAAAACTCCTTTCAAAAAGGCTTTGCAGAGTTTGTGGGACATTAGGGCAGATTCAGAAATACCCACATGAAAATTAGAAATAGCTGCCAATTGAACTTTAAGTGTAGAGGGAGATGAACCTGCATGGAAGAGTTCAGCTAGAAAATCAAGGACTAGTTGGATGGAAGCGGTGAAAGGATCTATGTCCTTTCCTTGTGCCCAATATGAGAAGCGTTTCCACTTACTGAAATAAATCTTTCGAGTGGAAGATTTATGGGAAGCTATCAATATATCTCTAACCGAGTGAGATAATTGAGGAAGCCTGGCTAAGGTTGGAACTGGAGAAACCACGCAGTGAGGTTCAGAGAGGGGAGGGAGCGATGAAACTGACCCGACTGATGGATCAAAAGATCTGGAACTAGGTCCAGATTCCACGGTCGCTCCAAGAGAAAACGATGTAGGAAGGGGAACCACACTTGTCGAGGCCAGTAAGGAGCAATGAGGATCAATGAGGCCTTCTGAGCGATAGCTTTCTGTATTACTTGAGAGATCAGTGGGAAAGGAGGAAATGCATACAGAAGTCCCCGGGGCCAAACTTGGACTAGAGCGTCTCTGCTGGGTTGGCCTGGTAAAGGGAATAGAGTGAAATATTCTCTGCACTTGCTGTTTTGGGGAGTAGCAAAAAGATCGCAGCAAGGCTGACCCCACTTGAGAAAAATTTCTCTCACTACAGAGTCTTTCAGAGACCACTCGTGAGGCATGAGAATAGCTCTGCTCAACTTGTCCACAATATGATTGGACTTCCCGGGGATGTGCGTTGCTATCAGAAAACGCTGAGAAGAAATCGCCCATTGCCACAGTCTGAGTGCTTCTCGACACAGGGGATATGATCTGGTTCCGCCTTGTTTGTTGATGTACCACACTACAGACATATTGTCTGTCTGGATTGCAATTGTTCCCAAGGGAAGAGAGTCTTGAAGGGCTTGCAACGCTAAAAGCACTGCTCTCATCTCCAGAACATTTATGTGCAAGTGGCATTCGTTTGGTTGCCATGTGCCCTGGACTGTCCTGCCCTGATAATGCCCCCCCCACCCGATCAGGGAGGCATCCGTTGTCAGTGTAGCAACCGGAGGAGGTGGAACAAAGGGTCTTCCCGACAGGAGCTGGGGGGAAGACATCCACCACATGAGATGCCTTTTGCACGCTTGCGTGATCACAATGGTGTGAGACATTGGTAGTTCCTGGTATGACCATTGAGTAAAAAGCATCCACTGAAGGATCCGCATGTGGTATCTGGCCAATGGAAGGAGAGGTATGGCCGCTGCCATAATTCCCAACACCTTTAGAACTAACCTGGCTTTGATTCTGTTGTTGTTGAGAAGGAGTGATACCAATTTGTGAATGTCTGATATCCTTTGATGTGTTAGCCTTGCAGACATGTCTATCGTATCTAGGTTTGCGCCTGTGTAGGTAATAGTACGACAAGGCGACAAAACAGACTTTTCGCAATTTATTGAAATACCCAGTTTTTGACAAACGCGAAAAGTATAATCTCTGGCCATCAGAAGGAGATGCTTGGTGGGAGCTGTGAGGAGCCAGTCGTCCAAATATGGAAACACCTGGAATCCTTGTCGTCTCAGGTGAGAAGCTACCACTGCCATGCATTTGGTAAACACCCGGGGGGCAGTGGTGAGACCAAAGGGCAGGGCCCTGAACTGAAAATGACTGGTTCCCAGCCTGAAGCGGAGGAATCTTCTGGAGCGTCTGTTCATTTTTATGTGATAGTACGCATCCCGAAGGTCTATAGAGCACATCCAGTTTCCTTTGCCCAAAAGGGGAAGGATGGATTGCAGCGTGACCATCCGAAATCTTGTTTTCTTGACTGATTTGTTCAAGACACTGAGATCCAATATCGGTCTCCAGTCCTCTGTTTTCTTTGGAACTAAAAAGAACCTTGAGTAGATTCCGGATCCTTGTTGGTCTGCTGGCACTGGCTGAATTGCTCTTTTGCAAGCAGTTTTGAAATTTCCAAAGCTGCTAGATCCCTTTGAGCGGTGGAACATCTGGAAGGGATTTTTGACTGATTTGGAAAGCGAAGAAAGGGGATAGAATAGCCTTGAAATGATGGACTGTACCCATTTGTCTTGAGTCAGGGATAGCCAGGCTTCTGGGCACAGTGACAATCTTCCCCGACTGCCTCCGAAGATGGGCAGTCGGGCAACACCTCAGGGATGCTGAAAGGGCTTGTCAGGAAGGCTTCCCGATTGCCCTGGTTCTATGGACCCCCTGCCCCTAGGGCGGCGTCTACCATTGTTATTCCCACCTCTGCCTTTGGTAGGAAAAGCGACTCTGTCGTCAGGCGAAGTCCCTTGAGATTGTTTACGGAACCACATCTTTCCACCCTTCTGGCCTTTGGGGTAAGGCCTGGAAGGAGTCGAAAAACGGACTCCGACGGCAGAAAGGGTCTTGCCATCAGTCTCGCACCTAGTCAGGGTTTCTTTCACTTGAGGACCAAAGAGAGATGATCCATCAAAAGGGGAGTTCGTGAAAGACGTCTTGAAAGGGACCGCAAAATTGCATAGCCGCATCCAGGCGTGCCTACGTAAGGCCACCCCTGTCCCTGCGGCTCTGCTCGCTCCATCAGCCGCGTAAGAAAGGAGGCGCATGGAGGAGTTGGATATGGAATTAAGGGTAGCCAGCTGCGTGCTCATCTTGTCTTGGAAACCCGCAGCTGTAGGATCCTTTAACATTTCACTCGCTTCCTTGATCAAGTCCCTTTGAAGATGAGTAAAATGGCACAGGTAGTTCAGCGAACGCATGGTAAACGTCGCTGAGGAGAACATCCGCTTCCCGTACCTATCCATGGACCTAGATTCCTTGTTAGGTGGATGGACAGGTACTGAAGGATCAGCTAATTCCTTCTTTGTGGCAGCAGCTACCACCATAGCATCCACAGAAACTCCTTTTGTTAGAAATTGCTTGTCTGCTGGAGCTGTTATGAATTTAGAAGGTCTCCTGGGAGTGGGGTCCACTGAATCAGGAGCCATCCATGCCTTCTTAGCAACCACCTGCATGAGGGGGTCGAAGGGAGGGGACACCCAGGAGGTGGAAGGACGAGAGCCAAACGCCTCAAGGTACACAGATTCGTCCTCCGAAGGGTTGAGGGCTGGCCAATTTCCCCTCTGTTTCAGGATCTCCAGAATGTCTGCAAATGAGACATCTTCAGAAGGGGAACGGGGGGAACCCTCAGAATCATCCAAATCTGTGTCTGACGTGATGGACTCAGGTGAGTCAATGTGTTTCCTCTTACACTTCCTCTTCCGAGGAGGCTCTTCTGCCAAATCAGGAGAGGCCTCGGAAGAGGATGAAATCCCCACAGGGGGCTCCTGAGGAGCTGGCTCTCTGCGGTCCGGGATGAGGGAGTGAGTCGACTTACCCTGAGGCACCATAGAGGGAGGGGCGGACGGAGCCGACTGTGGAGTAGAGCCAGGCTCTAACACACTCCGTATGACCTCGAATGCACCCCTGTCAGGCAGAGCCAGAGGTCCCCGCTCTGAGGAGCTAAGAACCCCCCTCAGCACCGACAGTGATGGCTCCGAGGCCGATGTCGGAGCCGAACTCACCAGCGCCGAAGCCCCGAGAGGGAGAGGGGGGTCGGACAAGGGTCCGATGCCACTCACCCCCTCGGAGCCGACGAGGGAAGTCCGGCACCGAGATTCTTCCAAAGAAGAAATCGGAGCCGACGACGGAGCCGAAGACATTTGTATCGGCTCCGACGCTATCACAGTCTCGGTTCCGACACGACCCGGCTCCGAACTCAAGAGAGTCGAAGGAGGAAAATGTTGATGGACCGGGGCAGGCATCGACTGATGAGTCGGGCTCTGAAGCATCTGGGCCAGTGCCTCGGACTTAAGTAGTCGACTCACTACCCTCTGAAGGTCATGATCCGACAGCCTCGATGACCTAGAGGAGTGAGACCTTGGCCCGTTCAGACAGCAGGGGAGATCCTGGAGCCGAATGAACGGAGCCAAGAGATGGTGACCTGGACCTCTTCCTAGTTGTCGGCTCCGAAGGTCTGGTCGGAGCCGACACGGGAACTTCTATAACCTCAGCTCCGGCCGGAGCCGAGGGAGCCACAGAAACTGTGGACTGAGACTTATCGGCTCCAGCCGGAGCCGATAAAGGCAAAGGTTGAGAAACCTGAGGTCTCGGCTCAGATACCGAAGCCAAAGACCTAGATGCCTTAGAGGGCTTCCCTGTTGAAACAGACAGGGAATCCTCTGGCTTCAGTAAGCCTCTAAGAATTAATTTATTTTTCTTTCCTGCAGGACCCTGGGGCTGAAGCCATGGCACACAGCACAGGAGTCCTGCAGGTGCAAAGGCCCCAGACAATAGACACAAGAAGTGTGAGCGTCTGTCAGAGACATTTTCTGACAGCACGCATCACACTTCTTGAATCCGGAGACCTTTGCTTCTTTAGACATTGTGTCAGAACAGGAGTACACAAAAAACGCACACAAACACACTAGTTATACCCTGTCCAATTAATACAATAAAAAATAGTAATACTAGTAATTTAAACTACTATAAACTACTATAAACACACACACTCCACTAGGGAAGGAAAGGCCTGTAGGCCCAAGGGAAGAACCAAAGGTTCTTGGGGAAAGAAACGGAAATTTTTTTGGGTAGGGAATAAAAGTTTTCTAACCTACACTAACTAAGACAAAAATTAAATTAAAGGGGTTTTTAAAGTCTAATTTTCACAAGAAAATAGAACTCACCAGGAACCGGTAGAAACAACCAACCTCGAAGCTGTAGCGGCAAACGAGATCTGAGGTAACTCTCGCCTAGCATTGTGGGATATAAGGGGAGCCTCGAGCCGGTGGAACCAACTCTCGAGCTTTTAGAGTGGCCGAGTCGGAGCCGAGGTCGGCTCCGAACCCATCCAGCAAGAATGAAGGCGAGATAGACAACTTAACATCAAATTTTTTTAATGCATACTCCTAAATACTTCATTATATATGTCTCCAAAATATGGGTATTGCTGAATCATTTCCTGTGTGCGTACATAATGTACAGCTGTAGCCATTGTTTTATCTTCATTAATTTTATATCCAAAAAGACTTGAAACTGTCTCAAAATGTTCTACAACACTATGTCCTTTTCTGTATTTATCAGCCAGAAAAATAACATCAGCTTGCAAATAAAGTCAATTTTTCTTGATTACCAAACCAATTATATCCTACAATTTCCGAGACCCGTATTTTCTTTGCCAATGACTCGAAATATAAATCAAATAAAGGAGAAAGAGGACACCCCTGCTTGTTTTCTCTGTTCAGACACAGGTTATCAGACATGAATCCTCACACTTTGATCTTTGCAACTAATCCCTTGTATATCCTCCTAATTAACTGTATTTTTTTAGTCAGGGAGTGCAAATACATCGATTATGATACTCATAAAATCCCAACTTAATCTAATGCTTTTTCTGCATCAAGACCAACCACCAACAGTGGTATTTTCTTACATTATCCTTCCATCTGGATCATCATTGTCCTATTAATATTGTCAAATGTTTGCCTCCCCTCCAAAAGACTACACTGATCCATATTTATCAATTTGGTAACACCAGTGTTATTGTTTTAGTCATTATAGATATAAACACTTTATAAAAAAATGGTTTAAAACTGAAATGAGCCTATATGAAATGGATCTTTACCATCTTTAGGTATTACAGTCACCATAGCTTTTTTTCAAGATGTTCATGCTTCTCCTCTATTTAAAATACTGTCAAATCAAACCTTCCAGATATTTATCTTCTTCCCTCCTAGCTTCCAAACGTCCGCTGGAATACCATCGATTTTTGGAGACTTTCTTGCAGATTGATTATACATCACCATTTTATCTTATCTTCTCCTATCTTAACTGTTAATTGTTGAACATTATTTACCTCTGACTTTGGCATACTTAAGTCTTCAATTAATATTTCTGGTATGTACTTCTTGATTTCCCCATTTCTCTGCTTTATACAATTTTTTATAAAATTTCTGAAATATCTCTAATACCTCAACAGTATCTCTGGTTATTTTCTTGTTAAATGCTCCCTAAGTTTGGCAACAATCCTTTCTACTTTCTGTTGCCAAAGCCATTGTGCTGAAAGTATTTGTTTTCTGGGCTTATCATTAAAAAAAAAAAAAAAAAAAAAAACAGTTTCTTAACAGCAATCGTTATAAACTCATGCATATTATTCAGGTAGTAAATTTTATCAGTGGTAAATTTTCTGCTTACCACTCTGCAGTGATGCCTCTTCTTGTTCATGCAACTCCCCTTAGTCTGCAATTTTTTTTAGCTTTTGTCAACCCCTCTAACTGTTGTTACTTCTTAACCATATCTGAGACCATTTACATTCCAAGATAATATGGAAAGTGTCAACATTATCATACAGAATCATTATTCCTACCTATTATATATGACAGCTTTTTAAATGTCTATTTCCAGCTTTTGTGATACACGCACCCACTAATGTTTGGCAGGTCGATCCTTTATACATTTGTTTATTTTCATTTCCATCATATGTCACATTTTTACAAGACTTTTTTAAATACACTTTTATTAAATTATCACTTGTGACACAAGCAAATTTCAAACCAGAAAAAAAAAACAGCCCCAGAGCGTCCCCATACCCCCATAACCTGTTAACACAACCACAAAAAAAATGCACTTTAAATAATAAACTTTAATCCTCCAGAAATGAGCAGTTGTACCAAATAAACAGCTGCAAACACATGCCTTATCTAATCTAAGTTTGATGGTATCCGTGCTAAGACACATATTACTGTCTGTGCCCCTACTTAAACTAATTGGCGTCTATTTTTTATTTTTGTTTCCCTCCCAGATATGGAAAACAATTTGCATGCTGTCAGAAAGCAATAAAATGTTTATCCTTGATGAAACCAGTGTTTTGACTTTTTAATTGCCCTTGTCTCCATGGAAAGATAAAACATGTAGCCCTCAGCTACAGGCTTAAAAAGACAAGTGGAACATTTATAGTTATAGGAAAACTTTTCATTATATTCAACACATGCTTATTTACTTGTTTCCACTTAAAACTTGTTATTAGATTAAGCCAAGAGTCTTAATACAGGCACTCGCCTATGCAAAAGAGTAATCATATCAAGTCTACATATATTATGACCTGTGTACTTTTCCATCCAATCCTCCACTTCAACAACCCAAGATTACAACCTATTAACTTAAATGTAGTTTTGTCTAGTCTTTTTTCTCTTTTTGCATTATAATGCTAAAAAAGACATCTGCTTAGTATAGTGTCTTTATCACATATAATTAGAAGTTATGTACCTACCATAACGTTCCATGTTAGTTGTCTTCTCTCGCCTTCTTTCTTGCTGGATGGGTTCGGAGCCAATCCTCGGCTCCGACTCGGCACTTGCTAAACTCGAGAGCTAATTTTACCAGCTCGAGGCAACCCTATATCCCATGATGCAAGGCGGAGATTACTCAGATCTCGTTTGGTAGCTAAAGAAATAGCAGTATTTTCTTCCAACTTAGGAGGAAAAAATAAAAAATACTAAATAACATCATAACCCTCTAGAAAGGATCCACATAATCTAGTGACACTAGGAGTTGAACAGCTAGAAAAAGGTAATAACCTCTTAATAGAAGATGTATAATCTTCTCGGTCTGACCAGGCTAGGGGGAAGGAGGGCGGGACGCAAGAAAGAAGGTGAGAGAAGACAATTAACATGGAACGTTATGGTAGTTACATAACTTCTAAATGTTAAGTTGTCAATCTCGCCTTCATTCATGCTGGATGGGACCGCGTCCCTAGCACCTCTATCCTGGGTGGCTCAATGGAACAGACTCTTGAGAACGGTGGAACCAAAATTTGCTCTGTCTCTAGAGACCAAATCTAATTTGTAATGTGAGACAAAGGTATGAGGAGAGGCCCATGTGGCTGCTGCACAAACAGTGTCTATTGGAAGTCTAGCTTGAAAAGCTGTAGATGTAGCAAGAGCTCTGGTAGAATGGGCTTTTGGGTTAGAAACCAACTCTTTGCCTCTGAGCTGATAAATGTAAGTGATCACGGAAGACAGCCACCTAGATAAAGTTACCTTAGAAACTGGAAGGCCTTTCCTGTTCTCTGCATAGGATAGAAAAAGTTGATCAGATTTCCTAAAAATTTTTGTCTTATCCAGATAATATCTCAGCTGACGGTGAACATCGAGATAATGTAACTTTTGTTCAGCTCTATCAGAATAATTCGGAAAAATACTGGAAGATCAATGGACTGATTTAGGTTAGTCTGAGATGCCACCTTTGGTAAGAAAGACGGATTAGTTCTTAGGGATACCCTATCTTTGTGGAATATTAGATAGGGAGGGCGAACACAGAGAGCATGAAGCTCAGATATTCTCCTGGCAGATGTAATGGCAACTAGAAAAAGTGTCTTCCAAGAAAGCAATTTCAAGGAACAGGCAGCTGCAGGTTCGAACGGGGGAAGAATCAAGGATGTTAAAACTAAATTTAGATCCCACTGTGGTGGGGGGGTCTCTAATAGGAGGTTTTAATAAAAAGATGCTTCGAAGGAATGCCTTGCAAAGTTTATGTGACATAATGCTGTGGTCCAAAAAGCCTATATGAAAATTTGAAATGGCTGCCAGTTGAACTTTCACTGTGGAAGAAGAGGATCCTGAATTAAAAATGTCAGCTAGGAAGTCCAACACCGAATGAATTGGAGCAGTATAGGGGTCTATGTTCCTAGCTTTTGCCCAGAAAGAGAAGCGTTGCCATTTACTAGTGTAGATCTTTCTGGTAGAAGATTTTAGGGAAGCTACTATGATATCCCGTACAGGATTAGAAATCATAGGAAGCCTGGCTAAGGATGGAAGTGGAGCAACCAAGCAGTGAGGTTGAGAGAAGGTATGGATTGGTGCAGTTGACCCGACTGGTGGGACAGAAGATCTGGAACCGGGTCCAGATGCCATGGCTGTACCAAGAGGTAATGATGTAGGAACGGAAACCAAATCTGTCGAGGCCAATAAGGGGCAATGAGAATCAACTTGGCTCTCAAGGCGGTTGCTTTCTGAATTAGCTGAGGTATCAGCGGAAAAGGAGGAAAAGCATAAAGAAGTCCCCGGGGCCAATCTTGGGTTAGAGCGTCTCTGGGGGGATGGCCTGGAAGGGGGAAGAGAGAGAAGAAGTCTGGGCATTTGCTGTTTTGAGGTGTAGCGAAAAGGTCGCAGCAAGGAAGGCCCCACTTCTGAAAAATCTCTTCCGTCACTGACTGTTTGAGAGACCACTCGTGAGGCATGAGAATAGCTCTGCTCAATCTGTCCGCTATGATGTTGGATTTCCCGGGGATGTGCGTTGCTATCAGAAACCAGTGAGAGGAGATTGCCCATTGCCAAAGTCTGAGAGCCTCTCGACACAGTGGATAGGACTTGGTTCCGCCCAGTTTGTTTATGTACCACACTACGGACATATTGTCCGTTTGGACTGCAATAGTTCCCAGGGGAAGAGAGTCATTGAGGGCTTGCAATGTAAAAAGCACTGCTCTCATCTCCAGAACATTTATGTGCAGATGGTACTCGAAAGGTTGCCAAGTGCCATGGACCATTCTGCCCTGATAATGCCTCCCCCCACCCGATCAGGGAGGCGTCCGATGTAACCGTGGCAACCGGGGCAAGAGGAACAAATGGTCTGCCTTGATGGATTTGAGGGGACAATATCCACCAAGTCAGATGTCTTTTGCAAGTTGGAGTTACTATGATCTCGTGACGCATGGGAAGTTGTTGAAAGGACCATTGGGTGAATAGCATCCTTTGTAGCAGCCGCATGTAAAAGCGGGCGAGGGGAAGAAGTGTTATGGCGGCCGCCATAAGACCCAGTACTTTCAGAGCAAATCTGGCCTGAATTTTGTTGCTGAATAGAATCACTTGGACGTGTCTTTGAATGTCCAAGATCTTTTGGTCTGTCAACCTTGCAGAAAGTTGTACGGTGTCCAAATTTGCGCCTATAAAAGTAATATATTGACAAGGCGACAAGGCAGATTTTTCGAAATTTATAGAAATTCCTTGCCCTCTGCAAGTGTGAATGGTGCAATTTCTGGCTTGGAGAAGCTGATGCCTGGTGGTGGCAGTGAGGAGCCAGTCGTCTAGATATGGAAACACCTGGAATCCTTGACGTCTCAGGTGAGCCGTAACCACTGCCATGCATTTGGTGAACACTCTGGGGGCTGCAGTGAGTCCAAAGGGCAGGGCTCTGAATTGGAAGTGACTGGTCCCCAGCTGAAAGTGGAGAAATCTTCTGGAGCGTCTGTGAATTTTTATGTGATAGTACGCATCCTGAAGATCTATCGAACACATCCAATTGTCCTTGCCCAGAAAGGGCAGAATGGACTGAAGCGTGACCATCAGACATCTTGATTTGTTTACAAACTTGTTGAGTTTTCTCAGATCTAATATTGGTCTCCAGTCCCCTGTCTTTTTTGGAACTAAAAAAAAGACCTTGAGTAGATTCTGGATCCTATTTGGTCCGCTGGGACTGGCTGGATGGCTCTTTTTACTAGCAGTTTTGATATTTCTAGTACTGCTAGTTCCCTTAGACCGGGTGGAACGTCTGGAAGGGTTCCCTTTTGTTGAATTGGGGTTTGAATAAAGGGAATTTTGTAACCCTCGGATATAATTGACTGTACCCATTTGTCTTGAGAAAGGGAAAGCCAGGCTATTGGGTACAGCGATAATTTTCCCCCGACTGCCTCCGAAGGCGGACAATCGGGCAACATCTCAGGGATGCTGGAAGGGTTTGTCAGAAAGAGGCTCTCTGCTACCCTGATTCTGCGGACCCCCTCTGCGCCTAGGGCGGCGTCTATTATTGTTACCCCCTCTGCCTCTGGGGGTAAACTGACCGTGCGTCAGGCGTGACTCCTTGAGATTTGCAGAACCACATTTTTCCTCCCTTCTGTCCTTTGGGGTAAGGTCTAGAAGGGGTGGAGAAACTGACTCCTACGGCAGAAAGAGTCTTGCCATCTTGTTCGCATCTAGTCAAAGTGTCTTTCACTTGAGGACCGAACAAGGTCGAGCCATCAAAAGGGGAGTTTGTGAAAGACGCCTTGAAGGGGTCTGCAAAATTACAAAGCTGCATCCAGGACTGACGCCTTAAAGCCACTCCTGTGCCTGCGGCCCTACTCGCTCCATCGGCTGCATAAGAAATGAGCCGCATGGAGGAGTTAGCAATGGAGTTAAGGATTCCTAGCTGTGAGCTAATCTTATCCTGAGACCCAGCAGTTGACGGATCCTGTAAAACTTCTCCCAACTCTTTAAGAACATCTCTTTGAAGGCGGGTGAAGTGGCATAAGTAGTTCAGCGATCTCATGGCAAAAGTCGCTGAAGAAAAAATCCGCTTACCGTACCTGTCCATAGTCCTAGAATCCTTATTAGGAGGATGAACAGGTACTGAAGGATCAGCTAATTCCTTCTTGGTGGCAGCAGCCACCACCATGGCATCAACTGGGACACCTTTTGTTAAGTATTGTCTATCTTGTGGGGCTGTAATAAATTTTGAAGGTCTCCTGGGGGTAGGTTCCACCGAATCCGGAGCCATCCACACCTTCCGAGCCACTACTTCCATGAGAGGGTCGAAAGGCGGAGACACCCAGGAGGTGGAGGGTCGAGATCCGAATGCCTCCAGGTATACTGACTCGTCCTCGGAGGGATTAAGGGAGGGCCAGTTCCCCCTCTGTTTAAGGATTTCAAGGATGTCTGAAAATGAGACATCCTCAGAGGAGGACCTTGGGGACACCTCCGACTCATCCAAGTCAGTATCTGATGTAGTAGACTCAGGGGAGTCTAAATGTTTCCTCTTACATGTCCTCTTACGGGGGGGGTTCTCCTGACGGATCAGGAGAAGCCTCGGAAGAGGAAGATATTCCCAATGGGGAATCCTGAGGCATTGGATCTCTGGGTCCAGGAGCAAGAGAGTGGGAAGAGACGTCAGCAGGCACTGTAGTGGGAGGAGCTGATGGAACTGTCCGTTGACTAAGCCCAGGGGCTAGTACACTCCTCATCACCTCGAAGGCTCCCCCATCAGAGAGACCAGAAGGTTCCCGCTCCGAAGAGATAGGAACCCCAGGCCTCACCGAGAGGGAAGGCTCCGAGGCAGATGTCGGGGCTGACCTCATCAACGCCGAAGCTCCGAGAGGGAGAACGGGGTCGGACAAGGGTCCGATGCCACTCGCCCCCTCTGAGCCGACGAGAGAGACTAGACGCCCGGATCTCTCCAATGAAGGTCTCAAGGAGGAAATCGGAGCCGAGGATGGTGGAGCTGAAAGGGGTGGTATCGGCTCCGAAGTCACAACGGTACCGGTTCCGAGGAGCTCCGGCTCCAAGCTCTGTAAGAGAGTCACAGGAGGAATGTTCGGTGGATGTGATATAGCTACCGTCTGTTCAGATGGGCTATGGAGTATTTGGGCCAATGCCTGAGACTTTAATAGTCTACTCACCACTCTCTCAAGGTCATGATCAGATAGCCTGGATGACCGAGAAGATCAGCTCTGATGGCTCCGCTCCGAAAGCAAGGGTGATCTCAGAGCCGAATGAATAGATCCCACAGAAGGGGATCGAGATCTCTTTTACGAGATCAATGGAGCCATCGGAGCCGAAGATACGTCGGCTCCAACCGGAGCCGACACTGAGTGTCTAGACTTGACAGTATCGGCGCAGGATGGAGCCGATACTGATACTGGTATAGAAAGATCGGCTCCAGCCGGAGCCGATCTCGAACGTGGTGAGGAAGAACCTGAAGCCGACGGCTTGGAAGCCTGAGCCGAAGGCTTAACAGGTTTCGAGGGCTTCCCCGGTGCCGACTTAGTCGGGGAGCTCTCGGGTTTTAATAAGCCCCTTAAAATGAGCTTATTTTTTCGTTCCTGCAGGACTCTTGGGCTGAAAGCATGACAGATAGCACAAGAGTCCTGCAGGTGCGAAGGTCCCAGGCAATAAACACAAGAAGTGTGACCGTCTGTCAGAGACATCTTCTGACAGCACGAGTCACACTTCTTGAAGCCTGAGACCTTAGTGTCCTTCGACATAACTGTGTCGATGAAACACTGGAAACACACTCACACACAAAACACACTCAGTCCAACAATTTAATTAAATTAAATTAAACTAACAGGGATAACAGACAGTCACACACAAAAAATTCCCTGACAGGAAAAAATTTAGGGAGGGGAAGGCCTAAGGCCTAACTAGGGGGAAGGGAATACTTACTTAAAAGAAGGGAACACTGACAGGAATAGGGTTAACGTGAGTCGGTAATTAACAAAAAATAATATTTATATGTAAAAAGTTAAAGGGGGTAGACAAAAGTCTCTGAAAGTTCACTTACCTAGAGCTGGTAAAAGAAGGCACCTCGTTAGCGAAGCGGCAAACGAGATCTGAGTAATCTCCGCCTTGCATCATGGGATGTAGGGTTGCCTCGAGCTGGTAAAATTAGCTCTCGAGCTTAGCAAGTGCCGAGTCCGAGCCGAGGATCGGCTCCGAACCCATCCAGCAAGAATGAAGGCGAGATTTACAACTTAACATCAATAATTAAACATGCTTCACTGTAAAACATTCAATTTATACCATGAAAAGTTTTATAGAAACAATGTTAAGAAGATAAACTGTTTTATTTACAGTTAACTTTTTCCTTCTTCTTCCCTTCCCCTTAGTGTTCTTCCAAACATTAATGACACAAAGTGAAGCAAATAAATTTCAGTTCCCCACAAGTTTAACAAAGTCATCAGAAGTTGATTCTTTTAACTTTTGCTTGTACAGCCATTTTTCACAAATGCAACTGATGCATTGTAATCTCATATTTATTCACTAATTTTTGTGTTGCTAGTCTTCTTCCTATTCATCTTCCCCTCCCAGATCCAGACACCAGTTCAATTCTGGTACTCCCAATTCTTCTACTGAACTGCTATGCTTTTCTTTGTCTCTCAAACATTTTCCTTTGGAGCAGTGTAAAAGGTTTCACTGGCAAAATCACTCCATGTGCTTTATTATCAGAAGAATGATAATCAGATTCCATTTCTGCTTGATGGCTCACTTTTTTTGAACAAACATTTGCATTTTCTCCTTAACTTCTTCTGCATCAAAAATTACTTTGATCCTCCAGGAAAAAAATCCTGATGACAACCGCATACTGCAACTTGAAGTTCACTCCTGCCTCTTGACATTCCCCAATTGCTGGAATAAATGTATTTTTCTTCTGTCTTATGTACAATGAATATCATTTTTCACAATCACTCTACTGTCTCCAACTTTAAATACTTTGTCCTTTTGCCACAGTTTTGTCAGGATCATTTTTTTCTGATTCTAGGAATGCATCTTTACTAACAGAGGTCTTTGCTGCCTCCTCATGGCCAGATTTGGACTACACACGAGGTGTCCTTCCAGTTAACAGGTCCTGCTACGGAATACCAGTCCAGTTGCTTATTTGTGCCTTCATGGAACTAATGCAGTCTGTTCTTTCTAGTTCCTCTGGTACAGCAACAAATCTCAGGTTTTCCCCAAGTACTCTGTCCTCTAATTCTACCATTTCTGAAACATCTCTTCTTAAGCAGTCATACTCAGCCAGCCTTTTCACCATTTATACCTCAGATTTTTGCTATTTGATCAGTTTAAAGCTTCTTCCATTTTTCCTGCTTTTTGTTATTTTGAGCAGATATACTTCATCAACATGTTCTTTATTTTAATCAGCCTTGAGCACATTTGACTTATTTTCCTCTAAATTACTTGAAGACGTGTCTTTCATCAAAGCTGGAGCTTAACTTGCTTTTTGCTGAACAGCTGCAGGGTTATACCCAGTCAGTGTTCTCTCTTCACATTTGCTAGTCGATTTTCTTACTGGCTGTCTTAGTTTTTTCTTTGCTGGCCTCCAATCAGTAACTAAATTTATTAAAAGTGACAGAATTCTTGGCCTTTGCCTTTCAGTTTCTTTTTCACTCTGGAAGAACTAAAGTTAAGATGATGGTCAATGTGAAGACATGTTGGAAAGTTTGATGCAGATCCTTAAAGAGAAATGTTGGAACTTTTGGATGCATATCCTTAAGGAGACTAGTAACAGCCATACAGATATAATATTCATAAAGTTGCAGAAAGTATTCTAAGAACTAAGTCAACACAAAAATGGAGAAAGGAGATTTTGCTGAAAGGGATGACTGCAATTAGGGATACTGAGAATAAGGAAGAGTGGGTTAGAATTTACTGGAGAAAACTGGCACACAAACCAAGGTATTGGGAGCAAATAACCAGAGAGAGAAAGGTAATAGAGTGGGAAGATGCCAATAAGTCATTTAGACTGCAGGCTAGAGACTGCCTTCCCTATCAGGGATTGATATCAGCATATAGGCCAACAGAAAGGGACAGGGGGAATCTTAAGTGAAAGACCTGCTCTGGTAAAGTTTTTAGTTGAATCTAGAACAGAAGTTGCTGTTAAAAAAGGATAACTAGTAGGGCATATAAAATATTGCACAACAACAATAAGTGTCAATCAGAGAAGGTTAGAAAAGACTTGGAAGAGAAAATGGATAAGCAATTTATAAGAGAACAATGGCAGGATATACGTAAGGCTCCCAAGTATGCAAAAAAGTCCAGAAAGTTTAAGATTTTTGCTTGGAAGGGTTTGCACAGGTACTTTTTTTTACCCAAAGCAGACTAGACTTCAAAGAATTTTTCCTCAGGTAGATGGCAAATGCTAAAGCTCTGATGCAGAAGAAAGAGGTAACTGGGAACATGTGTGAAGGCTGTCAGCCTAGCCAGATAGAATTTTATAGATAATTCTGTCATCTGTAAATATTAATGTGAACCACAGGCTTGTTGTCTTAAATCGAGAAACTGTTGTTAGATGTGGAACTGAAAAAAATGAAACAGTGCTCTCTGCTGACCACACAAAACATGTTGTGACCCTTTGATCTAAAGTCGGCTCTGGTCTGTCTAGATGAAGACATTATTTCTATTGTTTTAACCAGGAGTTAAATTGCTAGATTTAAACATGCAAATGTATTTTTATTGCTCTGCTTCCTGACCAGCTGCAAGATAACACAAGGAGATGTTAAGAATGTAAATGTGGTTTCTGTTAGCCTGGGAACCCAGGGAAGTGTGAAGAATGATGCAATGGGAACCAGGAATGTGATATTAAAAACAGAGAGAATCAAAGAGCTTTAAGCGTTTTTGTCTTGCCCATCCAACTCAGCACTGTCTTGCTCTATATGTAAGTTATCTTAGACTTGTGTTTTCTCATAGAAATAGCTAGAAACTAGAATGATTAGGCTAAGTGTTTTTCTGTGATGTCAAAACTGTACTACTGAATTATTTTAAGTATTTCTCTGTGATCACAGAACTCTTGACTAGCACTGTGTAGTAAGAAGTATTGTCTTGTGTTTTTATTATTTTTTATTAAATATTTTAAAATCTTTCAACTGTGGCTGTTTTGTGTATAGATAATTTAAACTCTAGAGTACATTGCTTATCTACAGTGATTACTGTACCAAGTCCCTCTAATAAGCCTTGACTGTTTAGTTAGACTACCAATTGGATAATAATACTGCAGAGTAATAATTGGACACCTTTTTAAGGGCCTTTGAGTAGCTGATAACTATTAGCTGGGTGGTGGCAGTGATTTCTACTGTATAGTCTGGGTAAAAGCGGCACAGCTGGAGAACCTGTGCCAGCCTTCCCCAAGAGCGTCTCTGTGGTTGTATAAACTCTTATCTCAAAGTGTGTGTGTGTGTGTGTGTGTGTGTGTGTGTGTGTGTGTGTGTGTGTGTGTCTGTGTGTGTGTGTGTGTGTGACCTACGTGGGCAGGGACACAAAGTACTGGTTGGACAGAGAGGGTGATGGAGGTTTTAGCTTGCCCAGCTGGCTGAGATCTGGACCCTATAGCTGTGCAGTGAGGAGCCTTATTGGGGACCTGGAGAGCAAGGGAGCGACCAGCCTGGACTGACTGTGATCTCTGTGTGCTCTTATGGGAAATTGCACTTTACTGTGTGTATTTGTTATCCTTTCCACCTATATGAGACGCCCCTCACTGGTGTTAGTGGTGAGGATTGAGGCTCCTTGATTGCTGGGCCAAGGCACGAGTGTCACATATTAATTGCTTGGCAGTGGTGGGATATCCACATCACATATTAATTAGTTGGCAAATACTAATTGGCTTGTAGTGGTGTGGGTAGACTGAATCCTGTAGCTTGTGTACAGTGAGCTTTGAAGGTGTTTTGTACTCTAAATCAGCCGCACAGTGAATACTCAGAGTTCAGATGACAATTGTATTATTTCTTTTGTTAGCTTAGTTAGTCATGGTGAGCAGGCAGCATGTCAGCAGAGGAGTATGGAAAGCTGACAAGGAGCCAGCTGGTGGAGATGTGCCAGGCTAGGGGACTGGTGCATGGCAACCTGACTAAGGCAGACCTGATTGCAGCCTTGGTTACAGCTGCATCAGAAAACAACAACCAGGAGGACAATCAGACTGGCAGTGGAGCTATAATACTCTCGGAGAATGGACAGCTCAACCGTTCTGCAGAGGACTTAAAAATCCATCTGGAGCTAAAGAGACTTGAGTTGGAAGCCAGGTGTGTGGAAATACAAGCAACTGAAAGACTGCGACATTTGCAGGCTGAGGAGAATGAGAAACTGCTATGCCTGGAAGCTGAGGAAAAGGAGAGAGGCAGAGGCAGCATGAGAAGGAGATCCTGACTCTTTGCCAGAGTCATGGAGGTAATGGGGAAGAGAGTAACTGGACCCCAAAAGCACAACAGATCAGTAAACTTCTTCCACAGTTTAAAGTGGGGGTTAATTTTGATAGTTTCATTCATATGTTTGAGAGGGGTATGCAATCAGTATAGTGTTGACCAAAGGCTCTGGGTACGGTTCCTTACCCCCTTACTCTATGGTAAAGCTGTAACTGTTTTGTCAAAAATGTCTGACGTTGCATGTTTTGATTATACTGTTAAAAGTATTTGTTAGAATTGTTTAAGCTAACACCTGAAACATATAGGAAAATGTTTCGTGAGCATAGACGCAAGGCAGATGAAAATGTATGTGAATATGTTGCTGAACTCAGCACTTATTTCCATAGGTGGGTGAGTGGATGTCAGGTCACCACTTCTGAAGGGCTGGCAGACCTTTTGGTGAGGGAACAAGCCCTTAGCACTTTGCCTAAGGACATGAGAATCTGGTTAGCTGATAGACAATGTGCTACTTCAGATGAGTTGGGGAAGAAGGGAGACCTATACCTGGCAAGCAGGGCAGCCCTGCACCGGAAAGGGACCCCAGTACTGCTCATGGGTCTAAAGGAACCCATGGTGGGCAGCAAAGACTGCCCCAAAAGAATCTGGCAATAGCAGGGGAAGCCAATAGTCCAGGCACATGTTCAGGACCTAAAGGTGAATGTTTTGAATGGAACCAGTGGGGCCATGTGGCATACAGATGTCCACAGAGGCAAGGTAGGGAACAAAAGGTGAGGGAGCCAGTAAGTGGGAAAGACAAAATGCCAATAGTAGTTGTCTTGGGACAACAGGGGTACCAAACTACCATCCTGCAGATGTCCTGATAGGGAAGGATTTGAATGAAGCAGTACCATGTGCTTATGCAGTTACCCGCAGTCAGGCTAGGAGACAAGCATGTGGGTCTGGTAGCTTGGGGGAGACCCAGACAGACTGCATACTTGCAGCTAGGACTGGTGAGGTGGTTACTTCAGGGAGGGGAGCTATCCTGTAGCAGTGAAACTGAAGGTGTGCCACAGCTGCTTGGGGGCACCGATGGTCCCTTGGACAGAATAACTGCAAAGGTAGAGGCGAGTAGTAGTACCCAGGCTGACAGTGAGGCACCACTGTCAGAGGATGCCAGACTTCCCGTGGAAGGGGAGCTGGGAAGGGTTACAAGGAGACAGTTGAGACAGGCTCAGCTCTCATACCCTACATTGCAAGGCCTGAGGCAGGTAGCTAGGCAGGCACCTGATTCTCAAGGAAAGGGGGAATCTGTATACTGGGACAAAGGGTTACTATACAGAGTGTGGATCCCTGAGGGAGGACTAGAAGGTGAGAGAGTACAGCAGTTGGTAGTGCCTAGACCCTACCGTCAGGCACTTCTAGCCATTCCCCATGATATTCCCTTTGCAGGTCATATGGGCATAAAATGTACAAAGAGGCGTATTATGCAAAACTTCTATTGGCCTGGAATTTCCAGAGATGTAACAGGATACGGAAGGACCTGTGAGCAGTGGCAAAAGGTAGGCAAGGCAGGAGACAAGGAGAGAGCTCCTTTGATGCCTTTGCCTGTGCTTGAGGAGCCATTTCAGAGGGTACCTATGGATATTGTGGGTCCTCTGAGTACCCCAAGTTCCACAGGGAACAAATATATCCTAGTGGTAGTGGATTATGCTACACGATACCCTGAGGCAGTGGCTTTGTCCTCTGTTGAGGCAGAGAAGGTGGCAAATGCTTTGTTAGAGATTTTCAGCAGGGTAGGTTACCCAAAAGAAATAATGACTGACAAGAGATGGCAATTTTATGTCAGACCTGCTGGCTTGTCTGTGGAAGTCCTGTGGGGTGAAGCACATGAAGACCACCCCCTACCATTCCCAGACTAATGGTCTTGTTGAGAGGTTAAACTCTACAATCAAGTCCATGTTGCGGGCATTTGCAGATCAGATTAAGAGGGAGTGGGACAAATATTTGCCCCATCTGTTGTTTGCTTACATAGGGGTTCCCCACGAATCCACATGTTTTTCACCCTTTGAGTTGCTGTATGGGCATAGGGTAAGAGGACCTCTAGATGTAATTCGAGATGAGTTGGAAGGTGAGTGCGAGCCTCACAAGGAATCTGTTGTGAAATACATCCTAAACCTCAGGACAAGGCTCAGGGAACTTATGGGATTGGCCCAGGAGAACCTGGCAGAAGCCCAACAACAGAAAAAGGTGTGGTATGACAGGAATGCTTGAGCTAGAGGGTATGCTGTGGGGCAGCAGGTAATGGTTCTCATTCCTGTCAAACACAACAAGCTGCAAGCAACTTGGGAGGGACCCTACAAGGTGGTAAGAAAGGTAAGTGATGTTAACTATGCTAGGCAGAAGCACAAATTGTACCACATTAACATGATGAAACCTTACCATGATAGGGAGGCCCTTGTGCTCAGCATTTGCAGTGGATTGCAGGAGTTGTCTGAGGGAGTCATCTGAGGGAGATCTGGGGACTGATCTCCTCAGTGAGGATTGAGTTAACACCTTAGTGGAAGGGATAGCAATGTCCCAGTAGCTATCTCCTACCAAGGTCTGATAAATTTGAGCATTGTTGCAGGAATTTGGGGACATTCACTGGGCAACCAGGGTGCACCCTCCTGGGGCAGCACCAGGTGGCTAAAGGACCCCAAAGGCCTATTAGGCAGGCCCCTTATAGAGTGCCTGAGAGAGTCAAACAGACTCTGAGGGAGGAGGTACAGGAGATGTTGGAACTAGGGGTGATTCAAGAGTCGAACAGTCCCTGGGCCTCCCCAGTCATGCTGCTGCCAAAGAAGGATGGTAGCACCAGGTTCTGTGTGGACTACAAGAAATTAAATAGTCACACAGAGTCAGATGCTTACCCCATGCCTAGGACAGATGAGGCCCTAGAGCAGCTGGGTGGGGCTAAGTATCTTACAACTATTAATCTTACCAAGGGTTACTGGCAGGTGCCCTTGACTCCCAGTGCTAGACTGAAATCAGCCTTTATGACTCCTTTTGGCTTGCATGAGTTCACAAACATGACCTTTGGGATGAAGAATGCCCCAGCGAATTTCCAGAGGCTGCTAGATCATATCCTAGTAGGAGCAGGAAGGTTTGCCCTTGCTTACCTTGATGATATTGCCATCTACAGCCATTCCTGGCCAGAGCACCTTCAGCATGTCAGGGAGGTGGTGAGCAGACTACAGAGGGCAGGGCCGAGCAAATGTCAGGTGGGTATGGCAGAGGTCTCCTACCTAGGACATAGAGTGGGGAGTGGTAAGATAAGGCCAGAACCTGCCAAAGTGGAAGCCATTCAGGCATGGCCTGCACCTGTTACTAAAAAGCTGGTGAGAGCATTTTTAGAGACATCAGGGTACTAGAGAAAGTTCGTCCCCAGTTATAGTACGATAGCTGCTCCCCTCACAGACCTGACAAGAAGAACAGGCCAGGTAAGGTAGCGTGGACCCCAGTATGTCAGCAGGCATTCCAGAAGCTTTGAGAGGACCCCCTGTGTTGGCCAGTCCAGATTACAGTAAAGAATTTGTTGTGTAAGCGGATGCTTCAAACCATGGGGTGGGGGCTGTACTTAGCCCGATTTCTTCAGAGGGGGAAGAGCACCCAGTGGTTTATCTCAGTCGTAGGCTCCAACCCAGGGAGGAATGCTATGCAGCTGTAGAAAAGGAACGTCTAGCCATAGTGCGGGCACTGCAGAAATTTCAGCCTTATCTGTATGGAAGGAAATTCACTGTTATAACAGATCACAACCCCCTAACATGGTTAAACAGAGCCAGCCAGAAAAATGCCAAGTTGCTAAGATGGAGCCTGGGGTTGCAAGCATATGATATGTCAGTGCAGCACCGCAGTGTGGTTAGCAAAGCCAATGCAGATGGGATCTCAAGACAGGGAATGGGGTAAGGTATACTCAGATAGACCTAACCCTCTCAAGCAGTGTTTCTCAAGGGTCACTTGAAAAACTAGCTTGAGTTCTCTGGGGGAGGGAATGTGAAGGCTGTCAGCCTAGCCAGATAGAATTTTATAGATAATTCTGCCATCTGTAAATATTAATGTGAACCACAGGCTTGTTGTCTTAAATGGAAAAACTGCTGTTAGATGTGGAACTGAAAAAATGAAACAGTGCGCTCTGCTGACCACGTAAAACATGTTGTGACACTTTGATCTAAAGTCGGCTCTGGCCTGTCTAGATGAAGACATTCTTTCTATTGTTTTAACCAAGAGTTAAATTGCTAGATTTAAACATGCAAATGTATTTTTATTGCTCTACTTCTTGACCAGCTGCAAGATAACACAAGGAGATGTTAAGAATGTAAATGTGGTTTCTGTTAGCCTGGGAACCCAGGGAATTGTGAAAAATGACATAATGGGAACCAGGAATGTGATTTTAAAAAGAGAGAGAATCAGAGAGCTTTAAGCATTTTTGTCTTGCCCATCCAACTCAGCACTGTCTTGCGCTCTATGCAAGTTATCTTAGACTTGTGTTTTCTCTTAGAAATAGCTAGAAACTAGAAAGATTATTTTCTGTGATGTCAGAACTGTACTGCTGAATTGTTTTAAGTATTTCTCTGTGATCTCTGAACTCTTGACTAGCACTGTGTAGTAAGAAGTATTGTCTTGTATTTTTATTATTTATTATTAAATATTTTAAAACCTTTCAACTACGGCTGTTTTGTGTAGAGATAATTTAAGCTCTAGAGTACATTGCATATTTATAGTGATTACTATATCAAGTCACTCTAACAAGCCTTGACTGTTTAGTTATACTACCAATTGGATAATAATATTGCACAGTAACAATTGAACACTCCTTTAAGGGCCTTTGAACAGCTGATAACTATTAGCTGGGTGGTGGCAGTGATTTCTACCATATAGTCTGGGTAAAAGGGGCACAGCTGGAGAACCTGTGCCAGCCTTCCAAAGGATTGTCTGTGTGGTTGTATAAACTCTTATCTCAAAGTGTGTGTGTGTGTGTGTGTGTGTGTGTGTGTGTGTCAGCAACTTGGGCAGGGACACAAAGCATTGGTTGGACAGAGACTGTGCTGGAGGGTTTAGCTTGCCCAGCTGGCTGAGATCTGGACCCTATAGCTGTGCCAGTGGGGAGTCTTATTGGGGACCTGGAGAGCAAGAGAGCGACCAGCCCTGGACTGACTGTGATCTCTGTGTGCGCTTAAGGAAAATTGCACTTTACTGTGTCTATTTGTTATCCTTTCCTCCTATATGAGATGCCCCTCACTGGTGTTAGTGGTGAGGATTGAGGCTCCTGGATTGCTTGGCCAGGGCACGGGCGTCACAACGTGTATTATAGGAATGTAATGATTTAGCAAATTTTAAAAATTCCCTATAGAGTACTCTCTTAGAAATAACTAAGGAAGTGATAGTTTTGAACTGGGATACAGGATATGAATTACCTAGACATAGTAAGGCCTTGCAAAGTTTAACTCTAGTGGTTTCCAAAATGGCATTACAAAAAGTATAAAATGAAGTGTAAACCAACTGTATTTGAAGTACTGAAAATTGCAACAAAAACAAAAGAATTGGAAGAGGGATCTTCAGTAAAGGGAAGGAGTAAAGTGCATAGAAATAAATAGAAATTGGGAGAACAATACATGGAGAACAATGTTCAGGGGGGGAGAGAGGTTTCAGGGAAGGCAAGAATTGAGCAATTTATGTAAAGTTGGACTGATGATAGTTATAAAACCGAACATATGTAATGTATAATGTATATAACTGGAAACATGTTAAAAAAATGTCTATACACAAAAGCACAAACTTCCTCATAGGGATCTGCTAGTTAAGAATTCTATACACCAGTGTAGAAGAAGAAAAAATGATCTTACCAAATCTGTCCAATACCTCCTCCTGTTTGTCCACATGCGAAGGGTTGGAGGACACCAATAGCCTGTTTGCACCTGGCAAATATGTGGAAATGGCAGGAGAATCTGACCTAAGGTGAGAAAATAAATGCTTGTCAGCTTGAGAAACTTTATAAAGCCTATCTGCCTTTTTGGGGAATGAAGGTAGTAAATCAGGGTTGCTACAGCTAGCATTAAATACATCTTCCAAGGCTGGAACAAGTGGAGGAAGGAAAAGGCATAGAATGAAGTCTATTTACTTGAAGCATATCCCTGAAACTTATTAGGGATGCCAATGATTTTGCTAGTGGCCAGATTTTTGTATGGCCTAGAACTGAGAATGCACGTATGCAGAGTACACGTAAAGATGGGCTCCCTAGTAATGCTTCCAGCTCTCCATCGATGCCTACAGTTAGTGCTACCGCTGAATCCACCTTGGCTCATTCTGCTTCCATTACAGCTAGCAGTATGGTTATCACAGCACCAGTGCCTTTTAATTCTGTCTCTACTTTTGTTGATGAAGTAAGCTTGGACAACAATACTCCGCCTCCCAATCAACAGGCAGCTAAGATGTTCTTGTTAGCAGGTGCTAAACCGAAGGATATGTCCTCTGCAAATAACCATTTTTTACCCTTTCCGGTCAAGCAACAGCCAGGATGGCGAGGCCGGTCAAGCAGCAGAGGACCAAGGAAAAGAAAGGGATCAGTAGAAAATTATCCCAATACCAGGAAACAAAGAAATTGAATTCAATAACCCACCACCAAGAAAAGAACAGACTGAGTTCTCTTGTATGCAATATTTCTACTTATACCTTGTCTGAGTCAGATCTTTCCCTTCTAGAGAAAGGACTGAACTTTATTCCTTCACAAGTCAGTTATATAAGTGACATTCTAATAGACCTGAGGCTGTTTTGCCGCAATGTCTCTTTGAAGATTTTGTTCAAAGATAGTAATGTTCTGGATACCAACACCTTAAAAAGTTTTTTCAGAGTTAAAAGTAGTTTCACTCCTATGATGCCACACAATGTGGACAGTTTTATGAAGATGTGTGAGAATGACTTTTATGAATGGTTTAGGCGAACTAAGAAAAGATGTTGTTTCTATAATATCAGTAGAGCCGAACAAAGTTCCATTCAATCTCTGAAGAATAATGCACATATTATTGTTAAACCAGCTGACAAGGGAGGAGCAGTGGTTATTATGAATTCTTCAGAATATTTTACCACTATGAATAATATGTTGTCAGATGACAAAGTATACAAAATCATTTCTAGAGAAAAGGTTAGAAAAATTGTGAAGTTGGTGCATGACAGTCTATATGATCTTTTGATGTGTGGTCAGATTAGCTGTGAGTTGTATGAATACTTTTTTATAGAGATTCCCACCCTTCCTATTATCAAGGGACTACCCAAAATCCACAAAGGTGTCAAACCAGTACCAATGAGACCCATAGTCTCAGGTGAATGGTGGATAACCTCCACCATTTCTTCCTTTGTGGAAGGGCTATTGCGACCTTTGGTGGATGACATTCCAGTTATTCTGAAAGACTCTTATCAGCTTATTGAGTTTCTTAAAGATTTTGTGTTGGATGAGAGGGGGGCAACTACACTACTAGTGACCATGGACGTCAAGAACCTCTTTACCAGTATCCCCAATGATTTGGGACTGCAGGCTATCAGAGAGATTCTTGTTAGTAACTCAGGTTATAGCAGTAGCAGGCAGATTTTGCTCAACTGTCTGCTTGAAATGATACTTGACAATAATGTATTTTTGTTTCAGGATCAGCTATACCTTCAGAAATGGGGAGTTGCCATGGGCACTCCCTGCGCGAATAGTTACGCTAACCTTGTGGTCCACCATTGGGAATTGAATCATCTGTTTAAGCATATAGATTACAGCAAGGTTAGATTGTATAAGAGGTTTGTTGATGACGTCCTCTTTGTGTGGGAGGGGACTAGAGCAGAATGCCTTAATTTCATTACAGAACTAGAAATGACATCTACTTTTTTAAGATTTACAGCTGAAGTTTCTCCAGTTCAAGCACATTTTTTAGATCTGAAGTTGGAATTTCATGCCAACAAGATTGTCACCTCTTTATATAGGAAATCTACCTGGAGGAACACTCTGTTACGATTTGAGAGTATGCATCCCAGGTTTACCTTTAGAGGGATAGTCCTAAGTCAGATGTACAGAATTTGTAGAATCTGTAGTGATAAGAATGACATGTTCTTAGAATTGAATACACTTGAAGGCTTGTTCAAAGAAAGAGGATATCCCCCCAAGTTAATAGATGATTGTAAGCAGGAAGTTATCATGAAGGTATTCAATAGGACAGATGGTTTTGCTTCTGCAAGGAGGTGTTTTCCGTTCCATACATTGAATGACAACAGGCACACTGATAGGGTTACCTATGTCACTAAGTACACCAGTGACGTTGCTGAACATAACAAAATTATTAGCAGAAACTGGAACATTTTGGTTACAGATCCACTCACTAGGAAAATTGTGGGGGACTATCCGAGGTTCAGCTATAAAACATGCCATAACTTAAAGCAAACCTTATGTTTAGAGCAGAGCTTTCTGTCAAATGGCTACTCTAGTGATCCATATGGGACTTTTCCCTGTGGACACTGTCACATGTGTCCACATATATCTAAAAATGTTTGTTTTTCACATCCAGATGGTTCCTTTACGTTCACACCCAGATTTCATAGTGATTGTAACAGCACCAATCTTATTTATCTGGCCACATGTGACTCCTGTGGAGCCTTCTATGTAGGCCTCACGAAGAGAAGACTTCGTGATAGGGTCTACAATCATTGCTATGACATTAGGAAAGGTAATGAAAGCAATGCTCTGGCCAAGCATATTTTGGAACATAATGCACACAGTTTCAGTTTTCTGGTTCTGGAGTTGTTGGCAGTTAACAGTAGGGAAGGAGATAATATGAACCAACTGGCTGTTAGGGAACTCAAGTGGATTTTTATTTTGAAAGCGCATATCTTTTAGTTATGTACTCACCATAACTTCAGATGTTTGGGATCCATCTCGCCTACATTCTGACTGATGGGTTCGGAGCCGATCCCTCGGCTCCGACTCGGCACGCTTATGCCAAAGAGCGAAGTCTCTTATTGGCTGAGCTTATTATATCCCAGGATGCACCACTACCAGTCCCCCAGATCTAGTTTGTCCGCATACATGCACACATGCATACCCTGCTTATATAACATCGTCAGATGAAACAAGATAAAACAGTAGAACTCAAAACCGTTCAATCTCTTCTGATCTCCAAGGCAGGGGAAGGAGGGTGGGTATTAGGAATGTGAGATGGATCCCAAACATCTGAAGTTATGGTGAGTACATAACTAAAAGATGTTATGTGATCCTATCTCGCCTACATTCTGACTGATGGGACAGCGTCCCTAGCACCTGAATCCTGGGTGGCTCACTGGAAAACACTCCTGAGTACCGTGGAACCAAATGATGCTCGTCCTTTAGATGCCACATCCAATTTGTAGTGGGAAATGAAAGTGTGCGGGTTGGACCAAGTAGCCGCAGCACAAATTTCCGATATAGCTAGCTTAGAATGAAAAGCTATAGACGTAGCCATAGCTCTGGTAGAATGAGCTTTGATAGATGTTGTAAGTTGCTTATTCGAAGAAGAATAAGCCTTAGTTATGCAATCTCTGATCCATTTTGAGATAGTAGCTTTTGTGATGGTTTGGCCCAATTTATTATCTGAGAAGGACACAAACAACTGGTCTGACTTACGGTTGCTGAGTCCTGTCTAAATAGAAGCGTAATTGCCTGTGAACATCCAATTTATGGAGAGTGTATTCTGCTTCATTGGAGAATTTCGGAAAGAAAACTGGTAGCTCTAGAGATTGTTGGAGACAGAAACTAGAACAGACCTTTGGGACAAAGGATGGATTAGGCCTAAGTGATACTCTATCCTTGTGGAAAATCAAGTATGGTGGCTTAATAGACAGGGCTTGAAGCTCTGAAACTCTTCTTGCAGAAGTAATTGCAACTAAGAATGCAGTTTTCCAAGACAGGTATTTTAACTCGCATGTAGCAGCCGGTTCGAAAGGGGAGATGTTAATGCAAGCACCAAATCAAGATCCCACGGAGGTGCATGATGAAAAATTGGTGGTCTTAATAGGCTCGCACCTTTAATGAAAGTTTTGCATAGTCTGCTGCTCATCAAGGGAGGATCCATGGATTCGTGGAATTTAGAGATAGCCGCTAGTTGGACTTTAATAGTTGAGACAGAAGATCCCTGATTAAACAGGGATGTTAAGAATTTCAAAACCTCTGGGACAGGAGCAGTGATAGGGTCTAAACCCTTGAGTTGAGCCCAGATAGCAAACCTTTTCCACTTACTGAGGTACAATTTGTTAGTGGTGGGTTTGTGGGCCGAAGATAAAATGTGAACAACTTCCGGTCTAGTGTGTGCCTTCTAACTAAGGTCGGAAGTGGAGGAGCCAAGCTGTCAATTTCAAAGATTGCAGGGATTGATGCCGATGTCCCAACTGATGGATTAGCAAGTCCGGAATTAGGTCTAAGGTCCACGGATCGTCCACTGCATGCTTCTTCAGGTAAGGAAACCATATCTGACGAGGCCAGTATGGGGCAATCAGAATCATTGAAGACCCCAGTTGAGAAGCTTTTTGAATAACTTTGGGAAGAAGTGGAATTGGAGGAAAGGCATAAAGTAGCCCTGTTGGCCAAGGTTGTTGTAGAGCATCCATGGCTGGTACTCCCTGATGTGGGATCAAGGAGAAGAACCTTTGGCACTTGGTGTTTTGAGGAGTTGCAAATAGGTCGCAGCACGGCGTCCCCCATCTCTTGAAAACCTGGGCTGCTACTGTGTGGTTTAGAGACCACTCGTGAGGAGAGAGAATTGTCCTGCTTAATTTGTCTGCCAATACATTTGACTTTCCCGGGATGTGGGTCGCCACCAAGAAGCGGTTGGTAGCTACAGCCCATTCCCACACTCTCATGGCCTCTCTGCAAAGGGGGTATGATCTGGTCCCTCCTTGTTTGTTCAGATACCAAACCACCGACATGTTGTCTGTGTGGATGGCGATGGTGCCCTGAGGAAGAAACTTGTGTAAGGCTTGTAGGGATAGAAGTACAGCCCTCATCTCCAACACGTTGATGTGGAGAAGAGCTTCGTCTGGAAGCCAGGAGCCCTGAACTAGCCTGCCCAGACAATGCCCCCACCCTATCTGGGAGGCATCTGTCGTCAGGGTAACCACTGGAGAGGGAGAACAAAGGGTTTTCCTTGATCCAAGTTGGATGTCTGAAGCCACCAGCGAGGTCCCTTTGCATATTTCCGTAATCATGATGTGATGATTGAGGGAAGATCCTGAAAGGACCATTGAGTTGACAAGAGCCACTGAAGAATCCTCATGTGTAATCTTGCTAGAGGAACTAAAAGAACCGTGGCAGACATTGAGCCTAAAACCTGTAGAACCATCCTGGCTGGGGCTTTGGATCTCGAGATTAGAGCCTGAACTTGGCCCTGTAAAGTTCGGATCCTTTCGGCAGGAAGAAAGACGCGCATCAATCTTGAGTCTATCTCTGCTCCTATAAACTTTATGCGTTGAGAGGGCAGCAAGACAGACTTTGACCAATTGAATGTAATCCCCAGGAAACACCCAGGAGATGGTGGCTTTGAGGTTGTCCATTAGTAGATGCCTGGTGGTGGCAGTCAGGAGCCAGTCGTCGAGGTAGGGAAACACTTGGAATCCAAGACTTCTCAGGTGAGCCGTCACTACTGCCAAACACTTGGTGAACACCCTGGGGGCTGTGGTGAGACCAAAGGGCAGAGCGCAAAATTGGTAATGACTGACTCCCAGGCTGAAGCGCAGATACCTTCTGGACGCCTGATGTATCGGTATGTGATAATAGGCGTCCTTGAGGTCTATGGAGCACATCCAAACATCCTTCTCCAACAATGGGAGAATGGATTGTAACGTGACCATTCGGAATTTGGATTTCGTGACGGATTGGTTCAGTCTGCTGAGATCCAATATTGGCCTCAGGTCCCCTGTCTTTTTTGGCACTAAAAGAACCTGGAGTAATTTCCTGATCCGATCTGGTCTGTGGGGACCGGTTGGATGACTCCTTTTTCTAGCAGCTTTAAAGCTTCTGCGGCTGCTATTTCCCTTTGACTGGGTGGTGGGTCCGGGATTCTTTTGGACGGTGGGGGTGAGTATGTGAATGGGATGGCGTAACCTCCGGCAATGATCCGAAGCACCCATCTGTCCTGAGTGATTGACTCCCAGGCTTTTAGGTGCTTGGCAAAACGACACCCGACTGGCTCCGGAGCAGCACAGCCGGGCAATCCCTCATGACGTGTGGGAGGCTGAAGAGCCACGAAAGGACTCGCGGTCTCCAGAACTGCGGGGCCCTCTGCCGCCTCTGGGACGGCGTCTGCCTGAAAAATTTCCCCGTCCTCTGCCTCTGGACGGGGAATCTTCCTGCTGTTGGGAGAAAAACTTGCGAGATTTGCGGAACCACATTTTCCGCCCTCCTTTAGCCTTGGGGTAAGGCCGAAAGGGAGTGGAATAACGGGCACCTACGGCAGATAAAGTTTTTCCCTCTTGCTCACAGCGGGTAAGGGTGTCTTTCACCTTGGGTCCAAACAATGAGGACCCATCAAAGGGAGCGTCGGCGAAGGAAGACTTGAAGGCCTCCGCAAATTGACACAAGCGGAGCCAGGCTTGTCACGAGAGCCACGCCTGTGCCTGCCGCTCTACCGCCCTTCGGCCGCATAGGAAATGAGCCTCATGGACGAGTTAGAAATTGACGTAAGGATAGCCAACTGAGAGCTAACCGACTGGGCTAGCTGCTCAGGTAGGTTACCCGAGAGGAATCTGACAACTCCTTGACCAGATCCCTCTGAAGCCTCGTAAAATGTGCCAAATAATTCAGAGACCTTAAAGTAAAGGCCGCTGAAGTCAGGGTGCGCTTCCTGCACCTGTCCATACTCCTAGACTCCTTATTAGGAGGATGGACGGACGTTGAAGCCTCTGCCACGTCCTGTTGTGTAGCAGATGCCACCACCATGGCATCTACAGCCACGCCTTTAGTAAGGAAGTCCTTCTCTGGGGGAGCAGACAAAAATTTATTTGGACGAGAAGGGACTGGATCCACGGTTTCTGGATGTTCCCTCGCCCTTCGACAAACTAAATCCAGAAGCTCGTCGGGCGGAGACACCCAGGAGGCGGAGGGCTGAGCCCCAAAGGCCTTGAGGAGCACTGATTCGTCCGCAGAGGGGGTTTGGATATCCAGCCTCGTTGTTTGAGGATCTCTAAGATGTCTGCAAATGAGACATCATCCGAGGACGACTGGGACCCCTCTGCATCATCCATATCAGTGTCTGATGTAATAGACTCGGGGGAGTCCACGTGCTTCCTCTTGCACGATCTCTTCCTTGGGGTTCCTCCAAGACAACTCGAAGAACCCTCAGGAGGAGGGGAACCCCACTGGGGTAACCTCAGGCCTCGGGCTCCGCTGGCTACGGACAGGGAACTGCCAAAGACCCAGTCTCCACGCCCAGGAAGGTGCCGGTAAAGCCGGAGAGATGGCAAGAGGACTTGGCCAAGGCACTCCTCATGGCCCTGAAAGCCGGACCCCAGAATCCTGGGAGTGTCCGGTCTCCGAGCCGTGATAGCCGACGGAAGTCCCGCAGCAAGCACCGAGGGGAGGCTCGGAACCGAAAGCATAGGTCCCAAACATCACCCCGGGTCCAGCCGAAGAAGTCCAGACCAAACTCGGACCCGAAGGCCGGGTTGGAGTAAGGGTCGGAGCCGACCCTGAGATCTCCACCGGCTCCAACAGCACCTGCTCCGACGGAGCCAAGCAGTCGGAGGAGGAATGGCAATGGGTGGGCCAAGGTCATCGGCTCAAGCCAACTGGGTCGGAACCGAAACAAATTTTTGGAAGACTGGGGACTGGAACAGTCTTTGGAGCACCCTGTCTATATCAGAATCTGACATTCTCAAGACCGAGAGGAAACAGAACGGGTTCGAGAAGGCCTCTCCATCGGCCCCAAAGGGCTAGGGGACCGGCTCCGAGGCGACTCGATGAGTATCGGCGCCGAGGAATACACACACCAGATTCCATCGGTGCCGAGGTGGACTTCGCCGAGGAGGAAGTGTCTGAGCGGGCACCTTGTCGGCTCCGAGCAGCGGAGCCGGCGAAGGTGACCCGCCTCTCGATGCCCCAGCCATCGGCTCCAAGCCAGAGGAGTCGATACTGGTGGCATCGAGGCAGACCGTTCGACCTCGGCCCAAGTCTTTGGAGCCGAAGGAGAGGCCTGCCTATGTCTCTTGGCGGTCGGATCCGACGGACTGGTCGGAACCGACGCCTTTTCTTTTAGCCGGAGAAGGAGAGGATGCCAAGGCTTCTTCAAAGGAAGGTTTAATTAACCCTTAAGAATCAATTTATTTTTCCTCTCCTGGAGGACCCTTGAGGAAAAAGCGTGACATACGCTGCATGACTCCTGCAAGTGTTTTGCCCCTAAACAATATACACAGAGCGAATGATCGTCTGTGATAGACATTTTGAAACCACATTTCGAACATTTTTTAAGCCCAAGGCCTAGGAGTTTGAGACATTATATTAAACAATTCAGTAACTTTGACAGGAAAGTAAACAACTATAGATTTACTGATGACAAACCTAAAAAATAGGCTTACAGTTATAGCTTAACGCAAACACTTCCTGTAAATGACAGGGAACTCTGAAACCCTGTAAAGTTTTAAAAAGGGTTGACAGACCAGGAAGGCCCTGGATGAAGGGGGGCCGAAATCAAACTCAACCCAATCACACACAACAAGTTTTCACAATCCAAACACACACAATAAGAGCGTTAGCCATTAAAACAGCTTTTGTGACAAAAAACAGCAAAAAACTGACAGAAAAGTTAGTTAATAATAACTACTCAGCCCAGCCAGCTCGAGACCACGTCTTCGCAGGGAAGCGGCAAACGAGATCTGGGGGACTGGTAGTGGTGCATCCTGGGATATAATAAGCTCAGCCAATAAGAGACTTCGCTCTTTGGCATAAGCGTGCCGAGTCGGAGCCGAGGGATCGGCTCCGAACCCATCAGTCAGAATGTAGGCGAGATAGGATCACATAACATATACCCAGGCATTAATCAATACGTATCAGTTAAACCTGTTCTTAATAGCAGGAAGTTGTGAAATAGACACACATGTCTTGATGTTTGGTTTGTGTACTGTTTATGTCTTTTAGACCTGTTTTTATGCCTGATTTCCCATTAGTCTCACTCCATCCAGATCTGGTTATATAGAGTTCTTCTATTTATAAGTGGACTGTGTTTTTGCCTCAAAGTCACTCTCCTTTATTTATTATGCCTTATGCTTGGCCTTCATAGGTACAATGCTAGTCTGTTATAGACTAATTTTTTGGAGTGCTTTCAGTTATTCAAATTTGCATACTAGTATTATGGTTTGCATACAATACTAGGGGATTCTGTGGTCTGATACTATGGGTATTAACATGCCAAAGAGTGGTTTTTTGACATTCACTTTGGTTTCATCCTTTGGTATGCTTGACCAGATACCTTAGTTAGTGCATAATGCATTATTCCTTTTTTAACTTTGTTCAGCACTGCTGCACTTTTGGTACCTTGGTTCTTAGTGTATGTTCATTCTCAGGATGAGGATGGACGTTTGTAGTGTTATTACAGCTGTGTCCATCAGCTCTTTAATGTATCATGTTAACTGTTCCTATTTAGTTTCAGCATGTATATTACATGAGGTGTTTTCATCTTTTACCTTGTACTTTATATGTTTAGTTATAGCTAAGCTCTTGGATCCCTGAGTAGTTGCCTGGGTCCTGGTCTTTGACGGACTTTGAATTTTTTGGTTTCTTGTAGAACGGAAGTGGTTTGAACACCTGTCTTGGTTGTTCTTTGAAACTTCCTAGTGCCTGTATTTAGCAGAGGTGAGTGGGTTGCTGTATGTAATCTGTTTGTTGTTCTTTATTATATACTTTTTGTACCCCCTGCCTTAGCTTTTAACTGCTGATCTCGTAACATAGGTTTGTAGGTTTTTGATGTTTGATGGGGCTGATTTCTGTCGGAATTGCTTTAATGTAGTTGTTTCACATTGCGATAATAGATGCTTGTCAGATTGCATCTTCTGTATCAGCCAGCCGCAGTTGTCAGTAGGACATTTCTGATTACCGGACTGTTTTCTGTTTTCTTGGTGGTATTAGCAAAGTCTTTTGGACCGGACAGTATTGTGGGTTACCGTCTCATATGTGATCGCTTTTCTTATATGTGACTGTCCTTGATCTAGCTTTGGTGATTATGTGAATGTTGTAAGCGTTTTTCATGTGAGTTATCAGGTAAGAATAGGGCACATTTGTAGCTGTGATTACCGCCAGCACTAGTTGATATTGTTTTGGTGTAGACGTTTGTGAATATGCTATCAGCCACATGGAATTAATGTACGCTCTGCACATTTTAACAGCAACAATACTTTGTTGTTTTTCATTCTTGGACTGTCAGTTGCCGCATTGTTTGCATTTAACTTTGCCTGTGTCATAGATTTTTTCATATCATATCTTTGATGCAAGAGAGCATACAGGGTTTGTTTGTTCACCGGAGTCTATACACAGAGGCATTGAGTATGTGTTTAGTTAGCGACTCCATTAGGAGTCATGGAATACGTCTTAGATGTATTTATAAATAGAAACATGGTATGTTTTTATTTGAAAACACCGTTTTCTGCCTCATGCTTTGTGCTTTGACCATGAATCTGTACAGCTTTTTAGTATTGTAAAATGAGGAGCTTAGTTGGCTTATATAGCCACTTTGATAGGCTTTATTGCTTTGTTTTATTTTTACTTTTGCTTATATAGTTTGTCTTAGGCAATCTTGCCAAAAGATTTTTTAAATGTTCTCCAAATGGTTTTAAATGTTTTTAAACTGTTTTATTTGTTCTTACCTTTCTAGTATTGTCCCTTTAAACAAGGACATGCAGTGAGAGATTGATTGTTAGTAATTATATAATTAGTGTTTAATTAGTTAGTTTGAGCGCCAAAAATCCTTTGTATAAAAGGTTGTATCTATTAATGTTTCATTACACCTGAAGAAGCGTAGTATAGCTACGTGAAAGCGCTTGTGTGTTTTTGTTCCAAATAAAGAAGCTTCCATTACCAGTGACTATCTCCGTGTGGTGACTCCAGTGGATTTTGTGTTTCATAACTGGAAACATGTTAAAAAAAAATGTCTATACACAAAAGCACAAACTTCCTCATAGGGATCTGCTAGTTAAGAATTCTATACACCAGTGTAGAAGAAGAAAAAATGATCTTACCAAATCTGTCCAATACCTCCTCCTGTTTGTCCACATGCGAAGGGTTGGAGGACACCAATAGCCTGTTTGCACCTGGCAAATATGTGGAAATGGCAGGAGAATCTGACCTAAGGTGAGAAAATAAATGCTTGTCAGCTTGAGAAACTTTATAAAGCCTATCTGCCTTTTTGGGGAATGAAGGTAGTAAATCAGGGTTGCTACAGCTAGCATTAAATACATCTTCCAAGGCTGGAACAAGTGGAGGAAGGAAAAGGCATAGAATGAAGTCTATTTACTTGAAGCATATCATAATATCTCCACAGTTCTGGGGAATATCCATTTGTTTCCATAAAAGCACCTCATTCATTCTGGTTAAAGTAAGAAAATCATCTATTTTAATAGACAACATACCTTCTGATGAACAATGTTTAATCTTTTGTGTTTTCTATATAGGTATCCTTGACAGCTGACTCAGAGAAGACATTTCTATCCCATCCAGATGTCTCTTCCCCCAGCCATGTCAAGCAACATCCCCAGTGTGTGTCCGAGTCTTAAGAAAGATGGTTCTCCCACACCCTGTTCTGACAAGTGAACAGCTGAATGGGACATGTGTCTGACCTCAGTTAATGCTGACTGAAAAGAACATAACAGGGGAAGCCATAGAAATAAGTGAGTGGTCTGAGAAACGGCTGCTTGCCACTGCAGAGTCACCCACCACTCGATGAGCCATAGCCCAAGCCCACTAAGTCAGCAAGGTGCTCTTTGTTAAGTATTATTTTTGTCTTTCTAGGAGCAATGGGAGTTGGACCAGCAGGTGTGGGGGGTAAGTATCCATGCCATGACTGAGGAGGATGCTTCTTGTGTTGTAAGCTTCACGGGAATGAGTCATTCTGAAGATATGTTTCCAAAATGTCAGGTAAGTTGTTACATAGTGAATGTAAGCACTAAAATATCCCATAGTAGTTCCTGCCCAAACAAACACTCCCCCACACTAAATATTGACATAAAATAAAGCTTACACAAGCTTGTACATTTTCGCACTGGAACAGTCCCCATATTAGCCAAAGCTAAAAATAGTGGTCGCTGACAGGAAACTTATAATATAGGAAAGGTACTGGGTGTCTTAAAGGGGCAAACCTGCTAATAAAATAAAGTGTAAATTTTTCATATTCATATATAGACAGACAGATGGATATAAGATAAAAATTCTGTGTGAAAGGTTCCCTAAATGGGACTTATCCACCAGAATGACACTAAAGGCTGGCTGCTATTACTGTGAAGACACTGAGCTGATTTTTCATGAGGCGGCAAAAAAGTACTGAAGTTTCTCCACTCTTACTGTAGATTCTACCTCTTCATGTCTGTCCAATCAGCAGAGTGAAGGTGTGGGAGCAGAGGGACAAGACCATTTGTAAGCTGGCTGGTTATTGCATCTTACAATGATTTGTTACAGATTTTTAAGTGCTCTGTTTTTGTTTTGCAATATCACTATTATTTACTGCAGTGGTCAATGTTATGTGTGCTTTCTTTGATAGAATTATTTATTTCCTAGTTGAAACAGTCAAGGCAGAGCTTCCACTGGCATTCTGAAACTAATTTTTCTCTAAAACTCTGCCCCCAGCATGATGTCATGTTAGGTTAACATTGCTAGAGTACTGCTGGAAATATTGGAGTACGGCAGATTTTTTGCCCACAGAGACTGGCTCTTATTTTTCCTGGGTTCATCTCTAACAGGATAAAAACAATGTAAAGACATTCAGATTCAGTTTTGTAAGCTAATAAACATTGCACTGGTTCTCTTATTATCTTATATGACACTACTTTTCAAGGAGTTACCGTTAAGTTTGTGCAATGGTGAAACCGGTTGTATCTGTGTGTTGTATTCCTGGTAGCCTCATGCTTGTTGCAGGTCATTTTTACAAATGGCAAGAATGGTTTGTTTTGCTTCTGTGGAAACAGTTGTCCATTTAAGTTTTGTCATCAGGTATCTACGTTACTTGTGCTACACATACTTCTTAAATTTTCAGAATATTGTAGAATCTTCCCTGACTGGGTTTATGCACACGCGCGCATGCACACACTTTAACATAATATTCTTAAGGGCATATCAATTACTCTTGCATACTTAATATGGGACTCTTATGCGCACAACACAATCTAGCTCCATGATCTACTCCTGGCACTATCATTATTCTACCCTCTCTCTTGCACCCCTCCAAATAGTTTCAAGAATAAGACTTTGTTTCCTCAAACTGCTCTACATGCCTATCCTACAGTTCTGTACTACACATTCGTTAGATTAAAAAAAAAAAAAAAAACAGTTCATATTACATACAGAAGAACTAAAACAAACAATGCACCAAATTTTACTATTTTGCCCAAGAGCAACTGTGTGTGTGTGTGTGTGTGTGTGTGTGTGTGTGTAACAGTGTATGACACAACTTCTATGAGTATTATTGTTGTGCTCATTTTTGATTTCATATACATCGCTAATTTTCAAACAGCCCTATACTATTCACTAACTTCCTCCTCTACATTCCAAATAAAAACACTTTACCCACAGATATACTACCACACAAAACATTGACAAAAAACAGCAGTGTGCTGCTGTAAACCAAAAGTGTTAACAGTAAGTGTGACCATAAAATGAAAGTACTGCAGTCACCAGTTATTTCTGTATATATATGTGTGCGTGTATGTATATATATATATATATATATATATGTATACACACACACACACACACACACACACATATATATATATATATATATATATATATATATATATATATATATATATATATATATTTAAAATACCAACATCAGAAGTAAAACCAATAACTTGGACAGCACTGCTATAACACCCCACTCATCACAACTGCTTATATGCACTGAACCTAACAGCTTTAGTGGAATGATTAACATAACACTAAAGGTCAGCGAGCATTCCACAGAGAATTACATAGAGGCAGAGCATCACACAATCAACAATAACAGAAAAAAGGAAAATGACTGCAAATCATAAAACAATTAACACAAAACCACACAAGGAGGCAATACAATCATAAAACAACCACGGAGGTAAGAAAAGCAACAAATCACTTTAAGCAAGACACAACCCATGTAGCCTAAAGGCTACTGCAGCAGTGGGAATGATCAACAACAATAACTAATTATTCATAACGGCAAAATTAAATGAAAGGGTTCAATCAATTTTTAATTGTAAAATTCTTATACAACAGAGGCTGTTCTAAAAGCCAGCCTCAGCCATATGATGAGCTTTTCTGTTTTAGATTTCGCATAGCAGTGAAGGGGAACTGCAGGAAGCAGCAAAATGTCATTATCATCCAGCAATAGCCATCCAATATGGACGAGATTGCGTGGTCAGATAATTAACATCTCTCAAATGCTGTTACAACTTGGCTAGATGCATCTATGCAAATTGTAAATATAAACGTAAGTACACTGCATCGCAAAACATCTTAAAATACTTTTGAAACAGCAGAAAACATGAGATGGAAAATATTCCATATCATAGTGAGAGCCCCTGCATCAACAAATTAATTTCTCAAGACTTCAAATGTTTTATATTACTTAGAGACTTCACAAAAAAAGAGATACAGTTAAAAATTCTCACTAAATTTGGTTACTTCTAAAATGCTTTATTTTCTGTCAAAATAAATAAAAAATATATTCAAACTTACCAAGGCCTCCCCCAGCTCTTCAAGTTGGCATTCACTGCATTTTCTCAGTTCCAGCAACTCCTCTGATGAAAAAAAATACTTTCTTACAAACTATATCAAAATATAATGCAAAATATTTTTTCTAATGAGTATTAATAAAACTGATTAATTAGATAGCATGCCGCCATTTAATCAAACAATGTTTCCTGCATATACTGAGAAAGAGCAAGGTATATTTTCCCTCCAAACCAAATCAGTTATTTATGGATTCATTTAATAAAAAAATCTTCTTATATTTTAAATCAAATGACAGTAGCAAGTTACCTTGAAACAACAGGGAATTAAAAATTCCAGCAATACCATTCTGATTTTTTAAATAATTTTGTTCACAGAGTCTTGTTTACAATTTTTAGACAAAGACAGACTTACATTTGTCTGAATTCTGTCAGAAGAGGAAGTATCTGAAAAGAAACCGATTCCTGCATGCCCAAATGGAGAAAGATAAGTTGTGAAAGTACCAACTGCAATTCCAAACTTTCAATGATTGGTCTGCCAGTGAGGCGCACTTCTTAAAAATGTTTTTTTTTTTCTTAGGAAGTAGTATTCTGATGAAGTATTCTCAGCAGTTCAGTCACAATTACCAGAGGACCTTCAATAAACCAGGCTGAAGGCCCAAGACTCCTCTGTTTTTTCCCAAAAGAGGAGAAAAAACAAGCATGGAAAGAAACAAAATGGAAAGAAACTTAAATAATAGCAAGAACCAATATATTTAATCTAGACAATGATATCACCATTCAAGGACTCTGTTAGTCACTGCCAAGCTGACTGATATGCTATTAAGGATCTAAAGGATGGTAAAGGATATATAAACAAAAGTATATGAACTTACAATAATGATAAATTTTCAATGTATGATTATCATTCGGTTCAATGCATGGGTTGGCAGATCCGACTGGATCGGACCTATGAATCATCTCTGAAGCTTCAAGGATTCAGGGCTCTGACTCCTCCTCTAATCATAATTCCCTCCACAACATCTTAGCACCTCATATTGCGTTTGCCCCACCAATTAGACAATTTAGAGGTATAATAGCCCTTTCAATCTTATTCACTTGAGAGGAAACATCTAGGAGAGGATCATAGTCTGATAGGACTGCTCACAGACAGGGTGCAAGTGAGATCCATTTGTTAAGTCCAAAGATGATAATTTGGAAGGGGGCAGGACATGGATTTTTTGTTATGGTAAGTGCATAACCTTTGTATCCGATGCTGTCTATTTTTGTCCAGTTCAACACATAGGACAGATTCCCAAGCTGGTTTTACTTGGGTGGTATCAATGAAGTTCCTGAGAATGGTGGAACCAAAGTAGGAACATGATCTACATTCTGCATCCAATTTATAATAGGTTATAGCAGCACAACCATCATCAATGGCAAGTCTTTTCATGGAATGAGCTTTGGGCTTTGTTTGCAGGGATAGGACCTTTTTAGTGTATACAATGGAAATACAATCTGATAACCATTTTGAAAGAGTAACCTTAGAAACTGCCTTTTCTAAATGAAAACTGGGCAAAGCAATGAACAATTGATCAGACTTCCTAAAGTGTTTTGTTCTATGATGATAAAATCTGAGTTGGCGATGAACATCCAACATATACAGAGCATATTCACCTTTGTTGGAGAATCTGGGAAAAACACTGGTAGGTGGTTTAAATTTGTTTCAGATGCCACCTTAGGAAGAAAAGATGTGTTAGCCCTTAAGGAAACTCTGTTTTTGTGGAAAGTCAAGTAAGGAGGGTTGCAAAAAGTGGCCTGTAACTCTGAAAATTTTCTGGCAGATAAAAGAACCACAAGAAAAAAAATGCCTTCTAAGACAGGAACTTCAAATCTGCTGATGCTGCTGGTTCAAAGGGAGGTTGAGTTAATGCCTGGGTCCAAACAGTAATATCCCATGGAAAGACTGGGTTTCTGATTGGCAGTTGCAGAAGTGTATCCCTCAAAAAGGCTCAGCAACTTTTGGTGATACTGTGGAGGTGTCATTCTGACCTATGTGGAAATTGGAGACTGCAGACATTTGCACTTTGACAGTGCAGAAAATGGAAACTCAGACAGAAACTCCAGTATAGAAGGGATGGAAGAAGAAAATGGATCTATTCCTTTTGACATAGTCTATTTATGGAAAACCTTTTCCATTTGATATGATAAATCATTTTAGTGGATTGTTTCTGGGAGGCTGAGATAATAAGAACAACTGATGCTGGAAGCTTGACGTTTCTGGATAAAGTCAGAACTGGAGGAACCAAATGATTAGTTTCATGGATTTCTGGTTTTGAGAAGTTAATCAAGCCACATGAGGCAAGAAACTGGGATACTGATCCAACATCCATGGGGGATGTACTAGTAGAGGCCACAGGAAAGGTAACCATGTTTGTTGAGGCCAGAAGACAGCAATGAAGATCACTCTGGTCTTGCATCTTTCTTGCTTTGTGATGATTTTTTTCATTAAGGGTAATGAGGAGAATGCATAAAGAAGATCCCAGGGCCAACTGTGGACTACAGCATCCCTTGGTCACTGTCCCTGTGGTGGGATCAAGGCAAAATAACTCCTGTACTTGTTCATGCATAAAGCAAAGTGGGTGCAGCAAGGCTGATACCAGTGATGGAAAACCAAAGCTGCCACTGTTGGATTGAAGGACCATTTGTAAGGCTTTAAGCTTGTTCTGTTCAATGTGTCAGCTAATACACTCACTATGATTTAGGAAGGAGTATTTGATGTTGATTTGAAATCAAAACTGGGTTATAAAACCAAAGTAGTACATAGTAGGGGAAGAAATATCTCAAGAAACCGCTGGAAATCCAAAATTAAATGAGACCCAAAATTTATAGATCTAAGATGAACAAATGTGGGCTTGCAGTTGTTGCAAGTTCATAAATGATGGTCCATATGTAGCCATAGCAGGAAACCCAGGAATCTGCAATGTCCCAGATGCTGTAATTCCAAAACTAAGATGGTTGTATATGTTGCAACCTGTACTGCATGTCCGGGGTTTTATGTAGGAAAAACCACCAGGAGATTAATAGAATTGTAGAACACACCAGGGACATTACAAACAATAAAATGAGTAGTGCCCAATGTACACTGTACAAGATATATTAATTTTAAAAGAATTTAATTTTTTATTATTAACAAAATAAGAAGTTATGTACTCACCATAACATTCCATGTTTGTTGTCCATCTCGCCTTCATTCATTGCTGGTAATGTTCAGAACCGAGAATTGGTTCTGACTCGGCCTATACAAAAGCTCGAGAGCTTCCACCGGCTCGTGGCTATAGCCTAATCCCATCATGTTCAGGGAAGATATCCCAGATCTTGGTTGCAGATACTATAACTACTACCCCTAAACATATAACCATGTCCAATAAAAGAACTAAGGAAGAGATTCAGAGAACATCAAGTTCCAATTAGCAATAAACCTCTCGATCCTCCAGAAGCTAAGGCTGGGGGAAGGAGAGTGGGACACAAGAATGAAGGCGAGATGGACAACAAACATGGTATGTTATGGTGAGTACATAACTTCTTAATTTTATGTTGCCCTATCTCGCCTTCATTAATTGCTGGTTGGAACAGCGTCCCTAGCACCTTCTTTCTTGGGTGGCTCAAGGGAATATACTCTTCAGAACACTGGACCCAAGAGAGGCCCTGTTCCTGGAGGCCAAATCAACTTTGTAATGAGTGATAAAGGTATGAGGCATTACCAATGTTACTACTGCACAAATTGAATACATGTGTAGCCTTGCCTGAAAGGCCAATGAGGTTGCTATAGCTCTTGTGAAGTGGCCTTTTATTTTTCCTGGAAGTTCTCTAGTTTGAGATCTGTATGTGAAAGTTATACAATCAGTAAGCCACTTGGAAAGCGTGACCTTTGATATGGGGGTGCCCTTCTTTTTATCTGAAAAAGATACAAACAGTTGTTCTGATTTCCTGAACTCCTTTGTTCTATAGAGGTAGAAACGTACAATTGGTGTAATTTGTACTATGACTTGTTGCTGTAGTTTGGGAAAAAAACAGGAAAGTCAATGGATTTTAATTTCTGAACATACTTTCAGGAGGAATGAAGGATTAGTTCTCAGGGAGACTCTATCTTAGTGAAAAATCATGCAAGGGGGATGTACTGATAAATCTTGAAGTTCTGATACCCATCTAGAAGACATTATGGCTATCAAGAAGGTTGTTTCCACGTTATGCAGGTTCAAAGGGAAGAAGGATCAAGGTAGACAACACAAAGTTTAGATCCCATGGTGCTGGTGGTTCTTTCTTCCCACTCTTCTGACCCTTGGGGTAAGGTCTAGAGGGAGTGGAAAAGCGGACTCCCACGGCAGAGAGAGAGTCTTGCCTTCTTGCTCACACCTAGTCAAAGTGTCTTTCACCTGTGGTCCAAAAAGAAATGAACCATCAAAGGGAGTTTTGGTGAAGGACGCTCAAAAGGGTTTTGCAAAGTTACACAGCCGCATCCACACATGCCTCCTAAGGGCCACCCCGGTACCTGCAGCTCTACTCGCCCCATCGGCTGCATAGGAAATTAACCTCATGGAGGAGTTAACAACAGAATTAAGCGTCGCTAGCTGGGAAGCTACCTTGGCTTGTGCTCCCTCAGCTGTTGAATCTTGGAGGGTATCTCCGAGCTCTTTAAGGAGATCCCTTTGAAGTTAATTAAAATGACATGGGTAGTTCAGTGACCTCATAGAGAAGGTTGCTGAAGCGAACATTTGCTTCTTGTATCTGTCCATCATCCTAGACTCCTTGTTAGGGGGATGGACAGATGAAGAGGTCTCCGCTAACTCTTTTTTTGTGGCTGCTGCTACCACCATAGCATCAACAGGGACACCTTTCGAAAGGAACTGCTTATCCTGGGGTGCTGTAATGAATTTACTAGGTCTCCTCGGAGTTGGTTACACTGTATCCAGAGCTGACCAAGTCTTTCGAGCCACCACTGTCATAAGTCGATCGAAAGGCGGAGACACCCAGGAGGTGGAAGGTTGGGAACCAAAGGCATCCAGAAATACAGACTCATCCTCAGTAGGGGCTAGGGGATTCCAGTTCCCCCTCTGCTTAAGCATTTTTAGGATGTCCGAAAAGGAAACATCTACAGAGGTGGATCTCGGGGACCCTTCCAAATCATCTAAGTCTGTATCAGAAGTGACAGACTTGGGGGAGTCAATGTGCTTCCTCTTACAATTTGTCTTCCGAGGGGGCTCTTCTGAGTTATTAGGAGAGGCCTCAGAAGAGGAGGAAACACCCAATGGGGTGTCCTGGAGCATCGGTTCCCTATACTTGGGGTCTGGAGGAGGAGCAGAGGTTAGCAGAAGCACTACAGGGGACGGAGCCGGTGGAGCCGAAAGTGGAGTTGACTCAGAGGACAGCACACTCTGCATGACATCAAAGGCGTCCCTGTCATGATGCAGAGAAAGCTCTGGTTCCAAAGAAATAGGAATCTTTCTCCGCACTGAGGGGGACGGCTCCGAGGCCGATGTTGGAGCCGAGCTCACCTGCGCCGAAGCTCTGAGAGGGAGAACGGGGTAGGACAAGGGTCCGATGCCACTCGCCCCCTCGGAGCCGACGAGGGAGCCCCAGCGCCCAGGTCCCTCGATGGAAGGTACCACCGAGGGAATCGGAGCCTACGTCGGAACCGAAGGAGATAGAGTTATCGGAGCCGACGGTTCCACTACTCGAACCCCAATGAACTCCGGCTCCGAACTCATTGGAGTCGGAGGAGGAACATCGAGAGAAGTGAACAGAGCCGATACCTGTTGAGGAGGGCTGGACAACAATTTAGCTAGTACCTGCAACTTTAGCAACCTACTGACCACTCTATCCACATCATGATTCGACAGCCTAGAGGATCGAGAGGAGTGAGAGGATCGGTGACTACGCTCGCTCTGAAGTAAAGGAGACCGAGGAGCCGAATCCACCGACTCTAGTGAAGGGGACCTCAGCCTCTTGTGGCTCCACGACAGCTCCGAAGTCTCTGATGGAGCCAATGGGGAGATTGTCTTGTTGGTGGCAGCCGGAACAGATGTAGAAGGTAAATCCTGAACCGAAGACGGCTCTGAACTTGCAGCTGACGGCTTAGTGGATTTAGGGGATTTCACTGGCTGTGAGCTCTTGGCCAGTGAATCCTGGGGTTTTAAAAGACCCCTAAGAATCAGCTTATTCTTACGCTCCTGCAGGACTCTTGGACTAAAGGCATGGCAAACAGAACAAGAGTCCTGCAGGTGCACAGCGCCTAAACAATAGACGCAAGAAGTGTGCCCATCTGTCAGAGACATTTTCTGGCAGCACGAGTCACACTTCTTGAACCCAGAAACCTTGGATTCCTTTGACATCCTTTACAGTAGAAAGAAACCAATTATGACAACAATAACAAGAAGAAATATTCAGACTACAAAAAACACACCTACTAGAAAGACTATAGATAAAGGTTTTTTTTTTTTTTGAAAGATAATAGGAAAGCCTCTAATTTAAACAGCTAGCCTATAATAAAAAAGCAGAAGGAAAGCCTCAAACTTAAACGGCTAACCTGACAAGAAGAAGAGGGGGGAAGGGGTGGGGGAGAACTCTCCAAGTCAAACGAGTTCTACAAAAGGAGGGATACTATAAGATAAACAATAATCTATCACAGAAACAAACTATCACTAATAATAAAATACTAGAGAAGTTAAATTCTAGTGAATAAATTACACAAAAAACTCTATACAAGCCTGAGCCAGAAAAACGACACCTCACAGCTGAAGCAGCAAACGAGATCTGGGTAGCTATCGCTAGGCATTATGGGATAAGGGGTAGCCTCGAGTCAGTAAACAGCTCTCGAGCTACTGAAGATGGCCGAGTCGGAGCCGAGAATCGGCTCCGATCCCAACCAGCAAAAATGAAGGCGAGATAGACAACTTAACATCTAGGCTTAAGAGGTGAAGACATACAGCCAGAGAGACGGAGAAAGAGATGGAAGCAAAGGTGAGAAGTAGGGAAAATACCTAAATCCAAAATGGATAAAAAGAGATACTGTTTAGTTAGGAAAAGGATTATTAGCAAGTGGAAAAGGAGTGCCAGTGACAATAGTCAGCGAACATTGGTTAGTAAAGAAAGGAAATCACAGCTGTATAAGTAAACTCACCCTAATAAGATGTTTGAATGAACACTGCTGCAGTAGCCTAAGCTAAATGGGTTATATCCCACACAGGATATAAAAGCTGGACAGCTTGTAAAACTTAAGTGCACTCTCCACATATACATACCATTAGTCAGCTTGAGCTGAGCTGAGCTGACTAAAAGATAAGTTTGGTCACCAACCCCTTCAGAGACTTCATGCCATATGAAAGAAGGTGGCTAAGCCCCGAGAGGCCATTGTTAAGAAAAGCAAAAACACATGTCCATATCCTAGCATAAAAAGCACAGCAAAAAACAAGGGGATGGAAGGAGGGGCTACTGCAGCAATAATCATTTAAACGTCTACAGTTATGGCAAGTTTACTTACACAGCTATACTATGTTTTCATATTGATCATTGCTGCAATAGCTTAAGCTATATGAATAGAGTACCATAGCTTAGAACATCTAGAAGGTGGAAGGGTCCAGGAGACGATGGACAATGGTCCTAACAAAGTCTATCTAAGACCTAGAGAACAAATCCAGCTTACAGTGTGTTGTTAAAGTAAGTACAGAAGACCATGCTGCTGCTTTTAGAATACTTCTAGAATCCAACCCTTTCCAAAGAGCCACACAAGAAGACAAGGTCCTTGTAGAACGAGCCTTGACCCTACCTGGAATTGATTTGTCACGGTGAATATAAATGAAGATATGTACTCACCATAACTATGCATCCATGTTGTCCATTTTCATTTTACTTCAACTGATGGGTCTCGAATCCAACTTTGGATTCAGCTCGGCTGCATTTTCTAGACTCTTGGATGCAACTCTCAAGCTCCTCCGTTTAATCATAATGCACCTGTCATCCTGCAATACCTGAGATCGAGTTAGTTGCCTGATAACCAAAAGAAGGAACTAACCTCAGCTTGAGATAAAAAGAAGGCTAAAGAAAAGACAGAAGCTCAAACCTAGATTACAGGTTCCACAACACCCATAAAGTCATTTCAGGAGCTAAACAGGAGGAGGATGAATGGTTGGGAGTTTAGGAAGAATGAAAATGGACAACACAGATGCATAGCTACGGTGAGTACATGACCTTAATATCTGATGCATAGATACAGTGAGTACATGACCTTAATATCTAATGCTGCTCTTTTTATTCGTTCCTCAGCTGATGAGACAGAGTCCCCATCTACATGAACACTGCATGGCCCTCATGGAAGGATATTCAGGAGTACTGCAGAACCAAAGGCAGCCCTGCTTCTGGAAGTCAAGTCCAATCTGTAGTGAGCAATAAAAGTATGAGCATTAGACCAAGTAGCTGCTGCACAAATGTCGTCAATAGAAATTCTAGACCAGAAAGCGGATGATGTAGGCATAGACATGATGGCGTATGCTTTATGGGGTCTCGATAGGGATAGACCTCGCTGGCTGTAAACATAGGAAATGCAATCAATCAGCCATTTGGCTAAGGTAATTTTAGAAATCAGTGAACCCAATTTGTTGGGGGAGAAAAAGGCAAACAATTGCTCTGACTTTTGGAAATCTTTATTCTACGGAGATAAAAAACTGAGCTGTTTATGTACATCAAAAAGATAAAGGATGTATTCATCTTTATTAGCAATGTTGGGAAAGAAAACAGGCAAATTAATGGCTTGATTAATATTTGTCTCTGAGGCTACTTTAGGCAAGAAGATAGACTACTGGTCCATAAGGTAACCCTGTCTTTGTGGAAGATGAGATATGGAAGAAAAAGTCTAGAGTTCAAAAACTCCTCTCCCAAATGTAATGGCCACTAGAAAGGCAGTTTTCCAAGATAAAAATTTTAAATCAGAGTTAGCTGATGGTTCAAAGGGACTCTGGGTCAAACCTTGCAGCACAACTGTCAAATCCCAGGATGGGGGTGGGGTCCTTCACTGGGGCCTCAGCAAAAAAAAAAAAAAGTTATGTCTTACCATAATATTACATCTGTGTTGTTGATCTTCATTACTGATGGGGTATCGGTTCCATCCTCGGAACCGAGCCGGCCATATATCAAGTTTGCAAGTTGATAGACAAAAGTAGAGACCATCTCTGGTCATAACAGACCTACAATAAAGGAGATATTAGATCAGCCAGGAACCTCCTGAGGGGGGACGGAGGGTGGAAAATAATGAATGAATGAAGATCAACAACACAGATAGAACATTCTGGTAAGACATAATTTCTTTACCTGATGTTGTTAATCTTCGTTCATTCCTTACTGATGGGACACAGTTCCCAGCTACCTGTATCCCTGGGTGGCCCTCATGGAAGGACATTCCTGAGCACCATGGAGCCAAAAGAAGCTCTACCTCTGGAGGCCAAATTCAATTTGTAATGAAGAATAAAGGTATGAGGTTTGGCCCAAGTCGCAGCTGAGCAAATATTATTAAGGGAAGCCTTAGCATGAAAAGCTGCTGAAGTTGCCATAGACCTTGTAGAATGTGCTTTCACTCTGTGAAGCAAGGTGACATTGTTCTTGTTGTAGATAAAGGTAATGCAATTTCTCAGCCACGAAGCCAATGTAACATTTGAGACAGGATGACCTAATCTTGGTCCAGATAAAGCCAGAAAGAGTTGGTCTGATTTACAGTTAGATTTCGTTCTGTCCAGATGAAATCGTATTTGCCTATGAACATCCAAGGAGTGCAGGCAATACTCTCCCCTGTTAGAGTGGTTAGGAAAAAATACTGGAAGGTCAATAGATTGGCTGATAGACCGCTCTGACACCACTTTTGGTAAAAAGGAAGAAATAGTTCTCAGTAATATCCTATCCTTATGGAAGATAAGATAGGAAGGTTTGAAGCATAAGGCTTGAAGTTCTGACAAGTGTCTGGCCGATGTGATTGCAATTAGAAACAAAGTTTTCCTCAAGGGAAATTTTAAATCACATGAAGACGCAGGTTCAAAGGGGGGGGGGGGCTGGTTAGGGCTTGCAGGACCAAGGCCAAATCCCAAAGTTGTACTGGTTCTCTAAAGGGTTTTTTAGGTGAAGAACCCCCTTCAAGAATCTTTTACAGAGTCTATGTGACATGAGTGAAGAATCCTGAAAGCCAATGTGGAAATTCGAAATGGCAGATAAATGCACAAAAATAGTAGAGGCAGACACCCCAGAGTGGAAAAGGTGTGATAAGTAATCCAAAACCACTAAGACTAGGGCTGACAAAGGGTCTGTTTATTCGCTGCCCATAGAGAAAACATTCTCCATTTACTGAGATAGATTAGTCTGGTGGACAATTTATGAGATGCAATAAGAATATTGTGCACTGAGGACGAGAGGTTTTCCTGCCTGGCAATCATTGGAAGTGGAGAAACCAAGCTGTCAGGGTTGTTAGATTGGAGTGAGTCAGACCCTGTGGATGGAAGATCAACGTTGGGGATGGATTGAGGATCCACGGTTGATCTAGCAGGTGAGGCCAGAGGAAGGGGAACCAGACTTGTTGAGGCCAATATGGAGCAATAAGGATCACTTTGCTTTTCAACTGCTGTGTTTTCTTCAGAAATTGGGAGGGGAGGATAAGCATAAAGTAGACCCGAGGGCCAAGCGTGGACTAGAGTGTCTCTTGGTGACTATCCCCGAGGGGAGATCAGGGCAAAATAGTTGATGCACTTGAAGATGGATGGGGAGGTGAATAAATTGCAGCAAGGCTGGCCCCAGCGGTTGAAGACTTTTGCCGTTATCACAGGGTTGAGGGACCACTCGTGAGGTTGTAGAATGCACCTACTCAATTTGCCCGCTATCACATTGGAGCTCCCGGGAATGTGCATTGCAATTAGAAAGCGGTTGGAAGCTATCGCCCATTGCCATATTCTCAAGGCCTCTCAGCATAACGGGTAAGATCTGGTGCCCCCTTGCTTGTTGATGTACCGGACCACTGACATGTTGTCTGACTGGATCGCAATAGTCCCTAACAGAAGGATGGAATGAAATGCTTGCAACGCTAGTAGCACCATCCTCAGTTCCAGGACACTGATATGATATGCATCTGACCAGGTGCCTTGGACCGAGTTTCCCCTGACATAGCCCCCACCCCATCAGGGAGGCGTCTATGGTCACTGTGGCTTTCAGCTGATGGGGGCTGAAGGGGCAAGACCATTGTTGGGGATTCCGAGACGTCTGCCAGAGTAAGTCTTGCTTGCATGTCTGAGTTGCACTTATCTGAAAAGACTAAGGATGTTGTAGAGGGTACCACTGAGTGAGAAGTAACCACTGAAGGAGCCTCATGTGGAATCTGGCTAGAGGAACAATGGTGATCGAGGCTGCCATTGACCCCAAGAGTTGGAGTATAGATCGAGCGGGAGGTTTGTGGTGACAGAGCAGCGGTTGAACCTGTTGCCTTATTCTTTGAAGCCTGTGGTCCAGAAGAGATGCTGTGCAATTTCTTGTGTCCAACAGTACCCCGATGAATTCCAAAGACTGGGCTGGGGTCATGCTGGACTTTTCCCAGTTTATAGTAATTCCCATGCATTGTGCTGTGGGGAGAGTGTAGTGGAGGGCTTCTTCCAGTAGACGTTTGAGGGGGAGGTGAGGAGCCATTCATCTAGATATGGAAATGCCTGGAATCTTTGAAGTCGCAAGTAAGCGATAACCACTGCCATGCATTTGAACACAATGGCGGCTGTAGAGAGACTGAAGGGCAGTGCTCAAAATTGGTAGTGACTGGCTCCTATGCAGAAGCAGAGGTATCTTCTTGCATGTTTGTCCATTTTTATGTGGTAATACGCATCTTGAACATCTACAGAGCACATCCAATCATCTTCCTCCAGAAGAGGAAGGACAGACTGAACCGTGACTATCCGGAATTTCTCTGTTTTTACAAATTTGTTCAGGCTGCTGAGATCCAGAATTGGTCTCCAGTCCCCTGTCTTTTTTGGCACTAAAAAGAACCTTGAGTAAAAAACGGATCCTATCTGATTCGGGGGAACCGTTTGGATGACTCTTTTTTGTATCAGCTTTTGGATTTCGTGTGCTGCTGCTTCCCTTTGACTGGGTGGAATGTCGGGTAACACTCTGGATGAGGATGGACAAAGATGGAAGGAGATGCGATAGGCTCTGGATATTATTCACTGTATCCAAGAATTGGTGGTTATGTTTCGCCAGGCAGCGGGGTACAAGGAAAAACTACCCCGACCGCTTCCAGAGGCGAGTAGTCGGGCAATGCTTCAGGAGCGCTGATAGGGTTGGCCAGAAAAAGGATCTCTGGAACCCCGGTTTCGCAGACGTCCTCTGTCACGCAAGGAGCGTCTTCCATTGGAGTTTCCTCCTCTGCTTCTAGGAGAGAACTCGGCACATGCATCACGGAAACAGCTCTGAGATTTCCTGTGCCACATCTTAGAATCGTTGTGGAGTGGAGTGTCTGACACCAACAGCAGATAGAGTTTTGCCATCTTGTTCGCAACTTGCCAGCGTATCTTTAACTTTAGGGCCAAACAAAGAAGCGACCTCAATGGGGGCGTTCATGAAGGAAGCCTTAAAGGAGTCCGCAAAGGCACATCCAGGCATGTCGTCTGGTGACTATGCCCGCTCCTGCTGCTCTAGCCGCTCCTTCCATTGCGTGAGCAGTAAGACATATGGAAGAATTGGAAATGGACTCTAGGGTGGCTATCTGAGAAGCTACGTTGTCATGGACCTCATTAGAAACAGCTCCTGCCAAGGTTTCATACAGTTTGTTGATAAGATCTCTCTGGAGTCTCGTAAATTGTGCCAAATAGTTCAAAGACCTTAAGGTGAAGGTCGATGAAGCAAACACATGCTTCCCTAGTCTATCTATCGTCTGCGACTCCTTGTTGGGTGGATGGACAGTTTGGCTTGCTTCCGCCAAGTCTTTCTTAGTTGCAGCCGCCGCCACCATGGCATCTACTGGAAGACCTTGTGACCAATGGGGATGCTCAGCTGGGGGCGATAAGATTTTATCAGGCCTCAGCGGTATCACGTCCAGGGTGTCAGTAGCCTTCCATGCATGCTGGACAAGCTTATTGGCCAGTGGAGTAACCCAGGAGGTAGGAGGCCGGGCAAGAAAGGCCTGCAGGAACACGGATTCCTCTGAGGAAGGATTAGAGGACTTTCAGTCACCCCTCTAAGGATCTCAAGGATGTCACCAAAGGACGCCTCATCAGAGGGTGACCATGGAGATCCTTCCCCATCAAAGTCCGTATCTTCGATCAAAGACTCCTCAGTGGAGTCAATGTGCTTTGTCTTGCACAAAGCTTTGTGGGTACTTCCTCAGTGGGAGGTTCAGGGGAAGACTGCAAACAGGGGGTCTGCTGAGGAGGAGAAACCTGAGGCCCTTGTGCCCGGTATCCGGCGGTTGTGGCTTGTGAGAGTTGTGGCACAGAGCGGGGAGAGGACTCAGACATGTGGGGTTTGCCAGTGGAGGCAAGCACCCTCTCCATGGCCTGGAAGCCCCAGACCAGGTGTCTCAAGAGGACTGTGAAGTGTGAGAGAGGGAGGATTCCTGGAGGGGGCCGCAGAAAAAATTGGCGTGGAACCAAGAATGCCCTCCCCCATGGCACAGCCACTGGCTTGAGAAGAGTCCGATGCCCAGTGCACTGAGGGCCACAAGGACTACTCTGGTTCCAATGTGAGATCCATTATTGGGGTCGGAGGGTGGGAAGCTGCTGTCAGAGTAATGGGCTTCGATACTTGGGTGGAAGTCAAAGGAGGAGTGTACGTTGGAAGTTTGAGGAGATATATGTTCACCTGAAGGAGGAAATGTGGGTTTCGATGGTTGAGAGAGACCTCTGGGCACAAGCAACTGGTCAACAAGCCGCAACACATCTTGCTCAGAGAGTCTTCCTGGTCGACCTCATAGAGAAACCTGAGGGCAATTCTGGCCTTTCTAGAAATGGACTAAATTGGCTACCAACGAATGGATCCAAGGAAGGAGAGTACTTGGTCCTTGCTAATTTAAGAGGCGCAGAGCCCAGAATCGAGCATGTCTGCACCGAAGAGAATGGTGTCTAAAGTGGTCTGCGATGACGTCAGCACCATAGAAGTCGAAAGTGTCTGCACCGATGGGTACTGTGCCATAGAGGAAAGTGTCTGCACCGGTAACAATGATGGTGCCGAAAAGGACTGCACCGAAGAGCATGTTGGTGCTGAAAGTGTCTGCACTGTGGAAGACAGTAACGTCATACTCTGGGCCGAAGGGGATTGTACCAACGCTGCCGAAGGGGACTGTACCTGCATGGACGGTGCCAGTAAGGGCTGCGATGGAACTGTTGGAGCTGTAATTGTCTGTACAGAGAATGCCAGTGCCAGTGTCGATAAGGAGGACATGGCTGGAGCAAGAATCAACTGGGGCGTTGCCAAGCCTGGAGCCGAAAGGGTCACAGGTGGCAGTACCGAAGTAGTAGTTATTTTCACCTTCTTGAGTTGACTCGCTATGATCTCCAGAGGGAGATGAAGTGAGCGACTTCAATGAGGAAGAGGAAGAACGCCTCTTACGGGATTTAGCAGGAGGGGGTGAGCACTCCGACCCAGAGATAGCCTCACAGAAAGGAGATTTGAGAAGACCTTTCAGGATTAACTTGTTTTTGCTCTCATTAAGAGTCCTGGTTGAAAAATTTCTACAAATCCCACACGGGGAATCCACAGTAAGGTGGGAGACATTCGAACAATAGACCCAAGTCATGGCCATCGGAAAGTGGTAACTTACGGCTGCAATCCTTACACTGTTTAAAACCAACACTACTTTTCTTATCCGACATAATGACGTGGAAAAGAACAACAGTATCAAAAAGAAGAGGAAAGGCTACCCAAAAGGGTAAGAAGAGAGAAGGAAGAAGGATTACCAACGATGGTAATGAAGAATTACCTCAAAAGTAAGAAAAGGGTAATAAAGGGAAATAGAGTGAAGGGAGAGAGTCTTAAGGATATGATAGGGTAGGAGAATAATACAAGAAACTGTTTGAAAAACTTTAAAGTAGAAACGATATATAAACGTTCAAAAAATTATACACTTAGTTGAAGAGAGTGGCTTGACACGGCTGTACAGCAACGTGGCAAACGAGATCTGAGGTAACAGGGAGCAGAGCATTCTGGGTAGGACCTTGACTCAAGAGTTTTTGTCTGATGCAAGCTTGATATATGGCCGGCTCAGTTCCGAGGACAGAACCAATAACCCATCAGTAAGGAATGAATGAAGATTAACAACATCAGATGGTACCTTTAACTAATTAACCCCGAGTAACTTCTCAGGGTGCCTTTGTGCTTACATCCGAACGCTCTATGAGATGCTTGAAAAGCTATGCTGTTTCACGCAAGTGCCTTCCACAAGTGCCAGTAACTTTGCAGTAAAGTTTTAGCTCCACTGTTAAAAATTAAGTTGAAAAAGTACCTGAACTTTGTCAGGTACCTTCTCAACAATTTTCAGTGTGGAGTTGTATCAGGTTTATATTTAAAGTTTACGAGAAAATCGGCTTGCAAGTGCCATACAGCTGCTCGTACTTCTAACTCCGTGCTTTCATCATTAAACCAAAATACATGCACAATCACTGATTATTTATACATTCTTGCTTTCCCCAACATGTTTAATGCATTCTGTTCTGAGAAAAAGAGCCACAGGTTAAAAGTCCAGGAATAAACTATGGATATCCGTACCCTATGATATATATATATATATATATATATATATATATATATATATATATATATATATATGTGTATCATCTGAAGTTATTCCAGAGTTTGCAGCCACTTTGCAAACGTATGTGTGGGGGCACAGCTTACACATCTCCTGGAGGTGTTAACATTAACAAGGAGAATATTTCAACTGACTTGTTGTAGTTTCTTTCTTTGACCATTTCTTAAAGCAATCTACATATGAGATACCACCGTTAAATTCCTACTGAATACAGCTGTTGGATTAAATGATGGTCAACGTTTTTGAAAGAGACAGAATCCCCACATCTAAAAACATTCACCACGAAAGAGGTAGTATTTCTAGTATTTATTGTGAATCCCTGTTCAATGGCTGAAGAGGTTTTAAGCCTGATTCATGGAAGAGTATTTTTGCAAACATCTGCAGTAATTGAGTGATGCAACGTCATATGTTTTATACCTGCAAACGTTCATGGTAGTGGGTCTAGCTTATCTGTTGCAGCAATAACCATTTGCAGCCTTGAATGAACATGTCCTCAATACAGTGTTTTAGCCAGCCAAGGGTGACATGATGAAAAGAAGCAAGATTCTACTGAAAATCACCTCCTGCACAACTACTGGGCAGAACAATTGTCAAGTGCATGTAACACAACTGGCACATCATAGCTAGAGAAATGGTCATTTTGTAGCGCCACACTATTGCTTGTTAGTAAACTTTTTTTTGTCTGAACAAAAGTAAATAGCGCCTTAAAATACACAGTTTTCTTGTTGAAATTGGTGTGTCTGGTAACTGGTACAGTTCGTGCAACCCTATGGATCAAATTCTTTTCTGACATCATTTTGGGAATTAAAACTGAAAATGAACACAGTCACTCAAAGGAAGCAGCCGCTGCGATATGTAATCAGATGTTTTTAACATGTTGGACTCAGATGACCTTTCGTAAACTGTTTTCTCCAGGTGGAGTTGAATTGTATGGAATCCAATGCACTGTCTGGGCAATGACAAATGACTCCTATTTGTTTAGCCTGTGGGGGGGGGGGGGTATAACATAAGCTCGAAGATACTGCATAGAAGAACCTCATATCGTATTTACTGTTGATGAAATGGCTCAGGTTACCAGCCAGCTTTAATCTCTTCTTTAGGAGAAGATGCCTTATTCTCATTTTATAGGCAGTCTGCACTTGTAAGTTTATTTCTTTAAACTATCTTTGAACTGTGACAGTTTTCTGTAATAATAAGGTGTACTTGGTGTTTCTGTAACTCTAAGCTGTATTTACATTACCATAACTTAGCTTGTTACATTCATGGCATAACCGCATCTAGAATAATAGCATTTGAAAGTGCTAGTGCACTTCAGTAACAATTGCGCCCCATAATCCTTTGCATACTTGGTAATGCACCATCATTTCTTCTGAGTTATTGGCTATTGCATATGATATTTCTGCTCCTTATTAATTTATTAAGCAAATACTCGACTTTCTTCTCACTGACTTTTGCTGTAAGTGCATCAGTTAAGGGTTTTAGACCCATGGCTATAAGAAATGTTAGTGATACATATTTGATTCCTGTGCTCTCAGTGTTGGGATCAATGCTATGAATGCAGTATCCGATCTCCTTCTTTTATTAAGATTTTTGTTACTTAATCCAGATGACGTTAAAAAGTGGTGTGTCCTAGAATGAGGAAGAGATCAGTGGTTGTCTTGCATGGAAAGTCTTGACAGTAAAAAAAAGTTATGTACTCACCATAACGTTCCATCTGAGTAGTTATACTTCATTTTTCTGCAACCTGTGAGTATACGGATCCGTATCGGAACCGAGCCGGTAACTTTTTTCCTAGCATCTGCTCCACGCTCCGAGCTCCTCCCCTTACCCATAATGCCCTATCATCCCCTATCTTCCCTCAGATCGAGTTTGCTGCAACTAACAATATATATGCAACTCAATCTAATAACCAACCTGAAAACAGGATAAGGTCCAGGGGATGCAGGGAGGGAATGTTGCAGAAAAATGAAGTATAACTACTCAGATGGAATGTTATAGTGAGTACATAACTTCTTTATCTGAAGTAGTTAACTTCATTTTATCTGCAACCTATGGGACAGAGTCCCCAGCTACTCCGATCCTGGGAGGCCCTTATGGAAGGATATTCCTGAGCACCGCAGCGCCAAAGGATGCTCTACCCCTCAAAATCAGATCCAATTTGTAATGGGAAATGAAGGTATGTGAATTGGCCCATGTCGCTGCTGCACAAATATCATCCAAAGGTACCCTGGACCAAAAAGCAGCAGAAGTCGCCATGGACCTGGTAAAGTGAGCCTTAACTATACCAGCAGGTAATGACCTTTTGCTTTGTAAGCATGTGAAATGCAAAGAGTGATCCATCTGGCTAAAGAAACTTTAGAAACAGCTTTTCCCATAAATGCTTTGGAAAAAGAAACAAACAATTGGTCAGTCTTGAGGAAAGACTTTGTTCTATGAAGATAAAAGTGAAGTTGTCTATGAACATCCAACAAATGGAGTTTATACTCACCTTTATTTTGAAAGCTGGGAAAGAAAACGGGCAGATTAATGGACTGGTTTATGTTTGCTTCAGATGCCACTTTAGGTAAGAAGGAAGGGTTAGTACGGAGGGAAACCCTATCCCTATGGAAGACCAAATAGGGAGGCACGGCAGATAAAGCTTGAAGCTTAGAAACTCTCCTAGCCGAAGTGATGGCTACTAGGAAAGCTGTCTTCCAGGACAAAACTTTTAAGTCCACCGATGCTGCGGGTTCGAAAGGAGGGGCAACCAATGCCTGTAAAGCAAAACTAAGGTCCCAAGGAGGTACAGAATCCTTGACAGGGGACCGTAGCTGAAAAGTACCTTTGAGAAAAGCCTTACACAGCCTAGAGGAGGCTAAGGCCATGTTGTCTTCACCAACTTGAAAACTAAAAATGGCAGCCAATTGTACTTTCACTGTGGAGGAACTAGCGCCTTGCTGAAAAATACTAGACAGGAAGTCCACCACCACTGGAACAGGAGCTGTAAAGGGATCTATTTCTCTCTGTGAAGCCCAAATGGAAAAAAGCTTCCATTTACTGCAATATAGTTTTCTAGTGAAATCTTTAAGAGAGGCTACTAGAATCGATTTGACCTGGGATGAAAGACTGGGAGTCCTGGCGATTAATGGAACTGGAGCAACCAAGCTATAAGCCTGAGGCTGCCCAGATCGGGTGGATGTGTCCCCGACAGATGGGAAATTAGATCCGGGCAGGGATCCAGAACCCATGGGGGAGCTAATAGACAAGACCAAAGGAATGGGAACCAAACCTGACGAGGCCAGAACGGGGCAATCAGGATCACTTTGCACAGTAGTCAGCAAGCTTTCTTAAGAAACTTCGGAATGTGTGGCAATGGAGGATAAGCATACAGAAGCCCAGGGGTGCCAACAATGGACTAGAGCATCTCTGGGGACTTCCCCTGGTGAGTGAATCAGAGCGAAGAACTTGCTGCACTTCGCGTTGGAAGGAGATGCGAAGAGGACCCCATGCCCAGAAAATCTTCTCCGCTACTGACTGTTTCAGAGACCATTCATAGGGCATCAGAATGGCCCGGCTCAATCTGTCCGCTAAAATGTTGGAGCGCCCCGGGATGTGCGTTGCTATCAGACACCGACCGGTGGAAATCGCCCATTCCCACACTCTCATGGCCTCGTGACATAGAGGGTAGGATCTGATTCCCCCCTGCTTGCTGATATACCAGACGACCGACATATTATCTGACTGAATTGCAATCAACCCAAGAGGGAGGACTGTGTGAAAGGCTTCCAACGCTAAAAACATTGCACTCATCTCTAGAACATTTATGTGCAAATTGGTCTCTGTTTGGGACCACGTGCCTTGGACTGTCCTTCCCAAACAGTGTCCCCCCCACCTGAGTTGGGAGGCGTCCGTGGTCACTGTGGTTTGGACTGGAGTTGATGCAAATGGACGTCCTGTTGATATCTCCGGTGACGTCAACCACCAAAGAAGAGATGTCCTGTAGACGTGGCTGATCTTGATCGTAAATTCCATGTGTAGGTCTAGCCAGGACCACTGGACCGCCAGAGTCCATTGAAGAACCCGCATGTGAAGACATGCATACGGAAGAATAGATATGGCGGCAGCCATGGAGCCCAGAGCCTGGAGAACCTCGCTCGCCTTTGAAGACTGGGAGTTTGCTATCTGAGCTATGTGGCCCCCGAGATGTAGAATCCTGTCTGGAGTTAGGAATACCTTCATCTGCAAAGTGTCTAACCATGCCCCAATGAAGTCTAGAATTTGTACTCGTTGCAAATGGGATTTGTGAACACTGAATGTAATTCCCAGTGAGTCTGCTAATCGAATGAAATAATTTCGGGCCAGACACAAGTGCGCAGCGAAGAGCCAGTCGTCCAGGTAAGGAAACACCTGAATACCCTGAAGCCTCAGGTGGGCCGCTACAACTGCCAATACCCTGGGGGCTGTGGTGAGACCAAAGGGTAGGGCCCTGAACTGAAAGTGACTGGCTCCCAGCCAGAAGCGCAGAAACCTCCTGGAGCTTCTGTGTATTTTGATGTGGTAGTAATCATCCTGAAGGTCTAACGAGCACATCCAGTCGTACTCTCGGAGATAAGGTAGAATGGACTGTAGAGTGACCATCTGGAATTTCTGTTTTGCTACCGACAGGTTTAATGTGGACAGGTCTAGTATGGGCCTGAGGTCCCCCGTCTTTTTTGGCACCAAAAAGAACCCTGAGTAGATGCCTAATCCGGACTGATCGGAGGGAACCTTTTCGATGGCTTGTTTGATAAGCAGCTTTGAAACCTCTAGGGCTGCGGCCTCCCTGTGAGCGGGTGGAAAATCCGGGAGGTGTCTTGTAATGTTTGGAAGGGCAATGAAAGGAATAAGAGTAACCTCTGGATATTATCAGAAGAACCCAGCGATCTGTCGTAACGGACTCCCATGCCGCTGGGTGTAAGGACAATCGTCCCCGACTGCCTCCAGAGTAGGACAGTCGGGCAACCCCCCAAGGCTGCTGACCGGGTCTATCAGAAAAGGGTTCCCTAGACCCAAAATTCCTGGGACCCCTTCTACCTATGGGTCGGTGTCGATCTTGTCCCCCCTCTGCCTCTGGGGGAACAGCAGTCCTGAGAATCCCAGGAAAACTGAGATTTTCGGAACCACATCTTCTTCTGCCATCTTTGATTCCCAGAGAAGGACTGCTGAGAGTTAGAGAAGCGGGCTCCGACAGCAGACAAAGTCTTCCCGTCCTTTCGCTCTGGACCAGTGTGTCACGTACAGTCTTCCCAAAGTGGGAAGAGCCGTTGTAGGGAGCGTTGATAAATGACACCTTGAAAGGGTCCGTGAACTGTCACAATCTGAGCCAGGCATGACGCCTCATGGCTATGCCTGTCCCAGCCACTCTACCTGCTCCTTCCGTGGCATGGGAAAGTAGCCACATAGATGCATTCGATACCGATTTCAGAGTAGACATTTTCACCGAAAACAGCTGTTTGTCCTGCGTTGATAAAGACTCTGGGGGAGACTCAGCGAATTCTGAAGCAAGGTCTCGCTGAAATCGAATCACATGTGCCAAATAATTCACCGCACAGATAGAAAAAGTCACTGAAGCGTATACGCGCTTCCCAAACCTATCCACTGACCTGGACTCCTTGTCTGGAGGGTGGACTACGGAACTCTCCTGTGCTAGTTCCTTCCTTGTGGCCGCTGCGACCAACATAGCATCAACTGGGACTCCTTTCGACCAGGGTTGTCTATTCAAAGGAGGAGATAAGACCTTGTCAGGACATTTGGGGATGGGCTCTATGGTGTCGGGCTCCTGCCATGCCCTCATGGTGATGAGGTCCACCAAGGGGTCTGCTGGTGGGGACACACCCAGGAAGTAGATGGGCCCGTGCCAAAGGTCTCGAGGAACAATGACTCATCCCCAGAAGGTTTTGGGGCTGACCAACCTCTCCTTTGGCAGAGGATTTCTATAATTTCTCCGAAGGAGACATCTTCGGGAGATGACCTGGCGGAACTTTATCCTTCATCTAAGTCAGTGTCAGTGGTGAGGGACTCGGGTAAGTCTAGGTGCCTCCTTCTGCACTTCGCTTGTGGTGGCCCTCTTCAGTGGGACTTTCAGAAGGGGATCCGTGAGCCACAGGGGTTTCCTCGGGGAAAATGACCTGGGGATCCTCTGGCACGGGCTGTCCCTGAAACAGGATGAAGAAAGTCATCGCCAAATCCAGGGGGGGCCTGGGTGGTATCCAAGGGAATGGGCTGGGGTCTCAATCACTGGGAAAGAACCCACTCCACCACTTCGAAGGCCGAAGGAAAAGTCCTCCCCAGATCCGAAGCGGGGACCGTGGCCGATGACAGGGTAGCCTGAGGTCCGAGGGAATGGATTGGGTCCGAAAGGGTCAGAGCCGAAGAATCCATTCCCCGGGGTCCGACTCCCTGTCTGCAGCTCCGAGAGTCACTTGGATCCGAGCAGGTCGGATCAGAGGAACTCAAGGTAACAGCCGGAGGTGAGGTTGGACGAACCGTCGGCGCCGAGCTACCAGCTCCGAAGAATTTCGGATCCAAAAGCCCCGAAGCCAAAGCATGGATCGGGGAAGGAGAGATGGGGTGGAAAAGAGGCATGGAATTCAGCCCTCCAGAGGGAGAGGGACCCGGCAAGACTCCCATGTGAATTTGGGTCTGAAGGAATTTCCGCATCATCCTGTCCATATCCATTCCCGATAGGCTCCGAGTCGACCTCGAAGAGGCCACTGACTCGGATCTGGCTGCTCTGTGCAGAGGGGTGGAGGGCCTCAGGTCCGAAAGTTCCAACGGCTATGGTGAGAAACGTGGTGACCACAGCCGAGGAGAAACAGGCCTCTTGGTCTTGGATGGAAGGCTGAGAAAGAGCTCCCTGTCTGGGGATCTCTTGCAATGCCTGTCTTTCTTTTTCTCCCTTTCTTCTCTGCGTCCTTCCTTTTCCTTCTCTTTATCTTTGTCAGCCTCGCTAACCAAAGATCTGTCCTTAGAGGACCCATCGCCAGATGAAGAGGGAGGTTGAGTCCCTGTCTGGGGGGGGGGGGGGTGTACTAGAGACCGAGGCAGAATCCAGCATGGCAACTGGGAGAAGGCCTTTGGTGACTAGCTTGGCCTTGCAATCCCTAAGCGCCTTGGGGTTGAAGCCTGAACAAATAGCACACTGGGTGGATAGATGTGCTACTCCTAGACATATCACACAGACTGTGACCATCAGCAGGGGAAAGCTTATGGCCACACTCTGTACATGTTTTGAATACAGGCTTTGGCTGATCAGCCATAGTCCTGCATTCAAAGGTAAGGATACTATATTCCCACAAAAAAACACACACACAAGTAGGTGAAGGGAAGGCCTGAGAACTAATCTACTACCAACAAAACTTTTTTTTTTTTTTTTTTTTACACTAACGACCAACGCGCTAATACAGAAGAGGAGGAAGGATAATCCTATGCAATCACACTAGATACAGACAAAAGTTTCCACTTACTATCCCTTTTTTAGCTCAGAGCAAAGGAGACCACGATGCACACTACTGGCACGGCAAACGAGATCTGAGGGAAGATAGGAGATGGTAGGGCATTATGGGTAAGGGGAGGAGCTCCGAGCTTGGAGCAGATGCTAGAAAAAAAAGTTGTCGGCTCGAATCCGATACGGATCCGTATACCCACAGGTTGCAGATAAAATGAAGTTAACTACTTCAGATTGCCCAGCTAGCAAACCTTCATATCTTGTGCGTGTACATGAACCCATTATCTAACAAGATGGCTCTTTGTTTTTTTTTTTTTTTTGCATGATTCTGTTTGTGTGCATCTGTGAGGAACCTGCACATTGGCAGTGAGGAAATTAACTGTCCAAATAATTTAAATCTGAATTTTCTGGGCATTGTACTCAGACTTAAAATGTCTGAATACAGTTTCAGAATGAGTGGATGTCACAGAAAAGGTACAGAACGTCAGTATATGGTCAGGGATAGAATTTAATTTATTGGCAGTTGCACCATGGTACTTGAGGTGGCAACGTCTTCATACACCACTTTGTACCAATAATGGTATGTAATTAAAAAAATGGGATATGGGGAAGGCTTGTACTGAGCACTTTTTAGTATTCTGTGTATCACTTTTTAGTATTCTGTGTATCAATGTCATTTCTTTCCCTTCCTTTTTAATGAACTTTATATCTTCATTTATGCTGTCCTTTCTGCGGTCTCCTTGTTCACTTTCATGCTGACCCATTGTTTGGGGAGTATGCAGACAGTGACTTGATGCTCAAACCCGACATTAAAGCTAACACATTATCTTCTGTACATTTTCTATGATGGGCTGACATCCCCTTCCACCAGTGATTACATTACTCATTCTTGTACCTACTGAATGCTAGGCTGTCTCTACTCTAAATACCTGAATTGGATAAAGATTTTCGTTTTCTGGAATACTTTTAACCCCACTACCAAAATGGAGCAATGTTGTTGAGATTTAACTTTAGAAACGGGTTAATTCATCTGATCCCTAGAAATAAATTTCACAAACATTCTTATTTATTATTACAGCAGCCTTCAGTTGCTGGCACTCCATTTGATCTCAGTAAATGTAGATAATCTTTCAGGGGTGCAAAGGGACATGCTATTTTAGCAAGATGAAAAGTTCTGAAAAAACTCTTTTGTTCAGATTCTTTTCTTACATTGTAGAAGATATTTCATTTATGCTTGTACAGTAGGAGTCAGATTTTGGAAAATAAATGCTGTTTAAAAGCTTTGCATATTTCTGATGCCTCATATAGTTCTAAATTTGCTCTTCTAAACTTGTAAGAGCCGTCCTTAAAAACATTAGGATGTTCATCGTGTTTCACTGTTGCAGTCATAACTGTAGGGTGCTCCTGCCGGCAGGCAGCCCGAGGTCGGCCAGAATCCCAAAGTCTGGGTCCGGCGTCGGCTGTACAAGCCAGTACCCTGACGTCAGTACGCTCTGGTACATAGCCCTCAGCCGACGCCATCTTCTCCAGTCTTTCTTCCCGTGCGGTGGAAAGCAGCTCACAAGTCGTTGGTTGGCGATTTTCGTACAGCGTTTTTTGGTGTTGTCGGTCCGAAGTTCTTACTTCTCTTCTCAAAGCTAAGTACCCCGTTGGGGAATCTTTTTCTTGTTCCTCCGATGTCAGAAAAAGTTAATAATTGTATTACGTGTGGGAAACAAATACCTCATAAAGATTTCCACTCTTACTGTCTACCTTGCTTAGGCCCTGACCACGACGTTTCTTGTTGTCGGTTCTGTGCCAGGTTTAATTCTCGTACTATCAAACGCAGGTACGACTGGGCTTTGAATTATTTTGGCAGAAGCTTCAATTACAGAATGTCATCGGACACTACCGGAATTCAAAAGAAGCGCAAAGACAAGGACAGGCCTCCAAGGTCCAAACAGGATTCGTTGCAGCTGGAGCCGGCGTCCGGTTCGGCTGTCGTCAGTGAGGCGCTTTTGCAGCCCCTGTCGTCCGCCACTTCTGAACCGATGGCCGATACAGACTCCCATGGGGAGCCATCAAGGCCTTCTATTTTATCTGCTGCAGGACCTTCGGACATCGCTCCCTCGGATGGGTCCGGAATCGCTGTGCAGGTACCAGCTTCTGAGGGGGTATTCAGGCCTACTCACATCACTATTTCAAAGGCAAAGGCAAAGTCAAAGACTCCTGTTAAGTCTAAAGCTCCTGCTCAAGCTTCTTCTGAATCTACTCCCAGGACACAGAAGCAATTGTTAAGGATGGCTGAAGATTTGCTTTCTATGATTAGGGGTTCTCACCCCCCCCCCCCCGAGAAAAGGCCTTGACAGGATGTTCCTATGGATTCCTCTGACCAGGCTTCTATATCTTCTGTCTCTTCCTCTGATCAGGAATATTCTTTTCCTCCTTATGAGGATTTGGATGCTGAGGACTCCTTGCCCTCTGCCTCTCCGCCTGAAGATTTTTCTTTTGGGGAAACCTTACATGAGATGAGGGAACATTTTCATTGGGAAGGTCAGGATTATTCTGCTTCCAAGAAGAGGCTTAGAGAATTCCTTCTTCTTCCTCAACATAGGCCTTTAGCTATCCCTCCTGTTCTTGACATTGTGGATGATGCCTTTTCCGAGGCTAATTTGAATCCTGATTCCATGCCTCCTGCTCCCTCTAAGCCTGATAGGTTTTATAGGGTTCCTGAGTCTCATTTGTTCTTATTTAAGAATCCTTCTGCAGATCCTGAAACTATTTCTCAGGGTTCTAAGGCTACTAAAGTTGCATCTTCTAAGAATCCTATTCCCTCTGAGAAGGATTCTCGTGCCTTAGACAGGTGGGGCAAAAAGGTATATACTTCTGCTACCCTTTCTGTTAGGGCTTTAAATTGCCAGTTTCATATGTTTAAGTATCAGCAATTTCTTTTGTCTGTTTTAAAGCAAAAGCTTGCTTCCCTTCCTGCATGTGCAGAAGATAATGAACTACAGGATGTATTGCATGCAACTGAACAACTGAACAAACATAGCTTGCATTGTGGTTTTGATGCTTTGGATGCTTCTTGCAGGGCCGCAGCCTCTGGTACTGTTATCAGGAGACATGCTTGGCTTCGTGAACAAAGTTTACCTGAACAGGTTAGGGCTAAATTGTTAGATGCCCCTGTTCAGCATGATGTTCTTTTTGGATCTAAGGCTGAGGAGGTTATTAAAAAGATGGAAGAAAAGGCAAAATCTATGCAAACTGTGAAAGATTTCTTGCAAGTTCAGCCTCCTAGATTTTCCAGGAATTGGCCCTCCAAAAATTGGTCCTTTCCCACATCTGACAGGCCTCAAAGGGAAAGATATAGACGCTCCAGAGGTCGTGGCCAAGCTCAGGCCTCCTACAGATCGAGACAATGGACTGCTTCTTCACCTAGAAGGGGAGAAGACAGATCCCAATCTCAAAGAAAGCAAACTCAATGACTCTCTAGGTTGGGCTACAGGACCTCTTTACCTGGATGCCCCTCTCGGAGGAAAACTTTCTCTTTTTTACAGAAATTGGACTCATATTACCCAGGACAAATGGGTATTGGACATGATTTTAAAAGGCTACAACTTCCACTTTCATACCTTGCCAAGAGCTTTCGGTTGGCCAGATCTGCCAAAACATCAATGGTCAGAGGCCTTAAATCAAGTGGATGCTCTTCTGGCCATGAGAGCCATAGAGCCTGTTCTACTCTCAGAGATGGGAAAAGGGTTTTATTCAAGACTGTTTCTGGTTCCGAGAAAACAAAGCTCATGGAGACCTATTCTGGACCTTTCTGTGTTAAACACCTTTTTGGAAATTCCAAAATTCAAGATGCTTACTCTGCAGCAGCTGATTCCAATGCTCTCTCAGGACGCCTGGATGGTGACATTGGACCTAAAGGAAGCTTATTTACACATTCCCATCAGGCAGGAACGCAGGAAATTCCTCAGGTTCAAGGCAGGTTCGAGACACTATCAATTCTCTGTACTGCCCTTTGGTTTATCTACTGCGCCCAGAGTCTTTACCAAGTGCCTGGCACCAGTAGTGGCTTATTGCAGACTCCAGGGGATTCAGATTTACCCATATTTGGACGACTGCCTTATTCAGGCAGACAGCAAGGATCTTTTACTTCAACATCTGGATTTTGTTCAACGTCTTCTCCTCCTGTTGGGATTTTCAGTGAACACAAAAAAGTCACATCTGATCCCTTCTCAACAAATGGTATTCCTGGGAGCCCTTTTAAACACAACCTTACAAAGGGCCTTCCTCACTACAGAAAAACAAATACAGCTGGCTTCAGTTTTCAAGACTTTGGCAACTCTACCTCAGCTCACTGCAAGGTAATTCCTGCAGGCTCTGGGCTACATGGCTTCCTGCATTCTGTTGATTCCAAATGCAAGGCTTCATATGAGAAAGCTTCAATGGTATCTGAAAAGTGTGTGGTCGCAGCATTAACACGATCTGGACACTCTGATTCCTCTGATCCCCTGCCTCCAAAAGGAGTTCCTTTGGTGGTCCAGGGTGTGTGCTTTAAACGAAGGAAAGCCTTTCCGTCTTCCTCAACCTTCTCAAATCATAACCACGGACACCTCGGATTATGCTTGGGGAGCACATTTTCTAGGCAATTGCCAGCAGGGAACCTGGACAAAGGATCATCTTCACTGGCACATCAATCTGAAGGAAATGTTGGCAGTTCAAAATGCTCTTCTAGCCTTCAAGCACCTTTTGCATCCAGGGCCTCTTTTGATTTGCACAGACAACACCACAGTCATGTGGTACATAAACAAGCAGGGGGGCTCTCATTCGCACCCCCTTTGCAGACTAGCTATGGCTTTATGGGACACAGCTCTAAATCTGAATCTACATCTCCAGGCCCAATTCATACCAGGAGAACAGAATCTCTTAGCAGACAGCCTGAGCAGGAACATTGTGGATCCTCACGAATGGATGCTAGACACCAACTTATTCAACAGGATTACTGCAGTTTGGGGATGCCCCCAGATAGATCTGTTTGCATCCCATCTCAATCATCAGCTGCCTCACTTTTGCACCAGGTCATTCCACAAAACAGCTTGGAAAGTGGATGCCCTGTCCTTCAGCTGGAAAAACCTTTCGGGTTATGCCTCCCCTCCTCTTCCTCTACTTTCTCGGGTATTACTAAAGATAAAACAGGACAAGCCCAAGTTCCTCATCTTGATTGCTCTGAATTGGCCTCGACAGTTTTGGTATCCAACTTTAAGGCACCTGTTCTTGGATTCTCCCTCTGAACCCTTCTCTTCTGTCCCAGCATCAGGGTCAGTTGCTACATTCCAATCTCAAGACCCTTTGCCTGGCAGCTTGGCTCTTCAAAGGAATTTGATTTCTTCTAGTCTTCCCAAACAAGTTTTGGATGTTCTTTTGGAAGCTAGACAGCCTAGCACTAGGAAATCCTAGGCCTCTAAATGGAAGAGATTTTGCATTTGGATGCAGGGTCGAGGTTTGGACCCTCTGGTACCTGATCTCTCTTCTATTTTGCTTTACCTTTCGGATCTTTTGTCTGATGGACTGTCTTTTTCTTCCATTAAGATTCATGCTTCTGCTATTTCTGCTCATTTCAATACTGATCCCCCTGTTTTTTCTCATCCTTTGGTGAGACAATTCTTGAGAGGGGCTAAGAATTTAAGGCCTCCCAGGACCCCTCCTGTTCCTGCTTGGGATCTTAATTATGTTTTAGAAAAACTTACTTTGCCTCCTTTTGAGCCTGCTGCTTCTTCAGATATTAAGTTTTTATCTTGGAAGACAGTTCTTTTGTTAGCTTTGACTTCTGCCAGAAGGGTCTCAGAGTTGCAAGCTCTCATGGCTGTGGAACCATTCCTTATTTTCCACCAGGACAGAGTATCCTTGAGAACCAATCCTACTTTCATGCCTAAGGTGATTTCGAAAGTGGCTTTAAATCAAACAATTCACCTTCCTACCTTCTTTCCTAATCCTCAGAATAAAGGGAAAGGATTTTGCATTCCTTGGACGTGCACAGACAGTTACGATTTTATTTGGACAAGACTAAAGAGTTCAGAAAATCTAACCAATTGTTTGTTTCTTTTGCCTCCAGTTCTCTTGGTAAGGCTATTTCCAAACAAACTATTTCCAAATAGATTTCTTATGGAATAAGATTTTGTTACACTCATCATGGGAAACAGTTTCCAGGTACTGTGAGAAGTCATTCTACTAGAGCAGCTGCTACTTCTACAGCTTTTCTCAGGGGAGTTCCTACCAAGGATATTTTGGAAGCTGCCACTTGGAGTTCTGTGCATACTTTTTCCAAGCATTACAATCTCCCTTTGTATTCTAAGACCAGGGCAGGCTTTGCCTCTGCTGTTTTGCAGGGTCTTCTTGCTGCCCCTTCTTCTGTCTAAACCTCCCCTTTTTCCACTGCTTTGGGATTCCACCCTACAGTTATGACTGCAACAGTGAAACACGATGAACATAGTACAGTTGTGTACACCTACCATAAATGTAGATGTTCGAGTGTCTTCACTGTTGCAGTCGGTGTTTCCCTCCCTCCTATCCCCTCTTTTTCTCTCCTTTGTGGTGTATTTGTGTTTCCTTGGTGGATTCATTTTGTTTTGATTTATTGGGGGACTTCTGACATCTAGGGCAAGAAAGGCTGGAGAAGATGGCGTCGGCTGAGGGCTATGTACCAGAGCGTACTGACGTCAGGGTACTGGCTTGTACAGCCGACGCCGGACCCAGACTTTGGGATTCTGGCCGACCTCGGGCTGCCTGCCAGCAGGAGCACCCTACAGTTATGACTGCAACAGTGAAGACACTCAAACATCTACATTTATGGTAGGTGTACACAACTGTACTTTTTCCTAGTTTGACAAACTTTGTTCCCTTTACTTCTCTTGTTAATTGCTTCACCATCCTAACACAGTTTGATTCTTTTTCTATGGATCAACACATTTATATGTCTTTTTTTTCTTTATAAAAGTGTGCCTGTTTCTCACTGGACTGTTGTGTCTCAAGCTGAGAAAGAAGAACTGTGCATGCCAAGACTGACACATGAATTGGAATATGATTGCCTGTTATGTTCACTCTGTTTTGAGTTGCAGGTGACTGTACTAGTGACCCCCCCCACACACACACACACACACAGTTACCACTAACCATGGAGTTTTCCAGACAAAGGGGGTATTGGAAGTAGTTTTTTTCTTCCATATTGCGTATTCACACATTCACAGCTATGGACAGTTTAGAGTCTCCAACATATCTAATGCATGTCCTTACAGTGTGAGTGGAAATTGGAGCACTTTGAGAAAACCCACGAGAGCACGGGATTGACATGTAGACTCCACACAGAAGGCACCCCAGCCAAGAATCAAACTGGAAAACCTGTCATGATTTGAGATTTGCCATTAAGGGGGGAATTTTATATCCGTGATCACAGATATGTTACTATCTGCAGTACTTAGAAACTGTGGCTCAGGCCAGAAATCATTCTATGTATTAGCAGGCCAACATGCATAATTACAGATAAGAATTTTTTATATAATACAATTTTACTGCATTTTTAAAGTTGAGATGAATACTGTAACAAATAAATAAAATAATATACAAAAATGTACACTAAAATATAACTACAAACTGTAACATTTTTTAAAACTAATCCTAACACAAAATTAACAATACACAGTATTTTTTTCTTTGATAAATGTCATATGTCTAATAAAGTAGAGGTTTAACATATTATTATTATTATTATGATTAAAGTTTACAGGTAAGGAATAGGTAAAGTGAAGAAAGGTAAGAACTGTAATAGACTTGCCTTCAGGAGCATAAAGCTATCACAGCCTCCTCAACTACTGGTCAGCTGTTCCACTTTGGAGATGTGAATATAGTGACCACTGGCTGATAAACATGAGGGAAAAGCATATTGCTAAAGGAAAGTTAATATTACTGTTATTAACGGGTGCTCCCTGACTGCTGTCTTATTTAAAAAAGAAAGTTCGCCAATAATATTTTAGAATTTCTGCAACTACTACATAAAATCCATGAACTGTTTGTGAAAATTTCTAAATGCAGTGGGGGGGGCAAGCAAGAATTTTTTTCTGGAATTACCTACAAAAGACAGAAATGGCATATGTAGAAACCATTAGGGTACTGAATGCTGTACAGTGTGGCTTTATACTGGTAATAAGGAAGTATGGGATAATAAATCTGATAGAGTTAACAGCAAACAGATAAAGAAAATATGCACCTACCATAACGTTTCATGTTAGTTGTCTTCATCTCGCCTTCCTTCTTGCTGGTCGGGATCGGAGCCGATCCTTGGCTCCGACTCAGCCATCGTCAATAGCTCGAGAGTTGTTTACTGGCTCGAGGCTACACCTTATCCCATAATGCCTAGCGATAGCTACCCAGATCACGTCTGAAATAGCTAACTCCATACATAACAAAAGAATAAACCAGTCAAAAAATCAGTTGACTATACCTGCCATATTCTCTAAGTCAATAGAGAAAACAAGAGAACACACAGCCAGGGAAACAGGAAAAACTCTTCTCGGTCCACTAGGACAGGTGGACGGAGGGTGGAACACAAGAAGGAAGGTGAGATGAAGACAACTAACATGGAATGTTACGGTAGGTACATAACCTCTTTATGTTAAGTTGTCTATCTCGCCTTCGTTCTTGCTGGTTGGGACAGCGTCCCTAGCACCTAAAATCCTGGGTGGCTCAGTGGAACAGACTCTTCAGAACAGTGGAACCAAAGTCAGCTCTGCTCCTGGAGACCATATCCAACTTGTGATGAGAAATAAAGGTATGAGGTTTACCCACTTGGCAGCTGCACAGATGGAATCCATGGGCAGTGTAGACTAGAAGGCTACAGAGGTGACCAAGGCCCTAGTAGAATGACCTTTCGGTTTAATAGGTAACTCTTTATTCCTTAACTGATAAATGAAAGAAATAGTGTGTGACAACCATCTGGACAAGGTTACCTTGGAAACTGGGAGACCTTGTTTGCCCAAGGCATAAGAAAGGAATAGTTGATCCGACTTCCTTACTTCTTTAATTCTGTGCAGGTAAAAACGCAATTGCCTATGAACGTCCAGTTAGTGTAGTTTGTACTCTGCCTTGTTGGTATGATTAGGGAAAAACACAGGAAGAACTATAGATTGGTTTAAATTATTTTCTGAGCAGACTTTAGGGAGAAACAAAGGATTATTCCTCAGAGCAACCCTGTCCTTATGAAAAACCAAGTATGGAGGATGAACACACAGCGCCTGAAGTTCGGAGATGCATCTGGCTGAAGTAGAAGCTACCAGAAAGAGTGTCTTCCAAGATAGAAACTTGATAGAGCAGGATGCTGCTGGTTCAAATGGGGGCAGAATTAAGGATGTTAGGACTAAAGTAAGGTCCCAAGGAGGAGGGGGATCTCTCACTGGAGGCGTAAGAAGAGTTGTCCCTCTCAAAAAAGCTTTGCAGAACTTATGAGACATAATGTTAGAGTTCGAAAAACCAACAGGAAAGTTAGAAACGGCCGCCATTTGTACCCTGATTGTAGCAGAAGTGGACCCGGAGTGAAACAGTTGTGGTAGGAATTCCAGGATTTCGTGGACTGGGGCTGAAAAGGGATCCACATTCCTAGCCTTTGCCCAACAAGAAAAACGTTTCCATTTGCTAACATAAGTTTTCCTTGTTGCAGACTTGTGAGAGGAGACGATAATGTCACGGACTGCTGGGGAAATGCTGGGAAGCCTGGCTAAGGTTGGAAGTGGAGCAACCAAGCTGTGAGCTGGAGAGTTTTGAGGGATTGATGCAACCCGCCTGATTGATGAACCAGGAGGTCTGGAATTGGGTCCAGAGTCCAGGGTTGATCAAGAAGGTAAGGGTGCAGGAACGGGAACCATATCTGTCGAGGCCAGTAGGGAGCAATGAGGATCATTTTGCAACCCAACGATATTGCTTTCTGTATAAGTTTGGGTATCAGAGGGAAAGGAGAAAAGGCATAAAGAAGTCCCTGGGGCCAATCGTGGACTACAGTGTCTCTGGGTATGTGACCCGGAAGCGGAAGAAGGGAGAAGTAGTTGCTACATTTGCTGTTGAAGGGGGTGGTAAAGAGATTACAGCAAGGCTGTCCTTATTTGTGGAAAACAAGATTCGCAACTTCCTGATTCAGAAACCACTCGTGAGGCATGAGGATAGCTCTGCTGAGCCTGTCCGCTATGACTTTGGATCTCCCGGGGATGTGCGTCACAATCAGAAAACGTTGGGAGGAAATCGCCCACTGCCAAAGTCTGAGTGCTTCTCGACACAGGGGGGTAGGATCTGGTTCCGCCCTGCTTGTTGATGTACCACACCACTGACATGTTGTCCGTTTGAATAGCAATGGTCCCAGAAGGAAGAGGGTCTTGAAGGGCTTGCAACGCCAGGAGCACGGCTCTCATTTCCAGGACATTTATGTGCAGATGGTACTCGTGAGGTTGCCACGTGCCTTGGATTGTCCTGCCCGGATAATGCCCCCCCACCCTATCAGGGAGGGGTCTGTCATCACTGTGGCTACCGGAGGGGGTTGTATGAAAGGTCTACCCTGAGTAACTAGTGGGGAGACCATCCACCAAGAAAGATGTCTTTTGCATGCATCTGTGATCATGATCATGTAAGTCATGGGTAGCTCTTGGAAAGACCACTGCGTAAACAGAAGCCACTGAAGAATTCTCATATGAAAGCATGTTAGTGGAATTAGGAGAATGGCTGCTGCCATGGAACCCAGAGTTTGAAGGACGCACCTGACTTGGATCCTTTTGCTCTGCAACAGAACCTGTACCTGCTGATGGATTGCGGACATCCTTTCTAGTGGTAGCCTTGCAAACATATCCCTTGTGTTTAAGTCTGCTCCTATGTAAGTGATAGGCAGATTTTTCAAAATTTACTGTAATGCCGAGCTGGGAGCAGATTGTGATTGTGTAGTCCCGTGCTTGTATGAGTTGATGCCTGGTGGTAGCAGTAAGGAGCCAGTCATCTAGATACGGAAACACCTGGAATCCTTGATGCCTCAGGTGAGCCGTGACCACTGCCATACATTTGGTGAACACCCTGGGGACTGTGGTGAGACCAAAGGGCAAAGCTCTGAACTGATAATGACTGACCCCCAGCCGAAAGCGAAGATATCTCCTGGAGCGCCTTTCCATTTTTATATGGTAGTACGCGTCCTGAAGATCTATCGAGCACATCCAATTGTCCTGACCCAGAAAGGGTAGAATGGAGTGTAGCGTGACGATCCAAAACTTTGTTCTTTGCACAGACCTGTTTAGTCTGCTGAGATCCAGAATCAGTCTCCAGTCCCCTGTCTTTTTTGGTACTAAAAAGAACCTTGAGTAAGTTCCGGATCCGTGCTGGTCTGCCCGGACTTCCTGGATGGCTCTTTTTTCTAGCAGTTTTGAAACTTCTATTACTGCTTGCTCCTTCAGATTGGGTGGAACATCTGGAAGGGTCTTCCTTGACTGTAAAGGGGGTTGATGGAAGGGAATTTTGTAACCTCCGGATATAACGGACCATACCCATCTGTCTTGGCTTTTGGGTACAGCGAAAGTCTTCCCCTGACTGCCTCCAGAGTTGAGCAGCCAGGCAACCCTTCAGGTATGCTGGAAGGTCTTATCAGAGAAGGATTCTCTGTTGCCCTGGTTCTGCGGACCCCCTGTGCCACGAGGGCGGCATCTATTATTATTGTTTCTTTCTCTGCCTCTGGAGGAAAAATCACTACGTGCATCAGGCAAGGCTCCCTGTGATTTATGGAACCACATCTTGCCACTCTTCTGACCCTTGGGGTAAGGTCTAGAGGAAGTGGAAAAATGGACTCCCACGACAGAGAGAGTCTTGCTTTCTTGCTCACACCTAGTCAAAGTGTCTTTCACCTGTGGTCCAAAAAGAAAGGGACCATCAAAAGGAGTGTTGGTGAAGGATGCTCGAAAGGGTTCCGCAGAGTTACACAGCTGCATCCACACATGCCTCCTAAGGGCCACCCTGGTACCTGCGGCTCTGCTCGTCCCATCGGCTGCATAGGAAATGAGCCTCATGGAGGAGTTAACAATAGAATTAAGTGTCGCTAGCTGGAAAACTACCTTGGCTTGTGCTCCCTCAGCTGTTGGATCTTGGAGGGTATCTCCAAGCTCTTTAAGAACATCCCTTTGAAGTCGGGTAAAATGACACAGGTAGTTCAGTGACCTCATAGAGAAGGTCGCTGAAGCAAACATTCACTTCCCGTATCTGTTCATCATCCTAGACTCCTTGTTTGGGGGATGGACAGACGAAGAGGTCTCTGCTAACTCTTTTTTGGGGGCTGCTGCTACCACCAGAGCATCAACAGGGACACCTTTCAAAAAAAACTCCTTATCCTGGGGTGCTGTAATGAATTTACTAGGTCTCCTCGGAGTTGGTTCCACTGTATCCGGAGCTGACAAAGCCTTTCGAGCCACCACTGTCATAAGTGGATTGAAAGGTGGAGACACCCAGGAGGTGGAAGGTCGGGAACCGAAGGCATCCAGAAATACAGAATCATCCTCAGAAGGGGCTAGGGCATTCCAGTTCCCCCTCAGCTTAAGCATTTATAGGATGTCCGAGAAGGAAACATCTTCAGAGGGGGATCTCGGGGACCCTTCCGAATCATCTAAGTCTGTATCAGAAGTGACAGACTGGGGGGAGTCAATGTGCTTCCTCTTACACTTTTTCTTCTGATCTTCTGAGGGGGCTCTTCTGAGTGATCAGGAGAGGCCTCAGAAGAGGAGGAAACGCCCAATGGGGTGTCCTGGAGCATCAGTTCTCTACGCTTAGGGTCTGGAGCAAGAGCAGAGGTTGGCACATGCACTACAGGGGATGGAGCCGGTGGGGCTGGTAGTGGAGCTGACTCAGAGGACAGCACACTCACATGGCATCGAAGGCACCCCTGCCACAATGCAGAGAAAGCTCCGGTTCTGAAGAAATAGGAATCTTTCTCCGCACCGAAGGGGGACGGCTCCAAGGCCGATGTTGGAGCCAAGCTCACCTGCGCTGAAGTTCCGAGAGGGAGAACGGGGTCGGACAAGGGTCCAATGCCACTCGCCCCCTTGGAGCCGACGAGGGAGCCCTGGCGCCCAGATCACTTGATGGAAGGTACCACCGAGGGAATCGGAGCCGATGTCGGAAACGAAGTAGATAGTGTTATCAGAGCCGATGGTCCCACTACTCGAACCCCAATGAACTCCGGCTCCAAACTCATTGGAGTCGGAGGAACATAAAGAGAAGTGGACGGAGCCGATACCTGTTGAGGAGGGCTGGACAACAATTTGGCTAGTGCATGCGACTTCAGCAACCTACTGACCACTCTCTCCACATCATGCTCCGACAGCCTAGAGGATTGAGAGGAGTGAGAGAATCAGTGACTATGCTCACTCTGAAGTAAAGGAGACTGAGGAGCCGAATGCACCGACTCTAGTGAAGGGGACCTCAGCCTCTTGTGGCTCTGCGATGGCTCCAAAGTCTCTGATGGAACCAACGGGGAGATTGTCTTGTCAATGCTAGCCGGAACCAACATAGAAGGTAATTCTTGAACCGAAGACGGCTCAGAACTTGGAGCCGATGGCTTAGTGGATTTAGGGGATTTCACTGGCTGTGAGCTCTTGGCTGGTGAATCCTGGGGTTTTAAAAGACCCCTAAGAATCAGCTTATTCTTACGCTCCTGCAGGACCCTTGGACTAAAGGCATGGCAAATAGAACAAGAGTCCTGCAGGTGCACAGCGCCTAAACAATAGATGCAAGGAGTGTGCCCACCTGTCAGAGATATTTTCTGACAGCATGAGTCACACTTCTTGAACCCAGAAACTTTTAGTTATGTACTTACCATAACGATAGATGTATGTGATCCATCTCGCCTACATTCAAAACTGATGGGGCTCGGAGCCGAGAATCGGCTCCGACTCGGCCGGTACACCAGCACAAAGTCTCTGATTGGCTGGGCCAACCCCTATATCCCAGGATGCACTACACCCAAGCCCCCAGATCTTGTTTGCCCACACAAAGTCCCCTTCACATGCACCCAACTCACAGAGATACGTGATCCAGAGAAGAGAATAAGACCTTCAGTGGAAACCCCACAAAGCGTTTCCTCCAAATCCTGCAGGTAGGGGGCCGGAGGGCGGGTATATATGAATGTAGGCGAGATGGATCACATACATCTATCACTATGGTAAGTACATAACTAAAAGATGTAAGGCAATCCTATCTCACCTACATTCTAAACTGATGGGACCGCATCCCTAGCAACTAGATCCTGGGAGGCTCATTGGAAAACACTCCCGAGCACTGTGGAGCCAAATGACGCCCGACTCATGGACTCCAAGTCTAATTTGTAATGAGCAATAAAAGTGTGTGGAGAAGACCAAGTAGCAGCAGCACAAATTTCATCTACAGACAGTCTGGAGTGGAAAGCTGTTGAAGTTGCCATAGCTCTAGTAGAATTAGAAGTTATGTACCTACCATAACGTTCCATGTTAGTTGTCTTCTTCTCGCCTTCTTTCTTGCTGGATGGGTTCGGAGCCGATCCTCGGCTCCGACTCGGCCACACTAAAAGCTCGAGAGCTAGTTTCACTGGCTCGAGGCTCCCCTATATCCCACAATGCTAGGCAGTAACTCCTCAGATCTCGTTTGAAAGCTAAGGCCAGCAATAAAATTCCATAAGGAACAAAGAAGAAAACTCTTCTAGGTCTGTCCTGGCTAGGGGGAAGGAGGGTGGGACTTAAAGAAGTGAGAAGAAGACAACTAACATGGAACGTTATGGTAGGTACATAACTTCTAAATGTTAAGTTGTCAATCTCGCCTTCATTCTTGCTGGATGGGACCGCGTCCCTAGCACCTTGTCCCGGGTGGCCTATTGGAACAGACTCTTGAGTACAGTGGAACCAAAGTTGGCTCGGTCTCTAGAGGCCAAGTCCAACTTATAATGAGAAATAAAGGTATGGGGAGAAGCCCAAGTAGCTGCCGAACAAATTGAATCAATAGGCAGCCTGTCTTGGAAAGCTACAGAAGTGGCTAAAGCTCTAGTTGAATGAGCCCTGGGTTTGGATGGCAATCGTTGATGTCTTGTCTCATACACTAGGGTAATCAATGAAGTAAGCCATCTGGAGAGAGAAACTTTAGAGACTGGAAGGCCCATTCTACCTTCTGCATAAGAAACAAACAGTTGGTCAGATTTCCTGAATTGTTTGGTCCTGTCTAAATAGTACCTAAGTTGGCGATGAACATCTAAACAGTGTAACTTTTGTTCTGACCTAGTAGAATAATTAGGGAAGAAAACAGGAAGCTCAATGATTTCATTCAAATTTGCCAGTGAAGCTACCTTGGGCAAAAAGGACGGGTTAGCACGTAAAGACACCCTATCCTTATGAAACACAAGATAAGGGGGTCGACTACACAGAGCATGGAGTTCAGAGACTCTTCTAGCTGAGGTGATAGCTACTAAAAAGAGTGACTTCCACGAAAGTAATTTCGTAGAACATGAAGCCGCAGGTTCAAATGGGGGAAGAATTAAGGATGCCAGAACCAAGTTGAGATCCCATTGAGGAGGAGGATCTCTGATGGGTGGTTTGAGTAAAAAGACTCCTTTTAAAAATGCCTTGCAGAATTTGTGAGACATAATGGAGGACTCTGAGACTCCAACATGAAAGTTGGAAATTGCAGCCAATTGAACTCTAATGGTAGATGGGGACGAACCTGCATGGAAAAGTTCGCCTAAAAAGTCTAGAACTGTTTGAATAGAAGCAGTGAAAGGATCTATATTCTTTGACTGCGCCCAATAGGAGAAACGTTTCCACTTGCTATGATAAATCTTCCGAGTGGAAGATTTATGAGAGGCAATCAAGATATCTCTAACTGAGTGAGATATCAAAGGAAGCCTGGCTAAGGTCGGAATTGGAGGAACCACGCTGTGAGGTTCAGAGAGGGAAGGGAGTGGTGCAACTGACCCGACTGATGGGTCAAGAGGTCTGGAACTGGGTCCAGATGCCAAGGTTGTTCCAGCAGATAACGGTGGAGAAAGGGGAACCAAATTTGTTGAGGCCAGTAAGGGGCAATGAGGATCATAGAAGCTTCCTGAGCGATGGCTTTCTGTATCAGCTGGGATATCAGTGGGAAGGGAGGAAAGGCATATAGAAGTCCCCGGGGCCAAACGTGCACTAGAGCGTCTCTGCTGGGATGGCCTGGTTGGGGAAAGAGGGTGAAAAAATCGTTGCACTTGCTGTTTTGGGGAGTAGCGAAAAGGTCGCAGCAAGGCCTGCCCCACTTTCGAAAGACTTTCTCCAACACTGAATTGTTCAGAGACCACTTGTGAGGCATGAGAATAGCTCTGCTCAATTTGTCCGCAATCACATTGGACTTCCCAGGGATGTGCGTTGCTAACAGAAATCGCAGAGAAGAAATCACCCATTGCCATGGTCTGAGTGCCTCTCGACATAGGGGGTAAGACCTGGTTCCGCCTTGTTTGTTGATGTACCACACTACAGACATGTTGTCTGTTTGTATTGCTATAGTTCCCGTGGGAAGAGAGACTTGTAGGGCTTGCAATGCTAGAAGCACTGCTCTCATCTCTAGGACGTTTATGTGCAAGTGGCACTCGAACGGTTGCCACATGCCCTGGACTGTCCTGCCCTGGAAATGCCCCCCCCACCCGATCAGGGAGGCGTCCGTTGTCACTGTAGCAACCGGAGGGGGAGGGACAAAAGGTCTCCCTAGGAGGAGCTGAGGAGATGTGATCCACCAAGAGAGATGACTCTTGCACGACTGAGTTATCCGAATAGGATGGGACATTGGAAGGCTTTGGTAAGACCATTGTGTGAAGAGCATCCATTGCAAAATCCTCATATGGAAGCGAGCTAATGGTAGGAGAGGGATGGCCGCCGTCATAATTCCCAAGACTCTCAGGATCTGTCTGGCTTTGACTTTGTTGTTCTGCAGCAGAAGAAAGACCTGTTTGTGTATGTCTGCTATCCTCTGCTCTGTGAATCTGGCTGACATCTTGACTGTGTCTAGATTTGCGCCTATGAAAGTAATAACACGACAAGGCGACAAGACAGACTTTTCGTAGTTTATTGAAATGCCTAATGCCTGACATGTGCGAAAGGTGTAGTCTCTGGCGAGGAGTAAAAGATGCTTGGTGGGGGCTGTAAGGAGCCAGTCGTCTAAATACGGAAACACCTGGAATCCTTGACATCTCAGATGAGAGGCTACCACTGCCATATATTTGGTAAACACTCGGGGGGGCTGTAGTGAGACCAAAAAGCAGGGCTCTGAATTGAAAATGACTGGTTCCCAGCCTGAAGCGGAGAAACCTCCTGGAGCGTCGATTCATCTTGATGTGATAGTACGCATCCTGGAGATCTATAGAGCACATCCAGCTGTCCCGTTCCAAAAGAGGAAGAATGGACTGCAGCGTGACTATCCGGAACTTTGTTTTCTTGATAAACTTGTTCAAGATGCTGAGATCCAAAATGGGTCTCCAGTCCCCTGTTTTTTTGGAACCAAAAAGAATTTGGAGTAGATTCCGGATCCTACTTGGTCTGCTGGCACTGGTTGAATAGCTCTTTTTGCGAGCAGCTTTGAAATTTCTAATGCAGCTAGCTCCCTTTGACTGGGTGGAACATCTGGAAGGGATTTTTTGGACAGCTTTGGAATGAAAAGGAAAGGGATTCTGTATCCTTCGGAAATGATAGACTGTACCCACTTGTCTTGAGTTAGGGATAGCCAGGCTTTTGGGTACAGTGACAACCTTCCCCCGACTACCTCCGAAGGTGGACAGTCGGGCAACACCTCAGGGATGCTGAAAGGGCTTGTCGGAAAAGGATTCTCGACTGCCCTGATTCTGCAGGCCCCCTCTGCCTCTGGGACGGCGTCTGCCATTGTTGTTCCCCCCTCTGCCTCTAGAGGGGAATCGACTCTGTGCTTAAGGCAAGTCTCCTTGAGATTGTTTACGGAACCACATCTTTCCCCCCTTCTGACCTTTGGGGTAAGGTCTAGAAGGAGTAGAAAAACAGACTCCGACGGCAGAAAGAGTTTTGCCATCAGTCTCGCACCTAGTCAGGGTTTCCTTCACTTGAGGACCAAAGAGGGATGATCCATCAAAGGGGGAATTAGTGAAGGACGCCTTAAAGGGGTCCGCAAAATTACAAAGCCGCATCCAGGCGTGCCTACGCAAGGCTACACCTGTACCTGCCGCTCTACTTGCTCCATCAGCCGCATATGAAAGGAGGTGCATGGAGGAGTTGGTTATAGAATTAAGGGTAGCCAGCTGAGAGTTCATCCTGTCCTGAAAACCCGCAGCGGTTGGGTCCTTCAACATCTCACTCGCTTCCTTGAGTAAGTCCCTCTGAAGTCGAGTAAAATGACACAGGTAATTCAGCGATCTCATAGTAAAAGTCGCTGACGAGAACATCCGCTTCCCATACCTGTCCATTGACCTGGACTCCTTGTTAGGAGGATGAACAGGCACTGAAGGATCAGCTAACTCCTTCTTGGTAGCTGCAGCCACCACCATAGCATCAACAGAGATGCCTTTGGTCAGAAACTCTTTATCCTTGGGGGCCGTGATGAACTTAGATGGTCTCCTGGGGGTGGGTTCCACTGAGTCAGGATCCGCCCAAGCCTTCTTTGCCACCACCTGCATAAGGGGGTCAAAGGGAGGGGACACCCAGGAGGTGGAAGGGCGAGAGCCAAACGCCTCAAGGTACACTGATTCATCCTCTGAAGGGTTGAGGGCTGGCCAATTCCCCCTCTGTTTTAAGATTTCAAGGATGTCTGCAAAAGAGACATCTTCAGTGGGGGAACGAGGGGAACCTTCAGAATCCTCTAAATCAGTGTCAGAGGTGACTGACTCAGGGGAGTTAATGTGCTTCCTCTTACACTGCCTCTTCCTGGGGGGCTCTCCTACAGGGTCAGGAGAGGCCTTGGAAGAGGAGGAGATCCCCACAGGGGAAACTTGAGGAGCTGGCTCTCTACGGTCGGGGCCAAGAGAGTGAGTAGAAATCACCGGAGGCACCATGGAGGGAAGGGCAGAAAGAGCCGACTGTGGATTAGAACCTGGTTCTAACACGCTCCTCATGACCTCAAAGGCACCCCTGTCAGGCAGAGCCGGAGGTCTCCGTTCCGAAAAACTGAAAACCTCCCTCGGCACCGACAGTGATGGCTCCGAGGCCGATGTCGGAGCCAAACTCACCAGCGCCGAAGCACCGAGAGGGAGAGCGGGGTCGGACAAGGGTCCGATGCCACTCGCCCCCTCAGAGCTGACGAGGGAAGTCCGGCGCCGAGATTCTTCCAAGGAAGATATCGGAGCCGACGACGGAACCGAAGACAAAGGTATTGGTTCCGACGCCACCACAGTCTCGGGTCCGAACGCCTGCCCGAACTCAAGAGAGTCAGAGGAGGAATATTTTGAGTGGTGGGTATAGTCTTCGACTGTTGAGTCGGACTTTGAAGTATCTGGGCTAGTGCCTCGGACTTAAGAAGTCGACTCACTACTCTCTGAAGGTCATGGTCCGATAACCTGGAAGACCTAGAAGAGTGGGATCTATGGCTCCGTTCAGACAGCAAAGGTGATGCTGGAGCCGAATGAACGGAGCCGATAGATGGAGAACGGGACCTCTTCTTAGCTGATGGCTCCGACAACTTGATCGGAGCCAACTCAATTATGTCTTCCTCGGCTCTGGCCGGAGCCGAGGACACCGTAGGTACATGAATTCGAGATTCATCGGCTCCGGCCGGAGCCGATGTTCGAATGGACTTAGAGCCTCCAGAAGTCGGCTCAGAGGCTGGAGCTGAAGGTCTGGAGGACTTAGAGGGTCTCCCCGATGACTGAGTCGAGGGACCCTCAGGCTTTAATAAGCCTCTTAGAATTAATTTATTTTTTCGCTCCTGCAGGACTCTAGGGCTGAAGCCATGGCAAACAGCACATGAGTCCTGCAGGTGCAAAGGTCCCAGGTAACACAAGAAGTGTGACCGTCTGTCAGAGACATCTTCTGACAGCACGAGTCACACTTCTTGAAGCCTGAGACCTTTGATTCTTTGGACATGTCCAAAGAGAAGAAAAAGTGTAATCCCAAACACACACACACACACACACCGATTACACTTCTGGAATTAAAAATTATAAATTTTAACTTATAAAGTTTTTAAACAAAATTCCCTACAAAACACAGACACTCCAACTACCAAGGGAGGGAGGGAGTGGGCCTAAAGCCCAAGGGAAAAGTTTGATAATTTAGGATAGGTAACTAGTGAAAAATTAACTAAAAGGGGATTAAAGTATTTAACTATTTAAAAGTTATAAAAAGAGCTAACTTAAAAGGGGGGTCTGACTGACTAAATGGTCAAAAGATTCAACTAACCTGAGCCGGTTGAAAAAAGCAACTCGATCGCGTAGCGGCAAACGAGATCTGAGGAGTTACCGTCTAGCATTGTGGGATATAGGGGAGCCTCTAGCCAGTGAAACTAGCTCTCAAGCTTTTAGAGTGGCCGAGTCGGAGCCGAGGATTGGCTCCGAACCCATCCAGCAAGAATGAAGGCGAGATTGACAACTTAACATTGTGCTTTAACTGGAAATGGAAGGGACCTTCCTGTCGATGAATAAATAAAGGATACACAATCCCTGATCCACCTGACAATAGTGGCCTTAGGGACTGGTTTGCCAATTTTATTATCTGCAAAGGCAACAAATAACTGATCTGATTTCCTGTCCTGCTGCGTTCTATCCAGATAAAGACCTAGTTGTCTATGCACATCCAACTGGTGACATCTGTATTCTGCATCAGTGGAATAGTCAGGAAAGAAGACTGGAAGCTCAACTGATTGCTGAAGAGAAAGAGCAGAAGAAACCTTAAGAAGAAAGGATGGGTTTAATCTCAGGGATACTCTGTCCTTATGGAAAATGAGGTAAGGAGGCTTGGCAGAAAGGGCTTGAAGTTCTGAAACCCTTCTGGGCGAAGTAATAGCTACCAAAAATGCAGTTTTCCATGACAAACATTTTTTCTCACAAGTTGTTGCTGGTTCGAATGGAGGGGATGTCAAAGCAGCAAGGACCACATTCAAATCCCATGGTAAAACTGGCTGTGATATAGGGGGACGAAGCAACCAAGCTCCTTTAAGAAAGGCCTTACACAATTTGTGACTCATGAGAGAAGGGTCAAAGGCAACATGGTAATTGGAAATCGCTGCTAACTGCACTTTCAGCGTAGAAACCGCAGAGCCTTGTCTAAAAAGAGAAGCCAAAAAGTCCAATACTGCTGAAACAGGGGCTGTCAGGGGATCAAGGTTATGCCGCTGAGCCCAGAAGGAAAATCTTTTCCATTTGCTAAAATAAATACTCTTGGTAGAGGGCTTATGTGAAGGGGACAGTATCTGAACCACCTCAGGCGAAAATTAGAAGTTATGTACCTACCATAACGTTCCATGTTAGTTGTCTTCTCTCGCCTTCTTTCTTGCTGGATGGGTTCGGAGCCGATCCTCGGCTCCGACTCGGCACTTGCTTTAGCTTAGGAACTCCTTTTACCAGCTCGAGGCAATCCTATATCCCATGATGCAAGGCGGAACTACCTCAGATCTCGTTTGGTAGCTAACCTACCCTGCTAAAGACTATCCTAACATAATTAGGAACACAAGTTCCTAATAGAAGTCCTCATATGAAGGCTCCGGAGGAAACAACCTAATAGGAACTCTTCAAGATCTGTCCAGGCCAGGGGAAGGAGGGAGGGATTAGAAAGAAGCAGAGAAGACAACTAACATGGAACGCGTTATGGTAGGTACATAACTTCTAAATGTTAAGTTGTCAATCTCGCCTTCATTCTTGCTGGATGGGACCGTCCCTAGCACCTGTACCCGGGTGGCTCAATGGAACAGACTCTTGAGAACTGTGGAACCAAAACTGGCCCTATCTCTGGAGGCCAAGTCCAACTTGTAATGAGAGACAAAGGTATGGGCGAGCCCAAGTAGCTGCTGCACAAATGGTATCAATGGGTAGTCTATCCTGAAAAGCTGCAGAAGTGGATAGACTCCTGGTTGAGTGTGCTTTTGGCTTAGAAGATAGCTGTTTGCCTCTGAGAGAGTACACATAGGAAATAGTGGAAGTCAACCATCTGGATAAGGTCACTTTAGATACTGGAAGACCTATCCTGTTTTCTGCATAGGAGACAAATAATTGGTCCGATTTTCTGAATTGTTTAGTTCTATGCAAATAGTACCTGAGCTGACGATGGACATCCAAAAAGTGCAGTTTCTGTTCAGCTCTGTCGGAATAGTTTGGGAAAAAGACTGGTAGGTCTATAGATTGGTTAATGTTGGTTTGAGATACGACTTTGGGGAGAAAGGAAGGGTTAGTTCTTAATGATACCCTGTCCTTATGAAAAACCAAATAAGGGGAACGAATGCAGAGAGCTTGAATCTCGGAAACCCTTCTTGCAGAAGTGACAGCCAGTAAAAATATAGTTTTCCAGGTCAATAACTTCAAAGAACATGAAGCAGACGGTTCGAAGGGAGGTAGTATCAAGGATGCCAACATTAAGTTTAGATCCCATTGGGGAGGAGGATGCTTTATAGGTGGTTTTAGGAGGAAAACCCCTCTCAGAAAGGCCTTGCATAACCTATGAGACATAATGTTATTGTCATGCAGGCCAACATGATACTTAGAAATAGCAGCCAGTTGTACTTTGACTGTAGATGACGAGGATCCTGAATGAAAAACCTCCGCCAGGAAATCTAAAACCAAATGTACAGGAGCAGTAAAGGGGTCAATATTTCTGGAATTCGCCCAAATAGAAAAACGTCGCCACTTGCTAGCATAAACAGTCCTAGTGGACGACTTCAAGGAAGAGACTAAAATGTCTCTGACTGAGTCCGAAATCATCAGTAGCCTGGCTAGGGTAGGAAGTGGAGCAACCAAGCAGTGAGGTTGAGAGAATGAATGGCCCGGTGCTGCTGACCCGATTGGTGGATCAAGAGATCCAGAACTGGGTCCAGATGCCAGGGCTGCACCAGAAGGTGACGATGCAGAGACGGAAACCAAATTTGTCGAGGCCAATAAGGGGCAATGAGGATCAACTTGGCTCTCAAAACGGTGGCTTTCTGAATGACTTGTGGAATCAAGGGAAAAGGAGGAAAAGCACAGAAGTCCCCGGGCCAATCCTGGGTTAGAGAGTCTCTCAGAGGTTGGCCTGGAAGGGGAAAGAGAGTGAAGAAATCGGGCACTTGTTGTTTTGAGGAGTAGCAAAAGATCGCAACAAGGAGTGCCCCACTTCAGAAAAATCTGATCCACTACAGATTGATTGAGAGACCACTCGTGAGGCATCAGAATGGATCTGCTCAGCCTGTCCGCTAATAGGTTGGACCTGCCGGGGATGTGCGTTGCTATCAGAAACCGCTGAGAAGAGATCGCCCATTGCCAAAGTCTGAGAGCTTCTCGACATAACGGATAGGACCTGGTCCGCCCTGTTTGTTGATGTACCAGACTACGGACATGTTGTCCGTCTGTACTGCAATAGTCCCGTGGGAAGAAAGTCGTTGAGGGCTTGCAACGTTAAAAGCACTGCTCTCATCTCCAGGACATTTATGTGCAGATGGTATTCTATGGGTTGCCACGTCCGTGGACCATCCTGCCCTGATAATGCCCCCACCCGATCAGAGAGGCATCCGTAGTGACTGTGGCAACTGGAGGAGGGGAATAAAGGGTCGGCCCTGATGAAGAAGAGGGAAGATATCCACCAGTTCAGATGAGCTCGCACGACTGTGTTACCAAGACTTCGTGCCTCATCGGAGACTGTGGTACGACCACTGCGTGAATAGCATACACTGCAGAAGACGCATGTGGAAGCGAGCCAGTGGTAGAAGAACAATGGCCGCAGCCATAAGACCTAGAACCTTCAGAATAAATCTGGCTTTGATCTTGTTGCTTTGCAAAAGAAGCCGAACGAATTTTTGGATGTCCAGAATTCTTTGATCTGTTAGTCTGGCTAACATTTTGACGGTGTTTAATTCTGCGCCTATAAAGGTGATAGATTGGCAAGGCAGCAGAGAAGATTTTTCGAAATTTACTGAAATTCCCAAACTCCTGCAAAGTTGTAGAGTGTAGTCTCTGGACTGAAGAAGCTGACACTTGATGGTGGCGGAGAGGAGCCAGTCGTCCAAATAGGGAAACACCTGGAATCCTTGACGTCTCAGATGAGCTGTGACCACTGCCATGCATTTGGTAAACACTCTGGGGGCTGAAGTGAGGCCAAAGGGCAGTGCCCTGAATTGGTAATGACTGGTCCCTAGCCGAAAGCGGAGAAACCTTCTGGAGCGTCTGTGAATCTTTATGTGATAGTACGCATCCTGAAGGTCTATAGAGCACATCCAGTTGTCCTTGTCCAGAAAGGGCAGAATGGACTGAAGCGTGACCATCCGGAATCTTGCCTTCTTGACAAATCTGTTTAGATTGCTCAGGTCTAATATTGGTCTCCAATCTCCCGTCCTTTTGGGGACCAAAAAGAATCTCGAGTAGACGCCGGATCCTACCTGGTCTGCTGGCACAGTCTGGACGGCTCTTTTTTCTAGGAGCTTTGAAACCTCCTGTTCTGCCAGATCCCTTTGACCGGGTGAGATGTCTGGAAGGGATTGTAGAGGTAGGAAACCTTTCAAGGGGATTTTGTAACCCTCGGATATGATCGACTGTACCCACATCTCTTGAGATAGGGATTGCCAGGCTACTGGGTACAGCGAAATCCTTCCCCCGACTGCCTCCAAGGGTGGACAGTCGGGCAACACCTCAGGGATGCTGAAAGAGCTTCTCAGGAAGAGACTCCCTGTTGCCCTGGTTCTGAGGACCCCCCCTGCCTCTAGGGCGGCGTCTATTATTGTTACCCCTCTGCCTCTGGGGTAAACTGACCACGTGTGTCCGGTGTAGCTCCTTGGGCTTTACAGAACCACATCTTCCCCCCCTTCTGACCCTTGGGGTATGGTCTAGAAGGAGTGGAAAACTGGACTCCAACGGCAGAAAGAGTTTTACCGTCCTGTTCACACCTGGTCAAGGTATCCTTCACCTGAGGTCCGAACAAAGCCGAGGGTATTAGTGAAGGACGCCTTAAAGGGGTACCCAAAATTACAAAGCCGCATCCAGGCTTGGCGTCTAAGAGCAACTCCTGTGCCTGCGGCCCTGCTCGCTCCATCGGCCGCATAAGATATGAGCCGCATGGAGGAGTTAGATATGGAATTTAGGATAGCAAGCTGCGAGGCAATCTTTTCCTGAGCCCCAGCAGCAGAAGGATCCTGAACTACTTCACCCAGTTCTTTGAGAACATCTCGTTGAAGCCTGGTGAAGTGACAAAGATAATTCAGCGAACGCATAGCAAAGGTCGCTGAAGAAAACATCCGCTTTCCATACCTGTCCATGGTCCTAGAGTCCTTATTAGGAGGATGGACAGGTACTGAAGGATCCGCCAGTTCCTTCTTAGTGGCAGCCGCCACCACCATAGCATCCACCGAGACACCCTTGGAAAGGAACTGTTTGTCCGAAGGGGCCGTAATGAATTTGGATGGTCTTCTGGGGACAGGTTCCACAGAATCTGGAGCCACGCCTTCTGAGCCACTACCTGCATAAGTGGGGAGAAGGCGGAGACACCCAGGAGGTGGAGGGTCGGGATCCAAAAGCCTCCAGGTATACCGACTCATCCTCGGAGGGGTCAATGGAGGGCCAATTCCCCCTCTGTTTGAGGAGCTCAAGGATGTCTGAAAGAGACATCCTCAGAGGGGACCGGGGAACCCTCCGACTCATCTAAGTCGGTATCAGATGTAGTAGACTCAGGGGAGTCTGTGTGTTTCCTCTTACATGTCCTCTTCCGAGGGGGTTCCCCTGCAGGATCAGGAGAAACCTCGGAAGAGGAGGAAATTCCCAGTGGGGAAACCTGGGGCGATGAATCCCTGGGCCTGAGAGCAAGAGGCTGGCAAGAGGCGTCTGCAGGCACTGATGAGGGAGGAGCTAGAGGGATAGACCGTTGACCAGGCTCAGAGGCCAGGACCCTCCTAATCACCTCAAAGGCTCCCCTCCCCGGGAGACCGGAATATCCCCGCCCAAGAAACAGGAATTCCCGGCTCCAATGAGAGGGAAGGCTCCGAGGCCGATGTCGGCGCCGAGCTTACCAAAGCCGAAGCCCCGAGAGGGAGAGCGGGGTCGGACAAGGGTCCGATGCCACTAGCCCCCTCGGAGCCGACAGTGGAAACCCGATGACCGGATCCCTCCAAGGAAGGCCTCAAGGAGGAGATCGGAGCCGAGACGACGGAGCCGAAGGATGTATCGGCTCCGCATCGAAACAGTCGCTGTCCCGAAGCTCCGCCCAACTCTGGTGTGGAGTCGGAGGAGGAAGTTCAAGGGTAAGGCTATAGCGAAGTCTGTTGAGACGGGCTATGGAGCATTTGGGCCAGTGCCTGAGACTTCAACAGCCTGCTTACCACCCTCTCTAAGTCGTGGTCAGACAGCCTGGAAGATCTCAAGATCGGCTCCGATGGCTCCGCTCCGACAAAGAGGAGACCCGGAGCCGAATGGATACTCAGTATCGAAGGGGACCGAGATCTCTTCGGTCGAAGCCATCGGAGCGAAGTCCCTGAACTCCAGATGGAGCCGAAGGTTTCGGCCCGATGCTGGATAAAGTGTCGGCTCCAGCCGGAGCCGACAAGGCCACAGTAGAGAAGGTATCGGAGCCAGCCGGGCGCTGACCCTACTACTTTAACGGTAGATGCATCGGTTCCAGCCGAGCGATCTCGCCCGACGGGCGAAGCCACCGGAGGAGGCTTGGATACTGAAGCCTGAGCCTTCGGTGGTTTAGAAGGTTTCCCAGACCCTGCTTTAGAGGGAGAACCTTCTGGCTTAAGTAAGCCTCGGAGGATAAGCTTATTCCTCCTTTCCTGCAGGACTCTCTGGCTAAAAGCGTGACACAAAGCACAGGAGTCCTGCAGGTGCTAAGGCCCCAGGCAGTACACACAAGAAGTGTGACCGTCTGTCAGAGACATTTTCTGACAGCACTGGTCACACTTCTTAAAGCCTGAGACCTTGCCTTCCCTAGACATATCCTAGGAGGAATTAACACACACAAACCCCAACAAACACACAAAATTAATCCCCTACACACAACACACAGGAAGGGATTGACCAATAGGGTTTTAGGCCTAACTAAAAACTTTATACTAAAGGTTATAAAAAAGGGTTATAAAGTTAGAAAGGAAGGCAATAGGGTAGGCTGTAATATACTACAGACTATACTAAGACTAAAAGGGGAAAATAAATTCCTAACTAAGCTTTTTCTGATTTTGCCAGAAAATCACTTACCTCAGCTGGCAAAGGAGACCTCTTTCGCTAAGCGGCAAACGAGATCTGAGGTAGTTCCGCCTTGCATCATGGGATATAGGGTTGCCTCGAGCTGGTAAAAGGAGTTCCTAAGCTAAAGCAAGTGCCGAGTCGGAGCCGAGGATCGGCTCCGAACCCATCCAGCAAGAATGAAGGCGAGATTGACAACTTAACATCACATGCTGCCTGACTAAGGTCAGAAGTGGAGCAACCAGGCCGCTAGCTTGAGAGTCCATAGAGACGGATGGGCCTGCCCCGACTGGTGAGTCAGGAGGTCCGGGACCAGGTCTAGGATCCAGGGACCATCCACCGCATACTTCCTCAGGAATGGAAACCATACTTGACAGGGCCAGAATAGGGCTATCAAGATCATGAAGCTTCCCAGACGGATAGCCTTCTGAATCAGTCTGGGCAGTAGAGGAAGTGAAGAGAAGGCATAGAGTAGACCGGAGGGCCACTTGTGAACTAGCGCATCCCTGGGTTTTTCCCCTTGGGCAGGAATCAGGGAGAAGTAGTTGTCGCACTTCGCATTCAGCGGAATGGCGAATAGATCGCAGCAAGGCAACCCCCACCGGGCAAAGATCCGATCTGCCACTTGGCATCAGAATGTCCCTGCTCAGCCTGTCTGCTATAACATTGGATTTCCCAGGAATGTGCGTTGCCACTAGGAACCTCTGGGAAGCAATCGCCCATTCCCACACTCTCATGGCTTCTCTACAAAGGGGGTAAGACCTGGTTCCTCCCTGTTTGTTGAGGTACCAAACCACCAACATATTGTCTGAAAGGATCGCAATTGACCCCAGTGGGAGAGAGCTGTGAAGTGCCTGCAACGCTAGAAGCACCGCTCTCATTTCCAGGACATTGATATGTAAGCGAGTCTCGTGGTCTTGCCAAGTGCCTTGGACAGTCCTGCCCAGATAATGCCCCCCCCCCACCCTGTCTGGGAAGCATCCGTGGTGACAGTGGCAACGGGGTAAGGGGGGTGAAAAGGTCTGCCTAGGTTCAGGTTGGAGGAGAGAAGCCACCAGTGGAGATCCCGCCGACAAGTGTCCGTGATTAAAATCGGGTGGGACAACGGGAGTTCCTGAAAGGACCATTGGCTCGAAAGGAGCCACTGTAGAATTCGCATGTGCAGCCTTGCCATCGGAACTAACAAAATAGTGGCCGCCATAGATCCTAAGAGTTGAAGGACTAACCTGGCTGGAGCCTTCCGACGGGGCAATAGGTCCATGACCTGGTTCTGGAAGATCCTTATCCTTTCTGTTGGGAGGTAGGCTCGCATTTCTATGGAGTTTAGCTCTGCGCCTATAAAGGCAACACGTTGTGATGGCAGCAATACAGACTTTTCCCAGTTGAATGTTATGCCTAGCAACTGACCTAATTCGATGGTGGTAGTCACAGCTTGAGTGAGCAGATACTTGGTGGGGGCGGTGAGGAGCCAGTCATCTAGATACGGAAACACCTGGAATCCAAGATGCCTCAGGTGAGCTGTTACCACTGCCAGGCACTTGGTAAACACCCTGGGGGCTGTGGTGAGACCAAAGGGCAGGGCTCGAAACTGGTAATGACTGGATCCCAGGCGGAAGCGTAAGTGAGTCCTGGACGCTTTGTCTATCTTGATGTGATAATAGGTGTCCTTGAGATCAATGGAGCACATCCAAACTCCTTTTTCCAGCAATGGGAAAATGGATTGTAGCATGACCATCCGGAACTTGGACTACTTCACGAAGCGGTTGAGACGGCTGAGATCCAGAATAGGTCTCAAGTCCCCTGTTCTTTTTGGCACCAAAAATAATCTTGAATAAGTTCCTAATCCGGTCTGGCCTTCGGGGACTGGTTGGATGACTCCTTTTTCTAGCAGCTTTAACACTTCTGCAGCTGCTTGAACCCTCTGATTGGGTGGCACGTCCGGGATTTTCCTTGGTAGGGGAAGGGGATGAATAAAGGGTATGGTGTAACCTCCGGCGATGATCCGGAGCACCCACCGATCCTGAGTGATGGACTCCCAGGCTTCCAGGTGCCCCGAAAAACGACCCCCGACTGGCTCCGGAAACGCACAGTCGGGCCGTTCCTCAGGGACGTTGGAAGTATGAACCGCGAAAGGATTCGCGGTCTCCTGTGTTGCGGGGGCCTCTGCCGCCTCTAGGGCGACACCTTCCAGAGTAATTCCCCCCTCCTCTGCCTCTGGAGGGAGGTTCACATTGATGAGCAGGGAAAGACCTTTGCGATTTCTTGAACCACATCTTCCCTCCCCTCTGAGCCTTGGGATAAGGTCTCGTGAGAAGCGAAAAACGGGCCCCGACGGCAGACAAGGTCTTGCCCTCCTGCTCGCATCTAGTCAGGGTGTCCTTCACCTTGGGTCCAAAGAGTGAGGACCCATCAAAGGGAGCGTCTGTGAATGAAGACTTGAACGCCTCCGCAAAGTGACACAAGCGCATCCAAGCCTGCCTCCTCAGGGCTACACCCGCACTCGTTGCTCTACCCGCCCCCTCGGCCGCATATGAAATGAGCCTCATGGACGAGTTAATGACGGACGACAGGGTAGATAGCTGGGCGTTGACAGACTGAGCCAACGCTTCAGTCACATTACCCGAAAGGGTATCTCCCAACTCCTTCACAAGATCCCTTTGTAGTCTTGTGAAATGGCACAAATAATTCAGTGACCGCAAGGTAAAGGTCGCTGAAGATAGGGCACGCTTCCCGTAACTATCCATGCTCCTAGATTCCTTGTTAGGTGGATGGATAGACATTGAAGCCTCTGCCACGTCCTGTTGAGTGGCAGACGCCACCACCATAGCATCTACCGGAACTCCCTTAGTGAGAAACTGCTTATCAGGGGGGTGCAGACAAGAATTTCTTGGGACGAGTGGGAACAGGCTCCACAGAGTCAGGGTGCTCCCATACCCTTTGACAAATAATGTCCAGTAACTCGTCGAAGGGTGGAGATACCCAGGAGGCAGAGGGCTGGGCTACGAAGGCCTTAAGGAACACCGACTCTTCCGTGGAAGGGGCTTTGGAAGGCCAGTCGCCTCTCTGTCTCAAGATCTCTAGTATGTCAGAGAATGAGACATCATCAGAGGATGACTTAGGGGACCCTTCCGCATCATCCAGATCAGTGTCTGAGGTGACGGACTCGTCTGGGGAGTTCACGTGCTTCCTCTTGCACATCTTTTTCCTAGGGGTCTCATCAGGCAAGAACTCTGAAGGCCCATCCGAAACTAAGGGACCACACAAGGAGGTATCCTCAGACCTGGGAGCCCTGCTGTCCGAGGACAGGGGTGCACCAGAGGCTCCAGTCGCTATGCCCAGGGAAGGAGCTACAGATTCTGGAGAAGTGACTAGGGACTTGGCCAGCGCACTCCTCATAGGGTCGAAGGTGGGTCCACCAGAGTCTGTAGAAAGACCCCCCCTCCAAGGCCCTGACCAGAGTTGGGCCCTCCCTCGCTGAGGCACCAAGAGGGAGACTAGGAGCAGAGGTCAGAAGCCCCAATGACTCCCCCTCAGGTCCGACCGAAGAGCCACAAGTACCAGGACCTGTCGAAAGTATCGAGAAGGTTGGAGCAGAGGTAGGTGCCGATGGCCTAGCAGCGGGTCTCGGAACCGACCCAACAACTTCCCCAGATTCTGTAAACCCCGGCTCTGACGACCCTAAGGTTGTCGAAGGAGGAAGAGACGGTACAGGCAAGGCTGGCTCCGGAGCCGACTGGGCTGGGGCCGACAGCAATTTGGAAAAGACCGGTGACTGTAGGAGCCTCTGGACAACCCTGTCCAGGTCCGAATCAGAGAGCCTGGAGGACTTGGAGGAAATAGAAGGGGCTCGACAAACTGTCTCTATGGGCTCCAATATCACCGTAGGAGTTCGGCTCCGAATCGTCTCCAACAATATTGGAGCCGAGGCAGACTCAAGGAACACCAAAGCCTCCCTCGGAGCCGATGAAGCAGGAGCCGACGAAACTGATCCTGGAGCCGACCCTCTCTCTCTCTCGGCTCCGAAGCCCTAGGAGCCGAGGGAGGAGATCCCAATTTCGAACCCCTTTCCATCGGCTCCAAAGTCAGTGGAACCAAGGAAGGGGAAGCAGAACTTGGTCTCTCATCTTTCGGCTCCGAGGGCAATGGAGCCGAAGATGAAGACATAGATTTTCCTCTTTTAGCCGGCAGATCCGACGGACTGGTCGGAACCGACTACCTTTTCTTCTTACCACGAGGATCTGAAGACTGAAGATCCTCTTCAAAAGAAGGCCTGATTAAGCCTTTTAAAATCAGTTTATTTTTTCTCTCTTGGAGTACCCTGGAGGAAAAGGCATGGCAAACACTGCAAGACTCTTGCAAGTGCTTGGCCCCTAAACAGTAAACACAGATGTCATGGCCATCTGTGATAGACATCTTGTACCCACACTTGGTAGATTTTTTAAAACCAGAAGGCCTATGCTCTTTTTCAGACATTCTGACCAAAAAACACACACTGAAGGAAGGAAAGGAAGGGAATAGAGCTCTAACTTAAACGCTCTAAAGGTAGGGCTAAGGCCCACCAAACACTAGGAATTTACCACAGAAATTTTAACTTTAAGCTAAAACAACCAATACACACTCAGACAACAAGATAGCTATTAAAATAGCTGTTTTGGTTAAATGTTAAGAAAAAGCTCACAAAAAAAAACAAATTTGACTAAAAAAATAGGGTACTTAGCCACAGCCAACTCAAAACCATGTCTTAGCACTAGGAGCGGCAAACGAGATCTGGGGACTTGGGTGTGGTGCATCCTGGGATGGTTGGCCCAGCCAATTAGAGACTTTGTGCTAGTGTACCGGCCGAGTCGGAGCCGATTCTCGGCTCCGAGCCCCATCAGTTTAGAATGTAGGCGAGATAGGATCGCCTTACATCCTTGGATTCCTTTGACATCCTTTACAGTAGAAAGAAACCAGTTATGACAACAATAACAAGAAGCAATATACAGACTACAAAAAACAAAGCTATTAAAAAGACTATAGCTAAAGTTTTTTTTTTTTTTTTTTTGAAAGATAATAGGAAAGTCTCTAATTTAAATGGCTAGCCTATAAGAAAAAAGCAGAAGGAAAGCCTCTAACCTAAAAGGCTAACCTGACAAGAAGGGGAGGGGTGGGGGAGAACTCTCTAAGTTAAACGAGTTCTATAAAAGGAGGGATACTATAAGATAAACAATTATCTATCACAGAAACAAAACTATCGCTAATAATAAAATACTAGAGAAGTTAAATTCTAGTGAAAAAAATTACACAAAAAACTCTATACAAGCCTGAGCCAGAAAAATGACACCTCGCAGCTCAAGCAGCAAATGAGATTGGGGTAGCTATCACTAGGCATTATGGGATAAGGAGTAGCCTCGAGCCAGTAAACAGCTCTCGAGCTATTGAAGATGGCTGAGTCGGAGCCAAGGATCGGCTCCGATCCCGACCAGCAAGAACGAAGGCGAGATAGACAACTTAACATCTAATGCTGTCATTCCTCATCTAGATATTTTGGGCAATATTTCTGCCATTTTTACTTCTGTCTCTTATTGTAACCAGAGGGATAGTTAGGTGAGATAATTAGAAGTTATGTACTCACCATAACGTTCCATCTGAGTAGGTGACTTCATTTGGATGCAACCTGTGGGTATCGGATCCGACCTCGGATCCGAGCCGGCATTTCAAAAGCTTAGGCTCCGAGCTCCTAGCTCCTCCCTCTTACCCATAACCCCTTGCCAAGCCCTGACTGACCTCAGATTGAGTTTGCCTAAATAATACTGACTACAGTACATGAACAAAGCATAAATACTCGCTCTATAAAGGTCAGGGGGATGGAGGGGGGGATGGTTGCATCCAAATGAAGTCACCTACTCAGATGGAACGTTATGGTGAGTACATAACTTCTAAATCTGAAGTAGGCAGACTTCATTTGTCTGCAACCTGTGGGACAGAGTCCCCAGCTACCTGAATCTTGGGCGGCCGTCATGGAAGGATGTTCCGGAGCACCGCTGAGCCAAAGGATGCTCTTCCTCTGGAAACAACATCCACTTTATAATGAGAAATAAAGGTATGAGGCGAGGCCCAAGTAGCTGCCGCGCAGATATCATCCAATGACACACGGGACTTAAAGGCGGCTGACGTGGAGACTGTCCTAGTAGAATGAGCCGTAACCCTATGAGGAGCAGGTCTACCTGAAGTGTCATAAGCCTGCAGAATACAATTAGCAATCCACCTAGATAGTGTGACTTTAGATACTGCTTTACCCAAAGCAAATTTAGCAAAGGAGACGAACAGCTGATCTGATTGCCTGTGACCAGCAGTTCTGTGAATATAAAATCGTAATTGTCTATGAACATCCAAGGAATGCAATTTGTATTCTCCTTTGTTTGAGTACTTGGGAAAAAACACAGGTAAATTGATTGACTGGTTGATATTAGATTCTGAAGAGACCTTCGGAAGAAAAGATGGATTGGTCCTGAGGCACACCCTATCTGGAAAGAAAGAAAGGTAAGGCGTTGACGATAGAGCCTGAAGTTCAGACACTCTTCTGGCTGAAGTGATAGCTACTAAGAAGGCAGTCTTCCAGGAAAGGTACTTTAGGTCTGTAGAAGCTGCAGGCTCGAAGGGAGGAGCAGTAAAGGCTTGCAGAACTAAAGATAGGTCCCAAGGTGGTACAATCTCCTTGACTGGAGGCCTCAATAAAAAAATCCCTTTGAGAAAGGTTTTGCACAATTTAGCCGTCATGAGGGGAGCTGTCTCATGACCAATGTGATAATGCGAGATGGCTGCCAATTGTACCTTAATCGTGGAAGAACTTGCCCCTTGATGAAAGAGATCTGTTAAGAAATCCAGCACTGCTGACATAGGTGCTGAGAAAGGATCCAAAGTTCTCTGAACCGTCCAAATAGAGAATCTCTTCCATTTACTCCGATAAACCTGCCTGGTGGAAGGTTTATGAGCTGCCACTAAAATGGCCTTGACCGGTGACGAGATACCGGGAGTCCTAATCAAGGATGGAACTGGAGCAGCCAAGCTGTCAATTTCAGGGTGCGTAGATTGGGAACCGAAATTCCCAGAGGGTGGGAGATGAGATCCGGAATCGGATCCAGAATCCAGGGTGGATTGATTTTGTGAGACCATACAAAGGGGAACCAGGGTTGACGAGGCCAGAACGGGGCAATGAGAATCATTCTGCTCCCCAAACTGTTGGCTTTCTGCAGAAGCCTCTGCATCAGAGGTAGTGGAGGGTAGGCATAAAGGAGACCGGGAGGCCAAGCATGCACCAGCGCATCTCGAATTCCCCGGTGGGGAAGCAGAGCGAAGAAATTGTCGCATTTGGTGTTTGAGGGAGAGGCAAAAGATCGCAACAGGGTTGCCCCAAACGGCAAAAATCTTCTTCGCTACCTGAGGATTGAGAGACCACTCGTGAGGTGAAAGAATAGTGCGACTGAGTTTGTCCGCAAGGATGTTGGATTTTCCCGGAATGTGCGTTGCTACCAGAAAGCGTTTGGTGGAAATTGCCCATTCCCAGACTCTCATGGCCTCTCGACAAAGGGGATAGGACCTGGTTCCTCCCTGTTTGTTGATGTACCAGACTACCGACATGTTGTCTGTCTGAATCGCAATAGTCCCTGAAGGAAGAACGTGGTGAAGTGCTTGCAACGCTAGGAGCACCGCCCTCATTTCCAGGACATTTATATGCAACGACGTCTCTGTGGGGTTCCACGTGCCTTGGACAATCTTTCCCACAGAATGCCCCCCCACCTGAGGCAAGAAGCGTCCGTGGTCACTGTGGCTCGGGGAAAAGCAGCACAAAAAGGTCTCCCTATCAGGGGCTCCGGAGACAGAAGACACCAAAGAAGGGAATCCTTGCACGCTTTGCTGACCGCTATCGGAGTGTTGAGAGAGGAACTGAGAGGGGACCACTGAACCTGAAGGGTCCATTGAAGAACCCGCATGCGTAAGCGCGCATGAATAAGAAGCGGGATAGCTGCCGCCATCGAACCTAGGGCCCTCAGGACCGAAGCTGCAGTCGGAAATGGTTGCAGGACCGCTGCTACATGACACTTCAGGTTGGCAATTCTGTCTGGAGTGAGGAAGGCTCGCATTGACCTGGTGTTTAGCCTTCCTCCTATGAAATCTAAAACTTGTGTGGGGTGCAGTAAAGATTTCTCCCAGTTGACAGTGATGCCCAGCCTTGGGGCTAGTCCAAGAAAGTAGTCCCTGGCTGAGCACAGAAGATGCCTTGATGATGCCGTCAGGAGCCAGTCGTCCAGGTACGGAAAGACCTGTAATCCCTGGAGCCTCAGGTGGGCCGCTACAACAGCTAAAACCTTGGTGAACACCCTGGGGGCTGAGGTGAGACCAAAGGGAAGGACCCTGAACTGATAATGACTGGCTCCCAGCCGAAGCGAAGAAACCTCCTGGACCGTTTGTCCATGCGAATGTGGTAGTACGCGTCCTTGAGGTCGATGGAGCACATCCAGTCGTTCTCCCTCAAGAGGGGGAGTATAGATTGAAGGGTGACCATCCGGAACTTTTGCTTGGTTACTGACAGGTTCAGCAGGGAAAGATCTAAGATCGGTCTTAAGTCCCCCGTTTTCTTTGGCACTAAAAAGAACCTGGAGTAAAACCCTGACTCGGTTTGATCTGGGGGGACGCACTGGATAGCTCTTTTTTCTAGCAGCTGTCCGATTTCGATAGCTGCTGCCTCCCTTTGGTCGGGTGGAACATCTGGGAGGCTGCGAGATCTGGGAACTTTGTATAGGGGAATTGTATAACCTCTGGATATCACACGAAGCACCCAACGGTCTGTTGTGATGGACTCCCAAGAAGTTAGGTGCCTCGAAAAATGCCCCCCGACTGCCTCCAGAGACGGGCAGCCGGGCAACCCTTCAGGGCTGCTGCGTGGGTCTATCAGAGAAAGGTTCTCTGGACCCAAAGTTGCTAGGAGCCCCCCTGCCTCTAGGACGGCGACCTCCCCGTCCTCCTCTGCCACGGAAGGACTGGTTATCCGGAGCAGGTTGGGACTGCTGCGATTTCCGGAACCACATCTTCTTCTGTCCCTTTTGGTTCTTCGAGAAGGACCTCTGGGGAGCTGAGAAGCGGACTCCGACGACAGACAGCGTCTTCCCGTCCTTCTCGCTCTGGACTAATGTTTCGTGAACAGTTTTGCCAAACAAGGCAGAACCATCGAAGGGGGCATTCGCGAAGGTCGCCTTGAAGGGCTCTCTTGAAATCACAGTGGCGGAGCCAGGCCTGTCGCCTCATGACTAGGCCTGCTCCGCTGGCTCTAGCGGCTCCCTCAGTAGCGTGAGAAAGCAGCCGCATAGATGTATTCGAGACTGATCTAAGAGTGGCCATTCGGGTGGAGTATACCTGCTTATCCTCACTCGACATGGACTCTGGGGGAGATGCAGCGTATTCTTTAATCAGATCCCGCTGCATCCTGATGACGTGTGCCATGTAGTTCAGCTCTCAAAGAGAAGGTTGCTGAACTGGAAACTCGCTTCGCAATGCGATCCATCGAGTGGGACTCCTTGCCCGGAGGATGCATAGAGGGACTCTCCTGGGCCAATTCCCTCTTAGTGGCTGCAGCCATCATCATGGCATCTACTGGGGGGCCTTTGCTCCAGTGAGTGCGGTCCGCCAGAGGGGAAAGGATACGGTCAGGACGCTTGGGTACAGGCTCAACGGTGTCCGGATCCTTCCACGCTCTGATGGATATAAGGTCCACCAGAGGGTCGGCAGGAGGGGACACCCAAGAGGTAGATGGGCCCGCCTCGAATGCCTCCAAGAACACAGACTCGTCTGAGGAGGCCTTGGGGGCAGACCACCCCCCCCTGATCCTCAACATTTCCATAATGTCTCCAAATGAGACGTCTTCAGGGGGTGACCTTGGGGAGCCCTCCCCTTCATCCAAGTCTGTGTCTTCGGTAACGGACTCGGGGGAGTCCATGTGCCTCCTTTTGCACTTACGCTTCCGAGGTACTTCTTCGGGGGGGCTGTCCGAGGAGTACTCTTCCGCAGCTGGATGTTCCAAGGGAACTACTTGGGACATCGAGGCGGGCTGTCCCTGGGACCGGCTGGTGGGGACTGGCCCAACTGCAAGGGAGCGCGGGATGGAGCCGTGGCAGGGACCGGGGGTCCGGTAGTCCTCAACAGTGCCCTTTCCACTACGTCGAAGGCCGAGGGTGAGCCAGCTTCTCTAAACCCGAGCCGACCCACACTCGGATCCGACGACGGATCGGAGCCGACTGTCGGATCCGAGACCGTGTGCTCCGACCTAGACGGAGCCGACACACCAGCTCCCTCGGACCCGAGGCTCGGTCCTCGGCTCCGAGGTTGGGTCCGGCACCCGAAGCACGCAAGGGATGGGACGGATCCGAGGTGCGCCGACCTATCGGATCCGACCCACCCCGGATCCAACTCTGCCCGGCGCCGACAGCTCCAACCCATGGTATGGGTCGGAGAAGGAGCCAAAGGCGAAAAAGGGTTGAAGCCCTCCCGGATGGGGGCTAGGAGCACTCCCATTTGCATTTGGGCTTGGATGAATTTCCTCATCATCCGGTCCATATCTGCTTCACTCATGGAGAATGTGGATCTGGTGGAGGCCACCGAAGCGGACCTAGAGAGCCGCCTCGGGGACCTCGCTGAAGGGCTAGCCTCCTCCTCCTCGGGCCCAGGAGAGAACCGAGGGGAGTGGAGCCGAGGAGGAGGAAAGCTAGAAGGCACAGGGGAGGCCCGCTTAGATGGAGGAGCCGAACTGGAGGTTTCAGCTCACCGTTTGTGGTGCCTCTCCCTGTGCCTCTCCTTCTTCTCTCTCCCTAGAAGACTCTCTCTCCTCCGGCATCTTAGAGGGAGGTTGAGTCCCAGCCGGTGGAGGAGAGCCCACAGCAACTGCTTGCTGAGTAGAAGGGCAGAAGCGGCGGTATCTGGAGGGAGAAGTCCCGCCAGCACCAGCTTCGACCTCCGCTCCCTCAAAGCTCGGGGATTGAACCCTGCACAAATGGTACAACCAGATGACAGGTGTTCAACCCCCAAGCATTTAACGCACAGAGTGTGGCCATCTGCTGGGGACAGCTTATGGCCACACTCGGTACATTTAGAGAATACAGCCTTATGGGCTTCAGACATGTTAAGCCCTAACAGGCCTCAAACAAACACACACACACAAACTACGCAAAACCCGAGAAAAGTTTAAAATAAAGAGAGAGGAAAGCCTAACACAATCACTTCTAACTAATTAAATTAAAAAAATTAAGGTTTTTGAAAATTTTTCTGTCAGAAAAAACTTATCTGCACTAGGAGCTCAAGGAATCCGTCGCAACTTGAAAGCGGCAAACGAAATCTGAGGTCAGTCAGGGCTTGGCAAGGGGTTATGGGTAAGAGGGAGGAGCTAGGAGCTCGGAGCCTAAGCTTTTGAAATGCCGGCTCGGATCCGAGGTCGGATCCGATACCCACAGGTTGCAGACAAATGAAGTCTGCCTACTTCAGATCCTGAATTACTCATTTTTGGATTAATTCTTACATGGATCAGCCAAATAAGTTTGACATTTTTACTTGTCTTGTTGTATTTCTGATTATATTTAGTAGTTGTCTGAATGAGATACAGGTTAATACTTGCTGACTACTGCCAGCATGGTGCTACCATATATTTTGGGCATTTCTCTTGGCTTTGTCAGTCATGTGTGGAATTTAAGTGGGAGGAAGGGCTCATTAATATCTAAGTGATATAGCATTTTACTGAATTACTCAGGTCTTGTCCTTACTGATTATAATGAGTCTGTGTTACATAACAGCTGCACGGGGTAATATAATGAATGCATACTCAACAGGTTCTGTGCAGCAATTATCACCTGTGTCTGAGCATGCTTAACTTTGCAGTAATGAAATGCAGGTCATTGTCACATTACCAATAAAAAGAAGGTATGTACTCACCATAATGTTCCATCTGAGCAGGTAAACTTCATTTGTCAGCAACCTTTGGGTTTCGGATCCGATACGGATCCGAGCAGGCAGCATAACAAGCAAAAAGATCCGTGCTCCAAGCTCCTCCCCCTACCCATACTGCACTGCAACCTCCTTCCAATCCTCAGATCAAGTTTGCCACTCCATACATGACACCAACAAACTAACCTGAGACCCCTAAACCAAGGACAAGCCTCCAACTCCTGAACTCCGGACATCAAGTTGAGCAAAAAAAGCCAAGGTAATGCGGAAGGAGGGAGGGGCGGTTGCTGACAAATAAAGTCTACCTACTCAGATGGAACGTTATGGTGAGTACATAACTTCTTTATCTGAAGTAGTTAACTTCATTTGATCAGCAACCTGTGGGACAGAGTCCCCAGCTACTCGAAATCTTGGGAGGTCCTTAAGGAAGGATATTCCGGAGCACTGCAGAGCCAAAAGAAGCCCTTCCTCTAGACACCAAATCCAGTTTATAATGATCAATAAAGGTGTGAGAAGACATCCAGGTAGCCGCTGAGCAAATGTCATCCAGGGAAACTCTAGACCAGAATGCTGCAGACATCGCCATAGAACGTGTAGAATGGGCATGAACTCCTACTGGTTATGGTAAACCCAGCTCTCTGTATGCTTGTAGGATACAAAGGGAAATCCACCTAGCAAGAGTCACCTTTGAAACTGGTTTCCCTAAAAAGGGCTTAGCAAAAGAAACACAGTTGATCAGATTTACGAAAGGCCGCCGTCCTGTGCAAATAAAAACGTAACTGCCCGTGAACATCCAGAAAATGAAGTTTGTATTCCCCTTTGTTCTGAAAATTAGGGAAAAAGACAGGCAAATTAATAGATTGATTAATGTTTGTCTCAGAAGCAACTTTAGGAAGAAAGGATGGATTAGTCCTGAGAGACACCCTGTCCTTATGAAACACAAGATATGGGGGGGGGTTCATACAAAGAGCTTGCAGCTCCGACCCTCTTCTTGCTGAAGTTATAGCTACCAGAAAAGCAGTCTTCCATGACAAAAATTTTAAGTCAACTGATGCCGAGGGCTCGAAAGGAGGCGCAACTAAGGCCTGAAGAACAGCAGTCAGATCCCATGACAGGGATGAATTCTTAATAGGAGGTCTCAGAAGAAAAGTGCCTTTCAAAAAAGTCTTACAAAATCTGGCAGCAGCGAGAGAGCCTAAATTGTCCCCTACATGGAAATGAGAAATAGCTGCCAGCTGGACCTTCACTGTGAAGGAGCTGGCTCATTACTGGAAGATATGAGATAAAAAGTCTAATACCGCTGGGATCGTAGCGGTAAAAGGATCTAGATTTCTCTGTGAAGCCCAAATGGAGAAGCGTCTCCATTTGCTAGAAACAATTTACCTGGTAGAGGATTTATGTGCCGCAACCAGGATAGATTTAACAGGAGAAGAGATACCGGGAGTCCTAGCAACTAGTGGAACTGGAGCAGCCATGCTGTGAGCTTCAGGCTGTCCAGATTCGGAGGAAGCATTCCTGAGGGATGATGAATCAGATCTGGAATGGGATCCAAGATCCAAGGTGGAGCTATGAGATGAGACCGTAGGCAGGGGAACCAGACTTGACCAGGCCAGAATGGAGCTATGAGGATCAATTCGCTCCCCAACCGGTGAGCTTTCTGTAAGAACTTTATCATGAGCGGAAGCAGGGGATATGCATAAAGAAGACCGGGTAGCCAAGCATGAACAATAGCAGATCTGGGGCTTTCCCCCGTCAGGGGGATTAGAGAAAAAAACTTGCTGTACTTCGCGTTGGAAAGCGATGCAAAGAGATCGCAGCAAGGCTGACCCCACGAGGAAGATCTGTTCTGCTACACAAGGGTTCAGAGACCACTCGTAGGGAGAAAGGATAGTTCTGTTCACTTTGTCTGCCAAGATGTTGGACCGACATGGAATATGCGTTGCTATCAGAAAGCGGTTGTTGGAGATCACCCATTCCCAGACTTCTCATGGCTTCTCGACAAAGGGGATAAGACTTGGTTCCCCCCTGTTTGTTGATATACCAGACCACTGACATATTGTCTGACTGGATTGCAATAGTTCCCAGAGGTAGATAAGCATGAAGGGACTGCAATGCTAAAAATACCGCTCTCATCTCGAGAACATTTATATGCAGAATGGTCTAATTTTGAGTCCACGTGCCTTGAACAGTCCTGCCCAAACAATGCCCACCCCAACCTAGGCAGGAGGCATCCGTGGTCACTGTGGCTTGGGGTTGGGGTGCAAGAAAGGGACGTCCGCCTGCAAATTCTGAGATTGGAGCCACCACGTGAGAGAATTTCTGCACACACTGCTCAGAGGGATCGGAAAATCTAGAGGTTGATGAAAGATCGACCACTGAACTTGCAACGTCCACTGTAAAATTCTCATATGCAGACAAGCACAAGGGATCAGGCTGATAGCTGCTGCCATGGACCCTAAGGCTCTCAGGACTAATTCTGCAAGGGGTGCAGAGGACTGCAGAAGCGCTAACAGATGAAGTGTCAGGCTGTGTAGTCTGTCTAGGGTTACGAATGCCCTGGCCTGATGAGAATCTATTCTCGCCACTATGAAGTCTAACACTTGAACAGGTTGAAGGGAAGACTTCCTAAGATTTATGGTAATCCCTAGCCGAGGTGATATCCGGAGAAATAAATCTCTGGCTAGTAAGAGTAGATGCCTGGTGGGGGTGGTGAGAAGCCAGTCGTCCAGGTACAGAAAGACCTGAATGCCCTGAAGTCTCAGGTGGGCCGCTACAACTGCCATGACCTTGATGAACACCCTGGGGGCTGTGGTGAGACCGAAGGGTAGGACCCTTAATTGATAATGACTGGCCCCTAGCCAAAAGCAGAGCAACCTCCTGGATCGCCTGTCCATCAGAATATGGTAGTACGCATCCTTGAGGTCTATCGAGCACAACCAGTCTTCCTCCTGCAAGGCCAGGATGGATTGAAGCATGACCATCTGGAATGTTTCCTTAGCAATGAGCAGGTTCATTATTGACAGGTCAAGAATCAGCCTTAGGTCCCCTGTCTTTTTTGGCACCAAAAAGACCTTGGAATAGATGCCTGATACGGACTGGTCTGGGGGCAGCTGCTGGATGGCTCTTTCTTCTAGTAGCTTTTGTATTTCCAAGGCTGCGGCTTCCCTCTGAGTGGGTGGGACGTCCGGGAGGCGCCTTGTGTAAAGAGGGCTTGTTTATGAAGGAAATAGAATAGCCTCTAGACATTATTCTAAGCACCCAGCGATCTGTCGTGATGGACTCCCATTGGGCTAGTTGCATCGAAAAACGCCCCCCCCCGACTGCCTCCAGAGAGGAGCAGTCGGGTAACCCCTCAGGGTTGCTGCGTGGGTCTCAATGAAAAAGGTTCTTGTGACCCAAAGTTCTTCAGCCCCCCTCTGCCGCTGGGCCAGCGTCCACCTTGTCCCCCTCTGCCTTTGGGGGGGAAGGAGTCCTGAGTGTTCCGGGACTGCTGAGTTTTCCAGAACCACAGCTTCTTTTGACCTTGCTGTTTCCTGGAAACGAACCTTTGAGGGTTAGAGAAGTGGATCCCGACAGCTGACAGTGTCTTCCCATCCTTCTCACTATGGACAAGCGTAGCGCGGACAGTCTTCCTGAACAGGGTGGAACCGTCAAAGGGTGCATTAGCAAAGCACGCCTTGAAGGGTTCTGAGAAGTCGTAAAGACAGAGCCAGGCGTGACGCCTTAAGGCGATGCCGGACCAGCTAGCCCTAGCGGCTCCCTCGCTGGCATGAGAGTAAACACATCGACATATTGGACACAGACTTGAGAGTGGCCATGCAAGCCGAGAAGGTCCGTTTATCCTCGGCTGACATGGACTCTGGGGGAGACTCAGCGTACGCTTTCACGAGGTCCTGCTGCAGTCGAATTACGTGGACCAATTAATTCAGCACCTTTATAGTAAAGGTGGCTGAAGCAAAAGTCTGATTTCCAAGATGGTCCATAGCCCTGAACTCCTTGTTTGGGGGGTGGACCGAGGAACTATCTTGGGTGAGTTCCTTTTTTGTGGCGGCAGCCACCACCATGGCATCAACCGGGGAACCTTTGTTCCAAGAAGCTCTACCTGCCCGTGGACTCAATATTTTGTCGGGCCTTTTGGGTATAGGCTCCACAGAGTCCAGTTCCCTCCAAGCTCTGGTGGTGATAAGGTCCATCAGATGGTCGGCCGGGGGGGACACCCAAGAGGTAGATGGGCTTGTGTTGAACGCCTCCAGAAATACCGACTCATCTGAGGAAGGTTTTTGGGCGGACCACCCACCCCCTAGCGAAAGATTTCCATAATGTCTCAAAAGGAGATGTCTTCGGGGGGTGATTTGGGGGAACATTCCCCTTCCTCCAAGTCGGTATCCTCGGTGAGGGACTCAGGGGAGTCCAAGTGCCTCCTTTTACACTGGCGTTTGTGAGGGACCTCCTCAGGTGGACTCTCCGGGGAGAGCTCACAAATGGTTTCATGTTCCTCCAAGGGAACTGTCTGGGGCACAATGGACACAGGCTGTCCCTGGGGGGACTGGATGACAGAAGACAAACCCAGCTGCGAAGGAGCAGGGATGGACCCCAAGGACAGAGTGAGGGGTCTCAATCCTTCAGAGAGAACCCTCTCAACGACGTCGAATACCGAGGGAGACCCAGCCTCCCTGAAACTAGTAGCAGAGACCCTCGGATCCGATGAAGGGATCTGAGCCGAAGTTGGAACGGCCGGACCCGAAGGGATGGTATGCCCCGACCACAACGGAGCCAATGACACACTCATCCCCTCGGATCAGACACCCAACTCTCGGCTCCAAGAGCTCGGATCTGAAAGCGGATCTGACAGACTCGAAGGCATGGCCGGCATTGAGGCCGAAGCACCATTGGCGCTGACCCCCTGACTCCGGGGCTCCTCGGATCCATAGACTCCGATATCCGATGGTGGATCGGACAAGGAGCTATCGGGGTGAAAAATGGAGCCAAACTCCCCGCACCGGGAGGGGTGGAGCCAGCAATACCCCCATCTGCAGCTGAGTTTGTAAAAACCTTTGCATCATCCGATCCATGTCTGCTTCAGAGATGCACTGAGTCGATCTGGAGGATGCGACCAACGTCGACCAGGAGAGCCGACACGAAGACGACCTCTAGGGTGGTCTAGTTTCCTCCTCCGGCTCAGGAGAAAAACGTGGTGAATGGAGCCAAGGAGAGGATGGCCTGGTAACTTTTACTGGAGACACGATTACTTTAGTGGGAGGGGCCGTTGGATATGACTCGGCCTGTCGGTTGCAGCCCCTCTCTCTATCTTTATCCTTATCCTTGTCCAAATGTCGCTCTGCCACCCTGTGTTTTTCTTTGACTTTCTTGGCCTCTCTCTCTCCCTGTGGTAAGGTGGGAGGGTGAGTCCCAGACAGGGAAGAAGGGCCAGGAGGCTGAACAGCCACAGCCGTGGCTGGTGAGAAAGCAGCAGAAGAGGCAGAAGTTGATTCTGCAGATAGAAGACCCGCCAGAATCAACTTGTTCCTGCGATCCTGCAGGGCTGGGGGGTTGAAGGCCGCACAAATCTTGCAGCTGGAAATCAAATGGGCCACCCCCAAGCAAACTACACACAGAGTGTGACCATCGGCTGGTGAAAGCTTATGGCCACACTGTGCACTTACAGAAAGTCACTTTCTGACATCTTAGTGAACACACACACACACACACACACACACACACACACACACACACACACACACACACACACGATCGGTGGGAAGGGGGCCTACACTAACCAAAAGTTTTCAACTTTCAAGAAGGGAAAAAAAACTTTTAGTTATGTACTCACCATAACTTCAGATGTTTGGGATCCATCTCGCCTACATTCTGAGTGATGGGCTCGGAGCCGATCCCTCAGCTCCGACTCGGCACGCTTATGCTATAGAGCGAGGCCTCTAATTGGCTGAGCTATCTTTATCCCAGGATGCACCACCACTAATCCCCCAGATCTTGTTTGTCCGCATTCATGCACACATGCACAACTTGTTTATATAACATTGTTAGATGTTTCAAGATGAAACAACAGGATTCGGACCTTCTGATATCCTCTGATCTCCAAGGAAGGGGGAAGGAGGGTGGGTTATTAGGAATGTAGGCGAGATGGATCCCAAACATCTGAAGTTATGGTGAGTACATAACTAAAAGATGTTATGTGATCCTATCTCGCCTACATTCTGACTGATGGGACAGCGCCCCTAGCACCTAAATCCCGGGTGGCTCATTGGAAAACACTCCTGAGCACTGTGGAACCAAATGAAGCTCATCCTCTATATGCCACATCTAATTTGTAGTGGGAAATGAAGGTGTGCGGGGAAGACCATGTAGCCGCAGCACAAATGTCACCAATAGCAAGCTTAGAATGAAATGCTACCGAAGTAGCCATTGCCCTTGTAGAATGAGCCTTGACAGAGGTGGTAAGCTCTTTGTTAGAATAAATATAAGCTTGAGTAATACAGTCCTTGATCCATTTGGCAATAGTGACCTTTGTGACAGCGTTGCCCAATTTGTTTTCTGCAAAGGATACAAACAACTGATCTGTTTTCCTTGTTTGTTTGGTCCTATCTAAATAAAAACATAACTGTCTGTGGACATCTAGTGTGTGGAAGATAAACTCTGCCTTGTTAGAGTATTTTGGGAAAAAAACTGGAAGCTCTAACGATTGTTGTAAGCATAAAGTAGAACAAACTTTAGGAACAAAAGAAGGATTTGGTCTGAGGGATACTCTGTCTGTATGAAAAACCAAGTACGGGGGTTTCACTGACAAAGCTTGAAGCTCTGAAACCCTTCTGGCTGAAGTAATCGCCACTAGAAAGGCTGTCTTCCATGATAGAAACTTTAGATCACATGTAGCTGCCGGTTCAAAGGGGAAAGAAGTCAAGGCACGCAACACAATATCGAGATCCCATGGAGGTGCAGGATGAGAAATCGGAGGTCTTAATAGAGCAGCACCTTTCAAGAAGGTCTTACACAATCTGTTGCTCATTAAAGGTGGGTCTATGGATTCATGAAAATTAGAAATTGCTGCCAATTGTACTTTGATGGTAGAAACTAAAGAGCCTTGATTGAAAAGAGAGGTCAGAAATTTTAGTACTTCTGCCACGGAAGAAGAAATGGGGTCCAGGCCCCGGAGTTGAGCCCAAATAGCAAACCTTTTCCATTTGCTAGAATACAGTTTCTTTGTAGCAGACTTGTGGGCTGAAGATAATATGTGCACAACATCTGGATCCAGTGTATGACTCCTGACTATCGTTGGAAGAGGAGGAGCCAGGCCGTCAATCTTAAGGTGTGTAGGGACTGGTGGAATAGTCCCGACTGATGAATCAGTAGGTCTGGGACCTGGTCCAGGAACCATGGACCTTGCAGAGCATGTTTCCGAAGATAGGGGAACCACACTTGATGAGGCCAGTAAGGAGCAATTAAGATCATCTTGCTCCCTAAGAGAGATGCCTTTTGGATCACCCTGGGGAGGAGAGGAACTGGGGGGAAGGCATAAAGCAAGCCAGTGGGCCAAGGATGGACTAATGCGTCCATGGGGCTCTTCCCCGGAGCCGAGGTTAGGGAGAAAAATTCTTTGCACTTCGCATTCAGAGGAGTCGCGAAGAGGTCGCAACACGGAACTCCCCATTCGCTGAAAATCTGACTTGCAACTGTCATATTCAGAGACCATTCGTGAGGAGAGAGGATGGTTCTGCTCAATCTGTCGGCTATGACATTGGACTTGCCCGGTATGTGAGTAGCCACTAGGAAGTGTTTGGTCGAGACTGCCCATTCCCAAACTCTCATGGCTTCTCTGCAAAGAGGATAGGATCTGGTCCCTCCCTGTTTGTTCAGGTACCAGACAACTGACATGTTGTCTGAGTGAACAGCGATTATGCCCTGAGGGAGATAATCGTGAAGGGCTTGAAGGGACAGGAGTACTGCCCTCATTTCTAGGATGTTGATATGAAGAGGAGTCTCTTCCGGGTGCCATTTGCCTTGGACTGACCTGCCCAGGGAATGCCCCCCCCACCCCATCTGGGAGGCGTCCGTGGTCAAAGTGGCCGCCGGAGGAGGAAGAACAAAGGGTCGTCCCTGATCCAAATTGGAGGGCACTAGCCACCAGCGAAGGTCCCGTTTGCAAGATTCCGTGATCCATATGAGGTGATTGAGAGGGAGTTCCTGAAAGGACCACTGAGTTGAAAGAAGCCACTGGAGGATTCTCATGTGCAACCTTGCCAAGGGAACTAGAAGAACCGTGGCAGACATGGATCCCAATAGCTGCAGGACCATTCTGGCTGGGGCTTTGGACCTGGGGAGTAAGGCTCGAACTTGTATGGTTTGAATTCTGTCTGTAGGTAGATAGACCCGCATCTGGTTTGAGTCTATCTCTACCCCTATGAATCTTATTCTTTGAGATGGCCGCAACACAGACTTTGGCCAATTGAAGGTGATTCCAAGGGAATTGCCCAGTGATATAGTGGCTTGTAGGCTCCGCAGAAGTAGATGCTTGGAGGTGGCAGTTAGGAGCCAGTCGTCTAGGTACGGAAACACCTGGAATCCTAGACTTCTCAGGTGAGCAGTCACTACTGCCAAGCACTTGGTGAACACCCTGGGGCTGTGGTGAGACCAAAGGGCAGCGCACGGAACTGAAAATGACTGCCTCCTAGGCTGAAGCGCAGATGTCTCCTAGACTTTTGATGTATCTTGATATGATAATACGCGTCCTTGAGATCTATGGAGCACATCCAAACACCCTTCTCCAACAATGGGAGAATGGTTTGTAGAGTAACCATTCGGAACTTGGACTTTCTGACTGAACGGTTTAGGATGCTTAGGTCCAGAATGGGCCTCAAGTCCCCGGTCTTTTTTGGCACCAAAAAGAATCTTGAGTAAGTCCCTAATCCGATCTGGTCTGCGGGGACCGGTTGGATGACTCCTTTTTGCAGCAGCTTTGAAATTTCTGAGGCTGCGGTATCCCGTTGACTGGGTGGCGGGTCCGGGATTTTTTTGGACTGGGGGGGGGGGGGTGAGAGAATGGGATGGAGTAACCTCCGGTGATAATCCAAAGCACCCATCGGTCCTGAGTGATCCCTTCCCAGGCCTTCAGGTGCATCGAGAAACGACCCCCGACTGGCTCCGGAGCAGCACAGCCGGGCAATCCCTCAGGGACTATGAAAAGCTGAAGAGCCACGAAAGGACTCGCAGTCTCCAGTGTTGCGAGGGCCTCTGCCGCCTCTGGGACGGCGTCTTCCGGATGAATTTCCCCCTCCTCTGCCTCTGGAGGGGGAACCTTCCTGCTGAGAAGGGTAAGGCTTCTGAGATCTACGGAACCACATCTTCCCTCCTCTTTTAGCCTTGGGATAAGGCCGAAAGGGAGTGGAAAATCGTGCCCCTACGGCAGTCAGAGTCTTACCTTCCTGTTCACAGCGGGTTAGTGTGTCTTTTACCTTGGGTCCAAACAGGGAGGACCCATCAAAGGGGGCGTCGGCAAATGAAAGACTTAAAGGCCTCTGCGAAATGACACAGGCGGAGCCAGGCTTGTCTCCATAGAGCAATGCCTGTACCCGCCGCTCTACTTGCCCCTTCGGCCGCATACGAAATGAGCCTCATGGACAAGTTCGAAATGGACGACATTGTAGCCAGCTGAGAGCCAACCGTCTGGGCCAGCTCCTCAGGCAGGTTACCCAAGAGGGTATCGGATAGCTCCTTAATCAGATCCCTCTGAAATCTCGTAAAGTGCGTCAAGTAGTTCAAGGACCTCAGTGTAAAGGCCGCTGAACTAAGGGTGCGCTTTCCGTACCGATCCATGCTCCTAGACTCCTTATTAGGAGGATGGACGGACGTAGAAGCCTCTGCTACATCTTGCTGGGTAGCAGATGCCACCACCATAGCATCTACAGCCACACCTTTAGTAAGGAACTCTCTATCCGGGGGTGCCGAGAGAAATTTGTTCGGACGTGCGGGCACCGGTTCCACAGAGTCTGGGTGTTCCCACGCCCTTCGACAGATCAAATCCAAGAGCTTGTCGAAGGGCGGAGACACCCAGGAGGCGGAGGGCTGAGCCCTGAAGGCCTTCAGGAACACCGACTCATCAGCAGAGGGAGGTTTGGACTGCCAGCCGCCTCGTTGTTTTAGGGCTTCCAGGATGTCTGCAAAGGAGACATCATCCGAGAACGACTTGGGGGACCCTTCTGCATCATCGAGATCAGTGTCAGATGTCAAAGACTCATCAGGGGAGTCAACGTGCTTCCTCTTGCACGATCTCTTCCTGGGAGGTTCTTCCGAAGAGGCTTCAGAAGGACCTCCAGGAGGGGGAGAAACCCCAGCGGGGGTAACCTGAGGCCCAGGGGCTCCGCTGTCTAAAGACAGGGGGACTGCCAACGACGCAGTCTCCAAATGTTGGGAAGGAGCTGGGGAAACTGTGGAGGTAGCCAAGGAAGATTTGGCTAAAGCACTCCTCATAGCCCTGAAGGCGGGACCACCAGAATCCTGGGAGGGTCCCACCTCCGTGGCCACGACAGTGGACGGTACTCCTGCCGCCTACGCACCGAGCGGGAGACTTGGGACCGAAAGCATCAATCCCGAAGCCTCCCCCCCAGGGCCGAAGGAAGAAGTCCGTGTACTGAACTCCGACCCAAGAGCCGGAGTTGGAGCAAGGGTCGGGCCCGACCCTAACACCTCCACAGATTCCACCAGCACCGGCTCCAACGGTGCCGAAGCTGTCGGAGGAGGAAAAACAGTAGGGGAGTGGACCATCGGCTCCGAAGCCAAATGGGCTGGAGCCGAAACCATCTTTTGGAACACCGGAGACTGGAAGAGTCGAAGGAGCACCCTGTCGATGTCCGAATCAGACATCTTGGATGATCTCGAGGATACCGATCGGGCCCAAACCGATTTCTCCATCGGCTCCGAAGGGCTCAGGGACCGGCTCCGAAACGACTCAACAATTATCGGCTCCGAGGAAGGTTTCAAAGAAATTTCCCTCGGTACCGATAAGGACTTCTGCTCCAAGGGGGAAGAGTCTGAGCCGATGACCCTTATCGGCTCCAATATCAGTGGAGCCAATGAGGGTGACCCGCCTCTCGATGCCCCAGCCCTCAGCTCCGAAACCAGAGGGGTCGAGGCTGGAGGCATCGAGGCAGACCGTTCCGACCTTGGCTCCGAAGTCCGTGGAGCCGATGGAGAAGTCTGCTTAGTTTTCTTAGCGTTCGGTTCCGACTGACTGGTCGGAGCCGATGCTTTCCTCTTTTTAGAGGGAGACGGAGAGGAAGATAAAGCCTCCTCGAAGGAAGGCTTGATTAATCCCTTGAGGATTAATTTGTTTTTCCTCTCCTGGAGGACTCTCGAAGAGAACTCGTGGCACACACTACACGACTCTTGCAAATGCTTAGCACCTAAGCAATAGACGCACGAGGCGTGGTCGTCCGTTATGGACATTTTAAAACCACACCTTGTGCATTTCTTAAACCCGGAGGGTTTGTGTTCTTTCGACATAACTGCCTCGCCAAAGAACCAATAACAGTGAACTTTTAGTTATGTACTCACCATAACTTCAGATGTTTGGGATCCATCTCGCCTACATTCTGAATGATGGGTTCGGAGCCGATCCCTCGGCTCCGACTCGGCACGCTTATGCCAAAGAGCGAAGTCTCTTATTGGCTGAGCTTACTATATCCCAGGATGCACCACCACCAGTCCCCCAGATCTAGTTTGTCCGCATACATGCACACATGCATACCCTGCTTATATAACATCGTCAGATGAAACAAGATAAAAACAGTAGAGCTCAAAACCGTTCCATCTTTTCTGGTCTGCAAGGCAGGGGGAAGGAGGGTGGGTATCAGGAATGTAGGCGAGATGGATCCCAAACATCTGAAGTTATGGTGAGTACATAACTAAAAGATGTTATGTGATCCTATCTCGCCTACATTCTGAATGATGGGACAGCGTCCCTAGCACCTGAATCCTGGGTGGCTCACTGGAAAACACTCCTGAGTACCGTGGAACCAAATGAAGCTCGTCCTTTAGATGCCACATCCAATTTGTAGTGGGAAATGAACGTGTGCGGGTTGGACCAAGTAGCCGCAGCACAAATTTCCGAAATAGCGAGCTTGGAATGAAAAGCTATAGAAGTAGCCATAGCTCTGGTAGAATGAGCTTTGATAGATGATGCAAGTTGCTTATTCGAAGAAGAATAGGCCTGAGTTATGCAATCTCTGATCCATTTTGAGATTGTAGCTTTTGTGATGGTTTGGCCCAATTTATTATCTGAGAAGGACACAAACAACTGGTCTGACTTACGAAGTTGCTGAGTCCTGTCTAAATAGAAGCGTAATTGCCTGTGAACATCCAATTTATGGAGAGTGTATTCTGCTTCGTTAGAGAATTTTGGAAAGAAAACTGGTAGTTCTAGAGATTGTTGAAGACAGAAACTAGAGCAGACCTTTGGTACAAAGGATGGATTAGGCCTAAGTGATACTCTATCTTTGTGGAAAATCAAATACGGTGGTTTAATAGACAGGGCTTGAAGCTCTGAGACCCTTCTTGCCGAAGTAATAGCCACTAAAAATGCCGTTTTCCATGACAGATATTTTAACTCGCACGTAGCAGCCGGTTCAAAGGGGGGAGATGTTAAAGCGCGCAGCACCAAATCAAGATCCCACGGAGGTGCAGGATGAAAAACTGGTGGTCTTAACAGGCTCGCACCTTTAATGAATGTTTTGCATAATCTGCTGCTCATCAAAGGAGGATCCGTGGATTCATGGAATTTAGAGATAGCAGCTAGTTGAACTTTAATAGTTGAAACGGAAGATCCCTGATTAAATAGGGATGTTAAGAATTTCAAAACCTCTGGGACAGGAGCAGTGATAGGGTCTAAGCCCTTGAGTTGAGCCCAGATAGCAAACCTCTTCCACTTACTGAGGTACAATTTGTTAGTGGTAGGTTTGTGGGCCGAAGATAAAATGTGAACAACTTCCGGGTCTAGCGTGTGACTTCTAACTAAGGTTGGAAGTGGAGGAGCCAAGCTGTCAATTTCAGAGATTGAAGGGACTGATGCCAATGTCCCGACTGATGGATTAGCAAATCCGGAATCATGTCTAAGGTCCACGGATCGTCCACTGCATGCTTTTTCAGGTAAGGAAACCATATCTGACGAGGCCAGTATGGGGCAATCAGAATCATTGAAGACCCTAGCTGAGAAGCTTTTTGAATAACTTTGGGAAGGAGTGGAATTGGGGGAAAAGCATAAAGCAACCCTGTTGGCCAAGGTTGTGCTAGAGCATCCATGGCTGGTACTTCCTGATGTGGAATCAAGGAAAGAACCTTTGGCACTTGGTGTTTTGTGGAGTCGCAAATAGGTCGCAGCACGGGCCCCCATCTCTTGAAAACCTGGGCTGCTACTGCGGTTTAGAGACCATTCGTGAGGAGAGAGAATTGTCCTGCTTAATTTGTCCGCCAATACATTTGACTTTCCCGGGATGTGGGTCGCTACTAAGAAGCGGTTGGTAGCTACAGCCCATTCCCACACTCTCATGGCCTCTCTGCAAAGGGGATACGATCTGGTCCCTCCTTGTTTGTTCAGATACCAAACCACCGACATGTTGTCTGTGTGGATGGCGATGATGCCCTGAGGAAGGAACTTGTGTAAGGACTGTAGGGATAGAAGTACAGCCCTCATCTCCAACACGTTGATGTGGAGAAGAGCTTCGTCCGGAAGCCAGGACCCTGAACTAGCCTGCCCAGACAATGCCCCCCACCCTATCTGGGAGGCATCTGTCGTCAGGGTAACCACTGGAGGGGGGAGAACAAAGGGTTTTCCCTGATCCAAGTTGGATGTCTGAAGCCACCAGCGAAGGTCCCTTTGCATATTTCCGTAATCATGATGTGATGATTGAGGGAAGATCTTGAAAGGACCATTGAGTTGATAAGAGCCACTGAAGAATCCTCATGTGTAACCTTGCTAGAGGAACTAAAAGTACCGTGGCAGACATTGAGCCTAGAACCTGTAGGACCATCCTGGCTGGGGCTTTGGATCTTGAGATCAGAGCTAGAACTTGGCCCTGTAAAGTTCGAATCCTTTCGGCAGGAAGAAAGACACGCATCAATCTTGAGTCTATCTCTGCTCCTATAAACTTTATGCGCTGAGAGGGCAGCAAGACAGACTTTGACCAATTGAATGTAATCCCTAGGGAAACACCCAGGGAGATGGTGGCTTTGAGGTTGTCCATAAGTAGATGCCTGGTAGTGGCAGTCAGGAGCCAGTCGTCGAGATAGGGAAACACTTGGAATCCAAGACTCCTCAGGTGAGCCGTCACTACTGCCAAACACTTGGTGAACACCCTGGGGCTGTGGTGAGACCAAAGGGCAGAGCACAAAATTGGTAATGACTGGTTCCCAGGCTGAAGCGCAGATACCTTCTGGACGCCTGATGAATCGGTATGTGATAATAGGCGTCCTTGAGGTCTATGGAGCACATCCAAACATCCTTCTCCAACAACGGGAGAATGGATTGCAACGTGACCATTCGGAATTTGGATTTCGTGACGGATAGGTTTAGTCTGCTGAGATCCAATATTGGTCTCAGGTCCCCTGTCTTTTTTGGCACTAAAAGAACCTGGAGTAATTTCCTGATCCGATTTGGTCTGTGGGGACCGGTTGGATGACTCCTTTTTCTAGCAGCTTTGAAGCTTCTGCGGCTGCTATTTCCCTTGACTGGGTGGTGGGTCCGGATTCTCTTGGACGAAGGGGTGAGGACTTGAATGGGATGGTGTAACCTCCGGCAATTATCCAAGCACCCATCTGTCCTGAGTGATTGACTCCCAGGCTTCTAGGTGCTTGGCAACGACACCCGACTGGCTCGAGCAGCACAGCCGGGCAATCCCTCATGTCGTATGGGAGGCTGAAGAGCCACGAAAGGACTCATGGTCTCCAGAATTGCGGGGCCCTCTGCCGCCTCTGGGACGGCGTCTCCCTGAAAAATTTCCCGCCCTCTGCCTCTGGACGGGAATCTTCCTGCTGTTGGGAGAAAACTTGCGAGATTTTCGAACCACATTTTCCCCTCCTTTGGCCTTGGGGTAAGGCCGAAGGGAGTGGAATAACGGGCCCTACGGCAGATAACGTTTTCCCTCTTGCTCACAGCGGTAAGGGTGTCTTTCACCTTGGGTCCAAACAATGAGGACCCATCAAAGGGAGCCGGTCGAAGGAAGACTTGAAGGCCTCCGCAAGCTGACACAAGCGAGCCAGGCTTGTCACGAGAGCAACGCCTGTGCCTGCCGCTCTACCCGCCTTCGGCCGCATAAGAAATGAGCCTCATGGACGAGTTAGCAATTGACGTAAGGATAGCCAACTGAGAGCTAACGGACTGGGCTAGCTGCTCAGGTAGGTTACCCGAGAGGAGTCTGACAACTCCTTGACCAGATCCCTCTGAAGCCTGGTAAAATGTGCCAAATAATTCAGAGACCTTAAGGTAAAGGCCGCTGAAGTGAGGGTGCGCTTCCCGTACCTATCCATACTCCTAGACTCCTTATTAGGAGGATGGATGGACGTTGAAGCCTCTGCCACGTCCTGTTGTGTAGCAGATGCCACCACCATGGCATCTACAGCCACGCCATTAGTAAGGAACTCCTTCTCGGGGAGCAGATAAGAATTTGTTTGGGCGAGAAGGGACTGGTTCCACGGTATCCGGGTGTTCCCGCCCTTGACAAACTAAATCCAGAAGCTCGTCAAGGCGGAGACACCCAGGAGGCGGAGGGCTGAGCCCCAAAGGCCTTGAGGAGCACTGATTCGTCCGCAGAGGGGGTTTGGACATCCAGCCGCCTCGTTGTTTGAGGATCTCTAAGATGTCTGCAAAGGAGACATCGTCCGAGGACGACTTAGGGGACCCCTCCGCATCATCCATATCCGTGTCCGATGTAATAGACTCGGGGGAGTCCACGTGCTTCCTCTTGCACGATCTCTTCCTTGGGGTTCCTCTGAGATGACTCAAGAACCCTCAGGAAGAGGGAACCCCACTGGGGGTAACCTCAGGCCTCGGGGCTCCGCTGGCTACGGACAGGGGAACTGCCAAAGACCCAGTCTCCACGCCCAGGGAAGGTGCTGGTAGAACCGGAGAGATGACCGAAGAGGATTTGGCCAAGGCACTCCTCATGGCCCTGAAAGCCGGACCCCCAGAATCCCGGGAGAATCCGGTCTCCGGGGCCATGATGGCAGACGGAAGTCCCGCAGCCGAAGCACCGAGAGGGAGGCTCGGAACCGAAAGCAAAGGTCCCGAAACATCACCCTCGGGTCCAGCCGAAGAAGTCCGCGTACCAAACTCGGACCCGAGGGCCCGGGTTGGAGTAAGGGTCGGAACCGACCCTGAGATCTCCACCGGCTCCAAGAGCACCTGCTCCGACGGAGCCGAAGCAGTCGGAGGAGGAATGGCAATGGGGTGGGTCATGGTCATCGGCTCCGAGGCCAACTGGGTCGGAACGAAACAAATTTTGGAAGACTGAGGACTGGAAAAGTCTTTGGAGCACCCTGTCTATATCAGAATCCGACATTCTCAAGACCGAGAGGAAACAGAACGGGTTCGAAGACCTCTCCTCGGCCCCAAGGGACTAGGGGACCGCCCGAGGCGACTCGATGAGAATCGGCGCCGAGGAAACACACACACCAGATTCCATCGGTGCCGAGGTAGACTTCGGCGCCGAGGAGGAAGTGTCTGGGCGGACGACCTTGTCGGCTCCGAGAGCAGTGGAGCCGGCGAAGGTGACCCGCCTCGATGCCCCAGCCATCGGCTCCGAAACCCGAGGAGTCGATACTGGAGGCATCGAGGCAGACCGCCCTCGGCTCCGAAGTCTTTGGAGCCGAAGGAGAGGCCTGCCTAGGTCTCTTGGCAGTCGGGTCCGACGGACTGGTCGGAGCCGAAGCCCTTTTCTTTTTGGCAGGAGTCGGAGAGGAAGCCAAGGCTTCTTCGAAAGAGGGTTTAATCAAGCCTTTGAGAATTAATTTATTTTTCCTCTCCTGGAGGACCCTAGAGGAAAAAGCGTGACATACGCTGCATGACTCCTGCAAGTGCTTTGCCCCTAAACAATACACACACAGTAGATGGTCATCAGTAACAGACATCTTAAAAGCACATTTAGAGCATTTCTTAAAGCCCGAAGGCCTATGGGGTTGAGACATGATGATACACAAATCTAGTCACTCTGACAGGAAAGTACACTAAATTTTAACTACTGATATAAGCTTACAGTAAAAAATAAAGCCAACTCTTCCTGTAAAACGAACAGGTAACTCTAACTCAATTTGAACAATTATTAGAGACCCTGTAATTCAAATATTAACAGTCCGGGAAGGCCCTGAATGGAGGGGGGCCGAAAACAAACTGAACTCAATCACACACAACAAATCCAAGTCCAAATCGTACACAAAGTTAGCGATAGCTGTTAAAACAGCTTTTGTGAGAAAAAACAGCAAAAAACTGACAGAAAAGTTAGTTTAATAAACTACTTAGCCCAGCCAGCTCGAGACCACGTCTTCGCAGGGAAGCGGCAAACGAGATCTGGGGGACTGGTGGTGGTGCATCCTGGGATATAGTAAGCTCAGCCAATAAGAGACTTCGCTCTTTGGCATAAGCGTGCCGAGTCGGAGCCGAGGGATCGGCTCCGAACCCATCATTCAGAATGTAGGCGAGATAGGATCACATAACATCACTATACTTCAGTTAAGACAGTCCAATACAACTTTAACAAAAATTTCTTTTTTTTTTTTTTTTTACACTAACAGTTAACTGACCAAAGTAAAAGATAGAGAGAGGGAGTCAAGACCCTCTAACTTAAACGGGTACTTGACCCAAGCAATTACAGAAACAGTAATGTAACAGTAATATAACAGGGGAAGGCCCCTCTAACCGAAACGGGAAACCTTCCCTGACTAAAAATTTTTTGAATTCAGTCACACAACTACACCAAACACACTAATATATCAACAATAGCTGTTAAAACAGCTTTTGGTTTCAAAGAAAGGAAATTTGTGACGAGAAAAAAGCCTAAAAACTAGTACTTAGCCCAGCCAATGTTGAGACCACGTCTATGCTTGATAGCGGCAAACGAGATCTGGGGGATTAGTGGTGGTGCATCCTGGGATAAAGATAGCTCAGCCAATTAGAGGCCTCGCTCTATAGCATAAGTGTGCCGAGTCGGAGCCGAGGGCTCGGCTCCGAGCCCATCAGTCAGAATGTAGGCGAGATAGGATCACATAACATCAATAACTATCGTGGATAATGAGCAGTTATGTACCTACCATAACGTTCCATGTTAGTTGTCTTCTTCTCGCCTTCTTTCTTGCTGGATGGGTTCGGAGCCGATCCTCGGCTCGACTCGGCCAATACTAAAGCTCGAGAGCTTATTCCACCGGCTCAAGGCTCCCCTATATCCCACAATGCTAGGCGGTAACTACTCAGATCTTGTTTGATAGCTAAAACCAAGCAGTTCTGGTCTCCATAGAATGGAGAAGAGAGAAAAGGAACCCACCTCTATATATAAACCTGTAGGTAAGCTACCACAAACATAAAAGGGAGAATAGAGGTGGTAGAACATGTGGGAAGGAAAACCCCAATGGAAGATCCCAAAAAAATCCTATTGGTCTGTCCAGGCTAGGGGGAAGGAGGGTGGGAAGCAAGAAAGAAGGCGAGAAGAAGACAACTAACATGGAACGTTATGGTAGGTACATAACTTCTCAATGTTAAGTTGTCAATCTCGCCTTCATTCTTGCTGGATGGGACCGCGTCCCTAGCACCTTACCCCGGGTGGCCTATCAGAACAGACTCTTGAGAACAGTGGAACCAAAGTTGGCACGGTTTCTGGAGGCCATATCCAATTTGTAATGCAAGATAAAGGTATGAGGAGAAGCCCATGTGGCTGCTGCACAAATGGAATCTATTGGTAGCCTGTCCTGAAAAGCTACAGATGTAGCTAATGCCCTAGTTGAATGAGCTCTAGGTCTTGAAGGCAGTTTTTGATGTCTGATTTCATAGATGAAGGTAATTATAGAGGTAAGCCATCTTGAAAGGGACACTTTAGTAACTGGAAGGCCCAATTTCCCTTCCGCATAAGACAGGAAGAGCTGATCAGATTTCCTGAACTGTTTAGTCCTGTCTAAATAATATCGAAGTTGGCAATGAACATATAGAAAATGTAACTTTTGTTCCGACCTGTTGGAATAATCAGGGAAGAAGACGGGGAGATCAATCGTCTGGTTTAGGTTTGCCTCAGAGGAAACCTTAGGCAAGAAGGACGGATTAGTCCGGAGGGACACCCTGTCTTTATGGAAAACTAAGTAAGGAGGATGACTGCAAAGAGCATGAAGTTCAGATACCCTTCTAGCTGATGTTATGGCTACTAGAAAAAGTGTTTTCCATGAGAGCAACTTAAGAGGGCATGAAGCCGCAGGTTCGAAGGGGGGGAAGAATCAAGGATGCTAGGACCAAATTCAAGTCCCATTGAGGTGGGGGATCTTTGATTGGGGGCTTGAGCAAAAAGACACCTCTTAGAAAGGCTTTGCAGAGTTTATGGGACATGATACTGGAGTCCGAGATACCTACATGAAAGTTAGATATAGCAGCTAGTTGTACTCTAATGGTAGATGAGGAAGAGCCTAAATGAAAGAGCTCTGCCCAGGAAGTCTAGGATAGACTGGATAGGTGCAGTGAAGGGGTCTATATTTTTTGATGCTGCTCAGAAGGAAAAACGCTTCCACTTACTATTGTAAATCCTTCTGGTAGAAGACTTGTGAGAGGCTATCAGGATGTTATGGACCGAATGAGAGATTAAGGGAAGCCTGGCTAGGGTAGGAATCGGAGAAACCACGCTGTGAGGTTGAGAGATTGGAGGGAGTGGTGCAGCTGGCCCAACTGGTGGGTCAAAAGATCTGGCACTGGGTCCAGATGCCAAGGCTGCTCCAAGAGGTAATGATGGAGGAACGGAAACCATATCTGTTGAGGCCAGTAAGGGGCAATGAGGATCATGGTGACTCTCGAGGCGATAGCTTTCTGAATTAATTAAGAGATCAGTGGAAAGGGGGGAAAGCATACAGAAGTCCCCGGGGCCAATCATGGACTACAGCGTCTCTGGTGGGTTGGCCTGGTAAAGGGAAGAGGGTGAAGAAGTCGTGACACTTGCTGTTTTGGGGAGTAGCAAAAAGATCGCAGCAAGGCCAGCCCCATCTTTGAAAGACTTCTTCCAGCACTGATTTTTTTAGAGACCACTCGTGAGGCATGAGAATAGCCCTGCTCAACTTGTCCACAATCACGTTGGACTTCCCGGGAATGTGCGTTGCTATCAGAAAACGCTGAGAAGAAATCGCCCACTGCCAAAGTCTGAGTGCCTCTCGACATAAGGGGTAGGACTTGGTTCCACCCTGTTTGTTGATGTACCACACTACGGACATGTTGTCCGTCTGAATTGCAATAGTCCCTGTGGGAAGAGAGTCCTGAAGGGCTTGCAACGCTAAAAGCACTGCTCTCATCTCTAAGACATTTATGTGCAAGTGGCACTCGAAAGATTGCCACGTGCCCTGGACTGTCCTGCCCTGATAATGCCCCCCCACCCGATCAGGGAGGCGTCCGTCATCACCGTGGCGATTGGGGGGGAGGAATGAAGAGTCTGCCCTGGAGAACTTGAAGTGATGTGATCCACCAAGACAGGTGATTCTTGCATGATTGAGTTAGTAGGATGATGTGAGACATCGGGAGCTGTTGGAAGGACCATTGAGAAAACAGCATCCACTCGGGGATCCGCATGTGAAAACGAGCTAAGGGGAGAAGTGTAATAGTAGCTGCCATGAGTCCTAATACCTTCAAGACTACCCTGGCTTTGATCTTGTTGCAGTGAAGTAGAAGGTAAACCTGTTTGCGGATATCTAATACTCTTTGCTCTGTTAGTCTGGCGGAAAGATGAACTGTGTCTACGGTGGTGCCTATAAAGGTAATAGATTGACAAGGCGACAAGGCAGATTTTTCGAAATTTATTGAAATGCCTAGAGCTTGGCAAGTTTGGATGGCGAAGTCTCTGGATAGAAGCAGTTGATGCCTGGTGGTGGTGGTAAAGAGCCAGTCATCCAAATATGGAAACACCTGGAATCCTTGACGTCTCAAGTGAGCCGCGACCACTACCATACATTTGGTAAACACTCGGGGGGCTATAGTGAGACCAAAGGGCAGGGCTCTGAACTGGTAGTGACTGGCTCCCAGCCTGAAGCAGAGAAACCTCCTGGAGCGTCTGTGCATTTTGATATGGTAGTACGCATCCTGATGGTCTATTGAGCACATCCAATTGTCCTGACCCAAGAAGGGTAGTATGGACTGTAGCGTGACCATCCAGAATTTTGTTTTTTTTACATAATTGTTTAGCTTGCTGAGATCCAGTATTGGTCTCCGGTCCCCTGTTTTTTTTGGTACCAAAAAGAATTTGGAGTAGATTCCGGATACTTGCTGGTCTGCTGGGACTGGTTGGATAGCTCTTTTTGACAGCAGCTTTGATATTTCTAATGCTGCTTGTTCACTTAGACTGGGTGGAACGTCTGGAAAAGATCCTTTGGGTTGGGATGGGATGTGAATAAAGGGGATTTTGTAACCCTCGGATATGATCGACTGTACCCATTTGTCTTGAGTGAGGGAAAGCCAGGCTTTTGGGTACAGTGATAATCTTCCCCTGACTGCCTCCAAAGGTGGACAGCTGGGCAGCTCCTCAGGGATGCTGAAAAGGTTTATCAGAGAAAGTTTCTCTGCTACCTTGGTATTGCGGACCACCTCTGCCCCTAGGGCGGCGTCTATTTTTGTTCCCCCCTCTGCCTCTAGAGGGGAATCGACTTTGTGCGTCAGATGAGACTCCTTGTGGTTTGCGGAACCACATCCCCCCCCCCTCTGACCTTTGGGATAAGGTCTGGAAGGGGTAGAAAAACAGACTCCCACGGCAGAGAGAGTCTTACCTTCCTGCTTGCACCTAGTCAGTGTATCCTTCACCTGAGGTCCAAACAACATTGAGCCATCAAAGGGGGAATTGGTGAAGGACGCCTTGAAAGGGTCTGCAAAATTGCAAAGCCGCATCCAGGCGTGGCGTCGTAAAGCTACACCTGTGCCTGCGGACCTACTCGCCCCATCAGCCACATATCAGATAAGCCGCATGGAGGAGTTGACAATCAAATTCAGGGTTGCCAACTGGGAGTTCATTTTGTCTTGAAACCCCTCAGCTGTTGGATCCTGCATGGTCTCACCCATGTCCTTGAGTAAATCCCTCTGGAGACGGGTGAAGTGACACAAGTAGTTCAGCGACCGCATGGCAAAGGTCGCTTAGGAAAACATCCGCTTACCGTACCTGTCCATGGTCCTTGACTCCTTATTAGGAGGATGGACAGGTACCGAGGGATCGGCTAATTCCTTCTTAGTGGCTGTGGCCACCACCACGGCATCAACAGAGACACCTTTGGATAGGAACTGTTTCTCTTTTGGGGCAGTAATACATTTTGACGGCTTCCTTGGGGTAGGTTCCACCGAATCAGGGGCCGTCCAAGCCTTCCTTGCCACCACTTCCATGAGGGGGTCAAAGGGAGGAGACACCCAGGAGGTGGAAGGGCGAGAGCCAAATGCCTCAAGGTAAAATGACTCGTCCTCTGAAGGGTTAAGGGCGGGCCAGTTCCCCCTCTGTTTAAGGATTTCAAGGATGTCAGCAGAAGAGACATCCTCAGAGGGGGACCAAGGGGAACCTTCAGATTCCTCCAAGTCGGTGTCAGAGGTGATAGACTCATGGGAGTCAATGTGCTTCCTCTTGCACTGTCTCTTCCAAGGGGGTTCTCCTACCAGATCAGGAGAAGCCTCGGAAGAGGAGGATATTCCCAATGGGGAAACCTGAGGAGCTGGCTCTCTATGGTCTGTTACGAGGGGGTGGGTAGAAACCACCACAGGCACTGAAGAGGGAGGAGCTGACGGAGCCGACTGTGGGGTAGACACTGGGTCTAGCATGCTCCGCATAACCTCGAAGGTGCCCCGATCAGCCAAGGCCGAAGGTCCCCGCTCCGAGGAAACAAGGACCCCCCCCCCGGCACCGACAGGGACGGCTCCGAGGCCAATGTCGGAGCCGAACTCACCAACGCCGACACTCCGAGAGGGAGAACGGGGTCGGACAACGATCCGATGCCACTCGCCCCCTCGGAGCCGACGAGGGAAGCTCGGTGCCGAGATCCCTCCAAGGAGGAAATCGGAGCAGACGACGGAGCCAAAAGGGAAGGTATCGGCTCTGACGCACCGACAGCCACGGCTCCGATGAGCCCCGGCTCCGAACTCAAAAGAGTCGGAGGAGGAATAGAAGCAGGGATGGGAATAGCCGCTGACTGTTGAGTAGGGTTATGCAGCATTTGGGCCAGTGCCTCGGACTTGAGAAGTCTACTCACCACCCTTTGTAAGTCATGGTCGTACAGCCTGGAGGACAGAGAGGAATGGGACCTATGGCTCTGCTCCGACAGAAGAGGGGATCCCGGAGCCGAGTGGATGGAGCCGATGGAAGTGGACCTCGACCTCTTCTTTGAAGGTGGCTCCAATAAGACTATCGGAGCCGACTGAGATTTAGCAACCTCGGCTCCGGCCGGAGCAGAGGTAACGGTTAGAGACTTCGAAACATCTACTCCAGCCGGAGCCGATGTCGAAGCAGCCTTAATGCTCCCAGCAGACTGCTCTGAAGCTGGAGCAGACGGCCTGGAAGTCTTTGAAGGCTTCCCCGACGCAGACTGGGTCGAGGGGCCTTCAGGCTTTAACAAGCCTCGAAGTATAAGTTTGTTTTTGCGTTCTTGCAGGACTCTAGGGCTGAATGCATGGCAAACAGCACATGAGTACTGCAGGTGCAAAGGTCCCAGGCAATAGACACAAGAAGTGTGACCGTCTGTCAGAGACATTTTCTGACAGCACGAATCACACTTCTTGAAGCCTGAGACCCTGGAGTCTTTAGACATCCTAAAGAGACTGTATGTAACACAGACACAACACACAGACACACCCTTTAACCAAATGAAAAAATCCAGTCACACTGAAAAGACTGGGGAAAAAAGGGAGTGGGCCAAAGGCCTAAAAGTTAAAAGGGAATACAAACATAAGGGAGACCCGATTTAAACTAAAGGGATACTCTATCTTAAAAACTAAACTAAATAGAAAGGATAGGGGTAGAAAATTGAAGTTTTTGAGAAGAAAGCTCACTAACCTGCCAGAGCCGGTAGAAGAAAGCACCTCGTCAGCTAAGCGGCAAACGAGATCTGAGTAGTTACCGCCTAGCATTGTGGGATATAGGGAAGCCTCAAGCTGGTGGAATAAGCTCTCGAGCTTTAGTATTGGCCGAGTAGGAGCCAAGGATCGGCTCCGAACCCATCCAGCAAGAATGAAGGCGAGATTGACAACTTAACATCTTATAATTACCTCAAAATTATCAAAACGGGCACATAGAGACCAAAGTTTTAAAGAAAACCCTGACACTTGCCTGGAGCTCAAGAATCCCGTGCTGGCGAAGTTGCGGCAAACGAGATCTGAGAATTGGAAGGAGGTTGCAGTGCAGTATGGGTAGGGGGGGAGGAGCTTGGAGCTCAGATCTTTTTGCTTGGTATGCTGCCAGCTCGGATCCGTATCAGATCCGAAACCCACAGGTTGCTGATCAAATGAAGTTAACTACTTCAGATGTGCAGTTACAATATATCACTGAGTCATTATCACTTTTCAGGGCAAACTCTCAGCAGCTGTCGCTGTTATTCACATAAGTTGAAATCATTATCATGCTGATGAATGCACAAGCCAGCTTTGGGTTTTTCTCCACTTGGAATCATTGCAAGCCACCCACCACACCAGTTTCTTTCTTTCATTTTTACACTTTCCAGAAATGTAAGAAATATCTGAGGCAAAATCTACTTCCTACATTCTCATACATAGCAACACACTCACCCTCTGCTTCAGACATCAACAAACAGCTAGTTTACATTCCATACACACACCTACTCTGTAACATAACATACACACACACAAACACACACACTACACATTGTAGAGGTCACTTGAATGAATGTCTCATTTTGGTGATTTCACACACTAGTAACTGTTACAGAAGGGTCATTTATGGAAATAGTTCATGTTGGTCCTCGTGCATACTACAACATTTCACGCCACTGTGGGTAGGAGTGAAGATTTGGATGAGTTACGCAGGTAAAACTATTGATATAAATATGTGTAGTCTTCCAATACATCTCTCAAACATCAATAGTAACCCGTTTGCATTTCTTTCCTGTGTAGGTGTGCCCACCTTGTGACAGTGACATGGCGTCACAGGCAGAAGGACAAGTGAGAGTGTGGGTGTGTGGCCATTCCTACATTCCTGGGCTGCCAGCCATGCCTCCAGAAGTGAAAACCACTACAACTTAAGCTTCCCCACATCCAGTGTGAAGGTATACTGGACTGCAAGAAGAGGTACGCATTGGAGCAGAGTACTGCAGTTGTTGGAAGAGAAGTGTTCCATCTACCCTGAGCCCGACATTCTTGTGCTGCACATTGGAGGGAATGATTTCATCAGTCAAGGCTATGGTTTCAAATAAGAGCAATTTTTGAACATCTGCAGTCATGGTGGCCACACTGCCATTTTGTGTGGTCTGACATAATTCCTTGAAAGATATGGAAAACAGCAAACAGTCAATGGGCAGCGCACAAGGCCAGACATTTACAGAATGGGTTCATGCATGGCTTGATGCACAGGGTCTGTGGATCTACAATCTGCCATGACAGCATCACCGCAGAATATGTTCACCTCTTCAGAAGGGATGGCATTCACCTAACTGAGGAGGACATTGCGTTGTTCTTGAATGACCTCCACAATGGTGTGAGGAGAGCTATGCAGGATTGGTAACATGCAGCTTGTGAGAAGAATGGAGAATACCCATGACCAAGTAGGACCAGTATGGTAAGTAAAACTCTACTATGAAATTTGTTGTGTAAAATATATTTTTCTGAGTTTGGCAAATAACTGTGGTAAGGAGCTGGTGAAGATGTTGAGAAAGAAAAAAAGTTATGTATCTACCATAACGTTCCATGTTAGTTGTCTTCATCTCGCCTTCCTTCTTGCTGGTTGGGATCGTAGCCGATCCTCAGCTCCGACTCAGCCATCTTCAATAGCTTGAGAGCTGTTTACTGGCTCGAGGCTACCCCTTATCCCATAATGCCTAGCGATAGCTACCCAGATCTCGTTTAAAATAGCTAACTCCAGACATAAAAGAATAAACCAGTCAAAAAATCAGTTGACTATACCTGCCATATTCTCTTAAGTCAATACAGGAAACAAGAGTACACACAGCCAGTGAAACAGAAAAACTCCTCTCGGTCCACTAGAACAGGGGGACAGAGGGTGGGACGCAAGAAGGAAGGCGAGATGAAGACAACTAACATAGAACGTTATGGTAGGTACATAACTTCTTTATGTTAAGTTGTCTATCTCGCCTTCATTCTTGCTGGTTGGGACAGCGTCCCTAGCACCTAAAATCCTGGGTGGCACAGTGGAACAGACTCTTCCGAACAGTGGAACCAAAGTCAGCTCTGCTCCTGGAGACCATATCCAACTTGTAATGAGAAATAAAGGTATGAGGGTTTGCCCAAGTGGCAGCTGCACAGATGGAATCCATGGGCAACCTAGACTGGAAGGCTACAGAGGTGGCCAAGGCCCTAGTAGAATGACCTTTCGGTTTAATAGGTAATTCCTTGTTCCATAACTGATAAACGAAAGAAATAGTGTGTGACAACCATCTGGACAAGGTTACCTTGGAAACTGGGAGACCTTGTTTGCCCAAGGCATAAGAAAGGAATAGTTGGTCCGACTTCCTTACTTCATAGGTAAAAACGCAATTGCCTAAGAATGTCCAATTGGTGCAGTTTGTACTCTGCCTTGTTGGTATGAATAGGGAAAAACACAGGAAGATCTATAGATTGGTTTACATTATTTTCTGAGCAGACTTTAGGGAGAAACGAAGGATTAGTCCTCACAGCAGCACTGTCCTTATGAAAAACCAAGTATGGAGGACGAACACATAGCACCTGAAGTTCAGAGACGCGTCTGGCTGAAGTAATAGCTACCACAAACAGTGTCTTCCAAAATAGAAACTTGATAGAGCAGGATGCTGCTGGTTGAAAAGGGGGCAGAATTAAGAAGGTTAGGACTAAATTAAGGTCCCAAGGAGGAGGGGGATCCCTCACTGGAGGCCTAAGAAGAGTTGTCCCTCTCAAAAAAGCTTTACAGAGCTTATAAGACATAATGTTAGAGTTCAAAAAACCAACATGAAAGTTAGAAATGGCCGCCATTTGTACCCTAATCGTAGCAGAAGCAGACCTGGAGTGAAACAGTTGTGCTAGGAATTCCACGATTTCGTGGACTGGGGCTGAAAAGGGATCCACATTCCTAGCCTTTGCCCAACAAGAAAAACATTTCCATTTGCTAGCATAAGTTTTCCTCATTGAAGACTTGAGAGAGGAGACGATAATGTCACAGACAGCTGGGGAAATGCTGGGAAGCCTGGCTAAGGTTGGAAGTGGAGCAACCAAGCTGTGAGCTCGAGAGTTTTGAGGGATTGATGCAACCCACCTGATTGATGAACCAGAAAGTCTGGAATTGGGTCCAGAGTTGATCGAGATGGTAATGGTGCAGGAACGGGAACCATATCTGTCGAGGCCAGTAGGGAGCAATGAGGATCATTTTGCAACCCAATGATATTGCTTTATGTATAAGTTTGGGCATCAGTGGGAAGGGAGGAAAGGCATAAAGAAGTCCCTGGGGCCAATCGTGGACTAGACCGTCTCTGGGTATGTGAAGTAGTTTCTGCATTTGCTGTTGAAGGGGGTGGCAAAGAGATTGCAGCAAGGCTATCCCCATTTGCAGAAAACAAGATTAGCAACTTCCTGATTCAGAGACCAATCGTAAGGCATGAGGATAGCTCTGCTGAGCCTGTCCGCTATGACGTTGGATCTCCCGGGGATGTGTGTTGCAATCAGGAAAACGTTGGGAGGAAATCACCCACTGCCAAAGTCTGAGTGCTTCTCGACATAGGGGGTAGGATCTGGTTCCACCCTGCTTGTTGATGTACTACATCACTGACATGTTGTCCATTTGAATAGCAATGGTCCCAGAAGGAAGAGAGTCTTGAAGGGCCTGCAATGCCAGGAGCATGGCGCTCATTTCCAGGACATTTATGTGCAGATGGTACTCGTGAGGTTGCCATGTGCCTTGGACTGTCCTGCCCAGGTAATGCCCCACCCCCACCCTATCAGGGAGGCGTCTGTCATCACTGTGGCTACCGGAGGGGGTTGTATGAAGGGTATGCCCTGAGTAACTAGTAGGGAGACCATCCACTAAGAAAGATGTCTTTTGCATGCATTCCTGATCATGATCATGTAAGTCATGGGTAGCTCTTGGAAAGACCACTGCGTAAACAGAAGCCACTGAAGAATTCTCATATGAAAGTGCACCAGTGGGATTAGGAGAATGGCTGCTGCCATGGAACCCAGAGTTTGAAGGACGTACCTGACTTGGATCCTTTTGCTCTGCATCAGAACCTGTACCTGCTGATGGATTGCGGACACCCTTGCTAGTAGTAGCCTTGCAAACATATCCCTTGTGTCTAAGTCTGCTCCTATGTAAGTGATAGATTGACAGGGCAACAAGGCAGATTTTTCGAAATTTATTGTAATGCCGAACTGGGAGCAGATTGTGATTGTGTAGTCCCGTGCTTGTATGAGTTGATGCATGGTGGTAGCAGTAATGAGCCAGTCTAGATACGGAAACACCTGGAATCCTTGACGCCTCAGGTGAGCCGTGACCACTGCCATACATTTGGTGAACACCCTGGGGGCTGTGGTGAGACCAAAGGGCAGAGCTCTGAACTGATAATGACTGGCCCCCAGCCGGAAGTGAAGATATCTCCTGGAGCGCCTGTCCATATTTATATGGTAGTACGCATCCTGAAGATCTATCGAGCACATCCAATTGTCCTGACCCAGTAAGGGTATAATGGACTGTAGCATGACCATCTGAAACTTTGTTCTTTGCACAGACCTGTTTAGTCTGCTGAGATCCAGAATCGGTCTCCAGTCCCCTCTCTTTTTTGGTACTAAAAAGAACCTTGAGTAAGTTCCGGATCCATGCTGGTCTGCCGGGACTTCCTGGATGGCTTTTTTTTCTAGCAGTTTTGAAACTTCTATTACTGCTTGCTCCTTCAGATTGGGTGGAACATCTGGAAGGGTTTTCCTTGACTGTAAAGGGGGTTGATGGAAGGGAATTTTGTAACCTCCGGATATAACGGACCATAACCATCTGTCTTGTGTTAAACTTTGCCAAGCTTTTGGGTACAGCGAAAGACTTCCCCCGACTGCCTCCAGAGTTGAGCAGCCGGGCAACCCTTCAGGGATGCTGGAAGGGCTTATCAGAGAAGGATTCTCTGATGCCCTGGTTCTGCGGAACACCTCTGCAACGAGGGCGGCATCTATTATTATTGTTTCCCCCTCTGCCTCTGGAGGAAAAATCACTACGTGTGTCAGGCAAGGCTCCCTGAGATTTATGGAACCACATCTTCCCACTCTTCTGACCCTTGGGGTAAGGTCTAGAGGGAGTGGAAAAACAGACTCCCACGGCAGAGAGAGTCTTGCCTTCTTGCTCACACCTAGTCAAAGTGTCTTTCACCTGTGGTCCAAAAAGAAAGAAACCATCAAAGGGAGTGTTGGTGAAGGATGCTCGAAAGCGTTCCGCAAAGTTACACAGCCGCACCCACCCATGCCTCCTAAGGGCCACCCCGGTACCTGCGGCTCTACTCGTCCCATCGGCTGCATAGGAAATGAGTCTCATGGAGGAGTTAACAACAGAATTAAGCGTCGCTAGCTGGGAAGCTACCTTGGCTTGTGCTCCCTCAGCTGTTGGATCTTGAAGGGTATCTCTGAGCTATTTAAGGAGATCCCTTTGAAGTTGGGTAAAATGACACAGGTAGTTCAGTGACCTCATAGAGAAGGTTGCTGAAGTGAACATTTGCTTCCTGTATCTGTCCATGATCCTAGACTCCTTGTTAGGGGGATGGACAGACGAAGAGGTCTCCGCTAACTCTTTTTTGGTGGCTGCTGCTACCACCATAGCATCAACAGGGACACCTTTCGAAAGGAACTGCTTATCTTGGGGTGCTGTAATGAATTTACAAGGTCTCCTCGGAGTTGGTTCCACTGTATCCGGAGCTGACCAAGCCTTTCGACCACCACTGTCATAAGTGGATCGAAAGGCAGAGACACCCAGGAGGTGGAAGGTCAGGAACCAAAGGCATCCAGAAATACAGACTCATCCTCAGAAGGGGCTAGGGGATTCCAGTTCCCCTTCTGCTTAAGCATTTCTAGGATATCCAAGAAGGAAACATTTTCAGAGGGGGATCTCGGGGACCCTTCCGAATCATCTAAGTCTGTATCAGAAGTGACAGACTTGGGGGAGTCAATGTGCTTCCTCTTAACTTTTTCTTCCGAGGGGGCTCTTCTGAGTGATCAGGAGAGGCCTCAGAAGAGGAGGAAACAACCAATTGGGTGTCCTGGAGCATTGGTTCCCTACGCTTAGGGTCTGGAGGAGGAGCAGAGGTTGGCACAGGCAGTACAGGGGACAGAGCCGGTGGGGCTGATAGTGGAGCTGACTGAGAGGACAGCACACTCCGCATGACATTGAAGACGTCCCTGCCACGATGCAGAGAAAGCTCCGGTTCCGAAGAAAGAGGAATCTTTCTCCGCACTGAGGGGGATGGCTCCGAAGCCAATGTTGGAGCCAAGTTCACCTGCGCCGATGCTCCGAGAGGGAGAATGGGGGTCCGATGCCACTTGCCCCCTCGGAACCGACGAGGCAACCCTGGCGCCCAGATCCCTCGATGAAGGGTACCACCGAGGGAATCAGAGCCGACGTCGGAACTAAAAGAGATAGAGTTATTGGAGCCGACAGTTCCACTACTCGAACCCCAACGAACTCCAGCTCCGAACTCATTGGAGTCGGAGGAGGAACATCGAGAGAAGTGGACAGAGCCGATACCTGTTGAGGAGGGCTGGACAACAATTTAGCTAGTTCCTGCGACTTTAGCAACCTACTGACCACTCTCTCCACATCATGATCCGACATTCTAGAGGATCGAGAGGAGTGAGAGGATCGGTGACTACGCTCGCTCTGAAGTAAAAGAGACCGAGTAGCCAAATGCACTGACTCTAGTGAAGGGGACCTCAGCCTATTGTGGCTCCGCGATGGCTCCGAAGTCTCTGATGGAGCCGATGGGGAGATTGTCTTGTCAGTGCCAGCCGCAACTGAGGTAGAAGGTAAATCCTGAACCAAAGACGGCTCCGAACTTGGAGCCAACAGCTTAGTGGATTTAGGGGATTTCACTGGCTGTGAGCTCCTGGCCGGTGAATCCTGGGGTTTTAAAAGACACCTAAGAATGAGCTTATTTTTACGCTCCTGCAGGGCTCTTGGACTAAAGGCATGGCAAATAGAACAAGAGTCCTGCAGATGCACAGCGCCTAAACAATAGACGCAAGAAGTGTGCCCATCTGTCAGAGACATTTTCTGACAGCATGAGTCACACTTCTTGAACCCAGAAACCTTGGATTCCTTTGACATCCTTTACAGTAGAAAGAAACCAATTATGACAACAATAACAAGAAGCAATATACAGTCTACAAAAAACAAACCTACTAGAAAGACTATAGCTAAAGGTTTTTTTTTTGAAAGATAATAGGAAATCCTCTAACTTAAACGGCTAACCTGACAAGAAAAGGAGGGGGGAGGGGGAAAACTCTCTAAATTAAAGAAGTTCTACAAAAGGAGGGATACTATAAGATAAACAATTATCTATCACAGAAACAAACTATCGCTAATAATAAAATACTAGAAAAGTTAAATTCTAGTGAAAAAGTTACACAAAAAACTCTATACAAGCCTGAGCCAGAAAAACGACACCTTGCAGCTGAAGCGGCAAATGAGATCTGGGTAGCTATCGCTAGGTATTATGGTATAAGGGGTAGCCTCGAGCCAGTAAACAGCTCTCAAGCTATTGAAGATGGCTGAGTCGGAGCCGAGGATCGTCTCCGATCCCAACCAGCAAGAACGAAGGCAAGATAGACAACTTAACATCAACTGCTTCAGGAGAGTGCTACCATGTACAATCTAATATGTTAGTAACCATCCAGCAATACTTCTTTTTTAAATCTGCTTTTATCAGGCATGTGTAGAGTTTAGATGACAGGAAGGGCTTAGTAATACAGAACATGACCCCTTAGGTCCACTGCTGAATGGACACGTAAAGAGAAAAGGCACAGGTAAGGCAAACTGCTGACACTGAAGGAGGTCATGAGACTTTAGTGGTATCAGCTGTCTGAATAAGTAGCCAGCACAGCTATTGGACAGATCAGATGGCCTTGCCTGCCACTGAAGTCCCATGCCTGTCCTGGGTTCATTAGTGGAGTGGCAGTCCTTTACTTGCTTTTTCTCTTTACATGTACCCATTCAGCAATATGTTGGCTACACCACGAATGTGCGGTATTTGCAATCATACGTGTCTACATGGTAAAACAACTGGGTCTGAATACTGTACACTTGTACAGATATCTTTTTTTAGGACTCTGTTTATGGAAATTATGATTTTTTCATATTTTGGTAAATAACTTTGCAAGGGAGCTTCTGAATGTGCTAAGTAATACCTCATTTTGAAGACAGTATTGATAGTTCCAACATGGTAAAAGAACTGTGCTGTGTTGTACACATTTGCAGATACCAAAGTTTGTTTCGGACTTAGGTTATGGAAATTATGATTTTTTTCACATTTTGGTAAATAACTTTGCAAGGGAGCATGTCAGTGTGCCAAGTAATACCTCATTTTGAAAACAGTGTTACTCCTTACAACATGGTAAAAGAACGGTGTCTGTGCACTGTACACATGTACAGATATCACAGTTTTAGTCTTGTAGGATTATGAAAATTATAAATTTCCAATACTTTTCATTATTATGCCCATATCTTTGCAAGGGAGCAAGGTGAGGACACAAATAATGCATCATTTTGAAGCTGACATGGAGACGCACAACTTCTACACTGACATGTAGCCTCTGTCTGTTACAGGTGATGAGATATTATCCTTTGTTTATCAATTATGAAAAATATTATATTAATCATATTTCTGTGAATATCTCCGTAAGGGACCATCACACAGTAATGGTTAAGATATCATTTTACAGCTGACATTCATACAAACAAATTAAATACAAATTATATGGCTCTACTTTGAACACTGACCAAGATATTGTGCTTTGCTTTTCCAAAAAGGTAAAAAATATGCACAATATCAACATTCCTTGCCAAATATTTAATAATGACTTTGACACGCACTATCAACATTTACACTGTTGGAAAGGGCAGTGTCTGCTGAACAACTTTTGCATTTATATTTTTAATCTAGTTCTTATAGTTAAAGAGTTATGAACATTTGTTTTCTGTATAGTATTAGAAATGGGTTTTCTGAAAATGAGCTCAGGGTGCACTGTTGTTCCTACGGTGGAATTAAGCAGGCAGCTTTTTCTGAGCTGCTCCGGAGTGAATGAGTTAAGGAAAGCCTTGCACAATTTTGAAGTAGTTAATGAGCAAGCATTTTTGTCTAAAGGAACATTAGATAACGCTGCCAAATGTACTTTGATAGTAGAGAAACTAGCTCCTTCTGAAAAACAGACGCTAAAAACTCCAGGACAGTAGAAGCAGGAGCAGTAAAGGGACCCACTTCTCTCTGGAGAACACAATCAGAGAATCTTTCCCATTTACTTTTGTAGATCTTCCTGGTAGAGGCCTTGTGGGAAGACAGTACTACCTTTTGGACTGGGGAGGAAAGCCTGGGCTGTCTATCAGTGGAATTGGAGAAACCATGCGGTCAACTTGAGGCTTGCAATGTCCATGGGCTCCATCCCCATGGGATGAGATAGGAGGTCTGGACTGAGATCCAGTATCCAGAATGGACATAAAAGGTTAAACCAAAGGAAAGAGAACCACACTTGAACTGGCCAAAAAAGGGGCAATGAAGATAACCGTGCACTTCAACCGAAGAGGCTTCTGTAAGAATTTGGGAATTAAAGGTAACAGGGATAGACATAAAGGAGACAGGAGGGCCAGACATGGACTAGAGCATCTCTTGGTGACTCTCGCACAGTGGGGGGGGGGGGGTCAGGGCAAAGAACCTGCCACACTTGTGTGGGAAGATGCAAAGAGAGACAGCAAAGTTGACCCCATTGATGGAAATTCCTCTCTGCCGCTAACTGATCGAGAAAACACTTGTGAGGCATCAGAATGGACATGTTGAGCTTGTCTGCTAGTATACTGGATTTCCCTGGGATGTGAGTTGCCATAAGATAGCAATTGGAGGAGATCGCCCACTGCCACACTCTCATTACCTCTCTACAAATGGGACAAGATCGGGTCCACCGTTGTTTGTTGATGTACCAAACCACAGATGTTGCTGGTTTGAACTGCAATCTTTCCAAGAAGAAGGGTGTCCTGGAAGGCCTGCAATGCTAGCAGGGCCTCTCCCATCTCTAGGACACTGATGTGTGCATTGGTCTCTTCTGGGGACTATGTGCCTTGGACTGCCCATCCCAAGAAACACCCTACCACCCCAGTTGGGAGGCATCTGTGATTACCATGGCTACTGGGATGGAAGAATAACAGGGCGGCTTTGGGAAACATTGCCTAAATTAATCCACCAACATAGGTGGACTTTGCATACTCATGTGAGTTTGATCAGAAAGGACAAGATATGGTGAAGAATTGACCACTGAACAGATTCAGTCCATTGAAGAAAGCACATGTAAAAATTAGCTATAGGAACCAAGGTTATGGCTGCTGCCATTGACCCTAAGGCCTGAAGAATAAGTCTGGCTGGGAAGAAGGGTGTGAGATAACTTGTTCCACTTGACACCTGATGGTCCACACTTGGTGAGGTGGAAGGGAGGCTATCTGACTGACTGTGTTCAACTGAGCACCTATGAACTCCAGGCTCTGAACAGGCTGAAGATGTGACTTGCAGATGCTGACTGAGATGCCTAGGGATTGTCATAACTGGAGCAAGTAGCCCCTGGATTTCTCAATGAGATGCCTTGTTGGGGTGGTGAGGAGCCAGCCATCTAGATATGGAAACAATCATACCACTGCCATACATTTGGCAAAAACCCCGGGGGTTGTGCTGAGACCAAAGGGCAGAGCACAGAACTTGCAGTGAATGGCCTCCATCTGAAAGTGCAGATCTCTTCAGAATCATCTGTTCATCTTGATGTGATGCTATACATCCTGAAGATCGATGAAGCACATCCAATCATCCTTGCGCAGAAACAACAGAATGTATTGAACCATGACTTTTTGGAACTTTAGACTTCTTTACAAATTAATCCAGTTTTCTGAGTTTCAGGTCCCCTATTTTCTTTGGCACTAAAAAGAATCTTGAGTAGGTTCTGAATCCTTTCTGGTCTGGAGGGGCCGCCTGCATGACTCTTTTGTCTAGCAGTGTTTGAATTTCTATTGCTGCTGCCTCCCTCTGACTGGGTAAAACATTGGGAAACCTTTTCCTTTTGTTTGGGGGAATTTGTGAAAAGGGTATGAAATAACCCCTGGATATGGTTTTTAGCACCCAAGTATATTTTGTTATTGATGCCCAGGCATCTGGGTGCAGAGACAAGCACCTTCTGACTGCTTCCAGAGATGGGCAGCCAGGCAACCTTTCCAGAGCATTGAAAGGATTTATCTGAAAAAGATACTTGGAAATCCTGGATCAGTGGGCCTCCCCTGCGGTAAGAACAGTGTCTTCCATTAGAACCTCCCGTCCTCCTCCGTAGGTGATATTCCCATGTGAATCTTAGAAAGGACCCTGGGACTTATGGAACCACATTTTCCTACCTCCTTGCTGATTCCTGGAAAAGTATTGCTGAGGAATAGAAAAACATAACCCTACAGCAGACAAGGTCTTTCCATCCTGTTCAGTCTGGGAAAGCATTTCCTTAACAGTGGGGCCAAACAAGGATGACCCATTAAAAAGAGAATTGAAGAATGAAGACTTGAAAGGCTCCACAAAGTTGTACAAGCACATCCAGGCATGTCTCCTCATGACTATGCCTGAACTAGCTGCCCATGAGGTACTTTCAACATCACGGAAAATTAATCTCATGGACACATTACAGATGGATAGAATAGTAGCCAGCTGTGATGAAGACTTCTTGTATTCCTCCACTGACATGAACTCGGAGAGGGATTTGGAAATCTCTTTAGTGAAATCCCGATGCAGCCTAGTGAAATGTGCCAAGTATTTCAGAGACCATAAAGTAAACGTGAAATGTGCCAAGTATTTCAGAGACCATAAAGTAAACGTTGCTGAGGCATAAATATGCTTCCCAAATCTGTCCAACACCCTGGGCTCTCTGTTAAGGGGATGGAGAGAGTAGCTCTGCTCTGCCACCTCCTTCTTTCTGGCTATCGCCACAACAATGGCATCAACAGGGAAACCTTGCTCCAATGTTGGGTTCTACAGTATACGGTTTCTTCCATGCCCGGTGAGAGACTAGATCTATAAGCTCATCAGCCAGGGGAGTCACCTCAGATGTAGATGGGCTGAACCTAAAAGCTTCCAGGAACACTGATTCCTCTTGGGAAGGGGAATCAAAGGACCATCCACCTTTCTGCCTGAGAATTTCTATGAAGTCTCCAAAGAAGATGTCATCCAGTGATGACCCCCTCCCCTGCCTCAAAGTGTTCGGCAAGATACTCCTGAGGGGAGTTTATGTGACTCTTCTTGCATGTTCTTTTACAGGGAGCTATCTCAAGTGGATAGTCTGGAGAAGTGTCTGAAGAGAGGGGAAAATCCTTGAAGGGGACTGTCTACAGAATTGATAGGGCTGGCTGTCCCTGTGTGATAGGTGTGAGAGGTTTATGGTCGGACCTATGGTGGCAGGACTGTAGGATCAGAAGAAGAAAGAGTAATCATGTCTCTCAGATGAGAGATAAGACCCTCTTTATCACCTCCAAAGCCGAAGGACCAGGAGAAACCATAGCTGGCTGTACTGGCACCAAACCTCTAGAAGCTATTATGCCCAGACCCTACTCGGATCCATGCCTTGAAGGGGGAGTTGGAACCAAGCTGTCCAGTACTGAAGCCCTGAGAGGTAGGGACAGCTCTGATAACCTCGGAGTCAAACCCAGCCCTTCCCGGGCCTGGCACAGACTCTTCAGCTCTGAGACTCATCCTGGTCCAAGGGAATCAGTGCCAAAGAAGGCAGGGAAAGCAGATGGAGTTGAAGACCTAGTTCTCTTTGAATATGATGCTTACAACCTTGAGTTTCTCAGATCTGAAGATTCCAAAATTGCCATATGGATCAGAGGAGGAGAAATCACAGTATGGGAAACAGAAGGGAGGCTCAGAGATCTGATGGGAGACAGAGCCGGGATAACCCCATCTGAATCTGTGCTCTGAGGAACTTCCTCATCATCTTATCCACTTCAGCATCAAAAAGGCTCCTGGAGGAATAGATGGAGGAAGTGGAAGACTGGGGTTAAGACGCTCTCCTCTGGGTCTCCTGTAGGAAGGGAGAATGGATTCAAGAAGAGACAGGCTCCAGAGAGAGCACTGGGGACCAAGTCCTTGGAGACTTAGAATGGGAAAGTGTCGGATCTGACTGTTTTCACTTCGAATCCAAGGGTGTGTTGGATCTGAATATTTTTTTAACTTTAGTAGGAGGCTTGACGAAGGCGTTGACTTAGGAGAGTAGGTGATTCCTTCACCTTTGAAGAGGTCTTAAGTGTTTTGCAGGAGTTTGAGCCCCTGGAACAGAAGAAGAAGATGGTAACAAACCCTTTAGGACCAGTTTATAAAAACGGTCGCTAAGAGCCCTAGAATTAAATCCCACACAAATGGAGCAGTCTGTAATGAAATGTGAAGCACCCAGACAATAGACTTATTCCCTGCAGGCATCAGAATTAGAGATCTTGTGCCCACAGGAAGTGCATTTCTTAAATCAACCATAATTTTAATAAAAAACTGTAAAGAAGAGAGAAGCAACTTTTTTTAATAAACAACCAACAATGGTAGGGCAAAGAAGTTACCCTCTAAAGGGTAGGAAGAAAAAAAGAAGGGAGGAAGGAACAGAAGTAATAACAATGGTGTTGAGAGATACCTTAGGTAGAAAAAAAACAATGATTGACAGCCCTAAAGTGATAGAAACTTATGAAACAAGGTAAGGGAGGAAGAGGTGATGAGAACAGGCAAAACTGTATAAAAAAGCAAGGAAAATGCACTCACTGAAATTGAAAAATACATCTCAGTACTCTGCGAGAAGGATTTGCTTCTGTAGCCATATAGTGGCAAACAAGCTCTGAAGTACTGCAGGGTGTCCGTGGCATTACTGGCAAAGGAAGAAGCTTAAGAGTTGGAACCAAAAGTCTAGTAAATGCATCCAAGCCTGATCCGAAGTCGGATTCGAGACAAATGAATGAAAAGGACAATATCAGATCAAAAGGTAGTAGCCTTAGACAACCATTTGGAAACCGTCTGTTTTGACACCAGCTGTCCCTTCTTACTACCTTCACAAAAAATTAGCAACTGATCTGATGATCTGAAAGATTTAGTTCTGTCAAGAGAGTAACTGAGTTGTCTGTGGACATCCAAGGTATGCAGTATCCTTTCTTCCTCATTTTTAGGTTCAGGAAAGAAAACAGAAGATGATAGTTTGACTTGAAGGAAACTTGGATACCACTTTAAGCACAAAAGAAGGATTAGTCCTCAAAGAAACCCTGTCTTTGTGATAAATGCAATAGGGTTACTCACTGTAAAAGCTCACAACTCAGATACCCTTCTCACAGAGGTCACAGCAATCAATAAAACTGTTTTTCATGTAAAGAACCTCAAGGCAGCCAGATCAATTGGTTCAAAGAAGCAAGTGTTAGTTTCTCTATCATAAAACTAAAACCCCAAGGAGGGGCCACAGGTTTACATGGAGGCCTCTTATGCAAAATCCCCTTTCAAGAACATTTTGACATGCAACTGCCTTGAAAGAGGAGGATCCATGGGCAGACATGCTGAAATGTCAGATAAACACTGATAGAGGAATAAGAAAGGCTATAGGACTGTAACTCAAACAAATGTTGTAAAAATTAAAGTTACGTACTCACCATAACTAGGCATCTGCGATGTCCATGTTCATTCTTGCTCAATGTATGGGTCATGGATCCGATCCTCAGATCCAACTCAGCTGCATTCTACAGACTTATGATCCAACTCTCAAACTACCCAGCTATAATGCCCTAGTCCGTCTCCAATACTTCAGATCAAATTTGCTTCCATAAAACTTTGAGTGCATAACTGGAAAGGAGAAGAGAAAATTAGAGCAGGGCTCAGACCCAGAACTACATGTTCCAAAAAAATCCATTAAATCACTCATGTAGATGAAAGGAAGGGGGGAGTTAAGGAAGAATGAAAGTGGACAACACAGATGCCGAGTTATGGTGAGTACATAACTTTAATATCTGATGTTGTCCTTTTCATTCTTCCTCAACATATGGGACAGAGTCCCCATCTGGTAAATCTTGAATGGCCCTCATGAAAGTATATTCCGGATAACTGCTGAATCAAAGGCAGCTCTGCTTCTGGAAATTAAGCCCAATTTATAATGAGTAATAAAGGTATGAGCATTAGACCAAGTGACTGCTGCAAAAATATCATCACTGGAAGTTCTAGATCAGAAGGCAGATCGGGTGGCTATGGATCTAGTTTGGTTCTGGTAGGGAGAGACTTTGCTGAGAATAAATCCAGGAAAGGTAATTAGTTACCCATTTGGGCAATGCAACTGTAGAAAATGGAGAACTCAGCCAGCTCAGTGAAATGGAGAGAAACAGCTGGTCTGTTTTTCTGAATTATTTTGTTCTGTGCAAGTAGAAATGTAATTATCTATGTACATCTAAATATGTAGCATGCATTCTTCTTTGTTTGAAATTTTTGGAAAGAAGACTTAAGTGAATGGTTAGATTTATATTTGATTCAGAAGCCACTTTTGGTAGGAAAAAAGGATTGGTTCATAAGATAACCTTGCCTTTATGGAAAAACAATGTATGGGACTTTTGATGAAACAGCCTAGAGTTTGGAAATCCTTTTAGCACAGCAACTTAAAAGGCTGTTTTCCAAGACAGGAATTTTAAGTCAGGTTTTGCTGAAGGTTCAAAGGGTCATTGAATTAAGCCTTGCTGTACTACTGTTAAATCCCTGGGAAAGTGACAGGGGTCTGAGCAGAAACAAACCCTTTAGATAGGCCTTACATAATCTGGAAGCAGCCAAAATCTAATATGTCTGCCAGATGTACTTTGATTGTGGTAAAACTAGCACCTTCTTTAAAAACAGAAGCTAAAAACTGATACAGAAGAAATAGGGGAAGTAAAGGGATCAACATAATTTTTCAAGGCCCAAATTGAAAATCGGTTCCACTTCCTCTTGAAAATCCTCATAGTGGAATCTTTCTCTGATGACTAAAGAATATTATGAACCATGGAAGAGAACCTGGGCTGTGTAGCTATCAACAAAATTGGAGAAACCATGCGGTTAATTTGAGGGCTGGAATACTGCAATGTTTTATCCCAGAGAGATGTGACAGGAGGTCTGGACTGGGCTCCAGTATCCAAGGAGGATAAAGAAGATAAAAACAAAGGAAGGGTAACCAGACTTTGGCAAGACCAAAAGGGGGCAATGATGATAGCTGGGCTCTTCAACCAGCTGTCTTTCTGTAAGAATTTTGGAATTAGAAGTACTGGGGATAAGTGTAAAGGAGACTTGAGGGCCAAACATGGACTAGCGCATCTCTCAATGACTCTCCCTTGGGGGGGGGGGGGGATCAGGGTAAACTGCCTGTTGCATTTATTGTTCTAGGGACAGGCAAGAGGTCACAGCAAGTTTGGCTTCAACAATGGAAAATTTCCTCCACCACAGATTGATTGAGAGACCACTCATAAGGCATCAGAATGGACCTGCTGAGTTTGTCTGTTAGTACGTTGGATTTCCCTGGGATGTGTGTTGCCACTAGAAAGTGATTGGAAAAGATCATGCATTGCCATAATCTCATAGCTTCTTGACATAGGGGTAAGATTGAGTTCCACCATGCTTGTTGATATACCAGACCACAGACATGTTGTTGGTTTGAATCGCAATGGTCCCTACAGGGAGAACGTACTGAAAAGCCTACAACAGAAGGACTGCTCTCATCTCTAGGACAATGATATGGAAAATGGTCTCTTGACGGGACCACATTCCTTGGACTGTCCTTCCAAAAAAATACCCCCATCCCAGTTGGGAGGCATCCATGCTTACTGTGGATACAGGGGGAGAAATAAAGAAGTGACTTATGATATTCTTATTCAAATGGATCCACAATTGAAGATGGTCTCTGCATACCTGAGTGAGTCTGACTGGATAAGAAACAGGTTGTCAAAGAAAAGACCAATGAACAGCTAGAGTCCATTGCAGAACATGAATATAGTAACACGCTATGGGGACTAATACTATTTATCCTGCCATGGACCCCAGAGCCTGCAGAACTAGCCTGGTGGGAGAAGCAGGATGAGAAATGACTTGTTGAAACTGGGACTTGATTGGGGTTCACATGATCTGGGATTAGAGAAGCAGTCTGACTTATTGTAGTTATATGGGCACCAGTGAACTCCAGACTATGGACTGGTAGTAGCTTTGATCTGGGGTTCACATGATCTGGGATTAGAGAAGCAGTCTGACTTATTGTAGTTATATGGGCACCAGTGAACTCCAGACTATGGACTGGTAGTAGCTTTGATCTGGGCATGCTGACTGTAATGCCTAAAGACTGGCAAACTTGGAGCAAATAGTCCATTATCTGTTCTAGGACAGGCTTGGCTGGAGATGTGAGAAGGCAATTGTCTAAGCAGGGAAACATCAAGAATTCCTGCAGTCTCAAGTGAGCTGCTACCACTGCCATACATTTGCTAAACACTCTGGAGGCTGTAGTGTTCAAGGGGCAGGGCTCTGAACTGATATGACTGGCTCCCAGTTGGAAGCACAAGTGTCTTCTGGATTGTCTGTCTATTTTTATGGGACAGCATGCATCCTGAAGATTGAATGAGCACATGCAATCATCCTCATGTAAAAAAGGTAGAATGGGCTGAACCATGACTATTCGGAACTTTGATTTCTTCACATATTGTTTCACGTTGCTTGGATCCACAATCAGTCACAGATCTCCTGTCTTTATTGGCACTAAAAGGAACCTCAAATAAGTTACAAATTCTCTCTGATCTGGTAAGACCTCCTACTAAATTCTTTTGTCTAACAGCTTCTGAATTTCTTGAGCTGCAGCTTCTCTCTGACCAGGTGGAGCATTGGAAATCTTGTTTCTCTTGGGGGCGGTGTTTGGAAAAATGGTATAAAGTACCCTCTGGATATTATGTTTAGCAACCAAGAATCTTTTTTTATAGTAGCCCAGGTGTCTGGGTGAAAAGAAAATGTCCTCCGACTGCCTCCAGAGGCAGGCAGCTGGCCAGCACTTCAGGAATGCTTAAAAGGGTCTATTTGGCAAAAAATCTCAGAAGCCCTGATTTTTGGGGCCTCATCTGCCACAAGGCCGGCGTCTTCCATTTGAACTTACTCCTCTGCCTCTGAGGGAATTATCTCCAGATGAATCCTGGAAATATCCCAGGGATTTGTGGAATCACATTTTCTTGCCTCTTCTTTGATTCCTTGAAAAGGATCATTGAGGGTAAAAAAGTGAATCCCTATGGCAGACAGGGTCTTTCTTTCCTGTTCATTGTGGAAAAGCATTTCTTTCACAGATGGGCAAAACAGGGAAGTTCCATCAAAGGGAGCATTGATGAAGGAAGACTTGAAAAGGCTCCACAAAATTGCATAGTCACATCCAGACATGTTTCCTTATGGCAATGCCTGAACCAGTAGCCTGTGAGGTACCTTCCGTGGCTTGCAAAATTAGCCTCAAGGATGCATTTGATATAGATAAAAGAGTGGCCAGCTGCAGGGATGATGTCTTATAATCTTCTGGAGATATGGACTCTGACAGAGACTTGAGTTCCTTAGGCAAATCCCACTGTAGTCTAGTAAGGTGTGCCAGATAGTTCAGTGATTGCAACGCAAAGGTCGCTGATGCAAATACGAGCTTTCCAACTGTCCAGCACCCTAAACTCTATGTTAGGGGGTGGACAGAGGAGCTCTGTTCCATGAGCTCCTTCTAGGTGGCTGTCACCACAACCATTGCATTGATAGGGACACCTTTGCTATAATGTGGTCTATCTTTTGGAAGGACTAAAATTCTGTCTGGTTGATGAGTATAAGTTCAACACAGTCCGGTTCCTTCCATGCCCAGTGAGAGACTAGGTCAATAAGCTTATTAGCTGGGGGTGTCACCCAAGACATAGATGGACCAGAACCAAAAGCTTCCAGGAATACAGACTCCTCAGGGGATAAGTTATCTGATGACCAACCACCGTTTTGCTTAAGGATTTCCAAAATGTCTCCAAAAGAGACATCATCGGGTGGTGATCTGGGGGACCCTTCCCCCTCACCGAAGTCATTATCTTCAGTGAGGGATTCCAAAGGTGAATTTATGTGCCTCCTTTGCATGTTAGCTTTCAGTGAACTGCTTCAATGGGATGTTCTAGAGAGCTGTTTGAAGAAAGGGGTAATTCCTCCATTGGAACCATCTGGATGCTACCTGGTACTGGCTGTTCCAGGGAGTGGGTCTGATGGGATCTGAGCTCAGAACCAAAGGGGGATAGGGTGTAGGATCCAAAGAAGCATGAGAGACTGGATATCTTGTGTGACGCCCCTGCACTGGCCCAGTAATCAAGAAGCCTCAATCCTCACCACTAGCACCAGTGAGGGACATACACACTGGGAGGATGACAAGTACACACACAGTAAAGTAAAATTTCCCTTAAGAGCACACAGAAATCACAGTCACTCTGGGGCTGGTTTCACCCTCTTTCTCCAGATCCCCAATAAGACTCCCCACTGGCACAGCTATAGGGTCGAGATCTCAGCTGAGTGGCCAAGCCAAAACCTCCAGCAATCTCTCTGTCCAACCAGTGTTCATGTCCCTACCCAAGTAGCTGATACACACACATTTTGAGATTTGATTTATATACAAATGCACACACACACACCAAGGGAAGGATGGCACAGGTTTACTAGCTATGCCCCCTTCTGCCCAGATTATAAGGTAGTACCAGCCGCCACCAGCCACTACTTATCAACCACTTTTAAGGCACTTACCAAAAGGGTGCTCAATCTTACTGTGTAATGCAACTATTATCCAAATGGTAAGTCTGACCAAGACTTTCAAGGCTATTTAGGAGTGGCCTCTATACGGTGTCACCAAGTACATAGGCAAGTACTCTCAGAGCTTAAATAAGTCTCACAAGTATCAGCCACAAAGATAGGTTTAAAATACATTTAATCTTCTTCGGCTGCTCCCGTTAGGGGTCGCCACAGTGGACCAACTGTTTCCATTTCTTCTTGTCCCCTGCATCTTGCTCTGTCGCACCAACCACCTGCATGTCCTCACTCACCACATCCATAAACTTTATCTTAGGCCTTCCTCTTTTCCTGTTAGCTGGCAGCTTCATCCTTAGCATCTTTTCCCCAATATACTCTGCACCCCTCCTGAGCACATGTCCAAACCAACGTAATCTTACCTCTCTGGCTTTGTCTCCAAACCTTCCAACCTGAGCTGACCCTCTAATATAATTATTCCTAATCCTGTACATCCTCGTCACACCCAGTGCAAATCTTAACATCTTCAACTCTGCCACGTCAAGCTCTGACTCCTGCCTTTTTGTCAATGCCACCGTCTCCAACCCATATAACATAGCTGGTCTCACTACCCACTTGTAGACCTTCCCTTTCACTCTTACTGGTACTAGTCTGTCACAAATCACTCCTGACACTCTTCTCCAACCACTCCATCCTGCCTGTACTCTCTTCTTCACCTCTCTTCCAACCTCACCATTACTCTGAACTTCTGATCCCAAGTATTTAAACTCATCCACCTTCGCCACCTCTACTCCCTGCATCCTCACCATTCCTCTATACTCCCTCTCATTCGCACACATATATTCTGTCTTAGTCCTGCTGACCTTCATTCCTCTTCACTCTAGAGCATATCTCCACCTCTCCAGGGTGTCCTCCACCTGTTCCCTACTCTCACTACAGATCACAATGTCATCTGCAAACATCATAGTCCATGGGGACTCCTGTCTGATCTCATCTGTCAACCTGTCCATCAGCATTGCAAATAAGAAAGGGCTCAGAGCTGATCCTTGATGTAATCCCACCTCCACCTTAAATGCATCTGTCACTCCCACCGCAGACCTCACCGCTGTCAAACTACCCTCGTACATATCCTGCACCACTCTTACATACTTCTCTGACACTCCCGACTTCCTCATACAATACCACAACTCCTCTCAAGGCACCCTGTCATATGCTTTCTCTAAATCCACAAAGACACAATGCAATTCCTTCTGACCTTCTCTGTACTTCTCCATCAACACACTCAGAGCAAACATCACATCTGTAGTGCTCTTTCCTGGCATGAAACCATACTGTTGATCACTAATCATCACCTCCCTTCCTAACCTAGATTCCACTACTCTTTCCCATAACTTCATGCTGTGACTGATCAATGTAATCCCTCTGTAGTTACTACAGCTCTGCACATCACCCTTATTCTTAAAAACTGGTACCAAAACACTTTTTCTCCATTCCTCAGGCATCCTCTCACTTTCCAATATTTCATTAAACAATCTAGTTAAAAACTCCACTGCCATTTCACCTAAACACCTCCATGCTTCCACGGGTATGTCATCTGGACCAACACCCTTTCCATTCTTCATCCTCTTCATAGCTATCATTACTTCCTCCTTGCTAATCCACTGCACTTCATGATTCACTATCCGCACATCATCCAACCTTCTCTCCCTCTCATTCTCTTCATTCATCAGCCCATCAAAGTACTCTTTTCATCTGCTCAACACACTCTCCTCACTTGTGACTACGTTTCCCTCATTATCCTTTATCACCCTTTCCTGCTGCACATCTTTACTAGCTCGGTCCCTCTGTCTAGCCAATCGGTACAGGTCCTTTTCTCCCTCCTTAGTGTCCAACCTTTCATACGACTCTTCATATGCCTTTATCCTTAGCCTTTGCCACCTCTCTCTTTGCCATGCACCTCATCTCCTTATACTCTTGTCTACTTTCTTCATCTCTTTGACAATCCCACTTCTTCTTCACCATCCTCTTTCTCTGCATACTCTCCTGTACTTCCTCATTCCACCACCAGGTCTCCTTGTCCTCCTTCCTCTTTCCAGATGTCACACCAAGCACCTTTCTAGCCATCTCTCTTACTAGCTCTGCTGTAGTTAACCAGCTATTCGGTAACTCTTCACTGCCACCCAGTGCCTGTCTTAACTCTTCCCTGAACTGCACCTCACAATTACCCTTTTTCAATTTCCACCATTTGATCCTTGGTGCTGCCCTCACACTCATCCTCCTCTTCTTGATCACCAATGTCATCCTACAAACCACCATCCTATGCTGCCTAACTACTTTCCCCTGCCACCACTTTACTGACTCCAATCTCCTTCAGACTGGCCCGTCTACATAAGATATAATCCACCTGTGTGCATCTTCCTCCACTCTTGTATGTCACCCTATGCTTCTCCCTCTTGTTAAAATACGTATTCATCGCAGCCATGTCCATCCTTTTCGCAAAATCCACTACCATCTGACTTTCTGCATTCCTTTGCTTAACACCATACCTACCCATCACTTCCTCATCCCCTCTGTTCCCTTCAACAAAATGCCCATTGAAATCTGCTCTAATCACCAGTCTCTCACCCTTGGGTACAGTCATCACCACTTCATCCAACTCACTCCAAAATGTTTCTTTCTCATCCATCGCACATCCAACTTGTGGAGAATATGCACTAACAACATTCATCATTACACCATCAATTTCCAGCTTCATAAACATCACTCTATCCGACACTCTTTTCACCTCCAAAACACTCTTAGCATACTGTTCCTTCAGGATAACCCCTACCCCATTTCTCCTCCCATCCACACCATGATAAAACAATTTGAACCTGCTTCCAATACACCTAGCCTTGCTCCCCTTCCATCTGGTCTCTTGCATGACAATATACCAACCTTCCTTCGGTCCATTATATCAGCTAGCTCTCTCCCTATACCAGTCATACTGCCAACATTCAATGTTCCAACCCTCACTAACACAGTCCTAGCCTTTACCTGCCTTCGGCCATGTCTTCTCCCTCTTCTCCTCCTTCGGCCAACAGTAGCCCAATTTCTGCCAGCACCCTGTTGGCCAAAAGTACTGGTGGCGGTCGTGGTTAACCCGGGCCTCGACCGATCCTGTATGTATATCTGTACTGTTGTCTGCATGTATGATTTGGCAAAATTTTACACCTGATGCCCTTCCTGATGCAACCCTCCCCATTTATCCAGGCTTGGGACCGGCACAAAGAAATGCACTGGGTTGTTTAAATATATTTAATAATAAATAATAAAAAAAAAAAGACAATACTCAAGCAACACAGTAACTACAGATTTCAGAATCACAAGAAATATTTTAAAACAACATTGCAAGACAGTCTCAAATAAATACAGAAAACATATAAACTAATCTTTACTATATTCCTACATATATATATATATATATATATATATATATACATATATGTGTGTATATATATATATATATATATATAGGTATATATATATATATATATATATATATATATATATATATATATATATATAAGATACTATATGCCCTAATTAACTTACTTACACAGCAAGGCAAATGCAGATGAGTGGATGTTCTTGATAGGTCCAAGACAAAATATAAAATGCACAAACTCAGAGAGTTCCCAAATTAATATCAAAACATTACTGCTGGGTTAGACTAGATGAGATCACTCTTTGTAACCTGCCTTCAGTTCCCAGGCTAACAGAAACTTAACAAAATTTAACATTTCTCTGTGAAAAATACATATCTCTCAGATGTTTGCTCAGAACTGGGAGTCGTAAAACAATTAAATACTTTTACATTTTAGACCTAGTAATTTTCTTCTCTCCAAGACAATAGAAACTTCTAGCTCTAGACATTGTGTCTGCTTGCTGCACTGAAACTACTTTTATAGCACATCGTAAAGCACTTTTAATTTCAACTTATCTTATTGAAGTTTTGCAAGTTAACTCTGTATGTTCCAGCTTCTACTATTAAAACATACATTTCCACAGGTATACAGTTTATATACATTTCTGTTCTTTTCCAGTAGGGTACACTGTGGTTACATTCTTGAAGCTCAGTACATAACATTTAGTTCAACACATACTTCTGCACCAGTAGTTTAATATACACATAACATAGTTCTCATACATTTGTAAGACAAGCATATAAATCATGTTAATATTCACAAATGACATATGACTATTTACAAAATCCCAGATAGCTGGGCTAGTAGTGTCACGTTTCTATATAAATCATATTAATATTTTTCAAGTGAGATATAATTATTTACAAAATTCCAGATAGCTGGACCTGCAGTATTTCCCTGGAGCCACATCCTGAATGAGAGAAACCCTCTCCACAACCTCAAAGACTGACAGACACAGAGAAGCTGTAGATGTCTGCACTGGAGCCGAGATCAGAGGGAGGCAAGCCACAACTCTGACCTTATCCACTCCTCAAGAAAGGAGCCAGACTTGAGCTGTCTAATGCTAAGGTTCTGAGGGGCAAGAAAGGCTCCGACAACATCAAAGTTAATCCCAACCCCACAGATCTGACACCGAAGCATCAGCTCCGAGAGTCATCCTGATCCAAGGCAGCAAAACTGGTCAGAGACACAGTCAGAGTCAAAGATGTGACTCTATTCGGCAATGATACCAATATTCTCGGATCCTGTGGCACTGATACCAAGGGATGAATCAGAGGAGTTACAATAGTGTGTGAGGAGGGTGGAAGGCTCATGGATCTGATGGGAGACAGAGACGGAATAACCCCATCTGGCTCTGAGGAACTTTCTCATTATCCTATCCACTTCTGCTTCAGAGTGACTCCTAGAGGACCTGATGGATAAGGTAACTGACTGAGAGCTGGAATGCTTTCTTTGTATTTGCATGAGAGGGGAAAGGAACAGAGGGGATATGGGATCTATGATAAACTCAGGCGAATGAGTTCTCCAGGCCTGAAAAACATCTGATATCAGATCAAAAGATTTTGGATCTGTGGGCTGAACAGGAGGAGTAATAGATATTACTATCAGATCTGAAGCCTTAGGGTCTGCAGATTTCTTCTTTGGTTCCGAAGAAGTCGGATCCGAAGACCTTTGTATATTTTGTGGCGGCTCTGAGGAAGACAATGTCTTTGGAGACTTTGGAGGTGATCTTTTCCTGTGCTCTGAAGAAGGTTTTGAAAATTTAGTGGGGGTCTGAGCCTCTGAGGAAGAGGAAGGTGGAAGCAACCCCTTAAAGACTAGCTTATGTCTTTCAGCTATAGACTCGGTGTTAAATGTTGTGGAAATGGTACAGTTCGCACCAAAGTGAGCTGCTCCTGAACAATAAACGCAGTCCCTGTGGGCATCCCAGTTAGGGTTTTTGTGCTCACAATAAGTGCATTTTTTGAAACTTGTAGGCTTTTCAGCCATGACACTACAACTACAACACAATATGTGATAAAGGAAAAAAAGAAGTTATGTACTCACCATAACGTTCCATCTGAGTAGGTACTTCATTTGTCTGCAACCTGTGGGTATTGGATCCGATCTCGGATCCGAGCCGGCAGCTTTACTAGCTAAAAGATCCAACCTCCTAGCTCCTCCCCTTACCCATAATCCCCTGCTACATACTCCCTTTCCCCAGATCGAGTTTGCCTAAACTAACAACCAAGACTCTCGACCGAGTACCATAACCTACTGCCTAACTGCATGAACCAATGTCATTCATAGGTTCATAGGTTCATAGGTTCATACTAGGCAATCTGCCCGAGGGCATTTATAAGCCTAGCCCATAGTTTTGTGGCTTACGCCACCCCTTTAGTTTGGAGAAACTATGCCCATTATTTTGCTGTGCCTCTGTCGAGCAGTGACACTGAGGTAACCCCTGGGGTGTATCTGCGATCTCCCATCCATTGGTCAAGATTCCTCTTGAACAAGGCCAGCGAGGTGCTCTGCCTCACATAAACCGGGATTTTGTTCCACAGCATAGGGAGTCTTTGGGTGATGAATCTATCCCTCCAGCACGTCCTATTAATAACCGTGTCGAGGTTTAAGTCTCCCGCCCTTGTGGCTCTATGGGATCTAGATTTTTTGAGATGAAGCATGTTCATCAAATCTGGGTTTGACATGGCCTTGTATGTCAGGCATAGGTCACCTCTGAGCAAGCGGTAGGCAACTGAATATAACTGGAGTTCTTTCAGTCGGGCAGCATAAGACAGATTTTTGAGACCCTTTATCCTTTTGGTGAGGAACTTTTGTGGCCTCTCCAGCTGCTGCAAGTGTCGGGTCAGATACATTCCGAATGGGGCATTGTACTCGATCATTGGTCTGATGAGTGATGAGTATAGGGAGACTATGACTTCCCTTGATCTAGATGTGAATCCCTTCATGATAAGGTGGGCAATGTAGAAGGTCTTCCTAACTACTTTAGCAATATGAGTGTCGAATGAAAGGCTACTGTCAACCTGTGTTCCCAGGTCCCTAATAACTTCTTCTGTGTTCACGGGATTGCCACCTATATGGTAGCTAGGGTAACCTTATTTTTCCCGAAGGGTATGACTATGCATTTCTTGGCATTTAACTTAAGGCCATGGCTCTGGCACCAGTTATCCGTTTCTGTGAGACCCTTCTGAAGGATATCTGTGTCAGATGTGTTTTCAACCACGGCCAGTTTGCATTCATCTGCAAACTTTGTCAGCCATAACCCTCCTGTGTTTGCTTGTACTTCAGAAAAGTAGATGCCAAACAAGAGTGGGCCCAGGACTGAGCCCTGTGGGACACCACTTGTGACAGGCTTTGAGTCTGACATGGCGCCAGCAACTCTGACCCTGTGGGTTCTGTCACTTAGCCAGTTTGCAACCCATCTTGTAATGTATGGGTTTACATTTAAGTTGATGAGTTTTTCAATGATACCCGAGTGAGGTATTGTATCGAAAGCCTTCACCAGGTCTAGGTAGGCTGTATGGACTGCCTTTCCTCACAATGGCCTTGGTGACTGTTTCGAAAAAGTCAACCAAGTTTAAAAGGCATGATCTGCCTTTGACAAAGCCAAACTGGGTTGGATCCAAAGTCTGCAAATTCCCTGTCTTTATTTATGAGATCCATTATGATCCTCTCCATGGCTTTGCAGATAAGGCTTGTCAAGCTAATGGGACGGTAATTTCCAGGGTCGGTGGAGGCACCGCCTTTGTGGAGTGGGACCACAGTCGCTGTGCGCCACTCCCTGGGTACGTATCCGGAGGTGAGACTAAGATTAAACAGCTGTCCTAACTGTGGGTTTAATTCCTCGTTGAGTTCATGGAGCACACAGCCGGGGACACCATCAGGTCCCATGGATGCTGTGTTCTTTGCCTTGAGAGAGCAGTTCTCACCTGGGCGTTAGAGATGTTTGGGGGCTACAATCATTTGGTATAGATATCTCTCCTTTAGGGGAGTTTGCACTGAACCTGTCAGCCAGTATGTTGGCAATGTCTGTAGGATCAGTAATCTTCACATAATTTTGAACTAATTCTGAGCATATCTGGGAGTTTCCTCCTAGGTTTCTGACATAGCTAAAGAATGCCTTATGGTTGTCTTTAGAGTCCTTAGCTATTTTTTCTCAAAATTAGCTTTGGATGATTTTATGAGAGCTCTTAGCTTTTTACTTATAGTGATCAGCGGTGTCTTACCTTTTAAGGATTTTGCTCTATCTTGTAGTAGCTTTCTCCTTTTGTTGTAGAGTTTGTTTATGGCTGGGGTCCACCAGACTGGACGCTTGCCTTTGGTACAAAGAGTCTTTGTTTTGCTTGGGATTGCCTGATCCATGCAGCCCTGCAGGTGCTGGTAGAAGGCATTTGTAAGTGATTCAGAGGTTTGAGTAATGTTAACTGCCGGCTCAGGGGCCTTAAAGGAGACCACACTGGTCTTTAGAAGTGTGAAGTCAGCTTTCGAGAAGTTCTTTACTGTGGTCTTTTTCATTTCGGTGGGGGATGAGGACCTCCAGCGAGATTAGTTTGTGATCAGATCTCACCAGTGGGGGGTATACTTCTGGCACTGAACATTGTGCTCCCATGTTCGTGATGATGAGATCAAGTATGTTCTCTCCTCTTGTGGGGATGGTGACTACTTGTTCCATGGCATTTGAGTTTATGAATTCCAGGAACTTTTGGGCTAGAGTAGTGTTCCCAGTCTATATTAGGGTAGTTGAAGTCACCTAGTATGATGGTGTTCGGAGATACATTTATCCCCTCCAGTGTTTTCAGGAAGGCCATATGAGGTTCCTGAGTTTGCGAGGGTGGCCTGTAACATGCTACAAATTGCAGAGCAGTCTTGCCTATGGTTAATTGCACCTGGATGGTTTCCGATGCATCGTGCGATGCCACCAATCTTGAGGTGTGGGTGTCCTTGATGAATATGGATACCCCTCCTCCTTTCTTGGTATTGTCCGGGTTTTGGGGCCGGAACGCATGATATGAGGTAAAACCTGATAGTGCTGGGGTGCTCTCAGGAGCCTTGAACCAGGTTTCTGTCACAGCACAGACATCGATGTTCTCCATACTGAGAAGGGCCACGAGTGCGTGCATCTTGAGGTTGAGACTTCTGGCATTGAGTAGCATTACCCTTAGTTTTTTTTTTCTTTTGTTCTAGGGTGGTAGGTTTAGAATTTGAGCCTTGCCTAAAAAGGCACTATGGGGTGGCAAGAGCCTTTGCCAAAATCCGAATCCCAGGGTGACAAGTGCAAGCCATCCCATGCTAAGCAGCGTGGCTTGTCCAGCATGTCATCCCAGGCAGACAGACATTGATCCCCTTTGAATGACACCAGAGTTTAAGCCAATTGTTAAAGCTGATCATCTTATCTCTGTATTGTGGCATCATTCTTGGTGAAGGTCGGATACTGCTCAAGGTCAGGGTCATACCTGCTTGGGCTACATAATCAGAGAGCTCCTCTATGTCTCTTTTCATGTAGTCCAAGGAGGTACGTCTCAGGTCGTTAACACCAGCGTGGACAATGATTGCGTCGTACTTGTACCTGCTGTTGAGAGACCTGAGTGCATGCGTTATGTGGCGGATTCTAGCTCCCGACAGGCAGCTTACTGTGACCTTCTCCTTACTCAGTCTGGTGAGCGGGACGTCAGTGTGTCTGACTATGGAGTCACCAATGACTAGTGTGTCTGGCATTGTGTTTGGCCTTAAGGGCTGTGACTGCTTGACACTCTGACTGTGTGGTCTATGTGTTGCAGGTGTTGTGTTCTGTGGTGGTAGTTGTTTGGGTGTCTGCTTTGGTGGCCTCTGCTGTTTTGGTAGATTTTTGATCAGAGCCTCCGAGTATGTCTTTGTGTGTTTATGTGTATGATTTGAGGTTGTGATGGTATTATGTGAGACTGGGTCTATGGTGTGTGTGGTTACCTTCTCCTCCTGTCTGGTCTTGCCAGTCCTGTGGTGAGAGAGCTCAGCCTCCAGCTTGGCCGTATAGTTGCATCTCTCGCATGTATTTGTGTTTTGTGGGAGGAGGAGAGGGTTGTCTGTGTACATGAGGCAATTGTAACATTGCCTCAATATTCCCAGGTTCACCAGCTGAGCAGGAGAGGACATTAGCAACGGATCCCTCGACATGCTAGAAGGAATAGACAGAAAAACTTTAAAAAAAGGTTCTGGGGGATGTGGGTGACCGAGAAATGGGGTTTGCTTTTTTGGGTACTTTCTATAACAAGAGTGCTGTATCGAGGTGATAAGTACTGTAGGAGCAAGTGCTTAGCTATATAGATAGAGAATAGTCTACTTGGGAGTCAAGTAGAGATAATTTATGGTTGTAGGATACACTAAATAGAACAGTAGTATACTTTGAGGAAGGTAGTTTTAAGGGAAAATTTGAAGAGTGGGCTTTAGGTAGCCCTAATAGTTTAAATCTGATTAGGCGGCGCTGCCCTAGTGTGCAACGGTAGCAGCTCCGCTAATCAAGACTAAAGCTGCTTAACGCTGCTTTATATCAGGGGGCTGGAAAAAACAGGAAATGACCCAAAATGGCTAACGAATTACCAGTTGCTGCTTCTAACCACTCCTCTGAGGACAAACAAGCAGCTCAGTACTCCCCACTCCCACTGGTGAGTAAAGAAACTACCTCTGGCCACACAAGAAAATGGAGGAACACAGAAACCAAATACAAAGCCCAGGGATCAGCAAAATCTGATCACTGGAACAACTAGCTAGGAAAATTTAGGAAAGGAGAAATATTTTTTTGGGTTTTTTGTTTTTTTTTTTGCAAACAGACAGGAAAAAATGCAGTAAATGCTTTGTTTTCGACTAAATTGCTATCAAAGGCTGGTACACTTAGCCTGTTTGTTACTTTTAAGCAATACTTTAGCCCACAAGTGCAATCAACAATATAATGCTGCACAAGTAGCTATGGAACGAGTTGAATTAGTAGTCAGGAAGCATGATACTGGATAGGGGGCATGGAGGGGGGGGGGTCGGTTGCAGACAAATGAAGTACCTACTCAGATGGAACGTTATGGTGAGTACATAACTTCATTATCTGAAGTAGTTACTTCATTTGATCTGCAACCTGTGGGACAGAGTCCCCAGCTACCTAATAAAAACCCTGGGAGATCCTCAAGGAAGGATATTCCGGAGCACCGCGGAGCCAAAGGAAGCCCTACTCCTGGATATCATATCCAACTTATAATGAGAAATGAATGAAGGAGAAGAGGACCAAGTAGCTGATGAACATATATCATCCAGAGGAACTCTGGACCAAAACGCTGCACAAGCAGCTATGGAACGAGTTGAATGGGCATGGACTACGGAAGGAGCAGGATTCCCTGAGGCTAAGTAAGCATGGATGATGCATTGCGAAATCCAGTTTGTTAAAGTAACTTTGGTAATAGCCTTTCCTAAAGATGGTTTGGCAAAGGACACAAACAATTGATCAGACCTATGAGTAGCCTTCATCCTGTGCAAGTAAAAGCGCAGTTGTCTATGTACATCCAATTTGTGTAATTTATATTCCCCTTTGTTCTGGAAGTTGGGAAAAAATACTGGTAAATTAATCGACTGATTATTATTTGATTCAGAGGCCACTTTGGGCAGAAAGGAGGGGTTAGTCCTGAGAGACACTCTATCCTTATGAAAAATAAGATAAGGGGGTCTCATGCAAAGCGCTTGAAGTTCTGAGACCCTCCTGGCTGACATAATAGCGATCAGAAAGGCTGTTTTCCAGGATAAAAATTTTAATTGAATCGAGGCGGCCAGTTCGAAGTGCGGGCTCGTTAATGCCTGCAGAACCAATGTCAGGTCCCATGGTGGAACCGCAGTCTTAACTGGTGGCTTCAGCAAAAAAATTCCTTTCAAAAACGTTTTGCATAATTTAGCTGACGCTAACGGTCCTGGCCCATCTCCTGTGTGAAAATGAGAGATGGCTGCCAGCTGTACTTTAACTGTAGATGCACTGGCTCCTTGATGAAAAATATGTGACAAGAATTCAAGAACAGTTGGGATAGGGACGGTAAAGGGATCCAAACCCTTGTCTGTAGCCCAGATAGAAAAACGCTTCCACTTACTACTGTAAATTTTTCTGGTGGTAGGTTTGTGCGCTGCTACCAGAATGTCTTTCACTGGTGAGGAGATACTGGGAGTCCTTGTCATCAGTGGAACTGGATCAACCAAGCTGAAAGCTTGAGGTTTTCCAGGTTTGGGGGTTGCAATCCTGCAGGATGCGAAATCAGATCTGGGATGGGATCCAAGATCCAAGGAGGAACTATACTGTGAGACCGCAGATAAGGGAACCAGATCTGGCGAGGCCAGAATGGGGCTATGAGGATAACTTTGCTCCCCAACCTTCGGGCTTTCTGTAGGAATTTCGTCATGAGAGGAAGAGGGGGGTAAGCATAGAGGAGACTGGGTGGCCAAGCGTGAACCAGAGCGTCTCTGGAGCTCTCCTCTGGTGGGGAAATTAGAGCAAAAAAACTCGCTGCACTTTGTGTTTGATGGAGAAGCAAAAAGATCGCAGCAAGGTCGACCCCATTTGAGGAAAATCTGTTTCGCTACTGATGGGTTCAGAGACCACTCGTAAGGTGTGAGGATCAAGCGACTCAGCTTGTCTGCAAGAACGTTGGACCGTCCTGGAATGTGCGTTGCTATCAGAAAATGGTTGGTGGATATCGCCCATTCCCAAACTCTCATGGCTTCCCGACAAAGGGGATAAGATCTGGTCCCTCCCTGTTTGTATATGTACCAGACTAACGCCATGATGTCTGTCTGTATTGCAATAGTTCCCAAGGGAAGAAGGTCGTGAAGAACTTGCAACGCTAGAAACACCACCCTCATCTCTAGGACATTGATTTGCAGAGCGGTCTCCAAGGGAGTCCACGTGCCTTGGACGTTTCTGCCCATAGCATGCCCCCCCACCCAAGGCGAGAAGCGTCCGTGGTCACCGTGGCTTGGGGTTGAGGCATCACGAAGGGTCTCCCTTCTCACAGTTCCCATGAGCGAAGCCACCAGAGGAGGGAGTCCCTGCAAACCTTGCTCAGGGGAATAGGAGTGTCTAGGGGGTGTAGCAACAGAGACCATTGGACTTGAAGGGTCCACTGTAGAATCCTTATTCGCAGACGTGTGTGCAGAGAAAGACTGATTGCTGCCACCATAGAGCCCAGCTCTCTCAGGACTAATTCTGCCGATGGGGCTGGGGACTGAAGAAGTGCCATAACATGACGTGACAAACTGCTCAATCTGTCTGATGTTAAAAGTGCCTGAGAGAGGCGAGTATCTATTTTGACCCCTATGAATTCCAGAACCTGTACAGGACGAAGGAAGGATTTCTGGAGGTTTATTGAAATGCCCAGACACTGGGCAAGAGTGAGAGAGTAGTCTCTGGCAGAACAAAGCTGATGCCTTTTGGAGGCGGTGAGGAGCCAGTCGTCCAGGTACGGAAAGACCTGAATGCCCTGGAGTCTCAGGTGGGCTGCAACTGCCATGACCTTGGTGAACACCCTGGGGGCTGTGGCGAAGCCGAACGGAAGAACCCTGAACTGATAACGACTGGCTCCCAGCCGAAAGTGGAGAAACCTCCTGGATCGTCTGTCCATAAGAATATGGTAGTACGCATCCTTGAGGTCTATGGAGCACATCCAATCGTTCTCCCGAAGAAGGGGGAGAATTGATTGCAGAGTGACCATCCGGAACTTTTCTTTGGGAATGAACAGGTTCAGGGAAGAAAGATCTAGAATTGGTCTTAAGTCCCCTGTCTTTTTTGGCACTAAAAAGAACCTGGAGTAACTGCCCAATCTGAACGGGTCTGGGGGGACATGCTGGATGGCTCTTTTTTCTAGCAGCTTTGAAACCACCGAAGCTGCTGCCTCCCTTTGATCGGGTGGGACATTGGGGAGGCGCTTCATAGGAGGGGGGAGACTTAGGAAGGGAATGGTGTAACCTCTGGATATGATTCGAAGCACCCACCGATCCATCGTAATGGACTCCCAATTTTGGAGGTGCTCCGACAGATGCCCCCGACTGCCTCCAGAGAGGGACAGCCGGGTAAGCCCTCAGGGCTGTTGCACGGGCCTGTCCGAGAACGGTTATCTAGACCCGAAATTACGCGGCCCCCCTCTGCCTCTGGGCCGGCGTCCACCTTGTCCTCCTCTGCCTCTGAAGGACGAGGGGTCCGAAGCTGGACGTGACTGCTGAGACTTCCGGAACCACATCTTCTTTTGTCCCCTCTGATTCCTAGAGAAGGGTTGTTGGGGATTAGAAAAGTGGACTCCGACGGCAGACAGCGTCTTCCTGTCCTTTTTGCTTTGGACCAGCTTCTCGCGGACGGTCTTGCCAAAGAGCGAAAAGCCGTCAAAGGGTGCGTTCGCGAAGGACGCCTTGAAGGGTTCTGCAAAATCGCAAAGGTGGAGCCAGGCGTGACGCCACAAGGCGACCCCTGCTCCGCTAGCTCTAGCCGCTCCCTCCGTGGCATGGGAGAGTAGCCGCACAGATGTGTTAGAAATAGATTTCAGAGTGGCCATGCGAGTCGAGAAAGTCCTCTTATCCTCGGCCATCATGGACTCCGGTGGAGCCCCAGCATATTCCTTTATTAGGTCTCGCTGGAGTCTGATGATGTGCGCCATGTAGTTCAGCGCCCTTATAGAGAAGGCGGCTGAAGCAATCATCCGCTTTCCAATGCGGTCCAACGTCCGAGATTCCTTATCCAGAGGATGGACCAAGAAACTCTCCTGTGCTAGTTCCTTCTTCGTGGTGGCCGCCACCAACATGGCATCTACTGGTGAACCCTTAGACCAAGCCTGCCTAGCCGAGGGAGGGCTAAGAATTGTATCTGGCCTTCTTGGAATTGGCTCCACGGTGTCCGGTTCCTTCCACGCCCTGGTAGTAATGCCCTGGTAGTAATTAAGTAATTAAGCCGGGGGGGGAGACACCCAGGAGGTAGACGGGCCTGCATCAAATGCCTCCAGAAACACAGACTCATCTGAGGAAGGTTTTGGGGCAGACCACCCTCCTCTAATTCAGAACAATTCCATTATGTCTCCAAAGGAGACATCTTCAGGGGGTGATCTTGGGGAACCTTCCCCTTCCTCCAAATCTGTGTCTTCCGTGAGGGACTCAGTTGAGTCCAGGTGCCTCCTTTTGCACTTCCGTTTGCGAGGAACCTCCTTGGTGGGGCTATCCGAGGAGGGCTCGCCCACGGGGTCCTGTTCCTCTAAGGGAACTAACTGGAGTGTTGGTGCAGGCTGTCCCAATGGCCGGATGATGGAGGATAGACCCAAATGCGTCGGGGGGCAGATCTGGAAGGCCTCGACAGAACCCTCTCCACTACCTCGAACGCCAAAGGTGAACCGCTTTCCCCAGGCTCCGAAAGCAGCCCCCTTGGCTCCGAGGTAGGGATCGGCGTCGGAGCCGAAGCGGTCGGACCTGAGAGGGAAGTGTGCTCCGATCTGAACGGAGCCGAAGACACACCTACCCCCACGGATCCGACGCTCGGCTCTCGGCCCCGAGAGCTAGGATCCGACAAGCTCGAGGGTAACATTGGCGAAGTAACCGATGCTGTCGGTGCCGACAACTCCCCAGTTCCAAAACGGCCCGGATCCGATGACTCCAAGACCCCAAACCGGATCAGAGAAGGAGCTATCAGGGTAAAGAAAGGGGCTGCTCTCCGAGGCAGGAGCACCCCCATCCGCATTTGAGTCTGCAAAAATCGACGCATCATCTGATCCATGTCCGCGTTGGTCAGGCTCCTTATCGATCTAGAAGAGTTCGTCGAGGCGGGCCGGGAGGGCCGCCTCGAAGACCTCGAGGGAGACCGGTACTCCTTCTCTGGCTCCGGTGAGAAACAAGGAGAACGGAGCTGAGAGGGAGAGGATCCGGAGGACCTCATGGAGGGACTCGTAACTTTAGATGGCGGGGCTGAGGGATGAGTCTCGGCCCGCCTCTTGTGACTCTTATGCTTCTCTTTATGCCTCTTCTCCTTAGAGGAAGAAGAGTCCCCCTGACTCTGAAAATTTGAGGGAGGTTGAGTCCCACACAGGGCAGGGGGTTCCAAAGGCCCAGGGGCCACAGTTGCTGCCTGTGCCTTAGAGGGAGAGGAGGAAGAAGAACCCTGCGGTAATAATCCCGCCAGGATTAACTTGTTCCTCCTATCCCTGGTGGCCCGGGGGTTAAAAGCTGCACAAATTTGGTAGCTGGTGGACAAATGGGCCACTCCCAGACAAAGAACGCACTGAGTGTGGCCATCAGTTGGGGAAAGCTTATGGCCACACTCAGTGCACTTAGAGAATATGGCTTTGGGCCCTTCAGCCATAATACCCAACACAATCACACACTAAGTGGAGGGAAATAAAAATTAAGACAAAATATTACCACAAGATTTTTAAACTAATAATACTACACGACGACTAGGGCGCTAATACACACACACACAACGAAAAGTATTCAAATCTAACTTTTTTACGTTTTTTTAAACCAGAAAGTTCTCACCCACGCCTAGGAGCTCTTCACTTGAAGCTTCTCTCAGCCATGGAAAATGAGATCTGGGGAAAGGGAGTATGTAGCAGGGGATTATGGGTAAGGGGAGGAGCTAGGAGCTCTGATCTTTTAGCTAGTAAAGCTGCCGGCTCGGATCCGAGATTGGATCCAATACCCACAGGTTGCAGATCAAATGAAGTAACTACTTCAGATCAATTTTTTTTAACTATAGAAAGGATAGAAAGAAATTTAAAAAATGGTAATTAGGAATACCCCATTAAAATGGTTAGGAATAAAGGGAAAGTATAGAAGGAGTACCAATCATGGTACTTGGAAAATTTATCTTGCTAAAGTAAGAAATCTTACAAAGAAAAAAAAATTAGAGGCAGGTACAGTTTAATATAAGGAATTTATCAGAAAATATAAAAGAAGCGAGAGATAAACCAATACATTTATGGCTGCCTAAACACTTAAATGCTGCAAGAGAGGATCCATGTCCATGCGAGATGGCGGTAAATGAGATATGAGATACTGTGAATAGACTAGGGCATTATGGGTAGAGGGAGGAGCTCTGTAGAATGCGGCTGAGTCAGATCTGAGGATTGGATCCGTGACCCATACGTTGAGGAAGAATGAAAAGGACATCAGATCCAGAGAACAACTAGCCCTGAATGGGTGTTGGTTATGTTTTTGACGCCAACTAGAAAACCTTTTCCATTTGCTAATATATGATTTTCTCATAGCAGGCTTTCTTGCCTTCATTAGTACCTGCTACACAGTCTTAGAAAATCAATGCCCAAAAGGAATTAAGACCCTATCATTCAGCCAGTCAACTGAAAAATGATTGATGGGGTGCATCAAACACCCCTGTTTTGTGTGACAGATCGATTCTCTGAGGAAGCTTGTAGTAATTGCCCCTAGCTTGTAGTAATTGTCCCTGGCTAGCCACAAAACAAGGGAGAACCATGACTGCCCGGGCTAAAAGGAAGTCACCACAATGACTGTCAAAGGAAAAACAACTTCAAAAAGATTAACACACGGCAGGTTCAGGTTAAGGCACTTTAATCTTGCAGCAAAGAGACAAAAACATGCTAATACAGAGTTTGTCTAACTAGAATCAGGAAGTGAAGCTATTCTTATACATTTCTTACAAGACATTGCCTACTACGCTGACGTAATAAATCACAAGTTCTTTCAATATTATTTCATAGCAACTGTTTGTCCATGATTTCCTGCTGGCATATCAAGTTTACAAAAAAAATTCCTAAGAAAAACAACGTGGCCTTGATGACCACCAGTCAGATACAACTTCTCACTATGCAATGTTACCATTCAAGGTACTATGGCTAATTCGAGCACAAAGCAAGTATAGATTACAGTTCATTTCTTCAAGCCGTCTTTGTTCAACTGTATCTTATCTTTTCTGCAGCTGTGCATGTTCTCATAGTACGAACAGAGCTGATTGTTCAAGTTCAATAACATTATAGAAAACAGTATTGTTCTATTCATTATTTTCCTGACCTAGCAGATAATCACCTGCTTCTCAGTAAATTTCCAAAAGGCATAAACATGAATTTTGCTGTGCTAGCAAATACTAGGTCAGAGAGAGCATCTTGCAGTTTCAGAAAGCATACTGCAGTTTGAAAAGCATATTTAATTTCATACAGAATTAAGCTGTACATAAAATAGAATGAAATGTGTTAACTCTTTTAGCTTCTAATAAGCACTAAACATATACCTTAATACATATTTTTCTAACATTTCCCCCCTGTTAATACCTTTTATTCTATTTTCAAAAGCATAAACAGTTTGCTTCTTCTCCTAACCTCTTTCTGTTCAGAATTTGCAGTTAAGAGAGTCATTCAGTTTAAACTTATGAAAGTGTTTCATTTTTCAACAGTTCTTCAATTTCAGTACTTTGATACAAAGTCTCAGAAACTGACATGTCTATAAAATCTTTGATTACTCTTTTCATGCAGGGAATACCACAACAAACACATACTGCTAATAGGAGTAATCCCACACAAATGGCAATCAGGATGTTCATTTAGATGCTACCCCACCCCTCAAAGAAATTCTGGAAAAAATCCGTCAGTGGGTTTGCGCCCGGTTTTGTCATGGCCGACACTTGCTGAATCACCTCAAGATGGTTGTTTATCTCATGCTGGCTGTCAGGAATATACGAACAGCACTCCTCTTTTATTAAAGCGCACGTACCACCTTTCGCCACTAGGGTGAAGTCGAGAGCCATGCAGTTTTGAAGCACCACAGTTCTCATAGCGTTCAGTTCATCAGTCACTAATTTGAGAGCAGAAAAAGTTGCATTGCTCATTACTTCGAGAAGTTTGGACAGTTTTCTCAGCTCCCAAATCGATTTCACTGCGCCATATGCAAGGGCTATACCTGCCCACGATATAATAGTGTCACTCAAGTCCATGTGTGTCAGTTTATCTTTGTTTTTACGGAGTTATGGTTTCTCCAGCCTGCTTCGATTTGTCCCATTGGATTCTCAGGTCTCTTGATTGGATTTCCAGGTTTCTTGGTGACCTCTCTGACATTTCGAATTCTCCCCTGAGGCAAAACTGCAGTGTGTCGTATGGCCGGAACCAGGTAACCCAAAAAACAACTGCCAGACCAATTCTCAGGTAACCATTTGTATGCCTTTTTCCCACACACAAAATAACAATTCTCTACTTTAGTATTAATATATACTTGCCCTGCATGAAACATTTTCTTATCAGTGATAGTTGTTTAAAAAGAACAGGATTATGTTGTACTTCATCAACCATTTTGTGCATTAATTCAAAATATGAGTCATAGTTGTATCACAAATATAACCTGCATTATTAGCTTTGATATAACATTTGTAAGGAACAGTCAAATTACAATTGCTCCAACCCACCTGAACAGTATCATTTTTGTAAAAAAACATACAATTCCCTTTTGTGTAACAGGCAGGTACAATGCTATTTTGTCTTGTGATTTCACAGTCGTAGTATCAAAAATCAAATTATACCAGGTCTCATTGACCCCTAGGGGGACAGCAGTCATTAACAATCCCCCGTATGCTGTTGGTATAGCTGTGCAAATCCAGCAATTCGAAATATTAAAAGTTTCAGCATACACATATTTAATTGCTTGGTAAGTGTTAAAGTTCGGATGCCAGTCTATGAGTAATGCATCTCGTTTATTCAATTCAGCTCGTGTGGCTGGAAAAAGGAAAGGCCACAACAAAAAGATCAATGTTATCAGTATGGTTAACAGAATGATCATGAAATACTTCTGAGGTTGTTCTGTATTTCTATTTGCTCCGTATCTGGTCATTTTGTTGTTGTGTAACAGTAACAAGTTTTTTGTCCAGTTCAAAGTTTTTAACCAATTTACAGTGTGTCAGATGAATCCAGGACGCTCGCTCTGCGATCTTGACTGCAGTGGTTGTTGACAGTAGCACTTGGTACGGCCCTTCCCACTTTGGTGATATCCAATTCTTCCTCTTGATGACTTTCACCCAGACCCACGTGCCTGGGACTACTGCTGCTTCCGATGGTCTGGTTTGTTCTTTATCCGAAACAGAATTTAACTGCAAAAGTTGTTTATTACTTAAAAGTCGTCTCATGTATTCTGCGACTGAACTGTCGGCCTCCTGGTCTGCAGGCATGAGAGGTTTCCATTGAGGTATATAATATGCCCTCCCAAATAATTTTTCAAAAGTAGTTAACCCCTTTGCATTCGGAACAGTTCTCATGCTCAGCAATGCCAGAGGCAGGCAGTACACCCAGTTCTTTTGTGTCTCACTAATTAATTTCCTAAGTTTGTTTTTCAAAACCCCATTATGCCTCTCTACTAGTCCTGCGGATTGTGGGTGGTATGCACAATGGTTCTTTAAGGAAATTCCAAAATATCGGCTCAACTGTTGTATAGTTTGACTTACAAAGTGTGTGCCATTGTCACTGTAGATCTTTTCCAGTATGCCAAATCTAGGAATAATTTCTTTAACAAGGATTTTTGCAACAGTAGCTGCATCTGGATTTTTGGTCAGAAAAGCTTCCACCCATTTGGAAAACATATCTATAATGACAAGACAATACTTCTTATTTTCGCATTTGTTCAGTTCTATGAAATCCATATAGATAGCATGGGCATGGAACGGGTACGGTGGTGTTAGGAAACTCCCTTGCTTAGGCTTCAATGCCCCTTGTGCATGATGCTTGTTACAAACATGGCATGCCGCACAAAGATTTTTTGTGTAGTTTGTAAATCCATATGCTGTGAACACTCGGTTCACTAACTGTACCATCCCCCCTGTTGAGACATAGCACTGCCCATGGCTTAACAAAGCTGCATATCTAAACAAATTAGACGGCAAAATTGGTTTTCCTTCTTTGGAGATGTACAGCCCTTTCTCAAGAATTGCTCCTCGTTTTATCCATTTCTGTTTTTCTACTTTCGTAGTAAGTGTCTGCATTGTTTTCAACATTTCTAAATCTAAAATCTCAGAAGGTTGTAATTCCTCACTCAAAAGAAATACTTCTGAAGCTGAAGCTGCCTGCTTTGCAGCTGTATCAGCTCGCATTACCTTTTGAAATCCTATCCTGTTGCTTGGTATGAGCTACACATTTACAAATAGCTACTTTCTGAGGTAACTGAATAGATTCTAACAAATCTAAAATAAACTGCGCATGATTAATCGGTTTACCAGTAGATGTTATCATTCCTCTATTTTTCCACTGTTGCGCAAAAACATGTACAGTAGAAAAAGCGTACTGGCTGTCAGTAAAAATGTTCACACATTTACCCTTTGCCAAGGTACATGCCCTTGTCAAGGCAATCAATTCTACTGCTTGAGCAGATAAGTTGTGTGGTAAAGACTTTGCTTCTAAAATCTCAGTATCAGAAACTACTGCATACCCCACTAGGTTCTGCCCTGTAGGACCCCTTCTGCATAAGCCATCCACGTAATATGTCACCTCGGCATCATCCAAGGGAACATCCGTGATATCTTTTCTAGGCAGTGTCTTTTGCTCAATCTCCTGCAGGCAGCTGTGTGGTGTGCCATCCACAGGGGTCAGCAGCAAGGTAGACGAATTTAAAGTTGTACATCATTCAATTGTCTTATGAGGTTGGCTCAAGAGTATAGTCATACAGGAAAGATATCTAGCAGGAGAAAGATATGCTACTTTTTCTTGCAGTAAAATAATCACGACTGCATGAGGCACTTTCAATGTGACAGGGTGGAACAACACTACTGAGGCCGAAGCCTGTACTGCCATTGCAGCTGCGACTACTGCTTGTACACAGTGGGGCAGGGATCACGCCACTGGGTCCAGCTGTGATGAGTAGTAAGCTATGGGGCGTTGCTTTTCCCCATGTTGCTGTGTTAACACTGATGTCATATAACCTTGCTTACAATCTACAGTTTGGAAAAAACATTTATGATAGTTTGGTAATCCTAAAACTAATGAGGATGCTATCAATTATTCTAGTTTGCAGAAAGTTGATTCTGCTTCTGGTGTCCACTGTAATAAATCTTGTGCTGCCATAGGCTTCTTGTATATCAAGTTGGTCAGTGGAGCAGACTCCAAGGCATAGTTTGGAATCCAACTCCAACAGAAATTAGTCGTACCCAGGAAGGACATCATTTCCTTCTTGGTAGTCGGTTTGGGTGGTTGTAAAATTGCTATTTTCCTATCTTCATCTAATGTTCTGCCTTCTTTGGATATTACATATCCCAGGTATTTAACCTGCTTTCTCCAAAGTTGCAACTTGTTTTTGTTTACTTTATGTTCTTGAGTGGCTGAAAATTGTAGTAATGCTATGGTATATTCTCTGCATTCTTGCTGGCTGGGGGCTGCCAGCAGGATGTCGTCTACATAAAGTAAAATCTGACTGCCTCTTGGTGGGCTAAATCCCACCAAGTTGCTTGCCATCTCTTGTGCGAATATTGTTGGACTTTCACAATACCCCTGTGGTAGTTGCATGTATGTATACCTTTCCCCCTGAAATGTGAATGCAAACCAACGTTGGCTGTCAGGGTGTATCGGTATCGAAAAGAACACATGGCTAATATCTACCACAGAAAAATACTTCTGTTGAGGCTTCAAATCATTCAATAGGGTGTGTGGATATGGCACCGTAGGTGCTCTAGGTATTACTGCGTCATTTACAGCTTGTAAATCTTGGACCACACGCCATTCTCCATTTGTTTTCCTGACAGGAAATAGGGGTGTGTTACATGGTGAATCGGGAGATTCTACCAGTACTCCTTCCTTAAGTAAAGCTGCTATTATAGGTTTGATTCCTACTTCTGCATCTTTCCTTAAGGGATACTGTCTCTTTTGTGGTCTAAATGCTGATTTTGGCGTAATAGTAACTGGTCCTGCTGTACGAATTAGTCCTACATCTGACTTCCCTGTTGGCCAAAGAGTTTCTGGTATGCTCCGTAAGGCATTTTCTTCCTCTTCTAGTAAGATTGCTAATCAGCTGTCCTCGCTAGACTGCAAGTGTACAGCTGGGTGTGTCTGTATTATCCAATTTAACTTCTGCTTCTGTACTCCCTGTTCTGACAATTCTAACTCCGTCTGTTTTTCCCACTTTGTGACTTTTTCTCCTAGGTCTGCCCATTTCACATTCTTGTCCTTAGTTAAACTAACGTGGTAATCGATTAGATTTATAGAGTGCAAAGAATTCCTGGGGCAATGAACAGCTAACTACACTGTCCCAGTACAGATTACGTAATACTAATCTGTTTGCATGGTTTTTAAATAATTCTTGCTCATATTCCTTATCAAGTCCTGGTGTGCTACAATAATACAGAGTACAGTGCAACAAATGCTGTTTATCAGTGTCAAGGGAGGCGGACTTACTGATGGCTACGTTCATCAGTTCTTTGGTTACTGCCCCTGGACCAGTCGTGACCAAGTCCTGGCTGTACCAATAAAATGTTTTGCCCTCCGATCGCAACACAAAAGTATCCATTTGTCTCTGTGCTTCCATACCCTGCATAGTCGGAACTACTGCTATGCCAAATATCTGCATAAAATCTCTGCCCAAAAGGTTTACTGGGCATTTTGCAGAAGCAACAATTTTGCTTTTCTGGGTCATCCCTGAAACAGGGTCAGTTATTGCTATGTTATGGGAGAGTGGCTCCTGATACAGCTCTCCATTAGCTGCTTTCACTAATATGTAATCAAATGATTCTGAATTTTCTGGTAGTTTGGAAGGATGTATCAGGGTCTGTGAAGCCCCTGAGTCACAAAGGAATTTAACTTCCCTCCCCTCTACCAGAAGTGTAACTTCCGGTTTCATGTCTGCTAAATAGAGCACTAGGCTCAATAATGCTAAGTCTAAAATTTCACTTTCTTCACCATCTGTGATTTCTTGCACTTCCTCTAGTTCTTCTATCACATCCTCTACTCCCTCTATCACATTCTCATTTGTCTTTTCTCGGTTACTCCCTTCTAGTGATTCTTGACTATCATATAGTCAGTCCTCACCCTCCTTATCTTCCATGGCTACCTTCTTGTTTTGCTTGCAATCCCTTGCTAAATGTCTTTTTTTCAGCATTTAAAACATTCACCCCTTTTCTTTCTTTCTTCAAACTCTTCTGATCGCTTATCAGATTGTTTGTTTCCCTGGGCATTTTTCTTGCCCTTTTTCCCGGACTGTACTATATAAACTTCTGCTCCATCTTCTACAGAAAATACTTGGGCTTTCTTTTTCTTTTTACTGTTAAAATGCCTTTCGGCATGTCTAGCATATTCAAGTAGTGACTGTAATCTACTTGTACGATGGTCTACCATATGTGCTTTGTAATAGAGCTGCCTATAGGCAAAATACTGCCTTTCAAAAATGCATTCTTTAGCAGCTGCTGCTTATATGGGGAATCATGTGTTTGGTCTTCAGGTACCTGCATTCCACAATGGTTATTAAAACATTCTAATAATCTAGCATAATATCTGTCAACAGTTTCACCTTCTTGTTGGATGCATTGATTAATGCAAGTCCAGTCTGCCCTAGGCTTCCATTTCTCAGAGATTCGGTCTGTTAGACCTTTCACTCTGTTATCCAGTTCTGCGTTGCTATGTGGGAGTGGCTTGTGTTCTGCGTCACGGGGATTCCAGTTGCCACTGATCATGTGCCAATCTGGACCTATGATTTGTCTACTTTTTCTACTTCTTCTCCATTTAAATGATAACTTAACCTCATGCCCTGTAAGTCTTCTAAGAATTTTCTAAAATTAACTTTTGGATGCGGAATTCCCTCTGTGGCTTTCCGGATGTCTTCCGGTGTCCACGGTCTATATACTAGGAGAGTCGGGTCCTGTCCTTCCTGTCCCGCCTGAGGATTTGGTACTTCTATGAGTGGACATATCTCTTCTTCACTCATAGCTCGTGAATTTTTGTTTATTTGATATAACTCAGTATCTCCTCTTAAGTTACGTGTTCGAGACCTAGTCTCGATGGGATCTCTGACATACGGTCTTGGCTTCGTGGTGACAGACAGGTATAGCGAAGGTGGACCCAGCTTGTCCACTCGCTTCATATTCTGGTGCGGGAAGCGGAGGGGCTGATGCTATTACCAAATTATTGTCTTCTTTATCTAGAAACATAGCTTTTGAATTATTACTTCTTTGTTCCCTACGGTTTGCTTCCTCAATCCACCTGTGTGCCTGAGGAATGCCTAATTGACGTTGCTTTTTTACCTGACCTTTTGCGTCGGTTTTAAGCTGTTTGACGAGTTTAATGAGTGAGGATTTTTCTAATTTGCCATCAAATTCATATTTATTAACCCATTTTGTATAGTACCTAACATTGTCGGCATGCTGTAATTGCATATATTTTGCATCTTCAGTTAACGGTGGATCTTGGGAACTTTTTGTGCACTTATTACCCATATTGTTCTGACTGTTAAAAAATGTTACGTAACCCTTCTTATTTTCACATGGTACCACGATTTTTCTTTTTCACAGTTTATCTAGAATAACTGCCTTACCTATTCTGTTTCCCTGATCTATGACAAGACTGTAATCTTCCTGTCCCTGACTTGTACAAAACAAATCTCCTGACAGATGATTCAAATCAAGTCCCTGATCTAAAACAGAAAAAAGGTAAATCTCACCTTACCTGAGCCTCCATGCTTGATCACCAGGTTCGATGGGAAACCGTTAACTCATCCTGCAGTCACATATCAGAAAAGTGGCTGGCCTCTTTTGAACGACAATTCAGTCGGAGGTCTTTCAGAGCAGAAGAAGCGATGTGGTCTCTTCCCCGTACGGTTTCATGCCACCTGGCCCATCTGACCTGAGGCAAAGTGAGAGTTTCCGGTCCGAAGGACCAATCTGACAAAGGAAAAACAACTTCAAAAAGATCAACACACGGCAGGTTCAGGTTAAGGCACTTTAATCTTGCAGCAAGGAGACAAAAACATGCTAATACAGAGTTTGTCTAACTAGAATCAGGAAGTGAAGCTATTCTTATACATTTCTTACAAGACATTGCCTACTAAGCTGACATAATAAATCACAAGTTCTTTCAATATTATTTCATAGCAGCTGTTTGTCCATGATTTTCTGCTGGCATATCAAGTTTACAAAAAAAAACTTCATAAGAAAAACAACGTGGCCTTGATGACCACCGGTCAGATACAACTTCTCACTATGCAATGTTACCATTCAAGGTACTATGGCTAATTTGAGCACAAAGCAAGTATAGATTATAGTTCATTTCTTCAAGCAGTCTTTGTTCAACTGTATCTTATCTTTTCTGCAGCTGTGCATGTTCTCATAGTACGAACAGAGCTGATTGTTCAAGTTCAATAACATTATAGAAAACAGTATTGTTCTATTCATTATTTTCCTGACCTAGCAGATAATCACCTGCTTCTCAGTAAATTTCCAAAAGGCATAAACATGAATTTTGCTGTGCTAGCAAATACTAGGTCAGAGAGCATCTTGCAATTTCAGAAAGCATACTGCAGTTTGAAAAGCATCTTGTAATTTCTTACAGAATTAAGCTGTACATAAAATATAATGAAATGTGTTAACTCTTTTAGCTTCTAATAAGCACTAAACATATAAATTAATACATATTTTTCTTACAATGACCTTGGGGATTCTTTCTGAATCTTCAGAAGTACCCTGGATATTAATGGAAAGGATGGAAGTGTGTACAGAAATATTCCTGTCCAAAGAAAAGAAAAGGCATCTGTCTTCCAGGTCTTCTTTCAAGGAGACCTGGAACATAATTTTACCAGCTGATTGTTTAGAAAGGAGGTTAAAAGGTCTACTTGAGAAACTCCCCACAGATGGATCAAATTTTGGAAGACCCCCTGGATCTAGTTTCCATTCATAAAAGTCTGCCCTGGTCCTGCTCAGTTTGTCTGATACACACTTCTGCTTTGATAGAATGAAGGATGCCTGCAGATTGAGATTGTATTTTGAAGTTATATTCCAAGCTAGCATGCCTAGTCTGCAAAGGAAGTACAACCTGCTTGCTGATGTACCATATCACTGTGGTATTGTTTGTAACCACTTGAATAGGTCTCAGGATTTTTTTTTCAAAATGGCGGCAACCTGTGTGGCGGCGGCTGCTTTGGTGTGACAGAGAAATGTGCATTTGTCTTGTTTTACACTTAATTTTACAGAAAAACAGAACCAGGGGCAAATACTGAAGGTATGCTAAGTCATAATGCTAATAGACTCTTGGAAATTCAGTTTTTAAGTTCACCATGGTGTATGTTTGATGACTGTTGCTAGGGAGGCCTACACGGCCTAATACACTCCAAGAACTGGGAATTATACTAAAGCATGGCCAAAAATGTATCGATGATGTAAATCTGACTTTCACCACTCAGAGGATGTGTACAAGAAGGAAGAGATCTGTAAGAACAAGGAAATGAGATTTTTGGGCTGGTCTAATTGCCAGACTCGAGGCTAAGCCTCACAGCCCTGTACTTCCCCTTATGGTACTGGCAAATGTTCGCTCCCCAGATAAGATGGCATAGATAAGGCTGGAGCTCCCTATGCTAAATAAGGTGAGAAACAGTTGCTTGCTTGTGTTCAAAGAAATGTGAACTCCAATATAAATGATAGTGCAAACTATGTGAATGGGATGACACTATTTCAAGCTGACAGGAACCAGTCCCTCAGTGGTAAATCTCGAGGAGGGGTTGTTTGTATTTACGTAAACAAAAACTGGTGAACCAGCTGCAAGCTGGTTATCACCCACTGCTCTGAGAACATTTGAGTTTGTGTCGCTAAAATGTAGACCATTCTACTTGCCAAGGAAGTTTAGTGGTGTGATCACAGTTGTTTACATCCTTCTCTGTGCCAATACCAGTGAGGCACTGGACACACTTTACCAGCCCATAAATGATATGAAGAAAAAGAATCCAGAGTTTACTTACATAATAGCAGGTGACTTCAACCAAGCCAACCTGAAACCTGTACTACCCTGCTACCACCAGCAAGTGAACTTCGCAACAAGGGGGGAGAACATACTGGACGAGTTCTTCACCAACATAACACTAGCATATAAGGCAGTAACCCATTCACATTTGGGTAGCTTGGACCATCTTGCTATTATGCTAGTTCCTGCATACAGACCACTGTTAAACAGAAGTAAACCATCAAAGAATCAAGTAAAGGTATGGCCAAAGTGAGCAGTCTCGGCACCACAGGACTGATTCGAAAGCATGAACTGGAATGTGTTTAAGGAGGCAGCTACAGTGAGTCATGACATCGACCTAGAGGAGTATAAATTGTCTGTGATGATCTATATCTGAAAGTGTGTGGATCATGTGACAGTCAACAGCAGCATCACCAAAGGGGAAAATCGGAAACCATGGCTGATGAGTGGAGTACATGAGCTCCTGAAAGCATGGAATGCTGCATTCAAATCAAATTACAAAGAAGCCCTCTGGGAGGCCAGGGCAAAACTAAGAGGAATAAAGGAGGCAAAGTGTACCTATGGTCAGAGAATTCAAGGTCACTTAAGGAAGAAAACAACAAAATAGAACTGATATCACCAAAGAACAACAAAAGCCAGTAAAATCCAAAGGTTTATTCGATACACTCTAGCGCCTCGGCTACAGTAAGCCTTCAAGGAGTAACACCCAACACACCCAATACATCTTTTATACTCCCAACAGTCCATAAATCAATAAAACAATTAATCAATTAACCAATAAAATTGACTTTACATCACACTTCTCCAACAGCAATCTGTATTAAGACCTTTAGGTAACAAAGTACCATACTTTAAAATAAAAACAGTTTCTTTTTTTAAAAGTAATTTTACAACATTTTTCATCAACTACAGGGTACAGCTATGGGGGCCCCGTTTGCACCCATGCATGCAAACATTTTTATGGGGCTAGTTGAAAAAGAATGTATTAATAATAACCCATTTGTAAAGAAATATGTCAAACTGTATTATAGATATATTGATGATTTAATTTTCTTGTGTGAAGATGGTCTGGAAGAAATGCATAGTTTTATAAATAGAAGTTATGTTCTTACCATAACGTTCCATGTTAGTTGTCTTCTTCTCGCCTTCTTTCTTGCTGTATGGGTTCGGAGCCGACCTCGGCTCCGACTCGGCCACTCTAAAAGCTCGAGAGTTGGTTCCACCGGCTCGAGGCTCCCCTTATATCTCACAATGCTAGGCGGTATTACCTCAGATCTCGTTTGTAAGCTAGGCCCAGCCAAAAATAATTCCAGAACTACTGGAAAAGGAAAAACCCACCTCTATAAAAAGAAAGGAAGACGGTGACCTGAACCTGATGAAGGAGTATATACATAGTATAGTATATACATATATACAATAGAGGTGGTAGGAAGAAAGGTCACAATCAAACTCCTCTAGGTCTGTCCAGGCTAGGGAGGAGGGGGACGAGAAAGAAGGCGAGAAGAAGACAACTAACATGGAACGTTATGGTAAGAACATAACTTCTATATGTTAAGTTGTCCATCTCGCCTTCATTCTTGCTGTATGGAACCGCGTCCCTAGCACCTTGTCCCAGGTGGCCTATCGGAACAGACTCTTGAGTACAGTGGAACCAAAGTTAGCTCTATGTCTAGAAGCTAAATCCAACTTATAATGAGAAATGAAAGTGTGAGGAGTAGCCCATGTAGCTGCAGCACAAATAGTATCAATAGGCAGCCTGTCTTGGAAAGCTATAGAAGTAGCCAAAGCTCTAGTTGAATGAGCCTTACAGGAAAGGGAATAAAATCCTTTAAAGTAAGGGGATACTGATCAAAAAACTAATTTAAAAGGGATTTTCTAAGTTTTTTTAAACTGTTTAGTACACTAACCTGGAGCCGGTTAAAGCAACACACCTCGATAGCTGTAGCGGCAAACGAGATCTGAGGTAATACCGCCTAGCATTGTGGGATATAAGGGGAGCCTCGAGCCGGTGGAACCAACTCTCGAGCTTTTAGAGTGGCCGAGTCGGAGCCGAGGTCGGCTCCGAACCCATACAGCAAGAATGAAGGCGAGATGGACAACTTAACATCTAGCATTCAACATAATAGGTTCAATATTTCATTTGATGGACTATCATATGGAAATAAGGTGAATTTTTTGGACATTCAATTACAGGGAATTAATGGCAAATTGGTGGTCACCAGTGTACACAGAAAATTTGGTACACCGCATGATTTTGTTAAAGCATCTAGTTGTCATCCTGCACAGACAATTCAAGCCTTACCATATGGAAAGTTACTTAGAATCTCTCGTTTGTGTAATGAAGATGAAATATTCCTGAAAGAAATACAGAATACAAAAGAGATGTTTGTTAGAAGAAATTATGACAGCAAATTGCTTGATGCTGATATAAAACGGATAACTAAAATTAGATTTGATGAACAAAATAATGAAGAAATAAAGTAAAAAAGTGTAAATAGTGGTTATTTTTGTAAAAATAGAATAGTAGATTCTGATAACAGAATTTTTTTAGTATCCACATATAATGTGTGTAGCTATAAAATTAATAAAATTATTTTACATTTTTGGCAGTTTTTACAAAATTATAGTGATTTGGATCAATTATTGCTAAAAAAGTTAGTATTTTCATATAAAAGAGGTAGGAGCATCAAAGATCTGGTAGTGCATACAAGATTTAATAGACCAGAAGTTAAAATGTCACGATTAATTTCTGAACTAGGCACATTTTCTTGCACTAATTGTAATTGTTGCCAATATATTCAGAGAGTATTTAATAATATTAATAACAAAAGCTTTGTCCCTGATGGCAGATATAATTGTAGAACAAGTAGAGTAGTTTATGCAATAAGATGTGGCTGCAATAAGTATTATATAGGTCAAACAAAAAGAATGTTCAAGGTTAGGTTGCTTGAACACATGAGAGACATCAGAAACTGCAAAATAGAGAGTCCTTTAGCTAAACATTTTTGTGAATACCATAATGGACAATATCATACACTGCAAGCTAGTATTTTGCAACAAGTAGCTGCTGATGAATTGGATATAAATGTTGTTGTAAAATTACTTTTAAAAAAAGAAACTGTTTTTATTTTAAAGTATGGTACTTTGTTACCTAAAGGTCTTAATACAGATTGCTGTTGGAGAAGTGTGATGTAAAGTCAATTTTATTGGTTAATTGATTAATTGTTTTATTGATTTATGGACTGTTGGGCGTATAAAAGATGTATTGGGTGTGTTGGGTGTTACTCCTTGAAGGCTTACTGTAGCCGAGGCGCTAGAGTGTATCGAATAAACCTTTGGATTTTACTGGCTTTTGTTGTTCTTTGGTAATTCAAGGTCACTTCTCTGTCCTGATGGACTCCAAGTGTCTGTGGCAAGGGATACAGGCTATAACAGACTACAGGCCTATTTTCTCTCAATGTGATGACAACACTGAATTCCTAAAAGAGCTTAACATCTACTTCAGCAGGTTTGATGAAGGAAACAATACTGTGGCAACAAAACTCCCTATCAAACAAGGTAATGAAGTGCTTTGCCTCAACCTAGCGGATGTTCAGAGAACCTAAGCCGGGTAAATCCTAGAAAAGCAGCTGGGCCAGACAACATTCAGGGGTGGGTACTCAGTCTGTGCTGCTGAATTTCCAACCATAGTCACAGATATATTCAACACATCTCTGTGCTAGGCCACAGTACCCAAGTGCTTCAAGAATGCACCAATCGTACCACTACCCAAAAGATCTCAGCCAGCAAGCCTAAGTGACTACTGCCTAGTTGCTCTCACCTTCACACTAATGAAGTGCCTTGAGCGGTTGATCAAGGACCATCTATCATCAAGCCTACCTGCAACACTGGTTCTGCTCCAATTTGCTTATCAATCCAATCCCTCCACAACAGATGCACAGATCAGACATATTTTTATCGACCAGAGGAAAAGTTGTGGATAGCAAGTAATAAAGAGATGAAGCATTGTATCTGGGAGAGGAAGACAGCAAGAGTCAAGTGGGATAAGCTGATTCTTCCAACAGAACAAAACACACTGGAATTATATTATTTGATGGGTTTTTCAGGGCTCAGGGCTACATAGTTAAGGCTCATATACATAGCACAAGCAGAAACCTGTAATTCAAAGCAGAAAGAGATGGTGATGAAACAGGGGGAAGCTCAAGAAACAAGCAGAGCCTGGGATTTTGGATGCAGATCTTTCAGAACAATAACAATAATCAGAGTATTACATTCATAAAAACGCAGATAGTATTTTTGAGAACTAAGCCAACATGGGAATGGAGAAAGGAGATTCTGCCTATAGGGATGACTACAGTTAGGGATACAGGCAACAGGCAAGAGGGGACTGGAATTTATTGGAAAAAGCTGGCAAAGGTACCAAGGTATTGGCAGCAAATACCTAGAGAGGGAAAGGTAATAGAATGAGAAGACACCAAGAATTTATTTGGACTGCAGGTTAGAGATCGCCTTTCCTACAGGGATTGATATCAGAGTACAGGCAAAGAGAAATAAGTAAGGGGGTTTTAAATGAAAGACCAGCACTGGTAGAGTTTTTAGTAGAATCTAGAATAAAAGCTGCTGTTAAAAAAGAATAATTACTAGAGTGTATAAAATATTGCATGATAACTGTAAGAATCAATCAGCGGAGGTTAGAAAGGATTGGGAATAGAGATTGGATAATCAATTCACAACAAACAATTTGGGGGTATATGTATGGCTCTCAAATATGGAACAAAATCTAGAAGATTTAGGATTTTTGCTTGTAAATGTTTATATAGGTATTTTTATACCCCAAGTAGACTCCAGAGAATTTTTCCTCAGGTAGGCAGCAAATGTTGGGAGATGTGATGGGGAAGAAACGGGTAACTGGAAAATAGAAGTTATGTACTCACCATAACGTTCCATCTGAGTAGATACTTCATTTGTCTGCAACCTGTGGGACTCGGATCCGACCTCGGATCCGACCGGCAGCTTTCCAAGCTTCAAGATCCGAGCTCCTAGCTCCTCCCCCTACCCATAATCCCTTGCTACCAACCACATTACCTCATATTGGTTATTTTGCCCTATAAGCTAAAGACGGAGAGAATTCTCCACAGGACAATATTTTACCGAGGTTCGGGGGATGGCGGGGGGGGGTCGGTTGCAGACAAATGAAGTATCTACTCAGATGGAACGTTATGGTGAGTACATAACTTCTATATCTGAAGTAGTTACTTCATTTGATCAGCAACCTGTGGGACAGAGTCCCCAGCTTACCTAAAGGCCCTGGGTGGACCCTACGGAAGGATATTCCAAAGCACCGCGGAGCCAAAGGAAGCCCTACTTCTGGAGATCATGTCCAGTTTGTAATGAGAAATGAACGTATGGGAAGAGGACCAAGAAGCCGCTGAACAAATATCGTCAACTGGAACTCTAGACCAAAACGCCGTTGAGGTAGCCACAGACCTGGTAGAGTGTGCCCGGATGGCAACCGGAGCTGGTCTTCCAATTGAAATGTATGCCTGTCTGATACACAGAGAAATCCAATTCGCTACTGTCACCTTAGAAATTGGTTTGCCCATGGCTGATTTAGCATAAGAAACAAACAACTGGTCTGACTTGCAGAAAACTTTAGTCCTGTGCAAGTAAAAACGCAGTTGCCTGTGTACATCCAATTTGTGCAATGTGTATTCACCTTTATTTTGAAAGCTAGGAAAGAAAACAGGGAGGTTAATAGATTGATTAATGTTAGATTCTGTGGCTACCTTAGGAAGAAAAGAAGGATTAGTCCTGAGGGCAACCCTATCTTTGTGAAAAATAAGGTATGGATACTTAATGCACAAGGCTTGTAGCTCTGATACCCGCTTGGCGGAGGTAATTGCTACCAAGAAGGCTGTCTTCCAAGATAAGAACTTTAATAGCGCAGAGGCCGCAGGTTCGAAAGGTGGTCCCGTTAATGCTTGTAATACCAGGGTAAGATCCCATGGAGGCATAGCCGGTTTAATGGGAGGCTTTAAGAGGAACACGCCTTTTAGAAAGGCTTTGCATATTTTAACTGAAGCCAAAGAACTTATGCCATCTCCTACATGATAATGGGAGATGGCAGCAAGTTGAACTTTAATGGTGGATGCGCTAGCTCCCTGCTCAAAAAGGAGAGATAGAAAGTCCAGAATGTTGGGAATAGGAACCGTAAAGGGGTCTAACCCCTTATCCTTTGCCCAGATGGAAAAACGTTCCCATTTACTGTTGTAGAGTTTTCTGGTGGATGGCTTATGAGCTGCCATGAGAATAGCCTTGACTGGGGAAGAGATACCGGGAGTCCTTGCCATTAATGGAACTGGATCAGCCAAGCTGTGAGCCGGAGGCTGACCAGGTTTGGAGTGTGGCATCTCGTTGGATGCGAGATTAGGTCTGGCTTGGGATCCAGAATCCAAGGGGGAGCCACACTGTGAGACTGCAGAAAGGGGAACCAGACTTGTCGAGGCCAGAATGGGGCAATGAGAATCACTTTGCTTCCTAACCGACAGGCTTTCTGGATGAATTTCATCATCAGAGGAAGAGGAGGATATGCATAAAGAAGACCGGGCGGCCAAGCATGAACCAGGGCGTCCCTGGGAGATTCCCCTTTGGGGGGAACTATCGCGAAGTACTCGCTGCATTTTGCGTTTAGGGGAGAAGCAAAAAGTTCGCAACGAGGTTGACCCCATTTGTGGAATATCTGTTTCGCGACCGAGGGATTCAAAGACCACTCATAAGGGTTGAGAAACACCCGACTTAGGCTGTCTGTTAATATGTTGGTCCGTCCCGGAATGTGCATTGCTATCAGAAAGCGGTTGGTGGAAATCGCCCATTCCCACACTCTCATGGCTTCTCGACACAGGGGGTAAGACCTGGTCCCTCCCTGTTTGTTGATGTACCATACCACGGACATGTTGTCCGTGTGGATTGCAATAGTCCCCAGAGGTAGAAGGTGATGGAGAGCTTGCAACGCCAATAGCACTGCCCTCATCTCTAGGACATTGATATGTAATGCAGTCTCTAGAGGAGTCCACGTTCCTTGGACTGACTTCCCTGCATAATGCCCGCCCCACCCGAGGCAGGAAGCGTCCGTGGTCAACGTGGCTTCGACTGGGGGAATCACAAAGGGTCTCCCTTCTTTGAGATCTTCTGCCTTCAGCCACCAAAGTAGGGAGTCCCTGCATGCCCTGCTCAGGGGAATCGGCATGTCCAAAGGATGGGTCAACAGAGACCATTTGACCTGGAGAGTCCACTGTAATACCCGCATCCACAGACGGGCATGGAGGGAAAGGCCGATTGCCACTGACATAGATCCTAACGCCCTCAGGACTAATTCTGCAGGGGGGGTTGGGATCTGAAGAATATCCAAGACTTGGCGGTACAAACTGTTTATTCTGGTTGGTGTGAGGACCACTCTGGAGATTCGAGTATCCAACCTGGCCCCTATGAAATCTAGGGCTTGAGATGGGCACAGGCAGGACTTCTTCAAATTGACTGAAATGCCCAAGTGAGCAAACAGAGATAGGGCATAGTCTCTCGCTGTAACCAGAAGATGCTTGTTGGGGGCGGTGAGGAGCCAATCGTCCAGGTAAGGGAACACCTGAATGCCCTGAAGTCTCAGGTGGGCTGCTACCACTGCCATGACTTTGGTAAACACTCTGGGGGCTGAGGTTAGGCCAAATGGAAGAACCCTGAACTGATAATGACTGGCTCCTAGCCGGAAGCGGAGAAATCTCCTGGACCATCTGTCCATTAGTATATGGTAGTACGCGTCCTTGAGATCCAACGAGCACATCCAGTCGTTCTCCTGCAGAAGGGGGAGAATAGATTGGAGAGTGACCATCTGGAACTTTTCCTTGGGTATGAACAGGTTCAGGGACGAAGGGTCTAGAATGGATCTGAGGTCCCCCGTTTTCTTTGGCACCAAGAAGAACCTGGAGTAATAACCCGATCCGGACTGATCTGGGGGGACGGGCTGGATGGCTCTTTTTCTTAGCAACTCTGAAATTTCTTGAGTTGCGGACTCCCTTTGATGGGGTGGAACATTTGGGAGATGTTTGGGCTTGGGGGGGGGGGTTGCAAGAACGGAATTGTGTAACCTCTGGATATTATCTGGAGCACCCATCAATCGTTTGTAATTGACTCCCAGCTTGATAGGTGCTCCGATAGTCTCCCCCCGACTGCCTCCAGAGAGGGACAGTCAGGCAAGCCCTCAGGGCTGTTGCGCGGGTCCCTCAGAGAAGGGTTCTCTAGACCCGAAGTTACGCGGGCCCCCTCTGCCTCTGGGCCGGCGTCCACCTTGTCCTCCTCTGCCTCTAGAGGACGAGTTGTCCGCAGCAGGACGGGATTGCTGAGATTTCTGGAACCACAGCTTCTTTTGCCCCCTCTGATTCCTGGAGAAGGATCTTTGGGGTTCGAGAAGCGGACTCCAACGGCCAACAGTGTCTTCCCATCCTTCTCGCTTTGGACTAGCGTGTCGCGAACCGATGAACCAAATAAGGCCGAACCATCGTAAGGGGCGTTCGCGAAGGACGCCTTGAAGGGATCCGTGAAATCGCAGAGGCGGAGCCAGGAGTGCCGTCGCAAAACTACTCCCGCTCCGCTAGCTCTAGCAGCTCCTTCCGTGGCATGAGAAAGAAGCCGCATAGATGTGTTTGATATGGACTTTAGAGTGGCCATTCGGGTCTCAAAAACCTTTTTGTCTGAGACCGAGATGGACTCCGGAGGGGCTGCAGCGTATTCCTTAATTAAGTCACGCTGTAGCCTGATAGTGTGTGCCATGTAGTTCAGCGACCTTATAGCAAAGGTTGCTGAAGCAAACATCCGCTTCCCAATACGGTCCAAAGCCCGGGACTCCTTGTCCGGCGGATGGACCGAAGAACTTTCTTGGGCAAGTCCTTTCTTAGTGGCAGCCGCCACCAACATAGCATCCACTGGTGCGCCTTTGGACCACGAAGGTCTATCAGAGGGAGGGCTGAGGACCTTATCCGGGCGTCTAGGGATAGGCTCCATGGTGTCGGGCTCCTTCCAAGCCCTGGTGGTAATTAGGTCCACCAAGGGATCGGCTGGGGGGGACACCCAGGAGGTAGATGGGCCTGCCTCAAAGGCCTCCAGAAATACGGACTCGTCCATGGAGGGCTTTTGGGCCGACCACCCCCCTCTTATACGCAACATCTCCATGATGTCTCCAAATGAGACATCTTCAGGGGGTGACCTTGGGGAACCCTCCGTATCCTCCAAATCCGTATCCGTGGTAATGGACTCGGGGGAGTCCAGGTGCCTCCTTTTGCACTGGTGCTTCCGAGGCACCTCTTCGGCGGGGCTGTCCGAAGAGGGCTCGTCCACCATTTGGTGTTCCTCCCTGGGAACTAACTGGAGGCTTTGGGCAGGCTGTCCTGATGGACGGATGAGCGAAGACAGACCCTGATACAGTGGGGGCACGGGTGGATCCGAAGGCCCGGTCGGGGACCTGGATGACCTCGACAGTACCCTCTCCACTACCTCAAAGGCCGAGGGAGATTCACCATCACCAGCCTGAGAAAGTAACCTCCTCGGCTCCGAGGTAAGGATCGGGGTCGGAGCCGAAGCAATCGGATCCGAGGCAGCAGTGCGCTCCGGCCCCATCGGCGCCGAAGACACAACCACTCCCTCGGATCCGATGCTCAACCCTCGGCCCCGAGAGCTTGGATCCGACAAGCTCGAAGGCATAGTCGGCGTCGAAGACACTATCCCTGTCAGCGCCGACGTATCCCCGGATCCGAAAGGGCCTGGATCCGAAACCTCCGAGACCCGATAACGGGTCGGAGAAGGAGCTATCGGGGCAAACATGGGGGCTGCACTCCCTCCAAATCCAGCTCCAGACAAGTGACAAGTGGAGTACCTCAGGGTTCAGTCCTGGGGCCGCTCTTGTTTGGCATCTACTTCTCTGAAGTACAGGTCAACACTAAGGGACTCTGGCTAACAAAGTTTGCAGATGACTGCAAACTGGGAGCCATTATTGAATCCCCAAATGATGTGGATACTCTACAAAAGGGCCTTACAGAAACAGATGCTTGGTGCCAGAGCCATGGGCTCAAGCTCAATGCCAAGAAATGTATTGTTATCCCCTTTGGGAAAAAACATGTATCCATGAATTACCATATAAGTGGCAGTACACTAAACACAGAAAGTGTGATAAGAGACTTGGGGACACAGGTGGACAGTGGTCTCACCTTCGATAACCACATCGCCACAACAGTCAGGAAATCCTTCTATGTGGCACACCTCATCACGAAGGGCTTTTCATCCAGAAAAAGGAGGTCATTGTCCCACTGTACTCATCCCTCATTAGACCCATTATAGAATACAACGCCCATTTGGTATGTACCTCTCAAGACATCTGCAACAACTGGAAAGGCCTCAGAAATACCTCACTAAAAGAATCACAGGCCTAAAGCAGATGCCCTACGCTGACCGCCTTAAAAACTCCAGCTATACTCTGTCGCATATCGTCTACTCAGAGGCGATCTCTGCTTAACATACAAGGCCATGTCAAACCCAGAGCTGTTGGACATGCTACACTTAAAGAAATCCCAATCCCTCAGAGCTACACGCTCCAGGGATCTAAACCTTGTCATCACAATAAACAAAACATGCTGGAGGGATAGGTTCCTGACCCAGAGACTCCCCAGACTCTGGAATAGATTGCCCATACATGTCAAGCAGAGTGCCTCTTTGGACCTCTTCAAAAGGAACCTTGACGATTGGATGGGAGAAAGGAAATTCACCCCAGGGATCACGTCAGTCGCCCTGCTAGACAGGGGTCCAGGAAAGTAAATAATGTGGGAAGAAATAGCCAGGGAATTGTTATGGCTAGGCTTGTATAGGCCCTAGGGCTGATAGCCTAGTACCAACCTATGAACCTATGAACCCAAGGGGGGGGGGGCAAGAGCATCCCCATCTGCATCTGGGTCTGCAAAAATCTTCGCATCATCCGATCCATGTCTGCTTCTGAGATGCTTCTGGTAGATCGCGAAGAGGTAGTCGAAGCAGGCCGGGAAGGCCGCCTCGAAGACCTCGAGGGAGACCTATCCTCCTCCTCCAGCTCCGGGGAAAAGGAGGGTGAACGGAGCCAAGAGGACAAGGATCCGGAGACCCTCTCAGGAGATTTCAGAATCTTTTCAGGCGGAGCCGAGGGATGAGACTCGGCCCGCCTCTTAGAAATATGACCCTCTCTCTCTCTGTGTTTCTTCTTCTCCCTGTGGGAAGAAGAACCAGACTCCACAGAGCTAGTACCCGATAAGGGAGGTTGAGTCCCGGGTACAGCTGAGGGAGTAGCCGGCGCTGAAGCTACCGGAGTAGCCTGGATCCGGCTAGGAGAGGAAGAAGAAGCTGATTCCTGAGGGAGTTTTCCCGCCAGGATCAGCTTGTTCTTCCTGTCCCTAAGTGCCCGAGGATTAAAGGCCGCACAAATCTGGCAGGCCTCTGACAAATGTGCTGCCCCCAGACACAAAACACACTGAGTGTGGCCATCAGCTGGGGAAAGCTTATGGCCACACTCAGTACACTTAGAAAATATAGCTTTTGCTTCAGCCATAACTCTCTCACACACACACCCAAACACTAAGGGGGGGGGGGGGGAGAGATAAAATTTAAACTAAAGAGAAAGTTTTTTTTTTTTTTTTTTAAACGTGGGTATGACTAGATAAATGCTAAAAACAACACACACACAATTTAAACTAGAAGTTAGCTTTTAGAAAAAGGAACAATCTCACCAGGCCAGGAGCTCTTCACTAAGAAGCAACTGTCTTTAGCCGCGGCAAAAAACGATCTGAGGTAATGTGGTTGGTAGCAAGGGATTATGGGTAGGGGGGAGGAGCTAGGAGCTCGGATCTTGAAGCTTGGAAAGCTGCCGGTCGGATCCGAGGTCGGATCTGAGTCCCACAGGTTGCAGATCAAATGAAGTAACTGCTTCAGATCATATGTTATGGAAGTTTAATGAGTTGGCAGACTTTAAAATTCCATACAGAGCACTCTACCAGGAATGCTGGGTGAACAAATAAGCGTAACTAAGGAAATAATTTTTTTTGAGCTGGGATACAGGATCTGGACTGCCTAGACATAGTAAGGCCTTGTTAAATTTAATTCCGGTGGCTGCCAAAAAGCAATTACTACAAAACAGAAATCAAAATGTATACCAACTATACTTGAAGTAGTAAATATTGTAATACAGACAAAACAACAGGGAGTGGGATCTTTAGAAAAGGGTAGGGGTAAACTACATAGCAGAAAATGGAAATTGTGGGAACAATACATGCAGAAAAATGTTTTGGAGGAGGAAGGAGGCTAAAGAGAGGACAGGAATTGAATAATTTATGTAATGCTGCTTAGATTATACAGCACATATATTGTTATATATCCTATAATGTTTGTAAACATGAACTTGTTAATATGGTTTGATTACTTTTATACAAATGTTAAGTTTGCTTATGTCACAAGTGATAATTCAATAAAAACAATTTTGGAGAGTCCTTCTCAGTATACAGAAATACCTCCAATATCCATGGAAAGGGTAGAGGGAATAAGGAAAAGTCCCTTGAAAGGGAATAAGGAAAAGTCCCTTGAAAGGAAATAAAAAACAAAAGATATATATTGTCTGTTTTAAAACAAAACTAAAATATCTTTCTAATGTATTCCACAGAATTGGATCAATACCTGGAAGACCTACTCATATTATTTTAATGTGGGTCTGTACTGATTCCACGCAGTTTGCCTGCCACTATGTTTTGCTCTAATGGAAAGTAAAGTGCAAAGGTTAAGGCTACTGAAGAATGAACTACCAAGCACTCAAAAATAGGCAAAATAAGGGTATGGCTTATTGTTCCCTGGCTTATTGATATACCATACTATTGTGGTGCTGTGTGCTCAGGTCTGTCTGAAAAATGTGCAGGCCTTGCACCATTACCCTCAAAGAAACTATCCTCTAAAGAAACTCTGAGGTGTCTAGAGACAGAGAGAGAGACTTGGACATACAGAAAAACAAAGGAATACTTGTAAAAACCTATATATAAAAAGTCCCCACCAATGTAAATCCCAGAATCATGCCCAAGAGGTATTGTAATTAGACTAATAGTGCAACCCAGACGCACAGATTTTACAGGTCCCGATGAACCACAAGCATCTCTAGGGAATAAAAGCAATATGTTTTAAGGGTTGCTATTTAGCATAATGGATATACTCTTAGAGGACTGATAGGGAGGAAGAGTTTAGAAACTGGACTCTGAGGAAGGTCTTCTATGGTGTCAAAAGCATTATGAAATACAAACCATTGAAAAAATCAGTACTGGTTAAATGACTGGTAGGTCAAATAAAGCAGAAAAACCAAAGGAAATTTTTCAGATTGGTTTTGAAGGTGGAGAAAAACTCCCCTAACAAGAGTCTTTGTTTCCAGTGTCAGCTATTCTCCACTTAAATGACATTTAATCCCTGTGAATCTGTGACAATCAGTTGCCAAGTGGGAATGAATCGAGTCAGTTGATGGGACTGGTATTTATAAAGGCCAAAGCAAAGGCTGAAAAGGAAGGCAGATACACCTAGCTTTTCCTGAAACTGTAACTAGCCCTTCATTGGAAAGGTTTCACATGGTTCTAGTTCCTCACCAAACATTTCTTGCTGTTTTTAGGCATGTGAGAGGATTTAATATAATATCTAGGAATGTCTAAATAAACAGAACATAAGCAGGGGTGCTAGACACTGCCTCTGCAGAAATTTATAAAACTTTCTGTTATAAATCCAAAGGGTGAAGTCTGGAAGTCAACATAAGCCTGTTACCTATCTGTTTTATGTGGACTGTAGATTGAGACAAAAACTACTTACAAAAGATTAGGAGAAATATCCTGAATTTATTGAGAACCTCCTTATGTCAGCCCAAAAGATATCTCATTCGTCCTGGAAGTAATATGAGAAAATAGATACTTCCCAAATGGATGCGAGGGTCAGAGTTTCTCAGTATCAAAGCAATGAAAAAAGAATAGGAAAGATTCAAATCCACTTCTCTGTCAAAGTGATATTCATTTGAAAAACTCTGCTAGGAATGGTGTATGACTAACTGAAAGGAATCTGAGCCCATTCAAAATAACTCTACCCCCGGACACAATGAGAAGCATTACCTAAAAATGAAAGTTATGTACTTACCATAAAAATAGATCTGTGTAGTCTCATTTTCATTTGATTTAATATTTGGGTAATCTGATCCAATCGGATCTGACCTCGGCACTTTCTGCCAGAGCTTTGGATCTGAGAATCTGATTCCTCCTCTATCCATAATTCCCTCCTTCTGTCTGAATTACCTCAGATCGCAAAACTAAACAATATTTAAATACAAGGGGATATCCAAGTATCTTTTGGATAACTTCCTGTCAGATGTCCAAAAGACAGTCAATGCCCAAATTTCTACCCTGCAGTCTACTTCTACTGTTGCTATGCGACTGCTGTCAAATGCAGCAAATGGCACAGCAAGATTATGTGGTACAAGCATTACCATGTGTTGCCATGCTTGGATATGGCTATGCAACTTCGAGGAAAGCTTCAAGACATCCTTCATTAATGCCCCTTTCAATAGTTCCACACTATTTGGATACAAGTTAAGGCAAGACTGTCTGCCATAGTAATCCATTTCTCCACTCCTCATAGATCCTTTTCCGGGAATCAAAGTGGAACTCAGTAAACATGATTCAGGAAAGCACAGGGTTTTCACCACAACACTCCTGGGGATAGGACCCCCCCCCCTCAAGGAAGAGGGCAAGGCAACTCAAATGGACATCATCCCAGAAGCAGAGGCAGACCACAGAATCATGTTTTCTGTGGTCTCTTCACTGAGAAATTCTACCAGCTCCCCTGAAGGGTTACCCTGCTGCTGCGTTCTGGAGGTAGTTGGTGGGGGGGGCTCTTAACTTTACACCTGCAAGCCTGGCAAATCATTACTTCCAGTTCATGCATCTTAAGGATAATCACCAGAGACTATACAATACCATTTTTATATCCATCAAAGAAAAATTAAAAATTCCTGATGCTCCACCTGATTATTTGGAATCTGCAGCAACTGAAGTTTCAAAGTTGATAGTCATCTAACAGGTCCCCCCAGAGTAGTTACAATCTGGATTCTATTCCAGGTGGTTCTTTTTAGTTCCAAAGAAGACAGGGGACCTCAGGCCAGTATTGGATCTCAGCCATCTCAATCAGTCAGACAGACAAAATTCCAGATGGTTATGGTGCAGTCCATATTATCTCTCTTGAGGAAGGATGACTGAATGTGCTGTATAGATCTCCAAGATACCTACTACTATATAAATGTCCAAAGACAATCCAGGAGTTTTTGTGTTTCCATCTGGGAGCCAGTTATTACCAATACAGAGCACTACCATTCGGTCTCATCACAGTTCCCTGGATGTTCAACATTATGGCAGTGGTGGCAGCTTACCTACGACTGCAGGAGAGCTAAGTCTTCCAATATCTAGATGATAGGCTCCTAACAGCTACTTCCAGGGATCTACTGCTACAGCACCAAGCTTTCCTACTCCATCTTGCATATCAGTTAGCAATAAATATCAATCGTGTGATTAGCAAACTGCTGACTACTCTACACATAGAATTCACATGGTGTTAGAGCAACATGATTCAACAAAGTGCCACACTTTCAGTATCAAGAGTATTGTTAAGGCTGATGGCTTCTCAGATACTTCAACATCCCCATCCACAAGCAAGATTGAGTCTATTTGTTAGGCCTGATGGTCTCTACCATCATGTTAGTACCACTGGCAAGATACTACATGAAAGTGTTGCAGTGGACACTGTCAGTCCGGTGGTCATAGAGTCTCCATCCACCCTACAGCAGAATCTGTTTCAGTCAAATATGTAGAAACCACATAAGTTGGTGGATAACTTCTCCATTAGTGGCAGAAGGGAGACCCTTCTGTTCACCAATTCCTGGATGCTTCCCTACTAGTGTGGGGTGCATTTAGAGGGGAAGATGGTTCAAGGGACTTGGTTACCAACAGAAACTAAACTTCATATCAATATCTTGGAGATGAGAGCAGTCTTCTTAGTATTGCAGGCCTCTACTGAAAATGGACATGTATCCAGTTGGACTAGCCTGATCAACAAATGTAAAATAAATAAATAAATAAATAAATAAAGTCCCTTTGGAAACGAGTCAAATGAGCAAGGTGATTCAGCTTCCTGAGTGCAAAAGTTGCTAAAGAGCAAGTCCGTTTCAGTAGTCTGTCCAAAGCCCTGGATTCTCTGTTAGTGGGATGGGCAGAAGAACTCTCTTCGGGAACTTCTTTCTTCATGGCTGCTGCTACCACCATGACATATAGTGGAAGACCTTTAGACACTACTTTGTCTTTGGAAGCTACTAGGATTCTGCCTGTTCTTTTATGGATTGGCTCTGTAACAACAGGCTGCTTCCATGCCCTCTGTGCCATAAGATCTATCAATCCATCAAGAGGGGGGAACAACCCAGGATGCAAACGAGCTGGACCCAAAAGCTTCCAATAATATCAGAGTCGAGAGAGTAAGGGACATGGTCAAAGCCAAAGTTCCTTGGACTATTGGGTCTGACCGAGGTGTACTGGAAGGCATAGAGTCCAAAGGAGCAACGTGTGACGAGTTGATGGGCCTGTAAGGCAGTCCCTGTACTGTCAAGGGACTGGTCCATTACACCTACAGGTGCCTTACATTATCAGGCAGTGGAAGGGACGCTGGGCTTTAGCAGACTGCCAGAGGAAGGCAGCAGAGTAATACTACCAGAATTGAAGGCGTGAGCCGAGGCGCTAGGGATTTGTGAATAAACCAGTGTTGAATCTTTCCTTTGGTCGTTTTATTTGGATTTGTCTTCAATTTTTTTATTTTTGTTGCTGATATATAATACTACCAGAATGTCAGTAAGGCAGTATGTTTTTTGAACACATTGTCACACCATATGCACAAAAAATCAGAAGTCTAACATATGTCCAAGTTAAATACAATTAAAAAGCCTGACACAGATTAATGAAGGGTGAGCTGTCACTGGGCAAACACAAATAGTACCTATTTTTTTGACAAACGTTACCTATTCAAAAAAATGCATGCACCATAATGTAAAATCTTCACAACTGTACATATGGCTGTATCTTTCACAGAGAAGTTGCATGTGTTTATATATATTTATATAGATAGATATAAAAAATGTAACGTGTGAAAGGATGAGTCATAATAATTCTCTTCTCTCTCTTTTTAATTATACATAGAATAAATAAATATCCATAACAGTAAATAATAAATACTTTTTTGTGAGGAAGATTTTCCCAAAGGGGACTTATCTGCCAGAGAAAAAAAGCCAAAGTGCTGGCTGCTGCTGTTGTGCATCCTCTATGCTGCTTCTTCATGAGACTGCTATAAAGTACTAAAGATTTTCCAGTCTGACTGCCGATTTTCCCTCTTCAGTGCTGTCCAATCAGCAGTCAGAATGGATCTGAGGGAGGGATCTTTTGGAAGCTGGCCAGTTACTATTGTCTTGGGTAAGACACAACCCACAGGCTACTGCAGTAGAGGAAATGATGAATGTGTGTGTATGTGATGACAGGCCAGTATTGTGGAAGTACTGCTTGCCTGGAGTGCAGTGGGGCAACAGGTGCTTAAGCAAGTGAAAAAAAAAACTATCATTACTACAGCTCCCTGGATGATCATGCCTCCAGCTTCCTACTTCCTTCATCACTGACAAAAAAATGACCCACTGTGGTGGAGGCTCAGAACTCAAGGGGGGATAGCTGATGGTTGGCAGGCATGGAGGAGAAGACAAACAAGGAAATTAAGTATATTGACTCTATGAATTACAGCTCTCAACCAATCTGGGGCAAATCTCAACAGAATCAGGGACAAATTGATAATCGGGGGCAATCGGGGACACTTTTAAAATATTAGTTCTATTAACCCGAGACATTGGCATAATAAGAGAATGTGAATTATTACACATTTTCCAAATAATAAGTCTATAACTCCAGTTATTGTCATTATTTATTAAGTGTAGTTCATTACCTTTTTTTCAAAAGTCACCAATTTTAGGAGGGATTAAGAGGGACAGAACTTACATTTCAGACGAAATCAGAGACAACTGAGAGGAATGCTATGAATGTTTCAAAAAGCCATATACAAATATTTTTTTTCTAATGTAAAGTATATATTAGCTCATATTTTAACAGTATACTTTACCAATCTCATTTGCCTTCTTCTCCATTTCCAGCAACATATTGTGAATGTTTTTTTCCAATCCCTCTGATCTATAAAATGACACAAACAAAACTTCTGTTGTAACATAAACAAAATTTACACCATTAACATATCAAGTATAGACCAGTATGCAGTAACTGCAGGAAACACAGTTAATTAAAATGGGGAGTCAGTCATAATTTAATATACAGAAATGAGACCTGAACAAACTTTATATCATTAGTTGTGTTAAATACAGTACAGCATGCAGTAACTGCAGCAAACACATTGAACTGAAATGGGTAGTCATTCAGAATTTAATGTACTGAAATTAGACGGGTCGATATCATATTGTCGAAGTTTTAATACTTCGAATCACTAAAGATCGAACTTTAGTGATCAAAGTCTTAAAACTTCGAATTGCTATTAACATTTTTAAAACAAAAAAAAGACAAACCAAAAGGCTGCAAACAGGGGGGCAAGCTCCCCTGCACCCCCCCACACCCCCTACTTAAATATATCAACTCCGAGATCGCACTTCACTGCAATACAGTGCAGAAACAGAAGATTTCAGTTTCCTACACTGTAGCGTGATCTTGGAGTTGGTATATTTAAAGAACGGGGGTGTGGGGGGCACAGTGCATCTTGCCCCCCTGCTTACACCCTTTTGTTTGTCTTTTTTTGTTTTAAAAATATTTTTATATCAATTCCAAGTTTTAAGACTTCGATCACTAAAGTTCGATCTTTAGTGATTCGAAGTATTAAAACTACGACAATATAATATAGACCTAAATTAGACCTACTACTATTCCCGGAAATACTATATAACATGAAAAAAAAAAGACCTCTGCTTATTTGGAGTAAAGTTTATCTTGTGAAGCATATCTGTCAATGCAATACCACTTTTGCATGTATGTTCTCTTACATTCTTAGGTCTAAAAGTTTAAGCAGTAGTCCTGATACAGTACCCATTAAAATGTTGCAGCATTCTAAACCCACGTCGATTTTAAACTTAAATAACTGGTTCTCTCTCTTTGCCTCTGTTCATTAGATCACTAACCGGCATAAGATTAGATCACCTTTTTCTAAGATAATTTCACCCAGGAGGGAAAAGTAAAAATCAGATATGTGGAATATCTACAGTGCCACCTGTTCTTCAATAATGACTTTTTTAGTGTGCTGATCTACTGTTAAAGCTACTGTTAATTCCAAATGCTTGATGGAGATGATTTAAAGCGGTAGTCCTTGAAGAAGTGTTCACTCCCTTCTAGGCAGAGCTCCTAGCAAATAACTTTTCTTAGCAGTACATCAACAAAGTCACACAAGGGTCCAAAAGAAGAGATGAAAAGTCAGCAAGCAAAGGAGAGTAGTAGTGCTGAAACTGAATTCATCCTGAAGTCTTAATGAGTACCTTCACGAGGTGGACCCTGTTTTTCACAAAATCTCACCAAGGCGACACTAGACTGTATTTATATAGCATATATCACGGACAGAAGTAAGTCAAAAACTAAAAAAAAATAGCTGGGTGCACAAGACCCAGGATAAAAAAGTGCCCAATCCTGGTAGGCGCACTGGTGCCAGGACTGGAAAAAAATGAGTGTAGAATCCCCAAGATACGGAAACATTCTTACAATGGGGCCAGGCCTAGGGGGAGGATGGCCCTCTGTTGTAGAAGGAAGTAGCAGTCCACAAAGCAAATCACAAAAACTGATAGGCCAAAGAACATCCCTAAAGATGATAGACTGGACTACCGAGGATAAGAAAGAAATTATGTGTTGCTACTATTATGCAAAAAGCCCAGAATTTCCAGACACAGGATATACAAAAAAGATTAAGAGATAAATTAGAGGAAAGAAAATTATTTTCACAGGAAAAACTGTCCGAAACTTCAAATAAAAATTTGCATTTATTAATACAACAGATTTTTGAAAAACAGTATACAGATCAAGAAACTTTGATCTGTTCGGAAAAAGAAGCATCTCAGGAAGTGCAAAAATGTAAATAACAAAACAGATAATTTTGAAAAGTATAAAAAAGAAATACAGACATGGGAAAGAAAGAGAGATTTGAAATGGTGCAATATTTATGCAAAGGAGAAAGCCAAATTAATCAATATAAAGAAGGCAGCCCCAAAGATATTTGAAGAGAAATACAGGCAAAGGTATCCAGATATGGAAAATTTCACAATAAAAAATAAAATCACAAAGATGGAATGTAGAAAAGAAGATGAGTAAAGTAGAAGTAAAAAAAAAATAGAAGTTGAAGAGTGCCTGCGAAGTGAAGGATTTAATGTAGAAGGTCTAACACAGATTACTTCACAGCATGATGGAGAGAGTCCTCAAAGTAAGGAGAAGCAAGAAGATAAGGAGACATCTGAAGAAGAAATATGGACATGGGAAAGAAAAAGATTTAATATGGTGTAATATTTATGTAAAGGAGAACGCAAAACTAACCAATACAATAACAGCAGCACCAAAGATATTTGAAGAGAAATACATACAAAGGAATCTGGATATGGAAAACTTTACAATACAAAAAATAAGAAGACAAAGAGGAAAAGTAGGAAAGGAGATTAGTAATGGAGAAGTCAAATAAATATAAATTGAGGTTATGCAACACCTGCAAAGTGAAGGATTCAGTGTAGAAAATATAATGCAGAAAGCAGCACAGCAGGATAGAGCAAAGGATATCCAAATTAAGGTGAAACCAGTGGAACAGGAAGCAACTGGTCAGGTGCCATATCAAGATATGTTGGAGCCTTCCACAGGAAACCAGTATAAACATTCACTTGACGCTAGACAGCAAGGGAAGGAACAGGAAACTGTGGAAACTTTGATGCAGTCAATGTTGAGGAGTGACAGGCCAGTGAGTTCCCATATGACTGAGCAATGGATGGCACAGGATGAAATTGAAGAGAGGGTGCCATAGGAAGATGCTATAGAACTTTCTATAGAATGCCCGCAGGAAATGGAAAACAAATAATGTGCCCTCAGTTTGGAAGAAAATGAGCTAAGAGAAGAGTTGCTTGATTTAATAGACATAGATATGTTAAGATCAACGAAAGAAATAGACTGCAGAAGGTCAACAAAACCCAGAAAGTCAGAAGTCTGATAAAACAAATGAACACAGTAATTAGAACTGTCCACAGAGATCCATGCAATATAACACAAGTAAACAGGATATATTACTGTGCAGCTAAATTAATAACTGATAAAAGTTCTACCACAAGAACACAAGGGTAGTGAGGGAAAGGAAGGGGAGAAAATGAATACCATCATGGAAATATCGAATAGAGAAACCTATAAAGCAATTAATACAAGAAGTTTCACTGCTGGAAGGCTATAGAAGAGGGAACAGATCAACAGAAATACTAAGAAAGATAGATGGATAAAAGCAAAGCGCAGTATTAGAACAGACCAGGATCTATCATGCACTATCGGAAATAAACGAAGTTTCAGCACAGGCGGAAAAACAGAATATACACAGATAAATATAAAGGAAAAGTACAAAATAAGCAATTTATTGATGACCCAAAAACTTTTATAGAGAATTGGGAAACAATTATTTATTTTACATTTGCTTACCAGGAAAGTCTGACTGGACACAGGTCCTTTTTCAGCAGAGGACCGGAGAGGAAAGTTCCAGCAAAAAGTATACAGTATTTCAAGATTAAAACAGTATAAAGTACAAAAAAATTGTAAAATTACAAAAACTATAAAAGATATCAAAAAGTATGGAAGAGTAATGCCATAAAGAAATTATAAAAGTTGACAACAGTATAAGATGTAATATGTACAGCTGAATTAATTAAAGCTAGAGTTAGTTGAATGACTGACATGAATTATTATAGTTGGATATAATAGAAAACAGTTTGACATATTGCTATATTACTTTTTTGGGTAAGAGTATTATGAATAACACAGTCAGCTAAGCGTACAGAAGGCTAGAATGCTGTAAGTTTGGAATTATAATGATTGTGAGTACCTGACAGGTTGAACTAGTGATAGAGTTAGCCAGGGCAGGTACAAGAACAGAGCCAGGTGTGAGTTAGGTGAGAATTAAGACATTTTTTGAACTTGTTTATAGAGCAGTTGGAGGTTATTGTGGCTGGTAGTTTATTCCAAGTTTTGGGAATGGTGTTTGAGAAGCGTGAGTCTCCGGCTGAGTTATTTGCTTTGGAAATATGAAGAAGAAATTTGTTGCTGGAATGGAGAATACAACTGTTGGTATGTGGCTTTATGAAATTTTGAAGAGCAGGGCTTTTTTCTGGATGGTGGAGGATTTTGTGGGCAAAGATTAGTTGATTAAAAAGAAGTAATTGGGCTAGTTCTAACCAACATACTAGGGTGTGCAGTGATGTGTTCTGTAGGGAGAGTCTGGCGCAAACCTGGCAGTTCTATTGTAGCAGTATTCTAGTTTAGCTAGGTCAGTTTTTTTGAGGTCTGTAAATATTGGAGGCATATAAAAGTGTTGCCAAGAGGTGGGTGCAGGTGATAGTTGCTCTTGTGTTTGGTGTTAGAATTGTTTATTTCTGTAGAGAAGACCTAGTTTCTTATGGACTTTATGGCTTGGGAAATGTGAATATCAAATTTTAAATTGTTGTCAATTTGACACCTAGAAGTTTGGTATGGGTTACAGGTGAGATGGTGGTATTATTTATGGATGTGATAGAGAATGGTTGACATGATAGGGGGAATTTAGTTGGGTAGAAGAGAGGTAGTTTGGTTTTATTGGGATTTAGAATAAACTGGGTGTCAGTGAGCTATCTTTCGGCAGATAGAAAAGATTCTTGTATTATGGTCTGTAGGACATTTAGGGAGGGGGCTGCTGATATAAGTGTGGAGCCATCTGCGTACTGCATGATTTTAGAGTGCGGGATTGAGGTATGAAGCTTGTTGGCGAAGAGAGAGAGCAGAGTAGGGGTCCAAGGATGGAGCCTTGGGTAACCCCTAGGGTGACAGGAAGAAGGGGGAGAGTTCCTGTTGCCACTGAATTGCCTGCTGGCGGTCTGATAAGTAGTTTTTAAACCAGGTAATGGTGGAGCTGCTGAGGTTTAGGGAGGTGAGGACATGGATGAGTTCATAGTGATTTACCATATCAAAGGCTTTGGAGAGGTCCAAAAAGATGGCAGATACAAACTTTCCTTCATTTCTATACTGGTTGACTGTGTTGGTGAAAGACATTATGGCAGTTGTGGTACTATGAAAAGGCCGAAAACCATGCTGAGTGTCTGATAGAAATCTGAGTGAGTGTAATTAGTCCATCACAACAAGGTAAAAGGAATTGAAAGACCGCCAAAAAAGAAGAAATAGATGCATTTTGCAGAAGTATCTATGAAGATCCTGTGAAACACAAGAAAGATGTTAAATGGATAAAAGTAGTAAAAGAAAAAATAAGAAGTTTAAAGGTACAGGATACGAAATGGGATGAAGTAACAGAGAAATTGAAACAAAGTTAAGAAAAGCTTTTAACTGGAAATCCCCATGCCCAGATGCAGTACCTAACTTTTGGCTGAAAGTATTAACATCTTTACACGAAGATTTAGCCATGAGCAAGAACTATGTATGTGCACAACCTGAACACACACCAACCTGGCTAACAACAGGTAAAACAATGCTCCTACTTAAGAGTGAACCTGCAAGCTACCCCAAAAATTATAGACCAATAACTTGCCTTCTGATGATGTATAAACTACACATGGGAATTCAAAAAGTAGAATGACAGGCACACCACGACAATCGAAGCAAACCTCAGATAAGTTTCAATAAATGCAGAAATTTTATTTTTCAGTAAGTGCTTTCATGTCTCAGTTGATGCTTCTTCAGACTTTAAAAACAAACTCAAAAATGAATCCTTAAATAGTCTATGAGAGCCAATGGCATCACTGTGCTAATTATCACTAACATTTATCCAAACCTTAAAATGTGTGTATTCAAAAATGCATTGGTTATATAACATACATAAAAAACAAATAGAGAAAAGGTTCAGTGTTAAAATATAAGTTTCATAAAAAAGATATATAAAAAACATATAGAAAATATATATATATAAACCTATAAAAAATGTATATATATATATATATATATATATATATATATATATAGATAGTCGGTGGTGCTGCGGTAGCATTGTCGCCTCACAGTAAGATGCTGTCCGGTTCGATTCTCAGTTAGAGCGTCTTCTGCGTGGAGATATGAGTGAATGGGTGTACCTTTGTTGAAGGTTGTGTGTCAGGGCTGGTAACTCGGCATGTAAAAATCAACTACCAATCATTAGCGGACCGGAGTTCCCTGTGGCGACCCCTAACCGGGAAAAGCCGAAAGACACAAAGAAATATATATATATATATATATATATATATATATATATATATATATATATATAAATGTCTATAAAAACACATTTACTGATATCAACAACTATATAAATACATATCTGTATACATGAACTCACAGAATAAAAACCTGTAGACATAACAGGAAATGTGGATTAACAAATAATAAAAATATAAAAAATATATACATATATAGAAAACCTCTAATGTCGCAAGGGTCTATCCTTAAGGAACGGTTTCAGGGAAACTCTATCATTCAAACCATGTCCATGGTCATCTTGTAATTTAATTATCCATCTATTTTCTTCCTTTTCAGTGAAATTATTCACATTACCTAATCTCTCTGTAGTGTGTATGAGTTCTAGTATCAGGAACGTAAACTTATGTGTGGTATCATTCTGAAGTACATGTCTGGCAATGCCACTGGTTTCATTTTCCTTGCTTATAGCATAAATGTGTTCCCTGTGTCTTTCCCTTAAACTCTTATTAGTTTTACCTACATAGAAATGTCCACATTTTTGACAACCAAAATATACAACATTCCTAGACGTACAACTCGCATAAAAAACAAATTTGTATATGATGTGAGTATATGGATGTTCAAATACATTAGTGCCCAAAATATATTAGCATTGATTGCAGTTATAACATGGAAATGTTCCTTTCTTAACAGAGATAGGTTTGCTGATCTCATTACGTTCATAACATAATAATCTTTTTAAAGACTTGGTATTTCTGTAGCTAAAACTCGGCTGTTGACCTACAATCTCACAGATCCCTTTGTCTAAAGTTAAAATACTCCAGTTCTTTATAACATTTGTTATAATCTTATTATTATTAGTAAATGGCATGGTAACCCTATTCCTCCTAATACTGCTGTTCTTCTTAAATGATGCTTCAGTCTCATCCAAGCAGTTGCTCCTATTGATACAGGGGCAGCCTTCAGTTGTTCGATCAACGTGATACATCTCAAGCTCCTTTTTATGATAGCCTCTCTTTGAGAGATCTCTCTGTATATCACCTGTGGCTGTACTATAATTTTCATTGTTACTAGTCAGTCTAGAGCACCTTAGTGTTTGATTCTTAACTACATTCTTGTGTATGTGGGGTGGGTGCATACTGTCTCTATGTAAAAATGCATTTCTTCTACAAGGTTTCCTATATATCACTGTATGTATAATATCTGCCTCTTTGGTTAATAACACATCCAGAAACTCAATTGAGTCTCTAGAGAATTTGCTAGTAAATGTAAGGAAACTCATAGTGCCACTGATGTAATTAATAAAATCCCCCAGAATATCTAAGTCACCTCCCCAAATAAGGAAGAGGTCATCCACAAATCTTTTATAATACTTGATAAACTTCGAAAAAAATGCATTGTCCAATATATATGTATGTTCCCAGTATGCAAGGACCAAATTCGCATATGAGTTGGCACACGGAGTGCCCATCGTCACACCAGTCGTTTGTAGAAAATATTTACCATCAAATGTAAAAGCATTGTTACTAAGAACCAGCTCTAATAACATAGTAATCCTTATCACTCGGTCTCTAGAAATCCCTCTCTGTATCAAATATAACCTTAGATAATCAATACCTATATCATTGGGTATACTAGTAAACAAGGATTTAATATCCAGTGTTACTAAATAGTCAGTCTCAGTTAGAAGTCTAGTGGTATTTAAAGGAGACAATGTTTCCAGAAATTGTTGGGTGTCCCTAGGAATAGAAGGTGTTAACTCCACTATCAGTCTCAGCTGCTTTTCTAGATATATAGATATGCTCTCCGTGAGCCATCCTTTACCTGATACAATTGGTCTTAATGGAGGCTTTATAGGATTCTTGTGAACTTGCGGGAGACCTCTGAAAGTCGGTACTAAAGGTGTTTCAATCAAAAAATATTTATACAAATTATTATCAAAAATGCCACTCAATAACATGTCATATAGATCGGCATGTAAATCTTTTATCATTACATTCAACTCTGAAGGTGTCAGACACTTATAGGTGAATTCATCCATTAGCATCTCTCTAATTCCAGTATTGTAGAAATCTTTATCTAATACCACTGTGGCCCCTCCTTTATCAGCCGGTCAAATTACTATCTCATTATTACTCTGCAAATTATTCAATGCTTGAAATTGTTGTTTACTCAAATTATAAAACTCTGGTCTTGGTTTATTAGACTTGTTGTTAAGTGCTGCTAACAAGTCCGTAACACATGCTCTTTCAAAACATTCCAGATGTGTATGTAACTGTGGTACAAAAGTAGATGGTTTTGTAAATGTATATATATCATCACCATTTCTATCTTGCTCATTTCCAAATACCATTCTAAGAGCTATATTCCTTGTAAAATGTTTAATGTCTATTATAACATTACTCACATCTACAGTCTGTGAGGGAATAAAAGAAAGTCCCTTGTTTAAAACTGATATCTCATCAGATGTTAAACTATACCTTGAGAGGTTGATAACTAAGTCCTCTGTGTGGATTTCAGAACCTTCCTCTGAAACTCGAATGGTTCCTCTGATGTCTTCCTCTTCCTTCCCTTGTAGGACTGATTCCATTCTTGTCAGTTCATCGTCTTGAAAGCTAACGGAAAATGGAGCTCATTACTGACTTCTTCTTCATCTTGTACGTTGATTTCTACCACTGGAATAATTTTCCTGCGAACGACTGGTTCATTAATCACTTTAGAAGCGATGTTCCCTTCTACCTGCGATGGTCTGGCGCTCTCTTTCTCCTTCTCTATGCTCATAGATGGAAATGACGTCAAACTGTCGGCAGTTACTGTCGGAGCCGTTTGGTGGACGGACTCGACTGCTGTCTGCTCAATGGTAGATGGTGTTTCTGTATTTCTTGGCCGGGTGGATTCTTTAGGCCAAGAAAAGACATTCCCCCGTGAGAAATCTAAGCAGTCCCTTTCAAGTTTTTTTCTTTTTAGCTGTTAAAAGCTTGTTGTCATGAAATGATAGGAAAGTCGCTAAGTCAGTGAAGAACTCTTCCCTCTGTACATCATTTAATAAGGTTGTTAGGTGCTTGTTGAGGGTATCTGCTTCTGTCCTAAAGTCTCTCTCTATATGGGTATACTGTTCTATTAAGAGTTCCATATATTTCACACTGGTTTCTAAATTCACCTTCTGCCACTTTGATAACAATTCAGGGTAAGTAGAGCCAAATGTGGGCATTTTCAGTATACGTAACCCTCTGGGAACTATTTTGAAAGCTATACATGCTTCCATATGTTTTCGCTGCCATTCCACATGTTTGGCTTTCATTAACACATCCTCAAATCTTACCTTCAGTTGGTAATAGTTGTCTTAAATTCATATCATTAGAGTTGATATGTACTGTCCCAACTGCATTCAATGTGGTTTCTTCTGCCATGTCCCCTCAGGTAGACAAAATCAAGAACAAATCCAAAAAGAGAGAATACACTGTAGGGGTGAAGTGCCTCCAAACAACAGCAACAAAAATCCAAAAAGTAGAATGACAGGCACACCACGACAATCGAAGCAAACCTCAGATAAGTTTCAATAAATGCAGAAATTGTATTTTTCAGTAAACGCTTTCACGTCTCAATCGACGCTTCTTCAGACTTCAAAAACAAACTCAAAAATGAATCCTTAAATAGTCTATGAGAGCCAATGGCATCACTGTGCTAATTATCACTAACATTTATCCAAACCTTAAAATGTGTGTATTCAAAAAGGCATTGGTTATATAACATACATAAAAAACATATAAACATATAGAGAAAAGGTTCAGTGTTAAAATATAAGTTTCATAAAAAATATATATAAAAACATATAGAAAAAAAATATATATAAACCTATAAAAAATGTATATATATATATATATATATATATATATATATATATATATATATATAAATGTATATAAGATGACGAACTGACAAGAATGGAATCAGTCCTACTCGAGACCTCCCCATATCCCACATGCTAGGCGTCAGATACCCAGATCTCATTTGGCAGAGCTAACACCATGGAAAAATTTTTAAAGACACCTGTCCAAACTACAAGGTTTACCTACATCACTAAAAACAGAGGAGGACGTAACCTAGATAAAACTCAGCCAGAGGAAGAAGGCCTCAAAAGGGGTTCTTCTCGGTCTGTCCAGGCTACGTGGATAAGGGTGGGACGCAAGAAAGAAGGCGAGAAGAAGACAACTAACATGGAACGTTATGGTAGGTACATAACTTCTTAATGTTAAGTTGTCTATCTCGCCTTCATTCTCGCTGGATGGGACAGCGTTCCCTAGCACCTTAGCCCTGGGTGGCTCATCGGAACAGACTCTTGAGCACAGTGGAACCAAAATCAGCTCGACTCCTGGAGGCCATATCCAACTTATAATGTGAAATGAAAGTATGAGGAGTAGCCCATGTGGCTGCAGCACAAATAGATTCCATTGGTAGTCTTGCTTGAAAAGCTACCGACGTAGCTAACGCTCTGGTGGAATGAGCTTTTGGTTTTGTAGGGTGTTCTTTATGTCACAATTGATAAATCAAAGTGATAATAGAGGCCAACCACCTGGAAAAGGTTACTTTAGAAACTGGCAGGCCCTGCTTGCCCTCAGCATAGGATAGGAAGAGTTGGTCCGATTTCCTTGTTTGTTTAGTCCTATCCAAATAAAAATGTAATTGCCTGTGAACGTCCAATTGGTGTAACTTTTGTTCAGCTCGGTTCGAATAGTTAGGAAAAAAGACAGGTAGATCAATAGCCTGATTCAGGTTTGTCTCAGAAGGTATTTATGCAGAAAGGAGGGATTAGTCCTGAGTGAAACTCTATCCTTGTGAAACACAAGATAAGGAGGATGAATACAGAGGGCTTAAAGTTCCGACACTCTGAGGTGATGGCTACTAAGAAGAGAGTCCAACGTTTCCACTTACTAGCATAAGTCTTCCTGGAAGCAGATTTGTGCGAAGAAAGGATGATTTCACACACTGGCTGAGAAATATGTAGAAGCCTGGCTAAGGTTGGAAGTGGAGCAACCAAGCTGTGAGGTTGAGAGGCTGAAGGGACTGGTGCAGCCCGCCCGACTGATGGACCAAAAGGTCTGGCACTGGTTCCAGATTCCAAGGCTGCTCCAGCAGGTGACGATGCAGGAATGGGAACCAAATTTGTCGAGGCCAGTAAAGGGCAATGAGGATCATCCTGGATCCTAATGCGGTCACTTTTTGAATTAGTTTGGGAATTAAGGGAAAGGGTGGGAATGCATACAGAAGACCCCGGGGCCAATCGTGAACTAGAGCGTCTCTGGGTGAGTGGCCGGGGAGGGGGAAGAGAGTGAAGAAATCGTTGCACTTGCTGTTGAGAGGGGTTGTGAAAAGGTCGCAGCAAGGTTGACCCCATCTGCGGAAAATTTTGTCCGCTACTAACTGATTGAGAGACCACTCGTGAGGCATGAGAATAGCTCTGCTTAGCCTGTTGGCTATGACGTTGGACTTCCCAGGGATGTGCGTTGCTATCAGAAACCGTTGAGAGGAGATCGCCCACTGCCAGAGTCTGAGTGCTTTTCGACATAAGGGATAGGACCTGGTTCCGCCCTGCTTGTTGATGTACCACACTACAGACATATTGTCTGTCTGAATTGCAATAGTCCCGGTGGATAGAGAGTCCTGAAGAACTTGCAACGCTAAAAGTACAGCTCTCATCTCCAAGACGTTTATGTGCAGGTGGTACTCTACAGGTTGCCAAGTGCCCTGGACAGTCCTGCCCTGAAAATGCCCCCCCCCCCCAATCAGAGAGGCATCCATTGTCACCGTGGCAACAGGAGGAGGAAGAACAAACGGTCTGCCTTGAAGTACTTGAGAGGAGACCATCCACCAAGACAGGTGGTCTTTGCATGATTGGGTGATTATTATGTTGTGAGACATCAGAAGCTGTTGAAAAGACCATTGGGTAAAAAGCATCCATTGAAGAATCCGCATGTGAAAACGAGCCAGGGGAATTAATGTGATTGCTGCTGCCATGAGACCCAAGGTTTTCAGTACAAATCTGGCCTGAATTCTCTTGCACTGTAGTAAGGTCTGGACATGTCGGCGAATGACTGATACTCTTTCTAAGGGAAGTTTTGCTGACAGCTCTTTTGTATTTAATCTTGTGCCTATAAAGGTTATAGATTGACAAGGTGACAATGCAGACATTTCAAAGTTTATAGAGATACCTAGCTCGGAGCAAGTTTGGATGGTATGATCCCTGGCTCACACTAGCTGATGCCTGGTGGAAGCAGTCAGGAGCCAGTTGTCTAGATATGGAAACACCTGGAATCCTCGCCGTCTCAGGTGAGCCGTAACCACTGTCATGCATTTGGTGAACACCCTGGGGGCTGTGGTGAGACCAAAGGGCAGGGCTCTGAATTGATAGTGACTGGCTCTTAGCCAGAAGCGGAGAAACCTTCTGGAGCGTCTGTCCATTTTAATATGGTAGTGCGCATCCTGAAGGCCTATGGAGCACATCCAACTGTCCTGACCCAAAAAGGGTAGAATGGACTGAAGTGTGACCATCCGGAACTTCGTTCTTTGAACAGATTTGTTTAACCTGCTGAGATCTAAAATGGGTCTTCAGTCCCCTGTCTTTTTTGGTACCAAAAAGAACTTGGAGTAAATCCCGGATCCTTGCTGGTCTGCTGGGACTGGCTGGATGGCCCTTTTTTCTAGCAGTTTTGAAATTTCTAGTACTGCTTGATCCCTTAGACCGGGTGGAATATCTGGAAGGGACCTGTTTATTTGTACAGGGGTGTGGACAATGGGGATTTTGTAACCCTCGGATATGATAGACAGTACCCATTTGTCTTGTGTGAAGAGTTGCCAGGCTTCTGGGTACAGTGACAATCTTCCCCAGACTGCCTCTGAAGGTGGACAGTCGGGCAGCCCCTCAAGGGTGCTGAAAGGGTTTGTCAGAGAAAGATTCTCTGCTACCCTGATTTTGCGGACCCCCTCTGCCCCTCGGGCGACGTCTATTATTGTTCCCTCGTCTGCCCCTGGAGGGAAACTCACCTCGTGTGTCAGGCACGACTCCCTGCGGTTTCTGAAACCACATTTTTCCACTCTTCTGACCTTTAGGTTATGGTCTAGAGGGAGTAGAAAAACGGACTCCCATGGCAGAGAGAGTCTTGCCTTCCTGCTCACACCTGGTAAGGGTATCTTTCACCTGTGGTCCAAACAGAGCCAAACCATCGAAGGGGGTATTGGTGAAGGACGCCTTAAAGGGGTCAGCAAAGTTGCATAACCGCATCCAGGCATGTCTTCTCAAAGCCACGCCTGTACCTGCAGCCCTACTCGCCCCATCAGCTGCATAAGAAATGAGCCACATGGAGGAGTTGACTATAGAGTTAAGGGTTGCCAGCTGGGAGTTAGTCTTGTCCTGAGAACCCGCAGCTGATGGATCCTGAAGGGTATCATCCAGTTCCTTAAGAAGATCCCTTTGAAGGCGGATGAAATGGCACAGATAATTCAGCGACCGCATGGAAAAGGCCGCTGAAGAAAACATCTGCTTCCCATACCTGTCCATTGTCCTAGATTCTTTATTAGGTGGATGGACAGGCACCGAAGGGTCAGCCAACTCCTTCTTAGTGGCTGCTGCCACCACCATGGCATCAACAGGGACACCTTTTGTCAGAAATTGTTTGTCGGATGGGACTGCAATGAACTTAGTGGGCCTGCGGGGAGTTGGTTCCACTGTGTCCGGGGCTGTCCACGCCTTTCAAGCCACCACTTCCATGAGCGGGTCAAAAGGTGGACCCAGGAGGTGGAAGGGCGAGAACCAACCGTGTCCAGGTACACAGACTCGTCCTCGGAAGGGTTAAGGGCAGTCCAGTTCCCCCCACTGCCTAAGGATCTCTAGGATGTCTGAAAAAGAGACATCCTCAGAGGGGGACCTTGGGGACCCTTCCGAATCCTCCAAGTCGGTATCAGACATGACTGACTCGGGGGAGTCAACATGTTTCCTCTTACATTTTCTCTTCCGAGGGGGCTCCTCTGAATGATCAGGGGAGGCCTCAGAAGAGGAAGATATGCCCAATGGGGCGACCTGGAGCGTCTGTTCTCCACGCTTGGGGTCAGGAGGGTGGACAGAGACCGATGCAGGCACCATGGGGGGAGGAGCTGAAGGGGCCGATCGCAGAGCCGACACAGGAGTCAGCACGCTCATGACCTCGAAGACGCCCCTGTCAGGCAGAGCAGAGGGTCCCTGCTCCAAAGAGACGTGAACCCCTCCCAGCACCGAGAGGGACTGCTCCGAGGCCGATTTCGTGGCCGAGTTCACCTGTGCTGAAGCCCCGAGAGGGAGAACGGGGTCAGACAAGGGTCCGCTGCCACTCACACCCTCGGAGCAGATGAGGGAGTCCCGGTGCCCAGATCCCTCCAAGGAAGGAACCAATGAAGAGATCGGAGCTAACGAAGGAGCCGAAAGGTGTGGTATCGACTCCGTTTCCAAGATTCGAGCCCCAACCAGCTCCGGCTCTGAACACAAAAGGGGAGTCGGAGGAGGAACTGTTGAAGACACTGGGATAGCCACAGTCTGTTGAGAAGGGCTAGTTAACATCTTGGCCAGGGCCTGTGATTTAAGTAGTCTACTGACCACCCTCTCTAAGTCATGGTCGGATAACCTGGAAGACCGAGAGGAATGGGACCTATGGCTCCATTCCGACTGCAGTAACAGTGACCTCGGAGCCGAGGAACCGATTCTAGGGAAGGGGACCTAGAACGTTTCCGGCCTAATGACGGTTCCGACATCAAAGTCGGAGCCGATAGAGGTCTAGAGGTGTCGGCCCCAGCCAGAGCCGATGAAGAGGCAGATGCTCCGCCCAGTGACGGCTCCGAACTGGGAGCCGACGGCTTGGCAGGTTTTGAGGATTTCCCCGACTGAGGCTTCGCAGGGGATCCCTCTGGCTTGAGTAGGCCTCTCAAGATAAGTTTGTTCCTACGCTCCTGCAGGACTCTCGGGCTGAAGGCATGACAGACTGAACAGGAGTCCTGCAGGTGTAGGGAACCCAAGCAATACACGCAAGAAGTGTGACCGTCTGTCAGAGACATCTTCTGACAGCACGAGTCACACTTCTTGAAGCCTGAAACTTTGGTATCTTTGGACATACTGGCCCGGAGATACCAAAGAGAGAAAAAATGTTACACTAGTGCTTAAACCAGACACACAGATACAGTCACACGCCCGCACTAGATAAGGTAACAGTAGTGAGTAGAAAAAAAAACTATCACAAACACCCACTCTTAATTATAAGGCTAAACACCTATAGTTACAACAAGGGGGGGGGGGGGTTAGCCATTAATAGAGAAGGAACAAGGAGGGAAGGGGAGAAACTCTCTAACAGAAAAAGAATTTCCTAAGTGGGACAAACTAGGGGATACACAGTACAACTACATTAAAAGTTAAGACAATCTAAATCTAAGAAAATAACAGTTAAATTTTAGCTGAAAAAGATAAAGGATTAATACGACCTGAGCCAGTAAAAAATGCAACCTCGTAGCTGAAGCGGCAAACGAGATATGGGTATCTGACGTCTAGCACTGTGGGATATGGGGAGGCCTCGAGCCAGTAAATAGCTCTTGAAGTTTAGTAGAAGGCCGAGTCGGAGCCAAGGATCGGCTCCGATCCCATCCAGCAAGAATGAAGGTGAGATAGACAACTTAACATTAGTTAGCTTCATGCTCCTAAAAAATCCATACAAATCAGTGCATACCGTGATTATATATTCCCTGTTCCGAAAAAGGGATGGGCCTCCTTGAAATTGATTACATCTATAGATCTGCAACTGTGGGACTCCACACATCTGCTGACCTCACAAGACCCAAACGCAGTTAAAAGTTTTAAAACATGAGGAAAATAAATGCAAGATGACTTCCCTGCTTAACCTAATTTGCCAAAAAAAACAACAGAAAGAATGTAAGGTGAAGGACCAGATGAAAAGGCAAGAAATGTGGAAAATGCATAAATATAGTTGCAAGTATAGAAAACTTCTGGAAGAACCTCATGTTGATCAGGAATGAATGCAGGAATGGTTAAGGAGAGGTGAATTCAAACCAAGAAATGAAAGGTTAATATTAGTGGCCCAAGATAGTGGGCTAGGTACCTGCTGGTTTACAAAGTTCACTGAACATGCGGGAGAAACAGACAAGCGTAGGTTTTGTAAAACCAAACTGGAAACAGTTGCACACTACTTTGCTGGTTGTGACATACTAATGGCAGAAGGACTGTATACTGAAAGGCATAATAATGTGGCAAGACTATAGCACTGGAGATTGTGCAAACATTATGGCACTGAAGTGGCTGAAAAACACTGGAAACATGAGCCACAAAGCATCATAGAAAACAAAGTCTACATCACATGTGATCATCCATTACCAACAGTTTAAAAGATAGATGCTAGAAAACCAGATATAGTGGTCCAAGAAAAGAAAACAAAAATAGCATTGATCATTGAAATTGCCACACCCAGTGACTACACTGCCCTGCATACAGAGAGACACAAAGTTATAAAATATCAGGATTTGCAAGCAGAAATGAGAGCAATGTGGATGAAGGATACCCTGATAGTTCCAATAGTAGTAGGAGCAATGGGGCAATGGGTCTTCTAGAAAAGAGTCTACAGTTATATTTAGATACGTTACCAATACATGTAACTCTGTACAAACTGCAGGAGGAGTCATTACTGGGCATGTTGTGGGTGCTACGAAGAGCACTTTTGGCTGACATCAGAGAGTGAAACAATACTAATTTCATGCACTTTGACTTAGGAATGGGGTCCATTCCCGTCATGGTATTAGAAACCCAAATGATTTGGAGAAATTAAAAAAAAACAGGTTGTTGACTATCCCTAAAATTACATTTAGTCTCTAACTGGCGATGCTCCTGTACCCGACAAAAAAATCCCAACACCTAATTTCTCACTATAGAACCTCTCTCTGTTTCTATTCTCAAATCTTTCCCACTCTTTTCTCTGCACATTCTCATACCTCCTCTCTCCAGCTTTTCATCCTGATACAGTCTGTTCACCTACTTCATCCTGTACTCTACAACCCTCTACTTTGAATCCTACACACTCACATGTATATGCTATTGTCTTTTTCTACTCACATATACTGCCAAGTTACTTTCTTCTTCTACTGTGACTTTCATACTTCCGTTTCCATTTATGCTCTCACTTATAAAATTTCTTTTCTATGTATTATTGAAATGTCATCTCTGCCAGTTGTCTTATCCTTTCTACTGTCTGTCCATTTTTATGCATCAACAATTGTTTTAACTAATTGTATGTAGTAATGCATCTATTTTACTCATGTATCTAAAATGTTTTAATTTAATTGTATGTAATAATATGAAGCTTTTCTCCCTGGGCCTCCGATGAAAATGGGCTCCTCCAGGCCCAGTGGACTTTCCTGGTCAACAAATGCAATAAATAAATAAATACATAAACAAACAAACCTTCAATGATAATGCAACAAAAAATCTAGAAAACTTCAGTAATTTACCACATAAACAGTGGCAACTAACGTGCAGGGGTACATATATTTGAGAACCAGTTAACTACAGTAGGTACAAGTGCCTCTTGTCAATGAAAGCTGGGAAATGTCTGCAAGATACATTCTTGAAGCAAGCAGGAGGCAGCTGCTCAATCTGTTCTGTTGGCCATTTGTAAACAGTTGGCTGGCTAACTACTGCCAAAAATAATGTAAGTGGCAATCTGCTTGGCAAACTGTTTCCTCCAAAAAGCAAAGGAGATAAATAAGTGGTTAGTCTTTCCAGAATTTAGGCACCCACCTCGGATAACAGCAGACCTGTCACAGCAAGTCCAGAATACGATGCCCCCCCCCCCCCACACACACACACACACACACATATATCTGCCACTGTCATTTATTAATTGACTTAGATTCTGAGTAATGGATTGATCTGCAACAAAAACAAGTTATGTACTTACCATAATGTTCCATGTGAGTTGTTCATCTCACTTTCATTTTTACTGATGGGTTCGGAGCCAGTCCCTTGGCTCCGATATGGCCAATTGCAAAGCTCGATGTCTTCAAATAGCTCGAGGCCAAGTCCCTATCCCATGATGCACTTAGGGTTAACTCACATCTTGTTTGCTGTGTATAACAATACCATATATCATTCTATCACTCCCAAGAGAAGGTATAGAAGGACTGAGCAACCAGGATGGATCCAGCATCTCGGTCATCTAACAGCCCAGGAGGGGGTAGGAGGGAGGGACGTAAGAATGAAGGAGAGATGAACAACTCACATGGAACATTATGATAAGTACATAACTTCTTTATGTGAAGTTGTTCAAGCTCGCTGTTCATTCTTTACTGATGGGTAGCGTCCCAAGCACCATTGACCTTGGGTGGCTCACTGGAGTATGTTTCTCAGGACCGTGGATCCAAAGGAGGCCCTGTCCCTGGAGGCCTTGTCAACTTTGTAATGAGTGATAAAGGTATGAGGTTTTGACCAAATGGCTGCTGCACAAATGTTATCAATGGGAAGTCTGGCAGAAAAAGCAGATGATGTAGAAACTGCTCTGGTTGAGTGAGCTTTAATCTTATGCTGCAAAGACATATTGGCAGCTGAATAGGCAAAGGTGATACAATAAGATAACCATTTAGACAGAGTTGTTTTAGCCACTGGTTTAGCCTTCCTAGAGTCTGAAAATGAAACAAAAAGCTGGCCTGATTTTCTGAAATGTTTTGTTCTATCCAAATAAAATCTGAGCTGTCTGTGAACATCAACTTTGTGCAGCATATACTCTAAATTGTTCGAAGGGTTGGGGAAGAAGACTGGAAAATCAATAATTTGGTTGAGATTGGTTTCAGTGCAAACTCTGGGCGAGAATGAGGGGGTTTGTTCAAAGTGAGACTCTGTCAGCATGGAATATCAAATAGGGAGGCTTTGGTATCAACGGAATTGGTGCAAATGCATAGAGGAGACCCAGAGGCCAATTGTGCACGAGTGCATCCCTTGGGGCTTCTCTCCAGAGGGGGAATCAGGGCAAAGTAGCTTCTGCATTTCGTGTTCATGTGACTGGCAAAAAGGTCGCAGCAAGGCTGGCCCCACCTGTGGAATATCCTATTATCTCTTTCTTGAGGGACCACTCGTGGGGCAACAAGACTGCCCTGCTCAGCTTGTCTGCTATCATGTTGGATTTCCCCATCATGTGCATTGCCAACAGAAAGTGCTGGGTGGAAACAGCCCACTGCAAAAATCTGAGAGCCTCTCAACAAGGGGGGTAAGACCTGCTTTCTCTTTGTTTGTCCAAATACCAGACCACCGACATGTTGTCTGTCTGAATCGCAATCGTACCCAGAGGAAGAGAGTCCTGAAAGTACTGCAACACCAAAAGTACTGCTCTCATCTCCAGGACACTGACATGCAGATGTGTCTCTTGATCGGTCCATGTGCCTTGGGCAGTCTTTCCCTGAAAATGCCCCCCCCCACCCTATCAGGGAAGCATCCGTGGTCACTGTGGCCACTGGAGGGGGTAGCACAAATGGGCATCCTATCGTGACATGAAGTGAGGTTAACCACCACTGAAGGTCCTTTTTGCAAGAATTTGTGATCATTACAGTGTGAGTCATGGGGAGCTCTTGGTAAGACCATTGAGTGAACAACAGCCATTGTATCCACATGTGCATATGAGCTAGTGATATAGCCAAAATTGCTGCTGCCATCATGCCTAATAATTTCAGAACTTCTGATACTGGTGCTCTGTCTTTTGATATCAGAATGCTGACGAAGAAGAAAGACTCTTTCTATTGGAAGTTTTAGTGTGGTGGTGGTGGTGTCCAACTCTGCCCCGATAAAAATTATATGCTGTGATGGTGACAAGGCAGATTTTTCTGAGGTGACTGCAATGCCCAGCTGATTGCAGAGTGACAGAGTGGACTTCCTGGCTTGAATGAGTTGATGCCTGGTGGTGGCGGAAAGGAGCCAATTGTCTATGTACGGAAGCACCTGGAATCCTAGATGCCTCAGGTGAGCCGTGGCCACTGCCATGCATTTGGTAAATACTCAGGGGGCTGTAGTGAGACCAAAGGGCAGGGCTCAAAACTGGTAATGACTAGCTCCCAGCCAGAAGCGCAGATGATCCCTGGATGGCCTGGCCATTTTTATGTGGTAGTACGCATCCTTGAGATCTATCAAGCACATCCAATTGTCTTTCCCTAAGAAGGGAAGTATAGACTGAAGCATGACCATCTGGAACTTCTCTTTTTTTACATATTTGTTCAGTCTGCTGAGGTCCAAAATGGGTCTCCAGTCCCCTGTCTTCTTTGGAACCAAAAAGAATCTTGAGTAAGTTCCAGATCCTGTCTGGTCTGCTGGGACTGCTTGGATGACTCTTTTTGATAGCAACGTTTAGACCTCTATTGTTGCCTGTTCCCTGTAACTGGGTGGAATGTCCAGGATTTTTCTTATGAGTGGAGGGGGTGTGGTAAATGGGATGAAGTATCCAGCTGTCTTTTGTTATTTTGAGTCAGGCATCTGGATACAAAGATAAGTGACCCCCGACTGCCTGCATTGCAGGACAGTTGGGTCTCCTTTCAGGAGTGCTGGTAGGGCTTCCCAGAGAAGTGATCTCTGTTGCCCTGGTGTTGCGGCCCCCCTCTGCTGTGAGGGTGGTGTATTCCATTATTGCCCCCTCCTCTGCCTCTGAAGGGGGTTCCCCATGTGTGTCCTGAAAGGCTCCTTGGGCTTTTCGGAACCACATATTTCCTCCCCTTTGACCTTTAGGGTAGGGTCGGATAGGGGTGGAAAAATGGACCCCGATGGCAGAGTCTTTCTGTCGTGTTCACACCTAGTTAAGGTTTCCCTCACTTTAGGCCCAAAAAGGGATGAGCCATCAAAGGGAGTGTTCACGAAGGATGACTTGAAGGGCACCACGAAGGAACACAAGCGCATCCAGGAGTGTCTCCTAAGAGCAACTCCTGTACGTGCTGCCCTACTCGTTCCATCAGCTGCATAAGAGATGAGGCACATGGATGAGTTGACTATAAAACTGAGGGTAGCGAGCTGGGCGGCAACTTTGTCAGAAGCTTCTGCAGCTACTGTACCCTGAAGAGTATCTCATAGCTTCTTAAGGAGATCTCTTTGTAACCTGGTAAAATGGGTTAAATAGTTGAGTGAACGAAGAGTAAAGGTCGCTGAACTAAACATGCGCTTCCCATATCTATCCATAATCCTGGAGTCTCTGTTAGGAGGATGGATAGACGAGGAAGTCTCAGACATTTCCTTTTTGGTGGCTGTCACCATCACCATGGCATCAACTGGAACACCTTTTGTTAAGAATGATTTGTCAAGGGGGGCAGAGATGAATTTATTACGCCTCCTTGGGACAGGGTCCATATTATCCAGAGACTCCCATGCCCTTCGTGAGACCAGCTGCATCAGCTCATCAAAGGGTGGAGACACCCAAGAGGTGGAGGGCTGAGACCCGAAAGCCTTCAGGAGAACTGACATCCTCAGTAGGGCTTCTGGCCTACCAGTCATCTCTCTGCCTAAGGATTTCAAGTATCTCAGTGAATGAGATATCTTTAGAGGGGGACCGTGGGGACCCTTCTGACTCATCTAGGCCAGTATCTGATGTTAGAGACTACTGTGGGGAGTCTAGATGTTTCCTCTTATACAATCTCTTCCTGGGAACCTCATCAGTGGGAGCTTCTAGTGAGGTCTCGGAAGAGCAGGGGGGCATTCAATGGGGCTTCCTGAGGCTCTAGGTCTCTACGCTTAGTCAAGATGTGCGAGATAGAAGCAGATACAGGCACTTTAGGCGAGGAAGAAGGCAGACCTGAGGTCGAGGATGTCTTAGGAGACATGACTCTCCTCATGGCATCGAATGCTCCAATGTGAGGGAATAGACAGATCTGAAGAAACCATCGACACTCCCAGCATCGGGACAGTGGGCTCCGAGCCCGAGGTAAGAGCTGAGATCATCTGAGGCGAAGCTCCGAGAGGCAGAGTCGGAACAGACAAGTTGGTCCAACTATCCTCCCCGGACCTGACCAGAGACTGTCGGCTCCTAGAGTCCTCGATCAGCACTGAGGACATCAGAGTGCATGGAGCCAAAGACACTAGAGCAGGCGTCAGCTCAGAGGGTTCCACTAACATCAGGTCTGACTCCTCCGGCTCTGAAGGACTAGCATGGCTTCGAGGAGGAATAGTTTGAGCTGGTACAAGGGTCTTCAGCTCCGAAGCCATTTGGGTCAAAGCCGATAACATTGTTCCAAGGCCGGTGCCAATAACAGCTTCTGCACCACACGATCCACATCCAGATCTGACAGGCTAACCGAGAGGAGCGCACAGGAGGTGGTAACGATTGAAGTATTGGACTCTTAGGTGCTTCGAACACCGGTTCCAATACTGGGGACCAGCACCAAAAGGAAAAGACTGTCGGTTCCGATGGCAGTGGAGCCTAAGTCAAGGATTTTTTAGATTTCTTAGAGTCCAAAGTCTTAGAAAACTTTGAGGACTTGCTGGATCCATCTTGGTCACTCAAAGCTTCTTGAAACAAAGATTTCAACAACCCTCTGTCGATGAGTTTTCTCTTCTTTTCCTGAAGGACCCTTGAAGAGAAGGAAATGACAAATAACACAACTGTCTTGCAAATGTAGAGCTCCTAAACAGTATACACAATTTACGTGGCTGTCTGTTACAGACATCTTTTGGCCTCACTTTGTGCACTTCTTAAAACCAGACTTAGGGTGTCTGTCTTGGTCAGCCATAATAATCCAAGAAAAATTAGTCACCACAGAAAAACTTAACAGTAATTATTCACACAAACCTAAATAAAGCAGGCTAATTCACACACACACACACACACACACACACACACACACACACACACACACACACACACACACACACACACACACACACACACGCATACTAATATAAATGCAAACTGACAGAAGAAGTCTGTCTAAAGCACACAACAAGAATTCTAAGCAGGCTACGCAATAAAAGAAGATAGCTGCTGAGAAACACAACAGGCCTTATCTAATCTATAACAATATACTGTCAACAGCAAGCTTCAACAGTAGTAAACTACTAAGCCTTAACTAAAAAAATTCTAAGGCTAAACACACACACAACAACAACTATGACTATCTAAAAAATAGGAAAACTTGTGACAAAAGGTCACTAATAAAACACACTATAATATAGATAAAGATTTTAACCTAGGCCAAACGAGGCCAACTAGAAAAATGTTTAAAGCACACAATGGGAAGGGATATAAGTGGGTAAACACACACCAAAAGCTGTAAGAGCTTCCTAAAACTCTACTAAAATACCTAAAACTATCTAACTAACAAATATTTTGAATAATAATGAAAAAATAAGTTTTACTGGCCCGAGCTAAAGCAGAACCTCCGATCTGTTGCAGCGGCAAACTAGATTGGAGGTAATTCCAGGTGCATCATGGGATAGGGACTTGTCCTCGAGCTATTTGAAGACCTCGAGCTTTGCAACTGGCCGTATCGGAGCCAAGGGATCAGCTCTGAACCCATCAGTAAAGAATGAACGGCGAGATTGAACAACTTCACATCAAAAGGTTATGCCTTACCATAACTTGGCATCTTTGTGGTCTTCCTTCATTCCTCCTCACAATAGGGTCTCGGATCCAACCTTCGGATCTGGCTCAGCCACATTTCACAGACTTCGATCCATCTTTCAAGCTCCTCCCTCTTACCCATAATGCCCTACATCCACCCAAATACCGCATATCGAGTTTGCTGATTTCATACATACGTCACCATACAGCAAAGAATGGCATAAAATTGCTCAGACATTTGACATAGGAGTCCCTTCATAATCCAGGTTCTTTTAGAAGAAAAGAGGCTGTGGGATGGTTGGGTGGGAAAGGAAGGAGGAATGAAGGAAGACAACACAGATGCCAAGTTATGGTAAGACATAACCTTTTAATTTGATGCTGTCTTCTTCATTCCTCCTCGCAATAGAGTCAGAGTCCCCAGATATGTAGATCCCGGGTGGCACTCATGGAAGGATATGCTGGAGCATCATCAAACCAAAGGAGGCCCTGCTCCTGGATATATCCAACTTGTAGTTCAATACGAAGTTGTGGCTTTTAGATCATGTTGCTGCTGCACAAATATCATCAATGGAAGTTCTAGAATAAAAAGCCAAAGTAGTAGCCATAGCACTGGTGGAATGTGCCCTGGGAGGTCTAGGTAATTCCAATCCTTTGGATGAGTAAATGTACGAAATGCAGCCAGATATCCATTTTGCCAAGGTAATTTTAGACATTGCTTGTCCAAGTATATTAGATGAGAAAGCTACAAACAGCTGATAAGACTTCCTGTGTTGTTTGGTTCTGTGCAGGTAAAAACGGAGTGGTCTATGAGAATCTAGAAGATGATGAACATGCTCCCCTTTATTAGAGAAATTTGGAAAGAACACTTGTGATTGGATGGATTGATTGATATTGTTCTCAGTGGCTACTTTAGGTATAAAGGAAGGATTGGTGCATAAGAACACTCTGTCTTTATGAAAAAGTATGTAATGAGGCTTGGAGGATAAGGCTTGTAGTTCAAAAATCCTCTCAGCGAACGTTAGTTAAAGCCACCAAAAAGACAGTCTTACATGACAGAAACGTCATATCGCAACCTGTTGCTAGTTCGAAGGGTCCCTGGGTCAAAGCCTGCAACACAAGAGTGAAGTCCCAAGGAGGGGATGGGTCCTTGATTGGAGGCCTTAGTAAGAAAACACCTTTCATGAAAGATTTGCATAGCCTAAAAGTGAACAGTGAATGGGACTGACTTGCATTATGAAAATCGAAAATAGCAGCTAACTTAAGTCTGACAGTCGAGAAGCTAGCATCCTCCTCGAAAAGAGTACTAAGAAATAACAAAATGTCTGAAACTGGTGCTGAGAAGGGATCAATATTTCTACTCCTGGCCCAAATAACAAATCTCTTCCACTTACTGGTGCAAACATTTTTGGTAGAAGCCTTTTGCAAGGCTAGAAAAAATATTTGGATCGGGGAATTAAGTCTGGACTGTCTCACTAGGGTTGGAAGTGGAGAAACCAAGCAGTCAATTTGATGGCCCGAAGATTCAGATGCTGCATCTCTGATAGATGAGAAAAGAGGTCCTGATTTGGCTCCATTATCCAAGGAGGATACTTCTGGGCGGCCACGGTGGTGCAGCAGTTAGTGTTGCCGCCTCACAGAGTGGGTTTCCTCCGGGTGCTCCAGTTTCCTCCCACATCCCAAAGACATGCTGTAGGTGGATTGGACACACTAAACCGGCCCTAGGCATGAGTGCGTACATTTGTGTGCCTTCTGTGGAAGGTTTCGCCCCAGGCTGGCAATTCAACACTGTAAAACTCCACTGCCAATCATGAGCGGACGGTGATCTGCTGTGGCGACCCCCTACCCAGGAAAAGCTGAAAGAAGAAGATCCAAGGAGGATACTTCACATGAGACCATAAGAAGGGGAACCACACCTGATGGTGCCAGAAGGGGGCAATGAGGATGACTGAGCTCTTCAACCTGCTTGCCTTCTGAAGGAACTTTGTGATGAGTGGAAGAGGAGGGTAAGCATACAGGGGACCCAGGGGCTAATCATGGACTAGAGCATCCCTCGGGGATTCTCCAGCAGGAGGGATCAGAGTGAAGAACTTGCTGCATTTGTTGTTGAAGGGAGAGGCAAAGAGATCGCAGCAAGGTTGACCCCAACAGTTGAAGATCATGTCCACTACTGATTGACAGGGACTATTCGTGTGGAACCAGGAGCGATCTGCTGAGTTTATCTGCTAAATCATTGGTTTTCCTCAGGGTATGCTTTGCAACTAGAAGATGGTCCAGTCTGAAGATATCGCCCACTCACACACTCTCATGGTCTCCCTGCACAAGGGGTTAAGAACAGGTTCCTCCTTGTTTGTTGATGTACCAGATGACAGACATGTTGTTGATGTGTACAGCAATAGTCCCCAAAGGGAGAACATCCTGAAAAGCTTGCAACATTAGGAGGACTTCTCTCATCTCTAGGAAATTGATATGCAGCCTGGTGTTGGCAGGGGACCACGTGCCTTGGACCATATTCCTATTGTAATACTCCCCCACCTAAACGGGTAAGCGTCTGTAGTCACGGTGGCTATAGGTGGGTTGTTAAAGAATGGTCTGCCTAGAATGAGGTTGTCTGACTGTATTCACCAACTGAGATGATGTATGCAAATGGGAGGACTTACAATGCAATCTAAGTAGAGTTTAGCAAAATAATCCCGAAGGAAAATATCCCACAGCTTGACAGCACAAGATCCACGTCCAGACACTAAAGTAGAAAACAAGATCTGAGGTATTTGGGTGGATGTAGGGCATTATGGGTAAGAGTGAGGAGCTTGAGAGTTGGATCCAAGTCTGTGAAATGTGGCCCAGCTGGATCCGAAGATCAGATCCAAGGCCCTATCGTGACAAGGAATGAAGTAGACAACATTAGATTGCATTTTAACCATTGCCCTAAAATGACACTAAGACAGACAGTTCAACAACGGCATTCATATTAGGAGCACTTATAGGATGAACAGCAAAACAGTGTAATAAACTTTACAATACAAAGTTATATCAGCATATACCAATACACAATAAGACATTTAATAAGGCAATCTTTGTATACAGTCAACTAGAAAATAATAGTTTCACAATACAATGTACCCTCTTCTGGAAACAATGATTTTGTTAATAAATACCAAGAGGTGCAGTATCATATGTGCATGAAATGCAGCTAATTATAGAATTCCTGAGAATATAGCTAGTTCATAGAGAGGTTTAGATGATAACAGAATGGGAAAAGCATTCAGAAGTGGTCCTTTCACTTAAAGATACAACATACAAAACAAAACAAAACCGCCAGGCAAAGCACTCTCATTAAAGTCCAATATTGCAAAAATAAAAATGAAGAGTGCACCATGTATCGCCAGGTCTAAGAAAGCTCAAGAAGTCTCCTTGTAAAACCAATAATCCACGTTTATTGTAAAAGAACAAACACAGGAACTGCAGAAGTATAAGCGCTTTCGCGTTGCATATCAACGCTTCATCAGATATAAATGCAGTAAAAAACCACCCCTCCCTTTATACAAAAAACCTCATGACATCACTACATTCATTAAAAATCATGCCACTTGCAAATCTGTTAATTTAGTATATGTAGCCGAGTGTCAATCTTGTATGAGATTTTATGTGGGCATGACGACTAGGTCACTACGAGAGCGTATAAGAGAGCATATCTATGCCATCAGCAAGGGCAATACTACAAATGCCCTTGCGAAACACACAATGGAACTAGGTAATACACACAACTTTAAATTTCAGGTTTTGGAGTTAGTTAATACTGACAAAAGGTTGGGTAATTTAAAGAACAGAACAGAGGAAAGAGAGGGCAAGTGGATAATGAAGTTACAAGCCCATAGATTTGGGCTTAATGACAGGTTGTCCATTAAGCCCTTTTTAGCATCTAGGAGTCTTAAGCATTAAGTTTTATTTCTTGAGCTGTGCTTTATTGTCCTAATTATTTAATTGTTTTAATGAATGTAGTGATGTCATGAGGTTTTTTGTATAAAGGGAGGGGTGGTTTTTTACTGCATTTATATCTGATGAAGCGTTGATATGCAACGCGAAAGCGCTTATACTTCTGCAGTTCCTGTGTTTGTTCTTTTACAATAAACGTGGATTATTGGTTTTACAAGGAGACTTCTTGAGCTTTCTTAGACCTGGCGATACATGGTGCACTCTTCATTTTTATTTTTGTAAAGATACAACATGTTTAGTTTTTAACATCCGAATAGGTCACAATTCCTAATGTCATTAGAATGACATACCAGTAGTTCAACCAAAAAAATGAGCTATCAGGTCTGATCAATGCTAGTGACTTACAGGCATTGCAAAGACTTATTGCAACATCAGAATTATATCCAAAACTGTATGGTGTTACTTTGGAATACACCCCTGAGGTAAGCCGTGGCAAGAGATCGGAATCTAAAAAAAACTATAAGAAGGAAAATATCACTTTTTGAAGGGAAAGGCAGAGTAGTAGTTATTGTAGAGTCTGGCAGTTAGTGTAGAGGACTAAAGCTCTCAGTTGTTTATCAGCTGTTTCCTGTGCCAGTGGTGCAGAGCTGTATTCTTTTTACCATCATCTGCCTACTGTGTGACCTTGAGTAAGTCACTTAACCAGACAATGCGTTGGGGCCATCAGAAATTTGGGGTAGGATCCTAATTGGTCTATTGGACTGCATACATAGTAACAACCTAATAACCTAGATATTCAATTACCTCTGGTGATGGTGGCATAAGGGTGCTTATTTCTAGAGAAAAACAGAATAAAGTTAACAGAGCTTAATAGCAGGATGTGGCAGTTAGATCAGAGGAATGAAGCTCTGAGCTGACAATGAGCTGCTTCTAATACCCAGGGTACAGTTTATGATTGCTTCCACCTTTCCTATCTTGCTGGGTGAAATCTCAGCAAGTCACTTAACTAGACTATGCTCCAGGTTTGCCCATGAAAAAGGGCAAATGAGTCCAAAGGGCTTAGCTTACCCAGTCAATAAATAGATAAGAGGTCAAGTACATTTTTAGCTATTAAAGAAAGCTCATACCCTTCTTTGCCTTTGCTGTTTCATAATCTTGTTCCAGGGGTAAGGACTCCAGATAGCTTACAAGCAAAGAGAGTACAACTGACATTTAATGAAAAAGCCAGTTCAATAAGTTTGTCTTGAAAGGAGAGAAATGCCTGGCTAGGCAATAGTAATTGTAAACTGATTGTTGTTGTTGTGTCTTTCAGCATTTCCCGGTTAGGGGTTGCCACAGCAGAACTCCAGTCCGCTAATGATTGGCAGTTGATTTTTACGTGCTGAGTTGCCAGCCCTAACGCACAACCTTCAACGAAGGTACACCCAATTCACGCATGTCTCCACCTAGAAGACGCTCTAGCTGAGAGTCGAACCGGACAGTGTCTTACTGTGAGGCGACAGCGCTACCGCAGCAGCACCACCACGGATAATTGTAAACTGATTGAGGTGGCGAAATGCATGCCTCAAATTTTATTCAAGTTTATTATAAGTTGTTTGTTAGTATAAAGCAATTCAAGAGGTTACTGAGAGCTTGTTGGAGGGCAGATTTAATGCTAATTTAAACTTCATATAATCTTAAGATGGTAAGATCATCTGCACAAATGAAGAAATTTGATAAGCGGTGGTCAAAAGGGACAGAAAAAATAAACAGTAAGAGAATAAGTCAAGCCAGGAGGTAGCCATGGGGAGGTAACTGGTTAGAAAATAAAGGACCTAGGTATGGCTGCAAATGATCTTTCAGTGAGATAGCATTTAAAATCAAGACAAAACACCTGGAGCAAAGTGGACACTTCAGCTTATCTATAGGCTTAAACAAAGTCAAAAGCTTTTGTTAAATTAACAAAAACAGCACTAGCAAATACAATCTTATCCACTGCAGACAGAACATTGTCTGTGAGGGAGCAACCAAGTCCTCTATGTTTTTAAACACGAAACATCTTTATTAAATTATCATGTATAACTTAGGCAATCTTACATTTATATAAATGGAAATAAATTCCACTGACACAATCTCAGTTGCAAACATAATACATTACAAACCATGCTGACACAACTGTCGCTGCAAACATTATGCATCACTAAAAATATAGTCAGTCATTGTCAGTCAACAATTACATAGATCATTTAATTTCTGCCTTTTTTATAACATTGCTCCTCCTCTGCATGTATTGATCCCACACTTCCCATTTTTCCTGTGTAATTTGTACTACCCTTTTCTAAAGATCACAATTCCAGTTGTTTTACCTTTGTTACTATCTTTGCCACTTCTAGTAAAGCTGGTTTAGACTTTAATTTCCATTTTCTAATAAGTGCTTTTTTGGCAGCCATCATAATTAGATTCAGCAAGACCTTACTATGTCTAGGCAATTCTGATTCTGTATTATAGCTCAAAAAATCATTTCTTTAGTTAGACCAATTTGCTCACCCAGCATCTTCAACAGAGCAGTCTGCAGGGAATCTTTAAAGTATGCCTGCAGGGAATCTTTAAAGGATGCCAACTAATTACACTCCCAGTAAATATGTTCCCAGTTACCTCTTTCTTCCTCATCACACCTCCAACATTTGCTGTCTACCTGAAGAAAAATTCTTTGTAATCTACTTAGGGTATAAAAATACCAATGTAAACACTTCCAAGCAAAGATCCTAAATCTTCTAGACTTCGTTGCATATTTGGGAGAATACATATATCCCCCACTGTTTCTCTGTCAATTGCTTATCCAATCTCTCTTCCCAATCCTTTCTAACCTCCTCTAATTCTTATAGTTATCATGTAATATTTTATAGGCTCTACTAATTATTCCTTTCTTAACAGCAACTTCTGTTCTAGATTATACTAAAAACTCTACTAATGCTGGTCTTTCATGAGGACCACCCTATTTCTTTCTCTTTGCCTACTTTCTGATAATCCTTGACAGGGAAGGCAATCTCTAGCCTGGAGTCCAAATAAGTTCTTGGCATATTCTCATTCTGTTACCTTCCCCTCTCTAGTTATTTGTTCTTAATACCCTGGTTCCTTTGCCAATTTTCTCCAATAAATTCCAGCACCCTCTTGCCTACTGTCTGCATCCCTAATTGCAGTCATCCCTTATTCTACTTTACTCTTGCCATCTTCCCCAACCCAGATAAAATCCTTCAACTCTTTACTAATTGCTATCCACAACTTCTCCTGCAGACCGGTTATACGTCATCATTTTTATTTCATCGCCTTCTATTCTAGAGGTTAGTAATTCAGCCTCCTCTACCTCTAATCTTGGAATATTTAATTTTTCCATAAACATTTATATTTGTACCATTCTTGATTTTCATCTCTCTGCCAATTATATCATTGAATTTCTGAGTCCCTTATTTTCTTTGCCAGTTGTTCTAAATATAATGTAAATAACAAAGGGGAGAGAGGACACCCCTGCCTGGTTCCTCTGCTCAAGCACAGATCATCAGAAAGGACCCTACCATCCTTTATAATTTTATCAGGGAATGCAAATGCTTCCATTGCTCTGTTCATAAAGTCCCATCTTACTCTGACAAATGCTTTCTCTGCATCAAGACCCACCAACAACAGTGGTATTTTCTTACATTCCGCTTCCCTCTGGATCATCAGTGTTTTGTTAATGTTGTCAAATGTTTGCTTCCCCTCCACAAAACCATATTGATCCATTATCTATTGATTCTGGGATCACTTCTGACATTATTTTAGCCATTATAGACATAAACACTTTATAATCATGGTTTAGTATTGACATGGGCTTGTATGAAGCTGGAGCTAATGAATCTTTACCCTCTTTAGGTATTACAACTACCACCGCATTCTTCCAGGATGTTGGTATTTCTCCTCCTCTTAAAATACTGTTAAACAAATCCTTCCAGATCTTTAACAATTTTTCTCTCATAGCTTCCCAAACTTCCACAGGAATACCATCTATTCCTGGGGACTTTCCTGTAGACCGGTTATACGTCATCATTTTTATCTCATCGCCTTCTATTCTAGAGGTTAGTAATTCAGCCTCCTCTACCTCTAATCTTGGAATATTTAATTTTTCCATAAACATTTATATTTGTACCATTCTTGATTTTCATCTCTCTGCTTTATATAGACTTTCACATAATTTCCAAAATATCTCTAATACTTTTACAGGATCCCTTGTTATCTTCCTTGTTATAAGCTCCCTAAGTTTGGTGACAGTCCTTTCTACTTTCTGTTGCCCGAGTTGTTATGCTATATGTTTTTGTGCTCTAGAGTTATCATCAAAATACAGCTCCTTAACAGCACTCTTTCTAAACTCATTTATATTACTGAGGTAATCCTTTATTTTTTGTTTAGCATTCTGCAGTTGCTCCTCTTCTTGTTCTGTGAGACTCCTCCTATTTTGCAATACTTTAACATTTGTCAGTCCCTCTAAATAATTCTTGTTACTTATAGGTTCACAGGTAGTACTAGGCTATCTGCCCAAAGGCATTTATAAGCCTAGCCAGAGGTTGTCGGCTTTCGCCACCCCATTGATTAATTAACTGAGCCTCTGTCAAGCAGAGCCAATGCAGTGATTCCAGGGGTTTATTTTCTGTTACCCATCCACTCGTCAAGGTTTCTCTTGAAGAGTGTTTGTGAGGGGCTCTGCCTAATGTAGTTAGGAATTTTGTTCCAAAGCATGGGGAGTCTCTAAGACAGAAATCTATCCCTCCAGCATGTTCTATTTATTGTTGTGGAGAGGTTTAGCTCACTAGAACGCGTGGCTCGCAGTGGCTTGAATTTCTTTAGGTGGAGCATGTCCATCAATTCTGAGTTGGACATGGCTTTGTAAGTCAAGCAGAGATCACCTCTGAGTAAGCGATATGTTACTGAGTACAGCCAGAGTTTTTTCAGTCGGGCTGCATAGGACATATGTTTGAGGCCAGTAATCCTCTTGCTGAGGTACTTTTGTGGTCTTTCCAGCTGTTGGAAGTATCTTGTGAGGTACATCCCAAATGGGGCATTGTACTCTATGACGGGTCTGATGAGTTATAAGTAGAGGGGCACTATAACCTCTTTATTTCTAGATGTGAACTCTTTAGTAATTAGATGGGCCACATAGAAGGATTTCCTAACTACTTTGGCAATATGATTGTCAAAGGACAGATTACTATCTACCTGGGTCCCCAGATCTCTTATTACCTCTTCTGTATTACGGGGGCTGCCACCTATGTGGTAATTTGTGGGTGTTTTGTTTTTCCCAAATGGGATGACTATGCATTTTTTGGCATTTAGCTTGAGGCCATGACTTTGACACCAGGTGTCCATCTCAGTAAGGCCCCTTAGGAGGATGGCCATGTCAGCCAGAGAGTCAATTATAGCTCCCAGTTTGCAATCATCGGGAAATTTGGTTAGCCATAGTCCTCCTGTGTTTGCCTGTACTTCTGAGAAGTATATGCCGAACAATAGGGGGTCACAGGACTGAGCCTTGTGGGACACCACTTGTAACTGGTTTAGAGACAGACCTGGAGCCCATTATTCTTACAGTGTGAGTTCTGTCTGTAAGCCAGTTGGCAACCCATCTCATGACATAGGGGTTTATGTTCAGGCTGGTGAGTTTTTCTGTAATACCAGAGTGGGGAATGGTGAATAAAGCCTTGGCGAGGTCAAGGTAGGCTGCGTGAACCACCTTTCCCTTGTCTATGGTCTTGGTGACTGTCTCGAAGAAGTCAACCAGGTTTAGCAGGCAATATCTGCCCTTAAAGCCGAACTGGATTGGGTCAAGCGTTTCGAGGTTCCCAATGCCTTTGTTAATGAGTTCCAAGATGATGCGCTCAATAGCCTTGCAGACCAGGCTAGTCAGGCTTATAGGGCGATAGTTACCAGGGTCAGTTGTGGTCCCTCCTTTGTTGAGTGGAATAACCATTGCTGTGTGCCATTCTATGGGCACGTAACCTGTGGAGAGGCTGAGGTTGAACAGTGTGTTTAGGTGGGGGGGTTAGTTCGTTCTGTAGTTCATGCAAGATGCAGCCTGGGACACCATCTGGCCCCACTGATGCTGTGTTTTTGGCTTTTGAAAGGGCTTTTTACCCCTGTGTGTTTATGATTTCTGGAACACTATACTTTTTCCGGTATTGTTGTGGGCCCTTTTAGGGGTGAAGTTTGCACTGAATCTATCTGCCAGGATGTTGGCAATATCAGTAGGTTCAGTATATTTTGTGCTATTTTGCACTAGCTCAGTGCATATCTACGAGTTGCCACTTAGATTCTTAACACAGCTAAAGAAGGCTTTGTGGTTATCTTTTGAATCCTTAGCTATTTTTCTTTCGAAGTAAGCCTTGGATGATTTTATGAGAGACCTTAGTTTCTTACTGATACTGATCAGGGATGTCTTTCCTTCTTGGGATTTGCTTTTTTTTCTGAACTGGTTTCCTCCTCCTATTGTATAGCCTGTTTATGGTAGGGGTCCACCAGACTGGTTTCCTTCTCTTAAAGGGTGAGTCTTGGTTTTGCTAGGGATGGCACAATCCATGCATCCTTGTAGGTGCTCACAGAGTGCATTTGTAAAGGTTTCTACATCTTGGGCAGCGTTATCCTTTAGCGTGAGGGCTGTGAAACTTACCGCCTCTGTCTTAAGTAAGGTAAAGTTTGCTTTAGAAAAGTTTTTTTTAATGTGGTTTCCTTAGTGGGGGGGGGGGGGGGTTGTGGACATCCAGAGTGATTAGTTTATGGTCTGATCTAACCAGTGACGGGCTGACTTCCGGTGTGGGACATCTGTCACCCATGTTGGTGATTACCAGGTCCAATATGTTTTCACCTCTGGTAGGGGAGTTTACCAGCTGATCCAGGGCATTTGCATTGATGAATTCCAGGAAGTGCTGGGCCTGGGAGTTTGTACTCGAGTAGTTTTCCCAGTTAATGGTAGGGCAATTGAAATCGCCTAATATCAGGGTGTTCTGTAGGAACTTCATGTTTTCCAGTGTCTCCAGAAAGCCGGAGAGGTGGTCCTAGGTCATGGAGGGTGATCTGTAGCAGGCCACAATTTGCACTACAGATTTGCCCGATGTTAGCTGCACATAGATGATCTCAGAGGTATCATGCTGCGCCACTAGCCTGGAAGTGTAGGTATCCTTGATGAATATGGATACACCCCCTCCTTCTGTGTTTCGGTCCATGTTCTGTGGCCGAAATGTGTGGTATGAGTTGTAGCCCGGTAGTGCTGGGGTCCTCTCTGGAGCCTTGAACCATGTTTCAGTTACTGCACAGATGTCGAAGTCCTCCATACTGAGGAGTGCTTTGAGCGCGTGCATTTTGAGATTTAAACTCCTGGCGTTGAGTAGCATAACCCTCAGTTTTTTGTTAACTGTGCGGTTTACGGAGGTGGGTTTGACTTTTGAGCCTTGCCTAAAAAAGGCACTATGGGGGCAGCAAAAGCCTTAACCAGTATTCGAAAAGCCTAGGGGTGACAGATGCAAGCCATCTCTTGTAAAGCAATGCGGTAATGCGGTTTATCGAGCATGTTGTCCCAGGCTGACAGACACTGGATCCCCTTTGAATGACACAAGAAGCTTAGCCAATTGTTGAAATTGATCATTTTTTCTTTTTACTGAGGTATCATTCTTGGTGACGGCAGGATGCTACTCAGGGTCAGGGTCATAACTGCCTGGGCTACATGATCTTAACCGTATCTCATTTTCTTTCATTTCCACCCTATTTTTAAACTCCACTTTAATTTTATCTCACTCCCTAGCTATACTTTCAGAAGAAATTTCTATCTTCTCTAACAGCTCCTGAATAATTTCCACTACCCATTCCTTAAATTCCGCTCTTTTCAACGGATAGTTGGGAAAGAACCAGTGCCTCATTTTTTACTTCATTTCCCTGTTTTTATTTTAGTTATTATTAACGCATGATCTGAAATAGTTATTGGGTGTATATCACAACCTTCAATTAAATGCACATGTTCCCGTGAAATGTAAATTTTGTCTAACCTAGTATAGTTTCTCTCTTTTGGGGAATAACATGTAAATTCACTCCAAACTTTTTGTACTGAATTCACATCTTCCATGCCAAATATTTTCATAAGTGTCTTTAAAAATCTACCCTCTGTTATATTTCCCTTCTGACCCCCCCCCCCAGACACATCTTCACTGTTGCAAATGAAATTCCAGTCCCCACCTGTAAGTAATACTTCTTACTGAAAGCTGATTATTTCTCTCAAAATTTTCTTAAGATCCATTATAGCAGTATTCTGTGGAATATAAATACATGCCATTGTAATCCGCCTCCCTTGCTAGTAGCCTGTTAGTACTACAAATCTGCCATTGTTGTATTTTTTTTATTCTCTTCTATTAGTATTGGAGCTCCTCTTGCAATTAATGTAAGTACTCCTCTCTTCCTTTGCTCCAGATATTCCTCTGAATAACCATCATGAAAACCTTTCGTTATCAAATTCACACATGTAGCTCTTTCCAAGTGTGTCTCCTGCAGCATAACTATTTGCACTCTACATTTTTAATGCAGTTCACTACTCTTTCTTTTATCTGTGAGACCATTAGCATTTAAAGACATTATATAAAGCATCATATTCTTGAGAGATTATTATTCCCACATTTTATGTTTAACAGCTTTTTTGTTAAATGTCTAGTTTCAGCTTTTGTATTACATGTATGTACTGTCTGGCAAGTTGAGCTTTTATACAGTTTCTTGTCATCTCCATTTGAGCCTATGCCACATCTTACAGAAATTTTTGTTTTATTGAAAACTCTCAAACAAAAATTCATACACACCTCCAATACCCTCCTAAAAACTATTAATTTAACAATAACACACAAAATTATGTACATCTTCAAATAGTGAAGATTTACTCTCCTAATAGGAACAAATGTGCCAAACTGACAGCCACACACACAGACTAAAGATAACCTAAAAGAAAAGTTATCCATGGTAAGACGCATGGTATAGCCTGTGGTTCTATTAAGTGCTGTCTGGATTTGTCTTTTCTTTATAGCTCTCTCAGCTGGGAAACACTTGAATGCTTTCAGAAAACATTTTCTACAAGCCATTTCTCTTTATCAGATTCTCTGCTAGAGACATGAGAACCAGGCACAAAACTGTTTACTAGAAAAAAAAGCCTTATAATATTCAATATTTTTCATTTCATTGCTTTCTCTTTAAAAATGATACTAGATTACGCTAATAGCCTTAACCCAGTCATTCCCTTATGCAAGGATGAGAAAAAGCACACTAAATTTTCTTTTGTCATACTCTTTAAACCATATATTTGTTTTTACATTGCAGTGCCTACATTTCTTAAAACTGAATAAAAAGAAAGGTAGAAAGAAAAGAAAAAAAGAGGAGCACCTGTTTACATCAGTACCCCCATTACACTTAAAAATAACTGAAAAAAATACTTAACAACATGCAAAGAAATTCATGTGCTATTTAAATAGTACTATTAAGAAAAATGTGTTTTACTTTGAGTTAACTTTCTCCCTCCTCTTCCCCTCTCCTGAGTATTTTTCCAAATATTAATGATGTGAAGTAGGGCACATGCTTTAGAGTCCCCTACATAGGTTCATAGGTTGGTACTGAGCTATCTGCCCAAAGGCATATATTAGCCTAGCCAAGTTGTGCGGTAATCACCGCCCCTTTAGTACTTCCCTAGACCCTTGTGCTAGCAGCTAGTACCCTTGGCCCCTATCTAGTAGTGCTGTTGGTGTGATCCCCGGTGTGAACTTTCTGTTACCCATCCACTCATCAAGGTTCCTCTTGAAGAGTGATAGTGAGGGGCTCTGTCTTAGGTAGATCGGGACCCTATTCCATAGTAAGGGAAGTCTCTGCGAAGGGAATCTATCTCTCAGCATGTTCTATTCATTGTTGTGTTGAGGTTTATATCCCTAGAGCATGTAGCTCGAGTAGATTTGGTTTTGCTAAGATGGAGCATGTTCGACAAATCTGGGTTGGACATGGCTCTGTACGTTGAGAAAGTTTAACAAAGCCACAAAAAAGTCCAATATTCCATATTTTCTTGTTCTGTCATGTTTCTCAAATATAATTACTGCATTGTAATCCCACATTTGTCAATTTCCAAGCTACTGATTTTATTCTCCAAACGTTAATGACATGAATTAGGGCATATGCTTTACAGTCCCCTACAAGTTTAACCAAGTCCAAGAAAATCCAATATTTCCAGATTTTCTTGATCTATTCCTGTTCTTTCCTTCTCCCAAACCCTGTCTCTGCTTCATTTCCAATGTACCCTCTCTATTCATCTAGTCAACTCTTGTACTTTCTTTCCTCTCTCAAGCATTTTATATTGAAACATGGGAAAAGGTTTCACTGGCACAGGCTCTCTGTGGTCTTTATTACAAGAACAACAATAAGAAGAATCTCCTTCTGTTTCAAGGATCACTTTTTGTTGGGCAAACTTTTCTTCCTTAGCATGTATTTCATCAAAAAATTATTTGCTCCTCCAGGGAAAAATATTTTGAAGACAGCTAGGTACAGCGGTTTGAATCTCATGACTGCTTCTTGACATTCTCTGAATAATGGGATAAATTTACTCATCCTCTGGCTGGTATACAATGAGTAGTCATTCTCCACAAACACTCTGCTGTCACCCAGTTTTAATATTTTGCCTTCTGCCACAGTTTTGTCAGTATCAACTCCTTCTACTGGTTCATAGGTTGGTACTAGGCTATCTGCTCTAGATCCTATACAAGCATAGCCATAACAATTCCCTGGATATTTCTTCCCACAATATTTACTTCCCTGGACTCATGTCTAGCAGGGCAACTGACATGATCCCTGGGGTGAATTTCCTATCTCCCATCCAATCGTCAAGGTTCCTTTTGAAGAGGTCTAAGGAGGTGCTCTACTTGACATGTATGGGCAGTCTATTCCAGAGTATGGCGAGTCTCTGGGTCAGGAACCTATCCCTCCAGCATGATTTGTTCATTGTGATGACAAAGTTTCGATCCCTGGGGCGTGTGGCTCTGAGGGATTGGGATTTCTTTAAGTGGAGCATGTCCAACAGCTCAGGGTTTGACATGGCCCTGTATGTTAAGTAGAGATCGCCTCTGAGTAGACGATATGCCACAGAATAGCCGGAGTTTTTATTTTAGACGGTCAGCATAGGGCATCTGCTTTAGGCCTGTGATTCTTTTAATGAGGCATTTCTGCGGCCTTTCCAGCTGTTGCAGATGTCTTGTGAGGTACATACCAAAAGGGGCATTGTACTCTATAATGGGTCTAATGAGGGATGAGTACAGCGGGACAATGACCTCCTTTTTTCTGAATGAAAAGCCCTTAGTGATGAGGTGTGCCACATAGAAGGATTTCCTGACTGTTGTGGTGATGTGGTTATCGAAGGCGAGACCACTATCCACCTGTGTCCCCAAGTCTCTCATCACACTTTCAGTGTTTAGCGTACTGCCACCTATGTGGTAATTCATGGGTACATGTTTTTTCCCAAAGGGGATAACTATACATTTCTTGGCATTAAGCTTGAGCCCATGGTTATGGCACCAAGCATCTCTTTCTGTAAGGCCCTTTTGTAGAATATCCACATCATTTGGGGATTCAATAATGGCTCCCAGTTTGCAGTCATCTGTGAACTTTGTTAGCCAGACTCCCTTAGTGTTGGTCTGTACTTCAGAGAAGTAGATGCCAAACAAGAGCGGTCCCAGAACTGAACCCTGAGGTACTCCACTTGTCTAGAGCTGGATTTGGAGTCGGCTACTTTTACAGTCTGGGTTCTGTCAGTAAGCAAGTTGGCAACCCATCGGGTGACGTAGGGATTTATGCCCAGCTTAGTAAGTTTATCTATGATTCCAGAGTGGGGGATGGTGTTGAAGGCCTTGGCAAGGTCCAGATAGGCTGTGTGGACTGCCTTACCCTCGTCCACAGCTCTGGAGACTGATTCAAAAAAGTCAGTCAGGTTCAGGAGACAAGATTGGCCTTTCACGAACCCAAACTGGGTGGGGTCCAGTGTTTGAAGGTTGCCAATGTCTTTGTTTATAAGTTCCATGATAATGCGTTCCATGCCCTTGCAGATCAGGCTTGTCAGACTGATGGGACAGTAGTTCCCATGATACAAGCTGGATCCCCCTTTTGTGGAGTGGGATAACTGTAGCTGTGCGCCACTCAATGGGCATGAAGCCTGAGGTGAGGCTATGATTAAACATGACACTGGTGCCAGTTCATTTTGTAGTTCATGTAGTACACAGCCCGGAATGCCGTCTGGTCCCATGGATGCTGTATTCTTAGCTTTGGAGAGTGTGGTCTCTACCTGTGTGGCCGTGATTACCGGCATTTAGCAATCTTTTGGTACTGAGATAGGCCCTTTAAGGGGTGAGGGGGGGGTGAAGTTTGCACTAAATTGATCTGCCAGTATATTGGCAATATCCTTGGATCAGTGTATTTAATGCCATTCTGTTGTAGCTCAGAGCAGATCTGAGCATTGCCATTTAGATTCTTGACATAACTATAGAATGCCTTGTGGTTGTCTTTGGAATCTTTGGCAATTTTATTTTCGTAACTAGCTTTGGAGGATTTTATGAGGGATCTTAGCTTCTTACTGAGGCTGGTAAGGGAGTTTTTTTGCATCCTGGGAGTTTCCTCTTTTCTGCAACAGTTTCTTTCTTCTGTTGTATAGTTTGTTTATGGCAGAAGATCACCACACTGGCTTCCATTTTTTGGAGGAGAGCGTCTTGCTTCTATTTGGGATAGCACGATTCATGCACAATGGATGTGGTTGTACAGTGTCTTAGTGTATGATTCAGCAGTCGAACTTTCAGCTCCCATCTGCATGGGTGTCATGAAGTTTGTCACTTCTAACTTGAGTAGCATGAAGTTGGCTTTGGAGAAGTTTTTTTTACAGAGGTTTCCATACTGAGGGGTGGGGGGTGGGATGTGGATGCCAAGGGTGATTTGTTTATGGTCAGATCTGACCAATGAGGGGGGTGACCACTGGTGTGGAGCATCTATCTCCCATGTTGGTAATGACCAGGTCTAGGATACTGGAGCCCCTGGTGGGACAATAGATTAGTTGATACAGGGCATTGGAATTTATGAATTCCAAGAAGCATTGGGAAAAGGTGTTGGTACCTGAGTAGTTATATAATAATAGTAATAGTTAATGCTTTAATAATTACTTTATTGGTTGTAAAATTTTAATGGCTGGTTTTGATCATGTGATTTTATGAATCCTCTATTTAAAAGACATTAAATGTGAACAATGTATGCTGATGAAGGGTTGAGAGCCCAAAAGCTTCATTAAACTTGACGTTCTTGGTGATTACCTTGTTTTCTTGGCTTTATAAGTGTTCTGACAACGTTTATTGGACCTGAGTAGTTTTCCCAGTTAATGGCAGGGTAGTTAAAATCACCCAGTATTAGGGTGTTTGGTTGTATCTTAATATCTTCCAGTATGTTTAGAAATATGTAGTGAAATTCTTTGGGCATGGTGGGGGATCTGTAGCAAGCTACACTTTGGATTGCAGTCTTACCTAGTGTTAGTTGCACCTGGAGAATTTCAGATGCATTGTGTTGGGCAACTAGCCTGGAGGTGTGAATATCCTTGGTGAATATGGATACTGCTCCACCTTTAGTGTTTCGGTCTTGGTTTGGTGGCCGAAAAGTGTGGTAAGAGTTATAGCCAGGTATTGCAGGGGTGCTCTCTGGAGCCTTGAACCAGGTCTCAGTTACTGCACAGATATCGATGTTCTCCATTTTTAGGAGTGCCTCGAGAGAGTGCATTTTGAGATTTAGACTTCTAGCATTGAGTAGCATAACCTTCAGATTTTGCATGCTTGTATCGGTTATGGTGGTGGTTTTATCCTTTGAACTTTGCCTAAAAAAGGCACTATATGGGTGGCAAGAATTTTAGCCAGTAACCTGAATCCCAGGGGTGACAGGTGCAGACCATCTCTGACAAAGCATCGTGGTTTGTCGATCATGTCATCCCAGGTATACAGATACTGGATCCCCTTTGAATGACACCAGAAGCTTAGCCAATTGCTGAAGTCAATCATTTTGTTCTTATACTGTGGTATCATTCTGGGCAAAGGCAGGATGCTACTCAGGGCTAGGGTCATACCTGACTGGGCCACATGATCCAAAAGCTCTTCCAAGTCTCTTTTCATGTAGTCCAGAGAGGTACGTCTCGAATCATTCACTCCAACATGGGCAATTCTGAAACCTGGTTCAAGGCTCCTGAGAGCACCCCGGCACTATTAGGTTTTACCTCATATCATGCGTTCCAGCCCCAAAACCCGGACCACTCCACAAAAGGAGGGGGTGTATCCATATTCATAAAGGATACCCACACCTCCAGGTTGGTGGCAACGCACGAAGCTTCGGAAACCATCCAGGTGCAACTAACCATAGGCAAAACTGCTCTACAAATTGTAGCATGCTACAGGCCACACTCTCAAACTCAGGAACCCCACACAGCCTTCCTGAAGACACTGGAGGGTATAAATGTATCTCCAAACACCATCATATTGGGTGACTTCAACTACCCGAATATAGACTGGGAACATTACTCAAGCCCTAACCTTCTAGCCCAACGGTTCCTGGAGTTCATAAATTCAAATGCCATGGAACAGCTAGTCACTGTTCCCACGAGAGGAGAAAATATACTAGATCTCATTATCACAAACATGGGGACAAAATGCTCCACACGAAGTATATCCCTCATTGGTGAGATCTGATCATAAACTAATCTCACTGGAAATCCACATCCCCCCACCCCAAACAAAAAGACCACAGTGAAGAACTTCTCTAAAGCAAACTTCACACTACTCAAGACTGGTGTGGTATCCTTCAAGGCCCCTGAGCCAGTGGAAACCACAACCCAAGCTGCGGAAGCCCTTACAAATGCCTTCTATGAACACCTCCAGGACTGCATGGATCAGGCAATCCCAAATAAAACCAAGACTCTTTCCACAAAGGGCAAACGTCCAGTCTGGTGGACACCAGCCATTAACAAACTTTACAATAAGAGGAGAAAGCTACTACATGATAGAACAAAATCCAAAAAAGGGAAGTCACCCCTGATCATTATTAGTAAAAAAATATGAGCACTCATAAAATCAACTAAGGCCAATTTTGAGAGAAAAATTGCCATGGATTCAAAGGACAATCATAAGGCCTTTTTCAGCTATGTTAGGAACCTGGGTGGAAACTCCCAGATATGCTCAGAATTAGTCCAAAATGATACAAAAATCACTGAACCCACAGACATTGCCAACATACTGGCAGACAGGTTCAGTGCAAACTTCACACCCCTCTCCCCCCCTAAAGGAGAGATAACTATCCCAGCAGAGTGTAGCCTCCCAGACATCTCAAATGCGCAGGTGAAAGCTGCTCTCTCTAAAGCTAAAAACACAGCATCAATGGGACCGGATGGTGTCCCCGGCTGTGTGCTACACGAGCTAAATGAGGAATTAAACCCGCACATAAGGCAGCTGTTTAATCTCAGCCTTACCACAGGATACGTGCCCAAGGAGTGGCGTACGGCAACTGTGGTCTCACTCCACAAAGGTGGTGCCTCTACAGACCCTGGTAATTACCACCCCATAAGCTTAACAAGTCTAGTCTGTAAAGCTATGGAGAGGATCATAATGGAGCTCATAAACAAAGATATAAGGGACTTGCAGACATTGGACCCGACCCAGTTTGGCTTCGTCAAGGGGAGATCATGCCTTTTGAACTTGGTCGACTTCTTCGAAACAGTCACCAAGGCCATTGATGAGGGAAAGGCAGTCCATACAGCCTACCTTGACCTTGCAAAGGCCTTCGACACAATACCCCACTTGGGTATTGTAGAAAAACTTACCAGCTTAAATGTAAACCCATATGTCACAAGATGGGTTGCAAACTGGCTTAAGGACAGAACCCACAGGGTTAGAGTTGCTGGCGCTATGTCAGACTCCGAGCCGGTCACAAGCGGTGTCTCACAGGGCTCGGTCCTTGGCCCCCTATTGTTCGGCATCTACTTCTCAGAAGTACAGGCCAACATAGGAGGACTTTGGCTGACAAAGTTTGCAGACGACTGCAAACTGGGCGCCATAGTGGAAAGTGCATCGGACACGGATATCCTTCAGAAGGGACTCACGGAAACAGATAGCTGGTGCCAGAGCCATGGCCTGAAGTTAAACGCCAAAAAATGTATAGTCATACCCTTCGGGAAAAACAAGTTAACCCCAAGCTACCATATAGGTGGCAATCCACTAAGCACAGAAGAGGTTATCAGGGACCTGGGGACCCAGGTTGACAGTGGCCTTTCTTTTGACACTCACGTTGCTAAAGTGGTTAGAAAGACCTTCTACATTGCCCACCTGATCATGAAGGATTCACATCCAGATCTAGTGAGGTCATTGTTCCCTGTACTCTTCACTTATCAGACCAATGATCGAGTACAATGCCCCATTCGGGATGTATCGCACCCGACATCTGCAGCAATTGGAGAGACCCCAAAAGTTCCTCACCAAAAGGATAAAGGGACTCCAAAATCTGTCATATGCTGCCAGATTGAAGAAACTCCAGCTCTATTCAGTTGCATACCGTCTGCTCAGAGGTGACATGTGCCTGACATACAAGGCCATGTCCAACCCGAATTAATGGACATGCTCCACCTCAAAAAACCAAATCCACCAAAACCACTAGAGCAAGCGACTTAAACCTTAGCACGGATATAAATAGGATGTGCTGGAGGGATAGATTTATCACTCAGAGACTCCCTATGCTGTGGAATAAAATCCCAGTCCATGTGAGGCAGAGCACCTCGCTGGCTCTGTTCAAGAGAAATCTTGACCTGTGGATGGGAGATCGTAGGTTTATCCCGGGAATCATCTCTGTGTCACTGCTGGACAGAGGCACAACAAACTAATGGGCATAGTATTTTTTCATATAAGGGGTGGCGTAAGCCACAAAAATTTGGGCTAGGCTTATAAATGCCTTAGGGCAGATAGCCTAGTATAAACCTATGAAACTATGAACCTATGCTGAACAGCTATAATACATTCCTCAGTCAGTTTTTTTTCGTCACCTTTTGTACCAGATTTTCCTTCAGGCCTTCTGTATTTCTTTTTCCTGGTATCCAGGAAGTGCACTTACTAGCCAGTTACTGAAATTTACCCAGGAATCTATGTCCACTGGGTTGCTCTGATAAGTTTCTGTTTTCACATTGGAAGAGCTAGAATTAAGCTATTACTCAATATGCAACCATCTTGGAAGTCCCCAAACAAGAAACATCTTTATTAAATTATCACTTATGACATGGACAATTATACAATTATATAAATGAAAAAACACTCATATTGAGATATTTTCAGTTGCAAACATTATACATCACTTATAATCTATCCAGTCATTGTCACTCGAACATTACAAAGCCCATTCAGTTCCAGCATTCCCTTAAACCTTGTTCCTCCTCCAAAACATTTTTCTGCATGTATTTTTCCAACAATTCCCATTTTTCTATATAATTTGCTCCTACCCTTTTCCTAAAGGTCCCAGTTCTAATACAGTTGGTATACACGGATTTCTATTTTCTAGTAATGTTTTTTTGTAAGTATTCAGAATTAAACTCAGCAAGGCCTTACCAAGTCTAGGCAATTCCAATTCTATCAAGATAAAATGACACCAGAAAGGAAACAGTAAAATCCAACAACAGGACTGTGACTATCAAGTTAAGCGCTTTCAATCACTTTATTTACAATGAGCTTCTTCAGAACAAAGTACCTTACACACTCAATTCCTTTATAAACAGTAGTCAATTAAGTCACATGATGTTCTCAAAAGGGCACGATAATATAATGTTCAATATTTAAATAAATCAATATTAATGATCATGAATCCATGTGAATGTAAAAGAAATTAATAATAAATAAATAACTTGTACAAAATATTACGAATATTCATATATAAATAAATTTGAATATGTATAAAAAACACACACACACACACACATATATATATATATATATATATATATATATAGATAAATGTAAAAAATATGTATATGTATATATGTGTATATAAAATACAACTAACAGTTGACTACCTACTCATAGCTAATGTTAAAAAACATTTAACATTGATGGTACCATTAAGGCCAGGAGTTTGGTCAGCAATCAACATTATTTGCCATAAACTTTTTCAGCAATCCAAAAAGGTCTTGTAATCACCTGTAAATAAGTCTGAATTTACCTTTTCTAAGAGTGTCGAGAAAGTTTATGGCAAATAATGTTGCTTGCTGACCAAACTCCAGGCCTTAATGGTATCATCAATATTAAATGTTTTTTAACATTAGTTAGGAGTAGGTAGTCAACTGTTAGTTGTATTTTATACACAAACATATACATATTTTTTACATTTACCTATATATATATATATATATATATATATATATATATATATATATATATATATACACACATATTCAAATTTATTTATATATGAATATTTGTAATATTTTGTACAAGTTCTTTATTTATTATTAATTTCTTTTACATTCACATGAATTCATTATCATTAATATAGATTTATTTAAATATTGAACATTATATTATCGTCCCCTTTTGGGAATGTCATGTGACTTAACTGACTACTGTTTATAAAGGAATTGAGTGTGTAAGGTACTTCGTTCTGAAGAAGCTCATTGTAAATAAAGTGAGTGAAAGCGCTTAACTTGATATTCACGGTCCTGTTGTTGGATTTTACGGTTTCCTTTCTGGTGTCATTTTATCTTGTTTGAGTTTGTTTGGTTTTTATTTTTGGTGAATTCCAATTCTATACCACAGCTCAAAAATAAATAAGTTCATTAGTTACACCAATTAACTTACCCAGTATTTGTGACAGAGTAGTTTGCAAGGAATTTGTAAAGTGTGCCAACTCATTACACTTCCCAAACATATATTCCCAATTATTTTCTTCCTCACCACATCTCCAAAATGTGCTATCTGAGGAAAAAATCCTAAGCAAACACTTTCGAGCAAAGATCCTAAATCTTCTACACTTTGTTGGATATTTGGGAGCCATGCATATATTTCTCATTGTCTCTCTGTGAATTGCTTATCGAGTCTCTCTTCCCAATCCTTTCTAACCTTCTCTGATTGATTACTGTTATCATGCAATATTTTATATGCCCTACTAACTACCCCTTTTTTAATAGCAGTTTCAGTATTAGATTTGACTAAAGACTCTACCAGCGCTGTTTTTTCACTTAATTTTCTCTTTGCCTGTACTCTGATAACAGTCCTTGACAGGGAAGGCAATCTCGAGCCTGCAGTCCAAATAAGTTCTTGGTCTCTTCCCAGTCTGTCACCTATCCCTTTCTAGTTAATTGCTCCCAATACTTTGTTCCTTTGCCAGTTTTCTCCAGTAAATTCCAGCCCCCTCTTGTCTATTCTCTGTACCCCTAATTGCAGTCATCCCTATCAGCAGAATCTCCTTTTTCTATCCCCATGTTGGCTTAGTTCTTAGAATATTTTTGGCTACTTTATAAATATAATATTCTGTATGGTTATTGTTATTCTCCTTAAGGATCTACATCCAAAAACTCAGTCTCTTTGTTTCTTGAGCTTCCCCACTGTTTCACCATCATCCCTTTCCACTTTGAATTATAACTTTCTGCTTGTGATATGTATAGGAGCTATAACTATGTAGCTCTAACCACATCTTCTGTTCATACCTTTGCAAAGAACTACAAACTGGATTCCTCTTCAAGATCCAGAACAAGCTTTGCTAGGACCATTCTCCAGTGGCTCCTGGATCCTTATCCTTCCACTTCTCAGGCAGGGTAAGCTTTGGCAATCTACCCAGAATGCCACTGAGGCAGTGGGGATGATGAACATAGTATAGTAGCACAAGCCCTACTTACTCGTAACAGTAGATGTTTGAATTCCACACTGCCTGTGTGATGGCACCCACCTGCCATTTCCCCAGATAGTGCATAGCTGAGGTGGGTTTCAACCTCTTTGATTCAGTTGTCGTTGTGTTTGTTTTTTATATGGTCTTGTGACTGGCTGCAAATTTTAAGTCTAGCCATGCAACCCAAATCTCTTGACAAGTTCTGATACCCTTGATAAGTGTAAGCATGGGCCTGAAAGATGAACCATTTACAGGTTAGGTTACCTGTGTCCATTAGAGACATAGGCACCAAACCAGGGATGAATTTCCTGTTTCCCATCCAGTTGTCCAAATTGCACTTGAATTGGGTTAGGGAGGAACTCTGCTTCACATGGATGGGGAGCCTGTTCCATAGATGGGGTAGTCTCTGGGATACACACCCATCTCTCCAACGGGTCCTATTTACATCACAGACAAGGTTTTAAGTCTTCAGAATAGGTAATTCTGGTGCTGTTTGTATTGTGGATATGTAGGAGGTCCATCAAAGTGGGGTCTGACAATGCCCTGTATGCCAGGCATAGATTTCCCCTCAAAAGCCTGCAGGGGACAGAATACAGGGATGGGGTCTTGAGGTGGTCTGCATAGGACATTTTACTTACATCCTGGATTCTTTTAGTGAGGAACCTCTGTGGACATTCTGATGGTTGGATATGCCTGGTTAGGTACATACCAAAGGGGGCATTGTACTCAATGATAGGTGTGATGAATGACGAATACAGCAGAACAATGACTTCCTTGGACTTAGATGCCATCCCTTTGTTTACAAGTTGCGCAACATAGAATGATTTCCTCACCTCTGTAGACACGTGATGATCAAAGGCTAGATTACTATCTGTGTGTGTCCCTAACTCCCTGACTACTGGGTCATCTCTAAAGGGTGTGTTGTCAATATGATAGTTACTACGGATGGAGGACTTCCCAAAGGATACTATTATACATTTCTTGGCATTTAGTTTTAGTCCATGGCTCTGACACCAGTTGTCTGTCAGCCCCTTCTGGAGAACATCTGTGTCAGTTTAAGATTCAGTGACAGCTCCTAATTTGCAATCATCTCCAAATTTAGTCAGCCAGACACCATTGACATTGGCCTTAACTTCTAAGAAGTAAATGCCAAAAAGGAGCAGTCCAAGGACTGATCCCGGAGGGACTTCACTTGTGACTGGCCTCTTTGTAGAGGTGGACTCCCCAATTCTAACTTCCTTGGTCCTGTCTGTGAGCCAGTTGGCTATCCACCAGGTGACATATGAGTTTGTACCTAACCTCTTGAGTTTGTCAACAATACCCAAGTGGAGTATTGTGTCAAATTCCTTGGCCAGGTCAAGTTAGGCAGTGTGAATGATTCTGCCCTCATCCATTGCTTTGGTGACCTTCTCAAAGAAGTCCACTAGGTTCAGTAGGCCTGATCTGCCCTTGACAAAACCAAACTGGGTTGGGTCCAGTGTCTGGAGGTTTACTATATCTCTACTGATTACCACCATGATAATTCTTTCGATGGCTTTACATATAAGACAAGTGAGACGTATGGGTCGGTAGTTTCCAGGGTCTGTAGATGGCCCACCTTTGTGCCGAGGGATGAATGTTGCCTTTCTCCATTCACAAGGCACAAAGCCTTTTTGGAGGCTACAGTTAAATATTAATTCCAGAGGACCTGACAGGTTATGTCTCATGCTACTTAGAAGGCATCCTTGGATATTGTCTGGGCCCACTGATGCAGTGCTCTTGATCTTAGAGACAGCATTAAGGTACTGTTCCCTAGTGATAATTGGGGGAGTTATATTTGATTATATTTTCTGAGGGAAGGTTGAGGGGGAGAGAGGGGTAAAGCTGGAGCGGAATTTATCAGCCAGGAGGTTTGCTATATCGCATGGCTCCATTTACTATGAGCTCTGCACACAACTGTATACTGCCTTTGAGGTTGCGGACATAGCTAAAGAATGCTTTGTGGTTGTCCTTGGCCTGGGAGGACAAACTTACCTCAAATTTGGCTTTGGTAGACTTTATTTGTCCTCTGAGTTGTTTAGTTTGATGACTGTGCTTTTATTCTGCTTGGTGCTGCACCTCATAAATTTTGCAAAGATTTTCTTCCTCTTGTTATACAGCCTATTGATTTTGTAAGCCACAAGGGTGGCTTGTTTTTTGAGTTAGTTCTGTACTTCTTCCTGGTGGGTACATCTGCCTGTATGCAGCTATTAACATGCTTGTGCAGGGTTTCTGTGAAAAGTTCTACACAGCCAACAGTGTTCTCATGGTTTATGAGGGCTTGAAATTTTGTCAGGTTCTCAAGTAATAGCAAGAGGTTAGCCTTAGAATAGTTCCTGAATATTCCAGGTTTAGCTGGGGTCCAGGTTTTATTTTTACTTCAAATGAGACCATTTTGTGGAAGCGAAAAAGCCTTAACACTCACTTCCTGCTACAACTGAAGGCTTCCCTCTCAGGATATGTGCAGCCAATCAGCTGTCACAGAAGAGACAGGAAAGGGAGTCTATGCTTTTGAAAGCTGGCCAGTACTGGGTCCCCTTGTCAGATAACCCAAAATGCCACTAAGGCAGTTGTAGTGATGAACATCTTTGAATTCTGCAGACAAGATGATAGCACAGTTATTAACAGTGTCTTACACAATGCAAGTAGCTAAGGTTATTACACATAAATCTGAATATCAATTAATTAGTATAATAAACATAGCTAAGAGTACAGGTAAATACAGACATTCTGACTGCATTTACAAGAGAATTAAGAACCCATGTTTCATTATTCAGTTAACACTTGATCAAGGTAGTTAGCATTATGATAAGTTAAAGGAGACTCTAGGCACTGCTGGTGAACTAGTAAAAAAGCATGCAGTGAACAGAAAGACTGGAGAATTTGCTGTTTTATTGGTTTTGGAAATGACAGTCTGGTTGGCATGGATACTGCTGTTACTGGAGTCATTTAATGCTCTGCACTGTAGTTGATTATATGAATTAGAGTTAACAAGTGACTGGGGAATATAAATTAAAGTTATGTACTCAACATAACTATGCATCTGTGTTGTACATTTTCATTCTTCCTCAACATATGGGTTACGGCTCCAACCTTGGATCCGACTTGGCCACATATCTTAGACTTATGGATCCAAGTCTTGAGCTCCTCCCTCTACCCATAATGCCCCAAATAGCCTACAATACCTTATATCAAGTATGCTGCCTTAAATATGTATCCTAAGATAGAGTAGGAAAAAAGAAAACATAACACTAAGCCAGGACTCAAACCTGGAATTAGAAGATTCCAAAAAAAAAAATCCATGAGATCATTCCAGAAGATAACAGGAATGAGGAGGGAGGGTGGGGAAGTTGAGGAAGAATGAAAATGGACACCACAGATGCATATTCATGTTGAGTACATAGCTTTACTATCTGATGTTTTCCTTTTCATTCTTCTTCAACGTATGGGACAGAGTCCCCAGCTACATGAATCTTGGGTAGCCCTCATGGAAGGATATTCCAGAGAACTGACAAACCAAAAGCAGCTTTGCTTCTAGAAGTCAAATCTAATTTGTAATGAGTAATAAAAGTATGAACATTGGACCAGGTAGCTGCTGTGCAAATGTCATCAATAGAAGTTCTAGACCAGAAGACAAAAGAAGTGGCCATGGATTTAGTTGAACAAGCCTTAGGAAGCTTTGATAGGGAGAGGCCTTGCTGAGTATATACAAAAGAAATGCAATTAGTAATCCATTTTGCCAGGATAATTTTAGAAACTGGTGATCCCAGTCTGATCGGTGAGAAAGAAACAAACATCTGGTCACTTTTACTGAAGTCTTTTGTCCTGTGTAGGTAAAAACATAGATGTCTATGTAGATCTAAAAGATGTAACATGTACTCTCCCTTATTTGAAAAATTAGGGAAGAAGACTGGCAGATGAGTTGTTTGATTGACATTCAATTCAGATGCTACTTTTGGTCAGGACGACAGGTTGGTTAGTAAAGAAACTCTGTCTTTGTGAAAAACAATGTAAGGGGATTTGGAAGCTAGACCCTGGAGTTCAGAAATTCAGAAGTAACTGCTACTAGAAATGCTGTTTTCCAAGACAACATTTTAAATCAATTTTGGCTTAAAGTTCAAAAGATTGTTGTGTCAACCCCTGAAGTGCTACTGTCAAATCCCAGGGAGGAGATGTGTCTTTTATTGAGGGCATAATTAAGAAGGTGCCTTTTAGAAAAGCTCTGCACAATTTGGAAGAAGCTAAACAGGAAGCTTTTTTCTGCTGAACGATAATTCAATATGGCTGCCAAGTGAACTTTGACTGTGAAGAAACTACCACCTTCCTGAAAAAACAGAGGCTAAGTATTCTATAACTTGAAAAAGGGAGCAGTGAAAGGATCCATTTCTTTTTTTAAGAACCCAGGTTGAGAATCGTTTCAATTTACTATTGCAGATCTTCCTTGTAGAAGCTTTCTGGGAAGATAGAAGTATACGTCTAAAAAGGGAGGAAAGCCTGTGCTGTCTAGCTATCAGGGGAACTGGAGAAACCATGCGATTAGTTTGAGGCCCAGAATATTAAGATGTTTCATCCTTGAGGGATACGACAGGAGGTCTGGACTGGGGTCCAGTATCCATAGCTGATATCGAGGATGAGACCAAAGGAAGGGGATCCCACTTGGCGAGGCCAGAAGGGGACAATGGGGATAACTCAGCTCTTCAACCAATGTGCTTTCTCTAAGAATTTTGGAATCAGAGGTAATGGGGGAGAAGTGTAAAGGACATCGGAGTACCAAACTTGGACTACAGCTTCTATTCCTGTCTACTCCTGAGGGGGGATTAGAGCAAAATATCTGCTGCACTTGTTGTTGTGTGGACAATCAAAGAGATTGTAGCAAGGCTTTCCTCAATGACGGAAAATCTTCTCTGCTACTAACTGAGAAACCACTATTCAGGTAACAAAATGGGCCTGCTGAATTTGTCCACTGGATTTCCCCAGAATATGCACTGCCATTAGAAAGTGGTTGGAGGAGATCGCCCACTGCCACTCTCTCATAGTTTCTCAACAGAGGGGGTAAGATCAGGTTCCCCCTTGTTTGTTGATGTACCAGACCACAGAGTGGTCACCATGGCCACTGGAGGAGACAGAATGAAAGGGCAATGCAGGTAAATGTCATCTCACTGAATCCACCAACAAAGATGATTTCTGCATACCCATGAAAGTTTAATTGGGAGGGATAGAGGATGTTGTAGAACAGACCACTGAATAGCTAGAGTCCACTGGAGAACACACATACACAGACAGAAACATTCCACTGCCATCGAACTTAGAGTATGAAGGACATGTCAGGCTGGAGGAGCAAAATGAACAGTGATTTGCTCTATTTGAAACTTGACTGTATCTATACGATGTGCAGGCAGAGAAGCAATCTTACGGCGTTCAACTGGGCACCAATGAACTCCAGGCTCTGTACTGGGTGTAGTCTGGATTTGGAGGTGTTGACTATAATATATAGTGCTTGACAAAGTTGGAGATGTCTGGTTGGGGCAGTAAGGAGCCAGTCATCTAAATAAGGAAACATTGTGAATCCCAACAGTCTCAGGTGAGCTGCTGCCACTACCATACACTTGGTAAACACCCTAGAGGATGTGATGAGACAAAAGGGCAGGACTCAGAACTGACAGTGACTGGCTTCCAACTGAAAGTGCAGGTATCTCTGGGAGTGTCTGTTCATCTTGATGTGACAGTAAGCGTCCTGAAGACTGATTGAACACATCCAATGATCCTTGCACAAAAAGGGCAGGATGCACTGAACCATGACCATTTGGAATTTTGACTTCTTCACAAATTGGGGCTGCTTAGATCCAAAACTGGTCTCCAGTTCCCTGTTTTCTTTAGCACTGAAAAGAACTTTAAGTAAATTCTGAATCCTCTTTAGTCTGGTTGTATCTCTTGGATGACTCTTTTGTCCAGCAGCTTCTGAATCTTTTGAGCTGCAGCTTCCTTCTGACTGGCTGGGATTGGGATGTTGGGAAGCTTTTTTTTCTTTTGGATGGGGAAATATGGCAAAATGGTATGAGGTAACCTCTGGATTTTATTTTAGCACCCAAGAATCTTTTGTTATAGAAGTGAAGGTGTCTGGGTACAAGGATAAGCACCCAGACTGCATCCAGAGGTGAGCAGTCGGGGAACACTTCAGGAGGACAGAAAGGGTCAATCCAGAAAGTAATCTTAGAAACCTTGGTTTTGTGGGCCTCCTCAGCCATGAGGAGGGTGTCAAGGTGTCTTCTATTTGAACTCCCCCTCTGCCCCTGGAGGACTTGTCCCTGTGCGAGTCCTGGAAAGAACCTATTTACATAACCCTATTTTTGCCCCCCCCCCCCGATTCCCGGAAAAAGGCTGTTGAGGGGTAGAAAAGCGAATGCCTACTGCAGTCAGGGTCTCTTCTTCCTATTCACTGTGGGAGATCTTTTCTTTAATAGAAGGGCAAAACAAGAATGTTTCATCAAAATGAGCAGTGGTGAAAGAATACTGGAAAGGCTTCACAAAATTGCATAGCTGCATTCAGGTATGTTTCAGTACAATGCCTGAACTGGCAGCCCATGAGGTACCCTTGCAGCATGGGATATCAACCTCATAGACACATTGGAAAATAGAAGTTATGTCCTTACCATAACGTTCCATGTGGAGTGTTCATCTCGCCTTTGTTCTTACACATGGGCTCGGAGCCGATCCTCGGCTCCGTGTCGGCCGCTTGCAAGCTCTGCATCGAGAAGAAGCTCGAGATCACCTAATACCCACAATCCCCCTCTGCCTTTACCTCAGATCTAGTTTGCAAGCAAACCAGCAGCCAGAGAGAGCACACTCATACCAAAATTTACACAATCAAGAAATCATCTATATACATATATAAATATATATACACATGTGCATCATACAAATACAACCACTGCAAATGCAGAAGGAGAATACTCCAGACCAGGCACCAAATTGAACGTTCTTCCTGAGGGTGGGAGGGTGGGAATGTAAGAACAAAGGCGGGATGAACACTCCACATGGAACGTTATGGTAAGGACATAACTTCTATATGTGAGAGTGTTCAATCTCGCCGTTTGTTCTTACACATGGGTAGCGTCCCTAGCTCCATGTTCCTGAGGAACTCACGGGAGAACGTTCTTGAGCACAGTGGAACCAAAGGTTGCCCTATCCCTAGAAACCCTGTCCACTTTGTAATGAGAGATGAATGTATGCGGTTTAGCCCAAGTAGCAGCTGCACAAATCGTGTCTAATGGTAGGCGAACTGCGTGAGCCAAGGATGTAGACACTGATCTTGTAGAATGTCCTTTAGGTTTGACAGATAAGGTTTGATTTGAAGACTCATAAACGTATATGATACAATCAGTTAGCCATTTGGAAAGAGTTCGTTTAGTAACCGCTACACCTTTCCTGCTGTCAGCAAAAGCTACAAATAGTTGATCAGATTTCCTGTGATCCTTTGTTCTATCCAAATAAAACTGAGTTGTCTATGGACATCCAATTTGTGCAACATATACTCTAACTTATTAGTGTGATTTTTGAAAAAGGTGGGTAATTCAATGGACTGATTAATGTTATTGGTAGAGCAAACTTTGGGGAGAAAGGATGGATTAGTGCGAAGAGATACTCTTTCAGAGTGGAAAATCAAATAAGGGTGTTTAATAGAAAGAGCCTGAAGCTCAGACACTCGCCTAGCGGATGTAATGGCTACCAAGAAGAGAGTCTTCCACGATAAAAACTTCAATGGGCAAACGGAGGCTGGTTCAAAAGGGGGCAACATCAATTTAGAAAGTAAGAGGTTCAGATTCCAAGGTGATGTAGGAGTTCTAACTGGTGGCCTAATATGAAAAGATCCTTTTAAAAAGGCCTTACAAAGTCTGTGAGCCATAACAGGTGCCCCACATTCTTCCACATGAAAGTTGGAAATGGCAGCCAATTGCACTCTTAAAGTGGCAGGAGAAGCTCCTTCATGGAACAATTCTGTTAAAAACTCCAAGATCTTGTTTAACGGAGCTATAACAGGGTCCAAATGATGTGAATTCACCCAGAAAACGAAACGCTTCCATTTACTGGTGTAGGTCTTTGTAGTGGAAGCTTTATAAGAAGCCACTAATATATTCTGAACTGCCGGTGTAAGAGAATCAGACCTGGCTAGAAAGGGAAGCGGAGCAGCCAAGCTGCTAGATGGAGTGATTCGAGAGATGGGTGAGGAATTCCTGACGAGTGAGTCAGTAGATCTGGCTCTGGGTCCAGAATCCAAGGTCCCCGAATGCGGTGTTGCAATAGAAAGGGGAACCAAATTTGACGAGGCCAGAATGGGGCAATGAGGATTATTGTCCTTTGAAGGTTGTTGGCTTTCTGCAGGAACTTTGCAATCAGGGGAAAGGGAGGAAAAGCGTACAGGAGACCCGGGGGCCAATCGTGCACCAGCGTGTCCCTGGGGACTTCCCCTGGAGGGGGTAATAGGGCAAAGTAGCTCCTGCATTTGGCGTTCATTGGAGACGCAAAAAGATCGCAGGAAGGCTGGCCCCACTTGCGAAAAATCGTCTTCGCAATTGACTGTTTGAGGGACCACTCATGAGGCAACAGGATTGCTCTGCTCAGCCTGTCGGCTATGACGTTGGATGATCCCGGGATGTGCGTTGCGATCAGAAAGCGACCCGTGGACTCCGCCCATTGCCAAATTCTCATGGCCTCTCTGCATAGCTGATAAGACCTGGTTCCCCCTTGCTTGTTTATGTACCAGACTACAGACATGTTGTCTGTCTGAACTGCAATATTGCCTAGAGGAAGAAGGGGAGCAAAGTGTTGCAATGCTAAAAACACTGCCCTCAACTCCAGAACATTGATGTGCAGATTGTACTCCAAATTGGTCCATTCACCTTGGACTGTCTGTCCCTGAAAGATGCCCCCCCACCCTATCAGGGAAGCGTCCATGGTTATCGTCGCTGTCGGCGTGGGTAGCACAAATGGTCTTCCGCTGGAAAGGTTGCAAGTCTGAAGCCACCAGGTTAGGTGTGATTTGCATGTGTTTGTAATCAGAATTTCGTGTGTCAGAGGTAGCTGTTGGAACGACCATTGTGCAAACAGTAGCCATTGTAGAACTCTCATGTGCAGTCTTCCCAATGGTATCGCAATGAGAGAAGCTGCCATGAGACCCAAGACCTTCAGAACCAGCTTTGCTGGGGATTTTTTGGATGACAGAAGGAGAGAAATGTGGCTTTGTAGTGAAACTATCCTTTCTGGAGGGAGCCTTAGAATTAAATGATGCGTATCTAATTCCGCTCCTATGAATAAGATATGCTGTGATGGCTGCAGTAAAGATTTTTCGAAATTTATGGAAATTCCGAGGAGAACACAAAGTTGTAGAGTGTAATCCCTGGCCTGTATCAGTTGACGCCGGGTGGTGGCAGAAAGGAGCCAGTCGTCCAGATACGGAAACACCTGGAATCCTAGGCGTCTCAGATGAGATGCTACCACTGCCATGCATTTGGTGAAAACCCTGGGGGCTGAGGTCAGACCAAAGGGCAGGGCTCGAAACTGATAGTGACTGGCTCCCAGCCGGAAGTGCAAATGATCCCTGGACGCCCTGGCCATTTTGATGTGGTAGTATGCGTCCTTCAGATCTATTGAGCACATCCAGTCGTCCTTCTGTAAGAATGGAAGGATCGATTGAAGCGTGACCATCCGGAACTTTTCTTTCTTGACAAAGGTGTTGAGGTTGCTTAGGTCCAGAATCGGCCTCCAGTCCCCTGTCTTCTTTGGAACTAAAAAGAACCTTGAGTAAGTTCCGAATCCTATTTGGTCCGCTGGGACTGGTTGGATGACTCTTTTTTCTAGCAGCTTTGAAATTTCTATAGCTGCTGGGTCTCGCAGATGGGGCACATCTGGGAGTCTTTTCTTTGGAATGGGAGTGGATAGAAAGGGTATTTTGTAACCTCTGGTAACTACGCTTTTTACCCAGTTGTCTGTAGTAAGATTTTGCCAGGCCTGAGGGTATAAAACTAAGCGACCCCCGACTGCCTCCAGAGCAGGACAGTCGGGCCTCCTCTCAGGAGTGCTGGAAGGGTTTTCCAGGGGGTGTATCCCTGTCACCTTGGTTTTGCGGACCCCCTCTGCCGCCAGGGCGGCGTCTTCCACCTCTGCCCCCTCCTCTGCCTCTAGAGGGGGCATCACCCTGTGTGCCTGGGAAAGATCCTTGGGGTTTTCGAAACCACATTTTTCCACCGCGTTGCCCTTTGGGGTACGGTCTGGATGGGGTGGAAAAACGGACTCTGACAGCAGACAGAGTCTTTCCCTCCTGTTCACACTGGGTAAGGGTCTCCTTTACTTTGGGGCCAAAGAGAGTGGCACCATCAAATGGGGCGTTAGTAAAGGAAGACTTGAAGGCTTCCGCAAATGAACATAAGCGCATCCAGGATTGTCTGCGAAGAGCAATCGCTGAAGCTGCTGCCCTACTCGATCCTTCGGCTGCGTATGATATCAGCCTCATGGATGAGTTAACAATGGATGTAAGGGTATTGAGATGTGCTGTAACTTTCTCTGAGACAGCAGCATCTGTAGTACCCTGGAGGGTATCTCCCAGCTCTTTGATTAGATCCCTCTGTAGACATGTAAAATGGGTCAAATAGTTCAGGGATCGCATAGAAAAGGCCGCTGAACTAAAAATGCGCTTCCCGTATCTGTCCATAGTCCTGGAATCTTTGTTAGGCGGATGGACAGATGAGGAAGATTCCGACATCTCCTTTTTCGTGGCCGCTGCCACCACCATGGCGTCCACTGGAACTCCCTTTGTGAGGTAAGCCTTGTCTTGGGGTGCAGTGATGTACTTATTAGGCTTCCTAGGGACTGGTTCCACCGTGTCAGGTGTCTCCCACGCCCTTCGAGCAATCAGCTCCATTAACTCATCGAAGGGCGGAGTGACCCAGGAGGAGGAAGGGCGAGCACCGAATGCCTTCAGCAAGACTGACTCATCCTCAGAAGGGGGAAGGGACTGCCAATCACCTCTCTTCTTTAGGATCTCCAAGATGTCAGAAAAGGAGACATCTTCTGAAGGTGACTTTGGGGACCCATCTGACTCATCCAAGTCAGTATCGGATGTCAAGGATTCTTGTGGAGAATCTAAGTGTCTCCTCTTACACAATCTTTTCCTAGGGACTTCTTCGGGGGGGGCATCCGAAGAAGCCTCCGAGGAAGAGGGGGCACCCTCCAGGGGTGGCTGAGACACCGGTGCTCGACGCTTGGATGTGGCCGTTGGTGCAGAGGAAGATAACGGTCCTTTATGGGGATGAGAGGCTGCTTCTACTGATGTGGTTGTCTGGGTAGACAACACCTTCCTCATGAGATCGAAGGCCCCCGGGTCCCGAGTCGAGGTATCTCCCGGTTCCGAAGAAATGAGAAGAATCCCCGAAACAGGCACCGAAGGCATCGACCCCGAGGACGGAGCCGAATCGATCCGAGCCGAGGCCCCGAGAGGAAGAGTCAGAACCGAAACATCGGTTTGACTCTTGGCCCCGGAACCAAGGATGGATCTTCGGCTCCGAGACTCCGGTACCGGATCCGACGGAGTCGAGGTGAATGGAGCAGACCGAGAAAAGGACGGTTCTGGCACCGAGGGCTCCACAATCAGTAGATCAACCTCTTCCGGCTCCAAAGACTGGACAGGTCTCGGAGGAGGAAGGGATGGAGATAATGGAAGGCCTTCAAGTTTCGACACCAATTGGGTGGAAACCGAGATAAGTTTGGATAAGGCCGTATGCTCCAATAATTTCTGCACCACACGGTCAACATAGGTGTCGGAGAGGGGCCTGGAAGAACGGGTCGAAGGAATCGAAGACGGAGCCGACCTCAACAGTGTCGGGGGAGGGAGCTCCATCACCGGTTCCAAGACTCGAGGCTCGGAAACTGACAACAGTTGAACACTCGGCCCCGAAGTCTGTGGAACCGGTGATCTAACTTTAGCTGAAGAGCTCGGAGCCGATGACTTGGGCTCCGACGTCTTCGATTCCTTCGAGGATTTGGATGCCTGGTCAGAAGCATCCAGAGCCTCTTGAAAGGAAGGTTTTAACAAACCTCTATCCATTAGTTTCCTGCGCCTATCTGTCATGACCCTCCCACTGAAAGAATGACAAATAGAGCAGTCTTCTTGCAGATGAAGAGGGCCAAGACAGTAGACGCAGGAACTATGATTGTCAGTTACTGACATCTTTTGCCCACAGTGGCAACGCTTAAACCCCGATTTAGCCTTTTCAGACATGTCACTAATAAAAAATGAAAGGTCAAATCCAGTAAAGTAGTCAAGTCCGGTGAAATTGTCGAATCCAGTAAGGTTAGTCAATCCGGTAGTCAAATCCAAGTAAGGGGTGGTAGGCCCCGAGGAGAACTCTAAATAAGTTTTAATAAACTTAACGGAACCGAGTATCCCTCAAACTTACCACACACACACACAATATATCACTAAACAACTTTTTATAATAAAAGTACCAAGAAAAATACAAGAATAAATTCTTAATCTTATCTTAGGTGCTCGAGCTCGACCCAGTGATGCGAACGCTGCAGCGGCAAACTAGATCTGAGGTAAAGGCAGAGGGGGATTGTGGGTATTAGGTGATCTCGAGCTTCTTCTCGATGCAGAGCTTGCAAGCGGCCGACACGGAGCTGAGGATCGGCTCCGAACCCATGTGTAAGAACAAACGGCGAGATTGAACACTCTCACATTGAATAATACAGTGGCCAGGTGTGAGGATGACCTTTTATAATCCTTCATAGACATCGACTCAAAGAGGGATCTGGTGAGGTCCTTGGTCAATCCCTCTGCAGCCTCGTAAAGTGTGCTAAATAATTCATGGACCTTAAGGCAAATGCCTCTGAAGCAAATATGTGCTTTCCAAGTCTGTCCAATGCCCTTGAGTCTCTATAAGGAGATGGGCAGAGGAGCTCTGCTCAGCTAGCTCCTTTTCTGTGGCTGCCGCCATAATCATAGCATCGGTAATGACTTCTTTGCTCCAACTGGGTCTGTCCTGTGGTGGTGCTAAAACTTTGTCAGGATGTTGAGGAATTGGTTCTACAGAGTCTACTTCCTTCTATGCCTAGTGAGAGAATAAGTTGATAAGCTCATCAGCCAGGGAAGTCACCCAAGATGTAGATGGGCTGGAACCAAAAGCTTCCAGAATACTGACTCCTTCAGGGAGGGAATATCTGAAGACTATCCAACTTTTTGCTTGACAATCTCTAGAATATCTCCAAATGAGATGTCGTCCGGTGGAGATCTGGGGGATCCCTCCCCTTTCCTTTCATTTAAGTCAGTATCCTCTGTGAGAAATTCCATAGGGGAATTTCTGTGTCTCCTTTCACACATTCTCCTAAGAATCCGAAGAGAGGGAAAGTTCTGCTAGAGAGGCTGTCTGGATGCTAGTTGGACTGGCTGTTCCTGTGGAGTAGGTCTGATGGGATCAGAGCACAGAGCTGCTTGGGGAATAGGTTTACGATTCAAAGAAGAGAGAGAGAGATAGGATCTCTTGGACAAGAAAAAATCCTCTCCACTATCTTGAATGCAGAAAGACCAGGAGAAGCCATAACCAGCCACACTGGGGCCAAACCCGCTGAAGCAGTCAAGCCTCAACCCTGCCCTGATCTGTGCCTCGAGAAGACAGCCAGACTCGAGCTATCCAGCACCAAGGCTCTGAGGGGCATGGATGGCTCAAACAACATTCCAGTAGATCCCAGTTCCCCAGATCTGATGCCAATGCTTCAGCTCCAACACTCATCCCAATCCAAGGAGATAAGAGCAGAACCAGTCAGAGGAGACAGTAGAAAAATTTAGAAGATAATTTTTTTCAATAATAGCTACTCACAAATACTCAAAATAAGTGAAAAAAGGATCCACATCTGTGCAAGATAGTGGCAAATGCGATCTGAAGTACCGTAGGCTATCTGGGACATTATGGGTAGAGAGTGAAGCTTAAGAGTTGGATCCGTAAGTCTGAGATATACGACCGAGTCAGATACAAGGCTGGATCGCTAACCTGTATGTTCAGGAAGAATGAAAAGGACATCAAATCAGTTCATTAACAATGGGAGTAAAGGGTGGGATCATTCAGGTAACAAGGAGTGGGGGCAGAACAAGCCATCCTGGAAATCTTATTTTCGAATAGATTTGAATAGAGGATCCTGACCTGCTTAACAGATGGAGAGATGATGTTCAAGAGCTTAGCTACATATACTGAAAACCATGACCCACCATGAAAGTTGCTTGCTTTCACTGTGTTCATTAAATGGCAGACTTTTAATCTTCAGTCCCTTCTTGGGGCATACCATTGTAGCAGGTCAGCTACTGATGGAGTCTTTGTGATTTGACAAATGATTTTGTAAGTTATTTTTGCTAAGTAGACTTGCTGCAGTTTAGGAGTTCTAAACGGTTGAATTTTTAGTGAGGGGGCACATTGCTGAGTTCTGCTGGGTACACTGGTAGCAAATTGAGGGAACCTATTAAGAGAGTGTTCTAATTTAGACAGTTGGGTAAGTAGTAGACTACAGAAAATAGAGGATGCTTCTCAACATCAATGCTATGTTGCTAATAATCTCTGTCCTATCTTTGTTTATTAATTAATCTCCACAGCATTAAATAATGGTCGCTGCAAACATTTTAAACTCTAGCTTGCTTTGTTACCACTCTTTTTCAGCAGCATTAAGGTGTATGTATATGTATACATATATACAGCCTCAGAACATGGACCGATGCTCCAAAGGCAGTGGTGTCTCCATATTCATAAAGGATATGCACACCTCCAGACTAGTAGCGCAGCATAATGCATCTGAGATACTTCAGGTACAACTAACATTGGAAAAGATGGCAATTCAGGTCATAGCCTGCTATAGGTCTCCAACCATGTCCCAAGACTCTCACTCCACATTCTTAAGCACCCTGGAAACTACTAGGGTCCAACCCAACACTCTCATACTAGGGGACTTCAACTACCCCTCCAACTGGGAAAACTACTCATGCACCAATACACTGGCCCAACGCTTCCTGGAATTCATCAATTCCAATGCCCTGGACCAACTCATTCTTACCCCCACCACAGGGGGCAACATCCTTGACCTGGTTATTACAAACATGGGCAACCATTGCCCTACACCAATAGTCAATTCCTCCCTGGTTAGATATGACCACAAACTAATCACCGTGGAAATCCAAATCTCACCCCCCACCCCCTGCAAAGGTAACCACCATGAAAAACTTCTCCAAAGCTGACTTTGGGCTCCTAAAAACAGAGGTGACTAACTTCACAGCACCCATGTCAATGGAAAATAGATGCATGAATGCCGAGTCATACACCAATGCACTGTACGAACACATACATAAATGCATAGAACTAGCAATACCCAACAAAACCAAGATGCTCTCCTGCAAAAAAAGGAAGCCAATCTGGTGGTCCCCTGCCATTAATAAACTCTACAACAGAAGGAAGAAACTGTTGCAGAAAAAAGTTAAGTCCCATGACTGGAAAAACTCCCTAATTAGCCTCAACAAAAAGTTGAGATCCCTCATCAAAACCTCTAAAGCCAGCTATGAAGGCAGAATTGCAGCATACACTAAAAATAACCACAAAGCCTTCTATAGTTATATCAAGAATCTCCACAACAATACCCAGGTTTGCTCTGAGTTATTGCACAATGGTATCTCCTGTACTGAGCCAACAGATATTGCCAACATACTGGCAGACAGATTCAGTGACAACTTTACCCACCCCAAAGGACCAATCACAATACCGGAGGAATGCCAGGCACCCAGCATTACTGCAGCACAGGTTAAATCTGCATTGTCCAAAGCCAAGAATACAGCTTCCATGGGACCCGACAATATCCTTGGATGTGTTCTACATGAACTACAAAGTGAACTGGCACCACATCTGTGTACCCTGTTCAATCACAGCCTCACCTCAGGCTTTGTCCCTACCAAATGGAGCACTGCTACAGTCATCCCTCTCCATAAAGGGGGAGCGACTACAGACCCTAGGAATTTTCACCCCATTAGCCTGACGAGTCTGATATGTAAGGCTATGGAGCACATCATCATGGACCTAATTAACAAAGATATAGGGAATCTCCAAACTCTATATCCTATGCAATTTGTTTTTTTGAAAGGTAGATCATGCCTGCTCAGCCTGTTGACTTCTTTGAGTTAGTCACCAGAGCTGTGGATGACATTACAGCCTACTTCGATCTGGCCAATGCCTATGATACCATTTCCCACTCAGGAATTATTGATAAACTCACCAAACTAGCCATCAACCCCTATATCACTAGGTGAGTTGGAAATTGGCTCACAGACAAAACGCACAGTGTGAAAGTAGCAGACTCCAAGTCAGACTGCCGATCAGTCACGAGTGGAGTCCCACAGGGATCGGTCCTGGGTCCTCTCCTACTTGGCATCTACTTCTCAGAAGTCCAGGCCAACACAGAGGAACTCTGGCCGACCAAGTTCGCAGACAACTGGAAGCTGGGAGCCATTATTAACTCCCCAAGTTATGTAGACATCCCACATAAAGGCCTCACTGAGACCAATGACTGGTGTCGAAACTATGGCCTTAAGCTTAATGGTAAAAAATGCATCATCATCCCCTTTGGGAAAAACTCATTTCCCACTAATTACCATATCGATGGGAGCCTACTGAACACTGAAGGCGTTATAAGAGATCTGGGGACACAGGTTGACAGCAACCTCTCCTTCGACACCATATTGCCACCATGGTCAGAAAGTCCTTCTATGTGGCACATCTCATTACCAAGGGTTTTGCATCCAGGAAGAAAGAGGTCATCATCTCTCTCTACTCTTCCCTCATTAGGCCAATCATCAAGTACAATGCCCCATTTGGCATGTACCTCACTAGACACATGCAACAGCTGTAAAAGGCCACAAAAGTACCTCACAAAGAGGATCCTAGGCCTTAAACACATGTCCTACATGGACAGACTCAAAAACACTCCAGCAATTCTCTGTCATATATCTTCTACTAAGATGCAATCTCTGCTTGACTTACAAAGCCATGTGTGACCCAGCTCTGTTAGAAATGCTATATCTAAAGAAACCCAATCCCTCAGCACCACACGCTCCAGAGACCTCAACGTCATTACCACAATCAACAGAACAAGCTGGAGGGACAGGATCATAACCCAGAGACTGCCCATGCTCTGGAAAAGACTTCCCATACATGTCAAGCAGAGCACTTCACTGGGTCTCTTCAAGAGAATCTTGATGAGTGGATGGGAAATCGAAAGTTCACCCCAGGGATCACTCCACTGGCTCTACTTGATAGAGGCACTGGGAACTAACTTCAGGTGGCACGATGCCAGGGCACTTCTATGGGCTAGGCTTGTAAAGACTCCAGGTTCATTAGCCTAGTACACACCTATGAACCTGTGTGTGTGTGTGTGTGTGTGTGTGTGTGTGTGTGTGTGTGTGTATATCTATATATATATATATATATATATATATATATATATATACTGAATACATACTACACACTTGACAAACACAAACCCCAGGATTTAGTAAAATCTGTGTAGGCACTGTGTAGAGCCTACATGGAATATATCTGTGTATATGGCCACAGCCCCCCTCGTCAGCGTGCCATACATATTAATGATGGTGCACTGCCGAGGGAGAGCATAGGAACAGGGATATTGAATCGGTGTAGGGTGTACAGAGAAGTGTAGAGGCTACTCATGGTTGTGGATGCGTACAGGGTGAAGGTCCTTGTACTGCTTCCCACTACTGCTGAAATACTATGAATTGGTTTAAATGTGTAATATTTTATTTTAATTTTTTTTCCTTTTGTGTATGTTTGCGTGGCGTGGAGAGCAGCAATGCCAAGCTATCCTGACATATAGACAGCTGACACTTGCCAGACATCTAAAAATAGAAACCAGATGTCATTAGTTATCATGAGTACATATTTTTCTTATTTTAAATGTTTTTCTGTTTTTTTTTTTTTAATTGCTGTTTTCACGGTATGGAGCGCCACAGAGCCGAGTGGCAATACATACATACATAGCTGACAGTTGCTAGACATATAAAAATAGAAACTGGATATAGTGAATTATGTCCGAGTCTATTTAAGCGCACTTGCACAGTGCTGCTGTGTTTAACCATGCTAACAGGTAGCCCAGGAGTATATGTGAAGGTATACTAGTTTTCATAATATCCAAGTAGCTAAATGGATAGAGATGAAGCCTAATGCTTGGCAGGCCTTGGGTTCAAGTCCATAGCAGTGATAAGATGTCTGTAATTTAATTTATGATATATGTTTAATTTTAAAAACAAATTTGTAAAATATGGCACTGCTGTGCTATGCTGAACACTGCTTAAACATTATAACGGCTACTTCTGTTTGAGTGATACTAAGCTCAGCTAAAAACCCAGTAGTGCAAGTTTTCGCACTGTTTAGCTCCGCTTAGTTGGTTTGCGCACTAAGTGACATTGAGCTTTTTTGAATTTATTTATTTATTCAAGTTTGATGACCGGGGAGGTCCACTGGGCTTGGGGGCGCCCGTTTTCAGTGGAGGCCCAGGGAGAAAAGCTCCACAATACAAAGTTTAATTACATGATTAATTACAAAGAAAGTTAGGATTACAAACAACAGGTATCATTCAAAAAGAGGAAAAAAATATTTACAGTTTAGTTCAGGAGTAAAAACAGGCATATAGTATCATGGCTAGATTTTACTATTTGCTTACATATATAATCAACAATTTAAAGTGAGGTTAGGAAGGTAAGAAGGTTAGCCTGGTGTAAAGAGGGAGGAGAGCTTGAGAGGTATGGGTGGAAGAGTACAGTTGCATTTCCTGTTTAGATAGAGGTAAGAATGAAGTTGAGTTATTAAGGTTGTCACAGGTCCTCAGTGTGGAGGGCAGAGCATTTAATTTTTTAGCTAGGGAAAAAGATAGCAGAAGCTGCCCAGCTGGGCGCTAGGGTTTTTGGACGGTGATCAGGTTTTGGTGGGTAGATCTAAGGGATCTGAAGGGGGTATATGGTTGCAGAATATTGGATAGTGCACAGCAGTTATAGCAGGTTGGAACAATAATTTGTGGGCTGTGATGATTTGGTGAAGGTCAAGTAGGTTGGGGAGTTCAAGCCAATTTAGTGAGTGTAGGGAGGTGCAGTGATGAGAGGAGGATTTGGCATTGGTGGCGAATCTGGCAATTTTATTGCAACATACTTCCAAATTGGAGGTGAGTGTGGAAGATAAATTAGTGAGCAGAGGACCACCATACAGTAGAGAGGGAAGTAGATAGGTTGTGGCGAGAGTTAGTCTGGTGGAAGGAGAGAGGAAGTGGTTGTTTCTGTAAAGTAGGCCTAGTTTTATGTGGGTTTTCTTGATGCTTAGCTGGATGTGATGGCTAAATTTTAGGTGTTCATCAATGGTTACACCAAGAAGGTTGGTGGAGTGTATGACCTCGATAATGGAGTTATTAAGGCTGGTGATTTGGAGTGAGTTTTTGTCAATAGGGGAGGATTTTGAGGGGGAGAATAGAAAGATCTTAGTTTTGCTGGCATTTAGTGAGAGGTGATTTTGGAGCATCCAAAAGTTTGTGTTAGAAGTTGGAGATCTTTTAGGTTAGAGGCAAAGCAGAGCAAAGTGGAATTATCACGGTATTGCACAATTTTGGTATTAGGTATGGCTTTGTGGAAGTCGTTAATAAAGATATTGAATAGCAATGGGCCAAGTATGGAACCTTGGGGTACTCCAGTGGGGGTAGGAAGTAAAATAGAGGTGGCCTGGCCCCATTTCATAGCTTGGGATCTATCAGAAAGATAGCTAGAGAACCGGGAAAGAGTTTTTTGGGAGAGGTTGAGGTTAGACACATGATTTAGTAAGTGGCTATGGATGGTATTGAAGGCTTTAGCTCGGTCTAGCAGAACAGAGGATACCATATTACCGCAGTCACGAGCTAAATTGACAGAATGTAAGAAGGAAAGAAGGGCAGAGTTGGTACTGTGTCCTGGACGGAAGCAGTGTTGGACAGGGGAGTGTAGCTGGTGTTTGGTAAGGAATGGAAGGAGCTGCAGGTGGATGCATTTCTCAAGAAGTTTGGAGAGTGGGGAGAGGATGGCTATGGGGTGGAAACTGGAGGTGTTACAGTTTTTGCCACCCTTGTGTAGTGGAAGAATAAATGCAGTACACCATAGTTTGGGTACATAGGATTCAAGTAATGATCTATTGATCAGGATGCTGATAGGCAGAGCAATACTGTCAGAGGTTATTTTTAGGAAGGAGGAAGGAATACTGTCAGGGGCACTGGAGCAAGGTTTTAGTTTAGAGAGAAGTTTCTTTATTAGGTTGGTGGAGATGGGTTTGAGTTCAAAAGTAGGGGGAGGAGACGAGGGAGGGGAAGACCGAACAGTAGGAGGTGGAGGGTTATTGTTGGTAAAGGTCTTGGTTAGCTCAGCAATGGAAGAGGTAAAGCAGGTGTTGAACATTGTGGCAATTTCAAAGTCAGATTTGCTGGTGACAGGGCAAGGGATGTTTTTTGTACCAGACCTGAGGAGGGAATTAAGAGTTCCAGAATTGTTTAGGTTTTTTTGTGTGATTTACTTGTAGTTTGATGTAGTGAGACTTTTTGTCTTTAATGGCTTGATTTTTGGCTAGGTTTCTCAGTTGCTTATATTTAAGTAAGATTTCTGGCTGTTTATATTGGAGGTAAGCTTTCCAGTCTTTATCTCTTTGTAACAAAATTTTTTTGGTATCTTTGGTGAGCCATGAGGTGGTCTTTGTTTTAACTCTTTTTGTTCTTATTGGTGCTAGGGAGTTAAGGACAGTAATGAATGTAGAACTGAAGTAGTCAACGGCTGCATCTACAGCAAGAGCTTTTAAGGGGTTCCAGTTAGTTAGCTTAAGGGGGTCAGAGAAAGTAGTAGGGTTAAAGTTAGAGAGGTTACAGGTGTGAATGAAGGGGTGGGAGTGTGGGGAAGTGGGTGCAGCCCGATGGGTGAAGGCAGGGAGGTGGTCTCCTAATGGGTCAGGAATGACACCATATTTTATGACTTTGTTAGGATGAGATACTAGCATCCAGTCTAGTATGGAGCCTGGGGAGTTGATTTTGTTAGGCCTAGAAATAGAGCTAGTAAGTTGAGTAAAGTTAAATAGATTGATTGACATGGTGGGACTGGGGTGAATAATTTTTTCCAGTCAATATATACATCTCCCAAGATGCAGGTTTCTAGCTTAATATTAGAGGAGGCCCAGGAGAGGATGTCTTCCAGGCTGTTAGTGTTGTTACCAGGAGGAATATAGAGGGGAAATGATACAGATGTTTTTATGGTTGTTCAGTTTTAGTAGACCAGTTACAAGTTCAGCATTATTGAAAGAAGGAATGGGATTAGGATATGGAGCGACTGACAAGTGTGTGGAGTAGATAAGGGCTACACCACCACCTCTTCGACTTTGGCGGTCAGAATGGAGAGATAGAAATCCAGTGGGAAGGAATTCAGAGTTGCTTATGTAAGGTTTTAGCCAGGTTTCGATGATGGTTACAATGTCAGATGAGTTGTGATTGAGCCAGGTGTGAAAGAGGATTAATTTATTATTTACGCTTTGGGCATTGATGGTAAGGAATTTGAGGTATTTATTGGTGGATTTGTTGCTGCTGTTAGGGTAGTTTGTAGGAGAGTAGTTTGGTCCTGGATTGGGGTGAATGTCACCGGCTAAGCAAAGGTGCATGAGAAGGGGAATACGTTTATTTGATTTGCACTTAGATAAAGGTGGCTGGTAGAGAATAGGTTTAGGCTTGCAGTATTTAGTAGAGCTTGGGAAAAGGGTACTTATGTATTATCGCAACCACATTTCTAATGTGGTGAAATTGATAATGTCATTGTGGAACCAGTGTATGGGACAGTAAAAAGGGTTGTGTAAACTCCAAATAACTTGGGTATTACATGGGTTCTGAAAGGGGAACAGGCAAAATGGGTAAATTCCTCTTCCTGGACTGTCCATTGCCAATGACACTTACTGAAAAGTAAAAATAAACTGGCCGCTGCTACACATACTGCGCATGTATTTCAGTACCTACCGACTTCCATCCTGAGATCATCCGGCTGCCTTGGTAGACAGTCACAAATTTTATGAGGACCATACCACAAAATATGTGTAAAAAAGCTGGACATTGTGCGCAGATCTGGATGGTTGACAGGTATGTATAGCTGGAATGGCAGTAAGACACAAGTGTGAAGTCATTACACTGAAGCAATCGCTCGCACTCGGAAGAAAAGCAGCAGTTATGTGCAATGGCCCAGTTCATGTCTTACTCCGGGGAAATGATCGGTGCATGTCACATTGCACAAACTGAAAATGGACTTTATCAGTTTTAACTTGTGCATTCACCTTTCACCCGTAACTGAAGGTAAGGTCTGCCTGCTAAGTAACGATGACACGCATTAGTGTCAACATGGTGGTGCATGACATCTGGAGGAAACCTAAAACAAAGGGAGGACAGGAGGCTAAAAATCTGTGAATATTTTCAAAATTTCTACAGTTTGCAATTGACACAATTATTTCAAATGCTTTTCTCACCACCTGAACACCACACGAGTAGTTGGTGTTTACGTATTATCGGTTAGAAAAGTGGTTGCGATAATACGTAAGTACCGGGAAAAGTTTTACTTTTAAGAGAAGGATAGAGTGGGAGGGAACTAAGGAGGCTGAGATGTTGTGGAAGTGGGCTGTGAGGGGGTGGTTAGGAAGTGATGGGTGTAAATGGATGTAAGTGTAGGAGGTGGCATGGTAAAGAGGTAGTAGAAGAAGGATGAGAATAGATGTAGAGGTGAGGATGTTAGGAGGAAGAGTGAGCATGGTAGTTGAAGTCTGTTAGAAATTATAGAGAGCAGGGTAATGGGAAATTAGGTGGGAGGGGGGTGTGGTAGTGAGAGTCAGGTTGGTTGGTGGAGGAAAGGTGTTTGAGGATTGGCTGGTGGAGAGGGAAGGGTTTTGGGAGGAGAATAAATGTAGGAGTACTGGGTGTGGGTGGAATTTGGGGGTGATGTAGGGGAGCGGAGTGAACCCACAGGGTGAACAGAACAAGATAGAGCAGCAGAGCGAAACAGACCAGCTGAAAAAGTATCAGCCACTGCTGTTCACAGTAGAGGTAAGTAGGTTATTTGGTGGAAGACTGTGTGGAAAAAAGGTGCTACAGTTATGTGAGAACAAAAAGAAAAACAAATATACGGGAGCTTAGTTCCTTAGATTGTTTAAAGAAGGGAGGGGGGTTAATATCAGGGTTTAGAGAGCGTGGATTGGAATTTGGGAGACTTTGTTAAGTTACAGGCAAGTAGAGGTAATGTTGGACATAGGCTAAATGGGTGCTGCCACCTAGTGGAGAAAGGAATGATAACAGTCAGAAAAAATAATAAATGTGTAAGTCTCTTATAGATAAGTCTCTTATTGATTATACTACATAGAGTTCTGAGACTAGAAATCAGTAAATACTGGTGGGGGGGGGGGTAATAGCGGTCTGCGGTAGGCTGCTGATTCACACACACGGAAGGACAGGCTAACAAATAGGTAGTCTAAGATAAATGATTCTAGTGCAAGGCTACATACATTCACTGGAAATAGTTATGGGAGTCTGCACTAAAGTTCTTTTTCTTATATGGCCCAGGCTAGCAGGCAGGAATGTCCAGGAAAAAATGACAGAGGTTTTTCAGGAGGAAGTTATTATATTCCAGAGGCTGGGAGGGACCTTCAGGAGTGGAGTACTTTGAAAAGAGTAAAAACATATGAGTTTAGGTATTTAAAAGTAAAAGGAGAAACAGGTAGAGAAGAAGGAGATAGGGGAGGTAAGTAATAGTCAGTAGAGGAGGAGGTAGAAAGATGTAGGGATAGATCTAGAAAAGGGGTATATATTGAGGAAGAGTTGGAGTAAAGAGGAAGAATGGAGAAAACAGCAAGGTATGGTTATAGAAGAATGCAGGAGTAGGCAAGGAGTGATGCAGTTTTCCAAGTCTTAATTCATTAATATCAAATCACACAAGCCCAAGTCAAATGCAGCAACCCAGCTCAAATGTTGAGTAGGAGGATTACAGATTGCAATTGGTAAACATCAAATTCAGGCAAACAATGCATGTAATAATATGTAGCATACAACTTAAACTGCATAAAATGTCTAGACACTATTTAAAGATATATCATGAACTACATATATATATATATATATATATGAACATCATCAATTCAGGCAGACAATACATGTAAAATGAAAAACAATATGTAGCATTTAACTATAAAACTGTATAAAAATGTCTACGCACTATATAAAGGTGTGTCAATATACCCAAGTAGAGCCAAAAAGCACAGCTTTCAAATATCAGGAAATATGGATGTAATCAAGATAAGCCAACATACAGCTATTCAGTTATCGCAGTTAAGATCAACGCGATATCTAGTAATTTTTACCACTAAAGATAGGGCTCATATGGTGCCGAAGCCATATAGGGATTAACACAGAAATACCAGGCAGGTATACAACACTCTTGGATTGGCGTTCTTACACTAGCCACCATTTAATGTTCATTAGCGAATCTAGTGCTAAACACGGTATCCAGTTATTGCTCCTAATATGAGAGAGAGAAGGCAGGTTCTTGTTTTATTTCAGTAAACGCCCATTGTTTAGCTTACTGAGCAAGTTGAGTGCTGAATGAGAAGTTATGTACCTACCATAACGTTCCATGTTAGTTGTCTTCTCTCGCCTTCTTTCTTGCTTGATGGGTTCGGAGCCGATCCTCGGCTCCGACTCAGCACTTGCTAAGCTCGAGAGTCACTTTTACCAGCTCGAGGCAGCCCCATATCCCATGATGCAAGGCGGTAAGTACCCAGATCTCGTTTGATGACAAAAGGGCAATAGCACCAAGCATAAACACTTCCCAAAGGAAGAAAGAAAAGCCTGCACGATGGAAGAAGGACCAGCTCTGAATGGTCTTCAGCATAATAATTCCTTGTAGAAAAAGGTCTGTCCAGGCCTGGGGGAAGGAGGGAGGGTCGCAAGAAAGAAGGCGAGAGAAGACAACTAACATGGAACATAACTTCTCAATGTTAAGTTATCAATCTCGCCTTCATTCTTGCTTGATGGGACCGCGTCCCTAGCACCTCTATCCTGGGTGGCTCAATGGAACAGACTCTTGAGGACTGTAGAGCCAAAACTGGCTCTGTCCCTGGAGGCCAAGTCCAATTTGTAATGGGAAACAAAAGTATGAGGAGTGGCCCAAGTGGCCGCTGCACAAATAGTGTCTAAAGGAAGTCTAGCTTGAAAGGCTGTAGAAGTAGCTAAGCTTCTAGTTGAATGTGCTTTAGGTTTTGAGCACAGCTGTTTTCCCCTGAGCCGATAAATTTCAGAGATGACAGAAGAAAGCCATCTAGATAAGGTCACTTTTGAGACAGGAAGGCCTTTCTTGTTATCAGCATAGGAAACAAAGAGTTGATCGGATTTCCTAAATTGTTTAGTTCTGTCCAAATAATATCTGAGTTGGCGGTGGACATCAAGATAATGTAGTTTTGTTCCGATCTGTTTGAATAGTTTGGAAAAAATACAGGGAGATCAATGGATTGATTCAAATTAGTCTTTGAGGCGACCTTGGGCAAAAAGGTCGGATTAGTTCTCAATGATACTCTGTCTTTGTGAAAGACCAAATAGGGGGGTCGAACCGATAGAGCATGAAGTTCAGACACCCTCCTGGCAGATGTAATAGCCACTAGGAATAAGGTTTTCCATGAAAGAAATTTCAGGGAGCAAGAAACAGCTGGCTCGAAGGCGGGAAGAATCAAGGATGTCAGCACTAAATTTAGATCCCATTGAGGAGGAGGATTCCTGACTGGAGGCTTCAGAAGGAAAATTCCTTTCAAGAAGGCTCTACAAAGCCTGTGGGACATAATATTGCGATCTGCGAACCCGACATGAAAGTTCGAGATAGCAGCCAATTGAACTCTAACTGTGGAAGAAGAGGAGCCTGCATGAAAAATCTCCGCTAAGAAATCCAAAACTGCCTGAACTGGGGCAGTGAAGGGATCAATATTCTTGGCTTTAGCCCAATAAGAGAAACGTTTCCATTTGCTTGTATAAATCCTCCTGGTAGAGGATTTTAAAGAAGCTACTAGAATGTCCCTAACGGGGTTAGAGATCAAAGGAAGCCTGGCTAAGGAAGGAAGTGGAGCAACCATGCTGTGAGGTTGAGAGAAGGGATAGACCGGTGCAGCTGACCGGATTGGTGAATCAGAAGATCTGGCACTGGGTCCAGATGCCACGGCTGCACCAAAAGGTGATGATGGAGGAACGGAAATCAAATTTGTCGAGGCCAATAAGGAGCAATGAGAATCATTTTGGCTCTCAAAACGGTTGCTTTCTGGATAACAAGAGGGATCAGGGGAAAAGGAGGAAAGGCATAAAGAAGTCCCTGGGGCCAATCCTGGGTCAGAGCGTCTCTGGGGGGATGGCCTGGCAGAGGGAAGAGAGAGAAGAAGTCTGGGCATTTGCTGTTTTGGGGAGTAGCAAAAAGATCGCAACATGGGCGACCCCATTCCAGAAAAATCTCTTCCACTATAGATTGCTTGAGAGACCACTCGTGAGGCATGAGAATAGCTCTGCTCAATCTGTCCGCTAAAATGTTGGTTTTCCCAGGGATGTGCGTTGCTACCAGAAACCGATGAGAGGAGATCGCCCATTGCCAAAGTCTGAGCGCTTCTCGACACAAGGGTAAGGACTTGGTTCCGCCCTGTTTGTTGATATACCAAACTACAGACATGTTGTCTGTGTGGACTGCAATTGTCCCTACGGGAAGAAAGTCGTTGGGGGCTTGCAACGTTAAAAGCACTGCTCTCATCTCTAGGACATTTATGTGCAGGTGGTACTCGAACGGTTGCCACTTCCCATGAACCATCCTGCCCTGATAATGACCCCCCCACCCGATCAGGGAGGCATCCGTGGTGACAGTGGCTACCGGGGATGGGGGTACAAAGTGTCTGCCTTGGTGAATCTGGGGAGAAGTGATCCACCAAGCAAGATGATTTTTGCAAATCTGTGTCACCAGAATTTGGTGACGCATTGGAAGTTGTTGGTAAGACCACTGAGTGAACAACATCCACTGAAGAAGGCGCATGTAGAAGCGAGCCAGGGGAAGAAGGGTAATGGCCGCAGCCATGAGCCTAATACCTTTAGAACCATTCTGGCCTGTACTTTCTTGTTGGCTAGAATGATCCTGACATGACTTTGAATGTCTGAAACTCTTTGATCTGTAAGGGTAGCTGACATCCGAACAGTGTTTAAGTTTGCGCCTATGAAAGTAATAGACTGGCAGGGCGATAAGGATGACTTTTCGAACTTGATCGAGATGCCCAAATGAGAACAAAGATTTACTGTGTAATCCCTGGCTTGAACAAGCTGATGCCTGGTGGTGGCTGAAAGGAGCCAGTCGTCGAGATACGGAAACACCTGGAATCCTTGACGTCTCAGGTGAGCCGTGACCACTGCCATGCATTTGGTGAACACTCTGGGGGCTGTAGTGAGACCAAAGGGCAGGGCTCTGAACTGGAAATGACTGGACCCCAGCCGAAAGCGGAGAAATCTCCTGGAGCGTCTGTGAATTTTTATGTGATAGTACGCATCCTGAAGATCTATTGAGCACATCCAGTTGTCCTTCTGTAAGAAGGGCAGAATTGACTGAAGAGTGACCATTCGGAATCTTGTCTTCCTCACAGACTTGTTGAGTCTGCTGAGATCCAATATTGGTCTCCAGTCTCCTGTCTTTTTGGGGACCAAAAAGAACCTTGAGTAGATTCCGGGCTCTGAATGGTCTGTTGTAACTGGCTGAATGGCTCTTTTTTGCAGTAGTTTTAAGACTTCTAACTCTGCAATTTCCCTTAGACCGGGTGGTACATCTGGAAGGGAATTTGAGGGATAGAAAGGACTTTCCTCGAAAGGAATTTTGTAACCCTCGGATATGATCGACTGTACCTATCTGTCTCGAGTGAGGGAACGCCAGGCTTCTGGGTACAGCGATAGTCTTCCCCCGACTGCCTCCAAGGAGGGACAGCCGGGCAACATCTCAGGGATGCTGAAAGGGCTTGTCAGAGAGAGACTCTCTGTTTCCCTGGTTTTGTGGACCCCCTCTGCCTCTAGAGCGGCGTCTGTTGTTGTTACCCCCCTCTGCCTCTAGGGGTAAATTGACCACGTGAATCCGGCGTGACTCCTTGGGATTTGCTGAACCACATTTTGCCACCCTTCTGTCCTTTGGGGTAAGGTCTAGAAGGGGTGGAAAAACGGACTCCTATGGCAGAAAGAGTTTTGCCGTCCTGCTCACACCTGGTCAACGTTTCCTTCACTTGAGGGCCAAACAAAGCTGACCCATCAAAGGGAGAGTTTGTGAAGGACGCCTTAAAGGGATCTGCAAAATTACATAGCCGCATCCAAGCTTGGCGTCTAAGAGCCACACCTGTACCTGCGGCCCTACTCGCTCCATCAGCAGCATATGATATCAGCCGCATGGAGGAGTTTGCAATGGAGTTAAGGGTTTCTAGCTGCGAAGCAATTTTTTCCTGAGCCCCTGCAGCTGTAGGATCCTGCACAACTTCACCTAGCTCCTTAAGGATATCCCTTTGGAGTCTGGTGAAGTGACATAGGTAGTTCAGCGAACGCATAGCAAAGGTCGCTGAAGAAAACATCCGCTTACCATATCTATCCATGGTCCTAGAGTCCTTATTAGGAGGATGGACAGGTACGGAAGGATCTGCAAGTTCCTTCTTGGTGGCAGCCGCCACCACCATGGCATTAGCGGGGACACCTTTTGTGAGGAATAACTTGTCCGACGGGGCAGTAATAAATTTAGAAGGCCTCCTAGGGACTGGCTCTACAGAGTCAGGAGCAGCCCACGCCCTTCGAGCAATAACCTGCATAAGGGGGTCAAAAGGCGGAGACACCCAGGAGGTGGAGGGCCGAGATCCAAACGCCTCCAGGTATACTGACTCATCCTCAGAGGGATTATTGGTGGGCCAGTTTCCCCTCTGTCTAAGGAGTTCTAGGATGTCTGAGAAGGAGACATCCTCAGAGGGGGATCTTGGGGATCCCTCTGACTCATCTAAGTCAGTATCTGAAGTGATAGACTCGGGAGTCTACGTGTTTCCTCTTACAGGTCCTCTTCATGGAGGATCTCCCGACAAATCAGGAGAATCCTCGGAAGAGGGTGATATTCCCAGTGGGGAAACCTGAGGCGGAGGATCTCTGGGTCCTGGAGCAAGAGAAGTGGCAGAGATGTCAACAGGCACTATAGAGGGAGGAGCTAAGGGAACAGACTGCTGGCTGAGACCAGTGGCCAGCACACTCTTCATCACCTCGAAGGCTCCCTCCCAGGGAGGTCCGAAGAACCCGCTCCAAGAACTAGGAACTCCAGGACCCACCGAAAGGAAGGCTCCGAGGCAGATGTCGGAGCCGAGCTCACCAAGGCCGAGGCTCCAAGGGAAGAGCGGGCTCGGACAAGGGTCCGATGCCACTCACCCCTCGGAGGAGACCAGGAAGCCCGGCCACTGAATCCCTCTAAGGAAGGTCTCGAAGAGGAGAAAAGAGTAGAGGCTGAAGGAGCAGAAGGGGGTATCTGTCCCTCAGCCGTAGCAGAAACCATTCCCGAAGACTCCAACTCCAAGCTCTGGGGTAGAGTCGAAGGAGGAACTGCAATGGGGTGTGGACTAATAGTCGTCTGCTGAGACGGACTATGTAGCATTTGGGCCAGTGCCTGTGACTTTAGTAATCTACTGACCACTCTCTCCAAATCATGGTCAGAAAGCCTGGATGACCTTGAAGATCGGCTCCGATGGCTCCGTTCCGAGAGGAGAGGCGAAGCCGGAGCTGAAAGTATCGGCTCCAAGGAAGGGGACCTAGACCTCTTCCTCGAAGGAACCATCGGAGCCGATGAAACCCCAGGAACTGTCGGAGCCGACAACTTATCGGCACCAACAGGTAGCTTCGATGCATCGGCTCCAGCCGGAGCCGATACGGCCATAAAAGTAAGGGTGTCGGAGCCGATCGGAGCCGACACCGATGCCTGGGCCACATGGTGGCCGGAACCGATCAGAGCCGACACCGAAGTGGTCGAACCAGAATCGGCACCGATGAAGGTTTAGGTAACCCAGAATCGGCTCCAGCCGGAGCCGATCTCGACTCTGAATGAGTCGGAGCTGAGGCCACAGGCTTGGACACAGAAGCCTGGGCCTTGGAAGACTTAGAAGTCTTAGATGGGGCCGACTTAGCCGGAGAGCCCTCCGGCTTAAGAAGGCCCCTCAAAATCAATTTATTTCTTCTTTCCTGCAGGACTCTCTGGCTAAAAGAATGACATATAGCACAGGAGTCCTGCAGGTGAAGAGGCCCCAGACAGTAAAGGCAAGAAGTGTGACCGTCTGTCAGAGACATCTTCTGACAGCACGAGTCACACTTCTTAAAGCCTGAGACCCTTTCCTTAGACATGGTGAATAAAACACACACGCAACACCAGTCCAAGAAATTAAATTAAATATATCAAAAGGTATTAATAACAGACACACACACACCCTAACAAGGGGGGGGGGATGGGATGGGAGAAAGTCTGACTGAAAGTTATAAGGAGACAGGGAAAGTTTTTGTCAGAAAGGGACTAAAACTATGTTAAAACTAATAATTTTAAGGTTTTTTGAAGAAAGGGGTTAAAATAGTAATGTAAAAATTCACTTACCAGGAGCTGGTAAAAGGAGGACCTCATCAGCGAAGCGGCAAACGAGATCTGGGTACTTACCGCCTTGCATCATGGGATATGGGGCTGCCTCGAGCTGGTAAAAGTGACTCTCGAGCTTAGCAAGTGCCGAGTCGGAGCCGAGGATCGGCTCCGAACCCATCAAGCAAGAATGAAGGCGAGATTGACAACTTAACATACTATGTTAAGCGTAGAAATGTAAGTAATCGCTCAACCACTCACCGGAAATACTGACCCCCATTGTAAAAGGAAGCAGGCTCTGGTTCCTATTCTATCAATGCCTGTTAATTGGCGTTCTTTAGTAAGTAGAGTGTGGAGACTGCGTACACGCAGGGATGTAAACCTCACTCAGCATTCGTCGATAAGACTGACCCCATGGAATAGATAAGGAACTGATTAGTTTCTATTAACACCTAATAGGATGGCATTCTTAGTAAAAAATTAATATCAGGCTTAGGTTTGCTTTCAATCAATGCCTGTGAGGTGGCGTTCTTAGTAAAAAGAGAAAGCAGGCTTAGGTTTACTTTCTATTAATGCCTGTGAGGTGGCGTTCTTAGCAGAAAAAAATGAAAGCAGGTTACAGCTCAGTTTCAGATGTTGCTCAATGATGGGTAAGGGTGGGAAAACAGCCAATATTAGGCGCAATAGGCAGGAATTCAGCAACAATCTTTGGAGTCTAATCAACTGGTGATACGGCAGACATTGCTGTTGAAGGTGCGAGCTTTCGGGCACAGAGATGGGGTGTTCAGGAGTCCAGGGTCTTTGGTAGGCTCCTGGTAAAAAATCATGAACCCAGGCTGCTGCAGGGTGGTTTCCAGGCCGCGGACTCTAAGGTGAACACCTTGGACCGGTTGGCCAGGGAACTCATGAGCATTACAGGCATCCCCCGCACAGGTAAGCACTGTCATCACCATTATGACAACCTGAACAGGAGAAAGAGGGGAACCTTGGACACCTGGGTCCAAGAAGCCAGAGCTGGGAATGCCCTAGAAATATGTAAGTATGTTTTCCACTATTTTACCAATATGCAAGCTGAATGACTGCAAAACTGGTATGCATAATGGTGTGTTTCTCTCCCAACAGCTGCAGCTGAAAGGACTTCCAATGTCGAGTCCCATGCAGGGCACCTGGCCAGATTGTGCCATGAGTGTGGTATGTACAGATTTATTATGCTAACTGTAGTGCAATAAGCAAAACGATTAAAGAATTTACTGTAATAAAGTATACACAATAAAACCTGTAGTGCAATAAATGGGCAAGTAGAACTGTAGTGCAATAAATGGGAAATTAGAGCTGTAGTGCAATAAATGAATAACAACAACTGTATTGCAATAAACAATACCAATAACAGTAGGCAGAATAGTGTACATCAGGATTGTGTTATCATAACCATTGCAGTAGAGCTGTTTGCATTACTTGTTTATGGTAAATTTGCTGCAGTTAAGTGTAACACTAATAGCTGTAAAATGCAAAATTAATGGCTTGCAAACTGTACTGTCCAACTCACAGAATGGTTCAAGGCTGTCTCCAGGCTAATATAGGTCACATAATGCTCTCTGTTTCTTTGTCAAGTAATAAAGGTATATGGGTGAGGTAGCCCACTCTATGGGCACATATTGCTTGGAATTCACAGACATTTATCAGCAATACCAGTAAAGTGTTAAGCAGCATTGTTGATTCCTACAGAAATCTGTTTTAATAAATGCATTATGGCTGTATTCCATGCATGTGTGTTCTACTGTCACTGCAGTCAAGTATAGCACTGTAACAGTTCTAGAATGCAAAACAAACACAGTCACATAATGCTCTCTTTTTCTCCCACTCCAGGAACAAATGGTATATGGTTGAGGTAGCCCATGTTATGAGCAGATATGACTGTGCTAACATTTCCCAGACACTTATCAGCAATACCAATAAAGTGTTCAGCAGTATTGTTGATTCCTAAATACATTTGTCTACATATTCCCAGAACGGCTGTATTCCTTGCATGTCTGCACTAAGCTGCTGCAGTCAATGTTACATTTTTTGCAGATGTCCCCTGCAGTCACAACTATTGGGTTCTATTTCCATGCCTGCCAACTAAGGCATGATGGATGTCTAGTTTATGTACTGTACACAAAAATGCCTCTCAAGTGTCCCGATTTCTTGTAATGTAATTAAAACTGCCTAATCCATCTGTCACAGGATTACCAGAAAAATGATTACCTGGAATGCAATGCATTACCAAATATACTTACAGAATACCTTGGTAGTTATAGAAGTCCACTTTATGTGAAAGTGTTCTGTGTAGTTATGTACCTGCATTTGCCATTGCTCGGCCCAAACTGATGCATGCTAACAGCTTGAGATATATGTACATGCTACATCACCTATAAGAGAATTGTAGTCACTGTACTCAAAACTGACCCTACATGCCTGCAGAGTATTTATCATCAGTGTTTTTAATGATATAGTCTGCATTGTCAGTAATGAAATGTTTCTCTCTCCCTGCCCCTTATCTTCATTTATTTTTTATTATGATTTAATATTAACATATTTTGTTAAACTATTTTGCAAAATGTGATGTATTATTATGTGTTATTATAATTCAATATTAACATATTTTGTTAAACTGTTTTGTTTGCCTTCTGCTTTAATTCTTACTGGCATGCTGTTAACATACTGACTGTTATGTTACTTACTGCTACGTTACACATAATATACATTAATATGTATTTGGATTAATTAAAATGATGGCCCATTATGTTAATACTAACAGTGGTTTTGTTAATACTAATCTTAACTTATTGCTATACCTCATTTACCACAACATGTCAATGTAGGCCGGTTCCGTCTGATCCACCTGCCTTGCCTCAACCAGCTGTGGCACCAGGTCTCAGCATGTCTGGGACCAAGACCAGTGGTGCCCCCTCTGCTGCCCGTGCATTACCTGTGGTGTTGGGTAGTACTTCCGTATGGGATGGTATCTGGACCCCCTCTGGGTGCAGTGGTGGAGGGGGAGTTATCACCCGAGATGAGCTGCAGTCTTGGTGTGCAGGATAGTCTACAGTGGGTTTGACCACCACCTGCGCCAGATTGAGGGCATGTTGGCCATCCTGGTAGGGCAGCCTTGCCCTGGTGCCCAGCCTCCAGCACTTTTACCCCCAGGGCAGTGAAGCAGCAGTGCTGACAGTCCCATAGGTGGGGATGTGAGTCACGCTGCTGCTGTATGGAGGCTCATGGAACTTGGATTCCACAACACCCTCCCTATCCAAGGTGTTCACCCCACTCCTGTCTCACACATTGTCCTTGTCTGCTGTCTTGTCTGTGTGCAAATGCACCCTCACCTACCCAACGTACCTCCCCCACATGTACCTATGTCCCTTTCCCAACATTCCACTCTCACCTTTAAAAAATAAAATAAAATATTGGGCACCTGTCTCGAAAACAAATATCGTCCCATAGATAGCTCTCCATTTCGCGCACATGTTACTGGACACACGTAATTTGGTACAATTGGCCTGACAATGCAGTTACATTGTCCTCACTCCTCTCTCTGGGGTTGAGAGTTCAAAGTCATGTATAAATTCTGTCAATGTGCACAGTTGTTGCTGTACAAGAAATGGATAATTATGGTTCTTTCCTACATCCTTCCTGCACATCCCTACCTGCCTTTCACTATGTTTTTCCCCCTGCTTCCACCCCATTTCACCACTTTCCTATCTCCCCATTTTTCTTTTCTTTATATTTTTTTAGTGCGACACTGCACATCATGGAGCATTGTGCAGCTTTGCTAACCTCAGCTAAATACAGCTATAACTGACTATATGTGTTTTTAAATTTGTAATACATACTTACAAAATAAACAACTGTCTTGTGTTTCGAACCTGAGACCATCACATCTGGAGACCACTGCATTAACCTGCCAGGCCACACAACTCTTAATTAAAACAGGTGGTTTAAACAAAACATAGTAATTCCCAGTTACAGTCATTAAGCGTGTTTCAGCGGAGCTGTGCACCACACCAAGTTGTGCAAACTTGATTAAAACGTAATGGAAAAATGGGAGTGTAATTTGGACTCTGGCACAATAGTACACCACTAGAAAGCCAAAGACAATGATGGATGTAAGTGAGGCCTTTGACAGCAGGTAAATGTGCCCTTCAGCAGCAACATGTAAAAAGACACCTGCTATGGCATTAATGGCAAAATATATGTTCAACTGGGACCCTGGTGCACACATACATCCATATAAAGCCATGCACACACTGATAGATGTAGAAAATGTATGTCACAGACTGTATGTGTGCACATATATCTTGCAAATACACATTATGTAGCAGACACTCAGTAGCTCAGTCTGTTAACCACCTTGCAAACAGTACATTTTGCCACACACAGTCCTGGGTTCAAATCCAGTGGTGTGTAGATGTGAATGCACAGTATTGTGAAGGCAGCAATTAATTCATTAATTTATTTTTTTATTTCACATTTGTTTACCAGGAAAGTCTGACTGGACACAGGTCCTTTTTCAGAGGAGGTCTGGGGAGAAAAGCTCCTTGCTTACATAGTACATCATCATAAAGACAAAAAAAATCATTGAGCTGTCCATTATATAAAAAGAGGGGAAAAAAGACAGAGTAGCACATGCTAACAGTAATAATATATGCAACTGATACAAGGAATAAGTCTGAAATACAACACTTGTAGGTAGTGCAGATACAACATTAGTAGGTAGTTCAGATAATGTGTGAGAAAGGATAGAATGCTGAAGAGGTAGAAGATATTGGATACAATACAATGGCTAGTGCAGATTTCAAGACTTACGGAGACATCAGGATGATATACCATAGTGGATTTTAGCTACTAAGGGACTATTTACATTTGTTTTGTTACTATTGGATATCATGTAGGGTTACAGGGACAGAGCCAGGATTTAGAAAGGTGTGTTTTAAGAAGTTTTTTAAATTCAAGGATGGAGCACTTGGTAGTCAGAAAGGTTGGGAGTTTATTCCATAATCTGGCAATATAGTTTGAGAATAACGATTCACCATCAGTATTTGCTTTGGAGGCCTGTAGGAGGGATTTATTAGAAGAGCGGAGAAGTCTCAAGCAGTTGTATGTGGTTATGAAGAGCAGGAGTTTTATCTGGGTGACGGAGCATTTTGTGAGCAAAGGTAAGTTGATTAAAGTGTATTAATTGCGGAAGCTCCAGCCAGTTTAGTTGTCAAAGGGATGTGCAGTAATGGGATCTGTAAGAAGAAGCAAATCTGATTATCTTATTATAGCATGATTCCAGTTTGGTAAGGTCTGATTTGCGGAGGTAGGTTAGTACTGGAGAGGCATATAAGAGAGTAGAAAGGAGGTGAGTTTGGGCAATAGTGAATTTAGTCTGTTTGGTAAGGAATCTGTTATTCCTATACAGGAGACGGAGTTTCTTGTGGACCTTTTTTAATTGTTTGGGCAATATGTATATCAAATTTCAGATTGTTGTCTATTTCTACACTAGGGGTAATGATGGTATTGTTTTTGGATAAAATTCTAAAGGGTGAGGAGGGGGTATTTTCTAGGGGGGAGGGGGTTTTGCCTGGATAGAAAAGGAGGAGCTTTGTTTTATTTGGGTTAAGGATGAGGTGAGAGTTTGTCAGCCAATTTTCAGCCAATAGGAAGGATTTCTGGATGTATTTGTGACAGTTTGTAGGGAGAAGGCTGAGCAAATGAGGGTTGAATTGTCAGCATACTGTACTATGGTGGCGTGGGGTGTGGAGGTATGGAGATGATTGGTGAAGATAGAGAAAAGTAGGGGCCTCAGTATGGAAACTTGGGGAACTCCTAAATGTACTGGATGGAGGGGAGATAGTTGTTGCTGCCAGAGGATGGCTTGTTGACGTTCTGTAATGTAATTCTGGAACCAGGAGATGGAAGAGGTAGAGAGGCTGAGGGAGGAGAGGATGTTGATTAATTTAAGGTGGTTAACCATGTCGAAGGCCTTGGACAGGTCAAGAAAAATTGCAGATACATATAGTCCGTTACTGCAGTTATGGTTGACTGTGTTGGTAAAGGACAGCAGGGCTGTGTTAGTGCTGTGAGAGTTGCGGAAGCTGTGTTGGGTATCTGTTAGCTGTTTTTCTCTTTGAAGGTATTCAGTGAGTTGGGTGTGGATGACTCTTTCCAGAATTTTAGACAGGGGGGGATAAGACTGCAATGGGGCAGTAGTTAGTGCTCAGTGGCATTGCCTCCTTTGTGTAAGGGTATGATGTGGGAAATTGTCCAGATTCTGGGGACCAGGCACTCCGTGATGGATCTATTTATGAGAATTGTTATTGGGTAGGCAATTCATTCTGCAGCAATTTGAAGGAATTCTGCACGGAAGTTGTCGGCTGCTAGGGAAGTTGGTTTGAGTTTTTTTGAGTAGTTTTTTGGTTGTGTAGATAGAGAGTGGATGGAATGAGAATGGGTTAGTAGAGGTTTACGAATTTTGGATTGTGGCAGGAGTAGAGTCGTTATGGGAGGGCTGAGAGTTTGCAAGGGCTTGGATTGAGTCAGTGAAGTAGGTGTTAAACTGAGTTGCTATGTTTGCTGAGTTATTAGATGTTGATGGAGTGGGTTTAGCTGATTTACCAGGGTGTTTTTTTGTTTTGTTTGAATGTTGTGGTAGTAATTGGTTTTATCATTTTTCACTAGTTTTTTGGCTTTGTTATGCAATTCTAGGTAAGTCTGCTTTGTTACATGCAATTTATTTTTATGAAATTGAACCCAGGCAGTATCCTCCTAAGAAGAGATCTAAATTCTTTACTAAGACGGGGAGCTTAATTACATTTAATCCTAATGGTTCATGGTAGGGAGTGTTGGTTGAGGATATTTAAGAAGGTGGAGTTGAAGAAACTAACTGCTTCATCAAGAGGAAGCTGTTTGAGAGTTTCCCAGTTGCAACTTTTGAGGGAAGTAATAAAGTTGTTTTACTTGAAATTACTTTTATCTCTAATTTGATGGAAGGTGGCCTGATGGGTTTGATGGGCTATTGTGTGAATGAGGAAGGTTGGCTGATGGTCACGTAGGTTGTCAGGGAGACATCCTGAGTGGGATATTAGGGATGGGTTGATTACTAAGGTCCAGTCTAATACAGACTGTCGACCAGATGATTTGTCTGTTCTGGTGGGAGATGTGATTAGTTGTGTAAACCCGTGTAGGTTATGTGAAGTTGGATTAGAGGTGGAGCATGTTACCCAATCAATGTTGAAGTCCCCTGCAAGGATCGTCTTTTGCGGAAGGGAATTGGATGGCCAGTGCAGTATGCATTCTAGTGTTGCAATATTATTTCCTGGTGGAATGTATCCGCCAAAGATATTTATACTTTTATTGGGATTGATTTTGAGTCTAGCAATTATTATTTCTACGTTTGCAAAATCAGGGAGTTGTAAGTCTACTAGATCAAGTGATAGGTGATTGTTGAATAGGATTGCTACACCTCCACCTTTCCTAGTTATCCTATCTTTACGTAGTATGCTGTAGCCTGGTGCTATGATATGATAATGACGGAGTCATGTACTCTTTATCCACACAATGCATTTCAAATGACATGTCTGCGTTTCACTGTTGGAAGTCACAGGCTTGCAGGTAGGAACATACTTCACATATCCCTAGAGCAAAATTATATGTGAATAGTGTCACGTCATGCATTAATACGCATTCACAGAGAATGCCTACATGAAGGTCTTTTAGATTGTACAGTGGTTGCATGTCACTGGCTGAGGATAGTGCTAATCAACTGAGTTGGCTGCAATCAGCATTTCAGACCCACAGATTTGTTTAGAGGCAATCACCTGCTGATGAGAAGCATGTTTAAGAGGCAAGCAGCTGGCTATGGGGAACCATTCTGTATGAGACTTTCTTCACACAGAACACTACTTTGTGAAGACTTACTATCACCACATATCAACAGAAGAGTACTTCAATCCATCAGGTATGTAACAGATTTTGTGTACAACAGGATGCAGATGGGTGAATAGACTTACAGGGAATAGGGATTACAGCATTAAGCCTGTCTTAGACCTGTGATAATGACATGTCATTGATGATCTGCTGTCTTACACCTACATAGGACATACAATACATCAAGGGTGCATAGTCTTTTGTCACTGTGGCACACTGGTCTTATTGGACTGTCCCTTTATCATGGTTGCAATAGCACACTGCTATTTGTGTGGCACTTTTCTTATGAGATATTATCAGGGGGTTGCCCCATAGGGGACACACAACAGTAGACTCGAGTGCTGGGTGTTTGATCATACAGCAGTATCTGTCATGGCACACACGGGAATACCTGACTATTGCCACTATCTCAGTTGTATCCACACACTTAGTTTGTTTGCACACTGTGGAGTATGACATGTGTTAACAAGCAGTGCATAGTGCCAGGCATTTTGTCCTTGCTGTATTTCTACATGGTGTACTTCCACGTATGTGATCCACTAATGTGTTCCCCTTTTGTTGTCTTTCAGGAATGAAGTATCCTAGACACCATGCACCTTTCTCTGATGCGGAAAATGAAATTATATTGGAAAGACTAAGGCAACATCATTACATTCTACTGTCCGGGGGGGGGGGGGGCAGGGAACAGCGGGGTGCATTGTGGGAAGACCTTGTCTGTAATGTGAATAGCATGGGCCATCAGGGCAGGACATATGAGCAAGTTTGACACCGCGCAACAGACATGATCAATGCTGCACAATGAAGGGCAGCAGATGTAGCCAGGGATTGTGCTGTCACAGTGGAGGGCCTGCAGCAGAACAACCACCCTCGGCCAGTGAGGAATTCTTGGCAAACCTAGATGCACACAACAGTTCCCAACCCATACATTATGGAGGTGGGTGCCACAGTTTCCACAGCAGAGGAGCATGCAGGTGGGCTTACTGTGATACTGTAGAAGTCAGTGTGTGTCAGGCTGTACAAACTTTTACGTGGGTGTCAGGTCTTTCTTCTTTTTTGGGGGGAGTTTAATCTCAGTTGTACTCTCATACTCAGAATGTGACCAATACAACAAGTAGCACAGTAGCTACTGTAAATATGAGATATATGGACATACTACCTTGTTCTGCTGCAACATGCATTGGTACTGACATTACCTCACCCTCAACTTTTCACAGGTTTGTCAGGTATTGGCTAAGGCCATGGTCCTGCTCCTGGGTAAGCATGACACTGTTTTGTTAAGGAACATGTATATTTTATTAAAGTTAGAATAATGACATATTTAAACATGATTGTGTGTGTAAACAGAGTAGAATGTTTTTATTTTTCATTCTGGAACAGGTACCGAAGGTTCTTAGAGGGGGTAATCACAGGAATGTAGTTGAACAAAAAGAAACACTTTGGCAGTGTCAGTTAAGGGCAGATAAGCCTCCTGGTTTAAATAAGGCAATTACTCAGAAATTAGTTTTAAAAAACAAAAGGTTGAAAGGAAAATAAATTAGGCATTTATACATGTATTTCAATATATTTGTTAAGATAGGTGTACTGGGTTTTTATGTGTTTTATCAAGTATAGTTTCATATTGATTACTTAAAAGGTAAATTTTACTGGTCAAGTTTTACTTGATTTAGGAACCACTAAAACTGAAGATGTAAGCACCAAAAGACAAAAGAGACTCAGTGAATCTCCAAAATTAGTACTTTATTGTAAAAGCAGACCAATAAAATCCTCTAGCGCCTCATCTTGCACAAGCCTTTACAGAGTATACCTTTCACATTACCCACCAAACCTTAAATACTTAAGCATACATCAATTATGCAATTAAACAATTATTAAATTAAAACCACATACCCTACAAAAAAACATTTCCAATTACACTCTCTGTTCAATCCCCTTGGAAAGAGTGTATTAAAATTTAAAATATATATAGATTCCATCCTTCTTAACCTATGTTTAACATATTGCATATTTGTATATTCTAAACTAATCTGTTCCAGTACTGTAGCTTGTAGCCCTGAGAGATCCCCTTCATGACATGCATAAAGATGTGCAGCTACTGGGCTAAATTGTCTATTCTTTTTATTTTTTTTTTACTTCATTTACTTGAAGTGATTTGAAAAATTATGTACTCATCATAATGTTCCATGTTTGTAGTCCATCTCGCCCTTCATTCTTACACATGGGTTTGGAGCCAATCCTCGGCTCCGACTCGGCCTTTTTACAAGCTCAAAGTCTTCTAGTTGGCTCGTGGCTAGGTAGGTATCCTATGGTGCACCAGTACAATCCCCAGATCTTGTTTGCTGCTAACTAAAGAGAAATAACAAAAAAACATGCAGAAAGAACCCAATAATAAAAGGTCTCCACTTAACAATTTTTCTGACTCCAGACCCTTCCAGGTTGTGGGTAGGAGGGGTGGGTTCATAAGAATGAAGGGCGAGATGGACTACAAACATGGAACATTATGGTGAGTACATAACTTCTTTATGTTCTGTAGTCCTATCTCACCTTCATTCTTACACATTGGACAGTGTCCCTAGCACCTTATTCTTGGGTGGCTCAAGGAAAAATACTCCTGAGTACCATGGAACCAAAGGATGCTCTACCCCTGGAGGTCAAATCCAATTTGTAATGAGTAATAAATGTGTGAGGGGTAGCCCAAGTTGCTGCTGCACAGATATTATCAAGTGGGACCTTGGCTTGAAAGGTTGCAGAAGTAGACTGGGATCTCGTAGAATGAGCCTTAATTTTGAAAGGTAAAGGCTTACCATCAGAAGAGTAAATGTAAGCTATACAGCTAGAGATCCAATTAGGGAGGGTCACTTTGGAAACTGGGAGACCTAATCTGGAGTCGGAGAAGGAAAATAATTGGCCTAACTTCCTGAATTCTTTGGTCCGGTGGAAATAAAAACGTAATTGTCTATGAACATCCAACTGGTGAAATCTTTTAGTTATGTACTCACCATAACTTCAGATGTTTGGGATCCATCTCGCCTACATTCTGACTGATGGGCTCGGAGCCGATCCCTCGGCTCCGACTCGGCACGCTTATGCTATAGAGCGAGGCCTCTAATTGGCTGAGCTATCTTTATCCCAGGATGCACCACCACTAATCCCCCAGATCTTGTTTGTCCGCATTCATGCACACATGCACAGCTTGATTATATAACATTGTTAGATGTTTCAAGATGAAACAACAGGATTCGGACCTTCTGATATCCTCTGATCTCCAAGGAAGGGGGAAGGAGGGTGGGTTATTAGGAATGTAGGCGAGATGGATCCCAAACATCTGAAGTTATGGTGAGTACATAACTAAAAGATGTTATGTGATCCTATCTCACCTACATTCTGACTGATGGGACAGCGTCCCTAGCACCTAAATCCCAGGTGGCTCATTGGAAAACACTCCTGAGCACTGTGGAACCAAATGAATCTCGTCCTCTAGATGCCACATCTAATTTGTAGTGAGAAATGAAGGTATGCGGGGAAGACCATGTAGCCGCAGCACAAATGTCACTAATAGCAAGCTTAGAATGAAATGCTACCGAAGTAGCCATAGCCCTTGTAGAATGAGCCTTGACAGAGGTGGAAAGCTCCTTGTTAGAATAAACATAAGCTTGAGTAATACCGTCCCTGATCCATTTGGCAATAGTGACCTTTGTGACCGCGTTGCCCAATTTGTTTTCTGCAAAGGACACAAACAACTGATCTGTCTTCCTTGATTGTTTGGTCCTATCCAAATAAAAACGTAACTGCCTGTGGACATCTAGTGTGTGGAAAATAAACTCCGCTTTATTGGAGTATTTTGGGAAAAAAACTGGGAGCTCTAATGACTGTTGCAAGCATAAAGTAGAACAGACTTTAGGAACAAAAGAAGGATTTGGTCTGAGGGAAACTCTGTCTGTATGAAAAACCAAGTACGGAGGTTTCACTGACAAAGCTTGAAGTTCTGAAACCCTTCTGGCTGAAGTAATTGCCACTAGAAAAGCTGTCTTCCATGATAGAAACTTTAAATCACAGGTAGCTGCCGGTTCAAAGGGGGAAGAAGTCAAGGCACGTAATACTATATCGAGATCCCATGGAGGTGCAGGATGAGAAACTGGAGGTCTTAATAGAGCAGCACCTTTCAAGAAGGTCTTACACAACCTGTTGCTCATTAAGGGTGGGTCTATGGATTCATGAAAATTAGAAATCGCTGCCAATTGTACTTTGATGGTAGAAACAGAAGAGCCTTGGTTGAAAAGAGAGGTTAGGAACTTGAGTACTTCTGCTACGGGGGTTGAAATGGGGTCCAGGCCCCGGAGTTGAGCCCATATAGCAAATCTTTTCCATTTGCTAGAATAAAGTTTCTTCGTAGCAGACTTGTGGGCTGAAGACAATATGTGCACTACATCTGGGTCTAGTGCATGTCTCCTGACTATGGTTGGAAGAGGAGGAGCCAGGCGTCAATCTTAATGTGTGTAGGGACTGGTGTAGTAGTCCCGACTGATGAATCAGTAGGTCTGGGACCTGGTCCAGGAACCATGGACCTTCCAGAGCATGTTTCGAAGATAGGGAAACCAGACTTGACGAGGCCAGTAAGGAGCAATTAAGATCATCTTGCTCCCTAAGAGAGAAGCCTTCTGAATTACCTTGGGTAGGAGAGGAACTGGAGGGAAGGCATAAAGCAGGCCGGTGGGCCAAGGATGGACTAACGCGTCCATAGGGCTCTTCCCCGGAGCCGGGGTTAGGGAGAAAAAATCTTTGCACTTCGCATTCAGAGGAGTCGCGAAGAGGTCGCAGCACGGAACTCCCCATTCGCTGAAAATCTGTCTTGTAATAGTCATGTTCAGAGACCATTCGTGAGGAGAGAGGATGGTTCTGCTCAACCTGTCAGCTATGACATTGGATTTGCCCGGTATGTGAGTAGCCACTAGGAAGCGTTTGGTTGAGATTGCCCATTCCCAGACCCTCATCGCTTCTCTGCAAAGAGGATAGGATCTGGTCCCTCCCTGCTTGTTCAGGTACCAGACAACTGACATGTTGTCCGAGTGAACAGCAATTACGCCCTGAGGGAGGTAACAGTGAAGGGATAGAAGGGATAGGAGTACTGCTCTCATTTCTAGGATGTTGATGTGGAGAGAGGTCTCTTCCAGATGCCATTTGCCCTGGACTGACCTGCCCAGGGAATGCCCCCCCCCCACCCCGTCTGGGAGGCGTCCATGGTCAAAGTGGCCGCCGGAGGAGGAAGAACAAAGGGTTGTCCCTGATCCAAATTGGAAGACACTATCCACCAGCGAAGGTCCCGTCTGCAAGATTCTGTGATCCATATTAGATGATTGAGAGGGAGTTCCTGAAAGGACCACTGAGTTGAAAGAAGCCACTGGAGGATTCTCATGTGTAACCTTGCCAAGGGAACCAGCAGAACTGTGGCAGACATCGATCCCAATAGTTGCATGACCATTCTGGCTGGGGCTTTGGACCTGGGGAGTAAGGCTCGAACCTGATTTTGTATGATCTGAATTCTGTCTGCAGGTAGATAGACCTGCATCTGGTTTGAATCTATCTCTGCCCCTATGAATCTTATTCTTTGAGATGGCCGTAACACAGACTTTGGCCAATTGAAGGTGATTCCGAGGGAATTGCCCAGTGATGTTGTGGCTTGCAGGCTCCGTAGAAGTAGATGCTTGGAGGTGGCAGTTAGAAGCCAGTCGTCTAGGTACGGAAACACCTGGAATCCTAGACTCCTCAAGTGAGCAGTCACTACTGCCAAGCATTTGGTGAACACCCTGGGGGCTGTGGTGAGACCAAAGGGCAGCACACTGAACTGAAAATGAGAAGTTATGTACCTACCATAACGTTCCATGTTAGTTGTCTTCTCTCGCCTTCTTTCTTGCTTGATGGGTTCAGAGCCGATCCTCGGCTCCGACTCGGCACTTGCTAAGCTCGAGAGTCACTTTTACCAGCTCGAGGCAGCCCCATATCCCATGATGCAAGGCGGTAAGTACCCAGATCTCGTTTGATGACAAAAGGGCAATAGCACCTAGCATAAAAACTTCCCAAACGAAGAAAGAAGAAGAGAAAAACCTGCAGGATGGTAGAAGGACCAGCTCTGTATGGTCTTCAGAACTATAACTCTTTGTAGAGAAAGGTCTGTCCAGGCCTGGGGGAAGGAGGGAGGGTCGCAAGAAAGAAGGCGAGAGAAGACAACTAACATGGAACGTTATGGTAGGTACATAACTTCTCAATGTTAAGTTGTCAATCTCGCCTTCATTCTTGCTTGATGGGACCGTGTCCCTAGCACCTCTATCCTGGGTGGCTCAATGGAACAGACTCTTGAGGACGGTAGAGCCAAAACTGGCTCTGTCCCTGGAGGCCAAATCCAATTTGTAATGAGAAACAAATGTATGAGGAGTGGCCCAAGTGGCCGCTGCACAAATAGTGTCTAAAGGAAGTCTAGCTTGAAAGGCTGTAGAAGTAGCTAAGCTTCTGGTTGAATGTGCTTTAGGTTTTGAGCACAGCTGTTTTCCCCTGAGCCGATAAATTTCAGAGATGACAGAAGAAAGCCATCTAGATAAGGTCACTTTTGGGACAGGAAGGCCTTTCTTGTTATCAGCATAGGAAACGAAGAGTTGATCGGATTTCCTGAATTGTTTTGTTCTGTCCAAATAATATCTGAGTTGGCGGTGGACATCAAGATAATGTAGTTTTTGTTCCGATCTATTTGAATAGTTTGGAAAAAATACAGGGAGATCAATGGCTTGATTCAAATTAGTCTTTGAGGCGACCTTAGGCAAAAAGGTCGGATTAGTTCTCAATGATACTCTGTCTTTGTGGAAGACCAAATAGTGGGGGCGAACAGATAATGAAGTTCAGACACCCTCCTAGCCGATGTAATAGCTACCAGGAACAAGGTTTTCCATGAAAGAAATTTCAGGGAACAAGAAACAGCTGGCTCGAAGGGGGGGAAGAATCAAGGATGTCAGCACTAAATTTAGGTCCCATTGAGGAGGAGGACTCCTGACTGGAGGCTTCAGGAGGAAAATTCCTTTCAAGAAGGCTCTACAAAGCCTGTGGGACATGATATTGTGATCTGCGAACCCGACATGAAAGTTCGAGATAGCAGCCAACTGAACTCTAACTGTGGAAGAAGAGGAGCCCCCGTGAAAAATCTCCGCTAAGAAATCCAAAACTGCTTGAACTGGAGCAGTGAAGGGATCAATATTCTTGGCTTTAGCCCAATAAGAGAAATGTTTCCATTTGCTTGTATAAATCCTCCTGGTAGAGGATTTTAATGAAGCTACTAGGATGTCTCTAACAGGGTTAGAGATCATAGGAAGCCTGGCTAAGGAAGGAAGTGGAGCAACCATGCTGTGAGGTTGAGAGAGGGGATAGACCGGTGCAGCTGACCAGATTGGTGAATCAGAAGATCTGGCACTGGGTCCAGATGCCACGGCTGCACCAAAAGGTGACGATGGAGGAACGGAAACCAAATTTGTCGAGGCCAATAAGGAGCAATGAGAATCAATTTGGCTCTCAAAATGGTTGCTTTCTGGATAACTTGAGGGATCAGAGGAAAAGGAGGAAAGGCATAAAGAAGTCCCTGGGGCCAATCCTGGGTCAGAGCGTCTCTGGGGGGATGGCCTGGCAGTGGGAAGAGAGAGAAGAAGTCTGGGCATTTGCTGTTTTGGGGAGTAGCAAAAAGATCGCAACATGGGCGACCCCATTCCAGAAAAATCTCTTCCACTATAGATTGCTTGAGAGACCACTCGTGAGGCATGAGAATAGCCCTGCTCAATCTGTCCGCTAAAATGTTGGTTTTCCCAGGGATGTGCGTTGCTACCAGAAACCGATGAGAGGAGATCACCCATTGCCAAAGTCTGAGCGCTTCTCGACACAAGGGGTAGGACTTGGTTCCGCCCTGTTTGTTGATATACCAAACTACAGACATGTTGTCTGTGTGGACTGCAATTGTCCCTACGGGAAGAAAGTCGTTGAGGGCTTGCAACGTTAAAAGCACTTCTCTCATCTCTAGGACATTTATGTGCAGGTGGTATTCGAAAGGTTGCCATGTCCCATGAACCATCCTGCCCTGATAATGACCCCCCCACCCGATCAGGGAGGCATCCGTAGTGACAGTGGCTACCGGAGAAGGGGGTACAAAGAATCTGCCTTGATGAATCTGGGGAGAAGCGATCCACCAAGCAAGATGATTCTTGCAAATCTGTGTCACCAGTATTTGGTGACGCATTGGAAGTTGTTGGTAAGACCACTGAGTGAACAACATCCATTGAAGAAGGCGCATATAGAAGCGAGCCAGGGGAAGAAGGGTAATGGCCGCAGCCATGGGGCCTAACACCTTTAGAACCATTCTGGCCTGTACCTTCTTGTTGGCTAGAATGATCCTGACATGACTTTGAATGTCTGAGATTCTTTGATCTGTAAGGGTAGCTGACATCCGAACAGTGTTTAAGTTTGCGCCTATGAAAGTAATAGACTGGCAGGGCAATAAGGATGATTTTTCGGAGTTGATCGAGATGCCCAATTGAGAACAAAGATTTATTGTGTAATCCCTGGCTTGAACAAGCTGATGCCTGGTGGTGGCTGACAGGAGCCAGTCGTCGAGATACGGAAACACCTGGAATCCTTGACGTCTCAGGTGAACCGTGACCACTGCCATACATTTGGTGAACACTCTGGGGGCTGTAGTGAGACCAAAGGGCAGGGCTCTGAACTGGAAATGACTGGACCCCAGCCGAAGCGGAGGAATCTCCTGGAGCGTCTGTGAATTTTATGTGATAGTACGCATCCTGAAGATCTATTGAGCACATCCAGTTGTCCTTCTGTAAGAAGGGCAGAATTGACTGAAGAGTGACCATTCGGAATCTTGTCTTCCTCACAGACTTGTTGAGTCTGCTGAGATCCAATATTGGTCTCCAGTCTCCCGTCTTTTTGGGGACCAAAAAGAACCTTGAGTAGATTCCAGGCTCTGAATGATCTGTTGTAACTGGCTGAATGGCTCTTTTTTGCAGTAGTTTTAAGACTTCTAACTCTGCAATTTCCCTTAGACCGGGTGGTACATCTGGAAGGGAATTTGAGTGATAGAAAGGACTTTCCTCGAAAGGAATTCTGTAACCCTCGGATATGATTGTCTGTACCCATCTGTCTTGAGTGAGGGAATGCCAGGCTTCTGGGTACAGCGATAGTCTTCCCCCGACTGCCTCCAAGGATGGACAGCTGGGCAACACCTCAGGGATGCTGAAAGGGCTCGTCAGAGAGAGGCTCTCTGCTTCCCTGGTTTTGTGGACCCCCTCTGCCTCTAGAGCGGCGTCTGTTATTGTTACCCCCTCTGCCTCTAGGGGTAAACTGACCACGTGAATCCGGCGTGACTCCTTGGGATTTGTGGAACCACATTTTGCCACCCTTCTGTCCTTTGGGGTAAGGTCTAGAAGGGGTGGAAAAACGGACCCCTACGGCAGAAAGAGTCTTGCCGTCCTGCTCACACCTGGTCAACGTTTCCTTCACTTGAGGGCCAAACAAAGCTGACCCATCAAAGGGAGAGTTTGTGAAGGACGCCTTAAAGGGATCTGCAAAATTACAGGGCCGCATCCAGGCTTGGCATCTAAGAGCCACACCTGTACCTGCGGCCCTACTCGCTCCATCAGCAGCATATGATATCAGTCGCATGGAGGAGTTAGCTATAGAATTAAGGGTTCTTAGCTGCGAAGCAATTTTTTCTTGAGCCCCTGCAGCTGTAGGATCCTGTACTACTTCACCTAGCTCCTTAAGGATATCCCTCTGGAGTCTGGTGAAGTGACATAGGTAGTTCAGCGAACGCATAGCAAAGGTCGCTGAAGAGAACATCCGCTTACCATATCTATCCATGGTCCTAGAGTCCTTATTAGGGGGATGGACAGGTACGGAAGGATCTGCAAGTTCCTTCTTAGTGGCAGCCGCCACCACCATGGCATCAGCAGGGACACCTTTTGTGAGGAATTGCTTGTCCGGAGCAGTGATAAATTTAGAAGGCCTCCTAGGGACTGGCTCTACAGAGTCAGGAGCAGCCCACACCTTCGAGCAATAACCTGCATAAGGGAGGCGAAGGGCGGAGACAACCAGGAGGTGGAGGGCCGAGATCCAAACGCCTCCAGGTATACTGACTCATCCTCAGAGGGATTATTGGTGGGCCAGTTTCCCCTCTGTCTAAGGAGTTCTAGGATGTCTGAAAAGGAGACATCCTCAGAGGGGAATCTTGGGGATCCCTCTGTCTCATCTAAGTCAGTATCTGAAGTGATAGACTCGGGAGTCTACATGTTTCCTCTTACAGGTCCTCTTTCATGGAGGATCTCCTGACAGATCAGGAGAATCCTCGGAAGAGGGGTTCTTCCCAGTGGGGAAACCTGAGGCGGAGGATCTCTGGGTCCGGGAGCAAGAGAAGTGGCAGAGATGTCAACAGGCACCATAGAGGGAGGAGCTAAGGGAACAGACTGCTGGCTGAGTCCAGTGGCCAGCACACTCTTCATCACCTCAAAGGCTCCCCTCCCAGGAGGTCCGAGAGAACCCGTTCAAGAACCAGGAACTCCAGGACCCACCGAAAGGGAAGGCTCCGAGGCAGATGTCGGAGCCGAGCTCACCAAGGCCGAGGCTCCAAGGGAAGAGTGGGGTCGGACAAGGGTCCGATGCCACTCACCCTCGGAGGAGACCAGGAAGCCCAACCACCGAATCCCTCTAAGGAAGGTCTCAAGAGGAGATAAGAGTAGAGGCTGAAGGAGCAGAAGGGGGTATCTGTCCCTCAGCCGTAGCAGAAACCATTCCCGAAGACTCCAACTCCAAACTCTGTGGTAGAGTCGAAGGAGGAACTGCAATGGGGTGTGGACTAATAGTCGTCTGTTGAGACGGACTATGTAGCATTTGGGCCAGTGCCTGTGATTTTAATAATCTACTGACCACTCTCTCTAAATCATGGTCAGAAAGCCTAGATAACCTGGATGATCGGCTCCGATGGCTCTGTTCCGAGAGAAGAGGAGAAGCCGGAGCCGAGAGTATCGGCTCCAAGGAAGGGGACCTAGACCTCTTCCTCGAAGGAACCATCGAAGCCGAAGAAACCCTGGAAGCTGTCGGAGCCGACAACTTCTCGGCACCGACAGAAGGTTTCGATGCATCGGCTCCGGCCGGAGCCGATACAGCCATAAACGCAAGGTTGTCGGAGCCGATCGGCGCCGACACTGAAGCCTGAGCCACATGGTGGTCAGAACCGATCGGAGACGACACCGAAGTGGTCGAACCAGAATCGGCACCGAAGGTTTGTGCAGACCAGAATCGGCTCCAGCCGGAGCCGATCTCGACTCTGAAAGAGTCGGAGCCGAGGCCACAGGCTTGGACACAGAAGCCTGGGCCTTGGAAGACTTAGAAGTCTTAGATGGAGCCGACTTAGCCGGAGAGCCCTCCGGCTTAGGAAGGCCCCTCAAAATAAGCTTATTTCTCCTTTCCTGCAGGACTCTCTGGCTAAAAGAATGACAAATCACACAGGAGTCCTGCAGGTGGAGAGGTCCCAGGCAGTAAAGGCAAGAAGTGTGACCGTCTGTCAAAGACATTTTCTGACAGCACGAGTCACACTTCTTAAAGCCTGAGACCCTTTCCTTAGACATGTTGTAAAACACACACACACAACACTTGTCCAAGAAAATTTACAATCCCAAAAGGGAAAAAGTATTGTCTCACAAACACACACACACACCCTAACAAGGGGGGGATGGGATGGGAGAAGGCCTGACTAAAAAGTTTTAGTAGAGAGGGAAATTTAGTCAGGAAAGGACTAAAACTAGTCTAAAACTATCAATTTTAACTTTAAAAATTACTTTAAACTGAAAAAAGGGGCAACGAAGTAGTGTGTAAATCACTTACCAGGAGCTGGTAAAAGGAGGACCTCATCAGCGAAGCGGCAAACGAGATCTGGGTACTTACCGCCTTGCATCATGGGATATGGGGCTGCCTCGAGCTGGTAAAAGTGACTCTCGAGCTTAGCAAGTGCCGAGTCGGAGCCGAGGATCGGCTCCGAACCCATCAAGCAAGAATAAAGGCGAGATTGACAACTTAACATTGACTGTTTCCTAGGCTGAAGCGCAAGTGTCTCCTGGACGTTTGATGTATTTTGATACGGTAATACGCATCCTTGAGGTCTATGGAGCACATCCAAACACCTTTCTCCAACAACGGGAGAATGGTTTGTAAAGTGACCATTCGGAACTTGGACTTCTTGACTGAACGGTTTAGGTTGCTCAGGTCCAAAATGGGCCTCAAGTCCCCGGTCTTTTTTGGCACTAAAAGGAAACTTGAGTAAGTCCCTAATCCGATCTGGTCTGCGGGGACCGGTTGGATGGCTCCTTTTTGCAGCAGTTTTGAAATTTCTATGGCTGCGGTATCCCGTTGACTGGGTGGAGGGTCCGGGATTCTTTTGGACTGAGGGGGGGGACAACAGAATGGGATGGAGTAACCTCCGGCGATAATTCGAAGCACCCATCGGTCCTGGGTGATCCCTTCCCAGGCCTTTAGGTGCTTGACGACCCCGACTGGCTCCGGAGCAGCACAGTCGGGCAATCCCTCAGGGACTATGAAAGGTTGAAGAGCCACGAAAGGACTCGCGGTCTCCAGTGTTGCAGGGGCCTCTGCCGCCTCTGGGACGGCGTCTTCCTGATGAATTTCCCCCTCCTCTGCCTCTGGAGGGGGAACCTTCCTGCTGAGAGGGGTAAGACTTCTGCGATCTCATCTTCCCTCCTCTTTTAGCCTTGGGATAAGGCCGAAAGGGAGTGGAAAATCGTGCCCCTACGGCAGTCAGAGTCTTACCCTCCTGTTCACAGCGGGTAAGTGTGTCATTCACCTTGGGCCCAAACAGGGAGGACCCATCAAAGGGGGCGTCGGCGAATGAAGACTTGAAGGCCTCCGCGAAATGACACAGGTGGAGCCAGGCTTGTCTCCATAGAGCAATGCCTGTACCCGCCACTCTACTCGCCCCTTCGGCCGCATACGAGATGAGCCTCATGGACGAGTTCGAAATGGATGACATTGTAGCCAGCTGAGATCCAACCGTCTGGGCCAGCTCCTCAGGCAGGTTACCTAAGAGGGTATCGGACAGCTCCTTAATCAGATCCCTCTGGAATCTCGTAAAGTGCGTTAGGTAGTTCAGAGACCTCAAGGTAAAGGCCGCTGAACTTAGGGTGCGCTTGCCGTACTGATCCATGCTCCTAGACTCCTTATTAGGAGGATGGACGGACGTAGAAGCCTCTGCTACATCCTGCTGTGTAGCAGATGCCACCACCATAGCATCCACAGCCACACCTTTCGTGAGGAACTCTCTATCTGGGGGTGTTGAAAGAAATTTGTTTAGACGAGCGGGCACCGGTTTCACAGAGTCCGGGTGTTCCCATGCCCTTCGACAGATCAAATCCAAGAGCTCGTCGAAGGGCGGAGACACCCAGGAGGCGGAGGGCTGAGCCCCGAAGGCCTTCAGGAACACCGACTCATCAGCAGAGGGAGGTTTGGACTGCCAGCCGCCTCGTTGTTTTAGGGCTTCTAGGATGTCTGCAAAGGAGACATCATCCGAGGACGACTTGGGGGACCCCTCTGCATCATCGAGATCGGTGTCAGATGTCAAAGACTTGTCAGGGGAGTCAACGTGCTTCCTCTTGCACGTTTTCTTCCTGGGAGGTTCTTCCGAAGAGGCTTCAGAAGGACCTCCAGGAGGGGGAGAAACCCCAGCGGGGGTAACCTGAGGCCCAGGGGCTCCGCTGTCTGCTGACAGGGGAACTGCCAACGACCCAGTCTCCAAATGTAGGGAAGGAGCTGGGGAAACTGTGGAGGTAGCCAATGAAGATTTGGCTAGAGCACTCCTCATAGCCCTGAAGGCAGGACCACCAGAATCCTGGGAAGGTCCCCCCTCCGTGGCCACAACAGTGGACGGTACTCCCGCTGCCGACGCACCAAGAGGGAGACTTGGGACCGAAGGTATCAATCCCGAAGCCTCCCCCCCAGGGCCGAAGGAAGAAGTCCATGCACTGAACTCGACCCAGGAGCCGGAGTCGGAGCAAGGGTCGGGCCTAACCCTAACACCTCCACTGGTTCCACCAACACCTGCTCCAATGGTGCCGAAGCTGTTGGAGGAGGAAGTACTGTAAGGGAGTGGACCATCGGCTCCGAAGCCAAATGGGCTGGAGCTGAAACCATCTTTTGGAACACCGGAGACTGGAAAAGTCGAAGGAGTACCCTGTCGATGTCTGAATCAGACATCCTGGAAGATCTAGAGGATACCGATCGGGCCCGAACCGATTTCTCCATCGGCTCCGAAGGGCTCGGGGACCGTCTCCGAAAGGACTCCACAACTATCGGCTCCGAGGAACCCTTCAAGGAAATTTCCCTCGGCGCCGATAAGGACTTCGGCTCCGAGGGGGAAGTGTCTGAGCTGATGACCCTTAACGGCTCCAATATCAGTGGAGCTGATGAGGGTGACCCGCCTCTCGATGCTCCAGACCTCGGCTCCGAAACCAGAGGGGTCGAGGTAGGAGGCATCGAGGCAGACCGTTCCGACCTCGGCTCCGAAGTCCGTGGAGCCGATGGAGAAGTCTGCTTACCTTTTTTAGCCGTCGGTTCCGACTGACTGGTCGGAGCCGGCGCTTTCCTCTTCTTAGAAGGAGATGGAGAGGAAGATAAAGCCTCCTCGAAAGAAGGCTTGATTAATCCTTTGAGAATTAATTTGTTTTTCCTCTCCTGGAGGACTCGGGAGGAAAACGCATGGCATACACTGCACGATTCCTGGAGATGTTTGGCGCCAAGACAATAGACGCACGAGGAGTGGTCGTCCGTTATGGACATTTTAAACCCACACCTCGTGCACTTTTTAAACCCGGAGGGTTTATGTTCCTTAGACACAGTTATGCAGAAAAAAAAGAACACAACAGTAAACTTTAAACAGTTTTAGGACACAGGTACAAATAAGTATGCCTGTACTCAGAATATTATAAACTGAAAGAAACTTTTTTTTTTTTTTTTAAACACAGAAAAAGAAAAGGGAAGAAAACAAGGAGGGTCAAGACCCTCTAACTCAAACGGGTACTTGACCCACACACAACCACTAAAGTAGTTAGTAAGGGGAAGGCTCCTCTAACTGAAACGGAACCTTCTCTGACAGGAAAAATAAAGCAAAATTTAATAAAACAGCAAGAGACACACTCGTACACAAAAAATAGCCGTTAAACAGCTTTTGGGTTGAAAAGAGAGAACTACTGACAGGAAAAGAGACTATTAATATAGTACTTAGCCCAGCCAATGTTGAGACCACGTCCAAGCTCTGTAAGCGGCAAACGAGATCTGGGGGATTAGTGGTGGTGCATCCTGGGATAAAGATAGCTCAGCCACTTAGAGGCCTCACTCTATAGCATAAGTGTGCCGAGTCGGAGCCGAGGGATCGGCTCCGAGCCCATCAGTCAGAATGTAGGCGAGATAGGATCACATAACATCTGTATTCTGCTGCGTTGGAATCATTGGGGAAGAACACCGAAAGCTCTATGGATTGGTTCAGAGAGTTATGGGAGCAGACCTTGGGGACAAAGGATGGATTAGCACGAAGAGATACTCTGTCTTTGTGAAATATCAAATATGGGGGTTTGACAGATAGTGCTTGCAACTCAGAAACCCTTCTAGCAGATGTGATTGCCACCAGAAACAAGGTCTTCCAAGACAGAAATTTCAAAGGAGATGAATGGGCTGGCTCAAAAGGTGGAGATGTTAATTTGGAGAGAACAAAATTCAAGTCCCATAAAGCAACCGGTTCCTGAAGGGGAGGTCTTAAATTGGCACTTTTAAGGAAGGTCTTGCACGACCTATGTGACATCAGATTAGAATCTTGTTGACCCAGATGAAAACTAGAAATCACTGCCAACTGAACCCTGATTGTGGCAGCCGCAGATCCCTGGTGGAAAAGTTCAGACAAGAATTCCAATACCACCGGAGTAGATGCAGTATAAGGGTCAACATTCCTTTCCTCAGCCCAGATAGAGAACCTCCTCCATTTACTGGTGTATAATTTTCTAGTGGAGGATTTATGAGAAGATGTAAGGATATGGGTCACGGAGGGTGAGAAATCATGAAGCCTGACTAGGGATGGAACTGGAGCAGCCAAGCTGTCAAATTGAGGGTATGTAGGCTGGGGTGAAGAAAGCCTGACGTGCATCAAGAGATCTGGCACTGGGTCCAGAGTCCATGGATCGTCTAATAGGCGAGGCCCTAGAAAGGGGAACCAAACTTGACGAGGCCAGTAAGGAGTAATGAGGATCAGTTTGCATCCCAGCAGTTTCACGTTCTGAATCACCTTGGATATGAGAGGAAAGGGTGGGAATGCATAAAGGAGACCCAGAGGTCAAATGTGAACAAGTGCGTCTCTTGGTGACTCCCTCGGAGAGGGGATGAGGGAGAAATAGCTGCTGCATTTGGCATTGACTAGGCTGGCAAAGAGATCACACAAAGGCTGTCCCCATCTGCAGAAATTCTGCTCCGCTATTTCCTGCTTCAGAGACCACTTGTGAGGCATCAAAACTGCCTGGCTGTCGGTTGTCACGTTGGTTGTCACCGGGATGTGCATCGCCACTAGAAAGCGCTGGGAAGATATCACCCATTTCCAAACCCGAATGGCCTCTCAACAGAGTGGGTATGATCTGGTTCCGCCTTGTTTGTTGAGATACCATACTACCGACATGTTGTCTGACTGTATTACAATCGTCCCAAGAGGAAGAAGGTTGTGAAGTACTTGCAACACCAGGAGCACTGCCCTTATCTCTAGAACATTGATATGCAGGTGAGCCTCATGATCTTATCATGTGCCTTGGGCAGTCCTGCCTAGATAATGCCCCCCCACCCTACCTGTGAGGCATCCATGGTCACAGTGGTAACGGGATGGCGAGGGAGGAATGGAGTGCCCGTAGTTAACTGACTGGGTTGAATCCACCAACTGAGGTCCTTCTTGCAAGAATCTGTTAACACAATGTGGTGAGTTAAGGACAGTTATTGGAAGGACCACTGGGATGAAAGAAGCCACTGAAGAATCCGCATGTGTAGTCTGGCTAACGGCACTAGTAGTATGGTAGAAGCCATGGTCCCCAGAAGCTTCAGAACAATCTTGGCCTTGACTTTTCGGTGAGGGAGAAGACAGTGAATTTGTATTACAAAATTCTGTGCTCTTTCTGCTGGAAGGTGAGCCAACATGGCTACTGTGTCTATTTCTGCGCCTATAAAAGTCACAAATTGAGAGGGCAATAAGGCAGATTTTCACAATTTATAGTAATCCCAAACTGGGCACAAAGTTGAATAGTAACGTCCCTGGTCTGAAGAAGTAGATGCCTGGTGGGGGTGGTCAGGAGCCAGTCATCCAGATACAGAAACACCTGTAATCCTAGACATCTCAGGTGAGCTGTCACTACTGCCATACACTTGGTGAACACCCTGGGGGCTGTGGTGAGGCCAAAGGGCAGAGCACGAAACTGGCAGTGACTGGCTCCCAGCCAAAAGCATAGATGACTCCTCGAAGCCCTGTCCATTTTATATGGTAGTAAGCATCTTGGAGGTCTATTGAGCACATCCAAGTGTTTTTCCCTAGTAACGGGAGTATAGACTGCAGTGTCATCATCCGGAACTTGCCCTTCTTTACGGATTTGTTTAATTTGCTGAGGTCCAAAATGGGCCTCCAGTCCCCTGTACATTTTGGCACTAAAAAGAATCTGGAGTAAGTTCCGAATCCTATTTCGTCTGCAGGGATGGTTTGGATGACTCTTTTTGCAAGCAACTTGTTGACTTCCACAGTTGCTTGATCCCTGTGATTGGGTAGAACATCTGGGATCCTCTTGGGGACATGAGGTGGCAGAGGAAAGGGTATGGAATAACCTCTGGTGATAATTCTTTGTATCCATCTGTCTCGAGAGATACTTAGCCAGGCTTCCGGATACAAAGAAATGCAACCCCCGAACGGCTCCAGAGAAGCACAGTCGGGCCCCACATCAGGAGCGCTGGTAGGGCCAGCCCCAAAATGAATTACGGCCTCCCTGGTTTTGTGGTCCGCACCTGCCTCTAGGGTGATGTCTACCACTTCCCCCTCCTCCTCTGCCTCTGAAGGAGGAGTCACCCTATGCATCCGGGAAAACCCTCTGGGACTTCTTGAACCACATTTTACCACCTCTCTGACCCTTGTGATATGGTCTAGAGGGGACAGTAAAACATACTCCCACAGCAGAGTGTGTTTTTCCTTCTTGCTCACACCAGGTGAATGTGTCTTTTACCTTACATCCAAACAATGAAGAACCGTCAAAGGGGGCATTGGTAAAGGTAGACTTGAACGGCTCCGCAAAATTACACAAGCACATCCAGGAGCGCCTCCTTAGGGAAACTCCTGAACCCGCTGCTCTGCTCGCTCCATCGGCTGCATAAGGGATCAGCCTCATGGACGAGCTGACAATAGAAT